>NC_142357.1:35155395-36422895 GCF_059441175.1 Urocampus carinirostris | reverse complement strand
CATCCACCAGCGCCTCCTGTAGGCCTGGAGGAGAGCTGGCGCCATCGCTGCTCTGCAAAAGACACAAAATTAATTGTTAACTCAACGTCAAACACAGAGGATGCAGCTACATTGTAGTCCAGAGGTGGCAGTCACAAGTACAAAGTGGCATTCTTTAAATTCAGTAGGTCTTTCAGGATACGGCGACTAGAGGTTAACCGATTATCGGTCGGGCTGATTATCGGCACTGATATCTGGGAATTTGATGGATGTCTTTATCGGCATTTGTATATATTCGACGAGCTGTTTATTTAGGCTCAGATGCAGCTGAGCCTGTCTCTCTTTCTCTCTCTCTCCTGCCTTCTGTCTCAGTCGCTAGCCAGCCCACCTCATCTGATTGGACAAGCGACCGGGGGCGGAGCCACTGAAAGCTTTCCGGACTCCGCTGTCACAGACAGCAGACGTGTAGAAGGTTAACACAGAAGACTTCCTCAAAAATGTAAAAAAAAATAACATTCAATGTCTCTACATTTCACGACTATTACTAACTTTACAATGAGCAGGAGAATAAAGTTACAGCGAAATAAGCAGCGGCATGCCTGTAAATCAAGACTGCTGATAATTTTGAGATTTTAAAAAGTCTGTTATTAAATCATTTGTGTGATTAAGAGAGCGTAAAAAAT
Source organism: Urocampus carinirostris (assembly GCF_059441175.1). Classification (NCBI taxonomy): domain Eukaryota; kingdom Metazoa; phylum Chordata; class Actinopteri; order Syngnathiformes; family Syngnathidae; genus Urocampus; species Urocampus carinirostris. The sequence continues at coordinate 36,422,233 of NC_142357.1, read as the reverse complement.
GTAGTTAATTTGTTTTAAGGAAGCAGGTTTAGGTGGAGACTGATATATTAGCTCTTATCATAACATTGGTTCATTGAACAAGCATGTGTGTTTTTGATTGAGAGAGAGCATAAAAATCACCCATAAGTGGAAGGCTGAGTGATTAGCTATTACCATAACATAAATTCGTCAATCAGGCTCAAGAACAGGAGTGCCCACACCTTTCGATTCGCGAGCTCCATTGAAATTCCGATGCCCTTTTTTCAGTTGATGTAATTCATGTTAGTTGTATTGACACCTTTATCTGTTTCTAAATGTTTTAGGTACCTTTATACAGGTTGCTGCTAAGCCTAATTTTATTTCCTGCATTGTTAATTTTTGGTGAAAGATGAATCTTGTTAGTAGTGTTGAAATGTTATTTTATTAACTGTAAAGGGTTTTAAGAAGCTATTGAAGTTTTATTTAACTTTTTAACATATATTCTTTGTTTCTTTTTGAGTTATGAAAAATGTGCTACTCCAATTTTGAAGCTTTTACAGCAAACTAATATCGGCTCCAAATATCGTTTTTCGCCAATTATAGTCTGTATCGTATCGGCCTTGAAAAACTCATACCGGTCTATCCTTAATGTATACTACACATAAGTAGAACTTACTACATAGTATTTTGTTGTTTGGATGTTATCTGATGCTGAGGCCTCGAGCTTGTTAGCATAAGTTTCTATCCCCCACGTTAAAGCAACTTCACTACGCGATTCCCAACTCAGAACATGTCACTTTTTAAGTCGGTCAAAAGCATTTCTTTTGCTGGCCTTTCTGGAGAAACAACATTTTTGTCTGCACTTTCAGGGTTATAGCAAGACTTGACCCCGAGCTACATCACACTTGCTTACAAACACAGAAAGGGCGTTGAATAATAATTGAGTTGAATAAGTATAAATATGTATTAAAAAAACGGAAAAATGAGCCAAATTTGGACTCATTTTAATAATATTGATTGCTCTGAAGCAGAAGGCCTTTCATCTTTTAATCTTAGAGACTGCTGATCTTTTGCTTTTTGTTTTCCCTATTTTCTGTTATATTTGCGTGTTTTTAAATTGGTTAAAATAGAATAGTTAATCGTTTTTCTTTGCATTTTATCATTTATTTATAGCACTAAAGAGTTTATATTTTACATTTTTATATTTTGATTTTGCATTTTCAGGGATTTTGTGTTGTTGTTTTAATCTGTTTAAAAACAAAAACATTTTTGTATTTACATTTTTTGGTAGCTCTGTAAATATTTTACTATATATTTGATGTGTTTTTCGGGGATCCCTGCAAAACATATGGAATTACTAAATAATTTGGTGTATAATGTTTTATTATTTTTTATGTATAATTAAAAAATAGGATCTGAGGAGCTGTTTAGGAGCCAAAAGAGACGTGAGAGAGCCGGTGTTCTAAATAGAGCTGTCTTCTTGGGTACAACCAGTAAGGGGCGGTAACGCTTTACATGACAACACCATACTGACAAAGCAACCAAACAAGGCGTGTCGGTTTCATTTTTCAATCTTTTTTTCAATATTTATTCATTTAATGTTTAGTCTATAAGGTCAGACTGCCTAAAACATGACAATGGCAACAATTTCAAGCATTTCCAAGCACTTGCCCCAAAATTTGAGCATTGTCCCGACCTTGAAAACACAATATTAAAACTCAAACATTTTCAAAGATTTCAAGCACCCATACAAACCCTGTTTCTTGTTGTGTTATATCATAAAATAATATGAATTTTGAGATATTTTACAGAGAATAACAACAGTTTCTTCCCAATCGTTTTCTTTTTGTCCTAGTTTGACACCCTTGAATCTCTTTAACAAGCCAGGCGATGTTTGCAAGTGGAAACTTGGCTGCCGGTGAGGAAGAATGGGCCAGATAGGCCAGAATGGAGAGGCGTGTCATCTACGTAGATAGAAAGAGTCGGCGTGACGAATGACGTGGCGGAACAAACAATATCGGGTGGCCGAGAGGGAACATTTCTCCATACAGAGGACAGGTCATTCCAACCCGGGAACTACTGGTAACTGCCAACGCTGTCGTGACCACCTTGTTGTTGTTTTTTTTTTCTAAGTTGATACGTTCCGATGACATGCATTTCGTAGCCCCTTACTCTAACCTTGACCATCAAAACTGATTGTCCAACGCCAACTCCAAAACCTCACGAGCACAAAAATAGTCCCAAAAAGGTCATAAAAAACAGACGCGCACACACACACACACACACAAACTCCAACCAAAGTCTAACTTGCCTCTAAAATCACAATTGAACCCTAAAAAAAGAGGTTGAGTTACATTAGAGCTGTCAAAATGCCCGAAGAAGGACTATCCCTGAAATTAGTCCCAAGAAGGTCTCAGAAACCAGTACACACAAACGCAAGCACTAACCTTTACCTCGACCTAAGTCTAACTCAAACCTTCAAAGCCACGTTTCACCCTTCAAAAAGGGGCTTTGCCACGTTAGGACCACCAGAATGTCATGAAAAGGACCGGCCTTGATAGTAGTACCAAGAAGGTCTTAAAGAAATATGCACACTCAAACCCTTACTTAACCCAATTTACCTCAAAACTTCTCTCCAAAACTGGTTTTAAACGCTTAAAAGAGGTTTTGACCAAATTAGGACCACCAAACTGTCCAAAGAAGTACTGTCTGAAAAAATCGTCCCGGGAAGATCTCAAAGAACAGTACACTAACACACACGCACAAACCTTAACCTAACGCTAACCCAAATCTTAACACTAAATCAATGTTTTAACTCTTAACAAGGTGGTCCATACACAGGGTTGGGTAGGTTTACTTTAACTTGATTACCTTCAATTACTTTTGGATTACTCCAATACCAAATATGCTAATAAAGGACAAATGAAACTAAATATGAATAAAATTACTAAATTTTGTGCAGGCTTGGGGAGTAACGGAACACATGGAACGGCAAAAATGATGTTGGCAAGCTGTTTGGATTTATTTTCATTTTGTTTCTGTCGCATTTTATGTTAGTTTTGCCGGAGATCAAAGCCAGGAGAGAAAGCGTACCACGTGTTGTGAGTCATCATTTTATTCATATTTAGTTTATTTTGTCTTTTATCAGCATATTTGGTATTGGAGTCATCCAAAAGTAATTGAAAGTAATCAAGTTAAAGTAACCCTACCCAACCCTGAGGACTATTGCTGAAAATACTGCCAAAAGGGTTTTAAAAAACACACACAAACTTAAAAATGTCCTTAGAAGGTGTCAAAATGAGTACAGGCACACACAAATTAAAACTCAAACTCTAAACACGTGATTTAACCCTCAAATTTTTAGCCACATTAGGACAAACAAAGTGTCTTAAAAGTCCTGGAAATGGTTCCAGGAAGATTTCGTTTACAAGTACACAGGCACCGAGTCAACCCTAAACCTAACTTTTATCCTAAACGCAGCCAAGTCTAACTCAAACTTAAACTCTAAAACCAAGTTTTAGCCCTAATATGTTGTGTTTAGCAACAATAAAACTATAAAGTCCTTCCGTAAAAATGTCCTGGTTTCTAGCCACATTAGGATGACCTAATATGGACGATGATACACACTGGCACACAAGTATAAACCTACCACTTTACCTAACCCAATTATAACTCAAATGTATCTCCAAAAGCAAGTTTTAAACCTAAAACGGGTCTAGACACAGTATGTCCACCACAATGTCCTGGACAATTGGTCCCCACAATGATGATAAAAATAATTATATGTAACCTGAAACTTAAACCTCAAACCAAGTGTTAAACCCGAGAAAGGGGTTCTAGTCAACTTAGGACCTTTAAAAAGGGCTATCCCTAAAAATAGTCTCCCCACACAAACTTAAACCTTGAACTAACCCCAACCAAAGCCCAACTTAAACCTTAACTCAACAACTATCTTTTAACCATAAAGGGTCGGTTGAGCGACATTAAGACAAACCAAAATGTCTGGACATGGACTACTGGTCCCCACAATGAAAATAGGACCTTAGAACGGTCCTTAGAAAGTCTTAAAAGGGAGTACAGCCTCACCCCACTCCAATTGGACCATAAACCACGTTTCAACCTCAAGAAAGAGGCCAGGCCACATTACACTTATCCCAAAAGGAACTGTTGAAAGCCGATCACAGCTAAAGCATTTAAAAATGGTTCCAAGAACCTCTGACATACAAGTCCAAACAGACAAGTCTAGCCTTATCCAACGTCTAAACTCAAAATTTAACTCTACAACCAAGTTCTAACCTTAAAAATTGGTCTAGTCACATTAGGGCCATTAAAATGTCATAATATATGACAAAAGTCTTGAAAATTGTCCTCAAAAGGTCCCAAATATGGGCATGCAAAAACTCAACACTTGACAAAGTATTTGCCCCTTCTGGATTTCTTAGTTTTTTGCATATTTACCACTCACAAAAGTTTCAGACCACCAAACCAAAATCGCACAAAGACACCCCAAGGAAAGACTAAATGCAGTTTTGAAATGTTGATTCCATCTAATAAGGCAGAAAAAAATCACAACCTATCTGGCACTATTTTGACTCATCAGTGCATAGAATGTTTCTCCAAAAGTGAGGATAATCAAGATGCTTTTTGGCAAATGTGAGACGACTCTGTTCTCTTGTGACAGCAGTGGTTTTTGCTTAAAAACTCTTCCATGGATGCCATTTTTGACCAGTGTTTTATGGTCTTGGCAGAAACACACCAGCATGTCCACCTCTGAGTGACACAAAAAAAACTAAATGAAGGTTCTGGAGTGGCCAGGTCAAAATCTGGATGTAAATCAAGCAATTGAGATGCTGTGGTGTGACCTTAAGTAAGCAGTTCATGCTAGAAAACTCTCCACTATGGCTTATTTGAAACCATTTTGCAAAGAAGAGTGGGCCAAAATTACTCCACAGCGTTGATAAAGACTCATTACCAATTATTGTAATTATTGGGCCAGATAAGTTTGATTTTGTGACCTAATAAATAGAATCAACATTTCAAAACTGCATTTTGTGTTGGGTTGTCCCTGTGTGATATCAAAATTGCTTTGATGATCTGAAACATTTGTGAGTGATATACATGCAAAAAGGAGAAGAAATCAGGACAGGTGATAATAGGTTTTCATAGCACTGTAAGCTTGAATCTAACCCCAACCAGGTGGAACACAACCCCTAACTCTATAACACAGGTGTCAAACATGCGGCCCGCGGGCCATATCAGGCCCGCTAAGGGATTGAGTCCGGCCTGCGAGACAACACTCAGAGAAGCGCAAGAGAAAAACAAGCTGCAGGTTGAAATATGTCAAGTTGATGTCGCCAAAGAAAGGTGCCTCGAACAAAGACACTGTACTTGTATTTCTTTTTCTTTCTCTCTCTCTTTCTCTCTCTTTCTTTTCCACCCCTTTTCTCCCATTCTCTGTCTCTTTCATTCTCTGTGTCTCTCTTTTTCTCTTCCTTTGTCTCTTTCTCTCTCTGTGTCTTTTTAACTTATTTTTGTCTAACTTCCTTTTTTCCCTTTTCTCTCTTTCTCTCTTCCTACCCTTTGTGCTTTCTTTTCTCTTTTTCTGCCTTTCTATTTCTCTTTGGATTTCTTTCTTCCGCTCCCTTTCTTTCCCCCTCTCTTACAACTTCTCTTTTTATCTCTTTTGTTTGTCACGCTCTCTCCCTTTCTTTGTCCCGCCCTCTCTCTTTTTCCCTCCCTCTTTCTCTTACTTTTTTATCTCTTTTTTTTTAATCTACTAGTCTGGCCCCCGACAGAGTGTTTGTTCTATCGTGTGGACCCCGAGTTAATATGAGTTTGACACCCCTGCTCTAAAACCATGTTCCAACCTCAAAAGGACTATTTATTAGGACTGTAAGGATTATCCCTGAAAATGGTCCAAGAGGGTCTCAAAAACCAGTACACTCCCACACTGTTCTCAACCCCCAAGCCTGGAAAACATTCCGAAAGGAAACTGGAGTCCAAAAATATTTCCTTCTGCCAGGAGGACACAGAATGAATTCTTAGAACGGGAGGAACCAACTTGAGGACGCATGGAGCAAATCGTTATTGGCTAGCGTGTGCTAACATGAGCGATCATGAGGCTAGCGTGTAATGTGATTAGTTACAGTCCGGCAGGCCGCCATTGTGCTGGAAAGGGACTACCAAAAAGGGGGGAGCGGTTGTAAATGACACCCATGTCTTGCACACGAGTCACCGTGGTAATTTGATCAGTCTGTATCTCAATACCCCCGGAATACAGCGTCTACAGCTTAAGATGTTTTCTCTTTACAGTGTTTTTTACCCACGATACAACACAAACAAGACATCCCTGCCTGTTTGCCATTGGTCAACTGCATATAACATGCTGGAAGGTATAGGTTTACATCACAAAATCCTCAATATAATGAAATACGGTACTTTTGGCAGAACTCCCTCCCACAATGCCTTTCTTTCAATTTGTTTAATTCGTAATCTTGTGTGCATTGTCGAGACTTAAAGTCGCTGATAAAACTGTATTTTTTCTACTGTGTTTATCATGATGTTCCTTGCAGTGATGCTGAAGGGAGAAGCAAAACATGATCATCATGGAAACTAAGCTTGTGTCTATTGAAAAACACAAAGAAGGTACAGTCAAAGATTGGTACTGCTTTTAAAATTAAGAAGGTGATTAAAGCAATCTTTGCAAATCGAAGTTCTAAAATCTGTTTTAATTTGAATCTGCCATCTCTTCCCCCCTCTGCATTCACCCACTAACTCAACTGAACCAGTTCATGTCATGGCACACCAAAGGTAAATACAACTTTATTTTCAAATATGTACATAAAAATTGTACTTATTACATGCTATATTGTTTTAACAATCTAGTTTTAAAACACTTACAATTGAAGCAAAAATAATATATTAGGTCTCTGTTTTAAGCATTAAATTCGATATTTAGTGTTGTAGTATTATTTTAGTTGCATTTTTGTGTTGTACTATTACTGTAGTGGTATTCTTGTCATATTTTTGTGGTATTTTTGAAATATTTCCATCGTCATATTTTTGTAGTGTATGTGCAAATTATTTTCAGAATGAAAGCAAAATAGTATATTAAGTTTCTGTTTTAAGCACAAAACTTAGCAATTATCTCATCTCATCTCATTAGCTGCACCGCTTATCCTCAGTAGGGTCGCGGGGGTGCTGGAGCCCATCCCAGCAATCATCGGGCAGCTTCCTTTCATTTCACGCCAGACTGCTGCCTAACGTGCATGACTCCCCATTTCCCATAATGTGAGAACGTCATGCGCTTGGGTCCTGATCCTGTTCTGGTTCTTGACAAATAATGTAGAAGTATTTTCAGAACAGTATGTTTTTAGTATATTATGTAGTATTTTTGTAATGTTAATTGAGTTGTATTTCGGTTTTAATATTTCTGTAATAGTATTTTTGTATTTTAGTTGAATGTAGTAGTTTTTTGTAGAATTTTCATTGGATATTTTTATTTTCAGAATAAAAGCAAACTAAGATATTAGGTCCCTGTTTTTAAGCACTATTTTTTTTATTATTGTAAGTCTAGTATTTTTGTAATATTTCTGCTGTAGTTTTTTTTGTTGTAGACATGTGAAGTAACTCAAAAATAAACATTTCTTTATCAGTAGTACTTAATGCACTATTATAAATATTGTCTCCTGATCTAAATGAAGCTACTCACTCCTCTTCAACATAGTTCAGGAACCATAAGAATGCGCTAGATGGTTTCAAAGCACTACATTTGTCTGAAAGGAAACTTCCTCCACTGACCCAGAGTGTGAAAAACTCCAGGATGCCAATTTGGGACTAATTTGACACTCGATCTAAAATAGTTAATTGTCAAAATAGTAAACGGTAAGAGGATAATGGCGTGTGTTAAAAGACATCATGAAATTGCACACCCGCAGGGAAATTCCGGTGCTCGTAAGTTGCTAAATCGAGAATGCCACTTACACGCGTGTTTGTAGTATGTAGTCACCGTAATAATTATTGAGGAAAGGAGTGGCAGTCCATTCATTCATTTACTGGATGAAAACTTGTTTGCTATGCTAGGTAGGTAGCGACAAGCTAACGCGCTAGTAAGTGACAGTACACGTATCAAAACATAAACACAACACAGCTGTCTTTTCTGTGTTTTACTGTAAACTGCAAATCTTAGTGATGATTAAAGTCAACCAGGCGGATATGGTTTGGTTAAAGTGACAGTGTGTATATGAGGGCCCTGACGTGATGCGTTTAAGGCCTCGGGAATGCAAAAGGTTCATGGACAGTTGTCTAGGTGCGTCCCAGAATTGGAAGTGGCTACCTGAAATACACGTGCTAGCCAACCCAAAGAATGATGCAATGTTACACTGACTAGATAAATAGAGAGAGAGAGAGAGAGAGAGAGAGAGAGACAGAGAGGTAAACAGAGAGAGACAGACAGGTAAAGAAGCAGAAAGTGAGATAACTATAAAAAAAGAAATGAGAAAGTGGCAAAGTCAGATAGTGTGATAAAGGAAGAAAGCAATAGAAATAGATAAAAAGAGAAAGGGATAAACAGAGATACAAATAAAAGGGCAAGAGAGAGAAAGGGATAAGAGAAACAGAGATTAACAGTAAGGGAGAAAGTGAAAGAAGGAAATACATATAAAAAAGTGGGAGATAAAAAGTGGGGAAAAGGGTAATGATAAAGAAAGATAGAGAAAGAGAATGGGAAAATGTGAGAAAAATAGAGAGATAAACAAAAAGGGGATAAATGGAGATGAGAAGAAAGATGGAGAATGAGAAGAAAGGACAAAAATTAAGAAACATATGATGAACCGAACAGATGAACAGAGAGAGAAATTGAGGAAAAGAAAGAGACAATTTGAGATAAATATGAACAGAGACAGAATGAAAAAAAATGAAAAAAGAGAGAAAAAATAAGAAAAAAGGTAAACAAGATATGCAAAGAGAATGAGAAAAACACATGAAATAAAGAAAGAGAATGAGAAAAATAAAGAAGATAACAGAAATATACTGAGATAAATAAAGAAGGAAAAAGAAAGAGGGAATGTGAGACAAATTAGGAGATAAACAGAGAAATATCCATCAATTATCTGCACCGCTTATCCTCAGTAGGGTCGCAGGGGTGCTGGAGCCCATCCCAGCTATCTTGTGGCAGTGGGACACCCTGAACTGGTTGCCAGCCAGTCGCAGTGTACTGCGACAATGAATATGCTCCAAAAATACTATTACAGAAATACTACAACAAGAAAACTCCAGTAAAACTACCGAAACACAACAAAAATCCAACTGCAGAAAACTAGAAAATGAACTATTATTTTGTATTCATTGTGTTTCAAAACCAATTTGATGAAATGATTTAAATATAAAAAGAATAGAACACGAAGTCTTCATGGATATCGATCTACACAACAATGGGACATGTCTTCAGGACCGGCCCCGAGGCCAAATGTTTTAACCCAATGCAGCCCCCGACTCTAAATAGTTGCCCACCCCCATACAATTCGAATTGCTAATCATGCATGAGAATTTAGGTGGAAGGAAACCCCCCAAAACGCCTTCATCTGGTGAAAAAATGAAAGTTAGAGGTGGGGAACCTCTTCTTTTACCAACTTTGATGGGGGATGTTACATTTGGACAACATTGGTTAGGCCAGGGGTCTCCAACGTGGCACCCGTGGGCGCCAGGGTGACCCCAAAGGACAGGCGAGATGCCCACGAACCTGTTCTGAAAATAGCTCATCATTGTAATTTTCTATAGTCAATTTAACCCTACTTCCAACAATTAACCTGGTAATAACATAGTAATTGTCATGATTACTGATTAGCACACAGGTGTCAAACAGGCAGCCCGTGGGCCAGATCAGACCCACCAATGGTTTAAATCCGGCCCGCAAGACAACAGTGAGAGAAGCGCAAGAGGAAAATGAGATGTAGTTTTAAATATTTCCACCAGATGTCACCAAAGCCAGTTAACACTTGCAAAACAATTGTGGTAGTATTTCTCCATTTCTCTCTGACTCACTTCTTTTTTATTTATTTCTCCCTCTTTTTCTTTCTCCTGTTCACTCTCTCTTTCTCTATTTCTCTCTGACTAACTCTCTTTCTCTGTCTTGCTCTCTTTCTATTTTCTCTCTCTAATTTACACTTTATTACCTTTCTTTCTATTTTTCTCTTTCTTTCCCACCCTCTTTCTTTCCCTTTTTGACCTCTCTCTCTCTCTAACCTCACTTTGTCTCTTTTTCTCCTGCTGACTCTTTCTTTCTATCATTTCACTTCTCTTATACTTTTTATCTTTCTCTTTTATCACTTTCTTTTTATCTCTATATTCATTTCCCCCTTCTCCATTCACATCTCTATTTTGCTCTCTCTTTCTCTCACTGTTACTCCGTCTCCCTTGTTCTCCCTATCTGTTTATCGCTCTCTCTTTCCATCCCTCTCTTTCTCTGTCTTTTTCTCCCTCTCTCTTTCTCTTAAACTTACTCGTCCAGCCCCTGTGAGATGTTTTTATAGCATGTGTGGCCCCCAGCTAAAATGAGCTTGACACCCCTGGATTAGCATCACCTGTGCCCGCTCATTTAGCACCAGCTGCTGCAAACTACCTGATTGGTTCCCTGTCCCTTTTTTAAACCCAGTCCTTTCACTCTCCGGTTGTCAGTCCGTCAGCGAACCTTTGTTGTTACAAGGCAAGCATTTGGACCCTGATTCCCGTCTGTCCCGTTTTTGCACCTGTCCGTTCCTGATCTCCCCGTTTGTCTACGGCTACGACCCGTTTTTGATCCCGACCACGTCTGCTCTCCCGTCCCGGCCATTGACCGTTTTTTCCGTCCTTGACACCCCCATCCCCCGCTACGGGAGATCCACTTCCGTATTCGGAGCAGCTTGCTTCCCGTGTCCAGTGAGCACCAGATCGCGGGCGCTGCCCTTCCTCTTTCTATCAATAAACTTGTGGTTAACGCTACGCATTTGGGTCCTGATTCGGTTCTGGTCATGACAGTGCTTACTACATAGTAATATGTAGTAATAACATGGTAAGTTTGGAAATGTATATCAAAATGGGTGCCCGTTGCCCTGTTTTATAAGAAAATGTAGCTCCTAGCTTGAAAAAGTTTGAGATCCCTAGATTAGGCAACTTTCAGACCAAATAATGTCTAAAACGAACCAGATTTAGCCCAAAATCGGAGATCTGGTCTTGGGTGGAAATAGGCGATAATTGGAGTCGGGCCGCATTGGGTCCAAAAATGTGGAAAAAGGGACGATCCTGAAGCACTGTCCAATTTTTTTCATGTATGAATAAATATACATGCAGATACTTACAAGTTATATTTCTTTATAAATAGATTAATTTCATTTTGAAACACTTATAATTAAAGCAAACAAATGAGGTCCCTGTTTTAAGCACAAGATTTGATATTTAGTATTACTGTAGTTTTATTTTTGTAGTATTCCCATAGTAATATTTCCATTGTGGATTTTTTTTGTAGTATAGCTGTAGTATTTTTGTAGTTTTTTTTTGTAGTATTTGTGTCATAATATTTCTGTGGTCATACTGTGTATTGATCGTATTTCTGTTGCAGTTCTTTTATATTATAGTATTACTGGACTGGTATTTTTTAGTATCCTCACAGTAGTATTTTTGTATTATATCTGTAGTATTTACTCAGTAGATTTTTTGTAGTATTTTTGTATAGTTTTTGTACTATTCCCATAGCAATATGTCCATAGTGGATTTTTTGTAGTATATCTGTAGTAATTTTGTAGCGTAATTGTAGTTTTATGTTTGTAATATTTCTGTTGCAGTTCTTTTGTATTATAGTATTACTGTACTGGTATTTTCTAGTATCCTCGAAGTAGTATTTACACAGTAGATTTTTTTGTAGTAGATTTAGATAGTTTTTGTAGTATTACTGTACTTGTATTTTTATAGTATTTCCATAGTAATATTTCCATGGTGGATTTTTTTTTAGTATATCTGTAGTAATTTTGTAGCGTAATTGTAGTTTTATTTTTGTAAAATTTCTGTTGTAGTATTTTGATAGTATTTCTGTTGCAGTTCTTTTGTATTATAGTATTACTGTACTGGTATTTTCTAGTATCCTCACAGTAGTATTTACACAATAGATTTTTTGTAGTATATTTGGATAGTTTTTGTAGTATTACTGTAGTTGTATTTTTATAGTATTTCCATAGTAATATTTCCATGGTGGATTTTTTTGTGGTATATCTGTAGTAATTTTGCAGTATTACAGCAGTTTTATTTTTGTGGTATTTCTGTGGTAAAATTTCTATGGTAGTATTTTGATAGTATTTCTGCTGCAGTTCTTTTGTATTATAGTATTACTGTAGTGGTGTTTTGTATCCTCGTGGTAGTATTTTTGTATTACATGTGTAGTATTTAGACAGTAGAATTTGTTGTCGTATATTTGTATGATTTTTGTAGTATTACTTACTGTAGCTGTATTTTTCTATTGCTGTTGTATTCTGTCTTTAATAGTATTTTATAGTTGTCCTGTCGTAAAATTTGGGTTGTATTATTTTTGTATTACTGCAGTGGGATTTTGATAGTATTTTATAGCAGTATTTTTTTGTAGTGTTCTGAAATGTGTTGTACTATTGACATGGTAGAATATTTGTAGTATTTCCATGATGGAAATGTTGTAGTAATCCTGTAGATGTATTTTTGTGGTACTTAGACCAAAATATTTCTGGAGTACTATTTTACAGTATTTCAGTCATCATATTTCTGTTGTAGTATTTTTGGATCATAGTATTAATAAAGTTGTATTTTTGTAGTATTTCTGTAAAAGTTTTCCATAGTAGAGTTTTTGTAGTATTTCCATAGTAGTATTTTGTAGTATTTATTTAATAATTTTGTAATACGACTGTGTTTGTACTTTTGTAGTATTTCTGTTCTAAAATTTCTTTAGTAGTATACTTGTATTATATTATTACTGTAGTAGTATTTGCTGTAGTATTTTTTACTTTTCACAATGAAAGAAAACTAATAGATTTTTCCACGTTTTAAGTACTAAATTTGACATTTAGTTTTGTAGTAATGAATTTATCTTTCTGTAGTAGTATTTTAGTTGTAGGGACAAAAACATGCTTTTATTAGTGGTACTATATATCCTATTGTATATGTTGTCATTGTATTATGATGATTTCGTTTGGTGTGCCGGCTGAAAAAGCCTAGTGGGCTGCATATTGACCGCGGGCCGTAGTTTGCCCATTAGTTACTAAAGAATTACAACTCTTGTAGTATTACGTAAGGACTTTCAAGTACTTTAGTAAGCGCTCCCATTCGGGGAAGGTTCTGACCTGGACCACTGGAGTTTGTGGGCCGCCACGGGACACCAAAAACTTTCTTTTTTCTTTTACCGAGAAAATAAACTTTACTCCACCATGTCGACCCGACAGCTGTTTCACCGCAGGTTCGGTTAGAGATTCGAACCCTAGTCCCAGTCTGCTGCAGCGTTCACGTGCATCGCAATTTAATGCAATGGCGCCATATATAGAAATGGCATTGACTTGAGGTGTTTCCCTCCCGAAATAAAAGTCTTAATAAGAGTTACGACTTTTAAAAAGGGAACTTCAGACATTTATTCGATTCGTTTAAAATAGTTAATAAATGCGTAATTTTGCATTTATTAAAGACGGGGACTTTTAAATACCGCATGGTTTTGGATTGTCCTCGAAGTCAGTGAAAGCAACATTTTTTATCTTCAATTCAATCGCTTGCTCTCACTTTTTTCTGCTTTTGTCGCAAAATTTGATAAAAAGACTACGCTTAGTTAAAGTAAAATATATCAATCATAACTATAGCAAAAAAAACATTATTTAAAGCGTTTACATTGACTCGAAAGTTTCCGATGACATTAAACACCCCCCCTCCACATGGTCACTTCCTAAACAGGCAACTTGATACATTTTGAGCTTCTTTCTATTTGTTAAGCCTTTAAAACTTAATTTCACTTCGTCCTCATCAATAACATTATTATTTAAGGATAATTATTTCATAAATATTAAAAATGCCACGTTTGGCGAAATGGTACGTTCAGGTCTCCACTGAGAACACCTTTCACAATTGAAGAGGGAGGAAAAAATGACTTACTGTAAATTGAGTCGCTTGTTCCTGAGAAAAAAAACTGTTTTTTTAATTCAATTTGAGTGTCTTTTTTTAGTTAAATAGTGGAAAGAAAGACTAAGTAGCTGCCCTCACAAGAATACCCCTCCAAGTGATAAAGTTCCCCCCTTAGTCTGGCCGCTTTCTTCCCTGTTTCAATTGCTTGAAGAGTCCACGCTTCTTTTGTCTGCTTGTTCATTTCCAGTGACGAGCGAGCGAGCGCCCCCCTCCTTCTTTCGCCTAATTTGACTTGTAATGCCCTCCTTCTTTGTCGCCGTTAAAGGGGTGGAGAGAAGTCGCCACCCTGCAGAAACTTCTCTCACTTTTCCTTTTTTTCGTGAACGCTCCACTAAAAAAGCGCCCATTCATCTATCAAGCATGGCTCTCTTCCCTTTTCTTAAATACAAATTTAATCAAAACACACACAACGTTAAGAATGTTGAAACGTTATTTCGATGCAGGAATACGTTAAAACACAAATTAGTGCACTCACTGATCAAAACACGGGATAGATTTTAGATTCAGTGCACCTAGAGCACATGTGTCAAACTCCCGGCCCGCGGGCCACACACGGCCCGCTAGACCGCTTAACATCCGCTTAACATCATTGTTATTAATTGTTCTCCATCTCGTTCAAAACTTGAGTCATAAATCCTGTACAGCTACACACAAAGCGAAACCAAGACCGATCCATAAAGCGGTACCTTTGATAATATATAGGGCACGTTTTCACTTCATTTACAGTCAAGGTGCCACAAACAAAAAAAACTCGTTTTGGCTGTACAATGCTAAAGAATCCTTTATATAAAAGCTCACTTTATAATCTGTGTTCAGTGTTCAGATACTTTTTCGATGAATCCACGAAACAAATTGTAAATACGCCAAAGCAACGGAAGAGAATTTAAAGTTATTTGATTGGGTGAGTGGGAGGGATGGGTGGAGCTATGCAAAAAGTGCAAGCACTCCCTCCCATCTCTCGCCCTACTCCGTCTGCGCCAAAGGTAAGCACATCAGGCTCCCTGTTTGCAGAATGTTGTGACGTTTTTACAAAATAACTGCTTGCATCTGGTTTTGAAACCAATATGTATGAAAAAAAGGGTAAAAATGAGTTTAACCGATCTTGAGTAATTGCAAGAAAGACAGGAACTTTTGACAGGAGATATATTAAGGAGAGCAAAATCTTTTGGGATATTTAAGTTTTTTTTTAAATATATACATTGACATCGGAGCAAAGGAATTTGAATGTTACTTTAATGTTAAGTTGTTTAAGTTCTAAGTTGTATGATTTAACAAGCTATTTTTATTTACAGCAAAATAATAAATACTGTATAAGTGATTTAAGGTTTGAATTTAAGATTTTTGTCGGTTTTTATTCATATTTATGTTCCAAAAACATTAATAATAATAATAATAATAATAATAATAATTTCCTTGTATTGTCATTCTGTGTAACAATGTACACAGAACGAAATGTCGATTGCACCTGACCCGTTGTAGCGAGCCGATGCAGCCGCAGCCAACAGAGGGCGCCGCCGACCACTTTTTAAGTCTTAGGAATGACTCGGCCGGGGCGCGAACCACCGACCTCCCAGTCTCAAAGCGGGCGCCTTACCATCTAAGTTTAAGTGTGTTCAATAAATGTTTATCCTGGTTGGCCCGCGACCTTAAGTGTGTTTTGAATTTTGGCCCCTTGTGCAATTGAGTTTGACATCCCTGACCTAGAGTGTCTGTCTGGTTAAAACCCCTTTTTTTCCATTTCACTCAAAGTGACATGACATGTAAGATTGAATTATGATATAGTTTTAATTAAAACAGTGAGCTTATTGGTTTTTATGAATTGGGTGTTTGTTTTATGGCAGGCGTCGGCAACATATGACACGCGTGCCACTGCTGAGAGGTGTTAACCAGTGGCACGTGAGCGCACGGCTAAATAATAATGGTTATATTTTAAAAATGTGCATTTTACCTGAAATTTTGACAATTTAGACCACAGGTGTCAAACAGCAAGGTCGCGGGCCAGATCAGGCCCGCTAAAGGATTGAATCCGGCCCGCGAGACAACACTCAGAGAAGCGCAAGGGAAAAACAAGCTGCAGGTTGAAATATGTCAACTTGATGTTGCCAAAGCCAGGTGCCTCTCACAAAGACACTGTACTTGTATTTATTTTTCTCTCTCTCTTTCTTTTCCACCCCTTTTCTCCCACTCTGTCTCTGTCACTCTACGTGTCTCTCTTTTTCTCTTCCTTTGTTGCTCTTTGTCTCTTTCTCTCTCTGTGTCTTTTAACCTCTTTGGCTCTAACTTTCTTTTTTCTCTTTCTCTCTTCCTACCCTTTGCGCTTTCTTTTCTCTTTTTTCTCCTTCCGTCTTTCTATTTCTCTTTGGATTTCTTTCTTCCTCTCCCTTTCTTTTCCCCTCTCTCACAAATTTTTACCTTTTGTTTCTGACGCTCTCTGCCTCTCTCTCTTTCTTTGTCCCGCCATCTCTCCTTTTATTCCCTCTTTATCTTATTATTATTATTTATCTCTCTTTTTCTTTCTCTTTAATCTACTCGTCCGGCCCGCGACAAAATGTTTGTTCTATGTTGTGGCCCCCAAGTTAAAATGAGTTTGACACCCCTGATTTAGACATTATCAGTTGCACGCCGTGTTATTTAGAGGCTTTACGTTAGCGCCCCTCCTCTTCTGCTTCGTGTGTCAGTGTGTGTTTGCGCAGCGCCTCGCAGAGGAGAGATCCGTGTTTTAACCCAGCCAACGAAAAACACACGCACGCGATAAATGAACGAATCATGACGGCTCCTCGAGCAAAAACATCGCATTCTTTCCAGCCAGCGTGGACAGACGAATGAGGCTTTTGTGCAAAAAATGACCATGCTGTTATGTGCATTATGCCTCGAGTGGGTTGTCCCTCGCACTGCAAGTGTTAAACGTCATTACAAGACGAAACATGAACATGTATTCAAGGCGGAGACATTAAAACGCGCTGTGTCCAGGTACGGCAAACAAACACAGACCCTGAAGACCTTTCTCACTGCTAAACACACCAGCACTGAAGCAAGCTATCACATTGCTCACTGCATAGCAAAGCACAGAAAACCATATACTGATGGCGAATATTTTCAAGAAGCGTTCGCGTGTTCGTGTATGCGTATGTGGCTTCTGCTTTGCTGCTGTTATTTCAAGTTTTGATATTTTCTGCAACAAGATATCATTGATAAATGGTATGGTAGCTGTCCATAGCACTTGTTTTTGATTGGAGAAATTTGTATATTTTTCACATAGTGGAATCTCTAAGTCGCCGCCAGGTTTGTCTGTTGTGTTGTGGCACTGGTTTTCGTTTTCTCTTGACAACAGTGCCATCTAGTGGTAAAATATTACACACTGGGGCTTTAAGGCTGTTTTACTAATTTAAACTTTTTTATTAATTTAATATGGCACCGTTGAGCTTCCACAAAAACTTACCCTCACTGTAGTACCAGAGCTCTCTTTTCATCTCTCTTTTTCTATTTCCCTTCTTTTTTCATCCATTTCCTTGCTTTCTCTTCCTTTTTCTTTTTTCATTTTCGCTAATGTTTCCTTGTTTTCTTTTCTTTTTCCCCCTGCTTTTTCCTTTCTTTAATCTCTTTTTCTCTTGCTTTTTTGTCTTCTTATTTTTCTTTTTTTAAACAGTAGTAATGTGTGGTTTGGTCCCCTCCATAGTTTGTATTCTTAGTTGTGATTTTTAGCAAGCATTTTCGGCTGCACGATTCCATACAGAAACATCTAGTAGTCAAATAATACACGGTGTCCCTTTAACTTTCATATTAAGTCGGGGGCCTCGAACCATCATCCCGAGGGTTGCGAGTTGGAGACCCCTGGGCTAGAACAACTACCCAATATTGCAACTACAACCAAACATGAAAATAGGAAGACCTGAAATTTGGTGACAGTAGTTTTTCCATCCATAGTGCAGTGGTTAGCACATTTGCCTGTCACGCGAACAGTCCCCAATTCGAGACCGGGTGGAAAGATATATTAGCCTGGAGATGGGCGCTACCAGGCTGTACTCGCCCAAGACACACCACAGGGAATGGGGCCCCTACTTACGGTGTGTTTAAGGGATCTAACCAAAATAATTGGTATTGGATAATGTACAGAAACAGAATAAAGAAATTTACGAAGGATTTTCAGAATTTAAAAACATCGACACTACTCCACCACAAGTTCAAATAAACTATATAATGTTAAAACATGAACTAGATCAAAATGAACAAAACATGAAAGAAGAAGATGCATGTTTTATTCACTGTAAAGGAAGCGTATCAGATAGCGTACAGGGACTACTAGGATTTTCAGAATTCAAGCCATTGAAACTACTCTAAAACAGACTCAACTACGCATCCCTGCTACATCGTGTTGGACTACTAACTAGAGCTAAAGGAACAAAACAGGAATTGAAGATGTAGGAGTTATTGAAATACCAACCGGTTCTAACTGAACAGAACACGAAAACACAAGGACGTAGGTAGCATACTCACACAAAGATAGAACAACTACATCATGTTCCAACCGCAAGTATTTTAGCCTTGCATGTTTTGTTAATCTAGATCTATTTAGTCTTTCAACACAATTTAGCAGGGCTGCATCGTCGAATCTGCGTTAGCGTAGCTTTGTTGCCTTTAAAATCTGAGGATCCTGGTTAACTTTCTTGTTCTTTTTATGGACACGACCCAATACAATTCCTTTTCTGTGAATTAAGCCGTTACTCTTTCTTTCAGGTTTTGTCAGTTTATATCTAGTTCGTGTTTCGACCTGATTTAGCAGCAATGCATAGTCAAGCCTGTGTTGAAATAATTCCAATTTCTGTATTCTGAAAATCCTAGTAGACTCTCTTGTTTGCTGTACACTGCTTCCTTTTTATTAAATAATTTCTGTGTCTTCTTTCTTGCATGTTTTGTTCCTTTACATCTATTTAGTGTTTCAACATGATGTAGCAGGGATGCAATGTCGAGCCTGCCTTCGCGTAGCTTTGTTGTCTTTAAATTCTGAGGATCCTGGTTAAGTTCCTTGATTTTTTTCTGTACATGAACCGATACATTTCATTTTATGTGAATAAATCCTGTACTCTTTCACGTTTTGTCCGTTTTGATCAATTTAGTGTTTTAACTTGATGTAGCAGGGGTATGCGTAGTTGAGTCTGCATTAGCGAAGCTTTGTTATCTGTGCTCTCTGAGGATCCTGGTTAACTTTCTTGTTCTTTTTCTGTACACTATCTGATACAATTCCTTTGCTGTAAAAAATCCTGTACCCTACCCTTCACATTTTGTTCCTGTAGTTCAATTTAGTGATGTAGCCAGGGATATGTCGTCATGCCTGCATTAGCGGAGCTTTGTTGTCTGTAATTTCTGAGGATCTTGGATAACGTTCTTGTTCTTTTTTTGTACGATATTCGATACAATTCCTTTGCTGTAAATTAATGCTATATCTTCCTTTCACATTTTGTTCCTTTAGATCAATTTAGTGATGTAGCAGAGATATGCCGTCATGCCTGTGTTAGCGTAGCTTTGATGTCTGTTATTTCTGATAATCTTTGTAAATTTCCTTGTTCTGTTTCTGTACACTATCCAATACTGGTATTTTCCTGTAAATAAATCATTTTCTGAAATCCTTTCTCCCTATCTGCAGACGTCAAAAAACAGCGTTCTGTCTTTCATGTTCTTGTCGAGTATAAAAATGAAGTTGTGAAAGCCGTGGCAGGTTGCAGGCCAGCAAAGTCAATATGTTTAGTCACACATTCTGCAGAGGCCTCTTGTGCAATCTTCACTCAAGCTAGGCTACTTTGCTCTTTGTGTTGTTCTATTTTCAGTGCTTAACTCATTTAGCTTGGTCAAAACACTTTCTAAAATATGACACTGTAAAATAATTCTTGAATGATTCACATTTCACTGATATTTGAAGCCCTCTCATGGTTTGTAAAGGCGCTTGAAATCCTTGAAAATGCATGAATTTGAATGCTGTGTGCGCATTTTGTGTGAAGTGCTTGTAAATGCTTGAAATTGATGCCTTTTTTATTTCCAAAAAAGGCCAACACTTCTCTCTGGTGGTTTGGTCTTGCTTTTGTGTTCCCTCAATTATGATTAACGAAAACTGCCATCATTTTGTATGGAATTGTCCTATGAAACGCCATTGCCCCCTACAGGACAGGTGAATGCTACACCTAAACAGGATACTATGTCCACATAGATGTATGTGTATTAGGGCTAGCATTCTGTATCTATTATGGGCCATGCAGAAAAATTAAGCTAGCATTTTTTCATGGTTCAGCGCTATCTACCTATCTATCTATCTAGCTATCTAGACATCTATCTATCTATCTATCTATCTAGACATCTATTTAGACATCTAGCTATCTCTACCCTCTCTCTCTTTCTCTTTATACATCTACTGTATCTACCTCTCCCACCCTCCCTCTCTCTTTCTACCTCTCCATCTCTCACCTCTTTTACGTGTCAGAGATTTTGAAAAGGGGCCCCTCTAATCAAAGTTATTACCGGTACACTCCTAAAATAAAAGCCTAATTCTCACGGAAAGCTCATAAAATTCCTGCGCCCTGCTGGGTAGTGCTGCTATGTGTCCACCTTGCACTTTTTTGCCCCTATCTTTTTTTTCTGCTCCCAGGGTAGACGTAAGAATTCAGGGGCCCCTAAATTCTTTATCAAATAATCCTGTCGGAATTCCCTCTCCAGCTGTGGACACCTGAGAAGGTCTCTTGTGGCCCCGCCTACTTTCCGCCCTGGTCCAATCGAGTCGGGACTAATCATCTTAGTTTACGGTGATCCTCTTTTTGATTTAGGAAGTGTGGCGGTCACATAAATTCTGCAAATTTTGCTCAGCAATGATGAACGTTACGGGTGCTTGAAATCCTTGAATTTAAATGTTGTGTTTTCAAGGTCAGATCAACGCTTGAATTTTGGGTGATGTGTTTGAAAATGCTTGAAATGATTTCCATTGTCGTGTCTCCTGGCGTTCTGACTAGATAGACCACACGTTTAACTCAAGACTTTTCTTTTTAAATCAGTAAAAATGACGCCGATAGTGGCTCCAGTCGTTGTTATTGAGTTATGTAAAGCGTTATTGCCCCCTACTGTCACATCCAAGAGGACAGGTTTATTAGACTAGTCGTGGGGATACCGGCTCTTTTTGGGAAGCGGCCTTTCCAGCTCGACTCACTGAAAACAGCCAACTGTTTTGGCTCCCTAACGATTTCTTCGTTTATTTTTGTTTTAGTCATATATTATCAATAAGAATAGAAAACATGATCCACAAATTTATCAAGTAATTAGTAATTTCATGTTTTGCAGCGGACCCCTGAAAAACACATGAAATATAAATTAGATTATTCGATTCGCAGCCGAGTGTGAAGCGGGATGAGGATCAGCATCTCCAAGTCCGAGACCATGGTACTCAGTCGGAAAAGGGTGGCATGCTCCCTCCGGGTTGGGGAAGAGATCTTGCCCCAAGTGGAGGAGTTTAAGTATCTTGGGGTCTTGTTCACGAGTGAGGGTAGGATGGAACGGGAGATCGACAGACGGGTCAGTGCAGCGTCTGCCGTCATTCGGACCCTGTACCGGTCCGTCGTGGGAGAGAGGGAGCTGAGCCGAAAGGCAAAGCTCTCGATCTACCGGTCGATCTCCGTTCCTACCCTCACCTATGGTCATGACCGAAAGAACACGATCCCGGATACAATTGGCCGAAATGAGTTTCCTCCGCAGGGTGTCTGGGTTCTCCCTTAGAGATAAGGTGAAAATCTCAGTCATCCGGGAGGGACTCTGTGTGGAGCCACTGCTCCTTTGCATTGATAGGAGCCAGTTGAGGTGGCTCGGGCATCTGATAAGAATGCCTCCTGGACGCCTCCCTCGGGACACACTGGAGAGACTATGTCTCTCGGCTGGCTTGGGAACGCCTCGGGATCCTGTCGGATGAGCTAGAGGAGGTGGCTGGGGATAGGGACGTCTGGGCTTCCCTTTTAAGGCTGCTGCCCCCGCGTCCCGACCTCGGATAAGCGGAAGATAATGGATGGATGGACAAGTCTGGTTGGTGGGTTGCATCCCTTAACTACCAGGGTAGTAGGGACACCATTTCCTGTGGTGGGTCGTGGACAAGTACAGCCTGGTGACACCCATCCCTCTTCAGGCCAGCTCTACAAATTCAAATTGGAATTGTTTCGACCGCGACGATAATGTAAGTTCAACATTGACCAGCAGGTGTTGCTCGAGAACTAGAATTCTTCTACAAAAATACTGCTGTATTATGGAAATGCTATACGAATACTACAAATTTACCACAAAACTAAATATCAAGTTTAGTGCTTCAAAACAGGGACCAAATACATTACTTTGCTTTTATCATGAAAAGAAACTATTTCTATAGAAATATTATAATAGAAATACTGTGAAAGAAATATTGCAAGAGAAATACTCCAAAGACACCACTACAGTACTACTACAAAAAAAAAATACTACGACAGAAATATTCCGACAGAAATGCTACAGATATAATACTACAGAAATACTACAAAAATACTAGGTTGCAGATATTCTACAACACGTGTACTATGGAAATGCTACAGAAATACTATAGAAATATGACAATAAAAATACTACCATAGAAATAGTACAAACCAAATACTTCAGAAATACTACAAAAATAAAACTACAAAAATAAAACTACAAATATGGTCCAGATATACTACAAAAATAAAACTACAAAAATAAAACTACAAATATGGTCCAGAAATACTACAAAAATGTTATAAAACAAAAATTTAAGACCAATACTACAAAACTCAAGTAAAGAACTCAAAACACGGACCTCCTATATTGTTTTGCTTTTATTGTGAAAGTTTCAAAACCAATTTGATGAAACGAATATATTAAAAAAATGTAAAGAAATATAACATGGCGATATCTTAATTCTCCAAATAGTTGCCTGCCACTGCTTTGATCAATATTTTACCAATTATTATGTAACAGCATGCCCAAAATTACAAAAACAAAAGAAAAAGGGGAACAAAACAAAAAAAGGTAGAGAGAAACTCAAGAAGAAATAGTCAAATGATAAAAGGAAAAAGAGGGAAATAAAGACAAAAGCAAGTAAAATGAGTAAAAAGGGAAAAGGACAGGTTTTTGGGGGGGTCGCTTTAATCAGTATATTACCAGTAAAAATGTAAAATAATGCAGGAAATGGTTTAATCAATTTTAAAAATCTATCATGCAACTGAATTATATTTATTATTTTTTCACTATGAAGTGAACTTTAAACTCGTTTCACCTAAAAAAAATAAGCTTTTTATACACTCACCAACACATTTAAAAGTCAGAAAACAACGCAAAATATGAATTTAAAACATTATCTTCTCAGAGCTCTAAATAAACTCTAAAATACAGGAACATTTAAATACTTACAGTTCTCCAATTCAGACTGGAGGAGGGTTGGTGTACAGCCCCACCGT
Source organism: Urocampus carinirostris (assembly GCF_059441175.1). Lineage (NCBI taxonomy): Eukaryota > Metazoa > Chordata > Actinopteri > Syngnathiformes > Syngnathidae > Urocampus > Urocampus carinirostris. Next base: position 36,398,651 of record NC_142357.1, on the reverse strand, counting down.
GTGGAGGTTCAGGGTTTAAGTCCAGCTACGAGAGTGAGTGAGTGAGTTAGACAGACTGACTGGCAGGAAATTATATACTACAGTATATGTCCCTTTTTTTATAGTTCTATTGTAATTACTTCGTGCCGTTTTTTAATTGTACGAGAATAAAAAAATACCCATACAAACGCCAGAGGGAGACAAAAACATAATAAAAAGATACAGTATACAAAAATACATTGTAAGGTTTCATAAATACAATGTCCTGCATGTTTTTTGTTTGTTTGTGGAGTGTCCAATGGTTTTTATATATTGATTGATTGATTGATTGATTTTATATATTGCCTGACCTTATTTCCAAATATAAAGTAATTTTGTTTCGGATTATTGTACCTGTCAGAACCAGAACAGGAGAAGGACCCAAATGCGTAACGTGTTCACACAAGCTTTATTTTACGGGAATGGGGCAGTCAGGCGCGTGAACACAAACGCCAGTGATTCGGCGATCGCAAGGCGGAAGAAGTAAGACAGAAGTCCGGCGTGGAAAAACAAGAGGCAAGAGGCTGACAAGATACACGAGAGGATACCGGACAGACGGGGTCGATACCAGATACACGAGCAGATACCGGACAGACAGGGTCGATACCGGACAGGACGTGACAGCCAGGATCAATACCAGATACCGGACAGGACAAGACAGACAGGATCAATACCAGATACTGGAGACTGGAGTCAGATATCATACAGGATGAGACAGACGGGATGGATACCGGCTACTGGGGACTGGAGTCAGATATCAGACAGGACGAGACAGATAGGATGGATACCGGATACTGGAGACTGGTGCAGGATATCGGACAGGATGAGACAGACGGGATCGATACCAGACACTGGAGACTGGAGTCAGATATCAGACAGGATGAGACAGACGGGATCGATACCAGACACTGGGGACTGGAGTCAGATATCAAACAGGATGAGATAGACGGTATCAATACCGGACAGAGTCAAAACACACGTCTTGCGGGTGCAGAGGTTCATTGACCGACTGACAAGGGGTGAGTGAGAGCACTGAGCTTAAATAGGAGGGAAGCCAATTAGGCAACAAGCCGCAGCTGGCGCCAAACGAGCGGGGCCAAGTGAGGGCAATGGGCAACCGTGACGGTACCTGCATTTAGCGAAAAGTATCACGAGAATAAGAAGATAAAACACCTTTTTACTTCATTTTATGTAATTAATACAAACATTCCTTTAAAAGCAAATATAACCAATTTTCATATCTATTTTTGCAGTGGCCATTTTGAAAATGCCGTCACAAAGTTTAAATATACGTCAACAATGCTAACTTGATTAAACAATATAGTTTGCCATGAGTTAGCTTAAATTGACCCTTGAAAATAGGTCTTTCCAGGTTACTTTAAACTCTAAAATAACGGAAATACATACAAATATTGTTTAAAATATGAACTAAGGTTTTTGAAGATAGCTATTCATTATTCAACAGTTGTATCCCTTATTTATTTTGAGGGTGGCTATTATGAGAATGATTTTGATTAGAAAGGACATTAGCTGAATCTGCACAAGAAATGCTAAAATCAGGTTCCTATTAATATAATTAAAAAACACACACAAAATGCCATGTTTGAGGTAGTAAATGTGTAATTTAGATCGGATTAAGACACCAAGTTTAAATGTATGTTAATAATGCTAATTTAATTAAACATAATGCATACCTGTCAACCTGTATATTTTTGCCGTACAAAGTACATTTATTATGCATTTTAAGACGTGTACGACGTACCAAAAAATTTGTACGGAAAAACGCAAGTTTGTCAATGATGGGTACCATCCGGTAGCCTCTATCTCGGTATCGTTTTTTTTCGTTGCAAAGGAAGCGAGCAGTTTGATGCTACTGTGCGCATGCGTCTGCCGCCTGGGGATTTCCCATCATGCATCATTCTGATCACACGTGAACAAAGCGAAAGCAGAGCAGTAGGCCTACATTACAATATAGTTTTGAATTTTCTTTGGATACAATCATCAAGTCGTAATGGCCGAATGAAAACGCCGTAAGTCATTCTGATCTGAAAACAACAGGCGAGGTAAGTTTGAAATACATGTGCTCTTAAAAAACATTGGATTTCATGTAGGTAGTTGTGTAGTGAAAGGAAGACCGTCTCTTTTTAGAGAACAGGCTTTTTCGGCTCAACTCATTAAAGAGAGCCGGCTCTCAAACGGCTCACTTGCTTTGATGCATTATATTACAAATTATTATGTTGTATAAACAGGGTTGGGTAGGGTTACTTTAACTTGATTACTTTCAATTACTTTTGGATTACTCCAATACCAAATATGCTAATAAAAGACAAAAGAAACTAAATATGAATAAAATTACTAAATTTTGTGCAGGCTTGGGGAGTAACGGAACACATGGAACGGCAAAAATGATGTTTGGATTTATTTTCATTTTGTTTCTGTCGCATTTTTGCCGGAGATCAAAGACATCAAAGCCAGGAGAGAAAGCTTAGCACGTGTTGTGAGTCATAATTGTATTTATATTTAGTTTCTTTTGTCTTTTATTAGCATATTTGGTATTGGAGTAATCCAAAAGTAATTGAAAGTAATCAAGTTAAAGTAACCCTACCCAACCCTGTGTATAAAGAAGTTAAGGAAAAAAGGAAGTATAAAAGGAGAAAATTAAAAAAAGACAGGTTTGTGGGTATCCCTTTAAATCAGTATATTACCAACAATAATTTAATATTATGCAGAAGATGAATTAATAATTTGAATAACAAAATGTATTATTCTACTTCATTATATTTGCATGTATTTTTTCATTCTACGGTGAACCTCCAAGCGACTTCATTTATGAACTTTTTTTATAATAAACCTCATTCATGTCGAGCAACTCAGTATCTCACAACAAAATGTTAATTAACAACTGTACACACATGTACAATATGACATGTTAAACTACATAAATAAACATGTTTGAAAAAAGAAATATGTTGTAAGATTATTTTGTATTTTGTAAAGGAAAATACAATAGTTTGTAAGGGCATGGAGCCCTGGAGCTTGACAGGTATGTTGTTGGCAGGGTTGGGTAGGGTTACTTTAACTGGATTACTTTCAATTACTTTTGGATTACTCCAATACCAAATATGCTAATAAAAGACAAAAGAAACTAAATGTGAATAAAATTACTAAATTTTGTGCAGAATTGGGGAGTAACGGAATACATGGAACGGCAAAAATGATGTTGACAAGCTGTTTGGATTTATTTTCGATTTGTTTCTGTCGCATTTTATGTTAGTTTTGCCGGAGATCAAAGCCAGGAGAGAAAGCTTACCACGTGTTGTGAGTCATCATTTTATTCATATTTAGTTTCTTTTGTTAGCATATTTGGTATTGGAGTAATCCAAAAGTAATTGAAAGTAATCAAATTAAAGTAACCCTACCCAACCTTGGTTGTTGGATGAATGTAGGTTGTGTTTGTTTAATGGAGTCAGATAACTAATTTGAACAATTTGGTAAACGGTACTTTTTGATAATTAATTCCCAACAGTAGTAAATGTGTAATTTAGTTAGGATTAAGACACCAAGTTTAAATATATTTTATTAATGCTAATTTAATTTAACAATGGTTTGCTGTGAGTTAGCTTAAGTTGACCAAGGAAAATAGGCTTAAACACTAAAATAATAGAAATACATACAAATATTGTTAATGTTTATCTGCCAACATAACATATTTAGTACATGTTTTAAGTTAGCATATTCAGTCAACAAGTTAAGACACAAAGCTAAAATATACGTTAACAATGCTAGCTTAATTAAACAAAATGGTTTGCCATGAGTTAGCTTAAATTGACCCTTGAAAACAGGCCTTTCCGGGATACTTTAAGTATTTAGGTTTAAACACTAAAATAACGGAAACACATACAAATATTGTTTACAAATATGTGCTAAAATACAATATTTAATACGTTTTGAAGCTAGCATACCTCGTCAACAGGTTTTTGTTCCATTTTGTGTGTGCGCGTGAGTGTGTGTGACAGACATGCGCACAAAGAGTCCCGATGAGAGTCTCCCTTCTCCAGACACCGACCCACGGCGAGGACGGACACCGACTCACGGACGAGCGGACGCGGGGATGAGAGCGATTCGCTCGGGGGCGGAGGTAGCCCGAAGAGGGAAACCGATGACCAAAAGCATTCAATGACTACCGACAACCGGTTTGAAGATTGACAGCAGATCACGTCTTTCCAAGCGACGAGCTCCATTGTCGGCTGCGGAACATGCCCCCCACGCCGAGTCTCCAGTCCAGCAGGCTGACTCTCTCCGAGATCAGCATCGGTAAGGTGTGGGTGTGTGCATCCGTGCAAGGTCAACGGCGTGCCTGAAAAAGCACGCGTGGTGGATCGCGTGAGCTCGTTTAGAGAATGGCGAGCTCTCATAAACGTGAGGAGCTATACATTGATGTTACATCACGTATTTTTCAGGTTCATCCAGGCCGCAGCGCGTCACTGCAGGTGCGCCACCCTGCATGCTTCTTTCGATGCATCGTGCGAGCAGAAAAATAAATACAATAGGGAGCGACGGTGTGGCACATGGCATGGCAGCACTTGCATAGGATTAGGCTAGCTTCTGGTTGTTTTTTCATTATTGTGGCTGTAGAAGTTGCACATGTTTGGTAGGAAAATTCACAGCATTTTCAAAGATGCATTTCTTTGTTTTCTATTCGTTTTTTAACAGAAGGTTTGTCTGCAGCAGCTTGCACGCTTCTGAATCGTGCTCATGCAAACTACAGAGGACAGCAATTTGTACATTGTGTTAGCCTTTATGGCAGCACGGTGGATGACTGGTTAGCACGAATGCCTCACCCTTCAGAGGTCCATGGTTCAAACTAGGAGTAAATATGGAACAAATAAGATAATGTCATACCCGTCAACCTGTACGTTTTTGCCGTACAAAGTACGTTTATTATGCAAATTTGTCAATTATGGGTATCATCCGGTATACACCGACGATCACAAAACGGCAAATCAATCGAGTCAAACGAGTTCGAGTTGTGTAGTGAAAGGAAGTCCGTCTCTTTTTAGACAACCGGCTTTTTCGGCTCAACTCATTAAAGAGAGCCGGCTCTCAAACGGCTCACTTGCTTTGATGCATTATATTACGAATTATTATGTTGTATAAATAAGTTAAGAAAAAAAGGAAGTATAAAAGGATAAAATGAAAAAAGACAGGTTTGTGGTTATCCCTTTAGATAGATGGATAGAGATAGATAGATATTTTATTCATCCCCGCAGGGAAATTCTCAGTATTAGTATATTACCAACATTAATTTAACATTATGCAGAAAATGAATTCATAATTTGAATAAGAAAATGTATTATTCTACTTACCGTATTTTCCGCACTATAGGGCGCACCGGGTTATAGGGCGCACCCCCAAAAAATAATTTTTGGTCCTATATCTTCCATACATAATGCGCACCGGATTATAAGGCGCTACAATAGGAACGTCGACAAAACAGTCAGATAGTTCAGTCCAACTTATTACCCCCTTAACATTCGCAAAGCTTGCAAAGAAGCAAATACGTGTCGTAGACACGTGCGGATGCGGTGTCCGTACGATGTCACTCAAATGCATCGTTCCAAATATCATTCGGATGGTTAAAGTCTTGGGATTCAAGAAATGCCAACCATTCCTTAGTTTCTATTTTCTTTTTCCCTCGCAACATTACTGTGCATATGACAATAAACACTTGGAATTGAGTTTAATTCACTCAACTCATCACAGCAACATCAAGATCGTTCTAAAACAAGATACTGGGAAAATATATAGCCGGAGTAGCTCACCAAAGTCGTTGTGTTCAATAATAATGTGCAACCATGGTCCTCTTATATCCGTGAGTGTAGTAAATCCAGGAGAGTAAAATATTTACAAATACAGAATGGTAAAACATGTTTCCTCTATGCTGTAGACAACCAAACTTGCTATTCACAATTATCTTTTTTGGCCAATTGCAGGCTTTGTTTTGCCCCTTTAGCCTATGCGAGCCTGTAAATGATAAAAAGGATCCGCCCCCTTTACCTCCGAATAACTTTAGCCAATAGTGATCGATTCAACTGATGATTGAAATGAAATGAAATGTTTTATTGAAGGTATTGTTGGATACATTAATCAAAACATGACACAAAAAGAAAAACTAATGCTGAGAGTGAGCATGGCCAAATATGGTCACCTTACGCCCCCTCCCCTAAGGAAATTTGACAGATCTGTTTCTGCCAACCTTTGCTTAAAGGTTTGCACCGTATTTGCACTAATAACCCGATCAGGCAAAAAATTCCAAATTTTTGGTATCCTGAAAGAAATAAAGTTTCCGTGCAAGTTGCTGGTAGGTCTAGGCACCCGTAACTTATATCTGTGACCACGTAAACCATCAACACGACAGAACTCAAAAAATTGATCAAAAGGCACATCGATCATTCCATGCAGTACTTTGAACATGAAAATTAAATCAAATTGAATTCTACGGAGCTCCAAAAAGTCCAAGTTCAGTCTTTGTAGTCTTTCCGGATATGACAAGCTGTGCATCCCAGGTATCCGCTTCGTATACCGTCGTTGAACTCCTTCCAGTAGGTTAATGTCCTTGAGTAAGTAAGGGTTCCACACAACGCTGTTATATTCTAACCCGGGTCTAACATAAACGCAAAACATTCGAACTAAGAATGCTGGGTTCTTGTTGTAAAAGTTTCTGTAAATGTTTGATGCTATGTTATTGGCTTTGTTGGTAATTTTGGCGATATGCGTGATAAACTTTAAGTTTGAAGTAAAAGTGACACCCAGATCCTTATGTTCAGTAACAACATGCAAATCATGATCATTAATGTTATACAGCGGAACAGAACCATGTAAAAACGACTGTGCTAAGCATTTATGAGATGACAATTGCAGTTGCCACTTTTCGGACCAAAGAAAAACTGATTTAATGTCATTTTGGAGAGAACCAATTGTTCCTGTCACCTGGGTTTTTGGTAAGAAAGCCGACAGTTTAGCATCATCGGCAAAAATTGAGATGTCACTACTTTGAATGGCCTCAGGTAGGTCGTTCACAAAAAACAGAAATAATAATGGTCCTAGTACTGAGCCCTGCGGTACCCCACTACAAACTTCTGACCACGCTGAAAGAACATCATCAATTTTTACGCATTGTTTACGATTTGACAAATATGCTGTTATCCATTCAAGCAGTTTTCCCCTAATACCATAGCATTTCAGTTTTTGTAAAAGCTTGTTATGAGACACTTTATCAAAAGCCTTGCAAAAGTCTAAGTAAACAACATGACCAGCCATATTGTGAACAAAAAACATACTGGTAATATTATTCCAATGAGCTATTAAGTTAGTCATGGTTGGAGTAATCCAAAAGTAATTGAAAGTAATCAAGTTAAAGTAACCCTACCCAACCCTGCTTAAGACAAAGCAAATATCTACTTTTGGACTAAATCATGTCTAGAACTGACCAAATTAGGTTTCCAAAAACCAACAACCAAAAGACATCAGGTACCTGGTGGGGATGGATATATTTTGAGTTATGAGCTGTTAAGACTCTGAGACCAATTGAATATTCTCGATGAGTCAAAGGTAGATGGAGTTGCATGTATGTAATCAATGTCAAAATGCATTCTCACTAACAGGCATCAGGGATCAACTCCACTTAAGAAGCCAGCCAGGCTATTTGTCGATGACATAATCAACTTACTTCTAATGGGAGTTGCTATCTGGCTAATTGCTGCGTGGTTTGTAATTGCGGTGGTGGAGAGTGATGTCGTGACAAAACACAGATGTAATTTTGAGTGAATGTCTTCTGTGGTGTGGACATGCACTTTAAATCATGTGGTCAATACAGCAAGTGAGGGTTGCAGTGACAATAGGGCCAGGTTTAGACAATCATAAGTGATCAACATCTGCGATTGGCTGGCAACCAGTTCAGGGTGTCCCCTGCCCACTGCCCGGAGATGGCTGGGATGGGCTCCAGCACCCCCGCGACCCTACTGAGGATAAGCGGTGTAGCTAATGAGATGAGATGAGAAGTGATCAACATATGGTGCATTGGATGGCTAATTTCTTGGGGTGAGCCTTTGCTCAATCAATTTCTATACAGTGTTCCCTCGCCATTTGGCTATAAGACTTTTGCGTCCGCGGTGCATCACAGATCCTTTTTTTTTTCATTACTTAGTTCTGTTGTTTTTTTCATCCATCAATTGATTTTGGCCTCACTTGAGGAGCACCGGTATGCTCAAACCCAATGGAGAACTCCAATCTGGGGTCAAGCACGAGTGAAACAGGACCCAGTTGCGTAGCATTTACCACAAGTTTTATTGAAGGAAAGCGGAAGGGCTCCGCCTACGATCCGGTGTTTGCTGGACGTGGGAAGCAAGTCGCTCTCGTACTCGGATTGTGATGCGAACATGGAAGTGGATCTTCCATTGTGAGCGGTGTCAGGGACGAAAAAACTGGTCGGTAGCCGGGACTGGGAGAGCAAAGCGTGGTAGGGGTCGGAAATTAGTTGTAAGCCAGGACGGGAAAGTAGATGTAGTCGGGATCAAAAATGGGTCATGAGAGAGCAGATGGTCTGTAAATGGTCTGCATTTATATAGCACTTTTCAAGTCAATGAAGACCTCCCAAAGCGCTTTACATTGTGCTTCACATTTTCCCCTTTTACAAACTAACTAACCCATAGCAATGTCAGCCATGCAAGGCAACTACCTGCTATCGGGAGCATCAGGACACTTCGACATATATCTCAGAAGAGCCGGGAATTGAACCTGTGACCTCTTGATCCCTAAACGAGCGCTTTACCTCTGAGCCAATGCCGCCCCAATAATGTGGTCAGGATTAAAATAGGTCGTAGCTGGAGACAAACGGGAGCAAAAACTGGATAGGTGGGAGTCAGGGTCAAAAAAGGCTTGTCTTGCATACACAGAGGTTCGCAGACAGACTAACAACAGGGGATTGACTGGGTTTAAGTAGGGAAAGGGAGCCAATCAGAACCCGCAGCAGTTGGCGCCAAATGAGTGGGCATAGGTGATTCTTATCGGTAATCATGACAGTTAGATGTTTTTTTTGTTTTTGACATTAATGAAAGAATGATTTTATTCAAAGTAGCTCACTTCAAAAGTGAGTTCCATTGCTGCATCTTGTCTGTTCACAATGTGTGGTGTACGTGGCTTCCCAGGAGCATAGACTCACACTACTCTATCACTATACAAACAAGCCGTTACCCTGAAATTTCAGTCCATATGAAATTTGTTTGTTGATGTAAAATGTAAATAGTAACACATACAAAAATAAGGCTAAGAAATCAGACCTGTGCCTTATGTATTTTAACAGTGTCATGATGACCGGTATTTATACTGTAAGGTTTTAACATTTCCTAAACTGCAATCTGACTCCGAAGACACTTCACGTGTCTTGTCTAATTCCTCACAGTTGGAGCATGTTCTAAAGTCAGGGAAATAATTGACCAGAGCGCCGAATATAGTCCACATATATGGGCGGCACTGGCTCAGGAGGTAGAGCGCTCATCTTGGGATCAAGAGATCGCAGTTCGAATCCCGGCTCCTCTGTGTTACATGTCGAAGTGTCCTTGGGTAAGACACTGAACCCCTAATACCCCCAATAAACAGGTTAGCGCCGTACATGGCTGCACGGCCGCTATTGGGAAATGTGAAGCACAATGCAAAGCGCTTTGGGAAGTCTTGACTTGAAAAGCGCTATATAAATGCAGATCATTTAATTTCATTTAATTTCATATTAATTTTTTAAGCCGAATCAAATAGTTGAACAAATCAGGTCTCTGCCTGTGCCAATTTTATAATCGTGTGCAGGAGATGAGGGGGTTTCCGTGTGTTCCTCTGTTATAATTCATGCCGATGAAATGTTCACGCCCCATAATCAAGCCCCTGGCTGATTGGTCCGCGCCGTCGATGCAAATTTACAAACCATGATAGAAGAATGGGAGGAGGGGTGACAGGACGTTCCAGGCACATACTCCCCCACTCCAGGCAAGCCAGGCAAGGTGATAAATCATTGTTATCTGCACAGAATGGAAGAAAAGGCGCATTCCAAGGCAAAGTGCGGTTCACGACAAACCTTCTCTCATAGTTTGCCCTCAAACACTGAAGTCAGATTTTAGAACAAGTATATTTGACTTTATGTAAGATAAAACAGTGTATAAAATAGTATATAACTTCTATACCATGGACACCAAGAATCGGTATATCCAACTTCCAAGCATTATTGTATTTCTCTTTGTTATATAATGAGCCTTATTGATTCTGAATAAAATGTGACACAAGATGGTAGCTGAGGTCCAATTTCAGCTTCCCTCTAAGCCCTCTTCCACATTTATGACTCTCAGCAATAACTGTCTTATATTGATGCTATAAATCCCAACATGATATTTACTCTATATTCGCATGATATTAACTGCAGTATCGGATTCGTATAGTCCAGGGGTGTCGATTTCCTCAGGGGGTCAACTATTTTAAAGTTTTGACATTTCCGTTTTACTGTCAGTATTTGAAAGTGTTTCTCCGCTGTCTTCTAGGTTCTTTTAAGAGGAGGAAGAGGAAATCCATCATCGTAACGGTGCTGCTGCTCATCGTGTCGGTGCTCATCCTTATCTTCGGCTTGGCGGCCACCACCAGAACGCAAAACATCACCGTGGGCGGCTACTACCCGGGTCTCATTGTGGGTTTGCCGAAAACAGACACAAACTCACATACAATACACCCCCTCGATACAACATTAGGCTGTTCTGAGTGCGGGGTTGCAAAGTGAAATTGCTGTATAGCGAGGGATAGAAAACTGGTAATTAGCTTTAAACCCTGTTACACCAGATAAGAGCATAAGTGAAAAATAAGTACATAATGTATGTAAACATAGTTAATATGGCGACTCCATTTTTTCTCTTCTCGGTCTGGAATACGTTGTTTTTCTAGGCCCTCTTAACGGCACTTTGACCAATATTCGACATAAGCAACAAATTCTTGTGTCCAAAAACGTAAAAAAGTCAATCTTTGTAATGTTCGTGTGCATGTAGTCTGAGTCTCTAAGATACTTTTTACTGTCATGATTACCTGCCTCGGACTCTGATTGGCTCCCTGTCCCTATTTAAACCCACTCCTAACTGTCCCCATTTGTCAGTCCGTTTGCGAACCTCAGTCAACACTAGGCTTTTTTCGACCCTGACTCCCACCTGTTTTTTGCTCCCGTCTGTCGACCTGTTTTTTGATCCTGACCACGTCTACTCTCCCGTCCTGGCTTACGACCCGTTTCTAACCCCAACCACGTTTTTGCTCTCCTGTACCGGCTATAAACCTGTTTTCCTGTCCTTGACACCGCCACCGCTCGCTACGGAAGATCCACTTCCGTGTTCGGATCACAATCCGAGTACGAGAGCGAACGCCGGATTGTGGGCGCAGCACTACCTCTTTCTTTGTGAGAAAAATAACGCCATTCTGGTTCTGACATTTTACTATTGATCAACGTCATGTAAAATGCTTGTCTTCTGTTGATTGGCTGAAATACCTCCCATATTGCCAATTTTCTCATTCAGTTAAAAGTCGCGTGTGTTATAGGCACAAATAATTGCTGTAATGCTAAAGGGAGTTGCAAAATCATAACCCTAGAAATAAAACTTTTGTCAATAATTGTCCAGAAATACAAAAAAGGCACACGCGTTGTTGCCCTCTCTAAGTTGTATAGTCGTTAACAGTCTTCAAGTAGCAAAGTCTTTTAAGAGCATGATAATCCTCTCAAGTGGAAGCTTTAAAATCAGTTTCGGTTTTAACCTCTTGACCGTCTCCTCCTCCCTTTTGCATCCACCTTTTACTCCACTCAACTAGCTTATGTCACATCATGCTAAAGATTAAAGTCAAGTCATGTTTATTTGTATAGCCCTTTATCACAAGGAGTCTCAAAGGGCTGAACAGACCGCAGACTATTATGGCACCAACCCCTGATCTAAAACCTACATGGGGGCAAGGAAAAACTCATAAACCTCAACATGAGGTAAATGATCAGTTCTTTTTTGTTATCATTTTTTTAATTTAATTATATACAAGGATATTACACACTAGTGGTACGTACTATACAGTGTTTTGGTATTCCAATGGTTTTATCTGGGATACCAAGGCTCCAAAAGGCATTTGTTAATTACCATAGGTTACTATTTCCCACAATACGGCAATTTCCTTTTGCAATCATCACCTCACAATGGATAAATGTCATATCCTTGGGTCTACTGTAACTAAAACTAACAATTTTAGATCAAAAATCACTTTTCCTAAAAGTTTCCTTTTCTTTCAGCTGGGCTTCGGTTCTTTCCTCGGAATCATCGGCTCGCATCTGATCGAAAACAAGAGGCAGATGGTAAGCACGACTTGGAGCGCTCGTGCCTTTTCCCTCCCGACACAGTGATTGTGCCGGCATAATGACAAATTGCAAGTCGGGCCTGCAGAGGTTTGCGCTCCCGTGCTAAGTGATCCGCTGCCAGAAATAGATGCAGAGTGTAAGAAGAGCAGGACAGATGTCCACACTGGAACGCGGGAAGGGGAAACGGCAGCCGGAGACTGTCGGGAACGACGTGACAAACGACTTTTGGCCCGTGCCACCTTTTCCGAATACGCAGCGGATATTGGATGGAACTGATGGCTTTCGCCACATGGCAGAGTGGCAACCATTTTATAACCGGGCTGACAATTTATGTGGATGTCAAGAACCAGAAACAGAGACAGGACCCAGTAGCGTTCGTTTACTCAGTTTAATTGATAAAGAGGGAGAGTAGAGCTTGTTTCTACGACCCGATGGTTGACGGACACGGGTAGCAGGTGGTTAGAAACGCGGAAGTGGCACTTCCGTGTCGAGCGAGGATAATCGCAGACTGCAGGGGATACTGGTCATTAGCCGGGATGGGAGAGCAAGGGCGGTATCGAGTTCAGAAACGAGGTCGGCAACGGGTATCAGGCAGGAAGCGGGGCAAAACAGCTCGGATGTCTGGATGGCAGAACAGGGCAGAAACGGGTCCAGAAACAGGTCGGCCACGGGTATCAGGTAGTAGAAAACAGGGCAGGAAAAATGTCTGAAGGTATGAGCTTGCCTAGCTGGGAGCATCGGTTCGCAACGATCTGACGGCTTCCTCTTAAAAGCCGGGGGTTTAAAACGAGTCTCTGAACCAATCAGGTCTCATGGCTGTTGGCGCCAATTGGGCAGTCACAGGTGCCTTGAATCGGCACTCATGACAGTGGATGCTGTTTGTGTATGTTTGTGGCCTAAATGCCGCTCTTGATTAGCTGGCATCATTACGGTAGATGCACAGGAACATATGACAATTAGCTCCAAACCCTTGATGCTCCAGAAAAATCTTTAAAATTGTCAGGACCAGAACGGAGACAGGACCCACTTGCGTTACGTTTCTTTCAGTTTTATTGGAAGAAAGGAAAGGGTTGCACCCACTATCCGGTGATCGCTGGACGCGGGAAGCCGGTCGCTATGAACGCGGGAGTGGCACTTCCGTGGCGAGCGAAGGTCAGTAGCCGGGACAGGAGAGCAAAAAACATGGTCGGGATCAGAAATGAGTCGAAAGCCAGGAGAGGAGAGTAGACATGGTCAGGATAAAAAAACGCTTCGAAGCCGGGGAACTGACGGCAAGCAAAAACAGGTGGGAGTCAGGGTTGAAAAAGCTTGCCTAAAGTAAACTGTTTGCAGGTAGACTGACCACAGGTGACCGAAAGGGGTGGGTTTGTCAGGACCAGAACGGAAACAGGACCCACTTGCGTAACGTTTACCGCAAGTTTTATTGAAGGAACGATGAACGGCTGCGCCGTTCCAATGTTTGCTGGACGCGGCTTGTGATCCGAACACAGAAGTGGATCTTCCGTAGCGAACGATGGTGGTGTCAGGAAAACTGGTCGGTAGCTGGGACTGGAGAGCAAAAACGTGGTCTGGGTCAGAAATGGGTCGTAAGTCGGGACGGGAGAGCAGACGTGGTCGGAATCAAAACGGGTCGTAGCCGGAGACAAACGGAAGCAAAAACGGGACAGGCGAGAGTCAGGGTCAAAATAAGGCTTGCCTTGTACAAACAGATGCTCGCAGACGGACTGACAACAGGGGATTTGACAGGACTGGGTTCAAATAGTGACAGGGAGCCAATCAGAACCCGCGGCGGTTGGCGCCAAATGAGCGGGCACAGCTGAGTCACATCAGTAATCATGATAAGATTAATCAAATAATAAGTTAAATAAATATTCACAAAATAACACAAGATGAACTGAATTATTTTCACACTGATTTTCAATTGAATATTCTCTTCTACAGTCAAATGTTGAATTTGTTCTTTTATAATTTCATCTTTTCAACAATATTCGTTTTCATATTTATGACATCCTCTATATAACAATTTATTTTTGTTGATTTGAAAGAAAACAGTAAATGCTTTTACTTTGAAAGACAATTTTGGGGCGTTTTTTGCCAATTTTATGACTTTTTCAGAGACAAATGTAACGACCCTCAATCATGCGCGACACAAGGGTTCACAGTCAGACGATTTATTGCCTTCAGCATGAGGTGATATAGCTGAAGGTACGGCAAGCGCAGAAGCCCATAAAGTTCCAAACGAGAAAGACAGTCGCACACGCCCATGGCTTAACAAATGAATGCGGTACCAGAGTTTTAACAGTCATGCAACAAAAACACAGAATTAGTGAGAATTCAAAAGAACTCAAAACAATCAAATTTCAACTCTGTTACACCAACCACTAAATGAAGGTTTATTGATTTTGTGCATGTTTGATTTGTGGCATTTTTATCTCGGCACACAACAACAAAAAACAACCACTAATTAATAAAATGAAACAACAAAATATTTGCACAACAGCACACATGTATAATACAATAATATAATACATAAACATGTGCTGAAAGGGAGTAAACTGTACTGTGATTCTTAAATAATGTCCTGCTTTTGAAAAAAAAAATCTATTGACAAATCAATAGCTAGCTTATTTTTACCATGAATGAATCTTCTGCTCCAGCATTGATTTTAATCAACTCAAGCAATCCAATCTGCATGCTTACATTTATATTTGTGAGCTGCATGAAGAGCAAAAGCTGACTGTGCACTTTTGTGTGTGCTCTATTTCCAGTTAGTGGCTTCTATTGTCTTCATCAGCTTCGGAGTTGTGGCTGCGTTCTGCTGCGCTATTGTGGACGGAGTTTTTGCTGCCAGGCACATTGTGAGTATATCGACTGACAAAGCAGAGACAGTTGATATCCACTCGAAAAACATTTGGCTGGAAAATAACCAATCAGGCTCCAATGTGGTCTGATCTGATCTTTTCAATGATTTCTCGTGGCAGTTACACATCTGTTTTCCTAGAAAATCACGATAACCCATCACTGGTGAGCTATTTTCAGAACTGGTGAGCGGGCTATCTGCTTCCCGTGAACACCACGTAGTGTGACCCCAACACATTTCATTCAAACACCCAGAAAATATTGGATGTTTTATGACAAAACAACCCAGAGAAATATAATCAGTCAATTTAAGACCCAATTTGGGGGGCAAAATATTACAAGTGACTTAACATCAAATAATTTTCTTTCTATAAGTCCCCCCAGTAAAGTGATATGTTGCCATCTCCCAACATTATGTAAATTCATGTGCACAAGTGTATTAGAGGGCAGCACGGCCGCGCAGCGGTTAGCACGTGTGCGGCACAGTTCTGAGGTCATGAGATGGAACCTTCCTGTGTGGAGTTTACATGTTCTCCCCGTGCCTGCGTGGGTTTCCTCCGGGCACTCCAATTTCCTCCCACATTCCAAAAACATGCGTTTCAGGTTAATTGGTCGGTTCAAATTGTCCCTAGGTGTGAAGGAGCGAGTGAGTTGTCTGTCCCTGTGTCCAGTTCAGGGTGTCCCCTGCTCACTGCCCGAAGATAGCTGGTATGGGCTCCAGCACCCCCGCGACCCTACTGAGGATAAGCGGTGCAGATAATGGATGGATGGATGGATGGATGAAGTGTGTTCGACTTGAATGAGATAGCAATTAATCAATGAGTCTCATCAAAATATAAAGAATATAATAAAAATTAGATATGGTTCGCTGAGTGCTAGTGAGAGTAACTCCCCGTCACGGACGTCATATCAGACATTAAGTGACCACTAATGGGGTCATAAAAACAATTAGGTGAAAATGAATCCCTGTGTGGGCGGAAAGCGAGAAGAGCTTCTTGATGTGGTTTATAAGTGATTTATTAATTTGAGGGTGATGGAGAAAAAGACAACAAATAGTCTCAGAGTTCATCCATCCATTAGCTGCGTATCCTTATCCTCACTAGGGTCCCGGGGCAGCTGGAGCCCATCCCAGCTACCTTCGGGCAGCGGGCGGGGGACACCCATTATTACAACCATTCATTTTACCTTCTTTTTTCTCTTCCTTTTGTTTCTTTTTTTCTCAGCTTTTCACTACTTTTTCATTTTCTTTTTTGTTCTATCCCCCCTTCCTTTAAGCCATTTTGTGCACAATTTCACATAATATTTGGTTGTGTAGGGATTAAATAAGCAAAAACAACCTGAAGAGCTGTTTGGGTCCCGAAAGAGCCGGTTCTTTTAGTGAGCCGAGCCGAAGAAGCCGGTTCTCGAAAAACTCTACTGACTTTACTCAACTTCGTTCTACTTCGACCTTGACTTCAAAATATCGCATTTAGAACACAACATATCAGGGGAACCCTTGTATTTTTTTCCTTCATGCACTGTAACTTTGACTTAATTTGCTTCTTAAATAGCAATTTCGAGCCCTGTTTTTGTGAGCTTGCGCACAATTGCGCACACACACAGCTTAGAGGGAACATTGCGCTGGCTAGATTTTCTTGTGCGCTGAGAATGTTCAGGCAGTGCGCAGCTTAGAGGGAACATTGGTCTATTGTATCCGGTTGTTTGGAGAAATCGAATAAAACTGATGAATGTATTGCAGGATTTGAGGCCTCTCTACGCTGGACGCTGCGACTACCATTCTGGTGAAACTGCTTCCGAGCGAGACGTAAGAAAGACTGTACTAATACCTCTTGTCCTATTTGCGAAACATGAGCTATTGCTACCTGTGTTCCTCAGGTGCACTGCCAAACGTCGTCTCGCACGTCCTGCAACCTGCGCGTTAGAAGTAACACGTGTTACTGCTGCGATCTGTACAACTGCGGCAGGTGAGTAGTAACAGGCGGTCTCATGACGGCAACACCTAGGGCCATTGCTAGCCATTTGGGTGCCCTAGTCAAGTCAGTATAGCCCTTAATCACAAAGAGTCTCAAAGGGCTTCACAGGTTATTACACAGACTATTTTTTCAGACTATTATTACACCACCCTCTGATCTGGAACCAACATGAGGGCAAGGAAAAACTCAAAAACCTCAACATGAGGAAAATGACGAAACCTTGAGAAGGGACCGCACATGTGGCATCCCCCATTCAGGATTACCAGACAGCAAAGGATGTTCCAATCACAAATAATACAGAGATATTGTCCACGAAAAGTATAGGTTATTCATATGTTATAGAGTAGAAGTGTGTTTTAAGCTTAGATTTAAACATTTCCACTGAGGTCGCAGATCGAATCTCAGGGGCAAGAGCATTCCATAGCACTGGGGCCCGGATGGAGAACGCTCTCGAACCTGCGGATCTCTTCTTGGCTCTTGGGATCACTAGTAGACCAGCATTTTCATAGCGAAGGCTCCGGACCGGAACATAGGGGGGAAATCAGATCTGAAAGATATGAGGGAGCAAGTCCATGTATGATTTTGTATAATACTAAGAGAACCTTGAAATCACATCTTAGGCTAACAGGGAGCCAATGCAGGTTAGCCAAAATCGGCGTGATGTGATCGGACTTTTTTGTCCTAGTTAATGGCCTCGCTGCAGCATTTTGTACCAGCTGAAGACTCTTGATTCTGGACTTCGGGAGACCGGAGAGTAGTGTATTACAGTAATCAAGACGGGAGGTAACAAACGCGTGAATTATAATCTCCGCATCCGACTGAGACAGTATAGGACGAATTTTAGCAATGTTGCGAAGATGGAAGAAAGCGGTTCTAGTAGTTTTCTTCACATCTGTTTGAAAGGACAGATCGTGGTCAAATATGTCACCTAAATTTTTAACTGAGTCACTCTGTGTGATGTGACTTTTGTCAATGTTCACAGCAGTTTTTGAAAGTAAGTCACGGCGTTTAGATGGACCAATAACTAACATTTCGGTCTTTTCAGAGTTAAGACGCAAGAAATTGAGTGAGAAATATATATCTAAGCCCCAATGCTTTATGGTGCCACCATTTATTTACTTTTTTTTATAATTTTGTTGTATTCTGCTGTTTTACTCTGATTAAACCAAAGTCATACCCAGTTTTGTTCCCGGTGCACGCTTTTTTTTGTGTAATTTTCAGTTTTCTATCCTGATTTTATGTTTCTTTGAACCTATATTTCAGGGAGCATCCTCTCATGGGACTTCAGAATAGAGATGCTTTGAAAAAGTTCAAGAAACCATCCATGATTTGGAAGTAAGTCCCTTTATTATGATATATTTTAGTCCCATTATGGTTGTATTTCAAATGAAAATGAAAGACCATCTCACCCCGGTTAGCCGCGTGGAGGTGGTGGGAGGCTATCACGAGTACACAGACGTGAAGAGCTGCCAAGACGTGGTGCACCTCTACCATCTGCTCTGGTCCGCCACCATCCTCAACATTGTGGCACTCTTCCTGGGCATCATCACCGCCGCTGTGCTGGGTGGCTTTAAAGACATGGTAAAGACAATGGGATGTTTATTTTGCAAGCCAGCTTTTTTATGTTGACTGGTATTTAACAACGGTCACCAATGTGCTGAACAGAGGCCTCGAAGTTGCTCCTCTTAGACTTCTGGAGTAACCTGCAGTGATAGATGGATAGAGAGATAGATAGATAGAGAGATAGATAGATACTTTATTCATCCCCGTAGGGAAAATCACACTTCCAGCAGTATCCTTGTGTTGATTATTAACAGATTAACAGGATGGCCTCGGGGTGCTGTGTTGTAGTTTAGCAACAGAGGAGTGGATGACGTCACACACTAGGCAAAAAGTTCGACGTCCCTGCAGCAGATGGAAATATTTGTGCCCAGGGTTACACCATCTCGTGTTCACGGAGATAGCGAGTCCGCCTCCTCTCAGCTTCCCCCAGGCTTTTGTGTCTCTGTCTGCTCTAACAGCGCTGAACCCGGGTAGCTCCACGTTAGCGCCCGGGATGCTAGACGAAAGCCACGTTTCCGTAAAACACAGTAAACTGCACTCACTGTACGCTTTGATGTTTTTCACCAGCACAGCCAGTTCGTCTGTCTTATTTGGTAGAGAGTTCACATTTCCGATGATTATGGACTGGGTCTATTATAATCTTCATCACTGCAACCTGGTACAAAAACACATACTAGCAGCATGGTAATCACAGGATAACTTGTAATTCCTTGTAAGTGTAGTTGCTTTAAATGATGATTATTTGGGTTTAAAATGGATTTGTTGGTGACCCGACCACCCATTAGGTGGGGTTGACGATCCACCATCAGAAATAGTCCAAAATAGCATATTCATCCCTAATATTTATCATGAAAGTAGCAATCCTCCAAACATATTGTATTTTAGCTTTAAATGATCTACTTTGCAGTTCAATGATATGGATAACGATTGATAAATCAAAGGGGAAAATATAGACACACAAACAAGGCAACATGATTTGATTTTAAATAAAATACAGTTTACTTACATTGCGAAGAAAATCAAATCTTTAAAAAAAACAAAGGACATTTTTGACAAGAGAAGTGGTGGTAAAAGGGGGAGAGGGCAGAGATTCTGTAGTGGTTGAAAGTACTGATCAATAAGCCAGATTTTATAATAATCAACTAATTTCAAATGATCGCTTGTTACTTCGTGTGTCAGAATGATATTTATGCCCAGAACCAAGAACCTTTTGTTGCATTGTCTTTTTCTTTTTACCTTCTTGTGAGACAAAGCATCACATGGGGGAAGGAGCCCACATTGAGAAAAAAACAGTCCCATGTAAACGCAATGTTGCTTTCAGCTGACCGAGAGGGAGAGAAAGAACTGTGGTTGAATTGCGCCAGGCTTCTTTGCCGGGTGGCCCTCTTTGTCCCCATTGTCCAAGGGGGCAAAGGCCAGCCAGAGCCCTCCTTTGGGCAGCTGTCATAGAAGCAGGAGCTACGAAAGAGTAAAAGCAGGCGTTCCTGCCTTCCTTTTTAAAATTCTGAACGGTCACCAGAGGAGTGACCATTGACTAGTTTCCTGTTAAAGCTTTTCAAATTTAAGTTCTCCAGTTGACTGCTTGATAAGTACACAAAATTTCATTCTGACATGCAACAAAATAAATCGCTGGCATGTGTCATGACATCATACATAGACACCTCTATAATCTTTTGATTAAAAATGAACACTTTGGGGATTCAAATCTTTATTGAATCGCTGGAGAGTCTGGTCACTTACTGTCAGGGTTGGGTAGGGTTACTTTAACTGGATTCCTTTCAATGACTTTTGGATTACTCCAATACCAAATATGCTAATAAAAGCCAAAAAAACTAAATATGAATATAATTATGATTCACAACACGTGGTAAGCTTTCTCTCCTGGCTTTGATCTCTTTGATCTCCGGCAAAACGAACATAAAATGCGACAGAAACAAAATGAAAATAAATCCAAACAGCTTGCCAACATCATTTTTGCCGTTCCATGTATTCCGTTACTCCCAAAGCCTGCACAAAATTTAGTCATTTTATTCATATTTACCGGTAGTTTCTTTTGTCTTTTATTAGCATATTTGGTATTGGAGTAATCCAAAAGTCATTGAAAGTAATCCAGTTACAGTAACCCTACCCAACCGTGCTTACTGTATATGAAGGGGGCCCTGGTGTGCCCTGGTCTTGTGTGACGGATTGTGAGTCTTTCCCTGTGTTCACAGAGTCTGTGGTTGAAAAAGGTCAGGTGAAATGTATTTGCGGCAGTGTAGTCTTCTACGTTTAATGCTTATCAAACTCGTAGCCCTTCACGCTACTCAGTAGCAAAAATATGTCTCTCATCTAAAAAACAAAAGGCTGGTGACACCTGTTTTGGATTTATGAGCAAAATACAACACCACAATTCTTTTTTTATTTAGACACCTGCTCGGACGTCGGAAAGTACATCAGAACCAGAGGCCATCACGACTTCAGTGGTCTCCGAGGCTCCGCAACGTACGCCTTCTAATGTCAACTCCTACCGCAACGCCGCCCCCGGCCTGCCGCCATACACAGCCTACGATGCACAGGTATGACATGATTTTCAATTTAATTCGCCCAGTTGTATCCTATAAGGATTTGTTTGACTAGGATGGAAAACCTCAAAATATATATAAAGTGCATTAAAATGATAAATTAAATACTCATATTAAAAAGACCACCAAAATCAATTCCATAATGTGTCTACAGATACACACGTTTCAGCTCTATTCTAAGCTACAACGATCTCTAGTGGTGAATTATTACTCACTGCCTCTTTGAATAAATTAAATCCCTTTTCCATCTTGAAAATTTACATAAATATGCCCAGAAACGAGAATACAGTGGAACCTCAGTTTTCGAACGCCTCTCAGTTCGAACAAATCGGAGTCCGACCAAAAATTTCGAGAAATTCTTGCTTCGCTGTTCGGTCAAAAAAATCGGAGTTCGAACGCCGGTAATGCATGAGTGCGTACACTAGGGTGCGATGCTGAGCGGCGTACCGGTGTAGATCGCTCTTTTCGTGACCAACTGTTCTCGCGTGCGGATGTGCTTCGTTTTGCTTTCGCTTTTAATATAGGTGTACCCAGCCCTTAATTATGACTCCGAAGAAAGTCAGTGCATGCAGCAAAGTTGCTACAGGTGAAAAAGAAAAGTAGTGCGTTCAACTATTGCATTTAAGAAAGAAATAATAGCTCCACCGTCCACCTGCGCCTTCTGCTGACCACCACAAAGGTAAGAAATCCTATTTATAATTATTTTCTTTATCCTTTCTTTTATTTTTACACATTCATGTTAGCGTAATCTTTCGTACGGAAGATTATGATAATGCGAACGTACGATTAGCCTGGGTTAGCTTTATGTTTATGTTAAACATTCAGGGTGTTGGAACGGAGCCCCCTTTCCAATGAACCACTCAGCACTTGTTGTGGAGACCCGGGTGCTCAATGACTTGTAAACGACCTGATTTTTTTATTTTTTTTCATGTTAGCATAATCTTTCGTACGCGAACGTACGATTAGCCTGGGTTAGCTTCATGTTTGCGTTAAACATTCAAGGTAAACATTCAGGGTGTTGGAACGGATTAAAACGATTGACATTATTTTTATTGGGAAAAATGATTTCAGTGATCGAACAAATTGGTTTTCGAACAGGGTTCTGGAACGGATTATGGTCGAGAACCGAGGTTCCACTGTAATTAAAAGAAAAACATTTCTGTAAGTGTAAAACACAGGTTTATAGATTTCATATCCAGTATTTAAACTTTTTCGAACCAAATCAATTGTTAACATGTTTTGCATTTATTCAAACTGAAAGAAAATACATGCATTGCACTTATACACAAGATAAAATCCTTTTTCTTTTTGGTCAGCCCACTATTTTTATCTCAATGGGATTTGAAATGATGTTAATGCACTCTGATCCTTGATTCTAAATCAATCCCAAATAAATAAATTATGAAATATGTCATAGCAGTGTCTGAAACTCATGACAAAAAGTTACCAGACAACTCTGAAAAGTTGCCTGCCCAGCCATAAAGTTGCCTGCCCCATTTTTCACAACTTTAAATAATAAGACGACTCATCGCAAAAAAAAACGTTGTTGCAAATTATTAAGGATTGATAATCAGAATATATAACAGAACAACACTTTAAAATTAAATTTATTATAAATCTACTTATCACATTCATTGCATGTATATGTCATCGCTGTTTTCCATCTGCCATCAGCATGTATCTGTATTTACTCATCTTCATTCATGCAATGTTTGCGTTGCATCGTCTGCTACAAGCCACGTAGACTCCTTTTTCCACAATGCTTTTAATGCACATTTACGTTTTGTAGCGTCATTAATTTTGTTGGCTTCTTTTGAATCTTTCTTCTGGGGCTGAGATTTTGGCTTGATTCCAAACCACTCATCCATTTTTTTGGGTTCTCTGTGCGTCTACTTTGGAAAATGATATGCAAATGCACAGCCTTTATAAGGCTTGGGAAAGTCTGGAAGCACGAAGTTATTCGATGCAGGCTTCTGATTGGCTGCCGAGTATGCAAATTGCCAAACTAATCAAAATTCAGAAATTTCTAAACCGAACGAAGATTTCGAAATCGGAATAAAGCAAACGTTTGATTTGAATTTTTTTTTTAAATATAAACGAATATGTTTTCCCCCAGCACACAAAAATCCATGCTAACTGTTTTGATTTTTACACATATAGATTTCAATATATTTATAACAGATTTTTTAAACATTATTAATTTTATAGAAAAAAGGTTACTCTTAAAATTTTAAATTGTTAATTATATGATGCGAACATCCAGAATTGGATCAATAAAAAGATGCTTGGTGTATAGAACACATTTATGAATTACCTCATTTGGAATTTATTATAATTATTAATGTTACTTGTTTGAACAGTGTTTTTATTCTATTGGTAAGATAACTGCAAGTTTATATACTGTAAGTACACGTTCAGATTCTGCATGTCACTCTTATTGTGAAGGTTAAAAATTGAGTGTTGAAATCCGGCGTGTAAACCCCGGAGGCAGTCTGTCATTTAGTTTATCGTGTCGCACCCGCCTAAGCGGTACAATTTCGTATTATAATTAAACAAACTGAAGACCATCAGTCAAGACTTGATCATCCATCGATGAGGACGCTAAGACATTTTAGGAGCAAATATTTTTTGTACATTTTACATGACACTGAAAAATGGTCGCTGGGTTGCAAATGCCCTGGGGCCGTAGTTTAGACACCTTGGTCATTTGTGAAATTTTAATATTGTCAATTGTTAATTTTCAAATATCCCTAATTGGATAGATGTATATAAAATATTTTTAAAAGGTGTAAAATAACACATTCTTTGGAGCGAATGGTAGATTTTACAAGCCACTGAAAAGGGTTCGAAGTATCGAAAATAGCCCTAGGCCGTACTTTGACAACAGATGTTATCGCTAAATGTGGTTTTGTGTGGAATTTTTGTTTGTGTGAATCAATAATTTTGACTTTCTGTAATTTTTAGATACATTTACAAGGCTTTATGTTCACTCTTCTTCTTTTAAAATTGAGTTCTAAACAAAATGTACTGTTGCCATCTATTGGCCAGATGTAGGATTACATAGGCCCGAAAAGGGAAAAAGTGTTTTGCTGTTATCTTGGGCTGCCATGGCCAATTACTTGTGTAAGGTTTTTACATTTACTATTCTGACATCTGACTCCAAAGGCACTTCCCGTGTTTTGTGTAATCCCTTACAGTTGGAGCATGTCCAGAAGCCGGAGAAGTGATTGAGCCGAGTATAGTCTACATATTAATTTATTTAGCCGAATCAAAGAGTTGAACAGATCAGATCTTTCTTCCTTGCCAATTACAATCGTGTGGAGAAAGAGAGCGACAGGGTTGCCCACTTTTATGACACATGGCGATGAAATATTCACGCCCCATGACCAAGCCGGTGGCTGATTGGTCCGCGCCATCGTCGATGCAAATTTCCCAACCATGATTGAAGAATGAGAGGAGGGGTGATAGGATGTGCCAGGCACATACTCCCCCTCTCCAGGCGAGGTGATAAATCATTGTTATCTGCACAGAATGGAAGAAAAGGCACATTCCAAGGCAAAGTGCGGGTCACAACAAATCTTCTCTCTTAGTTTGCCCTCAAGGCTGAGGTCAAACTTAGGACAAGTATTTTTGAGTATAAGTGGAATAAACAGCATTTAAAATGGTATATAACTTCACTTGCAATGTATATAAATTCCCTTCTTGATGTTTATTGTGGGGAAATAAAGGAATGTATGACTTCATTAACCACCCACCCCCTTTTTTTCTTTGTTAGGGTTCCTATATGTTTGATTCTTCGGGCCTGTCCGATGACTCGCAGTCCGGAGCCAGCCACCTGTGGCCCACCTTGGTGCCACCCCGCTACTCTCCGCCTCACAACCATCCGGATGAGAAGCCCCCACCGTACAGCCCCTAAAAGATGGGCTCAGATGTCTCCCTCTACCTCTAAGGACCAATGTTTGGCCCCTTGCGTTTAAGTTGAGAGCTTAGGAAGTTAAAGGGTAGTCAAAAGCATCGTTCCGCCTTCTCGATTTAAGTCTTCCCTGTCAGACTTAAAACAGAAGGCGCCATTTTTTTTTATTTTATTGTTTTTACAAA
Source organism: Urocampus carinirostris (assembly GCF_059441175.1). Lineage (NCBI taxonomy): Eukaryota > Metazoa > Chordata > Actinopteri > Syngnathiformes > Syngnathidae > Urocampus > Urocampus carinirostris. The sequence continues at coordinate 36,373,167 of NC_142357.1, read as the reverse complement.
GGACCAGATTCACAATTTCAATGACCGATTGAAACGCAGACTGTAATTATAAGAATTAGTGGAAGCCTTTTGTTTCTATTCAGACTGATATTTGTTCTTGAAAGCTACCAGTTGAAAGGTATTAGGCGCTTGTAAAAGCAGGCAAAAGTTGGATATGCAGTACTTTACAGGTTTGTTGTATTTAAACATGGACTGTGGTGATTTATTTATTAAATGTCTTAAACTTAAAGTGACAGTGTGTATTATTCACCACTAGATGTCGCTGTGTCTTAGAATGGAGCTGAAGCATGTGTGTATGAAGAAGAAACACGACAGAAGCCTTCTTGGCAAAATTAGGAAGCCTACTTCCGGATTTTCTTGTTCATCCCTGTGAGCGACTATGAAAGACCGAGCGAGATGGATTCACTTGGAGCGGCTGAGAGGAACAAAGAGCTGGAGTTGGTCATGTGATGGTCTTTTCTTCAATGTCTTTTTTTTCATTTTTTATATGTTTGACAAAGGTTACATTGATAAATCTATTCATAAATAGTATATTCATCCAGAAATTAAACGACCCTCCCCAAAATTGAGATATTTCAGAATAGCAGCGCGTGGGTTTCCTCCGGGCACTCCGGTTTCCTCCCACTTTCCAAAAACATGCATTTCAGGTGAATTGGCCGGTCCAAATTGTCCTTAGGTGTGAATGAGCGAATGAGTTGTCTGTCCCTGTGTGCCCTGCGATTGGCTGGCAACCAGTTCAGGGTGTCCCCTGCCCACTGCCTAGAGATGGCTGGGATGGGCTCCAGCCCCCCGCGACCCTAATGAGGATAAGCGGTGCTGCTAATGAGATGAGATGAGAATAGCAGCGACAGTAGAAGAAAATCCCTTTTCTGGAGGTGGACACATATGCCGTATTATCCAGACTTTAAGCATTTTTCCCAACTTGAAACACAGTAAGAAGCCTAATCGTCTTAAAAATGTATTATATCATCTTCATTCATGCAATGTTCGCGTTGCGTCATCTGCTACAAGCCACGTGAACTCCTCTTTCCACGATGCTTTTAATGTACGTTTACGTTTTGTAGCGTCATCAATTTCGTTAGCTTCTTTTGAATATTTCTTCTGGGGCTGAGGTTTTGGCCTGATCCACTTGCGTTGCGTCGTCTGCTACAAGCCACGTGAACTCCACGATGCTTTTAATGTACATTTACATTTTGTAGCGTCATTAATTTTGTTAGCTTCTTTTGAATCTTTCTTCTGGGGCTGAGATTTTGGCTTGATTCCTAACCACTCATCCATTTTTTTTGTGTGTTCTCTGTGCGTCTACTTTGGAAAATGATATGCAAATGCACAACCTTATAACGCTCAGGAAAGTCCGGAAGCAGGAAGTCATTCGATGCAGGCTTCTGATTGGCTGCACAGTACGCAAATTGCCAAATGAACCGAAATTCCGAACATTTCGAAATCGGAATAAAGCAAATGTTTGATTTTTTTTTCTTGAAAAAGTTGTCTGCTACCTGACGCCCGACGTTAAAGACTTGTTTATTAAGGTCCATTCTCGAAAATATTCCTCTGTGAGCCATTACATATATGAAGACTGAGGAGAATGGATCTAAAATACATTAAGAACAAAATTTGCATTTAAAATAATAATGATCATAGAGCATAATTATAAAAGCTGATCTTGCAACTAAATTAACTTGATCCTTAATGAATGGTTACTGTATGTAAAAGCAATTCATTATATTTTTATGCATTCCCGGTTCTATTTACCGTATTTCTGGTTTATAAGGCGCACTTTTCAATTTCTGCCCATTTTTTTGGTGCCTTTTATTGTCCGGCAATAACAGTAATAACATCGAGAAATCTTAAACAGCGAAAACCAGATTGACAGAACACATGCACTTCAAACAGTAAAAGAATAATTTATTCTCCTCCGACTTTCCATCAGAAAATGAGGGTCAACAACATTTATAAGAAAAGGAAGCGTTTTCTACAAAAGACATAACACAAAATTTGTACTGTACATCTTACAAACGCACATTTGTTAATCTGTCGTTACCTGCGTACTCACAGTGAAAAGTCAATGAGAGGCCAAACTAGCAAAGAAAATAAGTCTTCCTCAATGATTAAATACTAAGTGCTAACTTTCTGTCAATGATCTAAGTGTCGAGTTCTCTAAGCTTATACCGCATACATCGGCTTGAGGAAAAAACAAAATAAACAAGCAAACTTAAATACCATCAATATTAGCCAATGTGCAGGCTTGCCCATAATAAAATATGTATTTCAGATAAGTATACCGTTTTGTGCAAAGATGAGCGATCTCAGAGAGGAATGTGGATCGATGGCAGTAAAAATATTCCGTCCTTATTTTCCTGAAAGAAAACCTAAGGTCATTTCTATGGATCTTATAGTAATGGCGATATTTAAACTGCCTCAATATCACAGTGTCAGGTAATGGTATTAAATGCAGCATATATCTGGAAAAATCCTTAAATTTCCCCTCAAACAGCCCACAGTGAGCAAAGATCCGTGTAAAGAATAAATAAAGGCTTTTCATGCAGTACCGTGATTTACTTTTTAAGATTCTATTGAAAAGATATCCTTCAATCCAAAGTGTTATCCAAATGAAAGTTAATTACTTCTAATGCTAAAAAAAAATAAAAATGAAAGCAGACACTTCCAGCTATGTAAAGCCATTTCACAATAAACATTGGATTTAAAGAGATTATACCTTACTTTTGATATAATGGCTTTTTAAGTGTCGGTCACCTGATTTTAGGGGTGCCCGTTTTTTTTTTATAAACAAAATCTTGATTTTCATCAGAAATATCCACCAAATATGGCAACCAATTGGGAAATGTAGGAGTATTTTCCTTTCATCTATTGATAAAAAGTAAAAATCTGACATTTTGGGAATGTTATCAAACAAGGTTCTATTAAAATAGTGCTCTTTTTTTCATCAAAATTTGCTTAATTACTGAGAAGTGCAAAGATGCTAGCATTAGCAGCTAACGTCTGCAATGGTAGCATGAGCTGCTAAAATCATAATAAGCGTGAACTGCTAAAGTGGCGCACCAGATGGTAGGCACCAAAGCTATGCTTTTTGGTAACTCGCTAGCTGATACGCAGGGTTGGGTAGGGTTACTTTAACTTGATTACTTTCAATTACTTTTGGATTACTCCAATACCAGATATGCTAATAAAAGACAAAAGAAACTAAATATGAATAAAATTATGACTCACAACACGTGGTAAGCTTTCTCTCCTGGCTTTGATCTCCGGCAAAACTAACATAAAATGCGACAGAAACAAAATGAAAATAAATCCTAACAGCTTGCCAACATCATTTTTGCCGTTCCATGTATTCCGTTACTCCCAAAGCCTGCACAAAATTTAGTCATTTTATTCATATTTAGTTTCTTTTGTCTTTTATTAGCATATTTGGTATTGGAGTCATCCAAAAGTAATTGAAAGTAATCAAGTTAAAGTAACCCAACCCAACCCTGCTGATACGTTAGCGAAATGTGCTAAATCCGGGGCAGGGAAGATCACAATGTTGTTGAAGTCTGTCACTCTTTGATACAATAGACCCCGGGATACGGCAACCCCGCCATTTTTCACTTTCCGTTTTGTAATAAGTTGTTTTTCTCTGCCCTTCTTTACATTTCCCCACCATACATCATTAACAAGTTATTTAAGTGTTCAAAAACGTATAAAATTCAAATTTTGTGTTGTTGTCTCTAAGATCCGTGTCTGCTATTGGTCGAGGTCAGATAAAACGCTGGTCTACTATTGGTTTACATCACGGCGTCAGGGAATTACTGATGTGCCATTGACTGAAGGATCTCCCTCAAAGCCTTTCTCCCTGATAATTTGGTTCATAATTTCGTGTGTTTTAGTAAGACTTTACTAATTGGCAATATAGTACTGTATTTTGTGTACTGTATGTTTCCGTAGTGTAGTGGTTAGCCCGCTCACCTAACACACGAAAGGTCCCCGGATCGAGACCAGGTAGAAACATATGTTGGGCTAGAGAGGGATGGGCACCAACAGGCTGTACTTTCCCAAGACATACCACAGGGAATGGTGCCCCTAGTGGTTAAGGGGATCCAACCAACAGTGTATTGCCTATGGGTCCCGAGGTTTGCAGTGATGCTAAAGGAAAAATCCACCTTTGGAAACGAAGCATGGCTGTAACCAATCAACCATTCGGTACAATTATCAAAAGGAGGCGATTAAAACAAGGAATTCTTCTAACAATCCTTACAAGTGGTAGTTTCAAAATCAGTTTAATTTGTACTCCCTTTGCATCCACCCGCTACTACACTCAACCAGCTCTAGTACAATGTTTTTCAACCACCATGGCACAGTAATTGTTGTACTGTGTCATTGGAAATTGTCCAATTCAAGTGCCTGTGCTTTCTGACTTTCATTTGAATTTACTTTTTACGGCGATGCAACAGCAATGTGGTGTGCTGCGGGATTATTTTCAATGACAAAAATGTGCCTTGGCTCAAAAAAGGTTTAAAAACATTGATCTTGTCACACCAAAGGTAAATATAATTTCATTTTTCCTTTACATCTATACTCATTTATTATTTGAATTAATAATATAAATGTGTATTACTCAGGCAGTGCGGCACAGTTCTGAGGTCATGAGATCGAATCTTCCTGTGTGGAGTTTGCATGTTCTCCCCGTGCTTGCGTGGGTTTCCTCCGGGCATTCCGGTTTCCTCCCACATTCCAAAAACATGCCTGTCGGGTTGTCCCTAGGTGTGAATGAGCGAGTGAATTGTCTGTCCCTATGTGCCCAGCGATTGGCTGGCAACCAGTCTCGGGGGTCCCCTGCCCACTGCTCGAACATAGCTGGGATGAGCTCCAGCACCCCCGCGACCCTACTGAGGATAGGCGGTGCAGATAATGGATGGATGTATACGACTACTAAGTAGTACTTATTATGTACTATTTTGTTTAAACGATTTTATGTGCGGTACCTGGGATTCTGAATGTATCAGTTAATATATTAAGTTTTTATACCCCTCAATACAGCGATTTCATTTTGCGATCCCTGTGGCAGAGTAGCTAATGTGGTATCCCAGTGGTCTACTGTATCATCCGATTGCCCACCTCTATTTTGAATACAAAATGTGGCACTACCTGATAAATGTTAACACGGCCTTAATCTTCAATCCTCGGGTTTAAGTACAACACTGACAGAAGAAAGGAAAATACGACATTTTAGGTGTATTGTGGAAAATACAGTCACGTAGGTGGACAATCACTCCTCCAGGAAAATCAAAATCCTCAGTAGAAAAAAGGCACGGCGTGGCTCAGTACCTCCCTGGATTGTTGAAATGATAGTCCGGTTTCCCCTCTGGAGGGTTCGGGGGCTGCCTGGGCCTATTCATTTGCTCGTCGTAATCGAAAATATCATTCCAGTTCAAAGAGGGCGGGCGTGGGGCGTCTTGCCCGGGTACGCCGTGTCTGGTGGGGCCGCCCTCATACTGCCCGGGCGACCCCTCAGTACCCCATAAATTAGGCTTGGCCTCTACGCCCTTACAAGGCAGCAGGCGGTAAATGTCCTCCTTGGCCTCCTTGGCCTTTTTCCCGCTGGGGTCGACGTTGTGGGCTTGTTTGCAGTGGGTGGAGAGCAGCTGGTAGTTGAGGAAGGTCTCCCGGCACATCATGCACTGGTACCGCCGCTCGCCCGTGTGCTGGATTTCGTGTTTAGTCCTGTACTCGGCCAGGGCGAAGACCTTATCGCAGTATCGGCACGGGTATTTCCTCTCCCACGAGTGCGTGTTGAAATGACGGCGGAGGCTCGCCCGGCACACGTAAGGACGCTTGCAGACGCCGCAAACGTAGAAGGTCTTCCCGTCCATGATGAGCTCGTAGTGTTCCCCGGGTTCCGATTTCGGTTTCTTCTTCTCCGGCGAGGAGGGTTCCGGGTTCTCCGGTACGACCGGCACGGATCTTTTCCCTTTCTCCAATTTTGACCCGCCTTCCCCGGGATCTTCTTTCGAGGGGACGATATCGTACGTGTTCTCCCCGATGTTGGCGTAGACTTTGCAATCCGGGGAGATGGAATCGATTTCCGTGGAGGCGTTGACGGTCGTGGTCATGGGTTTGACGGCTTTTCTGGTGTTTTCCGAAATGTCCAGCAGGCGGATTTTGGAATCGCCTCGCTCCTCCGAGGGTGAGATTTGCTTTCTGTGTACGCCCGAAGTATCGGCGCTTTCCACGGGGGTGGCGTTTATTGGGGCGCCGGGCAGTTCGGGGGCAAAGCACCCGGCGGTAAGCGCCGTGGTGGGAGTACTCGAGGAAACCCGAGGGGAATTGAGCGTGTTAGAACTGCTGTCCGGACTGCGGAGAGGACTTCTTTCCGGTTTTATTTCTCGCGTTACTTCTTTACCGCTTTCCGACGTTTTACTTTTATCCAAATCCACCGAGTCTACGTCGATGACGTCCCCCGTGGCTTTCTGAGCGGCGGCTCGAGATTCGGGGTCCGACTCCGAGACGAACATGACGTCGTCGTCCAAATCCCAGCCCGGATTGTCCGGTTGTTTCAACTCCTCCGCGGATATGGAGTAATTTTCCGAGTCTATCGGCGAATCGCCCTCTTTCGAAAACCCGGGCAAGCCGTTGACTTGGGAGAGCGGGGCCGCCAAATTGGCGAGGAATTTCACCCCCAGCTTCTGCCCGGCGCCCATGAGCTCCTCCAGTAAATCGGAGCGAACGCGTACGATCTTGGAACTGTAGATGTAGTTGATGATGTGTTCGAAGATTTCCGCTCGGACGAAGTTGAGATGGATGACTTGGCAGGCGCCGACGAAGAGCTGGCGGAAGTAGGAGCTGGTCGCCGACAGGATGGTTTTGTGGGCGCGGAACTTCTTGTCTTCCACGATGATCCACACGTCGCAGAATAATCCCGTGCGCCGCTGCTCGTTCATCAGATTCAGCAGAGTGGCCGGATATTGGGTGTCGGTCGCCGTGATCAGCTTTAAAGTCGGCATAGCTGCCGGGGAAAAGGGAAACAACAATTGCAAATTATTTGAATAGAAATAGCAGTGTCTGAAACACATGACAAAAAGTTACCGCACACCACGGGCAGACAACTCTGAAAAGCCATAAAGTTGCCTGCCCCATTTTTCACAACTTGAAACACAGTAAGACGACTAATCACAAAAAAAACATTGTTGCAAAGTATAAAGGATTGATAATCAGAATATATAACAGAACAACACTTTAAAATTAAGTTTATTATGATTCTAATGATAAGATTCATTTCATGTAAATGGCTTCGCTGTTTTCCATCTGCCATCAGTATGTACCTGTATTTACTCATCTTCATTCATGCTATGTTTGCGTCATCTGCTACAAGCCAGGTGAACTCCTCTTTCCACCATGCTTTTAATGTACGTTTACGTTGTGTAGAGTCATAAATTTGGTTAGCTTCTTTTGAATCTTTCTTCCGGGGCTGAGGTTTTGGCTTGATTCCTGGTAAGGATATGTCAGAGTGTGCAGTTTCCTCACGCTTGAGAAGATAAGCAGGACATTGTGGTTCAGCCTTTAACATATTTATTCCTCAACAGCAAGCAAACAACACGGCTCCGTTCAATACAACATGGTGATCAACAATTAGCAAAATGAAAAATGGTGCGTACGTAATGACGTCACACAATGGAAAACATCTTACCGCAATACCACGAGTAAGAGCGCTATTACAAATCTTAACAATTCCTAACCAATTATCCATTTTTCTTGTGTTTTCTATGCGTCGACTTTGGAAAATGATATGGAAATGTGCGACCTAGTAACGAAAGTCCGGAAGCACGAAGTTATTCGGTGCGGGCTCCTGATTGGATGCCGAGTATGCAAATTGCCAAACGAAAAGAAATTCCAAAATTTACAAAACGAACAAAGATTTCGAAATCGGAATAAAATGTTTTGTTAAAAAAAAAAAAAAAGAAAGAAAAAAAAAATCCCTTAAAAAAGTTGTCTGCCACCTGGGCGGGGACGTTTTGAAAGTTGTTCGCCCGATGTTAAAGATGCACGCCCCAGGCGTCCGGGCAGATGTCGTTTCAGACACTGTTACTAGCCATACAAAAACATTGTCACATGAATGGTTTGTGTTGTGGTTTGGTAGATTGAAGGAGTGGAAAACAAGCAAGCGATTTCACAAAAATTCTATGTCTAGGCACAAAGGTTGCCAACTTTTCAGAAAGCGGGCCAGATTTGGTAAACTGTAAGTATGTAAGGGCAGACTATTCAGCCTGACGGTCTTTAATAAATTAACCCGCCATGTTTGGCGATCAGCATCTTGACGTCGTAGCTCGTCTTGGTAGCATTCTCATTTGACTCGCTGCTGTGCCGTTTAAACAGCTTCCTGTTGCTTCACCTTTTCACAGTGTTTGTTTCCGGTTCACTTTTTGTAGTCTGCATGCTATGTCTGCCAGCACCACTTGATGGTTTATATTGGGAAGGGCGGCATTAGCTTAGGAGGTAGAGCGCTCATCTTGGGATCAAGAGGTTGCAGGTTCGATTTCCGGCTCCTCCGTGTTATATGTCGAAGTGTTGCTGACTCCCTATTGGCATGTGAGTGTGTGTGTGTGTGTGAATGGGTAAGTGTGAATCTCCATTGTAAAGCACTTTGGGAGGTCTTCATTGACTTGAAAAGCGCTATATAAATGGAGACCATTTACCATTTATATTCTTTGAAAACAGGCACAATCTCAAATCAGGCAGACGGAGTTGATTTGGACTTGGGCTAAAAAAAAATCTCCAATTTCCACTTGTCCTGTATGCAGTGGCCCTCGCAGTGAATTTCCTTCTTTTTTTTTTAAATTTACAGTCACCATGTCGGAGATGGGGTGGGCTATAATTCTCATAGAGAGCCTAGGGCAAGGTGGCCAAAGGGCTACCTCTATACTCTGGCGAAATGGTGATTTATTTTTTTTTTGTACAAATTTATTCTTTACTGCAGTCAACATTACCGGCAGGCCACGTATGATTCATTTTATGACAGAGGCTGCAAGCCAGTAAAAATTTGATCAGGGGCCATAACTCTCTGCCGGTCCGGATTTAAGACATGCCTGTCAAAGCATTCTCAAAACAAGCATACAGTAGACCCCTGGAACACAGTGACCTCGCTTTGACGGTTTCACTTTACGATTTAAATTTTTTTGAGGTTTGAACAAATTTATTGACACTAAAAACAGAAAACAATCATGACAATCTCAACAGCAATTAAGCACATTCACAATATTATATTCCAATATTACGTTTTTAACAGCAAACACAAAGTGAGGTTTGAACAAACCTTCTCGAAAATCAAACATATTCACAATTTCATTATATAACATCTTTGTTATTGTCAATAGATCCGTCCAGGCCAAAGTCGATTGTCCTCGGTCTGAACAAATCCACTGACACCAACAGCAGCAAAACAGCCATCAAGCATATTCACAATTTTTTTATATTTGACAATATGACGTGACGATATGACGTTTTAACATTTTTTCCTGACATTTCCAACATCAATTAAACAATTTCAGAGTTATTTTCTTTTAACAGTAGTTAACCAGCGTGTAAAAGGCAATACTATTGTGCAAGGGCATAGCTCTGCCATCCCACCCTCCCAAGCAGCATTCTTCCAGTCCTCTGTGTGGGTCCTTTCCCTTCTGCGTGGGTCCTCTCCCTTCTGGGTTCCACAACCCAGGCCGTTGCTGCAGGGACTCCCACAGCGTAGCTCCGGCTCCCCCCTCCGGGTGGGTACAGACGAGTCTTCTTTATGGCTGCGTCCTAGGCCCGCCGCTCGCAGATTGTATGGTATCTGCAGCCATTTGGAGCACAGCCACGGGGGGGATCTGCCTGCACCTCCATACCAGCAGGTTTCTGGAGGTCCAGATGGCGTCCTTGATGGCGGCGAGAGTGAGCCAGTCCCTGGCAAAGTCGTTCTGATGCCTCCTCGACCGACTCACCCCGTAAAGCACGTACTGTGCATCAGGGACCTCTCCTGCTGGCAAGTCCGGGAACTTTCCTAGTTGTTCGGCCATTGTCCACAAGACCTTGGCAGCGCTGCACTCACAAAAAAGGTGCCTCACCGACTCCTGGGCGCCACAGCCAGGTCGAGGGCACGTCGAAGTCGCTGACATTCCTCGGTGGTGCATTACAGCTCTGACTGGGAGAACTTCATGAGCCACCATCCATGACAAGTCTCGTAGTCTGTTTGGGAGGGCAGGATGATTGACGTTGCTCCAAACCGTTGTGGATTCGCCAAACGCAAGCCCCCGCACAGGGCTTACTGTAGCTCGCTCTTGCACAATAGCAATAAGGGCCCTGTGGTTTTGCAAAGCGTGACATTCTTGTGCTTCCAAATCAAACTTCTTCAAAAAATCCCGAATAAAGAGATGTGTTGGCGGCAAGTTAAATGAAACTGGAATCAAACGATTGTTTGGTACAAGCTTTAGCTTCCGCAAATATGAGCCCATCCAAAACCGGGTCATTGCTTGACTTTTCGGGTTGTTGGGTGGGCCCACAGCGTTTTGGAAGTGGAGAGAGACATATTTGCTTCCCAGGAAAAGCTGGAGGTCAGGCACTCCTTTCCCCCCTTTTTCCTTTTTCTTTTTCATTGTATCTCTTTTTATCCTTTCCCACTTTGAGCCCCAGACAAAGCGAAAGATGGCTCGGTCCAGTTGTAACAGCACGTTTCTTTTAGGCATAAAAATTAAACTGATTGACAAAAGCATTGGGAGGATGATCGCTTTGATGATTAGGACCTTCCCCTCTATTGTCAGTTTTCTTAGTGACCAAAAAACAAGTTTTTGCTTAACTTTCCTTGTCACGTCATCCCAGTTGGTCTCGCCTCCTCCATCCGCATTGAATTTTATCCCTAGGATTTTCTGGTCTGTCTTTAACACCGTCAGCGGGAGTCCTGCCTTTTCTGTCTCTTTCCACATTCCATAAAACTTCACTTGTGATTTTTCTCTATTTAGCCTTGACCCAGACGCCCTCCCAAACAGGTCAGTCAAGTCAAGGGCTCTTTCAACAGATGCGCGGTCAGTACACAAAATATTAAAATCATCCATGTACAAAACACACTTGGTAATTTGTCCCCCACTTCCTGGGATATTGATGCCTTCGACAAATCTATCTTTTCTTAACATTTGTGCCAAAGGTTCAATGCAAAGAACATAGAGAAGGGGAGACATAGGGCAACCTTGACGTACACCGCAGTTGATCTCGATTGCTTCCGATAAATTCCCGTTAATCATGAATTTGCTGTAGATGTCTCGGTATAGCAGTCCTACCCAATTGATGTATTTTTGGGGAAAACCACATTTTTGCAATACCCTGAAGAGGTATTGGTGCGAGACTCGATCAAAGGCTTTTTCAAAGTCTAGGTTTAGGACTGCTAGTCGCATGTTTCTGTCTCTTGCATAACAAATGGTGTCACGGATCAGCATGAGACTGTCGCTGATCTTCCTTCCCACAATGGCACAGGTTTGGTCTGGATCAACCAAGTCTCCCAAGACAACAGACATTCGTGTTGCTAGAAGCTTGCTGAAAATTTTACAGTCCACGTTTAAAAGCGTTATGGGTCGCCAGTTTTTTAAGTCAATTTTGTCTCCTTTTTTGTGCAATAGAGTAACTATCCCGATTCTGAAACTGTCTGGCATATGGTCTCGACTGGAAAATTCGTTAAAAACAGTTAACAGATCTGGTGCTAAAATATCCCTAAAAGTCCGGTAAAATTCGAGGTTGAGTCCGTCCTCCCCGGGTGATTTGCCTTTTTTCATAGTCTTTATGCAATCATTCAGTTGGTCTAGGGTAAAGTCCGATGTTAAAAAGGGGTCTTGACGCACTGATCTTGAAATATGATCTAATACATGCCCCATTTCATTCTCATATGTTTCTTTCTTTTCAAATAATTTTTTGTAGTAGTCTTCGACCAATCTGGTTATTTCACTACTTTCCTTTGTTATTTGCCCGTTTTCGTTTTGAAGTTTAAAAATCCCCTCATTTTTGCCCATAATTTTTTTTTAAAAGTAGCGTGTACATTTTTCCCCTTCTTCTATTTCTCTTTCTCTGCTTCTTATTATGATGCCTTTGCTCTTTATTTCCGCCAAAGCGTTTAGTTCTTGTTTGGTTTCTTTGATTTCATCATTAAAGTCCATCCCCTTTTCTGTTAGGATGAAATAGCGTTGGAGTCTTCTTTGTAGTCCCGACATGCGTTTCATCTCTTTGAGTTTCTTGTTTTTCCCTGCATTTTTAAAAAAGGTCTGTGTTCGTTTCTTTGTCATTTCCCACCATTGTGCTCGTGAATCATACGAGTCTTGAAGGGTCTGCCAGTCTTTGTACAGCTCCCTGTATTGTGCGGCTAGAGCCTCATCCTCCAGCAGGGAGCAGTTTAACTTCCACAAACCCTTCCCAACAGTCATACCTGAAGGAAATGAGAAAGAGCAGGACAGTAGCAAGTGATCCGAAAAAAAAACTGGAATTAATCTTGCATCACTCTGTGCTAAACCCCTCGTAAATATGTAGTCTATTCGAGAGGCTCTGGCATTGTCACTACTGAACCAGGTGAAGCCCTCCTCTCCTGGATGTATGGATTTGAAACAGTCCACCAGTTTAAATGTCCGGCACATGTCTTGTAATAAAGTTGATGTTTTATCTACTTTAAACTCCTCATCATTCCTCTTTCTATCCTTCCTACTTAAGATGCAATTAAAATCTCCTCCCACGATTAGTGGTTGATGGCCTAGCATATGCGACTGGACGTCCTCTAAAAGTTCGTACCTGAGTTGTCTGTCGGCATGGCCGTATATGTTAATGAGGTTAAAATCATTCCCTATATAAGAAAGTCTTGCTAAGATTGCGCGTCCGTCTCTCATCACAGTACTGCCCTTTATGATGAGTTGAGGGTTGTTTATTAAAATGGCTACCCCATCGTTACGGTTTTCATTCGAGCCACTCCATAATGACGGATATGGCCAAATCTCTTCCCACTGTTTATAATTTTTTAGAAAGGGGATGCAGCATTCCTGTAGTAAAAACACATCCGTTCTGATAGTTTTTAAGAACGATAAAACACTGTGAGCCTTAACCTTTGATCTCACACTTCTCACATTGATAGTAGAGAATGTAATGTTCATAATTGTTGTAAAAGTATTTAAACTAGTTAGACAAAACTGGGGGATCTGAGTCCATTCTTTGGTGATCATCGAGATCATCGAGAGTGTCACCTGTGTCAGACACATCACTTAAGAGTAGTACCTCATTTTGAGACTCACCGGGGAAAACTCTGGGACCCTCTGACTCTCTGTCTGTGGTTCCAGGTCTTCCCCTTTTTTCTGGGTTAGGGGGTGAGCCAGAGGACCTATCAAGGGGTCTCTTACTTCCTTGCCCACTAAGGGTCAGGTTTTTTCCCTCCCCGACTTCCTCCGTCTCAACTTCATACAGTTCCCTTGTGGGCTTATTCACCGGCAATCGGCTTTCTTCTAAATCTCTTATCTTTGTTTCTGTTTTTTTCACCACTCCCAATTTTGTCTTACTTTTACTCCTCTTTCCAGTGCCCGTATGGGTTTTTGGAGAGTCATTCGCCTTTTCGATTTGTTTGTCTTCTCCAAATCCCGGCAATGGCGTAGCAAACAAATTTGCTAATTTGAACTCTCTTCCAGGCCCTTCCTGATTAATATGTGTTTTCGGAGTGGCAGTTGCTTTTTCTATTCGTTTGTCATGTCCAAATTCAGGTATTTTATGAGAAATCGAATTAGAATTTCCAGGTTCTTCCTGTTTCAATTTTGATTCTCTGGTCTCTGCTCCAGGGGTTTTGGTAGGTACATCTGTTTTTTCAATTTGTTTGTCTTGTCCAATTTCTTTGTGCATTTCTTGAATTTCATTGGGTATTTCCATAACTTTATTCATTTCCTGTTCATCTTCATTGGGTATTTCTATAACTTCATTAATTTCTTGTTCATTTTCATTTTGTATTTCCATGACTTTATTAATTTCATTGTCTTTGTTATCTTTATTCACTTCATTGTCTTTGTGACATTTATTCATTTCATTATCTATGTTGTCTGACATCATTTCATTGTCTTTGTTGTCTTTGTTAACTGCCTTCCTAGCTTTCAATTTGTTAGCAAACGAATTCGGGCAGTTTCTAAAGAGGTGATTCGTTTCTCCACAGAGATTGCATTTTCTGCTATTGCTACATTCCTCAAAGGAATGTCCAATTGTTCTGCACTTTCCACAAAAAATTCGATCACATACCTCAGCCAGATGCCCATGCTCACCACATTTGCGACAGAGTTTCGGTTGCCCTTGATAGTGGATAAAGCCACGGTTTTCCCCCAGGAATATAGTCGACGGAATTTGTTTCAGTCCCTGAAAGCCCTGAGGATCTTGCCGTAGTTGGACTGGTACCCTCCAGGCACCATTCCAATAGCCTTTCTCACACCTCACCTTCATAGCCTGGCCTTTTACTGAGCAGTATCTACTCAACCAATAACAGACGTCATCAGCACTGATCATTTCACTAAACATTCTAACAACGACAATCTTGTTAGTATTATCAGTCAGCTTCTCCACTGTAAATCCTGAAAACTGGGACCTCACTCCCTCAAAGCGATTCCAAAACTCTTGATAAAGAGCTGCCGTTTCAAAACTCACATCAAAGCCTTTGCCAGAAGTCATTTTTATGACAGCATGTACCTCCTCCTTTTTAAACTTCAGAATCTTTTCAACAAACTTGTTAATAAAATCCGTCCTTGACATTCCCTCCGAAATTGCCACAACATCTTTGAGCAAGAATCTCACGCAGTTACGTCTCCGCCCGCCGGTATAATGCCCGGCCATGGCAGGACTCGGCTGCTTTACTTCTAACTATGTTAAAATGGTTAGAATTGTAAAATTAATAATTAACAATACTCTTAAAACCGACGCCAATGACAGTATAAACGCATAGAACGAGCAGTGCTATGTTTTTTCGAGCCCCTTTGTTTCAGCTTTTTCCCTTGTATACAATGCCAACAATAAATTCTATCACGTGCCAAAACTCTTTGCAGTGTAAGTGCATAAGACGAGTCATGTTTCGAAAATCCCAGCCCCGTATTGCTCGACTATATGGAAATTATGGTCTGCTATTGGTTTGCGTCACAACATCTTGAAAATGCCGATATGCTCTTGACTGAACTACCTCCCACAATGCCTTTCTCTTTATTCAGTTCAGAATCTCGTGTGCTTTATAAAAACTTTGCCAGTCAGCGATGTCATTGGTGACCATGGAAATGAAGCTTACCATTAGCAAGAAATACTAAGAAGGCGCGTAAATCTTTTCCCTTGCTCAGTTGCATGACATTACCAATCAGGAGTATTACTAAAAATAAAGACGCATTTAAAGCAAGGAAATCGTCTGACAATTCTCGTGGAAGAAAGTTTAAAATTAGTTTATACAATTTGCCTAAATAATAAGGTTGTTGCTTTCATCTTTTAGACTTTTATGTTTTATACAACTTTTGCGCAAATAATTTACTACAATGACATTAATTCAACGAACAATGCCCCCAATATCATTAGTGAAGGTTATTTTATTCCAATAAACAATATTTTCTCCAGAATCGCGTAAATCTCGCGACATTTTCCTAGCGCAGGCGCATTGGTTCGTTACCTTGTTTACCAGTGTTAAATTCAGGGTTGGGTAGGGTTACTTTAACTTGATTACTTTCAATTACTTTTGGATTACTCCAATACCAAATATGCTAATAAAAGACAAAAGAAACTAAATATGAATACAATTACTAAATTTTGTGCAGGCTTGGGGAGTAACAGAACACATGGAACGGCAAAAATGATGTTGGCAAGCTGTTTGGATTTATTTTCATTTTGTTTCTGTCGCATTTGATGTTAGTTTTGCCGGAGATCAAAGAGATCAAAGCCAGGAGAGAAAGCTTACCACGTGTTGTGAGTCATCATTTTATTCATACTTAGTTTATTTTGTCTTTTATTAGCATATTTGGTATTGGAGTAATCCAAAAGTAATTGAAAGTAATCAAGTCAAAGTAACCCTACCCAACCGTGGTTAAATTTGTGGGTGCTACATGTGAAGGCTTTTAAAACCTTCAATAATATTTTACAGTAGTTAGTCTTTCATTTCTTTCAATTAGAAAAATAAGTTATTTAAAGAAATTAAGCGATTTTTGTGGGAAAAAAATATTTTAGCTTAACCTATACAAACTTTAGTCACTCCAGCGAAAAGGTATGCCTTACCTTTTAAAAGTAGACATTTAGTTTTACAGTTATTTAATCGAATCCTTTAAATAAATAAAATAATAAATAATTTCCTTGTATTGTCATTCTGTGTAACAATGTACACAGAACGAAATGTCGATTGCACCTGACCCGTTGTAGCGAGTCGATGCAGCCGCAGCCAACAGAGGGCGCCGCCGACCACTTTTTAAGTCTTAGGAATGACTCGGCCGGGGCGCGAACCACCGACCTCCCAGTCTCAAAGCGGGCGCCTTACCATCTAGGCTACTGAGCTGGTACAACACAAATAATACGATTTTTGGGTGTAAACATAATTTTTGAGCTCGACTTGAACACACGGGGTTGGGTAGGGTTACTTTAACTTGATTACTTTAAATTACTTTTGGATTACTCCAATACCAAATATGCTAATAAAAGACGAGAGAAACTAAATATGAATAAAATTATGACTCACAACACGTGGTAAGCTCTCTCTCCTGGCTTTGATCTCTTTGATCTCCGGCAAAACTAACATAAAATGCGACAGAAACAAAATGAAAACAAATCCAAACAGCTTGCCAACATCATTTTTGCCGTTCCATGTATTCCGTTACTCCCCAAGCCTGCACAAAATTTAGTAATTTTATTCATATTTAGTTTCTTTTATCTTTTATTAGCATATTTGGTATTGGAGTAATCCAAAAGTAATTGAAAGTAATCAAATTAAAGTAACCCTACCCAACCCTGTGTACAAATGAGTCACTCGTGTTTGTCATATAACAACGTAAAGAAAAACTTGTCACTAACATTCTTAATATCACTACTAAACAGCATCATATTATCCACAATGATTATTTCATTTTTTAAGTTTTTTTGACGTCATAGAATAATTTTCACGCTCGATTGCTCCATGCAAACCCTTTGCAGCAGTCCTCCACGTCACATTGGAGACGAAAACTGACGTTTGATGCGGTTTTATTTGTAGAAATGTATTTGCGTCTACAGTTACATTAGATGCCTGTTATAAGTAGTTTAAATGCACAAGACCGTGTTGTTAATCTGTCTGTTTGCAGCAGTATTAATCATCGTAATGCAGTTTTCTCGTTTTGTTATGAACAATAGAGAAGCGAGGGCCTGAAATGTGACAGCTTGCAAACGCATTGCTTTGCAGAAATACACAACGGTTTGCACGTTTGCGTTGCAAGTTTAATCCGATGAGGACGTGAAAACTAAAGAGTGGTTATTTACCTGCGACTTGTGCGTTTTCCCAAGAGAAATTGGAGCTGGTAGCTAACGCGTTAGCCGCTCGGCTACACAATGGCTTAGCGAAGATGGGGCTTCACCTGCCAATCGAGAGCTGGCGTCGTCGCGTGATTGTCACAACAGCCGCGAGGAGTCGCCACTGCGTAAAACTGAAATACTCATTTTTAATTATTTTTTTATGGGGCACACTGTAACATTTTTGAGGGAAATGAGTTTTTTATGCAGCGCTGACGTTTTTTTCAGTGTGAAACAACTTCCGGGTGGATTTGAAAATGACGAAAGTGCAGTTGCTATGAAAAGGTGTAAAATGTAGTTGTTGTGTAGTAGGTTTTAACGGATAACAATTCTGTTTTCTCTTTTGGATTTGAAAACATTCGTATTTGTCTTGCATTAAACAATGAGAACAAAGTAGTATTATGTGTACAGTAATGCAAGTCTTAAACAGTTGAACCGATGACAATGATTCTGGCCGTTATACGGAGCGCTGGGAGATGAATGTCACGTGAGTATGGCCGCCATATTTGGTAAGGCAGGCGTTTTGTAGTTGTGTGGTTTGCATATAAAAATGGGAAACTGATTTAATTAATGCAATCATTTTCCACATCTGTTTTACAGTTCACAGATCCCTTAACCGCCTTGGTCGCCAGAGAAGCACGGAGAACAGAATTCTACAGCTTTCTCCACTGCTGACGGTTCCAGGCTTGAGTTTGTGTTGTAGCAAAGTTGGCACCAGTCCATTCCTTAACTTTGTCTGCCCAGTACTTTTTCAATCTTCTTTTCCTTCTGCCTCCTTGGACTGTGCCCTGAACAACAATTACAACATTACAATACCTCTAGGCAGCACGGCAGCGCAGTGGTTAGCGCTTGTGCGGCACAGTTCATGTCATGGGAACCTGTCGTGGGTTCAAATCCAGCTCCAGACTTCCTGTGCGGAGTTTGTATGTTCTCCCCGTGCTTGCGTGGGTTTCCTCCGGGCACTCCGGTTTCCTCCCACGTTCCAAAAACATGCATTTCAGGTGAATTGGCCGGTCCAAATTGTCCATAGGTGTGAATGAGCGAATGAGTTGTCTGTCCCTGTGTGCCCTGCGATTGGCTGGCAACCAGTTCAGGGTGTCCCCCTGCCCACTGCCCGGAGATGGCTGGGATGGGCTCCAGCCCCCCCCCGACCCTAATGAGGATAAGCGGTACGGCTAATGAGATGAGATGAGACAATACCTCTAGCAGTAAAGCAGTGAAGCCCTGCTTGGAAATGCTTCACACACATAAAGGGGGCTTCGAGATTAAATATATCCTCGAACAAGCCATCATATGGACTGAATAATATATTACATGCTTGGTGCATGCAATAAAGTAAGGGTGTGTAAATCTTTCTCTAAATACATATATATATATATACATTTTAGATAATAGATGGTAAATGTGGTAAATGGGCTGCATTTTTATAGCGCTTTTCAAGACACTGACACCTTACTTACCCATTTAATCATACACCGATAGTGAGTCAGCCTTGCAAGCTCTCTACCCGCTTATCGCAGGCATTAGGGGTTCTGTGTCTTGTTTAAGAACACATCAATGTTGGTCTTTTGAATAAAAAAAAACATTTTTTTGTATTCTTCAAAATATAATTATGTATTATGAGAATATAAGTATGATATTATTTTACATATTTGTTCTCTTCACATTTTTAAATAAACATTTGCCATTTTTATGTAAATAGTGCACTTGTATTTATTATTTAAGCATTTTTTTTAATAAATATTTGTCATTTTTAATTATGTAGTGTATTTGTAGTTGTTATTCAAGCATTTTTGATAAACATTTGCCATTTTTATGTATATAGTGTATTCATATTGGTATTTAAGCATTTGTGCAATTGACAAATATGTTTACAACTTTTATTTGTTTTAAATATTTGTCTTGGCATTTTTTTGGTTCGGGGACACTTGAAGAAGGTCTCGCCCAGGAAGTAATTTAGGGAAGAACCGCTACTGCTCACATGCATGTTGTTGAGCAGCTTCCCTGCTGTCATGCCTGGAAAGTGCTGGCATGCTTTCCTTATCCTAGTAGGAGGTTCTCAGCCCAAAATCCAAGCAGTTTGCTTCCACATCACGGTGACTAAGCAGGATTTTGGAAGATGCATCTTCAACTGAGAATCACATTGCAATGCTTGTTGGTCAGGGAGGTGCTCGGAATGAAGAGTGTTTTAACAAGAATTGTTCCATGTTACTTTGTCTTAAGTTTGTGCTTATGTAACAAGTGAAAATATGAAATAAGAAGGTCGAATACAGTGCTCATCGAACCTACTCGACACATGCTTCAGGGATTTGAACCGAGAAGCACATCACGACATGAGACTGCAGGTTTGGTCTGGGCACAGTAAACATAAGTTCTTGGTTGGGTCCAATGTGTCCTCTGATGGTGTTGCGCACCGTTTCATTTGTATCATGGTCTGTGTAGCTGATGCCGTGAAGTTTCTCTTGTTGCATTTCGTCTCCATGACTTGGATTTTGTTTTCCAGCTTTGCTGTGAGAGTCTATGTCTCACAAGTGTAAGAGAAGATGGAAGTAACCAGCGCTTGGTTGAGTATGTGCCTTGAATTTACTGCTATTTCCTTGTCCCTCCACGTGAGTTTAAGTGCCATGATTTCAGCTCTAAGATATTTAAACAGGGGTGGGTAGGGTTACTTTAACTGGATTACTTTCAATTACTTTTGGATTACTCCAATACCAAATATGCTAATAAAAGACAAAAGAAACTAAATATGAATAAAATGACTCAATTTTGTGCAGGCTTGGGGAGTAACGGAATACATGGAAAGGCAAAAATGATGTTGGCAAGCTGTTTGGATTTCTTTTTGTTTTGTTTCTGTCGCATTTTATGTTAGTTTTGCCGGAGATCAAAGAGATCAAAGCCAGGAGAGAAAGCTTACCATGTGTTGTGAGTCATGATTTTATTCATATTTAGTTTCTTTTGTCTTTTATTAGCATATTTGGTATTGGAGTAATCCAAAAGTAATTGAAAGTAATCCAGTTAAATGAACCCTACCCAACCCTGCTTGACACATATATACACATATAACATGGCGCTTAAGATGACGTATACCAAATGGGGCGGTGTTAAGAATTTGACACAACCGGAAACGGAAATACACAACAAACAGATCAAAAGGATACGCGTCATGGATTGTTGATCAAGCCTCCAGTCGTTTACGAATACTTGTTACTACGTATAGATGTTTTTGCCATTTTAGTTCATTTTTAAAAATCTTTTTAAAGGTTCGTTCTCTTTAGTCATGCCCCAGCAAAGCCGTTCGTCGTCTCGCAGTCCCCGACACCTTCGGAACCGTTCTCGCTCTCGAAGCCGAGAAAGGAGCTCCTCTCCCGGAAGCTTTGGGCCCAAACCACCGAGGACCCGCGACAGGGAGCGCGAGCGTGAAGAACGAGAGCACCGGCTCAAAGAAGCGAGGACCATCAAGCGGTTCCGTATAGGGAGCCCTCGCCGTAGTCGTTCCCGATCCCGGGAAAGGAATTCCAGCGGAGGCGGACACAACTACAACCGCTGGTCGGACCAGAGAGACGGCGCGTGGAGGTATGGAGGCTCCAGGGACGATTTTTACCACGACCAGCAGAGAGATGATGCTCACAGACAAAGACAAGAAGAACTTATGGCAAGGTAAAGCAATCACAACAAATACTGAATCAAAAATCACCCATTTTTTGCATTAAATCAACTATCAAGTAACAGTTTACTCCAGGGCCACCAACTAGGTGCTCGCGGGCGACAGGTAGCTCCCGAAGAAGTTGCCTGTGGATCTGCTCCGAAAATAGTTCACAGTGGTTTTTGAGAAAATTTGTTTCCTAGCTGGTATTGTAAAAGATGGACGGAGTCCTCTTTAAACTCAATATGAACGTTGTTTATTTACAGAACACAATCTAGCTTCTTAACTTAGTTACAAACATCTTCCAGACTCCACTCAGTCTGTGTACCGTAATAACTCTTCTGCTGCGCAGGCACAATCAATTACCGTATATGACAGGCATAAAAAAATAATTGACATGATACATAAGCAATTCTTCAAAAAATTATTTTTCGAATCAGCCTACATATCTAAATCGCTTAGTGCCCTTCTACAGGCAGATGTTTTAGTGGTTAACTGAGCTTATTTAACCCTAGTTCAAATCATTATAAACTGAGAAAAACTTGGTAATAACATTATTGGTATTTGTTTCAAAAAATGATTATAAACTGGTATCCCTTCGCGCTAATTGGTAACAAAAAAAGTAGATCTCAGTTTAAAAAAAACATTGGTAACTGCTGGTTTACTACTTGTCAAGTCACATTTATTTATATAGCCCTTAATCACAAAAATGTCTCAAAGGACTGCACAGGATTACAGTTACAAAATTACACAATTACCTGATCTTAAACCAGCATGCGGGCAAGGAAAAACTCAAAAACCTCAGTGTGAGGAGAAAAGAGAAACCTTGAGAAAGGACCTCACATGTGGTAATCCCCCTTACAGGATTGACCAGGGTGAATTACAATTAGCATTACTGTACACATAATAGTAAACATTAGGTAAGATGTTGAAATTGTCCGGAAATCTCTTTTGGTCGTTTTTAGATCTGTTCTTGTCCTATAATGGGCTTTTAAACTTGGGTTCATAAATGTTTAAACCGCTTTTCAGGCAACATAAAAAGTGGTCCGAGTTTTGCTGCCAGAAATCATCTTTTCAACATCTTAAAAAATATTTATTGTCTTTGTAAATAAGAGTAGAATAGAATTGTCTTATTTTTTTTAAATTTTCCTACTAGTGATTAAATATAAGTAGATTGTGTATAGAAATTTTGTCTAGTCCATTTTAGACCTGATTTAGTCCAAAACTAGACATCTAAAATTGGGTTATAAGTGTTAAAGCCCTCTACCGTGGATCGAAATTAGCCTAATAGTTGTGGTTGTTTTTACCATATTTAATATGGTTCAAATTTAATCCTTCACAAATAGTATTTTTGACGTTTTTATAAAAATATTTTTGTTTTGTTTTCAACTAATGAAGTCCGGGCCATGTTGGACATGATTTAGTCCAAAAATATACGCCTAAAATTGGATTCCAAATTGTTAGACCCATCCAAATTGGACCAACTATAGTCCTAAATAGTTTACCTATCAAAAGTGGTCTAAATATAGCTCCTAAAAATTTGCCTTTTCAATCTATTTTTTAAGACAAAACCACTGTCTGCCCACATCTGGTCTGATCCGTTTTAAACATGATTTAGTCTAAAAATAAAATGGTGTTTAAAATTGTACTACCCCTTCTACGAGGACTAATTTTAGTTCAAAAACAGTCGTGTTTACAACATCCAAAGTGGTTGCCATTTTGCCCCCAAGCATTGCCCTCAATTTTTTTAGCCAATACTCTTTTTCACGGAACCTTGTCGTCCTTTAAACATATTTTCTACCATTTTTTTCCTGTGTTGGTTTTCCTCTCCTTAAATATCCTTAAATTAATTAATTTTAATAAAATTTTGTTTCTGAATTGAAGTGTTCAATTCTAGCCTTGTTTGTTATTGTGTCGTAGGCGACTAAAGGAACGAGAGAGGATCGGAGAGCAAGGTTGTCCCGAAGTTTGGGGATTTTCGCCTAGGGTCAAAGAAGAGGAGTAAGTAGAATAAGTGTCACCTGAATTTCTGCCTAGTGGTTTCCTTTCAGGCTTCCATACCGTGGTTTCATTGAATGCACACACTTCAGCTCAATTCTAACCTACTGTGGCCACTAGTAGTGAATTATTACACACTGTCACTTTAAGTAATGTCTGGATTTTGTGTTCTCCAACAGCTCTGACGAATTCACACCTGTTGAAGATGACGGCAAAAATGTCAGCTCAGCGTCTGACTCGGAAGGTCAGTGTGGAGCACAATAATATTCATTACAGATGTGCATCCCCTTTTTACTGATGAACCTTGAGAAAATGGGCCTGGAAAAGCCACTGCTTTTTTAATGGTGTAAATTTTCACGTTTGTAGACGAAAAGAGAAAGAAAAAGAAGAAGAAATCCAAGAAGAAAAAGAAGAAGAAGCAGTCGGACAGTGGAATGGAGTCTGACGCAGACGGTAAGTAAAGTTTGAAACCACAATTTAATACGGTAGACCCCCGGAATATGACATGAATTGCAATGTTAAAAGTGCCGTATAGCAGCGGATAAAAAGTTTATCCTGGAACCTTGGTATCCCAGATAAAAGATTAAAATAACAAAATAGTATCCAGTAAGTAATAAATGTGTTTCTGACTAAATAAGATAATAAATCAATATATATGCATCGGAATATCCGTCCATTGTCTGCACCGCTTATCCTCAATAGGGTCTCGGAGGTGTTGGAGCCCATCCCAGCTATATTCGGGCAGGGGACACCCTGAACTAATTGCCAGACAGACAGACAACTCACTTGCTCATTCACACCTAGGGACAATTTGGACTGGCCAATTAACCTGACATGCATGTTTTTGGAATGTGGGAGGAAACCAACGCAATCACGGGGAGAATATGCAAACTCCACTCAGGAGGTTCGATCTCATGACCTCAGAACTGTGCCGCACACGCGCTCACCACTGCGCTGCCGTGCCGCCCTGTATAGGAATAATGAAACTTAATTTATCTTTGATGTGTTGTGACTTGAGCTGGTCCAGTGGAGTAGCGGGTGCATGGAGAGGGGCAGGGGATTATGATTATTTTTTTTTCTTGTCATGTCCTTAGAAGATTTCCTTGATTTAACCACCTTGTTACTTTTAATAATAGTCCTGATTGTTGATTGGTTACGGCCATGCTACTTAGTGAGGGTAACTATTTGAGTGCTTTCTTCATATTTCTACATTTCTTGCTTCATATCCTTAAGTTTTTGCTTTTTCCTTTAGCATCAGCACAACCTTTGAGACCCGTAGCAAATAAACACAGGACACTTGCCCACTTCCAAAGTTTGTAAAAATGTCACAAGGTCCTGCACTGAATGAACAGAATGATATTGGGGGAGTTAATTCAGCCAATAGCATATCAACATTTTCATGATGCGGTGACGTCAACCAATAGCAGTCAGGCATCTTAGAAGTGTAATTTGGCACTAACATAAACACAGCAGTTTGAACTTTGTAAATTTTTGGGGGAACCAAAATAAATTTAGGCTAGGTTCACACTGCAGGGAAATCAGAATTTTTTTTTTTTTTGCATGTACACAACCTATCCAATCTAGAGTCCGTCTGAAAAGCAGATATCCGCTTTTTTACAGGAGATCCAGGCCTCTTTTATAGATGGTCCTAAATGTGATACATGTTCCATCTTTTGGACTTAAACTACTGTGTGAATGGTCAAGATGCATAAATGCGACCCACACGTCATCAGTACGCGCTAAATGTCTATAAACCAGGTAGGAAGAAATCAACAACCTCGGCGGACGAAAACGCTGAGTGTCATTAAATCACTTATTCGTGAAAGATGAACACTCATTTATTTTGTAACTCACGGAACAGCCAAAAACGCATAGCAGATTTACAACATATCGCTCTAATTCATTCTCAAAGTGTTCGTATCCTCCATTTTTATCTTTCCAAAAACTCAGGCCATTATTCAGTATTTTTGCTATCTTCAGACAAGGAACTGTAATAGTCATCCATATCAGTAGGTGGCAGTAGATTTTTGTATACTTATGTACTAATTATCTGCTCATGAGGTAGCACAGTACACTAATAACGTAATTTGTTTAACAAAGCGGTTAAAGATTCTTCTTTATTTTACGTTTATTTTTTTTCTTTTTATATACAAATTTTCTGCTTATTAGGTAGTAGAGTGAAATATTTTTCAAACATTTTCGACGGACAATGTGCCGCGGTACTTTTTTATGAATAAAAGTGTAACTTGGTTCAAAAAGAGTTGAAAAACACTGCTCTAGTGGTACATAACAATATTTACATTCAAATCCCTCCGCACAGACCGAGTACAATGGTGGAAAGCAAGGTTTTTGATTTAATTCGAATTTGGGGGGGACAACGCTCCGCTGTTAATATCCATGAGTACTTCTGCAAACATAAGTGCGTTTGACGTGTTCTCTTCTGCATATGCGAGACAGTTGTGGCTCGTTCAGACAGGAAGATCAAGTCGCACACTGTTGCATTTAGTTGGAAATGTGGACTATCTCACAAGAACCTAGAATTTCGCACAAAAAGAATCAGAATTTAGCTCCGCAGTGGGAACTTAGCTGTAGTTTATGTCGTATAGTGATGAGAATGCCCTAAAAAAGGTCTAAAATAATAATCTTATTCCAAGAGTGAAAAAGTTGCAAGGTCGCCATATCCTAGGGGGTCTCTCTACCTATGATTTCACACAGACCTTCTTCATGCATTATTTTTCTGCAGAGAATGGTGTGAAGAAGAAGAACAAGAAAAAGAAGAGCAAGAAGTATGTGTCCTCATCGCAGTTTTTGTCCCTTCAATGTGAAGCACTAAAGCCTAGTCTTTTTTTGAACTCAGATCCAAGAAGTCAAAGAAGAAGAAGGCAAGAAAGAGTCGTAAATCTTCGAGCGACTCCAGCAGCAGCGAATCTGAGGAAGAAGAAGAGGATGCCGGCGAAGTCACATGGGTAGAGAAAGGTTCTGCTGAGGATAACCTGGTCGGACCTGAAGCGCCGCTCACGCTCCTCTCTCAGGATGACAAGCCTCTGGAGTGAGTTACTGTAGCTTTAAAGGAACATATGCACAAATATTTTTACAGTATGATTTTTTACCTTCTTTCATTTTAATGAAGAGAAGCTCTGCAAAAACATTTCTGCAGATTTGTAACCTGCACTCGCTGCTCCCTTAAAGAAATTTTACCCTTATTGTCCTATGTATTCGAGCTAAATTTGGTTATTGCTCAACTGCAGGTAACATGTGTACTTCAAATGAACATGCACACATTTTTTACAGTATACTGTTTTATGTTTTTATTTAATAAATAGAAGCATTGAAAAAAACTCTTCTGTGGCTTTGTAACCTGCACTCACTGCTTCTTATAGGCCAATATGCTTCAGCTTAAAAAAATAATTCTTAACTATGTATTTCTCTTTTCATAGCATTTGTACGCGTATATTTTTTATTAGAGAGAGTAATACTCTTAGCGAGTGGATGCTTTTTATCCGTTAGCGTTTAAATGAGATCCTCCATTAACATTTTAGCATTTAGCGCTAATCTAGCAATGTTTTTTCACACAATACATAGAAACTTGTCGGTTACAGGCCTTCAAGTATTCAATATGAATTTAGATTTTTTGTTAACTGAGTTTTCTTGTCATATCATTTGTATGTGTATATTTTTTCATCAGAGAAAATAGCAGTTCCCTGGTAAATGGATGCTAATTCCCCTTTAACTTTTTAGCATTTTTCGTTACGCTAGCATTTTTTTTTTATTTTTCCAAAATAATGCGAAGAAACTACTATTAAAGGCCAATGTTTTCTAGCTTTTCATTATTTTTCCTTTTTTTTCTTTTTTGTTTTTGCAGTTTTGGTCACGCCCTTCTTCCAGGTGAAGGTGCGGCCATGGCGGAATACGTCAAAGCGGGAAAACGTATCCCGAGGAGAGGAGAAATCGGCCTGACGAGCAACGAGATTGCAGACTTCGAGAAATCGGGCTACGTCATGAGCGGTAGCAGGTACGCCGTTTTATGCCGACTTTTTTGGGTGTCGCACTGAAAACAGGTCATTAGTTACAGTTACTAGTGATTTCATTTGAAAAGTAAATAAGTTACCCCCCCTAGATAACTGAATATAACTATCTGGTTAAAAACTCAGTTTATACTCTCCTAGAAGCCAACCCGTAAAGCGGCTTTAAAATTGACTCATATTAAAACAAATGAAAGAAAACATGTTCACCAACGTGAGGAAGCAGTGAAGTCTTCATATTACCTGGCTTGTGTAATCTTTAGATATTGCAAACGAACACTTAGCTGAGACACTCCATATCCATTTGCTCTCTGGTTCAAACCACTTGAAAATCTCTGAGTGCTGTTCAAGTCCTTTTTTTCTCCAGTCACTGTACATTGCAGAAAATAATTTTACAAAATAAAACTCCAAACTTGAGGACACTTATACCGTAAATTGGGTGCTTACATTTCCCCCCTTGATTTATCATTAAATTGTTGTTCCTGTAATGGCTGCCTACTATTGGCTACTGGTAACGCACAACTAAATATACGCATAAAATCTGACTCCCTGATGTCAGTATTTCTTTTATAGTAGTAATATCAGCTTAAGATAAAAATGTATACAGTAGGGAGAACATCTCCATGAGGAGAAACTCTGCGAACTCATACTCTGTGCTTGAGACAGTGCCATCATAACTGCATTCAGTTGTACCACCTTCAGACATTGCTTTACCGGTGTTCTGCTGAGACGTCCTACCAAAGGCTAATCCGACAGCATATTTTGTTTTCTTTCTTAACAAGTAAAACTGGCAACACTGTAACTCAGAACAGAAGTTTTACTCATAACATATCAAAAGGGTTGGCCTGCATACATACAGTGCGTGATTACATTAGTCAACAAAGACCATGCTAAAAAGCTTCAACAGAAAAACACGCCAGGCTTGAAAGCTAGGTCATAAAACATTATTATAACGTTGTGAAAGAGACAAATAAGACTAAATCAGAACGAAAATTGTAAGTATCTTCGTTGGAAATCACCATCAGCCTGGTGCGCTCTTGGCTTTGGTAGGGCGTCTCCACAAGGTAGATCGATAGATATTCTTTATTCATCCCCGTAGGGAAATTCACACTTCCAGCAGTATCCTTGTGTTGAAAAATAAAATGATAAAATATAGAATACAAAAATACCCAATATAACGTTTTGCTATAAAGTATTGAAATAGAGCTACGGAAAATACACACTGTAACAAAAATAGGGTAATATGCATATGTGGGGGTGGGGTTTAATGTGGGCTTTTACTCCCCCGGGTGGAGTTAAAGAACCAAATGGCATAAGGAAGAAATCAATTACTTGTTCCAGAGAAGTCATTTTGTTAACGCGTCAGTTCCAACACTGGCTGTTTCATGCCGATTTTTTTCTTTGGGTCATCTAAAATTTTTGTCCGTCACGCCGCACAGACATCGTCGCATGGAGGCCGTGCGTCTGAGAAAGGAAAACCAGATCTACAGCGCAGACGAAAAGAGGGCCCTGGCTTCTTTCAATCAGGAGGAAAGAAGGAAGAGGGAGAGCAAGATCCTGTCCAGCTTCAAGGAAATGGTCTACAGGAAGACTAAAGGCAAAGAAGATAAGCCATGATATGCTGGATTTGGGTTATTTTGTAAATACTTTTTGGGCGGGAGAGATGACTTACTTTTGTTTTCTGTATTTCATGTTGCAAACTGTTATTAAAAGAATTTTTGCAACTCTCAAAGCTGAGTGTCAGGACCAGAAAGGAAACAGGACCCACTCGCGTAACATTTCTCACAGTTTTATTGGGAAGAAGGGAAAGGATTGCACACACGATCCGGTGATCGTGGGGAGCAGGTCGCCCTGATCGCAGAAGTGGGACTTTTGTGGCGAGCGATGGCTGTGTCGGGAACGGAAAAAACGGGTCAGTTGTCGGAATAGAAGAGCAAAAACGTGGTCGGGAACGGAAACAAGTCGAAAGCCGGGAAAGGAGAGTAGATGTGGTGGAGATAAAAAACGGATCATTATTAGGGACGGGGGAACAGACGTGGTCGAGATCAAAACAGATCTTAGAGGGAGGCAAACGGGACAGGCGAAAAAAGGGCTTGCCGTGTAAAAACGAAGATTCGCAGACGGACCGACAAAAGGGCGGGGCCAATTGGGCGCCATGGCAACCGTGACGGAGAGAATTGTATTCTTTGCTGAATGTAGCTGATTTATTTGTCTATTTTAAGTAAAACTGGAAATAAGACATACAACAGATTTCAAAATGTTTTGTAGTGACATGGTGTATTATTGATAGTATTATTAAGTTTTATTTCAAAGCACTTTTCAGGACACCCAAGGCTACTGTACTCAAGGTTCGTATGGGTGCTTGAAATCCTCAAAATGCTTAAAATTGAATCTAGTGTTTTCAAGATCAGGAAAATGCTTGAATTTGTGGATGAAGTGCTTGAAAATCCTCAAAGTTGTTGCCATCATCATGTTTCAGTCTGACTTGAGACCACGTAATAAATTATGTTTTTTTTTCTTTTTAAAGTGTGAAAATGACATCTACATGCCTACTCCGGTGGCTTGTCACTACAGTTCGCACCCAAGAGGACAGCTCTATTGAGAAAAAAAACGTCTTTTTGGCTCCCAAATGGCTCCTTTTTTAATGATGTATTATCAATACTAATAGTTTATGCACCAAATTATCTAGTTTTTAATAAGTTCATGTGTTTTTTGAAGAGACCCCTGAAAACACATAAAATAATAAATTAAAGTATTCATAGATTAAATATTTTTATAAAACAAAACAATTTTAGTTTTTTACACACTGAACAGATTTAAATTAAAACAACAACACAAAATCTTCAAAAATGCAAAATTATAAAATGTAAAAATATTAACTCTTCAGTGCTACACATAAATTATAAAATAATAAACAATTATTTACAATTCTTTTTTTCACCAATTTAGACACAAATCCTCTGAAAAGCTCAACAAAATATATAATTTTAAAAAGTAAAACAAGAAGCAAAAGATCAGCATCGCTAAGATCGAATGAACTCTCCTTCGGAACAATCGATATCATTAAAATAAATAATTTGGCTCATTTTTCTGTTTTTATACAGAATAAGTTCTTTCTCTTTGCGGTCTTCCGTATAGAACTCAATAATTACCCACCTTCGGAAACCTTTCAGTGTTTTGTAAACGAGTGTGATGTAGCCAAGCTGCACATGCAATGGCAGAATTCGTGTCAGTTTATTGCAACCCATTGATTCAAAAAGATTGTACCTCATGTATAGGAACAGCTCAAAATAGCACAAAGTATCCTCTTACAGCAAGATGGCGATTTTCTTTTAGTCATCAAAGTTAACAACAAAAAAACGTTCTTTTAATCGGCACTGGATTTCTTAATTTGAAAATACTGGTAAATTTTAAAAATTGGCCTTGAAAGTGCTTGAATTTGGCCACGAAAAGGGTATGTACAGATAATAAAAACAGTCATATGAATAATAATAAATTCAAAATATGAAAACATGGACAGTAAAAAAGGAGGGGCCATGTGGAGAGCATTTCGAAAAAAACGTAGAAATATAGATTTGAAAACTGAGCATTTATACATGAATTGTCATATAAATGTGCTTTTTAAAAAACATACGACAAGAAATGCATATTTTGCTTACCATGAGACTCCCCTTGTCATTACCCCCCAATTTGCTGGTAATGGTACCCAGAATAACCAAAACACTGAACAGCAAATGAAAAGCAAAATGATGTGGTTTGGTCACTTTCAGTCCCCGTAGTCTTCAATCTTCTTAGTAGTTTTTAGCACTCAATTTCAGTTGCAGTACACAATACAGTGGTCAAATATTACACAGTGTTCATTTAAGAGGGGAGGCGTTAACTTCCTTTATAAAACTGAGAACTCCTTGTTTTGACTCCTTAATGAAATACTTTGAAACTCAAACATGCAACACTCATTCTCTACATCAGTGGTCGCCAATGAGGGGCAAGGTAGCCCATCTAAGAACACCCGGAAGCCCGCGGTGTGGTTCTAAAAATAGCTCATATTGATTTTCTGAAAACTTCATTTCTAACCGATGTTATAATACTGAAGTGTGTCCCTGCCCATATTTAGTCATGATTGTATAAACCCAATTTATTTAGTTGTGATTAAATAACTCATTTAAAGGATTGTTGTACTTGATTAATAGGCCTAAACAAAGGACACTTTTTAGGAGTACTGGTACTGGACTTTTTAATAGAATTAGAGGATTGGAAAAGAGATGAAAATATTCATAATGATATGAATGCATCAAAGTGATGGATGCCGACCCCCTTTGAACTAGAAGAATAGAACTTATTGATTCTTTCAGTTGTGCTTTGTTTGTAGCCAGATGTGGCCTTGAGTGTTATTAGGGCCCGCTAGGCATGCTTGTGCTATCGAGATTTCCAAGTACTGTAAAAGATTGATTTTAGGCAATTTTGTCTCTGCGCCTATGACTTGCTACAGCCATCGTTGGCAACTCGTTTGTGCCCGAACTAAAACCTTCAAGGAACTTCAAAGTTTCTTCCGCTTTCAAAATTGGGAACCTGCAAAGATTGCATAGGATGCCAGGTTTTTCTTTTGACTATTGTTCACTCTTGCTAGTTATTTTGACTGTTATGCACTGTATACATCATTGTCATTTTATGCCAAATAAGTTGCTCTTCTTTGATTACAGAATCTTTAGGGAATATTTGCTATTTGTAACATAGAAAATTTCATAAAAAGGGCTCATGGAAGGTCCTCTCAGTCCTCTCGTGTTCTTGCAAGTTTAAAATCTGTTGATGTCTTCTCTCCATATTTTGAGTGTCAACTATAAACAGTAGAATTGTTGGCAACACTGCAGCGCAGTGGTTAGCGCTTGTGCGGCACAGTTCTGAGGTCATGAGATTGAACCTTCCTGTGTGGAGTTTGCATGTTCAGCCCGTGCTTGCATGGGTTTCCTCCGTGATTCCTCCCACATTCCAAAAACATGCATGTCAGGTTAATTGGCCGGTCCAAATTGTCCCTAGGTATGATTGAGTGAGTGAATTGTCCGTCCCCGTGTGCCCTGCGATTGGCTGGCAACCAGTTCAGGGTGTCCCCTGCCCACTGCCCGAAGATAGCTGGGATGGGCTCCAGCACCCTCGCAACCCTACTGAGGATAAGCGGCGCAAATAATGGATGGATTAGAATTGGTCACTGTTTCCAGCCTGTATTTTGGACAACCAGCATTCTCTCACTCCGACAGAAAAACACGCGAAGAGGAAAAAAGAATTACAACGTTGGCATGAGGTATTGTGTCTTTAAATACATGATCACTTTTACCAAAATTATTTTAAAATGATTCTATAACTTTTAAATGTAAATCAATCGGTGCGCTTATACATGGTAGATGATTGTCTCAAACTATTCTAAACATACTTCTAATAATTATAACTGTGAACATAGTAACTACATAGTATTAACTTAAGTCATTTTAAAATTGCATTACAGACTGTTTGACTCTTCCTCAGGAACAGAAATGGTAGCTTGCCGCTTCCAAAAGCTCTACATTTTCAGGTAATTACCCTTACAACTATTGTAGAATATAAAAAACACGGTTTTTAATAAGGATAATTGACTGAAATATGGCTCCAGCACCCCCGCGAACCTACTGAAGATAAGCGGTCCAGACAATGGATGGACGGACACAAATAGGTAATAGAGTACTTTATTAATATACACATTTCATGTTATTAGTATTAATCGATGTTCTCGAGTCCCTGTGGGAAGAAATTGAAAACAGTGTTATTAATTATTTAGCAATAAAAACAGACTTCATGCTGTGATGATGTTTGTATGGGCTAAGCGTTTTCAAGGTACAAGAGACGTGAAGATCACCTTGGAATCATAATAATTTCCCGTCCCCGAAATTCGTCTGTCTCGCTCCATCAGGGACCACTGCCACGGAAAGTGGGCCACCCTTTTTTCCTATTCCAACGTGAAAATACAAATTAAAAACAGCTCGTGGGAAAAAAAGTGAGAATGATTTCGCAAGCACAAAAAAAACATTAGCACCTAGCATTGTTAGCTCACCTTTCCACCGTTGGTGTATTTATGAATTAATGAAGTGGCTACACCAGGAATCATTAAACATGCCGTCATGATGCCGAAGGAGGGGAGAATTTCATACCACATGCTTGTTGAAAAGGGGGATAAAATTGACGAAGTTGCGAGTTATGCCGTTTATTTTGCTAAGTAGGCTAACAAGATGGCGCCCCTCGGAGACCCGATTCAGTACCGGAAGTTTAAACGAGGTTCTGTCACCTGAAAATAAAGACTGAATTTTGAAAGTCATCTGCAGAGAAAAATACCGTTGTTAAATTACTCTTGGTTGGTTTATTTGAATATATAAATAGTAATATCACACAAGATTGTTGCAAAATAACATGCAATTCATCGGCCCACATCTACACTTTTATTTTGGTATACCTTTCGACTCGGTCTACAAGCGTCACCTTGTAAATGTTGTCAATACAAATATTATTTTCTAATGCTGTTTTTTCTTCTTTTGGTTCTTTTATTAAAAGTTTACCCCTCGTTGTAAACAGCTTCAACTATTTTTTTTTCCAATTACAATAAAGAAAATTCAAATTTATCAGTATTTTAGAAATTGAATGCTGCGCATGCGTGTATGGTCCCCTCCCACTACCGAAGTTGCTGTTAAAACAAGTAAACAACCCTCTTGAAATGATATAAAGTTTAAAATATGAAGGAAGATAAGGAGAACACAAGGCCTAGGGAGAGAAGGGTCGAATTAGTGTGCGATGATTCAGATAAGACCGATAAATTGAAGGAAAAGAAGGAGACAATGACAAAGGTAAAACTTACACGAGCGACTGTAAGCTAGGCTAAGTTAGCTTGCTTGCAAGAGTTTGTTATTGTGGTACAGAATATTATTTAAGTAATTTTATGTTCAACCATCACATATTTTCCTTGTTATGTGTATTTTTATATATTGTCTTTACATATGCACGGTGGATTCATTCAAATACAGTAAAAGTATAGTCTATGTTTCACATTTAAGTCAGTGGTTAGCATCTGTGCTTCACAATTCTGAGGTTCAGGGTTTGAATCCTGTCGAGATTTCAATGCTAATGGAGGGAAAATTGACACTTCTAGATTGTGATCAGAAGGTTGCCACCGAGTCTCACGAAAGAGGAGCTGGAAGAGCAACTGCAGCCTCTTCCAGAGGTGGACTACTTGGAGTTCTTCTCCAATGACACCAGGTGAGGTTTTGTGATCATGCAGATTTGGATAATGTACATTATTTGTATGCAAATAGTTTCTGGATTAAATTGTCTACCGATTTGGGAACCTGGAAAACAGTAAAGCAACCAAGACGATCTTTTGAGATTTGACATTTTGCAAAAAAATTTTTGGGAATGGTGCTGTTTTCTTGTTTTGGTATTAAATCTATCTTCCCTGCAAGACAAAAATGGAATAGGGGTAGGTACTCAAAAGCTTCAGCTCCAGCATACTCCCTTTTGGCCCATGTTTATGTCTTGTATATTTGTATTGGACTGCTGTTCTTTGTGCAAATAGTTTGTTTCTTCTTATTAGTTAACGATAGATTTTTTTGCTCTGTATACAAAATAAGCCACAAACACAAAATGCATTTTTGATATTTGATTTATGTGATATTTTGATGTCATTAACACTGAGCAAGTGGTCAGCACTAGTGTGGCTGCAACCTTTTATTTCCATTCCTGGTTGTCATTATACACTCTGGGCGCATTGGTGTAAATCAAGACTGGCCCTTAAGTGGATCCTATTTAACTTTCTTTCCTCAAAGAGGCCGAGATTGTGCTTAATTTTTATCATGCTGATTTTTGGGATGAATCCGTTTCACAACCGTCTGTATTGATTGAATTTTCCTAAACAGTATCGTCTCTGAAAATTCAAATATTGTAATCAATTTGATCATTTTATTCGAAGCAGAAAAAACACATAAGGCTCACAACTGGATTTATAACAAATCAACTGAAATATTGCATTTTTAGAAAATTGTTTTAATATTGCTTATAATGGCTTTCAGCAGGGGTCAGGTACCTATGGCTCTTTTAATGGGTGAATATGACTCAGACACAAAAAGAATTTGAGCTTTTACTATAAGTATTGTTACATACGGAGCCGAAAGGCGCACGAGCCAAACCAAGATAATACTGACTGCGAAAGGGTTCAGTATTTATAGGATACAATTTTCATCACAGTTTACATTTTGGCTGTAAATCTCAAATAATTCTTTACAGTGAAGCTCATTAAACAATCTATGTAGCCTAGATGGTAAGGCGCCCGCTTTGAGACTGGGAGGTCGGTGGTTCGCGCCCCGGCCGAGTCATTCCTAAGACTTAAAAAGTGGTCGGCGGCGCCCTCTGTTGGCTGCGGCTGCATCGGCTCGCTACAACGGGTCAGGTGCAATCGACATTTCGTTCTGTGTACATTGTTACACAGAATGACAATACAAGGAAATTATTATTATTATTATTATTATTATGTGTATTGTTGAGAAACATTATGATGAAAAGCCACATAACAAACTTTAAATACCCAGAAGCACTAGCAGAGCTCCTAGAGCAATTTGATTGTATGAGCAGTAGAATTGGGCAGAGCTATACACAGGGCACGCACACTCCTTCTCCTCGCCCAACGCGGTCTGCACCCAAGGTAAATATGTTGGTATCCTTGTTTGCAGTATTTTGTTACATTTTTACAAAAGAACTTTGCTCTCACTTTGTTTTGAATACATTGTTTGGGACAAATATGACAGTCAAAATAAGCCTCAACACTCTTAAGTCATTGTGGGAGGGAGACACATTTTAAGGGGTATATTTATATTCATATGGGACACAGGCTCTGACATCATTATCATTATTATCAATTCATCAACCGTCAAACAATCAAGTCAAGTTATGTTTATCTGTATAGCCCTTAATCACAAAGAGTCTCAAAGGGCTGCACAGATCAAAGACTATTGCAAACTACAGACTATTGTGACACCATCCCCTTATCTAAAACCTACATGAGGGCAAATAATACACATATTATCAACATAAAATATGCAATGAAATATAATGTGGAGGTTTGGCAGTTTTGCTTTTGCTTTTATGGCTCTTTGGGTAAAAAGGTTCCCAACCCCTGGCTTATAGCCTACGAAAACACTTTTTCATGATAGACTCATATTTTGAGATAAGATATTTGAGTTTTTGCCATAGTCAGCAATATTAAAATGATAAAAGTCTTTCAGTAGATTCATAACTAATCCAAGATGTCGGACACTTTAGAGTTTAATTGCATTTCAGAAAAGAAAGAAGTTGATTT
Organism: Urocampus carinirostris; assembly: GCF_059441175.1. NCBI lineage: Eukaryota > Metazoa > Chordata > Actinopteri > Syngnathiformes > Syngnathidae > Urocampus > Urocampus carinirostris. Next base: position 36,336,629 of record NC_142357.1, on the reverse strand, counting down.
CAATTTTTAAATTTTCAGAGACAATCCGGTACATGTGCTGTAGCGTATCAAGAAATCTTTTTAATTATGCACATTACTGTGCCGGCAGTTTCCCTCATCTGGGATAGTTTTATGCCTGCAAAGAGCCATGGGACTTGTAGTACAGAGAATAATGTTACACGCAAGCGCCGATTTACTCGATTAACAAGATTTATGTGTATTGGTGGATTTCTCCGAGACGTTTCTGTTTTATTTTCTGCCCCCATGGCGAACAGGCTATGGACCATAAACAAGGGATGCAACAGTTGTATCTATCCACATTTAGTGGTAGTCTCAAAATCTACATGCAGCACACCTTATAAACAGACGCAGAAATGTAGTACACTTTTGGAGTAAGATCAACTTTGTTGATTTTAGTGAGCGACATGAATGAAATCATCAATTATTTGATGTCGAAAGTTAAATGTGAGTCGTCTATTTTCGTAATGATGCTCTAAAAGTGACGCCGAAATTCTGTGATGGACACAAACAAGATTCAAGATTGTTTTTGTTGTCAATAAAATAAAAGTTCCAATGACATTTTTTTTGCAACCCTGGTGTATGATATTGATAGAGTACGTTTAAAACTAGAATACAATACAAATAAAATCAAATATGTATGCACAAAAAGAGAAAACCCACAGAACAAATTAAAAAATCTACAATGCACCGAGAACGAAAAAGTCTAACTGCAATATGACGTGAAAACACTGTATTTTGTCTAGATTGAAACCGGGAATTGTATACAGATAAAGGAAAAAAAATATCACAATATAATATTTTGCTTGACAATTTTATGTCTTCCAGTCTGTATCCTCACCTCTTTGCGAGGGCATACATCAACTTCAAAAACCAAGAGGATATCGTCCTTTTTCGGGATCGTTTCGATGGCTACGTGTTTATTGACACCAGAGGTATGAAAAGTCCTGTTGTTTCCCTTTTCTAACCGTGTCCTTTTATTTCATTCTTTGCAAATGTCGGTCACCTAACAGGACAAGAGTACCCTGCTATTGTGGAGTTTGCTCCTTTTCAAAAGACTTCCAAGAAAAGAAGCAAGTCAAAGGACGCCAAGTGTGGAACCATCAATGATGGTGTGTATTATAATCGATGCAAAAAGTTCTTACACCATTGTTTATTTAGTAAAGCTGAAAATTTAATATTGAAAAGTTGTGTCACTCTTACGGTGGGTCACATGTAATATTGTAAAGGAATCTAAGTAGTGCAATTTTGTGTAGCCATCCAGTTGTACTTAAATATTCAGTTACAAAAATAAACACAAAACGCATTATTCTATGTGTACATGTTCATTCAGATCCTGATTACAAAAAGTTCTTGGAATATTACACTGGGGACAATGAGAAAATGACATCTACTCCTGAGACTCTACTTGAAGAGATTGAAGCCAGGTCAAAAGAGCTCATAGGTAAGGAAACAGAGGAGGGATCTTAAAGATATACCAGAGGGATCTAAAAAAAGATACCTTGGGAAAAAAAAGGGATACAGCACGAATATGTTCTGAAGTGGGGATCATAAAGTGAAATTGCCATATAGTGGGCAAGAGAAACCTATGGTAATGCCTTCCAAACCACAGTATGCCAAATTAACAAAAAAGTATATAGTAAGCACCACTTACGTGTCATATATGTGCATATGATTAAATCTAAATCAATTTAGATGAAAATTCTGTAAAGAGGGACCAGAAAAACATCTTATTCTCCACCTTAAAGTGAAAACATACTACAGCAGGGTTTCCGTATCCCGGCAGTCTAATTAATTTGATAGTGCCAAACAAAGCTAGTGATATTCTTAACTTGTGTTTAAAAGGACAGATCAGGGTCAAATATGACACCTAGATTTTCAACTGAGTCACTCTGGGTTATCTTACATTTTTCAATGTTCAGAGCAGTTTTTGAGAACAAGTGATGGTATTTAGATGGACTACTAATTAGCATTTCGATCTTTTCAGAGTTAAGGCGCAAGAAGTTGAGTGACATCCATTCCTTTTTCTCAGTGAGGCAGGCCTCCAAATTTCCACAGTTTAGTGTGGTAGATTCCTCCATCGGAAGATATAATTGAGTGTCATCTGCGTAGCAATGGAAACTGATATTATACTTGCAAATAATATCACCTAATGGAAGCGTGTAAATGCTGAAAAGAAGGGGGCCAAGTACTGAACCCTGCGGAACACCACCGGTAACACTAAAGGGCTCAGATGTAAAGCAATAGCAGACCAGGATTTTATATGGCGTCAACCAATAGCAGGCACTTACAGGCATCCTAGAAATATAACTCATCATATGCACAAACACTGTAAAGTTCGAATTATGTGTGAAGTTTTTGGGCAGGTTAAATAATTTGTTATTGCTGGAGAAAATGCCGGAAAGGGGGAACAAAAAATCATCTTATTCCACACCGTTAAGTTAAAATGTGATAAGGCGCGGACGCCTTATCCCTAGGGTGTATAATTTGTCACATTTTAATGATCAATTAAGAGTATAAAACCAAAGAGACAAGAATGATAATGAAATACACTCTCTTTTTTGAAGCTAAAAAAACAACCCCTCTACTGGACTTTCTGAAGAATAAGCAGGTAAGTTAGGCAAATAGGCAAATTCATGACACGATTCTAAGGGCAAAGTACACCGTTTGACCGGTTCTTCTTTTCAGAGAATCAGGGAGGAAAAGAAAGAAGAAAAGAGGCGGCGTGAGCTGGAACGCAAGCGCCTTCGAGACGAGGAACGCCGCAAGTGGCGCGAGGAAGAGCGTCGGAAGCGCAAAGGAGTCGAGAAAATGAAGAAACCGGAGAACGAGAGGGACCAAGTCAAAGTCGAGCCAAAAATTAAAGTGAGAAACGTTCTCAGGGTTCCTTATTTCATCCTTTACCGGTATTGGTAGGAAAAAGAAAAACTGTTCAGATCCCTGAAATATGTATTTAAATCATATACAATCTTTGTCAGAACAGCATTACATCCATGATTTTTATCCGTCGTGCAGCTCCTGAAAAAGCCAGACAGGGGAGACAATGCTGACTCAGACAAAACAAAGGAGAAGTTCAAAAAAATTGAGAGGCCGAACAAAGAAGACAGTAAAAGTACTGAGCCCAAAAGACGAGTTACCAATGATAAGGAGGAGCGCATAAAGAAGTAAGTGTTTGGTGTCAAATTTGGAATCATAACTTATTGCATTTTATTTCATATACTGTACTATCCAAGCTCTTATGTACGTTTATGCCGGTCATTCTTACTTTTTGGTGCCATTTCAGCATGGTAATCTCCACTCAAAAATGTTATATATTCAATGTTTTCAACATTTCATCTAAAAAATGGACTTTCAAACCATGACAGAAATATATCGGTCCAGTTCAATTCTATCACATTTATTTTAACCAATTACTTGACATGACATAGGCCATGACATAGGGGGGCATTTAATGCTTAAGTTGGCCATTACTCCTATCCATCCATTCATTATCTGCACCGCTTATCCTCAGTAGGGTCGCAGGGGTGCTGGAGCCAATCCCAGCTATCCTCGGGCAGTGGGCAGGGGAAACACTGAACCGGTTGCCAGCCAGTAGCAGGGCACACAACCCAATCGCCGATTCACACCTAGGGACAATTTGAACTGTCCAATTAACCTGACATGCATGTTTTTGGAATGTGGGAGGAAATCGGAGTGCCCGGAGGAAACCCACGCAAGAACGGGGAGAAAATGCAAACTCCACACAGGAGGTTCAATCTCATGACCTCAGAACTATGCCGCACACGTGCTAACCAATGCGTTGCCGTGCTGCCCTCATGCACCTCATGTATGAAAAATATATGACATAGTGCTATTTTCAGGGGGTGCGCCTTATAATCCAGTGTGCTTTATAGTGCAGAAATCACTAATTGTTTTTCAAATCAAGTCTTAAAAGGCTTTGAATTTATTACTCTAAAAATAAGGCCTCAATTAGCATTAAAATGTCTTAGATCCAATTTTCGAAAGTCTTAAAAATGTGAAAACTATAATAAGATTTATGTTCTTTTGAACGAAATAGATTTAGTAACTTTAATCAATTGTCTTTTTTTAATAATTTACCGATTTACTTTCATGGCAACATCCCGTGACTACAATAATGGAACGATCAAAACGATGATGTGATTTCATTTGGGCTTTTCAGAGCAGACATGACTTATACACATTGCAACATCAGAAAGAAATTTACTTTAAACCAGGAAAAGTGTCAATTAAATAAGAAGTGGCTGTCTGGCTAAAATTTTTCCCTAGTGCTAAATGCTGTGCCAGGTAGTGTATGCAAGAAATATTTGTGTTTTTTTTGTTTTGTCCGTTTCAATTGTGTTTTTTTTTTATCGACTTCGTCTTAAATTGATTTCAAAAAAATATTAAAAAGTCTTAAATTTAACCTACATTAAGCTGTAGGAAACCTGTAAATGGAATGCTGCTTTCATGTAAAAAAAATACAGTTTTGTTTTTCCATCCTCTTTCAAAAATACCCACTATTTTGGAGTTATGTTTTTTTCCTCATGACTGTGATGATATGTCTCATGCATCAACAACTTTTCTCTTCCCGCAGACCAGAAGAGGAAGTCCGCAAAGAGTTTCGCGAGGCCGACACCGAACGCGACCTAGACAAGGAACGTCAACAGAGGGAGAAGGAACGTCTCAGGCGGCAGGAAAGACGCAGGAGAAGGGAGAGGCACGATGCCGAGAACGTCAACAGGAAGTGGATGGAGGAGGAAGGAGCGTCCAAGAGGGAGCGGGAGCGACCGCCGCCGGAAAAGAAACGAACGGAACGTGTCTTCGAATCTGACAAGGCGGAGAAGCTGCCCAAACAAGACAAGAAGGACGATAGCGCCAAGAGAGAACGACTACGGAATAAAGTAGGCTGTCTTTCCTTCTGATAAATGTTTAAGTCTGCATAAATTAATATATATCTATATTATTAATTAAATTCGTTCTAGTTTATAGAACACCGTGTTTATTATATAGATCAGTGTTTTTCCACCTTTTTGACACAAGGCACTCTTATTTTCATTCAATATTTTGACGCACACGTCTATAGAAAATGTTTAAAGATGAGTTCAGTACCAGTTTCATGTTGTTGATTTTTTACTTAAATTATCATATTGACAAAATGACAGTATAACGTATAAGGATAAGCACTTTGGTACACTGAAAGGACAGTGTTAATAAAGTACTGTACAATTAACATTAACAGTTTTATCATCAATTGTGGTCACCGTGGGTCAGGAGGTAAACCAATTAGATTCATTCTGGTTAATTATTTTGCTGTGATTTGGGTTATTATATGTTTCATCTGTTTTCAAGTTAATCTATATTTTATAATTTTTTCCCTCATGTTGAGGTTTTTGAGTTTTTCCTTGCTCTCATGTAGGTTTTAGATCAGGGGATTGTGTAATAACAGTTTGCAATAATCTGTGGTCTGTGGAGCCCTTTGAGACTCATTGAGATTAAGGGCTTTTTTTAGAAAACAAACTAAAAATTAGTAAAAATGATTTTCTAGTAATACAAAACATGATTTAATACATTCTAACATTTTTTCAATTTTGGGGGAAATTAAATTTATCATTTTCACTTTAGTACATTTATTTCATGATTTTCTGTTGGTTAATAGATATTTGTACCTGTTCTATCTCATCTTCAGAGAATTACTTTACAAAAAGAAAGTAAACGCTGCCACTTTTCGGTGTGGATGAATGTTACAGTTGGATGAATAATGGCTAAAAAAATTTTTTATTTAAATACTAATAAAACAGGAATAAAATAATAAAATTGGGCAATTTCCGGTGGCACACTACATAAGGTCTCGCGGCACACTAGTGTGCCCCAGCCCACTGGTTGAAAAACACTGATTTAGCTAACCAGTAGTGACGTGAAAGCATTTAAGTAATTTAAAACACTATACATATGAATAATGCGCAAAAATATATGCATCTTGTAAACATGATTTTAGATTTTTTTTTTATTATATTGCACAACTGGCATGTTTGGCCACTGTCTTACTACTATAGAAGCCTGAATGACCATTTTGCAAAGGTTGTTTATCCCATTTGGGCTTTTAGAACTTAAGGGTCACTTATCTTCCCTATTTTGAGCCCTGCATGTGGTGGTCGCCGAGTACAGTTATTCAGGAGTCTTAACCTTTCCACGTTATCCTTCTCTAGCCACTCATATTAGCCACTTGGCTGCAAGCTGTGGCTCGCTGCGAACCGCTATTGTTATTAGCTGCTCTTGCTTCATCCTTTAGTGTCAGTGGCTTTACACAGCGGGTTATGAAAGCCAACATCGCTGAGTTCCATAATTCAGGAATCTGGCGTTTTTTTTTCACCCCTACTGTTTTCTTCTCAACTGCTCATGTTAGTTTTTTGCCAGCAGGCAATACCTAGTCGCTAGCCACTACTGGATTTTGTTGATCCTGCTCCACAGCTAGTTACAGACACTTAATATTGCCGAGTTCCGTCACTCAGGCATCTTTCACTTTTTTCTCCATTGTTTCTTTCTCTAGCCACTTATTTTAGCCATTTAGCCGCAAGCTAGGTTTCTCCACTCGCTGTTAGTAGTATTTTCAGCTGCTCCTGTTTTGTCATTCAGTGTCACTCACCTTCCACAGCTGTAAGTTCCGTGATATTGGCACCTTTGACTTTTTCCACTGTTTCATTCTCTAGGTACTCATGTTAGCCACTTAGCTTCAGGCTTTTGCTTGCTTCCAGCGGCTTTTGTTATGTTGGCTTCCTGATTAAATAACGCTTGCTTCGTCCTTCAGTCCTTCTACTAGTTGCTAAAGTAAGCCACTTACAACAGCTCTGACCAATTCGAGCTTTTCGCTCTTTTCAGAAGCTCTGGATCATTTAGTCTTTTGTTTTCGTATGTGGCAATAAAACTATCTTGAATGTCCTCTCTGGTTGAAATAAATCTTTGCCCACACAATAAAATATGGTAGTAGGCTTTCAAATTTTGCCAAGACCTTCAGGCCACCGTAGTGTTTTTTTCTTCAAATACACTTGCTTCAGCTCCATTCTAAGCTACAACGACCTCTCGTGATGAATTATTACACACTGTCACTTTAAAGATATATATATTTTTTAATAAACACAACCACACCTCTCTTGGTTTTCAGGATCGTCCTGCTATCCAGCTTTATCAGCCCGGTGCAAGAAGCCGCAATCGTCCAACAGGAGGAGGACGAGGCGATGACGGAAACTCCGCGGACCAAAACGCAGAGACCAAGAAAATAACCGAAAAGGCTGACGACTGAGCGCATTACTGCTTTCTTTTTGGACAGTTGGAGGAGCGCACAGCTAGACAGAGTCCGGGCAGCATGCGGCAAGGGTTAGCTTGTCTGTGTTTGAGACTCTTTTGTGGGACAAGCAGCGTCTCATAGGGACTTTCTTTAGGTTTGTTCTTTTGGAACAGTAAAGTTTCATGCAGGGAACACAAACCTTCGAAGTGACCTTACTTTTGGATGATAACAATTTAGTTTGTATTTTTGCCCGAAACTGCCACGGGAAGTTTTAAAATGTCATGTATGGATGTGAAATAAAAACATGTAACTGATTACACAGCTTTTGTGATTTTTTATTTATCATTAAAACCTTGTTTGGGTATAGAATTGCAGTTTAAACAACAAGATCCAATGAATATTTGTCATTCTGATTTAAATACAGCTCTATGATCATAATTACCCCCAACTTTTCCTCGTACCTAGCCTTTGAAAGGCTTAATTTATGCAGTATGTGGATCTATCTGTATTTGCGTCTTCTTCCATTGTCGCTTTTTATCCAATATGGAGGCTGCCTAAATGTCATGTGCCCCTCAAAATCTTCTATCCGCACAATCGCGTCTGGACGACCAGTCTGCATTTTGTTTATTCATTTTTAGAGGTATACCTTTTTTACGTGTAGTGTATTTTGCAGTCAAGAATTCGAATCGAGTACTAATTATAATTTTATACTCAAATGCTAATTAAGTAGAAAATGAAATTCAAACCACTTTGTTGACATGTCTTTTCTCTTTTCAATTCAGGAGCAACGTTACAATTGGTTAAAAAAAAAAAAATCACAGCTCAACAACACTATTTCAATGAAAACTGAAAAGAATGGCTGACGAGAAAAGCAGAAATTGATCTTGGTCCTGTCCTTTTAACTGTCTTTACACTTCACATTAGTAATTAAGACACAGAATGATAACAAAGCCTATTTCACGTCACTAACTTCACGTTATTTAATAAACAGAATAACAACGATTATTTTTAAAGAAGAGGGAAAAACAATCACATTATATCACGCCTTTACAAAAGAAAGCTCTTACTAGAATCACCTCAACTCAATCGTAAACATTTTGACGAAACAATCGACACATAACTTAATAAGAATCAAATATAAATAAACATTTGTTTAAGCGCAGACATTACTATTGTAATTCACACCGCACTATCAAATTGAACATGATTACAAATAAATCGTATTGATTATATACATTACTGGTATATCACCAACTATCCCCTTGTCCATCTTAAAAAAAGAAATAATGTAGTTCCAACAGGTTACCTGCTAGTGTCGCTATCAATAAAAAGGCACGACGAAACCACAGGAAGCCTCGTTGGCTACGGCAAGTTACGTCACAAGAATTCTTCCTCTTCTATTGCCGTCACTGTGGGGAGAGGACGATAGTCGAAATGGTAACCTTAAAAATCATCTAACATCCGTGAAAATATAATCCGTATCATCATCCATGTGCTCAAAACATATAAATGATAAACTTACTGTGCCTTATATGTCTGTATTTTTTTTTATTTATCGTTTTTGATGTGAAATGTGGCCCGTAATTCTGACGGACCATCTACCTACTTAGCTAGCTTAAAGGCTAAAATTGTCCCGCTAGCATATGGTCCAGTAACTGTGTTTCATTTGAATGCTAGTCATATAAATACTTAATTTGTGTCGTGTCGTTTTCCAGTCGTCCCACAAGACTTTCAGAATTAAGCGCTTTCTGGCTAAGAAGCAGAAGCAAAACCGGCCCATTCCTCAGTGGATCAGAATGAAGACTGGCAACAAGATCAGGTGAGAATTGTGTACATTGCTTTTAGAATGGTTTTAAATCGACAACCTCCCTGATTTTGTTTCCATTTATCGTCATTCTAGTTTTGTGTTGACAAATGTTGATACTAATCAGTTTCTTCCACGTGTCTAATATTTATATTTTATTTAAGTCCTTTCCGAACAGTGTCCTATTTTCCCCTCTTCTGAGTTATATCTCAGTTGTTAGTTCAACCTAATTGAACAGTTAACATTATACGTGATGGCAAAATATTACTATCATTGGCTGTTACACTGTGTAGAGATGTTTACAGGCTGGCTCCACTTTAGGTCAAGTCACATTTATTTATATAGCCCTTAATCACTAAAATGTCTCAAAGTAATGCACAGGATTACTATTACACAATTGCACAATTACCTGATCTCAAACCAGCATGCGGGCAAGGAACAACTCAAAAACTTCAGTGTGAAGAAAAAAGAGAAACCTTGAGAAAGGACCTCACATGTGGTAATCCCCCTTCCAGGATTGACCAGGGTGAATCACAATTAGTATTACTGTACTCAGAATAGTAAACACTCGGGAAGATGTTGAAAATGTCCAGAAAGTGCATGACAGCAACAACGCCCCCAGCCTGTAAATAGGTAATAACATCTACATACGATCATTACTCTAAACAAAAATTAAATACACTGACTGTATGCCTCTGTCTGAGCTAGGTTACTGCAAAATGTGTTGTAAAAAGCGTGATCTTATGATTGTCAGACAATGAAGAATCTTGGTACAAAACTTTCAGAAAATACTTACATCTGTGGTGTTCTGATTTTCCCTTAACGTAGTTAGGCACATGCAAAGCTAAAGATACAACTAAATGCATTAAACAAAGTTAGTCAAGTCATGTTTATTTGGATACTCAGACCAGATTATTATTGCAAACCACAGACTATTATGATACCATCCCCTTCATCTAAAACCTACATGAACATTTTCCACATAAAATAGAGGTTATTCATATGCTATAGAACTGAAGTGTGTTTTAAACTGAGGTTGCAGATCGAATCTCGGGGATGAGCATTCCACAGCACCGGGGCGCGAATGGAGAACGCTCTCGAACCTGCGGATCTCTTCTTGGCTCTTGGGATCACTAGTAGACCAGCGTTTTCAGAGCGAAGGCTCCGGACCGGAACATAGGGCGAAATTAAATCTGAAAGATATGAGGGAGCAAGTCCTTGCACGATTTTGTATACTACCAACAGAACCTTTTATAAGCGCATCTTAAGCTAACAGGGAGACAATGCAGGTTAGTTAAAATCAGGATCATGTGATCAAACTTTCTTGTCTTAGTTAAAAGCCTCCCTGCAGCATTTTGTACCAACTGAAGGCTCTTGATTTTGGACTTCGGAAGACCGGAGAGTAGTGCATTACAGTAATCGAGACTGAAGGTAACAAGCGCATGAATTATAATCTCCGCATCCGACTGAGACAGCATAGGGCGAATTTTAGCAATGTTGGGAAGATGGGGGAAAAAGTTGTTCTAGTTCCCTTTAAATGTGTTATCCACATAATCACAAAATGTTTTTAAATTCTCTGCATTTATATACATGATTACCAATTGCGATATTTTGGGTAGAGCACATCAAATGGGCCTTCTGGATGAATTGAAGATGGTATGCCATAGAGCTGGGAGTGGAAAACTGGCAATCAATCATTTGGTGGTTATTATTAAACTCAAATTCACATTTTTTGCCCTTTTCAATTTAAATCCTGTTCAGAGCGCATTGTTGCTTTAATGTTAAATGGGCTGCGTTTATGTAGCGCTTTAACCAGTCACTGAGGACTTTTAAAGTGCTTTGGTATGTTTTGGGCGATTTTATAGGCTTGAGACGTCATTGCTGTCATGCACTTCCTGGACAAATTTAAACATGTTACCTAATGTTTACTATGTTTTTGTAGTGTAACTTAATGCTAAATCTATTTCACCCTGGTCATCCTGGAATGGGGATTACCACTTGTGGGGTCCCTTCAAGGTTGTTTTCCTCATGCTGAGGTTTTGAGTTTTTCCTTGCCTACATGTTGGTTTAAAATCAGGCGATGGTGTAATTGTAATCCTGTGCAGCCCCTTTGAGACATGTTTGTGATTAAGGGCTATTCAAATAAATGTGACTTGACTAGAATGTACTTCACACACTCGCATATCAATAGTGGAGTAATACTTGAGATTTTTTTTTAGTTCAGAAATTTACATATATAAAATAGCCAATAAGGATCAATCTTTTTAATATAAATGGTTTTATCCCCCTCCTTTAAGAAAACACCCACCCATTTATTAATCTAAAAGTTTAAATCGCATGCTGGCTTCATAGGTGCAAAAATACCAAGTACTGCAGATTTGGCAATCGTATCATTCTACTATAGTGGGTGATATTAACATCTCAGACTTGGTAGTGACTCTTGGAACGTTGTCTTGGGGGGAGATTAATTCCCCTAAGAACAGCCAACTAATGAAAAAAATGTGTGGAATGTGAAGCAGCTATTTGGGGTAAATTCCAGTGTTCACCCTCCGGAAGTTTAGAAGTTTTTAACCAATTCCCTCTATTGAGTTTAATTTTGATTCTGGGTATTTGCAAATAAAACCGGGAGTCATCTTTTTTTTCATTTTTTGGCATTGACTAGTATCCTTTAGTTCTGTAAAAAAAAAAAGCCTGGGCGCATTTATTGTTATTTTTTTCTTAATCTGGTAAAATGTTTGTCATTTATAAATGTAAGTAAACTATTTGTAGTGTGATTGGTTGGCAAAATGCTCAGGCATTATTTGACACTGTCACAATGGAGAAGGCTGTGTTCCATTAAAGCAGGTCTGCAATTGCAGCACTTGATAACTGTGGAGTGCTGTCATTAACCTTGCTGAGATTATTCCAACTTGGAGCTCCACATCCTTGTAAGGATGAAGGACGCTCCCTTGTTGAAACAGAGCCAACCTAACAATATTTTAGGACTTTTGAGAAAAAAAAGCGTACTTCAAGTGAACAATTGCCTAATTTAAGTTCATGGGTTCAACTGAAAGTCTGTTGTGTTGTCAGCAATATGAGTGGATGACAAACTTTGAAACTTGTGCAGCTTGTTGAGCTTTCTACAGGGAGCTGATTTAAAATTTTGGGTTTGTATTTACTATTGAGTTAAATGTTTTATCATAGATTGTTAGTCAAGGAATTGTGCCAAGACCCAGGTTTTTTTTTTTTTAAAGACGAAATGTTGCGACGTAAAAGCAGTAAAGTGTTTTTAGAAACATCAGACATGGATTTGTGTCCCATTTCTGGGCCACCAACCTTTTTTGAAAGCTGAACTGATTGACACGACAGTCTGTTTAATATGCATTTTTAAAATGTTTTTATAATGTCACCAGGTTGTAATTGGAAGGTTTAAAATGGGCTCAGTCAACTACTAAAGAAAATTGCATTTTCATGAGGGCAATGAGTATTTTTTTTCTGTATACTATATACTAATAATGGCTAATTTAATAGAATATAAAATAATTGATCATGTATATGATACTACTATGCCAATGGTCTCTCATGCTAGAAAATCACAATGGCCCCTTCCTCTTTGACCATTTTTGGGGTACATTCTGCAGGTACAACTCCAAGAGGAGACACTGGAGGAGGACCAAGCTGGGTCTGTAAACATGACGTTCCTGCAAAATCCTTCCATTCCATCGAAGGAACCGCAGCAGCCGGGAAGTGGGGGCTCCCAGTCTACTGGAGCTGCTGCTGGCGTTATGTACACATTGTGGTTCATGTTTGAAAATAAAAAAAAATCTGATCACTCATTTGAAATTGTTCTGACTGTATCGTTTTATTGACAGGCACCAGGCTTTCACATTTAGCAACAGAATGTTTTACAGCAACTTCTGATAATACGGTCTTTGAATTTTTCCAACTTGCCCATAGCCTTGCAGCACAGATGAATGGTTTTATTCATAGCTCATGTTTGCTGGTCTTGGTCAAATATAACTCTGGCTTTGAAAATGGAAAATTGAACGAGCAAAAGAACACTGTCAACTATTCCACAGTGGTGACAAGTCAACGTTTACTAGCCCGAAACGAAAAGAACCTTCTCAATGATCCAAACCGTTTCCAGCTCTGGTCCAACGAGTCCGGCTCGTCTGGCGGAACTTCCTCGTCCTGCTTTGCCGTTACCTCATTGAGGCTATTATTGCAGTTTTTATTCGCGTTTGATTCCACCTTGCATGCATGCTCATCATCCCACGTACCAAGCAGCTCCTTCATCTCCCGGGGGGCGTCCGGCCGTAAATATTGCCAAGCCCTTCTCCCACCATAATCCATGACGTCCACATCAGCCCCAAACGCCCCCACCAGGAGCTTTACCACCGCGTAGTGACCATGCATGCTGGCAACGTGCAGCGGGGTGAGGCCGCCGCTACCCCGCACATCCACGCTTACCGGCCGCCCCCCTTTCCCCTCGGCGCGATGAAGCAGTTTCAGAAGCGTCTCGTCGCGGCCTGACTTGGCCAGCCAGTGGAGCACAGAATACCCGCTGATGAAGTCTCGCCTGGTGAGCAGAAGCGGCTCCTCGGAGACGAATTCCAGTAAAGTGTCGCAATTGCCCTCCGCGGCTGACAGCATCCACGCGTGCTCCATGGGGTACAAAGCACACTCCAAGCCGCCTTGTGACAAGTCTTTCTTCCGGTTGGCAGGTGGGACCGCGTCCGCTTCCGAGTCGTCCTGTCGCCTCTGCAGCAGCCGCGATCTCCGCTGCGGAGCACCCGGCACCAGCGGTGGACCATAGCGGGAGAGTCGCGCCACAACGGGGCCTTGTCTGGACTCGCGACCGCGGTGGGCGTCAGCGGTGGCATCCTGCCCAATTGTGCTGCCCACGTCCATGGTGCTGCATTGATTTTGTATGACAACCAGATGACATAAATCATTTTGAACCACGTAATTGAGGTAATATCACTAAATTAAAAGCACTCTTTTGCATTATTTCTATTAAGCTCGGAGTTGCGACTCACCTGTCCGGCTTCGGTAGCTGACGCACGTCTGATGGCGTCAAAACATCGACTGCAGACTTTTCTACTTTTAAAGCGCCATGTTAAAGGAATTACCTAAAAAATAAGTGACTAACTCAATGAAAGGCATGTTCACTTCCCCAAAAGGAACTGAGCCAAAGTTCACGGCATTCTCTAAGCGGGAGGGCGTCACGTGACCATTAATGGATTGCAAAACCAGGAAGTGAATATTTCTTTTAAGACGTTTATTGAAAGATTTAAAGTGACAGTAAAAACCAAAGAACAACAACTTTAATGCACAACCTGCCCATTTTAAAACTATTTAAATGATACGATTCCACATCTGGAAAGGTTAGTCTGTGTCAGGTTCAGGGGGAAGCTCGATGGTCAGCTCGTCGATTGTTTGAAGGAATTCTTCGAATTCTATGCATCCACCTGCAAAAAGTAACAGCAGACTTAAAATAGTCACAGGCAAACGACGTCACAATACACTTACATGAATTTATATGCTACCGTTTGTAGTATTCTCTTTCTATTGCAGTGATAATTTTATACCCAAATCCCAAGACATTTCAGCAGCCCAAAATTTTGAAAGGGTAGTATTTCCCATGATTCTGAATCAGCTCTAAAAGTTAATTCATGAAGTTTTAGTTTACCTAAATTAAGCCAGGAACATTTAATTTCACCCTGCCAAATTGAGGTTATGAAAATCAAATTTTAGACACACCAGAATTGGATTGCATTTATACAAACACACATTCATGATTTGCAGCTTTTTTTTGTCAGAAACATTTATTCCATTTTTAATTACATACACTTCTAATCAGTGCTAACTTTGCAGTCGCTCAAACAGTGACTGTAACCTTCAACCAGGAGAAGAGGTCATCAGGTGGTGTCCAACCGTCACTGGGCGTTTCGACCCTAAACTACAATGTCCTTGAGTTAGCAGTGATTGCCAGTCACTGCCCATCTTCTCCTGGTCCCCAGCTAAACTCTCTCCACGGCTTACCCCCACCCTATTGGCAGCTGCCTTCCTCTCCCTTCCACTTATTCCCAGAGCTGTTAATGTGTCCCACACAGACTGTGCTGGGAAGCCCCTGCACCTGACCTCCACTGGGAATAGCCAGGTCCGCCATCCCTCGTCCCTGCACTGTTGGACCAGTTCATGATATTGGCCATTTTTCCTTTCCGGTAGCGTTGTTTGGAGTACCTGGGGAGAGTAGTTTTCTTCCCAGGTCTATCATCTGCCATGCTGGTGCTGTTTGCAGGAGGCTTTGAGGATGCTGGTTTCTCCCCTCCTCTGACAAACTGGATGGAATGTGTTAGACGAGGTTGAGGTTGGTGCTTCCGCCTTTCCTGCTCCAGGATGTAAGCCAGTGCACCGAGGACCTTGACGTGGCGCCAGCAGAATCTGCCCTGGCTAAGGGCAGTCTGGCATCTTGCCAGAATATGCACCAGTGTCCCTCTCCCACCACATAGCCTGCACTGTGGGTCCTCCCTCAACCCCCACATGTACAGGTTGGTGGGTGTTGTACACTAAACTGAGAAAGAAATATCCGGAAAAGTTCCAACCTCCAGCGTTCTGGCCAGGTGATCCTTCGCTTTGGAAGGATCCACTTTGTTCAGGCTCCTTGGAATCCAAGCTCCACAGCCCTGGACCACCAGTCTTCCTCCTCCAATTGACAGACCTCGGCCTGTGCCACGTCTCTCCTCTGCCTTGGATCAGCTTTTTACCATTGCTGGAAATGGTTAGACCCTAGTCCCCGACACCCTATGCATGCATTTCCGATGACATCTTTCAACCTCAGCCTGCCTTTTGCACTTGGTTGTCTGCTGCCCATTTACACCCAGATCTTGCAATCACGCCCATACCCCTAACCATCACAGTATTAATAAGAATGAGTACAGATGCTCTTAAAAAGTGTTAATACCCACATCAGTGCCTTCTATCAGAATCAGCAACTCAGGAGGGTACATTTACCATCAAATATTACAAGAATTATAATTTTCCATTAAGTGTGTTACAAAACATTTCAAATCAGCGCTTTAAAGTAAAAGAAAAAAAAAAAGTGTAACACCTGATTAATGACTTTTTACCTAAACGTTGAGGCATTTTCTCAGGTGAGGGGCTCGGAGGCGGTGGCACATAAAGGTCGGGGTCTTCTGAGGGAGGAAGCGCCGGTGGAAAAGCCAAACCAGCCAGAGGGAAACCATCAAAGGTGATTACATCATCAGGAACACCATATTTCTCAAATTCTAAGGGGGGGGGGGAAACAAATGTATCTATATGCAATTCCACTTTTTCCTCCTATGTACATGTTTGAAATGACAGCTACCCAGCGGATCATAGGGGATACACCGCTCAATTTCCGGATAGTCATCCTCTCTTTTCGGTGCTGTGGGCTTGATTTTAGCTTCCTGTAGAAAAAAAAAAAAATTGTAACTTGTGAAATTATGATTTAACAATATCATGAAGGTCAAATGCCTTTAAGTGACCGTCAAATTGGATTACAACAACAAGCTTGCTTATTTGTCACTGAAGGAGATTGCTGACAACGTCAAGTTATAGACCTTTATTTAAAACTTATGTGCATTTCTCTGCGCCTACATGTATTAGTCACTAGTAAAACCTTTATCATCTACTGTACTTACCCATACATACATAATATAGAAGTTAATCTCTGGTGATTTTACTTCTCACAAATTATAAACTAGCTATGCTACAATGCTATGGAGTATGAAATTGCAGGGGAAATCCCCAGAATCCAATGAAAACATGTGGTTATACAAGTGTTTTGAATAACCTCCAACTTCTTGTTTTTTTTTGTCTTGAAATCACCACCTATTTGTAGTTGCAGCTTTCATAGTCATCAATAATGTAATGAACCTTATTTACTCCAGGATGAACATTCAATGAGCCTTATGGGACAGCGTGTCATATCTAGTCCCCATTGATGTCGCTGCCATGTTTGTCCAGCAGCATCCCGCCACACTCCCATCTGGTGGTCCAATATTACACAATGAGGCCTTAGGAAAAATATATAATTAGGGCTGCAATAACTGACAAAGGCAATGATTAATAGCGTTGGCATAAATACAATCATCAATTTGTTGTATGAAGTGAATTATGAGCCACCAAGTAGGTTAAATCAATGCAAAAAAAAAATTTTAGTGACCCTGGGATTTGTAGTACCATGTTGCTCCGGCAGAGGGCGGAGAGGCAGTTTATAAAAGTTAAGGATTTTAAATATGTAACAGAACATTGCATCATTTACAAACAAAATTGGCACGAAAGTTGTAATTTTCTCGAGTTCGTTTCAAGATGAAACAAAAAGGTAACAAGTTTCATGGAAGCTGACAGTGCTGGAGAAACAGAAAAAAAAAAGGAAAACAGGAATATAATGACACGTTTAATTCTACACTGGAGGCAAATTCTTGAGCATAATTTTGTATTAAGAATGTTTATCATATTCCAAAATGTAACCCCGAAAACAAATCTGTTGGCAATTTGGGGGTTACATTTTGGAATATGATAAACATTCCCAATCCCCCAAAAAATTAGACAAGAATTGGCCTCTTGGTCAGAGTTAAACGTGTTGACAATTTTGAGAAGTGGGGTTGTTTACCATGCCAGAATAGGTGGCATGCTCCCTCTGGGTGAGGGATGAGATCCCGCCCCAAATTGAGTATTTTGGGGTCTCGTTCACAAGCGAGGGTAGGATGGAACGAGAGATCAACTGACGGTCGGTGCAGCGTCTGCCGCCATGCGGACCCTGTACCGGTCCGTCGTGGCCAAGGGGGGGCTGAGCCGAAAGGCAAAGCTCTCAATTTACCGGTCGACCTACGCTCAATGTAGAGCCACTGCTCCTCCGCATTGAGAGAAGTTCGTTGAGGTGGCTCAGTCATCCGATAAGGATGCCCCCTGGACTCCTCCCTCGGGAGGTGTTCCGGGCATGTCCCGCCGGAGAGACTGTCTTGAGGCTGGCCTGGAAACGGGCGTCCCTGTTAAGACTGATGCCCCCGGATAAGCGGAAGCTGTTTTTTTTTTTTTTTTTTTTTTTAACATTTGATATAAATTTTCTTGGATAAACATTTTTTTTTTTTGCTTATACACAAAAATAGAAGTGCAAGGCCCTTTGTTTTGTATAAGTCCAAATATTATCGGTAGATCTATTTGTAGGTGTACAGCATACATTTCTATGAATGTTTGTTTATGGTAAATTTTATTGACAACCACTGGTAATTGTTTTTATTATTACAGAATATTTGAATCACAGAAAATTAGAAAAAGTCTAAGAAATTTGATTCATCAATTTAAAATATATATAAAAAAAACACCAAACATTTAATTGCTTATTATATTAATTGCAATCTTAAATAGAAGATTCTGATGATTAGGCAATCGTTTTTTACATGGTATTGCTTGTAGGCTGGCTCAAACCGTAAGTGCATCAGCATAGTGCAATCAGATCCAATATGGCGGCCACTCAAGTCACCTGAATGGTAAATGGTCTGCATTTATATAGCGCTTTTCAAGTCAATGAAGACCTCCCAAAGCACTTTACATTGTGCTTCACACACACACCAATAGCGGCCATGCAAGGCGCCGACCTGCTTATTGGGGGCATTAGGGATTCAGTGTCTTGCCCAAGGACACTTCGACATATAACACGGAGGAGCAGGGATCTTTTGATCCCAAGACGAGCACTCTACCTCCTGAGCCAATGCCACCCCTCAAAAGTTTCCACTTTAGGACTAATCCCATTGCTAGCTTGACTTGCATTTATTAAAAAAAAATGCAAGTCGGTCAGACACACCAAGCTTCTGTACGGCGTTCTCGAAAAATAAGTGTGTCCTCTTTCATGATCAGTTGTAATCCAATATGGCGGCCGCTTAAACTCACGTGACCCCCATACGACTCTCAAAAGGAGAACGTTACTATATAACTCAAAAGGTTGTTTATAAAAGGTTTGAAGGGGGGACATCAAGAAAAATCTCCAACCTGTTTTTTTGCCGTTTTCTTCTCTTGTTTATTTACAACAGGCGTTGATAATCCGGCGTTGACATTCCCAAAAGCTTTCCGACCAGTGCGAAGAGGAGTTTTCAGACTTTTACCTCTCAGTGGAGTCTTCATGGCCAAATCTACACAACCAAAATCGAAAGTTCAAATTAAGATGCAACTATGGACACGTTATATCTTAATGTCCTACCTGCTTTGAAAGCCAGAGATGGAAGACTTTGATTGTCACGTTCTGCTGTGATGTAAGACATTGTATATCTGGATGAAATAGATATAAGACGTAAATAATTCGCATTTGATGGAGGGTAATGCTTCAACAGAGGTTAAAATAACCCATAAATCGACATAAACATGTATAAAATACAGTGATCCGTTACCGTGATAGCAAACACCCTCTATACGTTGCAGGTCAGTTTGAGAGTTGAAACTGTACCCGAGATGGGACGCGGCTCCATTTTAAATTCACCGCCCTCACGTCATTGGTCAACATTGTGAGTGGGCGTGACCAAAAAACACTTCCGGCATTTTCTTGTAGAAGTAGATTTTGCAAGTTTAACCACACAAAAATAAAAAATATATATTTTTATTTAAATATTAGTTTTTGATGAATTCCAACTCAAAGTGCTTTGTTAAAACATTCAATATACAATTTAAAAAAAACACGACTTATCCCCACCCAACAATTGTAAACGCCAAACAGTTAATTGGCGATACACCCTTTTCCGGATTTTTCCTTCTTAATTTAAACATCACATGATAAATATAGTTATTTTATGTGAAAATATGTGGAACATTTATTATAATTTGCAAATATTATAATTGTATATTGTTTTCGGTGCGTGCGGGCGTTTATTCCAATAAAACAATCTCACGAGTTTTGTCCTAAAATAGTCGTTGTGGTTTTTATGTCTTTAAATGTCCACATTTTGGTGCTTTTTTTTAAATGTGTTGGGACGGACCTTTAAAAACAGTTATTCTCTTATTTTTTAAGTTTCTTTCATCTAGATAAAAGCATCTTTGGGACACAAACTTGGCGTAAACTATTTTTGGCTGAGTGGGTGTGTCTCGTTTATATACAGTACACGAAGATGCCCATCATAGCCTCAAAAAACATTATGACATATTTGAATGTGTATTGTATTCAACAAAAGATTGTTGGTAACAATGAAAAATAAATATTTGGATTTTTTTTTGCTACGTAAACAAAAAACTACAGATAAAAAAAAGAAAGATCAATTATGGATTGGTCCATCCAATCGTGATCATTGGGGTTCACTGCGCCTCTGTGTGGACAATTCCATTAAAGCCACTCGTACGGGAGTTATTCCTTTCGGTCGAGATACTTGTTATTGACGAATTGAAATCGTCCAATTGATATATAACATTCCAAAATGAAAAAAATAACGATGTTTAGAACCAATTTACGATATTATTCGTAAAAAGTGTTAAACACATTTTGGACTTAACCTCGGCGTAAACCATTTTTGCAAGGTGGGTGTGTCTCTTATTAGATAGATAGATAGATAGATAGATACTTTGTTCATCCCCGAATGATGTCTACAAACACATTGTTTTAAATGTGTTTTCTCATAAAATTGCAATATCAGCCTCTTGGATCTAACTTTTGGTTGAACATAATACGTTTTACACAAATCCATGCGTTTGGTCTGGTCAACCAGGTAGTCTTAAAATTGCATTAAATAAGAAATGGAAAAGTGCATTATCGAGAATGAATAAATTATACGAAAAACATTAAATTTTTAAAAACATTTTAATTCATTTGATCCCACTATACACACAAAATATAATAATAATAACATAATAACAGATGCTCTATGGATTCGTCCACCCACTCGTGATGTTCATTCACCGAGGTTCACTGATCCTAATTGTGGATTCATCCATTTTAGCCCCATGTAGGGGAGTTTATTATGTAGCTCTCAGTCGACAAATTTGTTATTGACGAATTAAAATCTTACAATTTATGTAAATTAAAACCCAAAAGAAAGATAGACACATGTTTGAGCAAAGTGACGATATTTTGCATGACACGTGTAAAAAAATAATCGTCAAATCTATACAGTGGTACATCCGAAAGGAGCGTGCCATCTCTCTGTGTACCCTCGGCTCTCCAGTTCCCCCTCGCTCGGCTAACGGCTATCACCAATGGCGTCCACGGAGATAGCGAGACAAGCGGTGAGTAGCCCACAATTAATTAACCTTTATCAATAATTAATTTTACTTCGTTCAAACAAAACATTCATAATTTTAAATATCACCATGTCGAATAGAGTGGGCGTGCTCGTCAGCCTCCCTCCTTCCATTGTGCTTCTCGTCATTTTATCGACAAAACGTCGTGTTGAGATTAGCATAATCTGGGATAGTTCACTATCGCCAGTACAACATTTATATATTGTTTTCCCCCTTTGTGTGCAATGATCGGATATTGGCAGCAGAAGCAGCTTGCAAAAATCTACACTTTACCAATAAAGAAAAGATGCATAAATGAATAAAAAACGTAACGAGGTCATTCATTTTCGACGTCCCCATTTTAGTGATGCCCCACCGCACATTTCCGTTATGTTATCTCATGCAAATTAACTTTAAATCGGGCATTGTCATGCAACCGTAAAACCCTCATTTTTCCTTCGTGTTTAACCCTACAATCTAAAAATCAAAATAAAAAAAGAGGCGTGGGTTTAATGTTCCTGCACATATTTTACTGTGGTTTGTTTGCCCGCCTCTAAAAGGAAAAAAAGCAGACAATGTGCCCAGAATAGCACGTTTCTCCCAGTTTGACATCCCATTCTGCGGTTTGCACGAATGTGGAACTTGGCTGTGGGTGTCTTGAAAGGCAGGAAGGGATTTAGGAATGTTGCATTTTTAACCTGGAGTGTATCAAGTCACAATGTCCTCTTCTGCTCCTGTGCACGAATGAAACCATGGTTCACACCTAAAAAATGCCAATGAATTATTGAAAATCCTGTCATGAATATTTTTATCTAGAAAAGTACCATGGTGAGGATTTATTGTAACACATTGTCAAATAAAACATTTTCTTTTGTCACATTTTTGTGACCACAAAGGATGCTAATGTCACTCACGGTCCACTTAAAATTAATTGCATTAATATGCATTCCTCTAATCCAATTTGAAAGGGGACTATTGCCAGTATTCTGATTATGTAAAGCCACTTAAACGGGCACAGAAAACTGATAAAGGTTTTTTTTTTTTTTGGGGGGAACTGAGACTTCTGATTGCACCGGTTGGGTTAGTCCTTTCATTTCATGATAATTCATGCCTGTACGTACTTGAGTAATCAGATTGCTCGTTTCCCTCATCCATGTCATTTTCTACCACAAACCACTGTGGGACTTGTAGTAAAGAGACAAATGATACACATAAATTCCAGTTTACCCGTTAAAAAAAAGCTTTATGTATATTGGGACATTTCCGTTTAATTGATCCCCTCATCAGGCAGCACGGCAGCGCAGTGGTTTTAGTGTGCGGCACAGTTCTGAGGTCATGAAGTCGAACCTTCCTGTGTGCAGTTTGCATGTTCTCCCCGTGCTTTTGTGGTTTCTTCCCAAAAATATGCATGTCAGGTTAATTGGCCGATCCAAAATTTCCCTAGGTGTGAATGAGCGAGTGAGTTGTCTGTCTCTGTGTGCCCTGCGATTGGCTGGCAACCAGTTCTGGGTGTCCCCTGCCCACTGCCTGAAGATGGCTAGGATGGGCTCCAACACCCCCGCGACCCTACTGACTCTAAGCGGTGCAAATAATGGATGGATGGATAGATGATCCCCTTAAAAAAAATGCTCTGGTCCTTATGTAGTGGATGCCACAGATGTATCCATCCATATATAGTGTAAGTATTTGCTTTTGTTTGGCCGTGTAATGATCTTATCTTGTAAATACACAAGGAAACAAGCACGTATTTCAAATCATTATTTTAAGTCAAAAGTTAAATGTGTGCTGACGTAGCTTGTGCTTCACCCTTGTAATCAGACTACTCGTGAACGCCATGATTACCAGATTATCCGCTCGTTTCTAGGCATGCAAATGATTCATTCAGAATCCTGCAGGAATACAGTATTCAGTTTCCAATCCGAGTATAGCCCTCTGTTAATTTAGTTGGTAGGAAAGGGAGAAAAGATTGTCGTTCGATCTTAGATCCTCACCAAATTTCAGGAAATCTGAGGCAGATAAATCTGAGTTTCAATTAAAATGATCTGAGATTTTTCATCCAGTAGGCTGAACAAAATGATCCTAACCACCACTTTCCACCCACCATCGCTCACCCACGCATAATTCAACAGTGATTCTTTTTTTCCCTTGTTGCAGGCAGATCCTGGAATTTAATACAATCACTTGCTCCCTCGGCTAGAATTGGCGTCACAATCGTAATTACACTCTTTGGCCACGGCATTATACACATTTGGACAATCAAATGATGCATAGCTACCAGTGGATAATTGTGATTAAATATCTAAATGTGGAATATGTCTTTGTAGAGTACATTTCAAACAAATTATACACAATATTACACGAGCTTCTCATGGTTATATAAGCATTAACAGCAGGCAGAAAATTTTGGGAAGCAAACAATGATACAAAAGGTATTTTTCTCTGTCTAGAAGTGGACCTCATTATCCGCATTTTGCTGCAATTTGGAGTTTACGGAAGATAAGGAAGCTCATAAGATCAGTATTACCTTTCGGCTTGATGAACAATCTATTATCCGTTACTGACTGCTGTAAAACCTTTAATTTTTTTGAAAAGGCAGACTTGTTTTTGAATTGTATTCTATACCATACATGCTGCACAGTGGATGAATTGTTAGCACGTACACCTCACAGTCCAGAGATACTGGGTTAAAAACCAGCTACCGGGCTCCTTGTCCGAAGTTTGCATGTTCTTTGTGTGGGTTTTCTTCGGGCATTCCGGTTTCCTCTCACATTCCAAAACCATGTTCCAATGTATGGAGGCATGTGTGTGATGTTGTAAATGGCAAATGAATGATCTGCATGTATATAGCGCTTTTCAAGTCAATGAGACGTCCCAAAATACTTTACAATGTGCTTCACACTTCACACCATTCACACACACACTCACACACCGCTAGCAGTGTCAGCCATGCAAGGGAACTACCTGCTTATTGGGGGCATTAGGGATCCAGTGTCTTGCCCAAGGACACTTTGACATATAACACGGAGGAGCTGGGAATTGAACCTGCGACCTCTTGATCCCAAGATGTTAGCTCTACTTCCTGAGCTAATGCTCTGTATGTATGCCTTGTGATTGGCTGGCAATCTGTCCAGGGTGTCCCTTTGCTCCTGCCAGGTGTCACTTGGGGTGGCCTAGTGAGGACAAACAGTTTGGAAAATGAATATATTTTATATTTCAAGTTTTCCTCAAATTATGGGCAAATTGTATATGTTATGTTCCATTTTGATCCTTTGGAAAGTTAAGCCCAGGAAATGGGACGTGAGCAGCCCAAATATGTAGCAAATACTGACAATTATTAATCAAGCATGGAGGAAAGGATGTTAATGTTTTCTTGGTTGTCCGGTTAACATTTATTTGAATTGTTTTGTTTAGGGAGAAGGTGCCCGCGCCGTACCTCTCGCCGGCCATGTTGGTTTCGACAGCATGCCCGACCAGCTGGTCAACAAATCTGTCAATCATGGATTTTGCTTCAACATCCTCTGTGTCGGTGAGCAGACTCAGATTTGTGAACGATTTTAGTGGGTTTTTTTTTTTTACATTTGGGGTTAAGGGTTTCAGCGTTCTGTACATGCAGTGGTGTGCAAACGTTTTGAGTTGTTCTCCTAAGGTCAAGCTCTGTTGAATGTCTCTGTGCTTTTAGTCAACAATGGTGCACTGTCTGTGACGAGATAGTCAAACAACAACGGCTGTTTTGTGTCGTTTCCTCACACGAGTTCCTGAACACATTACAAAGAGCTTCCTGGGGAAATATGTTTTTGTTTAATTATCTTTATCACTGGATAGCAAGAGATTATTTTCAGATCATTTTTTCCATAGCACTGGTTTCTTTAGGTCATAATACTCTAGTTGTTATCAGTTTTAAAATGTTTTTTTTTCAACTACAGACATTTGTGGTAGTCTGATGGCTTTCGCAAAATAGAAAAAAAATATCTATCCATGTTCTCATTCGGGTCTCATGTGCATTTGAAAAAAAAGGAGTTCTGAAGTAGACATAAAATCATTCTTTGTTATTAAACAGACTCTTAAGTATGCTTAAAAAGGATGTCAAGTCAAGTCAAGTCATTTTTATTTGTATAGCCCTAAATCACGAAGAGTCTCAAAGGGCTTCACAGATTGTTACACTATATTACACAAACTATTTTCAACCGACAAAAGGAGTAGGTTATTCGTATGCAATGGAGTAGAAGTGAGTTTTAAGTTTAGATTTAAACATTTCCACTGAGGTTGCAGATCGAATCTCAGGGGGAAGAGCATTCCACAGCACCGGTGCCCGGATGGAGAACGCTCTCGAACCAGCAGAAGACTTCTTTGCTCTCGGGATCATCAAAAGACCAGCACTCTCAGATCGTAGGCTTCGGACCGGGACATAGTGGCAGATCAGATCTGAAAGATAAGAGGGAGCAAGTCCATGTATGATTTTGTACAATACTAAGAGAACTTTGAAGTCACATCTTTGGCTAACTGGGAGCCAATGCAGGTTAGCCATAATCGGTGTTATGTGATCGTACTTTTTTGTCCTAGTTAAAAGCCTCGCTGCGGCATTTTGTACTAGCTGAAGAGACTTGATTCTGGACTTCGGGAGACCGGAGAGTAGTGCATTGCAGTAATCGAGACGGGAGGTAACAAATGCATGAATTATTGTTTCCGCATCAGACTGAGACAGTATTGAACGGATTTTAGCAATGTTGCGAAGATGGAAGAAGGCAGTTCTAGTAATTTGCTTTACATGCATCTCAAAGGATAGATCAGAGTCAAATATGACACCTAAATTTTTAACTGAGTCACTCTGTGTGATGTGACATTTGTCAATGTTCACAGCAGTTTTTGCGAATAAGTCCCGGCATTTAGAAGGACCAATGACTAACATTTCGGTCTTTTCAGAGTTAAGACGCAAGAAATTGAGTGACATCCACTCTTTTATCTCAGTGAGACAGGCCTCCAAATTTCCACAGTTTAGTGTGGAAGATTCCTCCAACGGAAGATATAGTTGAGTGTCGTCTGCGTAGCAGTGGAAGCTGATATTGTACTTGCGAATAATATCACCTAATGGAAGCATGTAAATGTTGAAAAGTAGGGGGCCGAGCACTGAACCCTGCGGAACACCGCAGGTAACATTAAAGGGCTCAGATGTCGTTTCACCATATTTAACACAGTGCGTCCTATCTGAGAGGTAAGATTTGAACCACGAGAGGACGGCTCCTGAGAGACCAATCCATTTTTCCAACCGTTCTAGTAGGATATTGTGGCGCACTGTGTCAAAAGCAGCACTAAGATCCAGCAGCAGCAAAAGTGATGAAGCGCCAGAATCCATTGACATTAGGAGATCATTTGTTACCTTGATCAGAGCTGTCTCAGTAGAGTGGTTAGCCCTGAATCCTGATTGCATGGATTCAAAAAGGTTATTCTCCGATATGAAAGCATTCAGCTGCTGTGCCACTACTCTTTCGAGTACTTTAGAGAGGAAAGGTAGGTTTGACACAGGTCTGTAATTACTTAATATTTCTGGATCAAGGTTGGGTCGTTTCAGTGTGGGTTTAATAACGGCGGACTTAAAAGCTGCTGGAACTACACCTGAGGAGAGTGATGTATTTATAATATTTAGAACTGAAGGCCCAAGGTCGCTAAAAAGACTTTTAATAAGTGAACCTGGGAGAGGGTCGAACTGGCAAGTTGTCGGTTTGGCCGCATTCACCACTTGTTTGAGATCATCAAGTGACAGTTCACTAAAACCGGCCATTTTCCCAGGGCAGCCACCCTGTCGTGCATCTGTAAATTTCAGTCCTTTAATACGTGTGGTACTAGCAATATCTTTTGCAATTTCTTCCTGTATGCATTGAATCTTCTTAGTGAAGAAGACCATTAAGTCCTGAGCAGAGTGTGTCGAACTGTCTGCGATAGCCTGTTGCCTTGTAAGCGATGCTACAGTGTCAAAAAGGGCTTTGGGGTTGTTCTTTTGAGACGCAATCACCTTCGAAAGGTAGGCCGATTTTGCAGAGGCAAGGGCCGCTTTATACTTTAACAAGCTGTCACACCAGGTTTGATGGAAAACCTCAAGCTTGGTAGCGCGCCATTTTCTCTCCCATTTCCTGCATTCTTTTTTAAGGG
The DNA here is from genome assembly GCF_059441175.1 of Urocampus carinirostris. Taxonomy (NCBI): domain Eukaryota; kingdom Metazoa; phylum Chordata; class Actinopteri; order Syngnathiformes; family Syngnathidae; genus Urocampus; species Urocampus carinirostris. The sequence continues at coordinate 36,309,177 of NC_142357.1, read as the reverse complement.
CTCTAGTTTCATCAGTAAACCAAGGTGTGCGTCTTTTAGGACGTGATTTTAGTTTTATGGGCGCTATTGAATCCAGCACACTAGTCAGGGTGGTATTGAACTCATTCATGAGTGAGTCAATCGAGCCATTGTATTTAGGAAAGGACGCAACTGCTCCAGGAAGGAGTTCAAAGAGCTCAGAAACTGTGCCAGTGCTTATATTGCGTCCGCTAAATCCAATACAGGTGATTCCAATCACCAGTATCGTTAACGAGCACTTGCTAGCTAGCTAACGAGGTTATAATTTGTATCACCTGAGTTAAAGAAGAGCAAACTTCAAAATCTGGCAGGACGTGCGGCCCTCCAGGACCGGAGTGCCCAGGTCTGACCTATGTCAAAGTTAAGGCCTGCAGGCCCCTGAGAAGGTTTTCTTTTGCCTTAGAGTATAGAAGGATGTTTTTACTGCAGTTGTTATTTTTGCTTTGCAGGTTATTTTAAAAAAGTGATGAAAAAAATGCAAGAGTAACGAAAGATTTGCACAAGGTGAACAAAATTATTAAAATGGGGTAAGTGGGGTAAAATGGCTATGTTTCATACCAAAGTGGGCTGACATAGATGGCAGGTCAGGCTGTGAAGAATTAAAAATAGACTGAGCTTGCTAACTGAGTCATCGGACTGTGTATCTACAAACGAGCTGTTTCTCTTTGCTTCTCTTTGCATTTGGTCTATATTTTGCTTGAATCTTTACATTTAACAAGAGTTATGTGGCAAATGATAATAAACAGAAGAAAAATATGAACAATGAAAAATACATCTTTTGACACACTGCAGATTAGTACAAAAATTAAATTATATTCTCAATCAAATTAAGAATGGTGAATCTGTGAATATTTTTTTGGCCATGTAAACTAAAAAACGGTTCATTAGAAGCAGTAGGACAGTAAATAAAACAAATACATGTGTATTTCGTGAAGTACATTCAGTGGTCAACTGCAAAGTCTGTAATAGTAGAACTTAAAGAAATCATGACTTCAGACTACATGCATTTCATTTCAAATATTTTTGTCAGGCTCCATCTGGCGTGTAGCGCTCATACTTTTATTTCGAAAAATATGCATATAAAATGTACAATGCATGTCATCAAAACCGTACTGGCTTGGATGTTACTCGAATCTTACCGAGGTGACTGATACCGTTTTGTTCAACAATCTTTCTCATCGTTCATGCATCAATGAGGTACTGCCATGATACGCAAGGTCTGCTTTGCAAACTTGACATGTAGTCTTTTCCTTCGCTGTATCCAGGGTAAAATGCCCCTAAATATTAGACATTCTGGTACGGGTATTCGATGTTTGACGCCCTTATTTCTGAATGTGACCGCTTGAGACAGAGACACTAATGCGCATGAGTAAATCATAGCAGAGATTAAAATCGTGTAAGATGCCTCACTCTGTAGGACAATCAGGTCTGACCACAATAGTTAACAATAGAAATAATTGTCTGCTTTTTTTTATCAAGAATTTTGATCGACAACGTCGACTAATCATCCCGCCCTACTTGTCGGAGCTTGGAAACTCCTCCCTGTTATACTCACTTTGTTAATAAACATGTAATTCTCATAACACTGTTATCCAGGTGAGACTGGTCTGGGCAAGTCCACCCTGATGGACACATTGTTCAACACCAAGTTCGAGGGTGAGCCTAACCAGCACTGCCAGCCTGGGGTGACGCTCAAGTCCAACACTTACGAACTCCAGGAGAGCAACGTGCGGCTCAAACTTACCGTCGTCAACACGGTGGGCTTCGGGGACCAGATTAACAAACAAGACAGGTACGTTCCTTTGCGGATGTGATAAAACTAAAAGCAGTCTAATTAATGTGCACAATTTAGGTGTTAACTGTACCGTGTTTCCACTATAGCTACAAGTCCATTGTGGAGTTCATCGATGCCCAGTTTGAAGCATATCTGCAAGAGGAGCTGAAAATAAAGCGCACACTGCATAGCTACCACGACACCCGCATCCACGCCTGCCTCTATTTTATCGCTCCCACTGGCCACTCGCTCAAATCTCTCGACTTGGTGACCATGAAAAAGCTCGACAGCAAAGTAAGTCTCCATCGAGGTCACGTTAATGCATGTAGTAAGATGTGGCTTGTTGATGTTACCGATTTATTCCACAAATTTGTCTTGTGCCTTAAATCTTTAGTGTGTATTGTATATTAAGCCGAAGGGGTGTAAAAAGGCCTAATTCATCTATGTAAATCTTACTCATTCCAATAATAAGCAAAAACACATTTACTATGTCATTAACATGTTGTTAGGTTTAAAAAAAAATGTAATGATATGACACCACTTGAAACACCCTTCGAAAAGGCAGATATGTGTGGCCGCCATCTTACTACTACAGAAACCCAAATGAGTTTTTTTGTGTGAAGGTAGCTTGTTTTGGTGGTGCTTTTAGCACTTAATGACTACTTATTCTCAACAGCTGAGCCCTGCATGTGATAGGCATCTGGTCCTTTTCCCCCCGTTTCCTTCTCTAAGATAGTGCCTTGGCCTCAGGCTATGGCTGGCCTCTATTGTTATTGTTAGCTACTCCGTGAAAATATAGAAGCACTGTATTTATTCCGAGAGGTATACTTCAGGGTTCCATAGTGTGTCAGCTCCTTCTTAAGAAACAACGACCTATAGTAGTGAACGCCTACACTTTGTCACCTTATGCAAGAAGTGAAGTAATTATTTAGTCAGAGCGGCGAAATCCTTAAAAAGCTGGATAATGTCATTTTCCTCAAATTCTAAGTTGCGCACGTCAAAAATCAGACTGCAATGTTAGCTAGTTATAAAATAAGCATTAATGTAACATAAGAAAACAGTTTCAAACATTTTTCACTTAGTTTATGCCTTAAAATATTTGGATTATTATTATTATTTTAATCCAAATGCAATCCCAATGGACTGAGATTGCTGGTAAGGTAAACCAAGACCTTGCATGGTATTAGAGTGCTCCTCTTGGGATCAAGAGGTCGCGAGTTCGATTTCTGGATCCTCCGTGTTACATGTTGAAGTGTCCTTGGTCAAGACACTGAATCCCTGATACCCCCGATAAGCAGGTAGGCGCTTTGCATGGCTGACACCGCTATCCGTGTGTGAGTGTGTGCGTGAATGGGTAAGTGTGAAGCACATTGTAAAGTGCTTTGGGAGGTATTCATTGACTTGAAAAGCACTATATAAATGCAGACCATTTACCATTTATTAATCGATTGCTTTAAAAATGAACGAAAACATTTGTGTACAGTAGAATTTGTGCATCTTTCATGTTGAACATGGCCGGAAGACTAAGATACGTCACGGGTCACCAACCTCTTGAGACGCCAGCATGCAGATCATTCCAAATGACGCATCAGTGTCGGTCATCTGAGAGGTGTACTCAACTTTTGTGTCTTGTCGTCGTTTTTGTGTGGAGAGCTCGCCGCTGGGGGATTGTTTCTATGGGCCACGAGTCAGTCGACCGTTCGCTCAAGCAGCTGCGTCAAGCAAAACACACTCGCAGCGACGTGGAGCCTCATTGTTCTTTTCCGAGTTTAAGAATGGTCTGGCAGTGGTTGTTTCATGTCTCAGGAGTTGATTTACCTCAACCAAAAGGGGAAAATAGCTTGTTAGAGAGAAAAGAGTGCACATTTCAACAATATTAGATTGTGAATGACTTAAACAAGTTTCTGTTTACCCGGGCCTACTCTGTTCTGTTCCAACTGTCCCTGGTCTGGATTTAGCATACATGTTGCTAACATAGCCGCGTAAGCGAATAGCCACGCTTCGGTGACTAGTTTTGAGTTAACTGCTCAGCAGTTAATGCCATTGATTTAGCAGCTAAAGCCTGCTTTTGTGGACTCTTAAGTTTAGGTGCTTCATTGAGATATCCTAAATAAAATTGAATATTGATTTTATCTGTATCAAGTATTTGTTGACAATCCCCAACTGAATTCAAAGAGCCTTTATGCTTTCTGTTTGACTGTGCCTATCTGCCTTTATCTCACTATTAGCAAAGCAGTTTGGGGCGGAACTCATTTGGTTGGAGGAATGTGAATGGTAATAAGTGCTGGAGAGTAATATCTTGTTTGTTCTCGCGGGGTATCTTTTTCGTTTCTTTTTGTTAGCGCAGCATGAACACAGTGAAATTAAGAAGAGGCCTTCTTCAAGTATAATCCAAACACCAACCCAATCCCCAAGAAAGTGAAAAAAAGAGTCTTCATTCACACAATTCTAAGAAATGCACGTACATGCACGCGCATCATGAACGCACTGACAGTCTGCCATGATGACACAAGCCAGATGATTGCTACGGGTGAAAAAAGTTCCAGATTCCATATTAACAGTGTTAATGGTAGCTTTATGGACACGGACGCTTGGCGGAAATGCTAATGTATTTGCATGTAGGCCTAACCATGCAAATTTGAATTAAAATAAGCACTATAATAATTGAACTGTGTCCAGACATGAAATACTTTTCTTATCAGATTTTTGTTTCTCAGTAAATTATGAAAGGAAAATGGTCAGAAATATGGTAATTAGTTGCAGATATACTGTATATTCTTTTAAGAATCTGCATAAAATGTAGATTGTAATGTTGTGTTTTGAAATAGTGATTTATTTTGCGTTATGATTAATAACCTTTGGTTCTTTTGAAAAATGTTGTCTGACCTATGACTGAAAATGAGGCCCAAATTTCTTAATTGGCTTCTGTTCTAAAGAGTCATGATTATCTATAGAAACTCCAGTATGATTTAATCCTAGAAAGGCCGTTTTTACTTGAGTGCATTTGGCTGTACTCCTCGCTGTTATAAAATTAAGTGCCTTTATCTTCTTTGACCCGCTAGGTCAACATCATCCCGATCGTCGCCAAATCGGACGCGATATCCAAGAGTGAGCTGGCCAAGTTCAAGATCAAAATAACGAGCGAGTTGGTCAGCAACGGTGTGCAGATCTACCAATTCCCTACCGACGATGAGTCAGTTGCCGAGATCAATTCTACTATGAATGTAAGCCCTGCCACTCAACATATCGGTGCACACAGCATCATAACTGTGGTCAGTATAAGGTACATTTATTTTACCTATAAAAAGGACTCAAAGTTTGAGTGTGTGTTGTAAACGAGGACTTGGATGTCACGCTCCGAAGTATTACTATTTGCTGCTGATATATCATTTGAAGATATTATTGACCACAATCCAAAACATTGAATGCAACCACAAAACACCTAAAGTCTCTTTTTAGTAACAATTTAAAAATCACATGCATGGACGGTCTAAAAAGAATAATTCTCGATGGCTCATGCACAAAGACGAGGCGTAGCTAAGGAAAAGGTAATCGTGAAGCAAATGCGTCATCATTCAACTTTGTCAGACGGTTCTATTTCCAAAAGTTCTTATCTGCTGTAACCTATGTTATTTGATTGATTTCAATTATTCATCACCATTTCCTTCCTCTCTTCATTTACTTTCCCCGCCCACACTGAAATGTGAATTACCGTCAAGATTGTAACTTTAATTTCGTTGTCCATAGTTTGCAGGCATTCAGCAACGTTTGTCACTTGCAAAGCTTAGTTTGAGCAAAGGAAAAGTAAAACAAAATTTTATACCTAATTATTTCAATCAAAAATTAGGGGTACATGTTTTACATGTGTGCACATTTTTTTGGTACTTTTTAATTTATGTTTACTTTCATAAAATTGTATTAAAAATGTTTTTACATACATTTAAAAAATATTTTTTCCTATTCAAATTTTTTTTTTTTAAATAAAATTTTCCTAATCTTTTTTTTAAATGTTTGGTTTATTTTTAATACATCTATTATGAATATATATGTATATATTTTAATTTGAGACTACACTGTATATATATTTTTAGGAAACTTTTTTTTTTTTTTTAAATACTGTATATTTATCACTCTCTCTATATATATAATTTATATTCTCGATTTATATTCTTGATTTATTAATTTTTTTTTCCCATAAAATCTTCTGTTTTATTTTTACTTTTTAGTTATTTACTGATTTATTTTTCATTATTTATTTTCAGTCTCTCATTTAAAATGCAGACAAAAATGCAACCATAGACATTTATGTTTAGTGAGTGCTTGTACATGAACGGCATACATTATTTGTGTAGTAGGTCTGGATCAATAGTTTCTTTGCAGTATTATTATCATTATTGTTTTAGCACACAAATGCATTATTTTGGGCAGCTCCTCATAGCACATTTCTTATCTAGCTATACCGAAATGAGTAGTTTATAGAATCAGGTTTGTTTGGTTATTCACAGTTCTCTAGTGATAACGAAGTTGGCAGTAGGCCAATTCATGTCTCATTCAACTCCACAGAGCCATTTGCCCTTCGCCGTAGTGGGCAGCACGGAGGAGGTGAAGATCGGGAACAAGATGGTGAAGGCCCGCCAGTATCCCTGGGGGACGGTGCAGGGTAAGGTTCTTCCTGTCCTGCCAGAAACGGCAACTTGTCATCCTGGATTTTCCTCCTCCTGCTTTGTACAACCTCATTTGGAATGGGAAAGTGTTACAGCACATGCCGTTAATGGACTTTCAATGGATTTGAATTGACTTTTGAGCAATCCATAACATTGGGCTGCAAGTACAAAGGATCCACGATAGTTCACTGGCCATTTCAAGCACGTGGAACTTCAAGAAGGTTTTTCAAACATTACTGATTTTTTTATACCTTATCAAGTGTGAATATTGTCAATATTAAATAGATTAAACTAAATGTTTCCTACCAGGTCATGTCCAATGGCTCATGTAATAATTGTTTACTAGCTGAGCAAACTAAGTCATTTCAATCGATAGCCTATTGAGATGTTTAAAAATATAGCTATGGGCTTTTCCTGCCCTAGGGACATGAGTTCTGCTTGCACATTAAGCTCATTGGATAAAGAGATGATTTGTTCATGTCTAGTTTGTATGTATGTCAGGATCTATGCAGCTCTTAAAGCTCCAGTTTGTATTATATAGCAACCCCTTGTCGTGTAAAACAATATTTGATTCCTTTTCAAGGGTGGCCAACCCGGTCCTTGAGAGCCGCATGTCTTGCGTGTTTTTTGAGTTTCTCTGCTCCAATACAAGAGATTCCAATCCCCTGGATCATTATCAGGATCCCAAAAATCTTGCACATGATGCACATGAGCTGAAGATTTGCATTACCTGAGTTGGAGAAGAGAAACATCGAAAACACCAGATTACCCGCCCCTGCACTATTTATTCAAATAAATGAGCAAAACCAAAAAGAAAAACTATATCATAAACATAATTTTAGGAGTAGAAATTTGTCATTTATTCCACAACTTGAGACGTCTTTTAAAGAAGCTAGCATATTTGGCCATCTTATTATTATCAAAGCCCGAAAGACCCATTTTAGCACCTAACCCCTGCGCAATTTCCATATCTTAAACCCAGGATTCAGAAATCGTTGACCCCTCCGCTGTTTTCCTCTCTAGCCACTCATGCGAGCCACTTGGCTGCAGGTTATGGCTCGTTCCTAGCCACTATTGTTATTGTGTGCTGCTTCTTGTAAAAAAAATATTGCTTGTTCCTTCAATGTCTTTCACCTTCCACAGATGGTCATGCATTTAAGTACCTTCTCCGGCTAGCAAATAAAGTAAGCCACTTACACCAGCTCTGACCAATTCCAGTTATTGGCTCTTTTCAGCCGCATCTGGTGTATCAAGCTTGTTGTCGCCCGCTGGGATAAACACAAGGTTTTATGTCCCATCACATGCTTGAAATCCTCCTTGCTCATGCAAAAACATATAAAAATAGGCTTCAAGTCAAGTAATGTTTATTTGTATAGCCTTTAATCACTAAGAGTCTCAAAGGGCTGCACAGACCACAGATTACTGCAAATCACAGACTATTATGACACCATCCCCTGATCTAAAACCTACATGAGTGCAAGAAAAAACTCAAAAACCTCAACATGAGGAAAAACAAGAAACTAATTTGTTGTTACTCTTCAGGCTTCCATAGTGTGACTGTTTTGAATACAATTTTGAATTATTACTCACTGTCACATTAATGTTGTTTCTGGGGGATGTCTTACAGTGGAGAACGAGAATCACTGTGACTTTGTCAAACTGCGGGAAATGCTGATCCGGGTGAACATGGAGGACCTCCGGGAGCAGACGCATACTCGCCACTACGAGTTGTATCGCCGGTGCAAGTTGGAGGAGATGGGCTTCAAGGACACGGACCCTGACAGCAAGCCTTTCAGGTACCAAATCCCCCAAAATTCATATCTCGAGTCAGTTTCATCATCATTAGCTTTCTTATTTCTCACCATGCTAGCCTGCAGGAGACCTACGAAGCAAAAAGGAACGAGTTTATGGGCGAACTGCAAAAGAAGGAAGAAGAAATGCGGCAAATGTTTGTCCAGAGAGTGAAAGAGAAGGAGGCAGAGCTTAAAGAGGCAGAGAAAGAGGTTGGTGTTGGCTTTAACAGATTATTTTTTTCATTCCACACAACTCCTTTTTTATTCCATAGCTACACGAGAAATTCGACCGCTTGAAGAAGCTGCACCAGGATGAGAAGAAGAAGCTGGAAGACAAGAAGAAGTCTCTGGACGACGAGCTCAACACGTTCAAACAGAAAAAGACTGCCACCGAGCTCTTGCAGAATCAATCCCAGCAAGCCGGGGGCTCCACCACGCTCAAGCGAGACAAAGAGAAGAAGAAGTAAGTGCCTGTCTTTTTCTCATCATGTTTGAAGTCTTTCTCTCTCTTATCACGTTTGAAATACATGTTCTCCATGAACTTGCAAGTGTTTATATAGCTAGTCCGGGTTTGAAGTAACATTATGAAAAAATGTGTATTCAGATTCAGCCTGGTGCACAATAAGAGTCCATCCCATACCCATCCAATCAATTATGACTACACGAGTGTGTTTTAATTCCTGTGTCTATGTTTTAGGTCATGATTAATGTCCAATTTAACAGGCTTTAATTTTAGCGAGCCCGTTTTATGTCCCTCTGTGCTTCTTCTGTCTGTGCTCATTAACATGAAGCCTGGGATTTGTTCTATTTTAATCCATTCAGCGCTGGATTTTTTAATCATAGTACCAAATGTCTTCTGCAACTTTAATCGTTATTCCCAAAGAAAGCTGACTTGCTTTTTCTACTTTGCTGCAGTAAAATGTTGCTCATGTCCCCACACACATTGTAAATATAATCATTTCCATTGAACATATTTTGTCTATGTATAAATGTGACAATTCTACCTGGGAATGCAAGAGGTTTTGTATAACTTGACACCGATGTGATTGTGGCATTTGTGCTAGCAAATTAAGAAAACACTTGCACTGAAAAACATGTTTCCCCCTATTTTAACATCATAACACACTTCTACTCTTCAATTTTTCATCATTCATCCATTCATTTGTCTGTCTGCTCACAAGACCTATTCTCAACCATTTTTATTTGTCCAGTTAAACCTTTAAAGTTGAATGCTTTTACGGTCATAAAACAGATTGGTTTTACGAATGCATTGATTGTCCATTTTATTTTTGTGTTTTTCCGAATTTATCAACTTTTACTTGTTTTTGACTTTATAGCAAGGTGGGACAATACGAGATAATACTTTGATTTGAGTCAGATTTAAAAGCTAAAGAACCTTTTCCTACCTTTACCATCTTTCGATCTGAGTCAAAGCTGGGAGTTAAAGAACCTTGACGGAAGGATTTTGGCCATTTGGTCCTGTTGAACCAAACAGTCAAGCAGAGGTGAAAGTCGATGCATTTGCCAAAATGCAAAAGTACCCTTTACCTATTAAGTTAAAGCACTAACTATTTTAACTATGACCTGGGTTTATTTTCTCTTATTATTTTATTGTGCTGGTAAATCAGAAACAAGTGAGCTGATAATTGGGAAGAACTATAGATCCCTACCCAATCACTCTAAGCTTTATCTTTGACAAAGATGGAACAATTTTTCCTTTATTATGCTATTATGCTAGAAAGTCTTAAATAGTTAAAGATTTAAATCTTCCTTGTCCCAATAATTATTTATATGATTAATAAAAGGCAGCACGTCGACGCAGTGGTTAGCGCGTGTACGGCACAGTTCTGAGGTTATGAGATCAAACCTGCTGTGTGGAGTTCGCATGTTCTCCCCGTTTCCTCCCACATTCCAAAAACATGCATGTCGAGTTAATTGGCCGGTCCGAATTTTCCCTAGGTGTGAATGAGCAAGCTAATTGTCTGTCCCTGTGTGCCCTGGGACTGGCTGGCGACCAGTTCAGGGTGTCCCCTGCCCACTGCCCGAAGATGGCTGGGATGGGCTACAGCACCCCCGCGACCCTACTGAGGATAAGCGGTGACGATAATGGATGGATGGATAATTAAAAAAAGGCCTCTTAAATATCAACATAATTGAGTAAAGCTTTAGCACAATAGGCGAAGGTTCTGCGCTGCTTTAACTCTTGAGTTAAAGCTTTAACTTTTGACTGCACTAAAATAGAATTTATACTGCGTGTATGGATTGTATAAGGAACTAAAAAGCTTAAAATTAAACATTCTATTGCTCTTAAATTATGAATTCAAGACAATACTCTCAAGATACGAAATATGGAGCTCGAATGCATCATTTTACACAGGACAGAGAATCAGTTTTTGCATTATTGCACATTGAAGGATATGTTATTTATGCACTGGTAAAAGGATGTAAAAAAATGAACATTTATGAATCTGGCAATTAGATTGGTGTCCCCAAATGGACTGCATTCAACCTTAGAGCTTTTTCTGCACCTCGTATCTGTCATAGTGCATCATTTCTACCAGGTCTCAGTTGCCGAGCGCTGCTTGTAGTGTGGATGTCAAAACGTAAGTGCATGTGTCACCCATCATATTTTCCACCTGATTGCTCCAGCCCTTGACGCATGCTACTTGAGGCACCCGGTTCTGACATACAACTCCACAATTTAATCAAACAACACCTCTCCATTATAGCTTTGAAATCAGCTTGTTCATCATCTGGTCGCAATCCGTTCTCCTCATAGCCACAGAAGTCTTCTTTATGCAGACAAGTTGTTATTTTTAGTTCAGAAAGGGCTTTGAAAGGGTCATGCGAAAACAGAGCAGCCTAAGGGTCCAACTGTGGTCGGAGACCATTCACCATTTGTTTGAGGATCCACTAACTGGCTGCCCTTCCCCCAACACTCACTCACTAATTCAAAAAGAGAGACAGATGTTATGGCCCTTGACCTTTGAGAGAGGTTGTCAGGAAGATGATTTCTGTAGAGCAATAGTCCAAGTTCACTGGTCTGCAAACTCCTTTTAAAAATATCAAGGGCCTCCACAGAGCTTAACGTCCTATGACAAACCATTCCATTGGCGAGGATCAAAATGGCGGAATACTGCCTCACTGTAGGTTTTGGTCCTCAGCATGGTACAGTTAAATAAATTTCTGCCAGAGGACCTCAAAGCCCGCGAGGGACAATGTAATAAAAGCAGGTCAGGCAGTTCAGACTGTTGAGACCTTTAAAAACTGATAAAACCACCTTCGGCTTGTGGTATTCTTTCTGGAGAGTCCAGAGAGCAGGGAATTACAATATAAACAAGAGGAGCTAAAAGCGTGCAAGTCGTTGTTCAAATGATTTTCGAAAAATGACCCATAAAAATTGGGAACCGTTTCTTCTTTTGAAACGTTAACCAAATCTGTCCTAATTGATTTTACATACTCTGACCCTTTAGATCAAATCCAGTATAATTAATTTCTGTGAGAGAACAACTACAAAGAGTTCTAAAACTTGATGTTGGGCTTTAAATGTTTTCATTGCCAGCAAGTAGAGCTGCCAAACCTTCAAAATCATATTTCAGAATCTATAAAGCGGATTTTTAGATTTGTAATTATTTTCTGTGCAGGCGTTAAGAACGCCATTTTTAAGTCTAAATGGTTTTTTTTTTTTTTACACAAAAAGAAACCGCACACTAAACCTGCTGTTCCTGCAAGTGTGCAGCAGATGGCACCAACGCACAGCAAACAAGGAACAATCTACATTGTCAATACAAAGACGAGCGGTTTTGTAGTTTCCATAGAAAATGCGTATCTCGTAATTTGCTTTAAACTGGCGTCGTAAACTACGGCAGATTTTTCGCAGTTGGTAGCACTGAGCTAGCCAATAACGATGATGCAGCCGATGGTTGGTTATTTGAATGCCACAAAGCAGTAACAGCCCTTCTCTCTTATTTCCAGAGAGGGATTCCTGTAGAAAAGTGCTCCCTTGCGGCCAACCTGCTGTGAATGATCGCCCCTTCCCCATTATCCTTCCATCCTCCCCAAATGCGCGCCCGATCCTGGATGTTCCTCAGTTGGACTTCTTTTTTTTTTTATACATGCCACTCTAGTTAGGTTTATTTCTTTTTGTATACAAGATACATTCAAGGCTTGTTTATTTTTCTATGTAATGACTCTTGCATGGCATCAGAATGTGCTTTTGATTTTCTGTATTAACACACACCATGACATTTGTTGTGATGGGTTGAAGATGCATCGAAGTTCAAGCGATACCCAACTCAGATGTAGGGCTGAAAACCAAATTGATAAGACCGTAGTAAGAGATCCGAAATGAAGCATTTGTGGATTATTCATTTTTTTGGGTTGGGCAAAGTAAAACAAGATTAAACGCCTTCTCTCTTCCTAATAGTGTTCTGTACAACTATCACAATCTCGTTTCTTCCTCTTTCAACTACCCACTTAGTTTTGTTTATCTTCATACTTTCACTTCTTTGGTAAGAGCAAGGAAATGGTCATATCTGGGACTTACTAACGTACTTCCTGCATTTTTGGTGATGTCAACATCGTTTCTTTTATGATTTTTTTTTCCATCACTTCAAAACGCTAACATTGGAACTGGCTACAACAATAGACTGTAGTGTTAAACTTGCAAAAGAAATAACTGTGTGGCCATTGAGTACTGCGCTTCACTCTTGTTTATTCTTCCTGGTTTTTCCCCTTTCCTGTGATTTTCCTTTCCTCACAATAATCCGTTCGTTTCCTCCAAGGCTTCCAGCTGGTCAGTAATGGGGGGCACACCCAGGCTGACTTGGTCAAAAGGGGCTCATGTCTCTCATTTTTCACCCTTACTCTACGCTTTGTGAAGGAGTTGGACTTGGTTACCCTCCGCGTGAACGCCCTTTGCTAGAGGAAGTGATAAAATTAAGGAGAGCGGTCTAACCTGACTACTAAAGAGTTTGCTTATAAATAGTAGACAAAGCTGGATATTGCAGAGCAAGCTACTAGATTGTTTTAAAAACCTCCTGAGGACAAAAACATACACTCATTGTGTATATGTCTTTATTAGAGTATCGCTTGGACTTCTCTTTGCAGCGTCTGCCCATTCCTCAAAGACTGTCATGTTTATGTTTTGTTGTTGTCGTAAGCTGTCACATTTGCACTTTTTTTAAATTCAAATGTGATGAAATATGTATATTGCCAGTGCAATTGTTTTTACTCTGTGTTTTTATAATGGCACATTTTAGAATTCAGCAGTCATGTTTTTACTACTTTTGAGAGCAATTCTTCCACATAGGGAATAAAATCGGTTATCACTTGTATTTTAGGACATCAATATTGTTTGTGCTTTATGAATTTTGTCTTTTACATTTGTTTCATAAGGACAGGAACCTCAGCCTCCCATGTTGTTAACTATACTGGTTTGTATGCGTTTCCTTTGCAGCACTCCATGGCTCTGCACTGAGTAGGGACCTTGCTCAGACGCCTCGGGTTTTTTGGGAACATCCTTGTTTTTTAAAATGTTTTTTAATGTGTCCCCCCAACTGTTCTTTTAATGACTTATTTGTCACGACTTGGAATCTTCTTCAAACATTTGTAGACCCCTGAGTTACGACATTAATCTGTTTTGATGTGCAAAGTAAAATTGCCGTAGAGTGGGATATAAAAATCTCACTTGGTAATATGTTCTGAACCCCCAGTACCACAGATGAAGATTAAAATACCAAAGTAGTGTACCTATGTGTTATATCCTTGTATACAGGGTTGGGTAGGGTTACTTTAACTTGATTACTTTCAATTACTTTTGGATTACTCCAATACCAAATATGCTAATAAAAGACAAAAGAAACTAAATAGGAATAAAATTATGACTCACAACACGTGGTAAGCTTTCTCTCCTGGCTTTGATCTCCGGCAAAACTAACATAAAATGCGACAGAAACCAAATGAAAATAAATCCAAACAGCTTGCCAACATCATTTTTGCTGTTCCATGTGTTCCGTTACTCCCCAAGCCTGCACAAAATGTAGTCATTTTATTCATATTTAGTTTTTGGTTTTTTTGTCTTATATTAGCATATTTTGTATTGGAGTAATCCAAAAGTAATTGAAAGTAATCAAGTTAAAGTAACCCTACCCAACCCTGCATGTATATGATAAAATATTACACATAAATAAAAATGTCAAAGAAAATTGACATTTACTTTTTTTGTGTGACGTGACTTGAGCTGGTAATGTAGAGTTAGTGGGTGGACACAGGGGGGGGGAAGATGGCGTATTCATATTATAACATCAAGCTGCGAGGATTGTCATACCCTTACAAGGTTTCCTTGCTTTAATCGCCTCCATGTTTTTAATATTGGTTATTGCCATGAAATTTAGCAAAGGTAGTAGTAATTGATGTGCTTTAATATTCCTTGATATTTGCAAACTTTGATTTCATGTTTATCAGGTTTTTACTTCTCCCTTTAGCAGCACTGCAAGCTTTGGGACTTGTAGTGTACAAATGCAGTGCAAAAAAACACAGTATTTCGGAGCGAACAATATTTCTTGAGGAAAATCAGTCAAAAGCATCCGGTAGATTTTTGATGCAGTGACTCAAACTGAATGCAGATCAGTATTCTACGTGATTTTGACCAATAGCAAACGGGCATTTTAGGGACATATTTACATACTTTCGACACCGCAAACTTTGAATTGTATACGTTTTTGGATTCACAAAATTTGTTGATAATATAGATTGGGTAAAAGGCTTTAAAAACAACTTATTCCACATTTTAAAGTAAAAAAGTCAAAGTGTGGTTGCTGTTTCTCGGGGGTCTACTGTATTGCGGTAAAGTAAAGCACGTATCTTTTTTCTTCCACGTTTTGAATTTCGATCTATTCTAACCCAACTTTTTCCCAGCTAACAGCTGCATTCCCGCTCCTCTAACACCTTCATGTGCTTTCTCTTTCTCTCTAGCTTCTTTTAATGTGTCTTCACCATCTGAAGAGGGGTGACAGCAGCTTCAGCAACAACTGAGCACCCTTTACCTCTTCTGTTTCCTCTCCTGTTTTAACATTTTCTTAATACATTTTGAGTCGTTTCCCCATCATCTCTTTGTAAACGTAGACTCGCATGGTATCTTTTGACCCACCTTGTGACGGACCAACAACCCACGCTGATCAGCTTTTACGTGAGAAACACAAATTTGCTCATTTTAAATATTAAATATGGTAAAACTATATGAAATGCAGACTGGCAGGGCGGGTCGTGAAACTGAAATTCACACAAATTGTTGAAAGGAATATCTGTAAATCTGGGAAAAATAGAGGAAGCTGTTGGAAAAAGCCTATAATGTGTACAGTACACTGTGTAATGAAAATAAATCACCAAATTGAAGTCATCACGATGCCAAAGCAATATGAAAAAAAGCACTTCTTTTGATGGTGCCCATGTTTACATGCCACTGTTGAATACCATGGAGGTCACATGGCCTTTTTTAACACGTCGTGCTTTAATAATCCCCAGCCTTCTCTATTCTATATTTCGCATGCATTTATATACCGTTTTCTTTTAACCCGCTTGTTTTCAGTCTCCCAAAGTACTGTTACTCCTATTTTCTTCGAATGGTACAAATGATCTATAAATATGTTTAAAAAGTCTATGATTTAAACTCCCTCATGTTGCCAAATAAGAGTGGAAGAGATCTCAAATAGGAGTATTAAAAGAATACCCGTGCATTTATTTATAAGGATATATTTTGTGTATTGAAGTGCATTGAGGACTTGTTGTTTATGACCTCTTTGGTGGCCCAAAGTCACACTTTTATCCGTCCATCATTTCCGAAACCTTTGACCAAAATGTCAATATGTTGCCCAAGTTTTATTCCATTTATGTACATTTTGAATAAAAAAGAACCCAAAAAGTCTCGCCTCGTTATTTATTAGATATATTGTTTAAAAATTTAGTTTTGCAACAAAGCATTGGGTGTCATTCATCATTATTTGAGACTGTTTGAGAAATAAATCATACCTTGCTCTCACATATAAGATCATACTCTCACACATGCACAACTATACTGATATCTGTGCAATATCTGTGTATTATTTGATATTGCGACCTCCATTGCAGCCTGGTCATCCTGGAAGGGGGATTACCTCATGTGCGGTCCCTTCTCAAGGTTTCTTCATTTTCCTCATGTTGAGGATTTTGAGTTTTTCCTTGCTCTCATGTAGGTTTTAGATCAGGTGATGGTGTAATAATAGTCTGTGGTTTGCAATAATTTGTGGTCTATGCAGCCCTTTGAGACTATTGTGATTAAGGGCTTAACAAATAAACATGACTCGATATAGACACAGCCATACCCATGCAAAAACACTACTCTCATACACACTTGTACTAGTATAGTACCACTACACTCACACACATACTACTATACTCCCACACTGCTATAGGCTCACACAAACTATTATACTTTCACACAGACAAACACTACTGTACCCCCAAACACACACACTGCTACTCTATCACATTCGTGTTGTATTACTTTGGGTACTTTTGGTAACCATGGCGATGCACACTAATCTGTGTATACATGTTATACTGTTTGACATCAAAATGGAGTTGCTTCCAAGTCAAATCAAGTCAGGTTTTTTTGTTACGCCCTTCATCACAAGGAGTCTCAAAAGGCTGCACAGACCAAACTACCGACTATTATTTACACCATCCCCTGATCCAGTATTGTAGTATGTGTAAGAATATAGTAACATGAGTAAGAGAGTATAGTAGTGTGTCTATTAAAGTATAGCAATCTGTGTGAAAGAGAGAGAATAAGTGTGTATAAAAGGGGTATAGACAGATAGATACTTTATTCATCTCCGTAGTGAAATTCACACTTCCAGCAGTATCCTTGTGTTGAAAAATAAAATAATAAAGATATAGAATACAAAAATACCCATACCCTATAGAGTATTTAAATAGTGCCACGGAAAAAAATAGGGGAATATGAAAATGTGGGGGTGGGGTTTAATGTAATCTTTTACTCCCCTGGGTGGAGTTAAGGAGCCTCACGACATGAGGAAGAAATAATCTCAGTCTGTCCGTTGAATGTGAGGGGGTATAGTAGTGTGTATGAGAGTATAGTTGTCAATTCATGTTTATACAGCCCTTTATCACAAGGAGTCTCAAAGGGCTGCGTGTACGAGAGTATAGTAGTAAATATGAGAGTGTGTAGTAGTGTTTATGCACGGGTATGACTATGTCTGTATGCAAGTTCAGTTGTTCATAAGTGAGAGTGTGTCATTTTATGTTAGAGCAAGTTTTATTTACTTCTCAATTGGCCCCTCATTGTTATATAGTTCACAACATTATATATAGACGGAATACTTTATTTTAAATAAAGCCATTTTGGCCCCTCGTTCATCACACAGTGATTGACGCAGACATTTTTCTTGTACCTGTCCATTTAAAAAGTTCATAAAAATGACGCCAATGATGGCCCCAGTCCTCATCCAGTTTTCATGTGAAACGTTACTGCCACGTACTGTTGCATCAAGAGGACAGTTTTATCAGACTAGTAGCTCAAGAGGTAGAGCGCTCGTCTCGGGATCAAGACGTCGTAGGTTTGATTCTCAACTCCACCGTGGCAAATGTCGAAGTGTCCTTGGGCAAGACACTGAATCCCTAAAGCCCCCGATAACAGGTAGTTGCCTTGAATGGCTGACGTTGCTATCGGTTAGTTAGTGTGTAAAAGGGAAAAGTGTGAAGCATATTGTAAAGCGCTCTTCATTGACTTGAAAGACGCTATATAAATGCAGACCATTCCATTCCATTTTAGAAACTTACGCCCATCCTGTTGCCTGGGTTTTATTATTTTTTTTGTGCATTTTAATAGGATACAAAAGAACTAACAAAGTCGAACTTTTATTTACAATCGCTGTCCCTCCATTGAACGTGTCCCATTTGATTCAATTGTATTTTAATTATAAAACATCAAAATGTATGTTTTAGAGAAAAAAGTAACAAATTAATTATGAACGGTTACATTATAATTAATAAATACTGTACAATTATTTGTGTTGTCAATAACATAGAAATGTTGAAGAAATATAGGTCGAGAATTCGTCTCGTACGCGTTCACAGAGAATGCAGGAATCAGACGACGTCAGAGGGAGTTCTTGTTTTATTGGTACATCTTCAGCGTCACAAGAAAATTCAGAAAGTCTCAGACATGCGTGAGTTTTTATAGCTTTCATAGCTCACCCTGGTTCAGCCCCGTGAGAGGGCTTGCGTTACTTCTTCGGAAATGTTTTTCCCTCCGTTTTCTCAGAAAGTATTGGCAGGTCAAACGCTTTCCTTAAGGAGGATTGTTTGTACTAATTCGTCTGCCAAGACTTTCCCGAAAGTCTGATGTCAGCACGTTTTTATTCCACAACAATACCTGCCGCAAAGCATCATGCGCCAAGTGTAGCGTGTGTTTTTGTGTGGGTAATGGATTACTCTTGTTCATGAAAAAATACTCAGAAACACTCACGCATACCTGTCAAGCTCCTGGGCGCCATGCCCTTACAAACTGTCGTATTTTCCCTTACAAAATACAAAATAATCTTACACCATATTTTTTTTTTCAAATGTGTTTATTAATGTGATTTAACATGTTATATTGTACATGTGTTCCGTTGTATCATATATATATTGTTAATTAACATTTTGTCGTGAGATCCTGAGTTGCTCGACATGAATGGTGTTTATAATCAAAACATGTTCAAAAATTAAGTAGCTTGGATGTTCACTGTAGAAGGAAAAAATACGATACATGCAAATATAATTAGTTAGAATAAAACATTTTCTTATTCAAATTACGAATTCATTTTCTGCATTAAATTCATGTTGGTAATATACTGATTAAAGGGATAACCACAAAACTGTCTTTTTTTCATTTTCTCATTTCATACTTCCCTTTTTTCTTAACCTCTTTATACAACATAATAAGTTGTAACATGATGCACCAAAGCAAGTGAGCCGATTGAGAGCTGGCTCTCTGATGAGTTGAGCCGAAAAAGCCGGTTCTCCCAAAAGAGACGGACTTCCTTTCACTACATCAAATCGCTCGCTTCGTTTGCAACAAAAAAAACGATACCGAGATAGAGGCTTCCGCGGCGAACTCATTTGACTCGATTGATTTGCCGTTTCGTGATAGTCGTGTATACCGGATGGTACCCATAATTGACAAATTCGCGTTTTTCCGTACAGATTTTCTCGTACGTCGTACACCTCTTAAAATGCATACTAAACGTACTTTGTACGGCAAAAGCGTACAGGTGGACAGGTATGCTCACGGTCTCTTTGGAGAGTGACAACCGTCAGCACCTATCCCTCCATTGTGTGCACCGCTTATCCTCAGTAGGGTCGCGGGGGTGCTGGAGCCCATCCCAGCTATCTTCGGGCAGTGGGCAGGGGACACCCTGAACTGGTTGCCAGCCAGTCGCAGGGCACACAGGGACAGACAATTCGCTCATTCACACTTACGGACAATTTCGACCGGCCAACATGCATGTTTTGGGGAATGTGGAGGAAACCCATGAAAGCCCGGGGAGAACATGTAAACTCCGTTTAATGAAAAACACCTAACTCTATAACTCACCTCTCACGCTTCCCTACACTCTCGCACCAACTCTCGCGAGATTCGTATGTCATTCTGCGCCTACCCAAGCACCACTGACGCCATGAATCATGTAAGCTAGCGCGAGCAGAAAATGGATGCTTCTTGTCTGAGTGAAATAGTGTGCGTACTGAGATGGAGTTGACCTAAACCTCTCTGACCTGAAATATCCTCGGTTTATAACAACACGATATGAAACGCCATTGCTTTACTTTTAGCTACAGAGCTAGCTAGCCGCTCTTGCTTACTTGAGTTAGCAAGACGCTAACGACGGCTAATATTTTCATGATTTGATTTGTCAAAATAACGCAAATAAGTCGATCCATTATACCTGAAGACAAAGGTAAGAGGACTATAAATGTCATTATTTTCACAAAGCCGTTACATTAAACAACTAGCTGCGTTGTGGTGGTGATAAAGGGCCTACGTTCTACAGTCATTTAAATACATTAATTTTAATTGAATCATACTTTTCTAGTTAGTGTCGAAATATTCATACTTAACCTGCAGGCAATTCCTTAATCCTCGTGTCTCTTCTCTATTGCAAACATTTTATTTTATTGTGGTTTATCTCGAACAATCAAATTTAAAAATCCGCATTAAAAGTTTACAGTACCTTAATGTAAAATTGGATGTCAGATGACGTCGTTGTTTAATCGCTAATAGATGCATTCCGTGTGCAATCACTTTCAATTTGCATAATCTTCCTAATAGTAATAGTTGCATGTATAGTTCTGCGCCATTCTTGTAAAATAACCACATGGAAAACGGTAAGAATTTTGTTTTTTCATTTAGAATCATTAACGTGAAACCATTTTGTTGCTACTGCTTCAATAAGTTTACTGGATAGGGTTCTTGACTTCTAAATCAGTGGTCACCATTTTTTTATGAAGGGAAAATGCTTTTTTTTCCTGATTAGCTGAAATGGCCACCAGTTTGATATATATTTATATAATAACCCATATTACTGTGTTACACTGTGTTGTTACTAGAATATTATGTTATTACATTGTTTGAAACTCGTGACTAAAAGTTATTGGGAGACCAGGGCAGACAACTCTGAAAAATTGCCTGCCCAGCCATAGATAGATAGATAGATAGATACTTTATTCATCCCCGAAGGGAAATTCACATTTCCAGCAGCATCCCTGAGCTGAGAACAATACAATAATAAAGCAAAAAGAATACAATATACAAATACCCAGTGTGACGTGCAAATGCCCACTGTAGCGTGTTATATAGAAAATCTAAATAGTGCTACACAGAATACATATTGCAATAAAATTCGGTAATATGCAATGTGGGGTGTGTGGTTTAATGTGGGCTTTTACTCTGCCGGGTAGAGTTAAAGAGCCTCATGGCATGAGGAAGAAAAGATCTCTTCAGTCTGTCCGTAGTACAAGACAGTGGCAGCAGTCTGTCGCTGAAACTGCTCTTCTGTCTGGGGATAATGCTGTGTAGTGGATGCGATGGATTGCCTGCCTTATTTTTCCCAACTTGAAATGCAATAAGACGACTAATCGCAAAAAAAAAAAAATCATTGTTGCAAAGTATTAAGGCTTGATAATCAGAATATATAACAGAACAACACTTTAAAATTAAGTTTCTTATAAATCTACATTCATTGCATGTATATGACATCGCTGTTTTCCATCTGCCATCAGTATGTACCTGTATTTACTCATCGTCATTCGTGCAATGTTTGCGTTGCGTCGTCTGCTACAAACCACGTGAACTCCTCATTCCACGATGCTTTTAATGTACGTTTACGTTATGTAGCGTCATTAATTTTGTTAGCTTCTTTTGAATATTTTTCCTGGGGCTGAGGTTTTGGCTTGATTCCTAACCACTTATCCATTTTTCTTGTGTTCTCTGTGGATCTACTTTGGAAAATGACGACCTTATAACACTCGGGAAAGTCCGGAAGCACGAAGTTATTCGATGCAGGCTTCTGATTGGCTGCCGTGTATGCAAATTGCATACTGAACCGAAATTTCCAAACCGAACGAAGATTTCGAGATCAGAATGAAGCAAACGTTTGATTTTAAAAATATAAAAAATAAAAACAAAATATATTTTTTTAATTTATTTATTTTTTATTGAAAAAGTTGTCGGCCGCCCGGGCAGAGACGTTGTGTAATTTGAACGCCCGACATAAAAGATGCACGCCCTGGGCGTCCGGGCGGACGTTATTTCAGACACTGGTTATTACCAGGTTGTAATTATTAGAAGTTCAGTTAAAATGGGCTCAGTTAACCACTAAAACATGTCTTGTTTTAGGGCATGGAGTGACTTACACATGCAAATTATAGGTTTTGAAAAGCAACGTGGAAGAAGTGACCATGTATTTAAAGACATGGATTTCATCATTGATTTCTCATGACAGTTAGAAATCAAATTTCCTAAAAAAAAAACACATGGACCTATCTTTGGCGAGCTACTATCCGAACCAGCCCAGGCTTACCTGGTGCTTGTGGGCACCTCGTTGGTGACCCCTGTTCTAAATGTTTTAAATATTGTTGGCAAGGAAAAGCTTCTCATTGCTGTATATACTACGTTGCACACCATTTATATTACCTTTATTCATTCTGAATAAAGGTAATATAAATGATTGTCAATACAGGGAACCCTCGTTTTTCGCAGTCTCTTCATTCCAAAAATCACCTGTGATGGGCAAAATCTGTGTAGCTCAAACCTTAGTTTATTATTTTTTTAATTGTTATACAAGCAATACTCTACTGTACATTGAAAGCTAAGAACTAAAACTCTTTACAGGCCTAAGCATTTGTCGAGTAAAAAAGGAATGTATACTGCACCTGTAAACACTTATTTTTTTACCAATACCTTCTCTCTTAAGGGACTGTTTAGACAATCAGAATGCAGAATGCCATGCATCATGAAATTATGTAAAGTATTGAAACCATGACATGTTAAAAGCATTATAGTGGGAGATTACTATACCGTCTAAGCAGTTGGATAGTGTATAGCACAAATGGTTTTGTTTGCTTTTTCATTAAGTTTGTTCAAATCTGAGGATCACCTCCTGCATGGAAGCTTTCTGTGAGATGTTCATTATTATGTTTTTACCATCTTGGTTGTGCTTAGCAGGTATGGCCTGGCTTTGACCAGAGGTTCTTGGTGATGGCACAGAACGGCGTGCACGGCGGAATGTGGTCCAATGACCCATGCCATGGCTCCGAAGCCAGAAAAAGACATTTTTCTTGTGATGGCGGTGAGTGTCATTTGATGGAATTGAAATATGGTTTCAAAGAGAAGTGTTTACGGAATGGTGACTAGAGTAGCTTTAGTGGCAGATGAGTATCCATGATTGGTATAGTGGCTTTTTTCCAATAAGGAACTAGATAGGAACTCGGTGCCAAAGACACAATGTCACGTCATTCATGTTTTTTTGGTAGTATTTCTGACCTCATTTGTTTTTTCTGGGTAAAATCAATTTTTTTGTGTAAAAGTAACTATAACCTGTATTTTGTGACTCTTAGATAATCCATAGAGAATCTCTAAAGTGGTTGTCGGTGAATGCATTAAGAATGAACTAATAGTCACTATTAAATAGTGTCACACATTTTATGCAATTTTACAGTAAAACCCTTTGTCCTTAAAAAAATACCATGGATGTACTTGTCGATTTGGTATTTATCATTGATATATATATATATATATATATATATATAAGTAATCCCCGCGACCCTACTGAGGATAAGCGGTGCAGATAATGAGATGAGATTTATAAGTAATTGCATTTTCAATGATTTTTAAAATATGTGTTTTCAAACATCAATAAATTGCTTGTACACAACCTAGTCTTTACAGTTCTTTAATAAATATTTATTGTGTGAATTACTTGGATTTGCCAATTTAATCTTGACTGCAGAGAACTTTTTGTCATTTCAAATGCTAAACAGAACCGTGCAGAAAAGTACTGGAAAAGAAGCATTATCAAAGATATTTTGTGATAATTATTGAAATACGTTGGGTAAATTATTGCTGAGAAAATAATAAAGAATGACAAATGGATTATACAACCAGTTCTCATTCAAAAGAAAAGGCCACATACTGACTAAAATTTTCTGAAGCATAAAGAATTTGATAAAAAGAGATGTGTGTATTTATAGTGCTTTACCAATAGCGTGCCACCTCCACTGATCTAATTACTTCATATATTCTATTTGAAAAAATAGTTCAATGGATGAACTCTCACTATATTTTCTGTCCTATAAATTTGCAGAAGGAGAACCCAAGAGGAAGATGCACATGTCAAGGTTTGGTTCGCGACCTCGATTTGAGCCCGTTCAGTTTGTTAGTGTTGGCAGCTCTTTGCCCGGCCCAGCAGAAAACGGTGCAAATGGGAAGGAGAACGACAAACACCCCAGGAGAAATGATTGGCATGCTGGTCAAAACAGTGAACAATACCATCCTTTTTACAACAGCGCACCAAGCTGCTCCTCTCCCAGGCTTTCTTTCGATTCCTTAGCTTCCGAGAGAGTTCAGCACCGAGACAGAAACAGCGTTCCCTCTGGAGGTCCGGTCGGCTTAGGGTATTCAAGCCGAGGGCCCTCATCAAACTTTATGGCCAAAATGCAACAGGACTATACAAACAAGTATGAGGCCCACAGCTCCCGCAACACTGATTACTACTCGCAGCCGTACATGCACAACGGACACGGAAGAGAAAGTAGATCTGGGGGATGGGGAAGCGGACACCGGGGTTTGGGCTACGGCCACCAGGATCAACCTCACAACCGAGGGTATAGCGGCCCCGCCGCTCCTCAAGAGGGCACTTCGTCACAGCCGATACCGGTCAGGCACAGTATCCTGATGGAGAAGCAGAGGTTCATCACCATTCTGGCGTCGGCAATGACAGCCTCCCTTTTGGACCCTCATTACGTTACCGGGACTGATATGCTCAACTATAGCTACATGTTGAGTCGCTGCATCCAAGCCTGCAAGACCAATCCTCAGTACGTATACGTTGAACTCAAGGATATCCCTCATGGTGACCTACCCAGGAACCGCAAAGTGCCAGTGGACGGCTACGCCTGCGAGCTGAGGTGTCAGGGAATCTACCTGGCCACGGGATACTCCGGCAGTAAAAACGGAGCTAGGGACCGCGCTACTGAGCACACCGTCAAGCTTTTCATGAAGCCCGTCGAGGTGCGCGTGGTGCCGCGCAAATACAAGCACGTGATGTTTAATGATATCGTGATCTGCCAGATGAACTGCCCCCTCCCTGTCTTGACGCCTGCTCTTTTTAACCCAGACAACATCAACCATCCCGGCTTTAAGGGCTACGATTTCAACAAGGGCAAGCACTGGACAGAGTTTGTGGTCATTGACAAGGGCAAAGACCCCATCTGCATTCTCAATAATTCTGCCGCTTTCAACCACATGAAATTGGAGTTTATTTTAAATTTGCGGCGCGAAGGCCATTGGTTGTGCAAAGTCTACGTGCAGGGCGAGTTGGTGGCACAGGCCGACGGCCACAAAAAGAGCGCCAAGCACACAGCCGCAGAAGTTGCCCTAGCCAGATTGCGCTTGAACCAGGCAGGGAGACAGCACGATCGGGAAAATGATCAGTCCTCTCAGTTAAACATGAAAAAGAGAAGTCTGAGTGATCTGGTGGTTATGGAGAATACAGACAATGCCGTGTGCATCATCAACAACACTGCTCAGTTCAACAAGGTGACTGCCGATTACAAGTTCACTTGCTTGCCCGATCACCGCTGGAAGTGTGAAGTGTACCTAGAAGGCCAGTTCGTGGCAGCG
The DNA here is from genome assembly GCF_059441175.1 of Urocampus carinirostris. Lineage (NCBI taxonomy): Eukaryota > Metazoa > Chordata > Actinopteri > Syngnathiformes > Syngnathidae > Urocampus > Urocampus carinirostris. The sequence goes on along the minus strand of NC_142357.1, from coordinate 36,283,488 downwards.
GGAGTGGGGACCAGGAAGGAGGTGAAGCTCATTGCAGCACAGGAGGCTTTGGACACATTGAGACGGACACAGGCCGTGATCAAGTCCAACTTTAGGAAGGAGGGCCACAACGAAACCATCTCCCGCTTGCAGATCCAGGGCCGTTCGGGGGATGATACGGGGCAAAAGATAAAGGAGGACAACATCGGGAACCAGCTCCTGCGCAAGATGGGTTGGAAGGGTGGGGGACTGGGCCGAGACAATGAGGGCATCGCCGAACCAATTCAAGTCAAGGAGCGGTTTTCTAGAGAGGGCTTGGGTCTGTCTTCCGACAAGCCCGGCGGCCAGCTCAGAAAACGGGACATCGAGGACACCATCCGCAATTACGCCAACTCGGACCGGCAGGACGACTTGCGCTTCTCCGCCGACCTGACCCACGACGAGCGCAAGACGATCCACCAAGTGGCGAATAGGTACGGCCTGAAGAGCAAGTCGTACGGGCGATGCAGTCAGCGGTTTCTTGTGGTCAGTCGCAAGGTGGACAGCAATCAGCTCATCGAGCAGCTCCTGGAGGAGGGAAAGGTGGGCAACTATGAGCTGATCAAGCCTCAGGGCTTGACATAACTTTATCTGCCAGCTTGGACTTGGAGACACATCAATAGGTGTTGACACCCTGAACCGTGTGCAGTTTTACAGATTCACTTTCAACATTGGATATCCCATGTACAGCCTAGAGGGTTCCCGCATTCCTTGACTTTTGTATGTGCGTTACATTTTCTTTTGTGTTTTGATAACAGTCATCATTCGTCTCATAGTCGAATTGCGTCATCAGTGTAACAATTGGACTATGAAACCATAGCGAACATTCAATTTTGGGAGCACTTTTCTTCAAGAACTTTGCAACGATGAACTGTTTCCAGAAATGTTGGTGAATAATATCAGACTTCGATACATGCAGTTCTTTTAACATTAAAAAGCAGAATTTACATGTTGTATATTTATACGTGCGAACACAATCGTGTGTGTGTGTGTGTGTGTGTGTGTGTGTGTGTGTGTGTGTGTGTGTGTGTGTGTGTGTGTGTGTGTGTGTGTGTGTGTGTGTGTGTGTGTGTGTGTGTGTGTGTGTGTGTGTGTGTGTGTGTGTGTGTGTGTGTGTGTGTGTGTGTGTGAGAGACCTTTTGCTGTATTCGGACTTGGGACACAATCATGAAGTAGAACACACTATATTGGACATTTTAAACGTTTTCAACAAATAAAAAACAAGAAAGTAGGTCTGCAAAATGATTCAGCCCCATTGAGTTAATACTTTGTAGTGCCACCTTTTGGTGCGATTACAGCTGCAAGTCACTTAAGTTATGTTGCAATGAATTTTGCATAGTGAGAAACTGATATTTTGGCCCATTCCTCCTTGCAAAACAGCTCAAATTATGTCCTCCATCTTCAACTGAAGTCAAGGTTCCATCTTTGGGCGTCTTAGAGATCGTTTGTGGATAGCAGTTTTCAGTTCTTTCCACAGATTCTCGATTGGATTAAGGTCTGGACTTTGACTTGGCCATTCTAACACCTAGATATGTTTTTTGGTGAACCATTCCATTGTAGCTTTTCCTTTATGTTTTGGATCATAGTCTTGTTGGAAGACAGATCTCCGTCCCAGTTTCAGGTCTTTTTGGACTCCATTAGGTTTTCTCCCAGAATTGTCCTGTATTTAGCTCCATCCATCTTCCCATCAATTCCAACCATCTTCCCTGTGCCTGCTAAAGAAAAGCAGGCCCAAACTATGATGCTGCCACCACCATGTTTGACTGTGGGGATGGTGTGTTGAGGGTGATGAGCTGTGCTGCTTTTACGCCAAACCTAACACCTTGCATTGTTGCCAAAAAGTTCGATTTTGGTCTCATCTGACCATAGCACCTTCTTCCAATTGTTTGGTGTGTCTCCCAGGTAGCTTGTGGCAAACTTTAAACGACCGTTTTTATGGATATCTTCAAGAAATGGCTTCCTTCTTGCCACTCTTCCATAAGGCCAGCTTTGTGCAGTATATGACCGATTGTTGTCCTACGGACAGATTCTCCCACCTCAACTGTAGACCTCTGCAGTTCATCCAGAGTGATCATGGGCTTCTTGGCTGCATCTCTAATCAGTGTTCTCCTTGGATTAGCTGAAAAGTTTAGGGGGTAGATTTTCAGTGGACTGATACACCTTCCATTTCAATATTATTTCTTGCACATTGAAATGCAGTATATTTAAACACAAATGTATTTGTTAAATACCAGAAGTGGCAAACTTTTCCAAACCAAAAATCTAATGCAATCATTGGAGAGGTTTATTCAGACTAAATTTTTAGTCAAAAAAAATCTTTTTTATAATAGATTTAAACTGGAGAAGTGGTGAGTTGGCACATAAATCACACGTTATGATGAAGCAGCTATAAACAACTATTGGATTCAATTTTTTTGAAATGTGAAAACGATAGATTTTATCAAGAAATTGGAATGCTAATTTATAAGGGAGAAAGCGGTAGCTGAACCCATTAAATACTGTTGGTGAGTGACTGGACTTGACATGATCATATTTAGTTAAAAATGAAAAGTACAACATGAATGTATATCCTTTTATTTACAAGAAAATGTACAGTTTGTTACATGGGTTACCAGTGCAAAATTTAGTTCGACAAATCATCCTTCATGATCACATCACTGACTACTGGTTTTGGATGATTGCGGCGTAGCTCGGGTAAATCCTCTATCTTGAAATCATTTTCATCACAAAACGCCCAAACCAGGCATTCATATATTGCGTGTAGCACTCAAACGTAAAAACAATCTGCACACCGGAAGGCAGCTCTTAAAATGGTTTAACTCTTGACAATGTAAAATATCAGTCCCACTCGAAAGGCTTTCAAAAGGCAAAACAAAAGCACCCTGGAAAAACATACCCATAAATATTTGTGGTGTTACGGCAAGCACATCATGATTAGCTACTTTGCACAAAAGAGGCAAGTAACCCAAATATAACAAGGTACATTTACTTTTTTTTTTTTTTTTTAAACAAACACCTTAAGCCTGACCATGGCATCCAGCAGAAACGAATGCCACACACAACAGCGTACAAACTTGGCAATCGACAGTTGTTGTATTTGCAAGGGTGGGATTAACAAATGTATACTGTGAGATGAGTTAATGACTAAGGGCCGGACACTTCATGGGGATCGCGCGTCAACAGTCGCGCCAACTCTGTTCCACGATGGCGGAAACTCTCTTCTCGTATTCTCGCTTGTTTTCCTGGTAGAGTTGGGCCGCCTGGCTGTTGGCTGGACTGTTTGGGTTGGGCTCATCCAGGAGAGACTGGTGAAGGGGGGCAAAATTGAGTCAGCGAAATACTTTTATTTTTAGAGTTCTCTTTATCACTTTGTACCTGTATCGAAGTTAATATTGAAGACACGTCGTAAGTAGGACTCCAACGATTCTGAAGGATATCTAAACATATGCTGCCGTCGGCGTATACTGCAATAGAAAGCATGTTATCGATTACAGTAAACCCCCCGGTATGGAATACAGTGTTTTCGGCCCCTTCTTACAGCATTTCCCCCACCATACGACATCAACAATTTGTTCTCAAGTTTCTCAAAACGTTTAAAATTGAATCCTTGCGACAGCTGTGCATATGACTGTCATTTATGTGGCCTAAATGTTTCGAAGATGATTGTCAGCTAATGGTCGACATATGGGATATCCATCCATTATCTGCATCGCTTGTCCTCAGTAGGGTCGCGGGGTTGATGGAGCCCATCCCAGCTATCTTCGGGCAGTGGGTAGGGGACACCCTGAACTGGTTGCCAGGCAGTTGCAGGGACACAGAAACAAATACCCACTTGCTAATTCACACCTAGGTTAATTGGCAGGGCCAAATTGTCCCTAACACTCATGTTTTTGGAATGTGGGAGGAAACCGGAGTGCCCGGAGGAAACCCACGCCAGCACGGGGAGAACATACAAACTCCACATATGTTTGATCTCATGACCACAGAACTGTGCCGCACACGCGCTATATGAGATAGTGGTCTGATATTGGTTAGCACAGTTACTGCGGATCCCTAAGTCTTAAAAGGCATTGAATTCATTATTCTAAATAAAAGGCCTTTGGCATGAGAATTTCTTAAATCCAATCTCCGAATGTCTTATATGTGAACACATTATTGAGATTTATAATTTCTTTCAACTAAACATTTCGTAACATTCATCAATCATCTTTTATAATAATCCTCCGATTTCCTTTCATGGCAACATCGCAGGACCAAATCAACGAAACTATCAAAACGGCGATGTGGTTTCAGTTGCGCCTCTTGGAGCAGACGCATGTCTTCTATGATATTGGCTGAACTCCCTCTTCATTCAGTTCAGAATTTCTTTTGTAAACATCTTGTGAATCGGCGACAGTTTTATTTTGTTCTGTATTCTTTATGGGACCAAAGGCTTGCAGCAATGCTAAAGGGAGAAGCAACACCAAGATAACCTTTGAAACAAAGTTTACGATTTACAAGTAGTACGAAGAAAGCCTACGAACCACTAGATCAATTGGCCACAACCAATCGACGATTGAGACTATTGAGCAAGAAAATCTCTTAAGACAGAAGTTGTCAACCAAAAACATAAGCGGCATAACAGACAAAAAGGCATACATTAATCCAAGTAAAAGGATTTATACATAAGTTATTCATTTATAATTTTTTACAGCCTTAAAAAACATTAAGTTTGTTGTTTCACAGGAACCAGATTTAAAAAATATAGTTCCCTCTTCTCCGTTGAGGAAAAAGCTCCTGGAAACCACTAGGGTTGCATCAAACAGCCACACACGGCTCTAGAGCTGCAGGTTACTGACCACCATCCTAAGGTCATGAAAATCTTCATAAGTGAAATGATTGAAATTTTTAAACTGACATCTCACACCTCTGCATCCACCTGTTACTCAACTCTACCAGCTCAAGTCACATCACACCAAAGGTAAACATTTATTTTTTTCCTTTTCAAGTATATTACAATTATATCTAATCACACACACGTATTACAAATAAGCTAAAATGACAGGTTTCTAAATCCACTAGCTCATGACCATATGTTTCTATACCCTACTATACAGCAATTTCACTGTAATGAAGGCGTAATGTGAACCATTCACTTACCATTGGGATGAAACATTTTCGACACAAATCTAACAGTTGGAGGCTTGTTTGGATATTCCTCTGTGAACTCAATGGTAAGTTTAAATGTTCCTGTAAGAGGGAAAAAAAGCAGAATTACAGAAAATTGCCACATGTTATCTAGTTCCAAGAACAATGGTTGATTTAAATAAATGTCGATCTTCTACAAAAATGCCTTACCATCTTCAAAAGGAGTTCCCTCTGGGCTAGAAACGAAAATATATACATTAATGATGTAAACTGTTAGAAAACGATTTTTTGATTATATATTGTGATGTAACTTACCCAAAAATGACAGCATTCCACACCATAATATTGTTTTCTGAGGGGGCACCACTGACTCCAGCTGGAGGGTCTTCTTGCAGGCTGACAAAATATGGCATATAAGTCGATCAAGTACAATTGTTCGAATCGTGTTGCTATGCAACTACATTATATGTCAATTCAATTCTAACACCAAGCCACAAGATTTACATAAGCACCTGAAGGCATCACTAATACGGCCATACGCCTCGGAAGCCAAAATGCTAACACTGACATCGTCGTAAGGGTTATTATAGGTTTTTTTCCACTCCGTCAATATCTAACATCGTTAATTTCGATTTAACGTCAATTAACGATTGGAGGAAGTGCTTTCAAAAAGCGACATAATTCGATGACATGGTGAAAATGCAGGAGCTAGCGCTTCGGCTTGCTAACGCTAGCTTGTAGCTACTTGTTTTCGTCTCGCTTACCGTTTAAAATCTCTCATCAAGCGTCGTCTCGCCGGTGTTGACATTCTGCTCAAAAATAAATTTACGAAACGGGGATACGATATATTAAGTAAAAGTAGGGGGTTATTTTTATTCTAAACAAGGGATTAGTTTCAATACTAAGCTAACTGGACGCCGATTGTTAGTTTATCAAATATTTGGCAGTCTCTAGCCAACCCACGGGCCCGACCACAAGTATTACAGAGGGGGGACTTTTTTTTTTAGTTTAACCCGAATGTACTATTTTACACGCTGTTTCAATCAAATAGAATTATATCATCAAATAAGTGGAGTTAAAGTTAGTCGTTAAAAGCGGAAATCGTGTGATACCGTCATGTTAGAGAAACTGCATTTGAAGGATCTCCCCACCTGAATGGAATGTCCTAAAAACGATTACGTCATTCACCAAGCGACCATAGCTCTTATATTTTCCTTGTTTACTTCCATTGAAGTTACTTAGTTGTTGTTGTTGTTGATATTTTTTTCCAAGTTTATTTTGGAACAATTTCACGATTAATTTAAATTTAGCAACATCCAATACAATTGAATTTAAATCAGGGGAAAAAAGAGCTAATGGGAAAAAGTCGCCGTTCTTGGTCCCGTCCTTTCAACTTTCTTGACACTTTTTACATTATGAAATTCAAGAAACAGAATTAGGATAACAGCGTAATAAATGAATAGAAAACTTGCATATTACTGTAATCACATGTTTGTCGCAGACCCCCGATTTTTAAAATCAGCTCTGTCGGCTTAGACTCACAGCAATGGTCGACAGGGGATAATGAATCACGGCCATGCGGCTGCTGTTCATTATAAGTGAAAAGTATTTGGGGTGGACAGCCATACGAGACATAACTTTGCTCTTTCCCCCTGTTCAACTAGGGATAATAGATCACAGCCAAAACAGTGTGGTTCATTAGGTGGACCACATTTGCACGCTTCAGTGCTCCGATGGTTCCTGCTCCCAGGGACAATTGACTAGGGATAATGTATTGCAGCCACAACTGTGCCTTTCATTTAGGTGGGCCAGAACTGCGGTCTCTCGAGTGGAGTGCCTTCTGCCTGTCCCTGCTTGCAGCAACATGGAAATGGGGATAATGGTACAGCCACAAGAGTGCAATTCATTTGAGGCAAAAATATAGTAACGGAAAATAAAGAGTCAGAACCCGCAAAAGTGCACTCTGCCAGACCCTGTTCGCAGCAATATGCATTAGGCCTAGAGGATAATATGTAACAGCCGCATGAGTGCAGTTCACTTTTTGGTGGACAGAATAGAGAAAAGAAGGCCACCAGGCCTTATTCAAAATGCTCTCTGCTGGCTCCTGCTCAAAACTATGCGATTTGAAATAATGGATCCCAGAATATTATTCAACCCGCAATTTACAGAGGCCCGAAAGTAACAACACAAAGTAGATATCCATTATCCCCAGTTGACTATTGCTTAGAACATCAGCCGAGAGAGCATATTTGTGTCATGCATGGTGGGGCTTATTCTTGTTTTCTTCCGTGTAAAATGAGCAGCACCTGATTGGCCGCAATGCATTATCCCTGGTTGACTATTGCACCGAGCAGAGGCCAGTAGAGCGCATATTAAAAATGTGGGGGTTGAGGTTTCTTACTTCAGGGATTTTTGCGATAAGCGGAGGATAACAGCCTATCACATTGTCATTGATATTTTTCACGATAAGTTAAGGTTTGTAAGTTGAGTCTTTCCTAGTACTTCGATCTTGATTTTTTTGTAAATAATAATTGCATTTTTTATACATCTAGAACACATGGTAGAATCACGTTTCGAAGACATTACTATGTACCGGGGTCTTTTATGATCAATAGCTGTGAAATTTTTGTGATTAGAAAGATTGTGTATCTATGTTTTTAGGTAATTTGTGATTGCTGGCTATCAGGGATGGTTTTATTATTGTAAGATTTCTGTGTTGATTTTTTTTTTCTATTATTTATCAGCCAGCATTGCACAGAATGACGTCACCATCACCTGAGGATACATGCCAAGTTTTTAAAATTAAAGAGTGATAGATTTGTTTTTCCTCAGTATCAATACAGTCAAAAGCCCTTCAATGCTGAGGTCCAGCTCATCTCTGAAGAACGGGACGATGCTTTACACTGAAAAACAACAGCGACCAGAGGATGAAGGTGCTGTATCAAGATTAAGATGCTTTTCCTGCTACTAGTATTCATGGAAACCAGTACTATTGTCAGGGCCAGGACGGAAACAGGACCCAATTGCGTTACGTTTCTCACAAGTAGCGATCCAGAGTCCGCTAGTCGCGGGAAGCAAATCGCTCTCGTACTCGGATTGTGATCCGAACACGGAAGTGGATCTTCTGCAGCGAGCGATGGCAGCGTCAAGGACGGAAAAACAGGTCGGTAGCCAGGACAGGAGAGCAAAGACGTGATCGGGGTCAGATTCGGGTCGCAAGCCGGGACGGGAGAGCAGACGTGGTCGGGACAAAGAAGGGGTCGAAAGTTGGGACGGGAGAGCAGGATAAAAACGGATCGTAGCCGGCGACAGACTGGAGCAAACTCAGGACAGGTGGGAGTCAGGGTCAAAAAAGGCTTGCCTAGTATTCACTGAGGTTCGCAGACGGACTGACAACAGGGGATTGACAGGACTGAGTTCAAATAGTGACAGGGAGCCAATTAGAACCGTACGTAGGTGGCGCCAAATGAGCGGGCACAGCTGAGTTACATCAGTAATCATGACAACTATCTGTTTTATATGGGGAAGCAAACCCCTACCAGAAAAAAACAGCCTGGAGAAAGATGGGCGCCACCAGGCTGTACTTGCCCAAGACACACCACGAGAAGTTGTGCCCCTATAACCCTAGCGGTTAGGGGATCTGTGAACTGAGAGATTTTATCCTGCATTTTGTTATTAACGTACAAAACACAGAATATTAAAAAAATGTGCTTGTTCAAAACTGCAAGTGACAAACTTTTACCAAAGCGAAAAGCTAACGGCATCGTTGGATTGGTTTATTTATGCACAAAGAATTAGTCTCGCTTCAAAATAAAGCAGCCATGGACCAAAATACTATTCTCGATTGCAGATTTTTTTGTGATTTAAATTTGAAAAAGAGGTAAATCCTGGGAGGTGGATTACCTCATGTGCGGTCCTTTCTCAAGATTTCTTCATTTTCCTCATGTTGAGGTTTTTTAGTTTTTCCTTTCCGTCATGTAGGTTTTAGATCAGGGGGTGATGTCATAACAGTTTGTAGTTTGCAATAATCTGTGGTCTGTACAGCCCTTTGAGACTCCTTGTGGTTAAGGGCGTCACAAATAAACATGACTGACTTGACTTGGTTTTTGAGTTTTTCCTTTCCGTCATGTAGGTTTTAGATCAGGGGGTGATGTCATAACAGTCTGTAGTTTGCAATAATCTGTGGTCTGTACAGCCCTTTGAGACTCCTTGTGGTTAAGGGCGTCACAAATAAACATGACTGACTTGACTTGGTTTTTGAGTTTTTCCTTTCCGTCATGTAGGTTTTAGATCAGGGGGTGGTGTCATAATAGTCTGTAGTTTGCAATAATCTGTGGTCTGTGCAGCTCTTTGAGACTCTTTGGAATTAAGGGCGTCACAAATAAACATGACTCGATTCGACTCATGTTGTGGTTTTTGAGATTTTCCTTGCTCTCATGTAGGTTTTAGATCAGGGGGTGGTGTCATAATAGTCTGTAGTTTGCAATAATCCGTGGTCTGTACAGCCCTTTGACACTCCTTGTGGTTAAGGGCATCACAAATAAACATGACTGACTTGACTTGGTTTTTGAGTTTTTCCTTTCCCTCATGTAGGTTTTAGATCAGGGGATGGTGTAATAACAGTCTTTAGTTTGCAATAATCTGCTGTCTGTGCAGCGCTTTCAGACTCCTTGCGATTAAGAGCCAGACAAATAAACCTCTTTAAATCTGTAGGCGTTTTTAAGGGGAGACAAACGGTAGTCGGACGCGTAAAGCGGTCGTGTTGCTGAGTACGTGTATCTATGGTTACTCCTAACCACCACCAGATGGCGTGCTGCCCGTTTACTTCGAAAAAACCTGCACTTTGGATCCCAAATTAGCGATGCGGGTTCGATTCCCATTGTGGACTAATATTAAAGCCACTTCCGGGTGAATGTATTAAATGACGCACGTGCATTTACTATGTAAAGTGAAAAAAAGGAAAACTATAATAATATCTAAGGTTATTTTTCCATGTACAGTACTTATTAAGAAAACTGTAGAGTCATTTCTGCCGGCTAAAAAGAAAAAAAAAGTTGAGTTGTGGGGTGGAGGGTGCAATCTCTTCCCAGGAAAATGTGAGTGCAAGGAATTCCCCCAGCACGAATTATTGGAGAAGACGTCAGCCTTCTTGTGCCAGGCAAGGCAGCCGCGGCAAGAGGCTCCATGTCGCCTCGCCCTCTCCTCGGAATTATGCCTTCATTTCTCTTCTTTCTTGCCTCTTAATTCCCGAAGACGCCAAGGGAACGTCTCCGTCTAAGGGTAAGTGCTCAAGTTTGGTTATTAAGTCGCTCAATTGATAAACAATGCTTGTTTCCTTTCCATTGAAAGCGACCGCGGAGAGTTCGTGTATGCTAATTGGATGAAAGAATGACATAAACGGAAAATTATTTTGAAATAAATCAAAAATGGAGTTGATTTAAGTGAGAGTTTGTTGCTTGGTGACTCGTAGCAATGTTCGACAAACTTTTGATAAAACACGCGGGTCTTTTCATTGCTTGAATGAAATGTTTTTGTTTCTTATATATATATATACTATTCCTAAAATGCTACAATTTAAAAAAAACGCTAGTAAAAATAATTGAAATTTTAAATGCGTTTTGTACAGTTTATTGTTTGTTTACAAGGCATGCCATCCTAAAAACGTGAGTAAACGGGTGACGTCATCACATAACGTCTACCTATCTATCAAGACATCTATCTAGACATCTATCTATCTCTATCTATCTAGACATCTAGACGTTTAACTATGTATCTATCTATCTCTATCTATCTAGACATCTATCTATCTAGACATCTAGACATTTAACTATCTATCTATCTCTATCTAGACATCTAGACATTTATCTATCTATCTAGACATCTAAACATTTAACTATCTATCTATCTCTATCTATCTATCGATCTAGACATCCAGACATTTATCGATCTAGACATCTAAACATCTATCGATCTAGACATCTATCTCTCGATCTAGAAATCTAGATATCTAGACATCTAGATATCTAGACATCTATCGATCTAGACAACTAGCTATCTAGACATCTAGATATCCTGACATCTAGAAATCTAACTATCTATCTCGACATCTAGACATCTAACTATCTATCTAGACATCTGGACATCTATCGATCTAGACATCTACCTCGACATCTATATCTATCTAGACATCTATCTATCTGGGAGTATATGTCCTGTGTCGTCTTCCTCCAAAGTTCCGACATGTCCTGCATTGTCTTCCTTTCTTGTATTGTTCGGTAAGATTTCGTTAGTGTGCCTGCATTTCAAACCATGGTCTCGTTGCGGCCACTTGTTGTTCAATCCACATATGGAAATGTTCCTTTTGTCGTCCCACTTTCATGTTTTGTTCTGTTGGAACTGGCTGGCGTTGTAACACTGTGTCTATGTCAGTGTGGGCATGCGACCGACATCTTCTTGATTTAGTGTTTTGTTGAGTTAGGTATAGTTAGTATTCTAGCTCATTCCACATTGTCTTCTTTCATGTTTTCCTCATGGAGATTTAGTTGGTGTTACAACATATCCTACGTTCTTTCATGTTTTTTTCATATAGATCTAGTTGGTTTTTCAATATCATATAACAGGAAGGTGAAGTCAAACTGACATTAGAGTGGTGGAATGTTTCTTGTGTCATCATTTTTCATGTTTTGTTCAGTTAGAGCTGTTTGGTGTTGAAACATTGTGTCATGGTTCTATCCTCGTGTGAGTATGTTACCCGCGTCGTGTTGATTTAGTGTTCGGTTAGAGTCCCTTTTCTCTCATGTTTTGTTCAGGGAGAGCTAGTTTTTGTTCCAACATATCCCATGTCTTCTTCCTTTCATGTTATGTCAATTAGAACAAGTTGGTCCGTTCATGTTTTGTGAGGGAGCGCTAAGTTGTGATCCAATACATTGTGGGTCATATTCCTTTCATCTTCTGTTGGTGTTGTTCAGGGAAATCTAGTTTGTGTTCGAACACAACACGTGTCTTCATTTCCTGTTTTTTTTTTCCAAAACCTCAGCCCCAGAAGAAATATTCAAAAGAATCTAACAAAATTGATGACGCTACAAAACGTAAACGTACATTAAAAGCATCGTGGAAAGAGGAGTTAAAAAATTCTCCTTTTTTTCGTCCAGGAAAAGGTGCTCATTGTGAAGCCACTGCCTTCAATGATGTCACCCTCTGACCTTTTCTTTTTCCAATACAGAATTCACAAGTAGCGTTTCAGAAAATCTCTCTGAGCTCCTTCTCTTTTATTTATTGACTCGGTCCAAAACACACAAAATAGTGCGTGCCATCAATACGAGTCTCAGGAGGAGTTTGAAACGTCTCTCAGATGTTTTGAGTTTTTAGCTGGAGAAGTTTTTCGCGCGGGACACGCTCAAGGGAGCTCGTCGGTTGCCGACTTTCTTCAGAAGAGGTGGTGGCAGGACAGGACGACAGACAAGAATCCCCCCCTCCTGTTTAGTTTTCCCATATTGGGATACCGTAAATTCCGGCTATAGAGCGCACCTGATTATAACCCGCACCCACCACATTTCGGGAGGAAAACCGATTTTGTACATACACAAGCCGCACCTGTATATTAGCCGCATGCCCCCACATTGAAAAAACGCAATACAAACACGAAATTAACCCATACCCGATACAGTCCAAAAAACACAACCGGCAAAATGAACGGAAAATGATACCGGTACTTAAGATTTAATGCAGACCTGCAGAGTCCGGGTGCCAGTTGAAAGTAATCCAAGGAAAAAAGTGTATATTTCCAAAGGTAAGGGTGGGAAAAATATCTATCCACTATTGTCGGCCGCGTCCACAAACACGTCTCACCTTTACTCCACTTCCCGTCAGCCCGCGTTTGCCCCGCCCCTTCTTTCTCATTTGCTCGTGCAAAACATCAGAATAAGTGTCTCAAATAAATACATTACAAAAATATACAGTTGCAAATACATATTATACATGGTTACACATATTTACAAAGAAAGACGGTACACCGAGAGAGTTTTCAAAGCTTTAATAATAATATTATAACTTTCATCCCAAACCGTGCCTGTGAAGGGTAGCAAAACGCTACTAGCAACACGCTCGCAACACAGTAAACAGCTCTGCTAAAAAACTATACCGTGCTTGTGGTAAGCACGGTAAACCGTCCTCATCTTCCTCCTTATAACTGACGTCATCAAAGTCGTCTTCCTTCAGTATGGGAAAGAGACTTTGTCATGTAGACGTCGTCCCACGCTCCCTTATTCAAAAACACGCTAGCATCACGCTCGCAAAGTAAAGTTTAGTGCGGTAGCTTTGTTTCCTTCTATATCGGACTGCTCGATTGCTTTTAGCTTGAAGGTTGCGTCATGTGCCTTTCTTTTTGCAATTTGCATGATGAGGATATGTCTACGCTAGGTTAATTTGTGCACAAGCTAAGAAGTTGCAGTCTAAATCTTACCTTTTGTACTCGAGCGCCGCTGGCGGCCGTTAGAAAAATGACATAAATTGGCCGCATCACTGAATAAGCCACAGGGTTGAAAGTTTGGGAAAAAAGTAGCGGCTTATAGTCCGGAATTTACGGTAATTGTCAACTACAGACCACTGAGAGTTTCCAAATAATATAATCTCTCGCCCCTGCCATTTGTTTTGTCGCCGCTGCTTCGTGATTGGCTCATCAAGTGTGTGTTTGTGCGTCCATTAGAAAACGATGTGTCTCTTCCCGGCAGCCTTCTTATCCCGTGACAGCAAAGTCGCTAGTCTGATCCTAAGAGCCGAGACTGCCAAGGTCCTCGGGCTTTTCTGGTCTTGCTTTCTCTGCCCAGCCTCCCTAATGGGTCCCGCCGCGCATCGATCGCACTACGCAAAAAAAGACAAACTGAGCTCGTAAGCTATTCGAAGGCGGCCGAGCTCATGTTTCAGAAAGGCTATCGGAATAGAAGAGTCGCAGAGAACTAGAATAGAAGAGAATTGTCTTTATTATCATTGATTAATCAAGTTAATGTGCATTGTGGACCACAAGATTAGACGAGGCACTTAAGGATAAACATGTAATAGAAGACAATTGTTTAGCACCTCCTAGTAGTTAAAATACTTAATTCGTCTATCCATTATCTGCACTGCTTCTCTTCAGTAGGGTCGCGGGGGTGCTGGAGCCCATCCCAGCTATCTTCAGGCAGTGGGCAGAGGACACTCTCAACTGGTTGCCAGCCAGTCGCAGGGCACACAGAGACAGACAACTCACTTGCTGATTTCTGGAGGAAACCCACTCAGACATGGGAAGAACATGCAAACTCTGCACAGCGAGGGCTGCGGTAGCTGGAATTGAACTCTGGCGGATCTGGAGCTGAGTGGTTAGCATGTCTGCGGCACAGTTCTGAGGTCAAGGGTTCAAATCCAGCTGCCAGCCTTCCTGGGCAGAGTTTTCATGTTCTCCCCGTGCTTGCCTGGGTTTCCTCCAGGCACTCCCCCGATTTCCTCCTAAATTCCAAAAACATGCATGTCATGATAATTGGCCGGTCCAAATCATCCCTAGGAGTGTTCTGAGTAGATTTGTGAAGAAGAAACTGTACTGTAACCCGCTTCATTAGGCTACACTGAACCCGTTAATTAAAGCCCCTCCACGTAAGTAAGCGTCTGTCTCTTCTGAAACGCATTCTTTCGTCTAAAATTTCGTTTCTTTTATTTACAATTGATCAGTGACCCAAACAACTACCAGGTGGCACTTGAGAGGAGGGTACTTTTTCTTTTTACTGGACTGTATGCGCAATGTACATAGCTGTAGCCTCACAGATATTATTTTTTTTTGATCCACAGAGGGTTCACCCAAACTTGTAATTACACTGACTTGGAATTTATTGTTGATTGGATGGACTTTAATGATTTGATGATCTGATTATATGGTTGTCTGGGGGAAAAAAATCAATAAGTACGACGTTGCTACTGTTACTCAGTACAGTGTGTTTTTTTTTTTAACTAAGTACTTTTTTCATTTACTCAAGTAATTCTTTGGATGACTACTTTTCACATGAGTCATCTCATTCTAAAGAAATCGTACTTGAGTCCAATTTTTAGCTACTTTATCGACCCCTGTGCTTGGTATCTTAAAAATATCCTGGTCGAGTGGATACACAGAGTAAACAGATTTCTTTTGTTACTGCTATAGAATAGTATGGTATTGTATAGTATAACATTGTATAGTATAGAACAGTATAGTAAAGTATATTATAGTGTATGTGGTTCCTTTTGCAGAAATTCACCATATATGTGTGGTTATGGAACCGAATTACTCCAAAAATTAAGATACTATATTTGATTTACAGATAATTTGTTTTGTATGATAATCTGTAAATAATCTGTCAATATTTGCTGAATCTGATAATTTGAAGGATTTGTCATCCCAAGAAACAGATTCATCACCAACTGTTCTTATAAGCGATCTGTTTCCTATATCATTGTTTCATCTCGGGGTTTGAACTAACAGCTAAAATGAGGAATCTTCCTTCTAAAGAATAACTGATCTGCTGCTAGCTAGTAGCACTAAGAATCTTTGCCACCCACCCACAGCCGTTCCAGACAATCTTTATTTTCCTGACCTCCGAACTACACAAATACCACGGCGCGTCCTTCAAAGCCCCCATGTATCTCAGGTCCTCAAGGATATCGTTATCAGAATTGAGGAGTCAGCGATACTCGTACACAACTCTTAAGGGAACGATTTGGAATCTGTCGGATACTTGAGCAATGTCATTCTTTTGCAAAGATGGAATAATGATTAAATAAATTTCTGGTATGTAATCACAGTCAAGGAGACATTCCTTTCACGTGAATAATACACACGTTTTTTTTCTAGCTTGTAGTTATGGGAACTCCGGCTCTTTTTCGGAAAACGGCTCTTTTAGCTCGGCTCACTAAAAAGACTTTGTACATCTGTACATATGGGAGGGTGGAGAAAACAAGTACAGTGGAACCTCGGTTTTCGAACGCCTCTCAGTTCGAACAAATCGGTGTCCGACCAAAAATTTCGAGAAATTCTTGCTTCGCTGTTCGGTCAAAAAATCGGAGTTGGAACGCCGGTGATGCGTGAGTGCGTACGCTAGGGTGCGACGCTGAGCGGCGTACGGGTGTTTTAGCCCCTTATTATGCCTCCGAAGAAAGTCAGTGCAAGCAGCAAAGTTGCTACAGGTGAAAAAAGAAAAGTAGCGCGTACAACTATTGCATTTAAGAAAGAAATAATAACCAAATATGAAGGAGGTGTGCGTGCGCCTTCTGCTGACCACCACAAAGGTAAGAAATCCTATTCATAAGATTACGATAACGCGAACGTACGATTAGCCTGGGTTAGCTTTAAGTTTACGTTAAACATTGAGGGTGTTGGAATGGAACCCAACATTGAGGGTGTTGGAACGGAGCCCCCTTTCCAATGAACTGCTCACCACTTGTTGTGGAGACCTGGGTGCTAAATGACTTGTAAACGACCTGATTTTTTTATTTTTACACGTTCATGTTAGGGGAATTTTTCATACGGAAGATTACGATAATGCGAACGCACGATTAGCCTGGGTTAGCTTTATGTTTACGTGAAACATTCAAGGTAAACATTCAGGGTGTTGGAACAGATTAAAACGATTTACATTATCTTTAATGGGAAAAATGATTTCGGTGATCGAACAAATCGGTTTTCGAACAGGGTTCTGGAATGGATTATGGTCGAGAACCGAGGTTCTACTGTACAGTGGTACCTCTACTTACAAATGTCTCTACATACGTAAGTTTCAGGTTACAAAGTACCTGAACGGCAAAATATTGCCTCTAGTTACAGAGGAGTTTCAGAATATGAAGGATACGGTACAGTACGCGCAACCATTCCCTGCTCTCAGAGTTCTACCTGGCAACACAGTGTCTATGTGTGAATTCCGGGATACTCTTCGTGTACCTTTAGCGCTCTGTCAACAGTCTACTGAATGGTACCGCTACGACGATTATTCACAATAGACCCCACGAAAAACATGCAAAAAAGTGGACAAGGAGAAAAGACGGGGAAGAGACTTTTTCTGGCCGTCGGAACAAAGCAAGAGATAGTAGACAGGTAAGAAAACACACAGCGCCATGCAGAAGGGACAACAAGGCGGAGGACGCAGCCATTATTTTATCAGAACAAATTAAATACATTTTGGCAAAATCCCATGAAGTCTCAGAGTTTGTAGAAAGGACTCACAGAGAAAACGTGTTGACAGGTCGGGGTATTTCTCATTATTATGACGTCTGCCTCGTGCATTTCCGACAGAATGTCAAAAGCTGGCAAAAGCAGACGTCATTAGACCAGTTTTTCAAGAAACGTGAGGCAAAAAACACTGCTCAGGACCAGTGAACAAAGAATCCAGTAAAATGGTCAATGAATATTTGTATAATTTCCTTTATTCTTTGTTGTTTTTTTACATTATGTGCCTCTTGATTTATGTTGCGCTGTAATCTTATTTTAACATTTATTTTTTTTGATGGTCTGATGCTCTTTTATGATTTTTGTGAAAAAAAAACATACCATTGTGGGGCTTGGAACGGATTACTGTAGTGCATTTACATTTAAAAGGCGTCCCTACTTACAAATGTTTCAGGGTACGAAACTACTCCCAGAACGAATTAAATTTTGTATCTAGAGGTACCACCGACACATTTTGTAAAACACTTCTGGCAAAGTAGAGAAGGTTCAAAATAGATTGGCGTCAGGTATACTAGAGCAGTGTTTTTCAAACAATGTGCCGCGGAACAGTAATCAATTGTCGTACTGTGCCGTGGGTAATCATCCAATTTGTGTGCCTGTGCGGTCTAGCGGGAGCTATCTTTCATTCCGATTTACTTTTACCAAAGATGCAATAGCACCGACTGGTGGTATTCTGCTGGATTTTTTTTTTAATGAAAGGAACGCTTCTTGGCTCAGAAAAAGTTGAAAAATAACTATAAGAGCAGTGTTTCTCAACCTGTGGGTCGCAACCCACTTTTGGGTCACGGACCTTTACCATGGCAAAAGTAATGCAAAGGAAATGTGAGTTGACACCCTCAGAAAAAAGAGTGGTAAAGTTTGGTAGGAGAGTATTTAGTATTTGGATTTTTTTGTGGATAAAAACTGCTACCTAGGACATTGTTTTCCCCCCATTTATGCAGCGCTGATTGTTTGGGTTCAGTGAGTGAGGTTTCTGTGCTAAAAGTACATAAAA
Organism: Urocampus carinirostris; assembly: GCF_059441175.1. Lineage (NCBI taxonomy): Eukaryota > Metazoa > Chordata > Actinopteri > Syngnathiformes > Syngnathidae > Urocampus > Urocampus carinirostris. The sequence goes on along the minus strand of NC_142357.1, from coordinate 36,265,129 downwards.
ACTAATTCTATCTCTGACTAAAAATGGCTAAATCCTTTCAATCAATACATTGGAAAAGTGGAATTTGTTTTTCTAGATTTTGTTCGCAGCTTGTAATTAGGGTGGTATGGCGGGTCCCTGAGTCAGACTGATTGAGAACCACTGTGCTAGAGGCGGAAGATCAGAACATCAAGGGCAAACAATGATCCGAAAGCTTTTTCTGTTGGCACTGTTCTTAAATATCGGGTTGCCGATTAGTCAGGTGCGGGTGACGAGGAACAGGTGCCGGGTCCTCCAGCATGTTGGCGCCCTCTGGAGGACTGTGGCTTCCAGAATAGATCAACGACAGGTTTAGTTAGGCAGGTATACTCAATTTAGAACAGGAACATCAAGGGAAAACAACGATCCGACAACTTTTGCTTTTGGCACAGTGCTTAAATATTGGGTTGCTGATTAGATTCAGGTGAGGGTTATGAGGAACAGTTGTGGGGTTCTTCAGTTTGGTTGCCTGTAGGAGCCTTCTAGAGGACAGTTTAGGACAGGTATTTTAGAGGCAGGAGATCAGGAACATCAAGGGCAAACAATGATCTGACAGAGTTTGCTTTTGAACTGTCCTTAAAAAGAGGGTTCCTGGTTAGTCAGATGAGGGTGATGAGGACCAGGTGTAGAGTCTTCTCGTTTGTCTGCCTGTTGGCGCCCTCTGCAGGATCGGAAACAATGTCTAGTAAAGGCAGGAGATCAAGAACATAGAAGGCAAACAACGATCCGTCAGCCTTTGCTGGCCGAACAGTCCTTAAATATTAGGTTGCTGATTAGAGCCTGGTGCAGGTGATGAGGAACAGGTGTGGGTTCCTTCAGTTCATCATTTTTTTGGTACCTTCTGGATATCGACAGTGTGTTGGATCATAACAGACACCAAGCTACAAAATTCCATCTGTTGTACTACTACTTTTCAGTACGTTTTTCTAGTGTTATGTAGTATTGAGTACTCTTTTGTATTGTTATGCATTTTTTGGTACGCTTTGGTACTTTACAGTGCTTGTTACTACTTTGAAGTTCTTGTTACATATTTTCAGTACTTTTTTGTACTCGTATTTAGTATTGAATACTTTATTGTACTGTTATGAACATTTTATACTTTTTGGTACTTTCAAAAACTTGTTACTACATTAGAGTTCTGGAAATTCCGTACTACATCGTCTTGAGTACTTTTTATCATTTTTTTGTGTTAGGTACTTTTTTACTGTTTTGTACCTTTTGGTACTTTTCTGTACTTTTTAGCGCTTTTTCTTTGTACTTATTAAAATCAGTTATGTACTTTTTAGAACTTTCCTTGTTTTTTTCCTTTCAGTATTCGTTACTACTTTATTGTATAGTACTACTAGTTACTACAGTTCAGTACTTTTTTATTGTAATTTAGTTTTTGGTACTTTTGGTCCTTTCCAGTACTTGTGACTACTTTTTAGTGAATGCTTTTACTTTTTTGTATTTTTTAGTGTTTTTCCGTGCTTTTTGTGTAAATCTATATAGTTTTGAGTACTTTTTTCAGTATTTGTTTACTTCATTGTACTTGTTATTACTTTTCAATTTTGATCTTGTTCTTCTTTTGTCCAGTTATGCAGTCTTTAGTAGTTTTTAGTGCTTTCCAGTACTTTTTACAATGATTTTTATTTAACTGTTTTACTGTTATGTAGTTTTCAGTACTTTGAGTACTTTTTACTTGCCTTTAATTGAACTATTTACTTCTTTTTCCACTTTAATTACGATTGACAGCTTATTGTTTAAGATCCACAGCTATCTGACCGAGTTCACAACACTACATACTGGAGACATGTTCACTGGACCTGTTAGCAATTGGAAACAAAAACACAATTTTATATATATTTTAGGAATACTACACATAATGAACATTATATTGAGAAAGCTACACACCGAATACACTCGTACCGTCTATAAATAAGCCTGTTTGTGTTATAGTGGACTTCTCACTAGCAGGGTTGATTTGCTCGCCCATTTCAAACAAAATACACACCACAGTGCCCCCTTCTGGCTGTACTATTTAGTGTTTGGTGTCATCTTGTCATTTTTAGTTACTTCAGTGTATATTACTTCCGGATGTTTGTTATCGTGCAATCGAAATGAACTTGAGTCACGGAAATGTGGCAAGGCTCGCTTCCTGTTTCGAAATTGAGGAAATTCACGTTGGAGGAGCTTGCGTACTGAGTTCCTTCTTGTATTGTTTTCGTGGTTCCTCAACCTGCGGAAAGAGAACAACGGCGATCTAGAATCATTGATTGTCAATGTTCTAAGTTTACGGCCAATTTTGTTTTTTAAGATTATGAAGAGCAATCTCGAGTTTCGTGACAATCGTGTGTGAAGGTTTTGCTTCTCGCTGCAGACCACCACTTCCTGTTTGCTCACATGTTAGTTCTCGACAATTTTCGAAAGGCCACAGTAACATCACTTAGAGTAGGGGTCTGCAACCTATGGCTCGTGAGCCATATATGGCCCTTTTCATGAGTACAAATGGCTCGTGAGCAATGTTCCCTGTAATTTTCCACGGGTCTGAGCGTTCACACAAAGTCGGTGAGCAGCGCTTGAAACAACAGTGAGCAACCATAATCCCAAGCGTGGCAATATAATTCATTATCAAACATGTCCAAAACTCGACATCAAGTTACATTTTGCGGAGTTTCCGGCAATGCAAAATTATTTTTCTCTTTTGAATGAATTGACTCATGTACTATTGCAAAGGTTGTACGGCCTACAAAAGTCGTTTGTTCTTACAATTCTTTCACAAGATTTCCATTTCTTTTTATTTCCTGATATATTTTGTCGCATAATATTAACATTTTTGGGGGCTTATTTAGTCTGTTGTAAAATACAGAACTGTACTTAATCACATTTTTTAGTGGAAGTACAATGTTGGCAACAAGATTCACTTGATATAATTGGAAATTATTTGAATGCAACACAAACGTTTTCTTCTTTTTTCCGTTTTTTTCCACTTTTTTTAAAATTCCTTTAAAAAAAATCTCATCGTGTTTATTTGTTCCGAGCTGTTTTTCTTTTTGTTCTCTATTTACTTTTTTCCTACATCTTTCTTTTCCTTTTTTCTGGCTTTTTTTCTCAATTTTTCCTTCTTTTTTTCTCTTCCTTTTGTTTCTTTTTTTCTCAGCTTTTCACTACTTTTTCATTTCGGTATTTTTTTCTTTTTTGTTCTATTCCCCTCTTTCTTCAAGTCATTTTGTGCATAATTTTACATAATATTTGGTCATGGTGGGATTAAAGAGGCAAAAACAACCTGAAGAGCCGTTTAGGACCCGAAAGAGTCGGTTCCTTTTAATGAACCGAGCCAAAGAAGCCGGTTCTCGACAAACTCTACTAACTTTACTCAACTTTGTTCTACTTCGACTCGACTTCAAAATACCGCATTTAGGACACAACGTCAGGGGAACCCGTGTATTTTTACCTTCATGCACTATAACTTTGACTTAAGTCGCTTCTTAATTAGTAATTTTGAGCCCTCGTTTTTGTGCGCTGGCTAGATTTTCTTGTGCGCTGAGAATGTGCGAGCAGTGCGCAATTGTGCACGTGCGCATCTTAGAGGGAACACTGCTCGTGAGCCATATATGGCCCTTTTCATGAGTACACATGGCTCTTTTCACAACAATTAATCCTTTTCAACGAATAATCTTTTTGCTCATTAAACATTCTAGGTTCACTGTTGAGACACTTTCTGATGAAAACTCACAGAACAAACTAACCCAAAACAAACGTTTTGCCAAGAAGCTCTGGCAAAGCACACAGAGCAATTAATTTGGGTGAGACTGATGAATGGGTGGAGTTATACAGAAGACCGTACGCACACACTTCTCCTTTTGTCTAGCGCCGTCTGCACTGAAGGTAAATACATTGGTATCCTCGTTTGCAGTATTTTATGGCATTTTTACATAAGAACTTTGCTTGCACCTTGTTTTGAAATCATCATTTAGGACAAAAATGTCAAAATAAACCTCAACACTAAATTTAATGACTAAATATAATGACTACAATTCCTTCTCGAGATTACATATTTTATTCCCATATTCTATATCAAAAATTTGGCTAGGTATTAAAGGTTTAATATTTGTTTTTTTTTCATCATCATCAATTTGATTATTTTTTAGTTCTTGTTGCTACTTGGTTATTTTGAGTATTTTTTTTTACTTTTTAGTACTTTTAAGTAGTGTTTTTTTGTGCTGTTTAGTACTTGTTCCTTGTAGAGTACGTTTGAGTTTTTTTTCCTGCTTTAGTACTTTCTGAGCCTTTAGGTACTTATTACTCTTTTTTAGTACTTTTCTTTACATGCTACTACTTATTACTTCTTCAAAGATTTTTTGAGTATTTTTTGGCACAGTTTACTACTCGTTATTCATTCCTAAATCTATTCTGTACATATTTACATTCTTTAGTACTTTCCAATAATCTTTTGTTATTTTTCGGGTACTTTTTCTGCTTTCCATTATTTGTTACTCCTTTTAATATTTTTTCTGGGCTTTGTTAGTACTTTTCCCTACCTTTTTGTCTTTTCCAGGACACGATTGTACTTTTTTCTATTTGTTACTACATTTTAGAACATTTTGGTACCTGTTTCATACTTTTTGTACAGTTTTCAGTACTTTTCAGCATTTGTTTGTGTACTTTCCCATACTTGTCACTACATTTAGTAATTTTCTGTACTTGTTACACTAATTTTCAGACATGGGGACTTGAGACTTAGTGACTTGGACTCGAGTCGACTCGAGTCGCTGTTTTTATGACTTGTGACTTGACTTGGACTTGGCAATCTAAGACTCGGGACTTGACTTGTGACTTGACTTGCCCAAGAAAAAAATACTTGGGACTTACTTGGGACTTGAAGGTGAAGACTTGAGACTTACTTGAGACTTGCACATGTGTGACTTGGTCCCATGTCTGCTAATTTTTACAACTTTACAGTACTAGTTACTACTTTTTAGTTCTTTTTATGAGATGTATTTGCACTTTAAGTACTTTCCAGACTCTCTTAGTATGGTTTAGTTCCTTTTGTGCTTTTTACAACTTTTCTGTACCTACTACGTTTTAGTACTTAGAGATATTTGTTACACTATTTTCTACAACTTTTCAACACTTGTTACTAGTTTTGAGTTATTTTCACTCTTTTTTTGGTACCTTTTAGTACTTTTTATTCCTTTTTGTATGCTTTAGTACTTTTTGTGTTTTTTAGCACTTTTTTCATGCTTTTCACATCTTTTCACTCATTGGTACAGTTTTTTTATTGATTAGTTGTGTTTTTTACGATTACCAGGTAGTTATTGCCCCTCCAAATATAATACTTTATGACTTCTCAAAGGGACGGGTGGGGCACCCGTATGATGTGGCAGGGGTAAACCAGTGAAAGCTGTCAGGCCCTGCTGTTGAACAGAAGAGTGTGTTGTGTCACCCTGACCTGAGTTGACATGGCCGCTTTCTTGTGTTCCGTTTCATCTGGAGGGACGAAAGAATGACCAACTTGGGTGCCGAGGTGCTTAACTTGTTTGAGTGTTTGGGCATTTGTTTTGGCCATGGTCCCCCAAAAAATTTTGTGCGTGTTTTTTCTCAATTTTCCCTTTTTTCTTTTCTTTTGTGTATGTGTTTGTCTTGCTGTCAGTCACCCCTCTCAAGGTATATGACCAGGGTAGATAGATAGATAAATGACTTCTCATAATGCAGCAACTTTATTCTCTTTATTCTTCTTTTCTGAAGTTTTCTGCTCGCTAACCTTTGGGACACATCACACTAGAGCGATGATGTCATTGAGTCTTGTGCTGAAAGCAATTGGACCGAGGGAGGATGTCTTAAACCATTCCTTACCACTAGCTTGTTTTATGACTTTTATTTTTGTTCTTCACTTCTCTCTTTGCTAAATTTCCCAGCATTACCATTCTAATAGATTCACAAATTTGTTTTAAGCCACTTTTTTCAGTCACCTATCATCCATACTTATATTAGTCTTTTTCACTACTTGTCAGTACTACTTTTCATTTATTTGCTGTGCTTTTTTGTACTTGTTTATACTTTTCTGTCCTTATTTTGATACAGTTTTGTACATTTCATTAACTTTTAGTACTTTTGTAGCACTTTTCCAAGCTTGTTACTTCATTTTTGTGCTTTTTGGTACTTTTCAGTAATTTTGTTGCACTTTTTTTTTGTTCTTACCGTACTTTTTCATACAATTTTGTACTTTTTGTAAATTTTCACACTTTTTTTCGTGACTTGTTGCATTATTATTACGTCTTTATGTATTTTATGACTTTGCATTACTGTTAGAATTATGTTTTACTACTTTTTAGTTATTTTCAGTATTTCTTTTGTAAAGATTATAGTACTCTTCTGTCAGGGTTGGGTAGGGTTACTTTAACTTGATTACTTTCAATTACTTTTGGATTACTCCAATACCAAATATGCTAATAAAAGACAAAAGAAACTGAATATGAATACAATTACTAAATTTTGTGCAGGCTTGGGGAGTAACGGAATACATGGAACGGCAAAAATGATGTTGGCAAGCTGTTTGGATTTATTTTCATTTTGTTTCTGTCGCATTTTATGTTGGTTAACCGGAGATCAAAGAGATCAAAGCCAGGAGAGAAAGCTTACCCCGTGTTGTGAGTCATAATTTTATTCATATTTAGTTTCCTTTGTCTTTTATTAGCATATTTGGTATTGGAGTAATCCAAAAGTAATTGAAAGTAATCAAGTTAAAGTAACCCTACCCAACCCTGTCTTCTGTACCTTTTCAATACTTGTTACTACTTGATCTTTTCAGCTGTTGTTATGTTTTAGTTTTCTTTATTTTTTGGTACTTTTTACCACGTTTCAGTACTTGTTTCTACCATTTAGTACGTGTCAATACTCGTTAATGCTTTTTTTGGTAATGTTTAAGTACTTATTACTAGTTCTTTTCAAACATTAGAACATTAGTATTGTATTTATGATATGTATTGTATTTTCGTGATAGTACTTTGACATTAGATTCTTCTTCTTTTCAAATTCTATCCAATAATTATATGTAATGCTTTGTACTCTCCAGTACTTTATAGCACGTTGTAGTATTTTTCAAAGTTGTTACAACTTTTTAGTTCCATTCAGTATTTTTCTTTGCATTTTTTATCACTTTTGTGTCCCTTTTTGGGGTATGTTTTAATGCTTTTGTGCTTTTCAGTATGTGTCAGTACTCGTTACTTTTTAGTCCTGTTTTCAGTACTTTTCCATGTTCTTCAGTATTTCTTACTACTCTTAAGTATTTTTTGTCACTACTTTTATGTACTTTTTGTACTTTCATGTACTTTTCAGTAGTTTTCAGTCCTTTTTGTTACTTTCCTGTTTTTTTTTTTAGTACTTTTCAATATATTTTTGTTTTGTTAAATACTTTTCAGTAGTTTTCAGTTTCCAGTGAGTGTCACTACTTTTATATACTTGGTACTACTTTTAGTTTTTATTCAGTATTTTTCTGTGCGTCCTATTTTGGAATGCTTTAATGCTTTTTATGTTTTTCAGTCATTCTTTGTACTTGACTACCTTTCGCTACAATCATTTACTTTTGAGTATCATCAATTATCACATCTCACTGGAACTTGCGATGATGTCATCGAGTCTTGTGATGGAACGTGATCGCTTCTAGGGAGGAGGTCTTAAACGCTTCGTTCCTCGCCATTAGTCTGTTTTATGATATTTTTTTTGTTTGTTCTTCGCTCCCCCGTTGCTAAATTTCTCACCGTTACCATGCTACTACACTCACAGCTTTTGTTTTAAGCCCCTTTTTTTCTTTTATCAGGTCAAAGTCTGCAGTGGGTGTGTACCTGTGTTTACCTTCACCTCCTCCTCTGCAGGAGAAACCTGTCTTTCGTCTTGGCCGGGCCCCGCCCATTCCCATCCCCCCTCGGCCAATCGCGGGAAGGCACCTGAGCCGATTTGCCTGTCGGGCTCCTCACCTTATTGGCCAGGTGGGGGGGCCGCAGGTGGGGCCCGAACTGCCCGGGGGCCGCTCTCTACCAATGGGGACGAGGTCGAGTGACTCATAGGGAGAGGACGGCTGGCTGCCTTCAACACACTTCTCCTTTTTCTGCCTCCGATTCGTTTGTCGTCTCTTCTTCTTCTCTTTTTTTTTTTCAAAAACACGTCCCACCATCCCTACCCCCCGCCCCCACATCATTTTACAGTTTGTCGCCGTGAGAAAAGGTGTGGAGCAGGCCCATGCACACCTTTACTTGGTGTTTGAAAGGCTTCTCTTTGGAATATAACCCCCCTCCTCTAAGCTCTTGTTTTTTCTACCTTTTCTTCGGTGGTATCGATGCCTTTTCTGACGCTTTCCACGATGGATGTGCTCACCTGCAGCTTGTTCGTTTGAGGTTAGTTCCAGTTTTCTTTGTTTTTTGGACCTATTTAGGATCTGTAGTTGCAGATCTCAATCCGGTTCAGTTCTGTTTACAGTCGCATTCTAATCCAATTCGGTATGAAAACACCCAGTTCTGGTTTATGACGGATCGCCTTATATGGCGTGTAGAAATTAGGGCGGGAGCTGACAGTTCTGCAAGGCCTTCAAAAGCAACCGAGCCCACGTTTTTTTTAAGAAAACGTGGCGTAGTTGTCATTTTTGAATACAGATTTGGAGGCTTTTGCTTTTTTTGGGTATGTTTTGCTGTTGTTGAGAACGCTGTCCATCCTGAATTGAAAAAAAGGGGAAGTGAAGAAGACCAGAAGATCTTGATCTTTCACTTCACTTGGGAGGTTGCACCGCAGTGTCTTCTTCCTCTTGCACGCAACATGTCACCCCACTCATGTTGTTTTTATTTTTTTTATAGAAGCTTGTGTCCAAACATCTTCTTTTTATGGCTGCAAAGACACATTTAAAAAGGATTAAAACAAACATAATAGTAGCCTTACATCAGAAAAACGTTACTCTAGGAGTAGTATAGTAGGACAAACTGAATTGTATCTATTTGTTTTATGTGTTTTTTTTATTATTTTTATTTTTTAGAAATAAACTCTTTTATTTTTCCATAATTATTATATTTCACTGTTGCTATTTACTAGATAATGATAGGTATTTGGTGAATGATTACTAAAATAGTTTCTTTGCTTACTTAAGACATAATTTTGAGTGTTATCGTCACTGTCATTTGAAAAAAAAATCATTTTTTTGTGGTGATTTATCTTTCATTTTTCAAATGTTTGCATTTAAAAACATTTGTAGTATTTTTGTTTTAATGCAATAAAAATAAAGAAAACAATTAACATAATTGGTATTCAATGTACTGGTACAGTTATTTTTATTAGTTTTTGGATTTGTGGAATTTTACAAGGTAAAATGGATATATTAAAAACATTATATAATCTATTTATTTAAAAGGTTTGGATTGTATTTTTTTTTTGCATTTGTGTGTTTTTTTTTTGGTGTTGGTGATAGGAACGAGTGGAGAGGTGTTGCAAAAGGATAGTGGGATGTTTAGACGTGTTCTAAGGGATGGGCAGGGCCCCTTTATGATGCGGCAGGGGTAAATCAGTGAAAGCTGTCGGGCCCTGCTGTTGAAGAGAAGAGTGTATTTTGTCACTCTGACCCGAGGGACATGGCCGCTTTCTTGAGTTGATTCCCGTTTCATCTGGAGGGACAAAAGCATGACCGACTTGGGTCCCGTGGTGCTTAACATGTTTGGGTGTTTGGGCATTTGGGTCGGCCATGGTCAAATTTTTTGTGTTTTTTGGTACTTTTTCCTTTTCTCTTTTCTTTGTTTTTGTATTCGTGTTTGTCTTGCTGTTGGTCACTTCTTTTGAGGGATATGACCAAGGTAGATAGATAGATAGATAGATAGTGTTCAGGACAAGCATTGAAAAATGCCCCCTAAATTTTAATGTGATGTATTTTTTCACCTAAATTGTTTATTTATTTATTTATAGGCATGCAACATTGCAATAAATGTTAAAAAAAAAAGAAATATAATAGCATGTATAAAATTTGCATAAATGAAATGTTTAAGAATGAAACATTACAAGTATGCAAAAAAAAAAGGTACCCAAAAATGGTGATTTTTTTTTTTTTTTTTTTCAACCTGACGAGATCAAATCTTTTTAGGGGTGCACAAATGTAATTTGTTGTTAATGCTGCGGGTTGCTGACTAATAACTAGCAGACCACAAACGCCCCCCCGTGCCACTGATTTCACACCCTCTTGTTAGCTTCCCATTTCATCACAAATCCACTCAGGGGTCACATTTGGAAATCAAGTCGGACTTCTCAAGCCATTAAATCTGTTCGGGCCCCTGCTATCTGCCATCTTTTAGCCCGATCCCCCGCCCCCCTTCACATCTACTTTCCTAATTTGCATTGGAAATGAGGACCGGCTCTCGACTCCGAAACTGTTTTCTGATGGGGGGCTTACAGTGGTCACTCGGGGCCGCCTTTCTTAATTGGGGCCAGTCACTTAAACATGGTCAAACGACTTTGTTTTGTGTTTTTGTAGTATTTCCATCGTAGTATTTTTCTCGCATTTCTGTAATATTTTGTAGTATTTCCACAGTTTATTTTTGTAGTGTTTCTTGAGTATTTCTGTAGTAATATATTTCTAACATTTTTGTAGTATTTATTGAGTATTTCCATAGTAGCACTATGTTGTTTATATGTAGTATTTTTGGTAATATTTATCTGGAAGTGTTTTTGTATTACAGCATTACTGTTGTGGTATTTCTATAAAATATATTTTTGTAATTAAAACAAAAAATGGGTCTTTGATAAGTTATAATCAATATATTATCCTTATTATATTTTAAACTTGTTTTACCTATGAAAACCAAATATATATCAAATTCATAGAATGTTGGAAATGTAAACATTGCTAAAACGTAAAACATTTTTTTAAATGACCCCCAAAAATGCTGATACATTCCATATATGGTTTGTTACAATGTAAACAGTGAATTTTTTTTTTTTTAAATATGATAGTACAAATTTTAGTGGGACATTTAATTTTTTTTAATAGATTTTTAATGAAGTAAATTTAGCAAAAAATGTAAAAAAAAACAACCAACAAAAATATTTGAAAAAAAATAAAAAAATGTTTTATTCAATGTTTAAGTTGTAAACAAATAAATGCATCAACCAAAAAATGCTGATACAGTGCAAATTTTTATTTGCATTTTAAATTTTGCTACAAAAGTATTCAATTTTAACTACACGTAATTATGATTTATTTGTTATTCATTTTTTATAAAAAAAATTCTACATTTATAGATTTATGATGTAAACATTGCCCCCAAATTGATTTGATTTGTATTAATTACAATTATAATGTTTGAAGTGGTCATTTTTCTTCCTTGCTTTTATGGATTTCTCTTACTGTGTCAACGTTGCAAAAATGCCACCGGCCTTAAAGGGTTTTTACTTCAATTAAATGTATATACTGGAAATGATACATTTATTGTTTAATTTTTAATTCAAAAAAATATTGGCCAGATCTTGCCTGGTTCTTCAGGTTTCCAAATCAAACAGCCTCAAATGAAATCGGCACAAAACCTTTACATTTAAGAAAGAAATGGTCTTGCAATTAATCCCTACCGCATTTGAAGCATGCTATTGAATATGACTCATTTACAGAAGCTGAAAGTAGAACTCAAGATGAGTTCTTAGTAGGTTACCAAATCTTTCATAAGCATGCCTTAAAGCCGTGGTTTACAAATAGTGGGATGGGCCTCCCTGGGGCGCTGCAAGACTTTGACAATGGGGGCGTGTTTGGGATTGGGAACAGTTTTAGTTTTTTACTGTCCTGGAATATAGTGCATTGCACCTCCACTACACTAGGGGGCAGGAGCACTCTCATTGGCAGAGCGTGCGCTCGGTGGTGAAGCATCCGCGCTTTGCACATGTGTAGCCGAAAGTATTAAATATAGACACAACGTTTTGCCAACCCTCCAGTTCACTCCGTAAAAATATTTAACAAGAACGAGAAGATAGGCGGAGAGAGACGAGGATAAAGAGGAAAAAGCTAAGACGAGGGAGTTTATTGTAGCATATATGGAGATCAGCTTCACTGTGACCACTGTTATGGACAAGGAAATATTGGTGTGCTTTCTATGTTTATAATTGTCGGCAGCAGACAGCATGAAGCCAAATACAAAAATTGGTTTTGGTGGTGGTGTTGGGGTTTGCAAACGTTTCAGGGGGGTCTCGCAAATGGTTTTCTTCTTCTGACGGGGAGCATGACTGAAAATAATTGAGAAGCACTGCCTTAAAACAAGGGCACAGAGGCATTATTTATTCAAATCACACAACTGCAATTCTACTCTTAGGTTTGTTGAAAAACATTTAAAAAAACAAAACATAAATCAGAGACTATTGTATAAAAGAAAACTATTTTAACTCTCACTACCAGTCTACGTAACTGAAATTTTCATTGGTTATAAGATGTTAAATGTATAAGTTAAAAATATTTTATTTAATAATGTACACTTATAATGATTTTTCTAGGGTTGTTCGATACCATTTTTTTTCAGACCAATACTTTGATATTCATCAATACCAGATATAGATAGCACTCGTACTTAAAAAAGGTATTTGACAATGTTTTAAAATTTTCCAATGCTTTTACTAGTGTTGTTTAATATGGCTTCTTTCAGACCAATACTCTAGAACAGTCATTGATACCAGCACAGATACCACTAGTCCCTCCTCCCATAATTTGCTAATATTCTTAAATAAATATGTATTTCTGACACAATGGTTATGATAAATGGTAACATTTCTACTAGGGTTGTTTGATACCATTTTTTTCCAGGCAGATATTCAACTCTTGAATAGTCATCAATACCAGATGCAGATACCACCAGTACCACCTCCGAAAAATGGCTAATATTATTAAAAGAAAGACCTATTTTGACTCACAATTTTAAAACATTTCTTACTTTTTTACTAAGGTTTTTCAATAACACTTTTTTAGACCAATACCTATATCTTGAATAGTTATTGATACCTAAAACAGATACCACTAGTATATTAAAAAATACTGATAGCTGGGATGGGCTCCAGCACCCCCGTAGCCCTACTGGGGATGTGCGGTGCAGATAATGGATGGATGGATATTATATATATATATAATATAATTTTACCCAAATAACATAAAGTAATACTCCGAAAATGCAGGGGTGGGCAACTATTTGTTGTCGGGGCCGCTTCGGGTCAAAGAATTTGGCCAAAGGGCCGATCCTGGAGACGTATCCATTTTTTAAATTCATGAATGTGAACATGTTATATTTGTTTCATCAAATTGCCTTTGTAAGGTTTTTAGGCACTGAATTAGACAGTTGTGTAGTACTATTCTAGTTATATTTGTTTGGGCTATTTCTGCAGATGGATTTTTGTTGTATTTCTGTAGTGTTTTTGTAGTATTTCTAGAGTAGAATTTTGTAGTATATCTTTATTTTTTGTAGTATAACTGTTATTGTATTTTTGAATTGTAGTATTACTGCGGTAGTAGTTTTGTAGTATATCTGTATTTTTTGTTGTATTACTGTTATTGTATTTTTGTATTGTAGTATTACTGTGGTAGTAGTTTTGTAATATTTCCATAGTGATATTATAAGTATTTCTGTAGTATTTTTGTCGTATTTCCATATTATTGTTTTATTTGTTTTTTTATGATTACTGTACCGTAGTAGTATTTTTGAATATTTCTGTCGTAATATTTCAGTAGTAGTATTTTTTTTGTTTCATAGTGTAACTGTAGTGGTATTTTTGTAGTATTTATGTAGTAATATTTTTGTAGTATTTATACAGTATTTTTTATAGTATTTCCATAGTAGAATTTTGTAATATAACTGTAGTTGTATTTTTATAGCATTTCTACCATATTATTTCTGTTGTAGTATTTCTTCATTATAGTATGGTATTTTTGAAGTATTTCAATAGTAGTATTTTTTGGAGTATTTCTGTTGTATTTCCATAATAGTACTTTTGTAATATTGCTGTTGTAACATTTCTGTAGTAGTATTTTTGTATTGTAATAAAACTGTAGTATTAGTTTTGCAGTATTTCTATAGTTTTTTTTTCTTTTATAATCAAAGCAAAATAATGCATAAGGTCTGTGTTTTTAAGCACGAAATTTGATATTTAGTATTGTAGTATTTTCGTAGTATTTATGTAGTTGTTTTTGTTGTCGACACGCAGAGGTACAACGGAAACAAAGTGGCACCAAAGGCTCATTTTTTTTATTACTAGTACTTTGTTTACTAGTAGTACTAGACCAGTTTTGTTCGGTTACCCAGATGAGAAAGCCTGCTGGGCTGTAGTTCTCCCACCCCTGGCCTAATTTCTAGTACCAGATACCAAACGTGTCCTTAGGAGACATTTGTTTTTTGTATCGGCAAATGCTGTGAATACCGATACCGGTTTCGGTACTGACACATCTCGTATTTTTGATTTATTTTTCCGAACGACTCTATTTAGATCGAGCCCTTTATGCCTAGCACTGTTTTGTTTATTGCAATCACAACATAGTATTTGCATATGATTTCAATGCAGCTCTCACCCATCCTCCCCCTCGTCGTTTCCCTGAGCAAGGCACTTGTTTGTGCAGTATCCGCGATGCGTTCAAGGCCACGTCGCAGCCCCGATTCATTCCAGCACACCCTTGATACATCCCAAAATCAATTGAGCAACAATCCGCTGATGTCGCAACCGTCTCATAATAGAGCGAGCATGCCGAGACTGGTCGTAACATTTCTTTGTCTCTCGCAGTTTTATTCCTTGCGAGGTTTAACGTTTTTGTTTTTTGCTTGATTTAAGAAGTTGTGACGCATTTTCTCCCTCAAAAATCAAATAAAATCCACAAAATCAAAGTAACTATTCATGGAGGGCCAAAACTGCCAAAATTAGAAATTTGGAATAAATGAAGAAATGAAAGTAGATGTAAAACAGTTGGTAATATTATTTCCGAAATTAAATATAAAAACATAAAAGCCACAGTTCTAAATGAAAAAAAAATCAAAATCAAGACTGAATGAATAAATATAAGTGAAAAATTTCAATGTTTTAAGATAAGTTATGAACTGAACTAAACAAATGGAAATAAAAACAGCAATATGAGTATAGAAATAAATGAGTGAATAGTTGTTAACACAACCAGTTCAGGGTGTCCCCTGCCCAACGCCCGAAGATAGCTGGGATGGGCTCCAGCCCCCCCGCGACCCTACTGAGGATAAGCGGTGCAGATAATGGATGGATAGATGAAAACATAAGTACAGAAATAATACAATTTAAAATTAATGAATAAATATAAGTGAAAAGTCAATGGTTTGAGATATTAATTCTAAAAATAAACATAATAAGATGGAAACACAATGATATATAAAGTATAAATAAACAAAGGAATACATTTACAAATTAATACAGAAGTAAAAAATAAATAATATATACAAGATCAAAAAAAATAATAAATACAAAAATAAAGTGAAAAGTCAATGGTTTGAAATATTAATTAAAAAATTGAGTACATGGAAATAAAAACAACAATAAATATATATAAATTGAGTAAAAGAAAACATTTAAAGGTAAGTACAGAAATTAAAAAAACATTCAAAATATAAAAAAAGCAAAATGATAGAGGTAAGTGAAAATAAAAATGATTCTGAAATTTCATAAAAATACATGTAAATGAAACCAACAAACACATGAACAAATGTAAAATAAATACAGAAATAAGAAAAGTCATACAGTATGAAGAATAAAATAAAATAATATTTAAAATAAAACTCATTTGAAGCTTTATTTCTCATATTATCTAAAATTGAATGTAAATAAAACATCAATACAAGAATAAAGACATACAAAATAAAGAGATTAAAGTCAACATTTGAAAATATAATGTAATACATTATTTAAAAAATACAAAATCAAGATTTTCGAAATAGGAATAAATGGAAACACAAACATCAATATATAAACACATAAACAATGTTTATAGATAGATAGATAGATAGATAGAAAAAATGGAAGATATATAAAAATATGAATAAAAGCTAAGCTGAAATAAAAAATTACTTTTATAATCAAATATAAGAACACAACAATAAAAACAACAGTACCAATAAAAAGTAAAAATATATTTGAAATAAGCAACATTAAAAAGAAACAAATGCATAAATAAAAGTAAAAATACAAATATAAATTCTGTAGATACAAAATATACATCAAAAGTCATATGAACAATATATAAGTATATAGATACAAAAATATAAAAACAAATAACGAAAAAAAACAAAAAAACCTCGTTATAAAAATCTTCGATACCTCGATTAAAGGTACTCCCAAATTCTCAAACCTGCAAATGTAAGGAAATGGTGCATGGGTTTTGGATAATAATATATATATATATATATATATATATATATATATATATGTTAGCTCGTTATATTTCAATGATTTTCTGAGATAAAGCATTTTGAGTAAAATTCTTGAATCCCTTGGCGCGTGGAATCTTTTGCCACAAATTATTACATTTGTGTGGACGTCCTGAGCCTACTTGGAAAAAAAACCCCCCTTCTGTTTGGGAATACCTTTAATGCTCATATGCAAGCTAGCATGCTAGTCAGGTCTCAAGATGGCTGCCTTCAGACGCAATGTCGTCACTTTAAGAGAATGTAAAAAGGGAAAAAAAACTTAAAGAGAATGTAGGCCATAAATGGCTCGCATTGTTTGGAGATCACCTGTAACCGTTTTCTTTTCAATGACATTAATGACAAGGCCGTCTTAAATAATTACACAAATTGTGCAAGTCATCTCGATACTGAAAAAGAAAAAGTCGTGACTGGGATTTACTCACTGGGAAAAAACAAAATATGAATGAATGAGAGAACAAAGTAATACATTGCTTCATTGTTGTGTTTATTCTAGTAATGTATGTTTTTTTTTTTTTAATTCCCCTAGATGAACAAAAATCTTAACTCTCACTAAAACAATAATGGGGAAGGGGGCAAAGAGTAGATAGATAACCTGCCCAAAAAAAACCCGTCCTTTTTTCCCCAGAAAAAAAATATATTCGAGAGAAACCCAAAAGCTGTCCAAAATCAAAGGAAAAGGAGAGGAATGAGCGAATATTAAGCAACTGGTAGATAACTTCTCAAACATGTAAAAAAAACAAAAAAAAACCCAACAAGATTTGCTTATATTCATTCAGTTTTTTTTTTATCAGAAAAAAAAAAATTCAGAAGAAACTGAAACACTGCCCATTTTGTTTTAAAAGGGCTTGGCAAACGGTAGGTAATTGGTAGATGACTTCGCCAAAATTTAAATATAGAAAAAATTAGATAAATAAAGATGTGCCACGTCAGTTATGCTTTTTTCCAGGAAAAAGATATCGGGGAGAAACTTTAACAATGCCCAAAATGAAAGGAAAAGAAGAGGAGTGCGTGAATGATGGGTAACTGGTAGATTACTCCTCAAACATGTAAAAAACAACAAACAAACGAAAAAACAAGATTTGCTTACGTTCATCAAGCCTTTTTTTCTATCAGAAGAGAAAAAAATTTGGGAGAAACTGAAACACTGCCTTTTTTTTGCCCAAAATGAAAGGAAAAGAAGAGGGGGTGAATGATAGGTAATTGGTAGATCACTCAAAGGAAAACAAAACAAGATTTGCTTACATTCGTTATGATTTTTTATCCAGAAAAAAAACAAACATTGGGGTAAACTGAAACACTGCCCCCCCCCCAAAAAAAAGGAGGGGCAAATGGTAGGTAATTGGTAGATATCCCCACCAAAATGTAAAAATAAAAAGAAGTTTGACATTCCGAAAAACCCTAACCCTGCCCCCCAGAATAAAATGATTAAAAACCTCTATCATTTCGTAATTTAATTCTATATTCACGGTTCACAGATCCCTTAACCGCATCGGCCCTCGTGGCTACAACAAGGACACAACTCTGGACAGCTTTCTCCACCGTTGACTGGTCTTTTTGGGTTCAGGCAAAGTTGGCACCATTCCATTCCTTCATGTTGACAGCCCAGTTCATTTTCGGTTTTCCTCTCCTCCTGCCCCCTTGGACTGTGCCCTGGAGAATTATCTTGTCCAGTCCTGAACATCTTGTGACGTGACCATACCTCTGAAGTTTCCGTCCACGCACATTTGACAGCAGTTCTTAGTAGGGTTCAATGTGCCCTCTGTTGGTGTTGCGCACTGTTTCGTCTGTCACATGGGCTATGTAGCTGATGCCTAGAAGTTCGCTGTACCATAGCAGGTCCATGGTCTGAATTTTCTTTTCCGGTTTTGCTGTCCAAGTCTCGCAAGCGTAGAGCTAGTTGGAAGTAACCAATGCTTGCATGAGTTTGACCTTTGATTTCGCTGCTATGTTCTTGTCCCTCCAGATGGCTTAAGTCTGGCAAGTTTGGTTTTGGTTTGATCTATCCAGGCCCTGATTTCTGGTTCTGACCCCTCTTCTGAAATGACAGCTACAAGATATTACAATTTGGTGACAGGTTCTAGCTCTCTGTGGTTGATGGTGATGTTTGTGGTGATACCCTGGGGATTGTTAGTCAATGTTGGTGCAGATTTCCATCCCATACTCGCTTGATGCTTTGTCCAGGTGATTGACCAGATTTCTGAGTTCCAGTCCGTCTCCTGCCAATTCGGCAATATCATCAGTAAAACGGAGGTTAGTGATGTTGTGTCCCCCAATACTGACTGTACCTTCCTGTTGCTCCAGAGCTTTGGACATGATCCTTTTCAGAAAGATGTTGAATAAAGTTGGGGAGAGAATGTAGCCTTGTGTCACAAAGACTGGAGTTGGAAACCACGCTCCAATGGTACCATTGATAAGTACTGCACTGTTGGCATTTGCATAGTTGTTCAATGGTCTGAACTAGTTTGTGGCCCATGTTGTACTCCCGCATGGTGGCCCATAAAGAGGCTTGCCATACTCTGTCAAACGCCTTCTTGACATCAACAAAGACATGATAGAGGTTTCTCTGGTGTTGCTGAAACTTCTTGCCCAGATTAAAAATCTGTTCTGTGGGGCTCCTCTCCTCCCTGAAACCTGTCTGTTCTTAACTTCTTCAGCTAGGATGATTTAAGGTTGTGTTTTTAATCCAGCTATGTTATCAGTAATAATTGGATCATAAAAATGTGAGGGGGACGAGTGGTGATGGCCTATAATGTGCTGCCCGGTGGGTTCATAAATAACTGGTGGAAACTGGGAAGTGTCTTTTGGCATTGTCTTTTTGAATTGGAAGTGAAACTTGACTTTGTTGTTTTGTTAGCTTGCTAATGGGAATACTAATAGTCTATACCAGGGGTAGCAAACACGCGGGTCTAGAGTCGCATGTTGGCCAATAAGAATGCGGCTCTTTGCCTCATCATATTTTCTATATACTGAGGCTTTTTGCCTCGTTTCACGTTTATTTTTTCCCCCTCTTAAAACACACTTGAATCCATCAGAGTTAATAACAAACAATAAATAATATTTTGAAATTCATTTGGCAGATTTGTTGTTTTTATGCTGCTCCGGACACATAACTGACTGCCAATCATCTGCGTAGGTTACGTCTAATACCGGCAAATTACCGTATTTTCCGCACTATAAGGCGCACCTAAAAGCCTTTATTTTTTTCAAAAGCTGACCATGCGCCTTATAATACAGTGCGCCTTATATATGGATCAATATTAAGTCGCAAAGTCTCGCAACTAAGGCAAGCAGCCGCCAACTAGATTTTTCCCCGAAGGCGAAGAAGTCCGCGGTGTATGCTGGGATTTATATACCGGCGTTTCATTTCCTAACAAATGTGTCAATCATCATTTGAATCAGTCACTATTGGCTAAAGTTATTCGGAGGTAAAGGGGGCGGATCCTTTTTATCATTTACAGGCTCGCATAGGCTAAAGGGGCGAAACAAAGCCTGCAATTGGCCGAAAAAGGTGAATGTGACTCGCACGTTGAGTTGCACTACGGCATAGAGAAAACATTTTTTACTATTCTGTATTTGTAAATATTTTACTCTCCTGGATTTACTACACTCACGGTTGTAAGAAGACCATGGTTACGTATCATTATTGAACGTGATGGCTGCAAGAGAACTTGGGTGAGCTATGCGGCTTTATATTTTCCCGGTATCTTGTTTTAGAACGATCTTGATGTTTCTGTGATGAGTCTATTTTTAAACTAAATTCAATTCAAAGTGTTTATTGTCATATGCACAGTAAAGGACCCCGTTTCCCTGCACATTAAAATTCTTACTTTGCTGTCCACACATTTGCCAGCAAAAAATAAAATGGAAACTAAGAAATGTTTGGCATTTCTTGAATCCCAAGACTTTAACCTTCCGAATGATATTTGGAACGATGCATTTGAGTGATTGGTGACATCGTACAGACACTGTTTCCGTACATGTCTGAGACACGTATTTGCTTCTTGGCAAGCTTTCGGAATGTTAAGGGGGTAATACGTTTGACTGAACTATCTGACTGTTTTGTCGACGTTCCCATTGTAGCGCCTTATAATCCGGTGCGCCTTATGTATGGAAAATATAGGACCAAACACTATTTTTGGGGGGTGCGCCCTATAACCCGGTGCGCCTTGTAGTGCGGAAAATACGGTAAACAATTCATGAGCGTGCAGACTGTTCCCTCATGGTCAAAATGGCAAAATGCAAAGCGAAACGCAAATATGAAGATGAACACAGAGCATTTCAGGAAGAATGGGGAGATGCAAATCACTGTTTATTATGCAGTACCACGTTATCCCATTTCAAGACTTCAAATTTTCAGCGTCATTTTAGCACAGCTCATGCTAATATGAGCACAGAATTCCCCAAAGCTACTGAACTACGCAAGCAAAAATTGAGCACCTTGAAAAGCTAGGTAAAAAGACAGTCTCAAATGTTTCAGCAATTGATTAAGCATGGCGAAACTGTGACACTTGCCTCCTATAAAGCGGCGTGGAACATTGCCCGTGCTGACAAACCATACAGCGAAGGCGAGTTTTTGAAACTGTTTTGTGGATTTAATTGAAACTGTCTCCAGGTCAGTGCGTGGTGTGGCTCTTTGACTCTCATAGTTAAAGATTTCGGCTCTTTGTGTCAAACTTGTTCGCCACCCATGGTCTACAGTGTTCTCGTTTGCCAGCGTCCCTGCGTCCTGGACGCATTATTTTTGCGGGGACGCATCGTGTCAAATCAACGTGCGTCCCCGGGACGCAACTTTTTTGACACAAAATTGTCATTATCATTTTTTAACAAAGATTTACCGCACTCCAAACTTTTCGTGAGGCAGATCCGCCATTGTTGTTTTGGTCTCGCGGTTCGAGTTTTCGTCTGCACGCCGATCTCCAGAGTTGTGTAGTGAAAGTCCGTTTCTTTTTAGAGAACCGGCTTTTTCGGCTCATCTCATTAAAGAGCCGGCTCTCAAACGGCTCACTTGCTTTGATGCATTATATTACGAATGATGATGTTGTATAAAGAAGTTAAGAAAAAAAGAAAGTACAAAAGGAGAGAATGAAAAAAGACAGGTTTGTGGTGATCCCTTTTAATCAGTATATTACTAACAATAATTAAATGCAGAAAATGAATCAATAATTTGAATAAGAAAACGTATTATTCTACTTAATTATATTTGTAGGTATTTTTTCCTTCTACAATGAACGTCTAAGCGACCTTATTTTTGAACTTTTTTTATAATAAACCTCATTCATGTCGAGCAACTCAGTGTCTCACAACAAAGTCTTCATTAACAATATGTATGATATAAGGAAACAGATGTACCGTATAACATGTTAAACTACATAAATAAACATGTTTGAAAAAAAATGTTTTTGTATTTTGTAAGGGAAAATACGACAGTTTGTAAGTGCATGGAGCACACAAAATTTTGGGGACCCATAGATCTCTGTTGGGACCCATAGATTTTTGAGCATGCGAGTCCCCGGGACCCATCACTTTTCAGAGGTAAAATGAACACTGCGGTCTATACCAATGTTTAATCGAGCAGATAGTTACTTTTTTAATGCATATTTTATTGTGACCGCTTGAAAACATCTGTTGGCCTGGAGAAGGATGGGGGCCATCAGACTGTAGTTGCCAAAGACATCACAGGAAACGGTTCCCCTATGACCCTACTGGTTTAGGGATAACCTAACCAAACAAAAAACTCAAGCAATTGTTATTTCTTATGGACTTTGTAGAAGCCATCATCTTCCCCCTCCTGCTTTGTCCTCTCCATGCAACAGTCACCAGGCAACAGCCGCTCCTTGTTTACCTTGGTGTGTTTTGCATGAGGGATTGTCTTCAGAACAAGACCCCCTCCTCCGACACCCCTGCAGCTATAAAGCGCTACCCATCCCACTCTGCGGGATGCGTCTTCATCAAACGTAATTATTCCAACCTGTTAAAAATTAACGCGTTGTTACACAATCCTGCTAGCGGGAACTTTATTCGATTTTGTTGTCACCTGAGCGCCATAAAGCTGCGTAATCGGTGAAACCTTTGGCAAATATTGACCCCTGCCTCGCCCACCCCTGAACTTCCTAAAAGAGGCGGGGCTTATTGAACTGTAATAAGGGTTTTGTATGCGTCGCATCGAGGAGGGACAGTGTGGATTATTTGACCGCTATATGGAGTAGTATGACCAAAAACGAGTGCAGAAAAGTAAAATAAAAAAACTAACTACAGAGACTCAAAGTGACCAAAACACACCATTTTACTTCTTATTTTTTTGCCCAGCCTTTTTGAGCTTATTGAGTACCCGTAGAATTTAGTTTTGTAGTATTACTTTGGTTGTATTCCTGTAGTATTTCTGCAGTCGGCTTTTTAAAGTATTTGTTTAGTACTTTTGGAGTATTACAGTAGTTTTTTTTGTTGTATTTTCATAGTACAAAATTTGTAGTATATCTGTAGTATTTTTGCAGTAGATTGAGTTGTACATTTTAAGTATTTCCGTCATTGAATGTCTGTATTTGGATTTTGGTAGTATTTCTTTCGTAATACTTCTGTGATAGTATTTTTGTCTTATAGTATTACTGTCGTGGCATTTTTGTAGTGTTTCTATAAAAATATATTTTTTAGAATTTCCACAGTACTGTTTCCCTAGTAGTATTTTTGTGGTATTTCTTTAGTATTTTTCTAAAAGTACTGCAGTTGTAATATTTATAGGTGTAATATTTCTGTAGTAGTATTTTTGTACTTGTATTTTTGAAGTATTTCCATAGTTGTATTTTTGTAGTACTTCTGTATATAGGAATTCAGGTGTAATATTTCTGTACTAATATTTTTTTTTCATAATATTACTTTAGTAGTGTTTTTGTAGAATTTTTGTATTTTTATTCTTTTCAAAATGAAAGCAAAATAATATATCCGGGTCTTTTAGTTTTGTAGTATTTTGGTAGTATATATGTAGTAGTCCTTTTGTTGTAGACACACCAAGGTCCAATGGAGACAAAGTTGGCACCAAAAACATTTTTTATTAGTAGTACTTTACTATTATATTTAATTTATGATATATATGAATATGTCATTTTCTTACCATTAATTTTTAGGCTAGCCGGATGAAAAATCCTAACGGGCCGCATATGGCCCACAGCCTGTAGTTTGCCCACCATACATATATGTAATATACATGTATGCAGGTGTATGATTAAATAACATTATGAATAGATATACATGATAAGTGTAAATAATGTTTTGTTTACTTTTACTGTGCTGTGACTTGAGCTGGTAAAGTGCAGTAGCAGGTGGATGCAGGAGAGACCAGTCAATGACAGCGAATTAAAAATGAAACTGCCGCAGCAGCACATTGAGCACAGGAACGGTTCAAGAGAGATTACAATACGAAAGAAAAGGGATATTTTAAAAATGAGTCAAAGCATGAAAATGATCCTTTTTTGGACTAATTCTTGTATTTAAAAGTTTTTTTTATAGCATTGAAGAGTTATATTTCTAATTTCAATTTAGTTGTGAAGTTAATTTTTTCTGGGATTCTGTGTTGATTGACTTTAAAGTTTTTCAGTGTAGAAAGTTCACTATAGAGTGAAATAATAAAGGATGGTTTAATATAGTAGTATAATACATTTTTATGAATTTTACTCACGTATAATGTTACAGTATTATTGGGAGTGTATTGCTTAAAGCAACAAAAATATCTGAAGAGCCGTTTGGGAGCTGAGCTAAAAGAGCCGGTTCTCTTAAAAAGAACCGGAATTCCCATCGCTTATAGATTGCCCTTTACAATAACATACTGTCTACTTCTACGTTTCCCCCATATTTGAGACGTTTTTTGATCAGGTGAATGTCTTTTTTCAAATATTAAGTTTTTTTGTTCTACGTTGTCTTTCTGTGATTAAATAGGTGCCATTTTGTGTTTGTAAAGTTGATTATCACTTAATGAGGGGATTGCAATCATTAATAAAGGGAGCAATTGGCTGAGGGTGCTAGCTATGAAATAACCTCCTGTAGACCATGGAAGAGGAACCAGCATCACAACAGTAGTAGTACTGATCTTCAAGACTATGATTTCGTAAATCGCCTATTTGAGTATGACATTTGATTAAATTTAAAATTCATATCGGTAATTTGGTCTGTTTAGTCGCAGATACGATAAATGTGAATTTCCCTTCGGGGATGAACAAAGTATCTATCTATCTATCTATCTATCTATCTTAAAATAGTACATTATCGGTGTCAGAACACGCTAGTCTTTTTTTGTGTGTAATTAAATAATGAGCAGATTTTTTTTGCATTCATTGCCTTTCATAACTAGTGTGTTTATGTTCTACTAGATTTTAAGGGCACACATTCATCGTAGAGCCCAAAAAATCTTGATTGTGCTCCAAGAAATGCCCCGTTGGAATTTAAAATTTGGAAAATTTTCTTGGGGGGTTGGGCAATGTGGGGACACGCCCCCCGACACGCCCCCCGACACGCCCACATGCACACCCACATACCCCCCTAGACTGTCCACCCACCGGGGTCTCACAAAATTCTATGAGAAACTCCCCTAAATAATAAAATTAATTCGATTAATCGCCTTAACTCCCTCCGGATATATTCTGTTCCCGCCTTTTTTGAATGTATCAAAGTGATGACACAGCACATTAGCGCTTTGCTTTACAAGCTCAAAGATTAGATAGGCTACATGGGCCGGCGATACCCGATACCACACTGACCTATATCAAATGGTGTGAAGTGAGGTAAGCCGAGCTAGCTCCGGTAAGTGTTCAACTGGGGGATGAGAGGACGTTTTTGTAGCGGTTTTATAGCGGTTAGCATATCTGTTAGCATTTCTGCTGACTGCTGCAAATAGGTCAAAGGATCTAGGTCCAGTCGTGATCCAAATAATGGAAATATCGATAACTTTTCTCAATATACCATTCGGTTATGGCAATCCACTGTCCGGATTCAGCTTATTCTTTTTCTAACGAAGCGATTAGCTGCATTAGCAAATAGCATCATTTTGCTTTAGCCGCTTGCATCACGTTTGCAGTTGATGTTAAATCATTTATCATATAGCTGCTAATGTATTGGTATTAATGGATTATGTGGAAATCATACAAATTCGGACTAAAAATGGCACTGTTAAAGTCAAACCCTGGCCAAAAATGTCAGATTTTTTTTCTTTTTATAAAAATGAAAGGACAATAGTCAAAGTATTGCTAATTAGTCACACTTAATATAATAAAAATTAAGATTGTATTTTTTTCATTGATTTGGTGGTTAGCTCCATCTTAACTACTAGCATCATTTTATTAGCTAATGCTAAATGAATTAGCGGCTAATGGTAGT
Source organism: Urocampus carinirostris (assembly GCF_059441175.1). Classification (NCBI taxonomy): domain Eukaryota; kingdom Metazoa; phylum Chordata; class Actinopteri; order Syngnathiformes; family Syngnathidae; genus Urocampus; species Urocampus carinirostris. The sequence goes on along the minus strand of NC_142357.1, from coordinate 36,239,345 downwards.
GTCACTGACCTTTTTTTTTTTTTTTTCAAGTTACCTGCAACCTTGTTTGAGTGACCTGGTTTCTTCAGTAAACCAAGGTGAATGTTTCTTGGGTCGAAATTTATGCCGTAGGGGCGCCACAGAATCAAGAACATTAACCAAAGCAGTATTAAAATTGTTTGTTAGTGAGTCAACAGACCCAGTGATGCTAGCAATGTGGGCACGGTTAATAGCTGCTACTGCTTGTTTCCTGTTTCTTCTGTGTGTAGCGGGCTTTCTTTTCAATGTTATTTTTCTTTTCTGTTTAGCATTAACTTTTTTACCGCATATTATCAGGACTATCAATTTTTCAAGCTGTTGACTGATAAATTTCTTGTTTATAAGGACCGACATCGGCTAATGTAATGTAATCTGATGCAATTTTTTGTAAATATCTGAAAACAATATCAGAATGTAATCTGATACTTTCTTGGTTGATATCATCCTGATATACCAGATGTTATCAAACATTATATATATATATATATATATATATATATATATATAGTAAGTTTTTTTCAAACTAATATCGACTTGAACATTGTAAATCAATATCAGATTGTAATATGATAGTTATTTAGTGCTGATATCAACTTGATATCCGAGATCTGTATGGGATCGGAACACCTCCATTAAGATGTCCTATTTCGGGGATTAGTAATGTCCAGTCAGTTTTTTTTTTGGACTGATATCGATATGGTATCGGAAATCATTATTGGATCGTAATCCTTTTTTGTGCTTATATTGGCCTGGTGACCCAGATAAGATTGTATAAAGAATGTAGTTTTTCATTTTTTTATTTTTTTACTAATATCGGCTTGTTATCGGAAATCAGTATCGGATCATGCGTCATCTGATACAGTTTTGATACAATGTTCATGCCTGAGATCAGTATTTGATCGGATAGCCTTCATAAAGAATGGAAATGTCACCAACATGATATTGTGAGCCATGGTAAAGTGTTTTGTTTATCATAATGATATTTATCATACATCATCAATAATTATTGGACCGATATTTATTGGAAACTGATGACGTAAAAAACATAGTTATCGGTCCAGTAACAAAACAAAAACCTTCATAAGTCTTTATAAGCAATGAGCCAAAGAGGACTGGTTATTATAAATTAGGGGTCACCGTAAGAACCCCTGAGGAGCTCACCTGTGATGGGTCATTGTGATTTTCTTAGGAAAATTGATTTAAAACTGGTACTATAATTTAGTGGTCGACTGACCTTGTTATAACCCTACTTTCAATGATCACGACCTAGTAATAACATAATAATAACATGGTAACAACATTGCAATTGAGTAATAGGTTGTGGATCCAAGAAATACATATCAAACTGGTAGCCCTTTCTTGCTAATCGGTAACGAAAAAAGTAGCTTTCAGCTTCAAAAAGGTTGCTAATCCCTGTCATAAACCCTAAAGGAGGCCATAAAATCGTCTTTCCAATACAGCTAGCATGTCCTTAAGCGCTAGCTTGACCCCCGAAGTATGCGTGACGTGCCGACGAGGCAGGAAAACAGGTTGACTCGGATCGTTCCTATGCAGGAGGGTGTGCCTTTCTTAGGTTTTTTTTTTTTTTAGTTTTCTTTGTTTTTGTTTGAGACGTGGACCAATCAGACAAGCCCGTCTGCGTCCAGACCTGTTTGGTATGCGCCAACACAAGTCGGGTACCCGCTTCCCGGGAGCGCCGCCTTTCCGACTATGCCACTTTCCTGAAATGTTCATAATGATTTTGGACATTTTCATGTTGGCACTGAAAATAATTCCCCTGTCGTCTTTTTCTACTCTCGAAGCTAGCATCATGTCATTCCAAGCCATAAACTCGTTTGTTTTTCAATGTCTAAGACCATTTTGTTGCTCTATGCACTAAAGCTAGCTTTTACTTTGACCCCAAAAGTTTTCTTCTTCTAAACTTAAAACTTGTAAATCATCTTGTAAGCCAAAAGCTAGCTTCTTTTTCCATGTCCAAGACCAATTTCTTCTTCTGTGCGCTAAAACTATCCTCTACTTAAACCTTGTCTTCTTCTACGCATTAAACTAGCATCATCTTGTAAGCCATAACCTTTCTTCTTTTTTAATGCTTAAGACAAGTTTCTTCTTCTGTGCACTAAAGCTAGCTTCTATGTTCATACTTGTCATTGACATTTTTTACATTGGCACATAAACACTAACAAGTATTCCCTAGGTGTCTTTTTCTACCCTTAAAGCTAGCACCATCTTTTTCTAAGCCATAAACTAGCTTATTTTTTAATGTCCAAGACCAACTTCTTCTGAGCGCTAAAACTAATCTTTACTCTAACCCTGGAGGTAAGAGTTTTCTTCTTCTATGCTTAAAACGAGCAATTTCTTGAAAGCCAAAATCTAGCTTGTTTTTCAATGTCCAAGACTAGTTTCCTTCTATACACTAAAGCTAGCCTCTACATTCAAACTAGTCATTGACATTTTCACGTTAGCACATAAACACCAACAAGAATTCCCTAGTTGTTTTTTTTCCTACCCTTAAAACTAGCATCCTCTTTTTCTAACTGAAAGCTTCTTAGTCAATGTCCATGACCAATTTCTTTTTCTACATGCTAAAATTAGCTTCTATTTTTACCCCAAAAGTTAGAGTTGACTTATTCTACACTTAAAACTAGCATCAGCTTGTAAACCAAAATTTGGCTTATTTTTCAATGTTTAAGACAAATTATTTCTTCTCTATTCACTGAAGCTAACATCTACTTTCATAATCGTCACTGAAATTTTTACATTGGCACATAAACACTGACAACAATTCCCTTGGTGGCTACTTCTACCCTTAAAACTAGTATCATGTACTTCTAAGCCATAAACTACCTTCTTTTTCAACGTGCAGGAAAGTTTTTTCCCTTATATGCTAAAACTCATTCATGGTTCAAAGATGTCTTTGTCTGCCCTTATAACTAGCATAATCTTCTTCCAAGACAAAATCTAGCTTCAGAATAGTTCTTTCTTTTATACACTAAAGCTAGCTTCTATCTTGACTCCTAACGTTTGTCTTCTTTTACCCTTAAAACTAGCATTCTCTTGCTTTTGCTGAAATTAAACTTTTACCTCAACTCCAGATATTAGAGTTGTCTTTTCATACCATGAAAACTAACATCTTCTTCTTATCCTAACACTAGCATTTTTTTTCAATTTAAAGAGCATGTTTTTCTTTTCAACATAAAATACTAGTTTCTTCTTCTACGCATATATCTAGCATCATCTTTTTCTACTCTGAAATCTAGCTTCTAACACTATCCCGACACCTAAAGCTAGCATTATTTTCTCCTACGATCAAAACTTGCTTCATTTTCTACTCCAAAGACTAGTTTCTTTTTTTTACGTTAAAACTACAGCCATCTACTAATTCCCTGGAAACTAGCTACTACCGCTAGCCCGGAAATTAGGGATGTCTTCTACCCTGAAAACTAGACTCTACCACTACACAAAAAATTAGAAATGGAAACTAACTACTACCGCTACCCCGGAAACTCGCTTCTACCAATACATTTAAAAGATACAAAAATCTTCTTTTATCTTAAAAACTTGTTACAGAGGTCTTCTTCTACGCTTAAAACTAGCAAAATGTTATTCTATGCCAAATGCTAGCTTCATTTTCAACTCCAAACCCTACTTTCTTTTTCCACGTTAAAACTACCATCATCTACTTATTCCCTAAAAGCTAACTACTACCGCTAACCTCAGTGATGTCTGCTACCCTGAAAACTAGCATCTACCACTACACCAACAATTAGAAATGGAAAACTTATTAGCCAAAAGATAGCTAGACTAGTTTATTTTACTACGCTGAAAACTAGACTCATCTGATTCTACTAGAAGCTTATTCTTCTTCACAATAATCGGTTTTCTTCTTAGCCAAAATCTAGCTTTTTTTATGTGTGTTTTCTACTTAGTAATGGATTTTTGTCCTTAGCATCTTATACTCCAGAAAATACAAGTCATTGGGATTTTTATGTCGGCACATAAACTCCAACAATAATTCCCCCTTTTGCTATGTTTCTTTATATTGGCTTTCAGTATAAATACAAAAGAATACGACTTTCCATGTTGGGTCACGCATCATATTACTCACACACAATCAAGCACCTTAGGGCGGAACATATCAAATATGTCCGCAAAAACGAGATCAACAAGACTCGTATCGTCACTTTCCCTTTCTTGCACAAGTTATCGGCAGCGTTTCGCTTTCGTAATAGTTTTCGGATTACTAGTAAATCCACGGATGTGCGAAAACTTGTTTTTTTCTCTTACGATAAGCAGTTAACAGGGTTGGGTAGGGTTACTTTAACTGGATTACTTTCAATGACTTTTGGATTACTCCAATACCAAATATGCTAATAAAAGACAAAAGAAACTAAATATTAATACAATTACTACATTTTGTGCAGGCTTGGGGAGTAACGGAATACATGGAACGGCAAAAATGATGTTTGGATTTATTTTCATTTTGTTTCTGTCGCATTTTATGTTAGTTTTGCCGGAGATCAAAGAGATCAAAGCCAGGAGAGAAAGCTTACCACGTGTTGTGAGTCATCATTTTATTCATATTTAGTTTCTTTTGTCTTTTGTTAGCATATTTGGTATTGGAGAAATCCAAAAGTCATTGAAAGTAATCAAGTTAAAGTAACCCTACCCAACCCTGGCAGTAAAGTCCCGCTTCTCCTGACTAGTACCAATAATATGACATTGTATACAGATGCTGCCCCAACTATCAGTTGAATTTGTTCGTAGGTTACTTCAGTGCTATATTTTGTAAGTTTTATATAAGTATGTTTAAGGCTTGTATAAGTAACCTGTATTGTTTTGTACTAAAATATAAACATTTCATAAAATAATATGCTCTATAGAGATGAATAAAGTTGAGTGTAACTTACTTTTGTGAGATAAGCTTTAAGAGGTGCTACTCTGTGTTAGAGAGTGGCTGAAAAAAGCAATCTTACCATTCTCTCAACCGCATCAAGCTTTCTTATTCCACTTTCATTTCTAAAGAAACGGCTCGCCTCTTCTTTACACTTTACACCAACCATATTGAATGGAGGCACAAGATATTAAACAGTAAAAATGTGAAAATTCTTAGCGCGCTGGAGATACAGTATAGAATGTTTACACACAAACTAGGAAGAGGAAGCGGATTTCTTCTTCGGGGTGGGTGGTAGGTGAGCTCTCATGGCGCCACATGCTGGTAGTGGCGGAAAGAAGCACTACAGTACTGTCCTGTACTCGGAAAAAGGTGCACACAATACAAAATCTAACTAAAAGCAATGTCCAGATAATTTTCGACATCCCGGGAAATTTTTTTGTAGCTATAGTTTTATGTAAGTCGAATGGTCGTAAGTAGAGGAGCGTCTGTACTATCTATTTAGCGATCTACTTACCTACTTAGCTATCGCTCTGCTAGCTACCTACCTACCTAACTCCTTACCTACCACTCTAGCGCTCTACCTAACCTACCATCTAGCTATTATATACAAACTATTTTAGAACAGATTTCAAAATCTTTGATCAAATCTCCAGTTTTTTTTCCCCTTTTCTCTCAATTGTGGCATGTCAGGACGTTACTGGTAGAATTTAGATGCGAACTTTACCAAAGGACTATCTTTACCTGACAAGATCCAGATGTTGCCCCCCCCGCCTCCCAGCATGTGTCGGTGTAACGAAGTTAAGTGCTTTTCAGAACATCTGCAATTTCCTGTCCTTGTGACATGCGGATCCCCGCTATGTTGCTTCCGAATTCAGACTGCTTCATATATTGTCCAGCAATCTACTTTCAATTATATTTAAATAAAAATATGTATAATGTGTTTTATATTCATACACTATATATACATCCACCGTAAAATTCAGACCTAATTGCAAGCTCCACCTAGTTCATTTTTAAAGATTAAACCATTTTCTACATACATAAGCCGCACCTGACTATAAGCCGCACGTGCCCACATTGAAACGAGATATTTACAGAGAAAGACAGTACACAGATAGTTTTAATAATATACTGTATCTTAACCCCTTAACTGATTTTTGATAAACAAATACGATGTACTCTCAGGACCAGAACGGAAACAGGACCCACTCGCGTAACGTTTACCACGAGTTTTATTGAAGGAACGAGGAAGGGGTGCGGCCACGATCCGATGTTCTCTCTCGTCCTCGGCTTGTGATCCGAACACGGAAGTGGATCTTCCTTAGCGAGCGATGGCGGTGTGAGGGGCGGAAAACTGGTCGGTAGCCGGGACTGGGAGATCAAGACGGGGTCGGGGTCGGAAACAAGTCGTAAGCCGGGACTGGAGAGCAGACGTGGTCGGGATAAAAAAACGGATCGTAATTCGGTACAGGAGAGCAGACGTTGTTGAGATCAAAACAGGTCGTAGCGGGAGACAAACGGGAGCAAAAAAAAACGGACAGGCGAGAGTCAGGGTCAAAAAAAGGCTTGCCTGGTCTCACGGAGATTCACAGACGGACTGACAACAGGGGACAGATAGGAGTGGGTTTAAATAGGGACAGGGAACCAATCAGAGTCCGAGGCAGTTGGTGCCAGTTGGCACAGGTGAATCACTTCGGTAATCATGACATGTACGTGGTATTCTCAACTGAATTTTTACCTATCGAAACTTGCTACCAATGCCTTTTGCGCTTGAGGATAATGCTAATTACAATTTCCCTGGAATTGTGCAAGTTTTCGTCCTACTTATCGTATGAGGCCTTGAAAGTGATGAGTACTTACGATTTTTGTTTTTATTTCATCTTATTTGAGTCTTTTACTGCTTCGAAATACTGTTTTCTGGTGTCGCTTTTAAAAGCCTGGCATATTTTTCTGTGGTAGCATGGTTTGTTGACTCAAGTAATAACATGCATGCCAACTGTCGTTTTATTTCATCAGTAAAAGTTCTGTTTGCAATCGTTCTGAGTTCCAGTGTTGCTGGTTTTACTTGATTATAAAACAAAAATTGCTGTCGGATCAGCCTACGGTAGCACCTTTCGAGAGGGTGGGACATTTCGGCGGAACAGTGGTCTACTGAACTCGTCTTATGGACGTCCTGAAAAGCTCCTCCAGTTTCAAGTCAAGTCAAGTTTATTTGTATAGCCCTTAATCACAAAGAGTCTCAAAGGGCTGCACAGACCACAGATTATTGCAAACCACAGACTCTTATGACACCATCCCCTGATCTAAAACCTACATGATGGCAAATAATACACAGATACAGATAACAGCGGACTTAAAAACCGCTGGAACTACACCTGAGGAGAGTGATATGTCTATAATATTTAGAACTGAATGTCCAAGGACCCCAAAAAGGCCTTTAATCAGCGAACCAGGAAGCGGGTCAAACAGGCAAGTCGTCGGTTTGGCCGTATTTACCAACTGTTTAAGATTATCAAGTGAATCGGGAAAAAAATCCCTGGACATCCACCATGTCTATAAATTTCAGACCTTTAATAAGTGATGTATTAACATCGTCTTTCGGAATTTCTTCCCGTATGCGTTGAATCTTCTTATTAAAGAAGACCGTAAAGTCATGGGCTGAATGTTTAGAACTATCTGGAAAAATCTTTTGCCTCGTTACCGATGTTGCAGTGTCAAAAAGGATTTTGGGGTTATTCTTTTGTGCCGCAATCACCTTCGAAAAATTGGCTGATTTTGCAAAGGCAAGGGCTGCTTTATACTGTAACAAGTTGTCACACCAGGTTTGACCTAAAACCTCAAGCTTGGTAGCGCGCCATTTTCTTTCAGATTTCCTGCAGTCTTGTTTAAGCGATCTAGTTTCACCATACATAGTACATAGTTTCAAACATATTTGTCATTCAAAAAATGGTAATTCACTTCTGTGTTTTTTTTTAACTCTTTCCAAAATTATCTTTGCATTACTTAGACTTCCAGTAGCAGTTTACAATATATGTCCTTTCTTCAAAGTCAAGTCTGGCTTCATTACTCTGTTCAATGGGTTCAGTCTTGAAAAAAGGAATAAATAATTGAGTTATCAGCTGCAAAAAATTTGTATTTCGTCAGTACGCAGTTCGGCAACGTGCTTTTTCGCAAAGGAAGCAGGGGGTGTCGAGAAGTTTCCGCGCTTTTATAGAACTGTTGCCCGCAGTGTGGCTTAACAGACAGGAACTACCTCTGCGATGTTTTTCCTTCCACTGCTGAATTTGCAGGTCAGTATGTGGTGGGACCTTTTTAAGCTTTACCATAGCTATACAATTCTTTTTTATTAAGTCTACGTATGCACATAAGGTTGTGTCTCTGTATGATTAACAAAAGCACGCAACCTTCTGTCTCTGACTCGTGGAAAAGTACAAGGTTGATAGGAGATGAGATTAAATTCCACTCGTCTTTTAGGGCCTGGCACAGCCCCGAATGCCCTCTGCTGCAACGGTCTTGCTGTTGTGCTGTTCTCTCGATGCCATTAGCCTTCCGGGGATGCAGTTAGCCGGCTGGCTGGCTAGCCGCCAGAGTATTTTAAGCCTTCGACTCCACTTGATTGCGTTGTGTTGTCTGTACGGACGGACATGTTATGGTTTTGCTTGTAAAACCTAGAAAGCGAGGTCAGCAAAATGCTGGTGCGAATAAGATAGAAGGATACGTCTATCTATATCGACTTTTATGTACTTCGACCGTGAAAATTTGTGTTGTGGTCCCTGATGCTGAATACCAGCATTGTGTTCTTCTAAGACAAACCCTTCTTTTAAATGCTAAAGCTAGTTTCTTCCTTTAGCCCTGAGATTAGAGTTGTCATCTTCTAATCATAAAACTAGCATCATATTCTTTAAGCTTCTTTTTCAAAGATTAGTTCCTTCTACCAAACGCTAGAAGTTAAAATTGTCTTACTTCTATTCTCAAAACTAACAAACCAAAAGCAAGCTTCTTTTGCTAATTTAAATTCTAGTTTCTTATTCTAAACACGAAAGGCTCTACTTCTTCCATGAGAACAAAGTTGTCTTCTTGTATCCTAAAAATTGGCATCAACAGCCAAAAATTAATTTTTTTTCTTTTAATGCTGAGGAGTAGTTCCTTCTTCTAAGAGTTAAAGCTAAGTTCTACCTCTACCCCAAAAAATAGAGTTGTCGTCTCAAGAATTAGCAACATCTTCTTTCAAGACAAAAGCTAGCTTATTTTTATGTCAAAGACGAGTTCTAAATGCTAAAGCTACTTTCTACATCTACCCAGTCAGTTTCTTCTACTTGCAAAACTAGCATCATTAAGACAAAAGCTAACTTCTTTAATGATGTCAAATACTAGTTTTTTTTTTTTTCAATATTAAAGCTAGCTGCCATACCTAGATCATTTTTCAACGTAAAGGACTTGTTTTTTCTTGTTTGTCAAAAGCTATCATGCTCATCTTCTTCTATACCAAAATCTAGCTTTTACCTCTACCGGCGAAATTAGTTTGCTTGTACTTTTAAAACAAGCATCATGTAGTTCTATGCTACAGGCTAGCCCAGGGGTGTCAAACTCATTTTAACTCGGGGGCCACATGATAGAACAAACATTCTGTCGGGGGCCGGACTAGTAGATTAAGAGAAAGAAAAAGGGAGATAAAGAAATAAGAGAAAGAGGGAGGGAAAAGGAGAGAGGGTGAGACAAAAAAAAAAAGAGAGAGAGAGAGGGAGCAAGCGTGAGAAACAAAAGATAAAAAGTCGTGAGAGAGGGGGTAAAGAATGGGAGAGGAAGAAAGAAATCCAAAGAGAAATAGAAAGACAGAAGGAGAGAAAAGAGAAAAGAAAGCGCGAAGGGTATGAAGAGAGAGAGTAGAGAGAAAAGGAAAAAAGGATGTTAGAGCAAAAGAGGTTAAAAGACACATTGAGAAAGAGACAAAGAGCAACACAAGAAGAAAAAAAGAGAGACACAGAGTGAAAGAGAGAGTGGTAGAAAAGGGGTGGAAAAGAGGGAGAGAGGAATAAATACAAGTACAGTGTCTTTGTGAGAGGCACCTGGCTTTGGCAACATCAAGTTGACATATTTCAATCTGCAGCTTGTTTTTCTCTTGCGCTTCTCTGAGTGTTGTCTCGCGGGCCGGATTCAATCCCTTAGCGGGCCGGATCTGGCCCGCGGGCCGCCTGTTTGACACCTGTGGGCTAGCCTGTTGTTCCATGTCTAAAACGAGTTTCTTTTTCTACACAAAAGGACTAGTTTATTCCTCTCTGTCAAAGGCCATCATCATCATCTTCTATGCCAAAATCTAGCTTTTACCTCTACCCACGAAATTAGTTTGCTTGTACTTTTAAGAAAAGCATCATGTACTTCTATGCTACAGGCTAACTTGTTGTTCAATGTCTAAAATGAGTTTCTTATTCCACACAAAAGGACTAGTTTATTCTTCTTTGTCAAAAGCTATCATCATTATTCTTCTATGCCAAAATCTACCTTTTACCTCGACCCACAAAATTAGTTTTCTTCTACGCTTAAAACGACCGTCATGTACCTCTATGCTATAGGCTAGCTTCTTGTTTAATGTCTAACATGAGTTTCTTCTCTACACAAAAATACTATTTTCTTATTTGTCAAAAGCTATCATCATCATCATCTTCTATGCCTAAATCTAGTTTTGACCTCTGCCTCTGAAGTTAGTTTTCTTCTACTCTTAAAATGAGCGTCATGTACTTCTATGCTTTAAGCTAGTTTCTTCTTCAATAAACATAAAGACTACTTTCTTCTTCTTTGTCAATAGCTTTCATCATCTTCTACGCTAAAATCTAGCTTTTACCTCTGCCCCTGAAATTAGTTTTCTTCTACTCTTAACACAAGCATCATGTACTTCTATGCTATAAGCTAGCTTCTTCTTCAATGTCTAAAATGAGTCTCTTCTTCTACACAAAGATGTCTGCTTCCTTTTCTGTTATGTCTACTCCACTGAAACCTATTCATGTTAGTTTATAGCCAATTGTGATTCTTTTTTTTGCCTATGAACTTGTTGTCCAGAAATTATTAAGTGAATCTAGGAGAGTATTTTGATGTAATCTGTTTTCATCCTCGAGCTGACTCATGCGAGAAAAGTGCCGGAATTTCCCCTGACGTTGGCTACTCGTCGCAAGGTTTAGTGACTAAAGTCTACGAGTCGCCCAAAAAAGAAAAACGAACGCAGAAGCGCTGTCCAGAGACTACTATCGCCGTTCTGCAGCCACCAGCGTCATATCATTGAGTCATTTCCTTGACAGGAACTGGGCACATTCTGCCAAAACAGACAATTTTCTGTATAGTAGTGCCGGAAAGCCCGTTTAGTGTGCCAGCATGTTTCAGCTGCCACCCCCTCGCTTTTCTTTTCTTTTTTTTTTATGGAAATGTTTTTCTTCGATGGCAGCGTCCAATAGAGAAAAGTCAACATGCTTTTGGAAGCTGAGAGCTACCTTTTCTTTTTGTGTTGTTTTTACTGATTTGCACAAAAGGACTACCAGTTTCCAAAATAATAACTTATCACGCTGTTACTATGTTATTACTATGTTATTACCAGGTTGCAAGTGTAACAACCCTCAATCATGCGCGATACAAGGGTTCACAGTCACCCGGTTTATTGCCTGCATTCAATAAACAAATACTACAAAGGAGTCAGGGCATCTGTGCACAACTGCATACATCTTCAGCACGAGGTGATATAGCTGAAGGTATGGCAAGCGCAGAAGCCCATAAAGTGCCAAACCAGAAAGACAGTCGCACAGGCCCATGGCTTACCAAATGAATGCGGTACCACAGTTTTAACAGTAATGCAAAAAAAAAACCCCACAGATTTTGTGAGAATTCTAAAAAACTCAAAATAATAACTTTTCAACTCTGTAATACAAGTTTGGTTAAAACGGGGTCAGTCAACTACTAATACATCCTTTTTCCGAAGCAGAAAGTTTCAAGCTAGCGTAATCTTCTCTTACTCTGAAAGCTATTCTTAAAATTTGTTTTAAACAAGAATATAAGATATTCTAAGTAAACAGAAAATAGATAATCTATTGGATAGTTTATTCAACTGGACACAATCTATGCCCAACTATATCTACAAGGACCTTTTAAGGGTGTGCTCAAGAAAACAATATACACAAAACTTTGGGATGTGGAGCTAGCAAACATACAGTTGATGAACCACAAAAAGAGTTAAAGCGGCATGGTTTAAGTAACAGCACTGACGTCATCAAATTTTCCTTTAAAGGCACAGCATGTTTAAGAGCAGGGTTATATGCATGGCAGGCAAATTATATTAAATAAAAAGTGTACTAGGGCAGCACGGCGGCGCAGTGGTTAGCGCGTGTGCGGCACAGTTCTGAGGTCGTGGGAACCTCCTGCGTGGGTTCAAATCCAGCTCCCGGCCTTACTGTGCGGAGTTTGTATGTTCTCCCCGTGCTTGCGTGGGTTTCCTCCGGGCACTCCGGTTTCCTCCCACATTCCAAAGACATGCATTTCAGGCGAATTGGCCCGGTCCAAATTGTCCCTAGGTGTGACTGAGCGAGTGAGTTGTCTGTCCCCGTGTGCCCTGCGATTGGCTGGCAACCAGTTCAGGGTGTCCCCTGCCCACTGCCCGATGACTGCTGGGATGGGCTCCAGCACCCCCGCGACCCTACCGAGGATAAGCGGTGCAGCTAATGAGATGAGATGAGATGAAAAAGTGTACTAATTTCTAAATACATTTCCACAGCTGTATAAAAAGTAAAAATGTAAGTTAGGAAAAGGGAAATCTTTTTTTTTTTCCCAATAAAAAAATTTACACCGAACTTTGAAATGAAAACTACTAATCACTCATATCATAATGACTTCCGCCAACAATGCACATGTCTAGACTCATCAAGTTGCCTCTTAAAAGCACAGCATGTTTAAGAGCAGAGGAGGCAAACATTGTTAGATATAAGTCTTACTCATTTCTAATTTAGTTAAATAAAAACATATGTTAAAAAAAGGCAGAAATTGCTTTTTTTCCCCACTATAGAGGTTTGCATACATCAGCATTTTTATTTTTAGCGTAATCTGATCTGAAAGTGTTTGATGAGACAAAAATAATGTCCCTGCTTGTGTTTTTGTGTCTTGCATCCCGCAATGTTTGCGCTGTGAGTCAGTGCATAGTCTTTCTGCTAGCTTAAATTGCTCCCTTTCATGGTCAACAATGAGCTCAGCTGACGAGAATAAAGCCTTCTGGGAACGCTCCATTGGTTGATGCATCTTCACTCTAATTGGTTCTTATTGCAACTGGCAACAACGATCTCCATTTTTAGGGCGGAGCCTACATTTGTGTACTGCAATCCCTCCCTACGTAGCGCTTCGTACTACACGGCACCTCAGGGTTTTAAAATATTCCATGATCCGTTATCACTCATTGCATATTGTGAGTGGGGGCTGTTAGAAAAGAAAATCAGGCCTTAAACACCCTGCTGATTTTAAGTCCAAAATACGGGTCGGTTTCAGTTTTTTTTGCTATTACTATATTTCTGCCTTAAATGAACTGCACTCGTGCAGCCGCGGTCCATTTTCCCTGGTTGACTATTGTCAAAAGCAGGGAGATGCAAAGGGCATATTTTTTTCGATTTGGGCTGCTGAAGCGTGTCATTGTGGCCGACTTAAAATGAAATCCCTTGTTCTGTCTGCGATCCATTATCCCCAGTTGTCAATTGCTTAGAGCAGGGGCTTAGGGAGGAAATATTTCTTGTATGTAGTCTTTTTTCGGTTCATTCTGCCAAAAATGAACAGCACCTTGTGGCCCCAATCCATTATTGCTGAGAGTCGGGGGTCAAGACGGCAAATATGTGTCATGCGTGGCAGCTCTTTTTTCCCATTATTTCCGTATAAAATCAACAGCACCTGTGTGGCACGATCCAATATCCCCTGTCTCATATTAGTTACTGAAATAGCAAATTTGAGTTTTGTGTGGCAGCTCTTTTTTCACGTTCTTTCAGCCTAAAACGGACAGCAGCTGTGTGGCTGTGATCCATTATCCCCAATATTATATTGCTATGAGCAGGGACTGTCAGAGGGCACTTTAGTCTGTTGGCGTGCTGTGCCAATGTTGCTCAACTAAAATGAAGTCCATTGTTGAGGCTGCGATCCATTATCTCCAGTCGACTATTGGCGAGAATCAAGCAAGCAGAGCAAATTTGTGTCATGCATGGAAGCTCTTTTTTCCCAATATTTCCATCTAAAACCAACAGCACCAATATCCCTTGTCTCATATTTCTGCAAACGGGGACCGAAATAGCAAATTTGAGTTATATGTGGCAGCTCTTTTTTTCCCGATCTTTCGGCCTAAAACAGACAGCAGCTCTGTGATCCATTATCCCTAATATCATATTGCTGTGAGCGGGGACTGGCAGAAGTCAATTTATTCTGGTGGCGTGCCATTGTGGCCCAACTAAAATTAAATCCATTGTTAAGGCTGCGATCCATTATCTCCAGTCGACTATTGGCGAGAACCGGACAAACAGAGCAAATTTGTGTCATGCATGGAAGCTCTTTTTTTCCAAATATTTCCATCTAAATCCAACAGCACCAATATCCCTTGTCTCATATTGCTGCAAACGGGGACCGAAATAGCAAATTTGAGTTATATGTGGCAGCTCTTTTTTTCCCGATCGTTCGGCCTAAAACAGACAACAGCTGTGTAACTGTGATCCATTATCCCTAATATCATATTGCTGTGAGCGGGGACTGGCAGAAGTCACTTTAGTCTGGTGTTGTGCCATTGTGGCCCAACTAAAATAGTCAATTGTTAAGGCTGCGATCCATTATCTCCAGTCGACTATTGACGAGAACCGGGCAAAATGTGTTGTGTTGTGGCTTTTTTTCTCAGGTCCTAGCACCTAAAATGAACAGCACCCGTGCAGCTGTTATCCCCAGTTGACTATTGCTGCGAGTAGGGGCAAAGAGAGCACGGGGGGGGCTACCACACAGATTTTGGCTTATCGCAGGGGGTATGCAGTACTTACCAGTACAAAGAATAACAAACCTGAGTACACAAACCAAGTCAAACAGATCGGAACAATTTCCGTTCTATCCGTGCAGATTTAAATTAAATTTGCTGCAGGCTATCAGTCCTGTTATGGGAAGTCGACAATGCCGGCAGCTGACGAGATTTCGGACTATTTATAGCGCGGCAACTGCTTCTAATCCCTTGTCAGTCAACGGCAATTACAAACAAATCAGATATGATGAATGTTGCCTGTGTTAATGTATTAAACACATGTGACTTTTGGAGTTAGCTTTAACTTTTTGTCATTTATTGTTATCATTCGTCATCATTTAATTCAATTGAATTAATTGAATATAGTTCATCATGTAATACAAATAATTGTAGAATAACAATTTTACTTTTAAAGTGAATTAACATATCAAAAATATGAAAATATTAACACATGAATAGGCAGGGTTGGGCAGGGTTACTTTAACTTGATTACTTTCATTTACTTTTGGATTACTCCAATACCAAATATGCTAATAAAAGACAAAAGAAACTAAATATGAATAAAATGATGACTCACGACACGTGGTAAGCTTTCTCTCCTGGCTTTGATCTCTTTGATCTCAGGCAAAACTAACATTAAATGCGACAGAAACAAAATGAAAATAAATCCAAACAGCTTGCCAACATCATTTTTGCCGTTACTCCCCAAGCCTGCCCAAAATTTAGTAATTGTTTTCATATTTAGTTTCTTTTGTCTTTTATTAGCATATTTGGTATTGGAGTAATCCAAAAGTAATTGAAAGTAATCAAGTCAAAGTAACCCTACCCAACCCTGTGAATAGGTGACAAAATCAACATTCTGACTGAAAACATTATTTTAGCATAAAAGCATAATACTGTAGTACATTATAAAAAAAATAAAAAAAAATATATATATATATATATATATTAATGATACTAAATAAAAAATGTGAAAAACAGACAAATAACAAGAGTAAAATATTTTAAGATAAATAGTGATACATTTCTCAAGCTAAGAGCTACTTTTTTGTAACTGATTAGTTTCTTGTGCATTTATTGTCACCGTCAGCACACAGGGTAGACCCAATTGCGTAACGTTTTCCCACAATTTTATTGAAAGCAAGAGGAAGGGACAGCGCCGGTGATCCAATGCTTGCTGGACGCGCGAGCAAGTCCTTCTCGCACTCTGATTGTGATCCAAATACGGAACTGGATCTTCCGTAGCGAGCGATGGCGGTGTCAGGGACGGAAAAACTGGTCGGTAGCCGGGACAAGGAGAGCAGAAGCGTGGTCGGGGTCGGAAACAAGTCATAAGCCAAGACGGGAAAGTGGACGTAGTCGGGATCAAAAATGGGTCATAAGCTGGGACGGGAGAGCAGACATGGTCGGGATCAAAACAGGTCGTAGCCGGAGACAAACGGGAGCAAAAACTGGACAGGCGGGAGTCAAGGTCGAAAATGGCTTGCCTTGTATAAACAGAGGTTCGCAGACGGACTGACAACAGTGGATTGACAGGACTGGGTTTAAGTAGGGACAGGGGGGAGCCATTCAGAACCCGCAGCGGTTGGCACAGGTGATTCACATCAGTAATCATGACATTTATAAAATAACAACTTATGACATTACTATGTTATTCAGTTATTAGCTGGTTAATTTTAAAAATTAGTGCTAAAATATGCTCTGTTTATTCATTAAACAATATTCAACATTTGTACTCTCGAAAAATGGGCAGTGTGTATTATTTAGTGTCTCCTAGTGAAAAACAAACAACCTTTATTTATTAGGTAAAAAAACAATATTGATTTGAATACCAAACAAAATACATGATCTATCATCTAACCATGCATTTTTTGAAATACTCGTAGGTCGACATGGGGCTCACCTTAAGCGAGCTGACATAATTGTCTGTCATCTTGCTGCTACGGGTACCCAAACATCTCCGAACGGCTTGGCAAAAAAACAGAGATGTAAAAGGGTGCCTTTTGGTCACTTTGAGTAGTAGTCCCAAGTTTGTATTCCTCCTTTTAACTCACTTTTTTGTTTGCACTACACAGCGACATCTACTGGTCAAATAATACACGCGGCCAATGTTCCCTCTAAGCTCGGCGCTTGCACAATTGCGCACTGCCTGCACATCGTCAGCGCACGAGAAAATCTATCCAGCGCAATGTTCCCTCTAAACTGCGTGTGTCCGCAATTGCGCACTACGCAGAGCTTTTCCACGCACAAGAAAATCTAGCCAGCTCACAAAAATCAGGGCTCGAAATTGCTAATTAAAAAGCGAATTAAGTTAAAGTTACAGTGCATGAAGGTAAAAATACACGGGTTCCCCTGACGTGTTCTAAATGCGGTATTTGGATGTCAGTGTCGAAGTAGAACGAAGTTGAGTACAGTTAGTAGAGTTTTTCGAGAACCGGCTTCTTCGGCTCACTAAAAGGAATCGGCTCTTTCGGGTCCTAAATGGTTCTTCAGGTTGTTTTTGCTTCTTTCATCCCTATATGAACAAATATTATGTAAAATAATGCACAAAACAACTTAAAGGAAGGGGGAATAGAACAAAAAAGAAAAAAATACCAAAATGAAAAAGTGAAAAGCTCGGAAAACAAAACAAAAGGAAGAGAAAATAGAAGGAAAAATTCAGAAAAAAAAGAAAAGCAAGAGAAAAGTAAATAGAGAACAAAAAGAAAAAAGTAACAGCTCTGAAAAAAATAAACACAATGAGATTTATTTTTTAAAGGAATTTTAAAAAAAGTAGAAAAAAACACGGAAAAAAAAAGAAAAAGTTTGTGTTGCATTCAAATAATTTCCAATGATATCAAGTGAATCTTGTTGCCAACGTTGTACTTCCACTAAAAAATGTGATTAAGTACAGTTCTGTATCTTACAACCGACTAAATAAGCCCCCAAAAATGTTAATATTATGCGACAAAATATATCAGGAAATAAAAAGAAATGGATATCTTGTGAAAGAATTGTTGTAAAAACAAATGTCGTTTGCCAGAAACTCAGCAAAATGTAACAAGATGTCAAGTTTTGGACATGTTTGATAATGACTCAGTTGCCACACTTGGGATTGCTGATGCTCACTGTTGTTTCAAGCGTTGCTCACCCACTTTGTGTGAACGCTCAGACCCGTGGAAAATTACAGGGAACATTGCACATGCTGTTTTTTTGGCCGCAGTGTATTTGTCATGCAATCTCTAGCAAACAAACCCGCCCAAATCCCGTTCCCGTTAACTTTATGAAATGGGCCATCTGCCCATTGACCGAGTGACAAAGCTGTAGCCGTTCCGAGTTTTTGAGCGGCGTAATGGAAAGCATGTGCTATCGTCCGCATTCCAGATGACACAAACGCGTCACTCGCTTTTAAAACTCTCGGCTTTATTTACTCTGCGGGC
Organism: Urocampus carinirostris; assembly: GCF_059441175.1. NCBI lineage: Eukaryota > Metazoa > Chordata > Actinopteri > Syngnathiformes > Syngnathidae > Urocampus > Urocampus carinirostris. Next base: position 36,221,014 of record NC_142357.1, on the reverse strand, counting down.
TATTAAGTGCTGACAAACCTCCCGACGAGACCCCCTCCCCGTCTTCGTCTTTGTCTCCTTTGTTTCTTCATGACGTAAACAAGGAAGCTATTGTCATTCCTAGCTTATTCATTAGCGCGTTTTTTTTTTCAAAAGCTTGAAATAAAAACACTATTATCCTCTCCAAAATGTTGTTTTCTTTTCCTTCTTCGTACAATTAGTTTCCGCCATACAATACGGCTAGTGGTCAAATGATAAACACTGTCCCTTTAAAATGAGCTAAATTATTAATCGTATGTAAAATTGTTTTATTTTTATTACCTGGACAAAAATATGAGAAAATATAAATATTTATAGCACTCGTTCTTGGTTGCATTATACACTATAGTGACATCTAGTGATCCATTAAAACATGGTGTCATTTTAAAATAATGGCATGGGGATACAAATGTTTTTGTTTTTGCATCTCCTGAGAAGAAAAATGCTGTGATTTGGTCACTTCAAGTCTCTTTAGTTTGTTGTCTTCCTTGCCCTTTTTAGCACTTGTTTTTAATTGCACTACACAATACAGCAACATCTAGTGGTTAAACAATACACACTGTCCCTTTAAAATAAACTAAATGTCTGCATTTCCTGGGCAAAACGATGAGAGGAAAAAGGGCACAGTTTGAAAAGACATCAATACAGTCTTAAAAAGTGTTGAATTTAACACGCCTTACGATGTAGGAGCGCTGTTTTAATCATCAATTTCATCGATTAGTTGTTGCAGCCCTGCTGTCCCATCACCTAAACCCAATCCGAACTAAAAGTTACTCAACTTTTAACTCTAAAACTACATACGGTAGTAACCATAAAAAAATTATGTACCCACATTAGGACAACCAAATGGTCCCATCAGTATCTGAAATAACGTCTGCCTGGACGCCCGGGGCGTGGATCTTTTACGTCGGCCGTACAACTTAAAAAACGTCTCCGCCCGCGTGGCCGACAACTTTTTCGTCGTGCATTTGCATATCATTTTCCAAAGTAGACGAACAGAGAACACAAGAAAAATGGAGAAGTGGTTAGAAATCAAGCCAAAACCTCAGCCCCAGAAGAAAGATTCAAAAGAAGCTAACAAAATGTATGACGCTACAAAACGTAAACATACATTAGAAGCATTGTGGGAATAGGAATTCACGTGGCTTGTAGCAGACGACGCAACGCTAACCTTGCATGAATGAAGATGAGTAAACACAGGTACATACTGATGGCAGATTGAAAACAGCGATGTCATATACATGCAATGCATGTTTTAAGTAGATTTATAATAAAGTTAATTTTAAAGTATTGCTCTGTTATATATTCTGATTATCAAGCCTTAATACTTTGCAACAATGGGTTTTTTTTTTGCGATGAGTCGTCTTATTGTGTTTCAAGTTGTGAAAAATGGGGCAGGCAACTTTATGGCTGGATAGGCAACTTTTCCCTGGTGTCCGATAACTTTTTGTCATGAGTTTCAGACACTGGTCCTATGACGGACCATTGATCCCTACAATGGTAGTAGAAATCCGAAAAATGGCCGAGTAAACCCATTTAAGTCCTGGTAGGACAGTTCAAAGCAACTCTTTGGCCCGCAGCAACAGGAAAAGCAAGTAGATTATGTGTGTGAGAGAGCGACCTCCAGTCTCTAGGAAAGATCAAGTGAGTGCATCTGAACCTATTAATTCTTGGGCCCACTCCCACCGCTCCCGTCCTCCTGCACTGAAACTTGCCTGTGGGTATCAGCCTCTTTGGCAAACTCGTAGCCCCCCTCCCCCCCGACACTCCAAAAACAGCCCGAGGGTATCCAGCCAAGGCAACATCACAAGGAAGATCTTTCACCCTGGTCTTTGTGCTCCAATCGGGTCCACGTGCTAATCGTGTGATGCAAACATAAATTATTATCACACAGTCCATGAGGAAGAGGGTTCGCTTCAAGACGGTTGTTGTTTCAGATGGAAAAATAATGTCAAAAACTGATTATTTTGTTGGGTTTTGTTTATTTTTTTTGTTTAAAATCATTTAAAAAATTATATTTATATCTCATCTCATCTCATTAGCTACACCGCTTATCCTCAGTAGGGTCGCGGGGGTGCTGGAGCCCATCCCAGTAATCATCGGGCAGTGGGCAGGGGACACCCTGAACTGGTTGCCAGCCAATCGCAGGGCACACGGGGACAGACCACTCACTCGCTCATTTACACCTAGGGACAATTTGAACCGACCAATTCACCTGAGATGCATGTTTTTGGAATGTGGGAGGAAACCGGAGTGCCCGGAGGAAACCCACGCAAGCACGGGGAGAACATACAAACTCCGCACAGGAAGTCTGGAGCTGGATTTGAACCCACGCAGGAGGTTCCCAAGACATGAACTGTGCCGCACATGCGCTAACCACTGCGCTGTCGTGCTGCCCATAATATATTTATATTTGTATTTATATTTATATGTATTTACATTTGCGTACGTGTGTGTGTTCGTAAGTGGCTTATGGGCTCCGAAACAGTTGAACTGATTTTTGTGAAAATCTACACAGTTGTACTTTTGGCCCCTAGGAATGTTTTTAGCTAAGTTTGGTGTCAAGGCACCCCTGATAAATACCAACAGAATCGATAAGCATCTGCTTTTGTGTACAAGTGGCTCTGGAGCTCCATGCCACTACCTAGTGGCTCCCTGTCGGTATTGAACAAACCATGGCCCCAACAACCTCGCCCAAGTAGAATGCCCGGGAATATCAAGCTGGGAAACGCTGGGCTGTTATGCTTGTATGTTATAATCCATGTGTATTCATATACCTTATATATTAATACATTTCATCTTTTATTTTTTGGTTATTCTTTATTTTTCATTTCAATTTTGTGGCATTTTTTTCTAAATCATAGCAGCGACAATATTTTGTATTTTTATTTTATCATTCCAACTTTTGGGAATGTTTTATTTTTTTTTAGGTTATGTTTTATTTTTATTGTAAACATTTATGCCAAAAAGTAAAAATGCCCACACAAATTTTTTAGAGCTAAGTCTTTAGAACAGCAGCAACGACTTTAAGTTTTTTACACATTTATTATTTATTTTTTATGTTTTCCTTTAATTCATAAAGTATTTGTTTATTTTCTATTATATATTAGAATTTTCATCTATTTTTTTCAAATATGTATTTTATTGTCAACATTACAACTCAAGTGAAATCATAACGGTGCAAAATGATTTATTTTTTTGGTGTTGATTTTAAGATGTTTATTTTTGGTTATATATTTGTATCCAATTTTCCGAATATTTGTTGATTTAAAACAATCATTCAATTGGAATTATAACTGTCCTTAAGAATTAAGAATTTTAATTTGATTTTATTTTTTTGTACATTTAGTTTATAATTTAAGTCAAGTCAAGCCCCATGTATTTGTGATGTCTCAAAGGACTGCACAGGTTACAATGACACCATCCCCTGATCTTGAACCAACATGAGGGCGAGGAAAAACTCAAAACCTTAACATGAGTAAAATAAGAAACCTCGAGAAGAAGCCTCACAAGTAGTAATCCCTCTTCCAGGATTACTTGCCTTGACTAGTGTCTAATCATATAATTCCACTATATTTTAAATTTGTATTTATTTTTAATACAAAAATTCTATTAAAATTGTGTTTTTTGTCCAGAAATATTATTTTTTTACTTAATTTTAGTGTACATTTGAATGGTTCCAGTATTGTATTAAATTATATTTATTTTTAATAGGAAAACTTGATTTGAATCGTAATCATTCAGAATTACTACGAATAAATCCAGATTTCTTTCTTATTTTTACTCGTCAATTTTCCTTTTACAAAACTTTCATTTGCACCCAAATCGCTAACCTGGTTTTTGCTCCAGCCACAACCAATTCAGTGGCGTCCGCTCCCTAAATTCCAGCTGCAGTGGAAGCACTTAGCATAGCGCTGACTGCGGTTTTTCCGTCCTCTTGAATTCCCTCCATTAGCGGTCAAAATCAGACAAGTGAATTTGTGTCAAGTGGAATTTCGTCTCGGCCCAACAAAGCGCTTCTTTTTCCCAGAGAGTATTGCTTGAACAAACTTTCCTAATATAAGTACGCTTTTAATCATTTACAGCCACTCCTTTAGCACAATATGAAGATTTGTTGGTGATAGGAATGAGTGGAGAGGTGTTGTGAAAGGATAGTGGGATGTTTGGACGCGTTCTAAGGGATGGGCAGGGCACCTGTATGATACGGCAGGGGTAAACCAGTGAAAGCTGTCGGGCCCTGCTGTTGAACAGAAGAGTGTGTTGTGTCACCCTGACCCGAGTGACACGGCCGCTTTCTTGTGTCCCGTTTCATCTGGGTGCCGAGTTGCTTAACTTGTTTGGGCATTTGGGTTGACCATGGTCAAAACGTTTTTGTGTGTTTTTTGCTACTTTTTCCCTTTTTTAAAATTTTATTCTGGAGATAGATAGATAGATCCTCTCAAAACTAAAACTTAATCCCATTTTTTTCTTCTGCTTCTCAAGGTGTAGATGCTTCAGGGTCAGTCCGATCCTCTGACTCTCATCTCAGGCGGTCTGCAAAGAAAAGGCAGGACAAGCAAGTGTCCTCCAGGCCTGTAGGGGGCGCTGTTTGTGGCCACCGCCATGGCCACCGCGGTGCAGCCCAATGAGCTGGTCTTTGAGTTTGCCAGTAACGGCATGGATGAAATCAACCAGGTAGGCGTCGCTCCCGAGATAATAGTCGATTAACGGGTTGTTGAGGTTTGCTTTTGGGGCAGAGAAAGTTTGTGGTTTTGTGCTTAGTTGAAAAGGATTACATAAAAAATGGCTGCTCTTATTAGAATCAGGTCAAAAATGCACTACCTTGGTTGATTTAAACAAACTTTTTAGGTTTGACCCAATATTAAACAATAGACAACAAACACATACTTATTTTGATAGACCCACATTTTGGGTTACTTTGAATTTACGACTAGTTTTTAGTTTTTAATGATCAAACAATATCGTTATGTTTTAAAACAATATTACCCGATTTATTTTCCTTGCTGTAAACACATATTTTTGGAGGATTTTATATAAAATTGTACAATAACACCGTCTCATTTTGTGTTTTTTAAAAAAATAATTGTTGGGTTGTTTTAGATGAGGTTTTTTCAATTTCATTATTTAAATGATCAAGTTTAATTTTCCTAATATAAAATCGCCCCATTTTATTTTGTTAACAACAAAATGTTTTCAATTAGTGTGGTATTTTCCTTTTTATTCTTCTTTTTGTAATGACCCAAATTTTTGATTGGTTGTTATGTACCATAAGACCTTTATTTCATTTTTTATTTTTATTGTTTTACTTTTGATATATGAACTACACAGTTCCATAGATTTTCAAACCAAATAAAAACACTATAAGCCCAATTTCTTGTTTATGTTTTAGTATTTTTCGCTATTTCGGGTTGAGAAAAAAAGGACCCACTTGTGTGACGTTTACCACAAGTTTTATTGAAAGATAGACACGAACACGGAAGTGGATCTTCCGTGTCGAGCAATGGCGGTGTCAGGGGAGTAAAACTGATCGGTAGCCGGGACCTGGAGAGCAAGACGTGGTTGGGGTCAGAAAACGAGTCGTAAGCCAGAACAGAATAGCAGACGTGGTCGGGATCAAAAACGTGTCGTAAGTCGGGACGGGAGAGCAGACGTGGTCGGAATCAAAATGGGTCGTAGCCGGAGACACACTGGAGAAAAAACGAGACAGGCGGGAGCCAGGATGGAAAAACGGCTTGCAGTGTAAAAACAGAGGTTCGCAGACGGACCGAAAACCGGGGATTGACAGTACTGGGTTCACATACTAAAAGGGAGCCAATCAGAACCCGCGGCGGTTGGCGCCAAATGATCGGGCACAGCTGAGTCACATCAGTAATCATGACAAATACTTAATTTAGGAATGTTTAACACAAATGCTTATATATAATGTAATATTTGATTCTATATTTTGTAAACAAAGACTTTAATACTGTGGTTGTAATTCCACAAAACTCCACAATTTTAGGGGTCGTTTTTGCAAAACAAAATCACCCATTTTTTCTTTAGCTTGCTGTTAAACAAAATGACCAGTTTTTCTTGTTTTATCTTGATTTTTCTAATGATCGAATATTTTGTGGGTTGTTTTTTTTGTGGTATGACCCAATTTTGTGGTTGTTTGTGCCCCCCAAGAAACGGATAGCTGTGTCATAAAACGCAGTCCACTTAACCAAAATCTGTTTATTTTTTTACCTAAGTTTGTATAAAGAAATTCCACTTTTTGCTTTTGTTTGGCAATCGCTTTGCGGCCAAGTGGTTAGTGCGTCAGCTCCACAGGGACATTCAGCTACTGACCTCTCCATGCAAAGTTTGCATGTTCTCTCCGTGCCTGCGTGGGTTTCCTCCGGGCACTCCGGTTTCCTCCCACATTCCAAAAACACGCATGTCAGGTTTCTTGGCAGTTCCAAATCGTCCCTAGGTATGAATGAGCGTGTGAATGGTTGTATTTTTCCGTGTGCCCAGCCGACCAGTTCAGGGTGTCCCCTGCCCACTGCCTGAAGTTGACTGGGATTTGCTCCAGCACCCCCGCGACCCTAGTGTGGTGGGGCAAGAAATGGATAGATGTCTCTCACTTTTATGCACAGTCTGCTATCATATTTTAGTTTTGAATTCACTGTGCCTTTATATCTGAATCTTTGCCCGTTGCAGAATTTGACTATCACCATTGGCTGTTGTGGGAATCTGAGTGTGTGAGAAAATTCATGTGATATCCATTGAGGTCACTTACTCCCATCTTTTTCCAGTTTTATTTTGTCCTCCATCACACAGAGGCCACAGACTACGAGTCTGACGTTATGAGGTGACCCGAGGGCCCGTGTTTGGACTGACATGCTCCTTGTTGATATACAGAGACTCATCCTAGTTAAACTGGGCCCCTGATAGTCCTCCTGAGCGTCTGGAAATTCTGACAACCCTGCATTAGACCAGTGGTTCTCAAATAGTGGGGGGGAGAAGCTTCATCAAAGAGGGCACGTTTGACATTTGGTAACATTTTTTTTTTACTTTCGGGGCGGCAGTGGCTCAGGAGGTAGAGCGCTCGTCTTGGGATCAAGAGATTGCAGTTCGAATCCTGGCTCCTCCGTATTACATGTCGATGTGTCCCTGGGTAAGACACTGAACCCCTAATACCCCCAATAAGCAGGTTAGCACCTTACATGGCTGCCACCCGCTATTGGGAAATGTGAAGCACACTGTAAAGCGCTTTGGGAAGTCTTGACTTGAAAAGCGCTATATAAATCCAGATCATTTCATTTCATTTAACTTTCCCAGAATAGAGTGCAATTGCACCTCCACTACACTAGGGTACAATGGCGTTCTCAGTGGCAGTGTTTTATTCACATTTAACCAACATAAAGTGCATTAAGCATCCAGTACAAAGACAGGGTTGGGTAGGGTTACTTTAACTTGATTACTTTCAATTACTTTTGGATTACTCCAATACCAAATATGCTAATAAAAGTCAAAATAAACTAAATAGGAATAAAATTACTAAATTTTGTGCAGGCTCGGGGAGTAACGGAATACATGGAACGGCAAAAAATGATGTTGGCAAGCTGTTTGGATTTATTTTCATTTTGTTTCTGTCGCATTTTATGTTAGTTTTGCTGGAGATCAAAGAGATCAAAGCCAGGAGAGAAAGCTTACCACGTGTTGTGAGTCATCATTTTATTCATATTTAGTTTCTTTTGTCTTTTATTAGCATATTTGGTATTGGAGTAATCCAAAAGTAATTGAAAGTAACCCAACCCTGTACAAAGAGTAGACACGAAGTGTAGCAGACCCTCAAGTTACCCCATGAAAAAAATACTTAACGTCGGTATGGAGACAGGGTGAAGAGATAAACAAAATTCTCTTCCCAAAGCTAAAACGCAAAAGTTTGTCGAAGCGTACTTCACTGCCATCACGGAGGGAGACGAGTAAAGAGCGGTTCGCTTGCTATGTTGAAAATGTTGGCAGCGGACAGCCTGAAGGCAAATAAATAAATCTGGAGCAATCAAGAATGATCTCAGAAGCTCGAAAGGATTTCTTTTTCCAAGACGCTGCGCATTAGGGTGAGGGGTCATGGGAGGATAAAACAGAAAGTCGGCGTGGTTACCGGAACGGATACAGTATGCATCTTGTGGCCCCGCCTACATTTGGAGCCAGTCTTGTTGAATCCAGAATGACGGGTTGTCACCGGATCCCGGCTGGAGATCGGTTCAGGCCCGACCCGACGGACCGGTTCCGGGTTGATGGTCCGATTCTTCCGAGAGATTTTGCATTGTTCGCCCTGGCTTTGTTTAAGGCTGCGCTCGCCCGGCTGTGCAAACTTTGTCCACCCGAGTAATGATAACCTTTGTGTTTCTGATTGTCTGTGTCGTGTTGACACTGAAGATGATAAATGCACAGTGGGAATTGGAATTTTTATTTTATTTTGTAGCGCTCTTCTCCATTTCATGCAGATTTACTATAACGTATTATTTGGATCCATACTTAGTGCAGACTATCAAACAGTGGCCTATGAGGCTTTTTAATTCGACTCAATGAACAAAAAGTAAAAATAAAATTTAAAGTATAGCACAACCCCAGGATATGGCGACCCCGCCTGACTTAACAGTGTGGAATAAGATATTTTCGGACCTTCATTACAGCATTTTCCTCTCTATACGACATCAACAACAAATTGGTTTTCTGTTTGTGGTTACGATTGTGCAATTATGTCTCCAGGATGCTTGTCTGCTATTGGTGGACATCAAATATGATGCTGGTCCACTATTGGTTTGCATCAAGGCATCATAAGGATGCAGATATGCTTTTGGCGGAACTACGACCCACAATGCCTTTCTCTTCATTGAGTTTTAACATTGTGCGCTTGTAAAGAATTTGCGAGTTATTGTGATACAAAACCATTTTTATACTGTGTTTATTGCTATACATTGATGCCAAAGGTAGAAGCAAAATATGATAACCAAAAAAAAGAAACTTTTGATTATCAAGAAGTACGGAGAAGGCACACAAACTGCTACCTTAACGAAGTTGCGTGGCCGTAACCAATCGAAGATCGGGACTATTGTTAAAAATAAGGATGAGAGTAAAGCAAGAACATTTAAGGGCATGATAATATTTATTTACTATTGTTATTGCTCTTACAACTTGCAGTGATGCTAAACGGAGAAGCAAAAACAAGATAAACATTGAAACGAAGATGGTGATTATAGGATAGAAGGCATTCTCATTGTAACCTTCTATATGGAATACCACTGTAAACAAACTAAGGAAGTGATTAAAGCAACTAAAACTTCTTAGGGCATGACCATCCTTGCTGGTAGAAGTTTTACAATCAATTTTCATTTAAATCCGCTGTCGCCTCCCCGCTCTGCATCCACCCACTAACTCCACTGTACCAGCTCAAGTCACATTGCACAAAAGGTAAATAAAAAAAAACACACTTCAGCTAATTAGCATAGTTTTTATCCACTGTCACACCTCAAATTCCTCTTGCGATCCCTACCTCAGAAGGGAATGATATCATATCCCTACGGTCTTCTTTACTACTTTTTTAACATTATATTCTTTCAATTTTCGCTCACTGTGCTGGATTTAAAAGCGTAAATGGTCAGATGTGGCTCACCCTAGTTTGGACCTGGACTCCGTTCATTTTTTCTAATTGCAAAAAGTGGTTTAGCAAGGTAATTTTTCAACAACAAAAAGGGGAATTTGCAACAAGGTCAATGCATTAATCACAAAGCAGTTAAGTGGAAATAACAGAGCGTGCAAAGTGAGTTTTGATGCATCTTTGCTTTTGTGTCCATGTCACTTATAGAGAACGAGAGGCAATTCCGTGACAATTGAATTCACTTTTTTTATTAAATGGACTGTGTGTAATATTTAGTGGTTTAGTGATACAAAAAAACTTTCATTAATTTAAAAAAAAACATCGATATGAACACTTGACAAAAATAAATGAACTATCACATCAATGTAAATTTGTAAAAAAAACAAAAAAAGAAAACAAAAGTCGAGAAATTTATATTATATAGTTCGTTCAGTTTCACTTTTTTTTAAGCTTAAATCATTGAGTTGCATAAATGAATTGACTTTTTCTTTATTTTTTTAAATTTCCATTAAAAAAAAATAATTCTGCTGTAATTTTTCTGAATTTTTTTAAACCTGTTTTACTATGTTTATTCTGTTATTGTATTTGAAAAATACTTAAAATGAGCAAAAATCAACTGCCAGTAGATCCTTTTTATTTTGACTATGTTAAGAATTTTAATTTCTTATTGTTTTATTTAAATAATAACACAATATTAAAAATGAGCAAAAATCCGTGCACAGCTTAACTTTATTTGAAATATTTTATTTTTACGCAGTGAAAGCCCAACCAGTTTCATCAAAAAAGTTCTTAGATATATCTTTTTGCTTAATGATCAGATAATACCTTGTTTATTGCAGTTGATGGGGACCGGAACCCCCTGCAATATGCGGAAATCTGCCAAGTGCACTCTACCTCCCAGTGGTAAACAAAAAAAAAACTTATTTCATTTAAAAAATATTGATGAAAAAGGAAGGAAATTTGTAAAAAAAAATTGGTAGAAAAATTTGCATCAATTTGATACAAAATGAGACTCACCTAGATGGCGCTGACATAATTATCCACCATCTTGCTGCTACAAGCACCCCAAAAAACAAAAACCTTTTAAAAGGCTGGCCAAAAAATGAATAAAATGGTGTGGTTTGGTCATTCTGAGTCTCCGTAGTTTCCGTTCTTCCTTGTGCTTTATATCACAACTCGTACTACACAACACAGTGTCATCCAGTTGTCAAATATGCGTCTTTTGAAGTTTGATCAAAATGAAAGTCTAGTCACGTCTTGTTTATTTGTATAGCCCTTAATCACAAAGAGTCTCAAAGGGCTGCACAGACCACAGATTATTGCAAACTCCAGACTCTTATGACACCATCCCCTGATCTAAAACCTACATGAGGGTAAGGAAAAACTCAAAAACCTCAAGTCAAATCATGTTTATTTGCTTATCCCTTAATCACAAGGAGTCTCAATGGGCTCACAGACCACATACTATTGCAAACTATAGACTATTATGACACCATCCCCTGATCTAAAACCTACATAAGGGTAAGGAAAAACTCAAAAACCTCAAGTCAAGTCATAATTGTGTAGCCCTTCATCACAAGGAGTCTCAAAGGGCTCACAGACCACAGACTATTGCAGACTGCAGACTATTATGACACCATCCCCTGATCTAAAACCTACATGAGGGTAAGGAAAAACTCAAAAACCTCAAGTCAAATCATGTTTATTTGCTTATCCCTTAATCACAAAGAGTCTCAAAGGGCTGCACAGACCACAGATTATTGCAAACTCCAGACTCTTATGACACCATCCCCTGATCTAAAACCTACATAAGGGTAAGGAAAAACTCGAAAACCTCAAGTCAAGTCTCAGTAGCCTAGATGGTAAGGCGCCCGCTTTGAGACTGGGAGGTTCGGGTTCGCGCCCCGGCCGAGTCATTCCTAAGACTTAAAAAGTGGTCGGCGGCGCCCTCTGTTGGCTGCGGCTGCATCGGCTCGCTACAACGGGTCAGGTGCAATCGACATTTCGTTCTGTGTACATTGTTACACAGAATGACAATACAAGGAAATTATTATTATTATTATTAATTGTGTAGCCCTTCATCACAAGGAGTCTCAAAGGGCTCACAGACCACAGACTATTGCAAACTGCAGACTATTATGACACCATCCCCTGATCTAAAACCTACATGAGGGCAAGAAAAAAACTCAAAAACCTCAAGTCAAGTCATGTTTATTTGTGACGCCCTTAATCACAAGGTGTCTCAGAGGGCTGCACAGATCACAGATTATTGCAAACTACAGACGATTATTACACCATCCCCTGATCTAAAACCTACATGAGGGTAAGGAAAAACTCAAAAACCTCAAGTCAAGTCATGTTTATTTGTGTAGCCCTTCATCACAAGGAGTCTCAAATGGTTCACAGACCACAGACTATTACAAACTACAGACTATTATGACACCATCCCCTGATCTTAAACCAACATAAGGGCAAGGTAAAACTCAAAAACCTCCGCATGAGGAAAATGAAGAAACCTTGAGAAGGGATCGCACATGAGGTAATCCCCCTTTAAGGATGACGAGGCTGCATTAGTAAACAATAAAATATAAAATAATCAAAGTATAATAAAATATAGAATAAAAAGGATGACCAGGTTGGAATGGATGTAGCATTAACAAGTAATACACCGGTATTGATAGTGTACTCATGTTGGAACACTACCTATAATATAACAAAACATAAAAGAAGACAGCACCGGATATGTTGCAACACTAACAAAGTAAAATAACTTTATAACAAAAACATATTCCTTTTAAAATGCATTAAAATGTTTCCATTAGCGTCATTGCAGACTGGCAACATTTCAATAGTAAGTTGATGCCAACAGCCCTTGATTAAAAGTGAGAAAAGGACGAGCAGGCTGCAGGAAGATGAAGTCAGGAGGGATAATGGCTTATCTGTGCAGCGAGACAAGTCTCCATTGTTGGCGTCAACCTCAGGGGCATGCCAGGTGCTCCTGGGGGAGGGCACCGCATTTTTTTTGGGGTCCATTTTGGCTACATTTTAACCATCCTGCTCAGAAAAAAAGCACAGTAGTTTCCATCATGTTTCCTTTGCTTTGGATTTGCTTTGACTACAACGAATATCCTCGTCGAGTTTCCCGTTAATAGTATCGGATATTGCTACAAGCGGCCTTGAAAAAGTCAAATGTGTGCCTCCCTATACAAACTCAATCAGTGTTTTTAAAGCAGTGTGCCCCAAGGGGCTGGCGATAAACTAAAAACATCAGAGTTTTGCCCATTTCCGGGAAATTGAGCTTATTTTAAAGGGACAGTGTGTATTGTTTGACCATTACAGTGTTCCCGCGGATCCTTTAAAAGTCTTAAAAGGTATTGTATTCATTATTTTAATAATAAGACCGTAATTGGCATTAAAATGTCTTAAATCCAAATTTTGAACGTCTTAAAGATGTGAACACATTAATAAAATGAATATTGATTTAATCGTTTATTTTTTAACCTTTAAAATAACTTTCAGTAAGACCAAAATGATTATTTAATTTTAACAAACATTTTAATCGGATATTCTATTTCTCATGAATAAAATGTTCATTAAATATGGAATTCCTACCCCTAAAATCTAAAATACAGTTACATTGTTATAAATAAAATTAATAGAAAATATCTGTTTGTTTTATAGTAACCTTTTTTTCTTTATTCCTTTATTTTTTTTTACTCTTGTTTTTAAAAATAAAATATCCCTCTACTTGTATTTGAGTGTTTTCATTCATTTTTTATTTATTTTATCTCCATGTATTTATTTATTTCCCCTATATTGTGCGTGTCTGGGTATTTGGGTTTCCGGAATGTTAAATGGGGGGTAAATTAGTGGGTTATATTGTGTAATACTTTAAATTACATTTCGGTGTCTGAAAAATTGCTAAACAAATAAATCCGGATGTGATGAAATGCCGTCAGTGCAGAAGGCCAATCTTGACGCGTAATTTGCTGTCCTCTAGTGGCTTGTGATGAAACTGCATTCACTAAAAAAACAACACCAAACCGGTCTTGGGCGTCGATGTTTAATTTTAGTTTTAAATTCTACCCAATTGCCCATATACTGTACATTTTTAAATTGTAGATATTCAATGGGAGCAAACTGAGAAAAAATATATATAATTAAAAAGCATTATCCATATTTTATAATAGAATAAAACACCCCCCAAAGGTTTAAATTTAATCAGTAGTTTTGGAGAAGAGAGAAAATATGGAACCAGCATTAATATTTCAGTAAACCCAAAGTAATTGTGTAAAATCACATTCTGACCATAAATCAATCTTATATGATAGTAAGGTTACTTCTTCTGTTCCTAAAAGGGGCGACCAGTTTGATGCAGTACTCAAATATCAACTTAAAATGTTATTACAACGTTATAACGTCTATGTGATTACCAGGTTTTCAGTTAGACATTAATACAATGTGATCGATCTTTGGGGGAGCGAGAGGATTTCTTCTTCCGAGGGGGGAGTGTGATCGAAAATAATTGGGAAGCACTGGTGTAAGGGAAGTGTAGTAATTTTAATATATTTACACATATTTTGGACATTTAAAAAAAAAAGTATTTATCATGCTAATTATGCCAGTTGGGGCTGGGAATCCCCTCCTCTATCAATCTGCCAGAAAGAGTCAAAAATGTAAATGGGATGTTTACACAATAAACTTAATATAATATAATATCCATCCATCTATCATCTGCACCGCTTATCCTCAGTAGGGTCTTGGGGGTGCTGGAGCCCATCCCAGCTGTCTTCGGGCAGTGGGCAGGGGACACCCTGAACTGGTTGCCAGCCAGTCGCAGGGCAAACAGGGACAGACAGGTCACTCGCTCATTCACACCTAGGGGCACTCTGATTTCCTCCCACATTCCAAAAACATGCATGTCCGGTTAATTGGCCGGTCCGAATTGTCCCTGGGTATGAATGAGTAAATGAATTGTCTGTCTCGGCTGGGATGGGCTCGAGCACCGCCGTGACCCTACTCAGGATAAGCGGTGCAGATAATGGATAGATGGATAGCTAGAAAACTCATGTGATAGTGACATCATTCTTGGTGACCTATTTTCTTATTTCTTGGACTGGAGATGGAATAAGAGCTTGCTCTGTCCACTCCACGCATCGGCCCGGTATTGCAGTACCTCCGGGAACGGTGCATTCGCAATGATCGCAACAAGGCTTTAGGGCTAGGACCTTAGCTTGGCCTTTTGGCTGAGAGTAAGTGTCCCGGCTCCTAGGCTTTGTAGCGTATAATGAACTGACCGATAACGGATAATGGATAATGAATAACGAAGATAGATCAATAACCCTTAAAAACCCCATTTAACAATAGCAAAGGTGATCGTATGGCAGTAGCTCAGGAAACAAAGCGCTCGTCTTGGGATCAAGAGGTCACAGGTTCGATTCCCAGTTCCTATATGTCAAAGCACTAATGCCCTCGATTGGCAGGACGCTGCTGTCGGTGTGTGAGTGTGTGTGAAAGTGACTCTTGAATCTTCTGTATAAAGTAGACCTTTTACTATATTTAAAAAAAAAACCATACTTTTGTGGCAGCTGGACGACCCGTCAGTGTTCCCGGCGGTGATCGTGGAGCAGGTGCCGGCCACGGATCTTCTGCAGGTGTACTCGGGTTTGGAATCGGACGAGGTGACCAACGGGATCATGATGGATAGCGCCATTCACGTGGCTGAGGCCCCCTCCATCTTGGTGGGCGGAGTCGACCTGACAGGTTTGAGCCTTTCCTGTTTTTCCTTTTTCTTTTTGGGTGGTTTAAAAGAATAGATAGAGACGATAGATACATTATTCATCCCCGTAGGGAAATTCACACTTCCAGCAGTATCCTTGTGTTAAAAAAATAAAATAAAGGATATAGAATACAAAAATAAAGAGCATTTAGATAGTGATGTGAAAAATACACACTGTAACTAAAATAGGGTAAAATGCAAATGTGGGGGTGGGGTTTAATGTGGGCTTTTACTTCCCCGGGTGGAGTTAAAGAGCCTCATGGCATGAGGGAGAAATGATCAGGATTGCACCCCACCTCTAAAGAAACGCATGGGAAAAAATATATAAATAATATTAAATAATAAGATGAAATAAAAATTCTTCACCCCCAAAAAGACGTCAGCATGACAGAATGATGCTATCTTAGAAATGCTAGTTAGTAGATCGAGTTATAATAATAATAATAATGAAAAAAAATCAGTGTGCCATCAAACTTTGTCACATTCAGTGCTAAAACTTATTTATTGTTTAATTTAATTTATTATTTTTATTTTTATTTATGCCTCCATTTATTTATTCTTCATTTATTTGCGTCCATTTTTATTTAAAAATAGCTTTTATGTATGTATTGATTTATTTATTGATGTTCTTGTGCATGCCTTAATTGATTTATTATTATTTTAAATTACTCATTTTATTTATTGATGAATGCTTTTATTTATGCTTTTATTTATTTATAAATATTTGTTTTTGTTTTTTTAATAAATTTGTTATTGTTTATGATTTGATTAATCAATTATCTTTTAAAATTGTAATTAGTTACTTCATGCTTTTTATTTGTATTTTTTAAATTTTTGTTCATATGTTTTTCCTTTTTATTTATCAAATAATATACTTATTGTTTTTTGTATTTATTAAACACTATTGACATTTTTTCCGCTTTGTTTTTTATTGATTTATTTATATTCAAATGAATTCATACTTTTTTATTTATCAACGTTTTTATTTATGTAGTTTTTGTTTGTGCTTGAATTCATTTGTTCATGTTTTTTCATTTTATTTCATTAATTAATGGATTTGTACCTTTTTTCGAGCCATAGTGTTTTTAGTTTTGTATTTATTTGTTTCTTTTACTTTATGATTTAATTTATTATTTTCTCCCATGCGTTTCTTTAGAGGTGGGGTGCAATCTTGACTTTAAACCAGGAGGTGGCAGCAGAGAAGCCTATGATTTGCAAGCATTTCTCAGTCGCGCTCGAATAAACTCTTCCCTTTTTTCTCTTGGGGTGTTTGTTCCGCTCTGAACGAGCCTAATAAAATTAAGGTAGAAGCCGATAGGCGCAATGGAAAGTAAAGCATAAGGGCTCTTTGAACTCAGCTTGGCATTGTTAGTACATGCTTGATAGAAAAAGTATTTAACCTTCAACTTTTTAAGGACACCTCAAACTACGCAACTCCCTTTTGAGTATTCATCAGTGTTTCAACTAATTATTTTTCGAATTAATTGATTAATAAATGATTTTCACATATACCGTATTTTCCGCACTATAAGGCGCACCTAAAAGCCTTTATTTTTTTCAAAAGCTGACCATGCGCCTTATAATACAGTGCGTCTTGTATATGGATCAATATTAAGTCTCAAGGTCTTGCAACTAATGAAAGCAGCCGCCGACTCGATTTTCCCCCGAAGGCGAAGTCGTCCGCGGTGTATGCTGGGATTTATATACCGGCGTTTCATTTCCTAACCAATGTGTCAATCATCATTTGAATCAGTCACTATTGGCTAAAGTTATTCGGAGGTAAAGGGGGCGGATCATTTTTATCATTTACAGGCTCGCATAGGCTAAAGGGCGAAACAAAGCCTGCAATTGGCCAAAAAAGATGAATGTGAATCACACGTTGGGTTGCACTACGGCATAGAGAAAACATTTTTTACTATTCTGTTTTAGTAAATATTTTACTGTCCTGGATTTACTACACTCACGGTTGTAAGAAGACCATGGTTACGTTTCGTTATTGAACGTGATGGCTGCAAGAGAACTTAGGTGAGCTATGCGGCTTTATATTTTCCCGGTATCTTGTTTTAGAACGATCTTGATGTTTCTGTGATGAGTCTATTTTTAAACTAAATTTAATTCAAAGTATTTATCCTCATATGAATGGTAAAGAACCCCGTTTCCCTGCACAATAAAATTCTTACTTTGCTGTCCACACAGTTGCCAGCAAAAAATAAAATGGAAACTAAGAAATGTTTGTTTGGTGACATCGTACAGACACTGTTTCCGTCCATGTATGAGACACGTATTTGCTTCTTTGCTAGCTTTGGGAATGTTAAGGGGGTAATAAGTTTGACTGAACTATCTGACTGTTTTGTCGACGTTCCCATTGTAGCGCCTTATAATCCGGTGCGCCTTATGTATGGAAAATATAGGACCAAAAACGATTTTTGGGGGGTGCGCCCTATAACCCGTTGCGCCTTATAGTGTGGAAAATACGGTATGTATATTTTTTTTTTATCGCCAAATTGACAGTTTGAACCTAGGACAATCCAAACTATAGAAGCTCCTTTTTTTTTCTTCTTCTTCAATAACTTCCTAAATCAAAGATTCCTTTGTCTTTGATAATAATGTCGTCATAAGAGTCCATTAAACCTTGTTTTCGAAGGCAGCGTTTGAAAAGTAAATCGTGGCAAGTAGAGCGGCCACATTCCTGACACGCTCCGACCAATCGGCATTCAAATTGTTAGGGGGCGGGGCCTTTTAGTGCCGGTGATAAAATCTGATTTCTCTTTTATCTGCAAAATTTTGCGTGAGTGCACAAAGATAAGTCACCGGTAGCCATCTTGAAAAGAACGGAGCTAGCGGAGGCAGTTAGCATGGTCAGTTGGCAGGATCTCATCATATTAGGTCAGGGGTGTCAAACTCATTTAAACTCGGGGGCCACACGATAGAACGAACATTCTCTCGGGGGCCGGACGGGTAGATTACAGAGTAAGAAATGAAAGAAAGACAGAATGTGAGAAACAAAATAGATAAAAAGAGAAATAACGAGAGAAGGGTAAAGAGAGAAAGAAAGAAATCCAAAATTAAATTGAAAGAACGAGAGGAGAGAAAAGAGGAGAGAAAGAGAGAAGGTTTGAAAAAGAGGAGGGGGGGAAGTAACAGAGAGAAAGACAAAAAAGGGAAAAGAGAGACAGCAAAAGAAGGTAAAAACACAGATAGAAAGAGACAAAGAAGAACAAAAAAAGAGGAAAAGAGTCTGAGAGAGAGAGGGAGAGAGAAAGAGGGAGAGGGAGATGTATGTATATATATATATATATATATATATATATATATATATATAAAAAGATAGAGAGAGAGAGGTAAAAAGAGAAAGTGTGAGAGAGCAAGAGAGAGAAAGAGATACAACTACAGCGTTTTTTGTGAGAGGCACCTGGGTTTGGCAACACCAAGTGGACGTATTTAAACGTGCAGCTCGTTTTTCTCTTGCCCTTTCGTTAGCGTTGTCTCAATCCCTTAGCGGGCCTGATCCGGCCCGCGGGCCGCCTGTTTGACATCCCTGTATTAGGTCATGTAGATTTCTCTTTTTTTTATGGGCGGGGTTTAAATCCTTAAGTCAAGTCATGATTATAGCACTTAATTATAAGGAGTCACTGACTATTGCAAACCAATGACTATTATGACACCATCACCTGATCTAAAACCGACATGAGGGCAAGGAAAAACTCAAAAACCTCAACATGAGGAAAGTGAAGAAACCTTGAGAAGGGACCGCAGGATGACCAGGCTGCAATAGATGTTACATTAAAAAAACAATAAAATAAAAAATAAAATAATTAAAGTATAATACAAAACTTTCCGACATCCCGCCGGCTGAATTTGTTTCTTATTTTTCATTTTGTCTTTGTTATACCAGCTCAGTAGCCTAGATGGTAAGGCGCCCGCTTTGAGACTGGGAGGTCGGTGGTTCGCGCCTCGGCCGAGTCATTCCTAAGACTTAAAAAGTGGTTGGCGGCGCCCTCTGTTGGCTGCGGCTGCATCGGCTCGCTACAACGGGTCAGGTGTAATCGACATTTCGTTCTGTGTACATTGTTACACAGAATGACAATACAAGGAAATTATTATTATTATTTTTTTTTTTAGTAAAGAAAAATATTTTTTATTTATTTATGTTATTGTACAAAATTCTTTTTTTAAAACATAATAAAAATAAAAATGATAAATGTTGATTATCTAAGTAATTTAAACCAACTAATTAATTTCAATAAAAACATAAAAAATGTAAGTTCATTTATTTTCTACATTGAAAAAAAATAATCTACAAAAAAACCCATACATTTATTTTTAATTAATGCATTCAAATATACACACTTAAAATAAATGTATGTAATTACTACGTTTAAATGTATACATTCAGAATATAATTAAGTATATAAATAAAATTCCAATTAATGTATTTTAATAATCGTAAGTAAATAAATACATTAAATTAAATACATTCTCACAAATTTAAGTTAATTAAAAAAATTCAGATCCATTTATAAAATAAAATATAATGTTTGATGTGCTCTCTCTGCCCTTGATCTCAGCAATAATCAACCCAGGATATGTCTGTGTATTTCTAAATGGGGGTTTTGGAGAGAAACCAACTAATTATAAGAAGGAACTTTGAACGAAGCAGACATGCTTTTAGGCGAATTTTTTTCATCTTTTTTTTTTTTTAATTTGAACTACTAAATATTTTACTCTATTTTTTTCTCTGGATTGTCCTTGATGCAACGAAATTCGACGAATTGGATGACGGCCAGGGGACTTAATTAAATTACTCCAGCTTTAGAGTTTTCGGGTATCATCTCAGACTGATCGTGATGTTTCTGTGATGAGTATATTTTAGCACATCTTGAATTGCGAGAGTTTCCAATGATATGTATGAATATTGGAGCTAAATGTAACTAAAATACTAAAATTGCATTTAAACTCAAGTAAACATTCATTCATTATCTGCACCGCAATCAAACAAATGTGTTTCAATTAAAGAGCTTAAATTTGCCCATTTTCATATTTCTGACAAAAAGGTTTGAATCCCTTGATTTCTTTTTCCTCATTTTTCAGAAACGGTCTCCGCGGCGGAAGACAGCATGGAAACGAACGAGGCCGCCGCCGCGCTGCTCAACATGGAATCGCCCAATAACATTTTAGACGAGAAACGCATGTGTAAGCATTTCGTCCTTTCTCCTTTTCGTTTACTGTAAATTCCGGACTACAAGCCCTTACTTTTTTTGCTCCCTTTTTAAACAATGTGGATTAGAGCAAGAGAGAGAGCAAGAGAGAGAAGAGATAAAAAGAGAAACAGAAAGAGATAAAGAGAGAAAATGGGAAGAATAGAAGGGCAAGTACAGCGTTTGTGGCCTTGGCAAGATCAAGTGGACATGTTTTAACCTGCAGCTCGTATTTCTCTTGCGCTTCCCTCAGCGTTGTCTCCCAGGCCGGTTTGAATCCCTTAGCGGGCTCGATCCGGCCCGCGGGCCGCCTGATTGACACCCCTGATTTAGAGTCATCTGTTGGCAGGAAATTCGGTTGCCCTGGCGCTGTTGTCTAGAAACATAGGGGACACATTTTACGCGACGCGGTCCCAGTTAGAGTTTTTTTCGGCACTGTAGTAAATATGTGCCCGTTTTTGTAATTGCTTTCTGGTACTGTGACATGATTCAAACACGTGATAGCCCAAAGGTGTGCGCAGTGCTTAAAATCCAAGAAATGGCAAGATAAAGTTCATTTTTATGGCTGTTTAAATCGCTTAAAATTCAGTGAGTCTCGTTCTAAAGTTTTGTTCTTATATTTGAGTCTGTCGCTTTTAATCAAGTGCTCTCAGTCGTCCGGAATTTACCTTTTTCGTTTTGAATTCAAATACATTTTCTGTCCTTTGCAGTTCCCCACTATGGAACTTTGCTGGAATCGGACCTTACCTACGCCCCCTTAAGGCCCGATAGCATGGACAACTCCAACCTTGACGTCTCCTTGGACGAGGACACCTCATCCATGGACGAGGTGTCCCAAAAATGTCCCTTAAAGCCACAGAAAAAAACAAAAGGTTCGCTCCCAGAGTCATATTTTTGTATTTCCTTTTCTCCAACCTTTTTTGTCCTTTTCCATCCGTCCCAGTGAGGAAGCCCCGAGCGGTGCGTTCGTGTTCCCCCATCTCCACGCCGAATCTCCCCCTGAGGAAAAAGAGCAAAGAGGGCAAAGGTGAGCCTCCACGACAGCCAATCAAAAGCAAGGTGGTTGCGCCTCCTGTGGCCGGAGGACCAAAAGTGACTGATGGCTTTCGAGGACACGTGTCCCGCCCACATCCATCACTCTGTCACCACGGCAACTCGGGAGCTTTACTGTTTTTAAGCACAACTGGCGAACCGGTTACCTGCCTCCGGGTTATTTAAACCATCCCTGTCTTTGAAACAAGGTCGGACAAGACTCACTCCGAGAAGATGTCTAAAAGTGAAAATATGTCTCTTATATGTATATTGTATCTATATTATATATCTATATATATTTATATGTATATCTAGAGAGAGAAGAACCAAAGAAAGATGGAGAGAGAGCGAGCAAGATAGAATGACAGACTGAGACAAAGAGAGAGATAAAGAAAAAGACAGAAAGGAAGAAAAAAAGAGAGAGAGGGGTTCAGGGAGAAAGAATCAAAGATGGACACAGAAAAAGAGACAAAGAAAGATGGAGAGAGAGCAATATAGACAGTTCGAGACAAAGAAAGAGATAAAGAGACGTATAAGGAGTAAAAAAAGAGAAAGAGAGAGAAAGGTACAGGAAAAAAGAATCAGAGAGAAAGACTCAGAGAGAGAGAGAGACAGAGAGACATGCAGAGAGAGAGAGAGGGGGAGAGAGACAAAGAGTGAGGGAGATAAAGAGAGGGAAGAGAGAGAGGGAAGAGAGAGAGGGAAGAGAGAGAGAGAGAGAGAGAGAGAGAGAGAGAGAGAGAGAGAGAGAGAGAGAGAGAGAGAGAGAGAGAGAGAGAGAGAGAGCATTATAGACAGACCAAGACAAAGAAAGAGATAAAGAGACGGATGAGGAGAAGAGAAAGAGAAAGGTACATGAAAACAGAGAGAGAGAAAGAGAGGGAGAGAGAGACTCGGACTCAGAGAGAGAGAGACAGACAGACAGAGAGAGAGAGCCATAGAGAGAGAGACAGACAGAGAGAGAGAGAGAGAGAGAAACTTGACTTTATGTTTAAAAAAAGTGTCAATTAGCTTGAGTAGCTTGGATAAGCTAAAATGTCTATTACGGAAGCCCAAATAACCAATTTGCAAAGTTAGCTTGTCCTATTGGTGCTATTAGCGCTTAATGACCACTCACCTTACACAGCATGTGACAGTCACTCATTATTTGGCCAAATTTGACATTTTTTTCCAACTGTTTCCTTCTTTAGCCACTTAGCTGCCGTTCGAGGCTCACACCTAGACGCTTTTGTTCTTGTTAGCAGTTCCATAGGAAACGGGCTTTAGAATTTTGTGTTTCTCTTTCAGGCTTCTTTAGTGTTTCATCTTCCATTACACACTGTCACTTTAAAGCAGGAGTTCCCAAACTTTTTCCTCTGAGGGCCACATAACTTTTCCCTTCTCTGATGAGGGGCCGGGGTTAGTTTGTAACAGAAAAAGTGTGATGATTGCAGGAGTGCCTAAATGTAAAAATTTATTGTACATCTCACCTGCAAAATAGATGGTAAATGTCAGTCTCACACGACACCATTTACTTGTTGACATTAAGAGTGATTTATTGAACAAGTCTCATTAAATCTCGTGAGGTCCCGTGAGACTTGCCCCAAACACCCTTCTCTGATCTGTGAGACTATGTCATCTAGTGGTGATATACTGGTACTTCACTTTTTCTGCTTTACAAAACAACACCAAAATCCCAAAATATAACATTTTAACTAGTCAGCAACCCTTGTTACGCCGTATAAAATAGTTACTAACTAATAGTTAATAATGAAAATAGTTCAACTTTATTATCAAATATAAATACACGTAGATGAAAAAAAAAAAATCAAAATTCTTTCTGGTATTGTTCAGGGGACCGGACCAAATGTGGAGGCGGGCCGCATCCGGCCCGCGGCCGTAGTTTGGGGACCACTGCTTTAAAGTATTTGATAAACACCAATAAAGCAAAGAGAATTTTGTTTACCTTTGGTCCTGGTCTGCAGGCAACACCATCTACCTGTGGGAATTCCTGCTGGCCTTGCTGCAAGACAAGAACACGTGTCCAAAGTACATTAAGTGGACGCAGCGAGAGAAAGGAATCTTCAAGCTGGTGGACTCGAAAGCCGTCTCCAAACTTTGGGGAAAGCACAAGAACAAACCCGACATGAACTACGAGACCATGGGACGGGCGCTCAGGTGGGGAGAAACGTTGATGTTCCCGTTTCGTTTCTATTGGGATTTAAAGTCTTAACACTTAAAGGTCCTGAAGGCCTGCTGGACTTTTGATAAACAAATCCGTGTCCCTACCATGTCCGCGGTCACATATCATTGAAAACTCTCGCAATTTAAGATATGCTAAAATATGCCATAAATTCCGGACTATTAAGCGCACCTGATTATAAGCCGCACCCACCACATTTTAAGAGGATAACCGCTTTTGTACTTACACAAGGCGCACCTGTATATAAGCCGCATGCGCCCACATTAAAACATGTAACACAATCACAAATTTAACCCAAACCTGACTTTGAGTCCCGCGATTGTAACTGAATATAAATTACACAGTCCAAAAACCACAGCTGGCAAACTGAACGGAAAATGATACCGGTACTTAAGGTTTGATGCAGACCTGCAGAGTCCGGGTCCCGTTGAAAAGAATCCAATGATAAAAAAATGTATATTTCCAAAGGTAAGGGTGGGAAAAATATATATCCACTATTGTCCGCTGCGTCCACAAACACGTCTCACCTTTACTCCACTTCCCGTCAGCCGCTTTTGTTTTCGCCCCTTCTTTTTGATTTGCCCGTGGAAAACATATCAGAATAAGTCTCTAAAATAAATACATTATTAAAATATACAGTTGCAAATACATATTATACATGGTTACACATATTTACAAAGGAAGACGGTACACCGAGAGAGTTTTCAAAGCTTTAATAATAATATTATAACTTTCATCCCAAACCGTGCCTGTTAAGGGTAGCAAAACGCTACTAGCAACACGCTCGCAACACAGTAAACGGCTCTGTTAAAAAAACATAACGTATTTGTAGTAAGTACGGTAAGCCGTCCTCATCTTCCTCCTTATAACTGACGTCATCAAAGTTGTCTTCCCTTCCCGTCTTCATCACGATCAGTCTGAGACGAGATACCCGAAAACTATAAAGCTGGCGTAATTTACCAATTAAATCCCCTGGCCGTCATCCAATTCGTTAAATTTCGCTGCATCAGAGAATCCAACAGAGTAAAATATTTAGTCCAAATAAAAAAAGATGAAAAAAAAATTAGCCTAAAAGCATGTCTTCTTCGTTCAAAGTTCCTTCTTGTAATTCGTTTGTTACATCAAGGACAATCCAGAGAATCCAATAGAGCAGGGGTGGCAAACACGTGGCTCTAGAGCCGCATGCGGCTCTTGGCCAATAAAAATGCGGCTCGTTGCCTCATCATATTTTCTATATACTGTGACTCTTTGCCTTGTTTCATGTTTAGTTTTTTTTTGTGTGTATTGAGGGTGGACACTTGAAATCAACACAAGAACAATACTTGTTGTATTGTAAGGAGAGGAGTGTGTTATGGGAAATAATATGTTTTTAATTGCGTGTGTTTGTGTGTGTCTGTCTGTCATGGCAGGTCAGTGCGTGGTGTGGCTCTTTGACTCTCACAGTTCAAAATTTCGGCTCTTTGTGTCAAACTTGTTAACCACCCCTGCAATAGAGTAAAATGTTTAGTCCAAATAAAAAAAGATGAAAAAAATTCGCCTAAAAGCATGTCTGCTTCGTCCAAAGTTCCTTCTTGTAATTTGTTCGTTTCTCTCCAAACCCCCCATTTAGAAATAAACCGACATATCCCCGGTTGATTATTGCTGAGATCAAGGGCAGAGAGAGAAAATTTGTTTCACGCGTTCAGTATAAAATTTACATTACATGTCCATTTGCAAAAATCATTATCTCCAGTTACTGCTGAGAACAGGGGGACGCTGAAGTGAGCCATTGTACCTTACCTACACTGAACTGATCTATTTTGGCCGCAATCCATTATCCTCGACTCTCGCTGATAGCGGGGGCCGAAAGAGCAAATTTTTGTCATGCACGGCGGCTCTTTTTTTCTGCTCTTTCTGCCGAAAATGAACAGCACCCACGTGGCCAAGATCCTTTATCCCCGATCGACTATTGCTGCAAGCGGGAACGGCAGAATGCATGTTTATAACGGGTTTTTTTTGCATACCGCAGGGGGTATCTAGTCCTTATTTACCGGGTTTATCGTACTTGTCATGAATACGGGTATGTAAACAATTCCATCAGATCCTTTATCCCATTTCCATTCGGATTTTTCCGTGAACGTAGTCTCTGATTGCCTGCAGGTACTACTACCAGCGAGGCATACTGGCCAAGGTGGAAGGCCAACGTCTGGTCTACCAGTTCAAGGAGATGCCGGCCGACCTGGTCGTGATCGAAGACGAAGACGACGGGTCCGACTGCGGGCAGAGACCGGCCAACGGGAGGTCGGCGTCGACGAGGGGGGGCTCCAGGGGGCGGGGCCACCAGCAGATCAAGCAGATGAAGAAGGAACCGGTAGAGCGACGTCTGCAGCAGGAAGGACAAGCTGAGCAACTGCTGCAGATACTGCAAGCTAGCCAAGGGAGCGATGTGGCGCAGGCTTTGAGGTATGACCGACATAAAAGCACTTTGTTGATTCAGTCCAAAATGTCATTTTAGAGTACACCACAACTCAGCTGAATAAAACTTTCAATGTATCTATCTATTTATGTACCTTGGTCATATCCCTCGAGACACATACACAAAAACAAAGATAATGAAAAAAGGGTAAAGTCGCAAAAAACACACACAAAATTCTTTGGGGACCAAATGCCCAAAAACCCAAACCAGTTAAGTACCTCGGCACCCAAGTCGGTCATACTTTCGTCCCTCCAGATGAAACGGGACACGAGAAAGCGGCCATGTCACTCTTCTGTTCAACAGCACGGCCCAACAGCTTTCACTGGTTTACCCCTGCCGCATCATAGAACGTGTCCAAACATCCCACTACCCTTTCACAACACCTCTCAACTCATTCCCATCACCAACAAGAGCTCTAGCTTGCACTAGATTTAGACCTCTGTCCTCCAGTCCATAACACCATCCATCCACGTCAATCGCAGCCTTCCTCTTTCAATGTACAATTTAAAAAAAACACCTTTCTCCCCACCCAATATTTGTATTTAATCTCAAAACGTATTCCATATTTCTGTTGTACTTTTATTTTTGTATTTTTTATTTTTTTTAAGATAAAAATACTAATTTTATTATATATTCCAATGGCCAAATTTTTGAAGGTTAGAAAATACAAGTTAGCATTTTCTATGTCTGATTCCTTGGCTGTAAAAAGGAAAATTCTGCAAAATAAACTAATATATTTAAGTCACTTAATATGTTTCATCAACTAAATCCAATATCAAATTACAAACCAAATCAATTACACTACTTGATTAGCTTAGAGAAGCTAAAATGTCTACTACGGAAGCCCAAATGGCCAATGTGCAAAGTTAGCTTGTCCTGTTGGTGCTATTAGCGTTTCATGACCACTTACTTTACACAGCATGTGACAGTCACCCATTATTTGGGCAAATTTGACATTCGTTTCAACTGTTTCCTTCTTTAGCCACTCCTGTTCACCACTTAGCTGCCTTTCAAGGCTCACAGCTAGCCGCTTTTGTGCTTGTTAGTAGCTCCAATAAATTTAAGACGATTAATACATTTCATTAAATTGAAAGATATTTGTAATGATTTCAAGTAAATAAATACATTTGAATGAATGCATTTGAACTGAATAAGTTGATAATAAATTAAAATGAATGCATTTGAAATATATTTCGGTAAATTCAAATAAATGCATTTTAATAAATGAATTCAAATAAATAATTCTAGACAAATGCAAGTAAATGAATACATTTTGAAACAAATATTTAGATTAATACAAGTAATTTAATATATTGAAATAAAAATATCTAATATCTTACTACAGTTAAATAATACAATTCAAAATGAATGTAAAAACATAAACAATAAAATAAATACATTTACATAAATTTAAATTGACTTAAAAAATATATTTAGAACAATTGCAAGTAACTTCATGCACTAAAAAAATATTTTCATCGGAAAAATATTCCACAAAATAAAATGATCTGCCATATGTAATATTACATTGTTCTAATCATTTGATTTTGCTATTAACCAAATAAAAATGTAATAAAGACAATACACTTAAAATGATCTGATCTACTTGTTTGACTATTAAATTAAGAAAAACAAAAGCCAAAATTATTATTATAACAAATGATTCCATTGTAGCTGTATCACACCAATCTCCATTTCTCTTTCTAGATCAATTACCGATCCGGCCTCCCTCCCGGTGTTCCCCACGTCTACGGGTCCTCTTCCGCCCCTGCCGCTCCCCAATGGGGACTCCGCCCACTGCTCCCCGCCTCGCATCCTTCTGCAACCTGCCCAGACCAGCGAGGTGCTCACCCTCCAGGCCGGGGACAACCTGCAAGAACAGCTTCTAGTGACCAACCTGAGCCCCACGGCGTTCTCCGCCCCCTCCCCCTGGCCCGGCCTCCCCCGTCTGCTTACCATCAACACCGCCTGTGGGCATACCATGGTAGCACAGCAGCCGGGCACCGTCATCGCCACCGTGCTGAAATCGGCCGACTTGTGCGGGCTGCAGGTCAAAGAGGAGCTGCTGGACTCCGGCTACTTCCAGTCGGTCGTGGACGGAGACCCGTGCCTGGCCGGCGTTTTCGCCAAGGAGGAGATGGACGCCGGGGAAGCCGAACTCCAGTACCGGACTGTCATTATCGACAGCAGCCGGGAGCATTCGGGCACGGCGCCACATTCAGAGGGAGGTAGCCCGTGTGAGGGGCTTACCCCTGTGGAGGAGCTGGAGGTGCGAGGGGAGATGTCCCTGCAGTCCCAGCAGACCTTCAAAAGCCTTCAGGAGCTTCCTATGTCCATGCAACTGCCCGCAAACTTTATCCAGATAAAGGCCGAGCCTGCAGAGGCCTGATGAGTTCTCAATACAAAAAATAAAGCAACGGGAGGAGGCCATCTAGATGTTCTTCCACATTGCTGCAATCCGACCCAGGGTCAGGATTCTGGTCCTCAGGATTGAATCGTTTACTCCGTTTTTTGTGCCTAAAGAGATGTATCCAGGGAGGGTTACTTTTTGTTTTGCAACACGTCACATTTCAGTTTAAGGGGCGGATGATGACAAAACCAAAGTCTTCCCTCGAGGAGAACTGTTTTCGGATGAAGCAGGGATGCCGGACAGCCAAACGTGCCAGTTAGTCTTTTGTAGTCCAGCCCGGTTGCAGGGAAATTGTCATATACACTTGGTAGTGGCAGTTGAATAGTTTAGAGCTCAGCGAAATTGACGTATGTGTCCGTCGGTGTCTGTTGAGGAGTTCATACCTTAGCGAAATTGACAGATACACCTATTAAGGGCAGTCGAGGACAATAATACCTCAGAAAAATTGATGCATATATCTGTCAGATGCAGTTGCCGAGTCTAAAACTCAGAATTGACGTATATACAGACATATATATCCGCCAGATGCAATCACAGAGTTCAAACTTCAGCAAAATTCACCCACATGTCCTTCAGTGGCAGTCGAGATGCTTCAACCTCTGTTGAATTGACGTAAATCTCCATCAATAGCGGTCACGGAGTTCAAATTTCAGCAGGAATGACGTAGATATCCGTCAGTGGCAGTCGAGAAGTTCAAACCGCGGCCAAATTGAGGTATACATTTGTGAGTGGCAGTCAAGGAGTTTAAATTGCAGGGAAATTGATGTATTCACATTTCTGGAGCAGTAAAAGAGTTTAAACTTCAGAAAAAGTTACATTTACACCCCCTCAATGGCAATCAAGGATTTCAAACCTCAATCAATTTGACATTTTTACCTGTCAGTGGCAGTCAAGGAGTTGAAACCTCAGCAAAATTGACGAATACACCCATCAGAGGC
The DNA here is from genome assembly GCF_059441175.1 of Urocampus carinirostris. Classification (NCBI taxonomy): domain Eukaryota; kingdom Metazoa; phylum Chordata; class Actinopteri; order Syngnathiformes; family Syngnathidae; genus Urocampus; species Urocampus carinirostris. The sequence continues at coordinate 36,191,374 of NC_142357.1, read as the reverse complement.
GGTCAAGGACATCAAACCTCAGTGAAAATAACGTTATTATCCATCATTAACAGTCACAAAGTTAAACTCTAGTGAAATTAACATATATCTCAGTCAGTGGCATTCGAGGAGTTCAAACCTCAATCTATTTGACATTTTTACCTGTCCGTGGCAGTCAAGGAATTGAAACCTCAGCAAATTTGACTCATATACGCATCAGTGGTAGTCTAAGAGTTCAAATCTCATTGAAATTATTATTCATATCCATCATTAGCAATCGCAGAGTTCATTCCTTTGCGAAATTGACATAGATCTCTCATTGGCAGTCATGAAGTTTAACCCTCAAAAATTTGGACTACTATACCAGTCAGTGCCAGTCGAAGAGTTCAAACCTCAGCGGAATTGACTTATATACCTGTCTGTTGGAGTAGAAGAGTTTAAACAATGGGGAATTTTTCTTACTTGACCAGTCAGTGGCAGTTAGAGTTTAAGCCCCGGCAAAATTGACATTTGTATATCAGTAAGTGTCACTCTAGATTCTAAACCTGAGCAAAATTGACGCGTATGCCTGTCAATGGCAGTCGACGAGTATAAACCTCAACAAATTTAACAAATTCATCAGTGGCAGTAGAAGAGTTTAAACCTCAGAAAAATTGACACATATGACTGTCAGTGGCAGTCGACGAGTGTAAACCTCCACAAATTTGACTACTATACCCGTCAGTACCAGTCGAAGAGTTCAAACCTCAGCAGAATTGACTTATATACCTGTCTGTCGCAGTAGAAGAGTTTAAACCGTGGCGAAATTTTCTTACGGACCAGTCAGTGGCAGTTTGAGAGTTTAAGCCCCGGCAAAATTGACATTTGTATATCAGTAAGTGTCACTCAAGAGTCTAAACCTCAGCAAAATTGACGCATATGCCTGTCAATGGCAGTCAACGAGTGTAAACCTTAACAAATTCATCAGTGGCAGTAGAAGAGTTTAAACCTCAGCAAAATTGACGCATATGCCTGTCAGTGGCAGTCGACGAGTGTAAACCTCAACAAATTTGACTACTATACCCGTCGGTGGCAGTCAAAGACTTCATCCCTCAGCGAAATTGACTTATATACCTGTCTGTCGGAGTAGAAGAGTTTAAACCGTGGCGAAATTTTCTTACTTGACCAGTCAGTGGCAGTTGAAGAGTTTAAGCCCCGGCAAAATTGACATTTGTATATCAGTAAGTGTCACTCTAGATTCTAAACCTGAGCAAAATTGACGCGTATGCCTGTCAATGGCAGTCGACGAGTATAAACCTCAACAAATTTAACAAATTCATCAGTGGCAGTAGAAGAGTTTAAACCTCAGAAAAATTGACACATATGACTGTCAGTGGCAGTCGACGAGTGTAAACCTCCACAAATTTGACTACTATACCCGTCAGTACCAGTCGAAGAGTTCAAACCTCAGCAGAATTGACTTATATACCTGTCTGTCGCAGTAGAAGAGTTTAAACCGTGGCGAAATTTTCTTACGGACCAGTCAGTGGCAGTTTGAGAGTTTAAGCCCCGGCAAAATTGACATTTGTATATCAGTAAGTGTCACTCAAGAGTCTAAACCTCAGCAAAATTGACGCATATGCCTGTCAATGGCAGTCAACGAGTGTAAACCTTAACAAATTCATCAGTGGCAGTAGAAGAGTTTAAACCTCAGCAAAATTGACGCATATGCCTGTCAGTGGCAGTCGACGAGTGTAAACCTCAACAAATTTGACTAATATACCCGTCGGTGGCAGTCAAAGACTTCATCCCTCAGCGAAATTGACTTATATACCTGTCTGTCGGAGTAGAAGAGTTTAAACCGTGGCGAAATTTTCTTACTTGACCAGTCAGTGGCAGTTGAAGAGTTTAAGCCCCGGCAAAATTGACATTTGTATATCAGTAAGTGTCACTCTAGATTCTAAACCTGAGCAAAATTGACGCGTATGCCTGTCAATGGCAGTCGACGAGTATAAACCTCAACAAATTTAACAAATTCATCAGTGGCAGTAGAAGAGTTTAAACCTCAGAAAAATTGACACATATGACTGTCAGTGGCAGTCGACGAGTGTAAACCTCCACAAATTTGACTACTATACCCGTCAGTACCAGTCGAAGAGTTCAAACCTCAGCAGAATTGACTTATATACCTGTCTGTCGCAGTAGAAGAGTTTAAACCGTGGCGAAATTTTCTTACGGACCAGTCAGTGGCAGTTTGAGAGTTTAAGCCCCGGCAAAATTGACATTTGTATATCAGTAAGTGTCACTCAAGAGTCTAAACCTCAGCAAAATTGACGCATATGCCTGTCAATGGCAGTCAACGAGTGTAAACCTTAACAAATTCATCAGTGGCAGTAGAAGAGTTTAAACCTCAGCAAAATTGACGCATATGCCTGTCAGTGGCAGTCGACGAGTGTAAACCTCAACAAATTTGACTACTATACCCGTCGGTGGCAGTCAAAGACTTCATCCCTCAGCGAAATTGACTTATATACCTGTCTGTCGGAGTAGAAGAGTTTAAACCGTGGCGAAATTTTCTTACTTGACCAGTCAGTGGCAGTTGAAGAGTTTAAGCCCCGGCAAAATTGACATTTGTATATCAGTAAGTGTCACTCTAGATTCTAAACCTGAGCAAAATTGACGCGTATGCCTGTCAATGGCAGTCGACGAGTATAAACCTCAACAAATTTAACAAATTCATCAGTGGCAGTAGAAGAGTTTAAACCTCAGAAAAATTGACACATATGACTGTCAGTGGCAGTCGACGAGTGTAAACCTCCACAAATTTGACTACTATACCCGTCAGTACCAGTCGAAGAGTTCAAACCTCAGCAGAATTGACTTATATACCTGTCTGTCGCAGTAGAAGAGTTTAAACCGTGGCGAAATTTTCTTACGGACCAGTCAGTGGCAGTTTGAGAGTTTAAGCCCCGGCAAAATTGACATTTGTATATCAGTAAGTGTCACTCAAGAGTCTAAACCTCAGCAAAATTGACGCATATGCCTGTCAATGGCAGTCAACGAGTGTAAACCTTAACAAATTCATCAGTGGCAGTAGAAGAGTTTAAACCTCAGCAAAATTGACGCATATGCCTGTCAGTGGCAGTCGACGAGTGTAAACCTCAACAAATTTGACTACTATACCCGTCGGTGGCAGTCAAAGACTTCATCCCTCAGCGAAATTGACTTATATACCTGTCTGTCGGAGTAGAAGAGTTTAAACCGTGGCGAAATTTTCTTACTTGACCAGTCAGTGGCAGTTGAAGAGTTTAAGCCCCGGCAAAATTGACATTTGTATATCAGTAAGTGTCACTCAAGAGTGTAAACCTCAGCAAAATTGACGCATATGCCTTTCAATGGCAGTCGACGAGTGTGAACCTCAACAAATTTAAGAGATTCATCAGTGGCAGTAGAAGAGTTTAAACCTCAGCAAAATTAACACATATGCCTGTCAGTGGCACTCGACCAGTCTAAACCTCAACAAATTTGACTACTATACCCGTCAGATTCATCAGTGGCAGTCGAAGAGTTTATTTTCTTAAATAACAATAATCATACAAGTCATGCTTCCAAACGGTGGAATAGGGCATTAAAAACAAAATGTAAAAAACAAATTATGTGTGCTTGACACAGAATATATACAAATCTCTCTCTGTATATACGAATTACATACGCTCGAGATTCACTATTAAAGCCAAGGCAACATTTTATTTATTTTGTGAATTTATAAATTGTGTATAAAAAGGCACGTTTGTACAAGAGGGAGGATAATATTCATGTTTAGTATCAAAAGACCAATTTTTTTAAGACTAAAGACGTAAACAGCTTTTCTATTTCCTTCGTCTCGTTCGTCTCAGTCCCTTTACCGGTTGCACGTGTTTTTTTTTAAAGCTAGCACGAATGAGGATCAAGAAACGTAATATCGGAATTCCTGTTTTGTTCATAAACTGTCAAGTTTTTGCGACGCATTTTGGTCAGGACAATTTGAATGTAAGCGTAACATATGCAAAATTACGACAATCTATAATGACACTGGAGACGCTTTCTTATGCTGCTGCTTTTTTTTTTTTTTTTTTGCTTTGTATATATGTCATCAAAAGCCTCGCCTTGAAGCACTGTTGATTGTCAGTGGCCTTGTTTGTGCTGAGATTTTTATGTTTTTTTTTCCCATTGTGTCCGGAAAGAACAGCAAAAAATGAAAATAAAAATATGCAGAAACATTAAACTTGGAAGAAAAAAAGAATAACGGTTTGTAGTGTATTATTTTGGATACATTTGTTGTTTTTCTACACTGAAACAGTACCACAAAGAAATGAATTATTTTTTTTACTAATGTCACTGTTGCCATGGCGCCCAATTGGCCCCGCCCGTGTGGCGCCAGCTGCGGCTCATTTACAGATTGGCTTTCCGTCTTTTTAAGCTCAGTGCATTTTTCCTTTGTCAGCCCGTCAACGAACCTTTGCCCAGCAAGGCGTGGGTTCTGACTCGGACTCGGTATTTCCTGTCCGGTATTGTTCCCGTTTATTTTGTCCTATTAAATATCTGTTTCCAGTTTCATTCCCGTCTTTTTTTATCTTGTTTATTATTCGCTCCAGTTTTCGTTCCCGTCTAGTTTGTCCAGTTTATTTTGATATCCTGTTTCATTATCAATCCTGTCTGTCCCGTCCTATCCGGTATCTACCCCATCCGTCCGATATCTGCTCTTGCAATTGGAATCGATCTCGTCGGTCTCTGGCTTCCTGTCTTTCCACGCCAGACCGCTGCCCAACGTGCATGACTCCCCATTTCCCGTAAAATAAAAGGCTTGTGTGAGAACGTCACACGTTTGGGTCCTGATCCTGTTCCGGTTTTTGACAGTCATAAATATAAATGTACATAAATGTGTATATCTACTCCGTGTATGTGTTCGATATTCAAATTTACAAATAAAACCCAAAGATTATTTTTCAAAAGACTTTGATATCCTATATGTTAATGTAATTGATATAATTTTACGTGTTAAGTGTAAAGAATTTTTAAAAAGTTGTGTTGATAGTTTTTCTTTGCAATTTATACTATATTTTGCACTAACTGCAAAAATAATTATCTAAAATTAGCACATCTATATGTTATTGTTGATGATTCTACCATAACTCCTAAGTGCGAAACCCTAACCTAAACCCGCCTCAAATTTAACTTTTATACTGTACATGAGGTATTTTTTGCTTTTTTTTTTACCTTTGAGGTCCTTGACCAATCACACACACCTGACGCCAGTTTAAAACAGGTACCTGACTGACTTGTAACGCTGCCCCTTTAAATGGCAGAGCTTTTCTACAAGACAGGGGAGAAAGTGGAAAACAAGCAGAGGAGAGATAAGCCGGAGTTTTGCATTGCAGATTAGTTCTCCAGGCATGTTCAAGTCTCAGAGTTACGATTTTACCTCACGATATATGACTTTGCTGCATTCGAGGCGACAACCAGTCTCCGGCGTTTTTACAACTCGATATCAGTGAGTAGACGGCAGTAAAACCCGTCACTTTCCACTTGTGAAGATGTACCAGCTAAACTTTCCTTTCACCTCACAGTTACATAGCTACACCCCTAGTTGAAAAGTAATATTGATTCTACAGATTTTAACAGCATCGGAAAACAAAAGTGTTTGTGTCATTTTTGCCCCCCTACAGAAACCAAATTAAAACAAAAATAGATTTACTTCCCTTATCTTTTCCAATTTTTAGAATTTTGGGAAACGAGAGTTGCTGAACCCTGCTCTGAACCCCAACTTCAAACCCAAATTTCTAAACCCTAACCCCAAACGTGGTGGCCCCCAAGTAGCCCACGGACCGGTTCTAAAAATACATCACAAGCCATTGTGATTTTCTAGGAAATGTGATTTCTAACTGGCATGATGTTTAGTGGTTCCCCATTTTAATCTCTAATTATTACAACAATGGTAATAACATAGTAACAACATTGTAATAACACATTTTAGAAATGCATATTGAACTGGTGTCCCTTTGCCATAATCAGGAACATAAAACTATCCCTAAAAGGTTGGCGACCCCTGCCCTAGACCCTAGACCCTAAACCACGGGTGCTCCCACTTTTTCAGCATGCAAGCTACTGTACTTACAAAATGAGCCAGTCAAAATCATCTAACCACGAAAGATTCAAGAGCAGTCTAATAATAAAAAAGCGTCTTAATTAGTGGAATAAAATGCTCACAACATGGCACCATTCGTTTTGTAAATTTGATGTGCTGGATCTATCGGGACCAGAACGGAAACAGGACCCAATTGCGGTGCGTTTCTCACAAGTTTTATTAAATGAAAGAGGAAAGACTGCGCCACGATCTGGTGTTCGTTAGGCGCGGGAAACAGGTCGATGGCGGTGTCGGGGACGAAAAAACGTGTCAGTAGCCGGGACAGGAGAGCAAAAACGTGGTCAGGGTCGGAAGCGAGTTGTAAGCCAGGAAAAGAGAGTAGATGTGATCGGGAACAAAAAGAGGTCGAAAGCCGGGACGGGAGAGTAGACGTGGTCAGGAACAAAAAACGGGTCAAAGCTGGGGGACAGACAGGAGCAAAAAAGAGGTGGGAGTCAGGGTCGAAAAGGCTTGCCTAGTGTTAACTGAGGTTTGCAGACGGACTGACAAAAGGGGACAGGTAGGAGTGGGTTCAACTAGGGACAGAGAGCCAATCAGAGGCCGAGACAGTTGGCGCCAAAGGAGCGGGTACAGGTGATGCATATCGGTAATCATGACAGGATCACTCATTTGTATATCCTCTATAAACCATTATCCCTCACAGATCTGAATCTATTTCTATGTGTAGTTGATATGGAGTTTCTGACTTCCTCATAGATCGCCAACATTTTGCATCCACCCATAAAGGGTTTTTAGCGTCTTAGGACATCTTGATGCCATGAATATATCTCTATAGAATAATTAAGACCCTTTTCTACTGTCTTTTGAGACAAGTTTGCATAGTAAAGAAAAAATGATACGGCTATGCTATCAGGAATAGTGACTATGGATTTGCTCTCTGTTGTTTCAGCCACTCTGTTTGCTCTGTGTGTAATACATGGATACTGTAACTATGGTGGGCGTGGCTTAGCCCCCTATTCATTTTCACAAGTATCATTTTCTTACAGAGCCATTTGAAAAGAGCTATATATGGCTTGTAAACCATAGGTTCCCGACCCCTGCCCTAGACCCTTAACCCTAACCACTCACTCCAGCTGTTAGAATGACTTGGTTAGATATTCAAGTACAGTGGAACCTCAGTTTTCGAACGCCTCTCAGTTCGGACAAATCGGTGTTCGACCAAAAATTTCGAGAAATTCTTGCTTCGCTGTTCGGTCAAAAAATCGGAGTTCGAAGGCCGGTAAGCTAGGGTGCGATGCTGAGCGGCGTACAGGTGTTTTAGCCCCTAATTATGCCTCCGAAGAAGGTCGGTGCAAGAAGGACAGGTGAAAAAAGACAAGTTGTTCGTGAAACTATTGCCTTTAAGGAAGACATAATAGCTAGATATGAAAGAGGTGTACGAATTTCCGATCTTGCTAGTGAATACAGCATGGCTAAATCTACTATCAGTACGATAGTAAAGAATAAGGAGGCTGTGAAATCGAGTGATGCGGCTAAAGAAGTTAGCGCTATAAGCAAGCAACTGCCGCAAGTTTTGGAAGAGGTTGAAAAACTTTTGAGGATTTTTCTCTCCCCACCGTCCACCACAAAGGTAAGAAATCCTATTCATAATCCTTTTTTTATTTTTACACGTTCATATTAACGTAATCTTTCGTACGGAAGACTACGCTAACGCGGACGTACGATTAGCCTGGGTTAGCTTCATGTTTACGTTCATGGTAAACATTCAGGGTGTTGGAACGGATTAAAACGATTTTACATTACTTTTAATGGGAAAAACGATTTCGGTAAATGAACGAATCGGTTTTCGAACAGGGTTCTGGAACGGATTATGGTCGAGAACCGAGGTTCCACTGTATATTTTCCACGGATGGTAGCGGTGCGTGGGTGCCGTTGGAATAAGAGCTCGCCTCCTTCACGGCTACGTACGCCGATGTGTGGCTCCAAGAAGAAAAAAACGCTGTCCTTGCAACAAAATTTTTGAATAAAAGAAAAAGAAAAGAAAAGAAAAAGCATGAGCGTTCATCAACAAACAAGCCTTCGTTTCATCACAACACTTGCATCGATCGCCTGCCAAACAGTCAGCTTGTTATGGATGACTCCAATAATAGAAGGCGACAACAACATGGCACTGTTTCGTTGCTTAATGAGTCAGGAAGCCTGATGATGGCGATGGCCCCCAGGTGGAAAAACAGGAGAGGAGGGCTCTATTTTTATTTCGCCCGCGGTTCACAAACATAACTTCAGTGTTTACTGCTGCTTTTGAAGGACTATGCCTGACACAATAGCCTCCAGTAAGGTAAGAGTTGGGCAACTCTATTGAACAGGCCTACATGCCCCGCCATTGTCGGGCCAATAAAAGATTGGATTTGGCTGCTTGGAGTGGTCTTTGGTCAGAATCTGCAATACCAGCCGCCAGACAATGAAATGAAATTAAATGATCTGCATTTTATATAGCGCTTTTCAATGACTTCCCAAAGCGCTTTACAATGTGCTCCACATTTCCCAATAGTGGCCTTGTATTGCAGCCATGTAAGACGCTAACCTGCTTATTGGGGGTATTAGGGGTTCAGTGTCTTACCCAAGGACACTTTGACATGTAACACGGACGAGCCGGGATTCTAACTGGGATCCCTTGATCCCAAGACGAGCGCTCTATCTCCTGAGCTACTGCCACCAAACAAAGGCAGATGTTTATCGATTTTATTGGTATTTATTGTGGGTGCCTTGACATGAAATCTACCAAAACCCACCAGCAAAGGTTTAAAGTGCAACAGTGTACATTTTCACAAAAATGGGTCAAGGCCTTTCGCAGCCTATAAGTCACATCAAAAACACACACTAATTGGGATTTATAAAGTAGTTTAGCTTAGATAACAGGAAGCCCTCGTCAGAGACCAGAAACGGAGACAGGACCCACTTGCGTTCGTTTTTATTACTCAGCTTTATTTAGAAGAAGGAAAGGGCTTGCACCCACGATCCGGTGATCGTCGGTCACAGGTAGCAGATTGCTTGGAACGCGGAAGTGGCACTTCCGTGGCGAGCGAAGGCAGTGTCGAGAGCAGTGGGAAGAACAGGTCGATGGCTGAAACGTAATCGAGTTGAGAAACGGGGTCGGCGCCGGGAATAAAACAGGAATCAGGAGAGGATTGAGTTAGGGTCGAAAAGTGCTTGCATAGCGTGGGGCTGAGGTTTGCAGACGGACTGACACTCGTTGGCAGGAAGACGGGGGTTTGAAAAGAGATGAGCAGCCAATCAGGGTCCGAGGCCGATGGCGCCAAAGGAGCAGACTCAGGTGGCCTGCATCAGTAATCATGAAATGAAATGAAATGATCTGCATTTATATAGCGCTTTTCAAGTCAATGACTTCCCAAAGCGCTTTACAATGTGCTCCACATTTCCCAATAGCGGCCTTGCAGCCATGTAAGGCGCTAACCTGCTTATTGGGGGTCTTAGGGGTTCAGTGTCTTACCCAAGGACACTTCGACATGTAACACGGACGAGTCGGGATTCGAACCGGGATCACTTGATCCCAAGACGAGCGCTCTACCTCCTGAGCTACTGCCGCCCCATGACAGCCCTTGCGATACAGCAACCCCGCTTTATGGCATTTGCAATTTGCACTCCGTAATAGGATGGTTTTTTTTGGACCTCTCTTTACCGTATTTTCCCCACTGTACGACCATAACAATAAATTATTTGACAGGCCCAAAAATGTCTAAAATTCAAACTTTGCGTATGTAGTGTAAAGTAAAATAAATTGCTTATCTGCTTGTAGTTTTGGCACGGCATGGAGAAAATACCAAAATGCTATTGGCTGAATTACCTCCCACATTGCCTGTCTCTGTCAGGACCAGAATGGAAACAGGACCCAATTGCATAGCATTTACCACAAGTTTTATCGAAGGAAATAGGCAGGGCTGCGCCCACGATCCAGTGTTTGCTGGATGCTGGAAGCAAGTTGCTCTTGTACTCTGATTGTGATCCGAACACGGAAGTGGATCTTCCCTAGCGAGCGATGGCGTGTCAGGGACGGAAAAACTGGTCGGTAGCCGGGACTGGGAGAGCAAGGCGTGGTCAGGGTCGGAAACGAGTCGTAAGCCAGACGGGAGAGTAGACGTAGTCGGGACAAAAAGGGTTGTAAGCCGGGATGGGAGAGCAGACGTGGTCGGGATCCAAACAGGTCATAGCCGGACACAGACGGGAGCAAAAACCGGACAGGTGGGAGTCAGGGTCGATAAAGGCTTGCCTAGTATACACTGATGTTTGCAGATGGACTGACAACAGGGGACAAACAGGACTGGGTTCAAATAGTGACAGGGAGCCAATCAGAACTCGCGGCGGTTGGCGCCAAATGAGCGGGCACAGGTATCTATCTACGTATATATACCTTGTATACTTGCATACAATCTAGATTTAGAATAGTAATATAAACTACTAAAGTCAGGGGGTTGTCTTATACGCGCATATTTGGTTGTGTGTCACTTGCAGCCCACTGTAGGCAGCATGTGGAGAAGGGGGCGGGGCTTATACAGGAACAACAAACCAATAGTAAAGCATGCTACACCATGCTTGGATGGCAAAGTAAATGTCTTTTCTAAACTGCTGACTCCTAGCCTAAAGTTATATTTGCCGCTGCGAAGCAAGCAACCTGGAAGCAGCAAGACAGTTTGGTAGAGATGACTGGAATTTGCACCAAACTTGCAAAGACAATACCCAGAAATGGAGAACTTGGAGTGGTTTAAGGCCGGAGACAAAATGGATATGGCTTTGCCTAAGTGTTCATTAGCAAGCTCTCAAGATGACACAAGGCTTGAAAAATGAAGGCTTTGCTGCTTCTACAGGTCGGTGTAGACTCTTTTTTTCCATTTATTTTTGTATGTAGCTATTTAAAAGCGGTTTAAGGGATTAGCATATGTGTAACGTAGGCTTACATGTGACTATATCCTGAATATCACTCTCTCCAGCTATCTCTGTACTTGGCTACCTAGCTACCTGGCTACCTAGCTACCTGGCTACCTAGCTACCTGGCTACCTAGCTACCTGGCTCCCTGGCTACCAGGCTCCCTGGCTACCAGGCTACCTGGCTACCAGGCTACCTGGCTACCAGGCTACCTGGCTACCAGGCTACCTGGCTACCAGGCTACCTGGCTACCAGGCTACCTGGCTACCAGGCTACCTGGCTACCAGGCTACCTGGCTACCAGGCTACCTGGCTACCAGGCTACCTGGCTACCAGGCTACCTGGCTACCTAGCTCTTCTTCCTTTTTAAATGCTTTATTGGAAATATAGCATAAAACCATGACTTGACATGACAAGGAATGTAAATAAACATACAAGAGGGGAAAGGGGGCAGCTAAGATAAATTAATAATACAAAAATATTTCAAGATATTATTTTAATAGCCCTGTGGTTGATATAAAGCTTTATAAACAAAATGTAGTTTATTTTCACATTTAAAGACGAGCAATTAAAGGGATTATTTTATACATGTAACTTTGCAGTTGTGAATGTAGAATTAAGCTATAAAATTACATAATAATATTGAAAATATACGTTTTCTTTTGGCTTTGATTTACATATTTTCACCAAAGTTTGAAACCATTATCAATCATTTTAGTTATCAAACTACAGATTTCACAGCCTGGGCGTAACCAACCCGTTTTTGGGGGTGCTGAAGAACTCCCGATTTTCAAACTAGCACCCCTAAAACTATTACATTTTTAAAAGTGCTTTCCTTAATAAAGGGCATTATAGGCTTGAATATGATGTAAAATGCTGGATAATGGAAAAAAGAGAGTAGTACAAAACGAAAACGTGAACAACAGAGAGTCGGGAATGTACCCCTGCCTTGAAATGGTTCAGTCTATTTAAATTCAAGCGCTGCATCGTAGTATTTCTGAAGTAGTACTTTTGTAGTATTTGTATGGTAGAATTTTGTAATATATCTGTTAGTATTACTGTAGTTGTATTCATGTAGTATTTTGTTGTATTTCTGTAGTATTACTTTTGTTGTATGGTTTATGTATTTTTAAGTATGTTTAAAGTAGTATTTTCACTGTATTTTCATAGAACAATTTTTGTAGTATATCTGTAGTCATTCGGAGTATTACTATCGGAGTATTTTCGTAGTATTTCTGTCATAATATTTCTGTAGAATTAATTTGTTATATTTCTGTCGTAATATTTATGTAGCAGTATTTTTGTATTATAGTGTTGAATGCAAAGTGTGTAATACTTAGCATCTCCTTGTGGTATATAAAACCTTTCATTTGGTAAAAACAACATTGATTTGAATACAAAAATACATGAACTATCATACCAATTTTTATACCAATTTCTGTATATATTTGCACTGAATTTCTTTTACATAGTTGAATCCCTACCTAGTGGTCGCCACCATGTTTGTCTGGCATCTTGTCGGTACGCTGTGCTCTGTGGTTTTCATTCACATAAGACAGTGCCCTCTAGTGGTTAGATATTACACAATGGGGCTTCAACTGTGAAAGCTACATCTTCAAATTGCATCATGTTCAGGGTTGGGTAGGGTTACTTTAACTGGATTACTTTCAATTACTTTTGGATTACTCCAATACCAAATATGCTAATAAAAGACAAAAGAAACTAAATATGAATACAATGATGACTCACAACACGTGGTAAGCTTTCTCTCCTGGCTTTGATCTCTTTGATCTCCGGCAAAAATAACAGAAAATGAGACAGAAACAAAATGAAAATAAATCCAAACAGCTTGCCAACATCATTTTTGCCGTTCCGTGTATTCCGTTACTCCCCAAGCCTGCACAAAATGTAGTCATTTTATTCATACTTACTTTCTTCTGTCTTTTATTAGCATATGAGGTTCGGGTTCGCGCCCCGGCCGAGTCATTCCTAAGACTTAAAAAGTGGTCGGCGGCGCCCTCTCTTGGCTGCGGCTGCATCGGGTCAGATGCAATCGACATTTCGTTCTGTGTACATTGTTACACAGAATGACAATACAAGGAAATTATTATTATTATATTTGGTATTGGAGTAATCCAAAAGTAATCCAGTTAAAGTAACCCTACCCAACCCTAATCATGTTAGAGTATAAAAACAGCTTGTTTGTATGTTCTTTTTAGCCAAATTATTCACGAACCTTGTAGCTTTCTTCTGTAATTGAATATGTCTTTCTATATTGCTTCTTTATGTATTTTCCCAAACCTCTATAAAGGAGTCAAGATTAATTAATTTGTCATCCATTAGTATAGATTTCTCAAACCACTGTTAGATAAAATGTCCTGTTTGTTCCATATTTGTGAGGACAGAAATAGTGTTAGAAATGTAGAGAATAGAAGGCCTTCTTCTATACCTGTTAGGTGAAAGTGATCCGTGAAATGTCCTTCACCTCTTTAGCCCGAAGATGGCGCTATCAACCCATGCCACACTAAGAGAAAATGAGAGCTCTCGTTTTCCCAGCAGGTCATTCATGCAAACACAAAACCTCCACTCATGCTTTGCTGCAGCCTGGCACCAACTCCATCTCCTCCACGAGTGCGAGAAGATGATTTGAAATGAAAATAAGGAGAAGAAGGGGAGTGAGGGAAGGGGAAGTCTACTTTCTCCAGAAGTAACAAAAAAAAATGAATTAAAGTGTTTGAGAGCTTCATTTGATGAGAGCCGCTTGTCCTCAAGGGAGGCCCATCTCCTTTGAATGGTGCTCACCTGAGAGATGCTCATCCATCCTGCTTCGTCTTTTCATCAGAACCATGCCAAACATCTGCCCGAGGGCTTCGGAAATGTACGTCGAAAAGAAAGGTTGCGTTTGGAATGGAATCGGATTTTAGCGTCAGGGATTACAATATAAATTGTGTTTTCTGATTTTCGGGAATGCACCCGCTACCTGCATCAATAAATGGTATCACTTCGATGGCGAGCTTAACTTCACATCCAATTAAAGCTGAGTGCTAGTGTCTCACATGGTTGATGCTAACATTTTGGACGTGAATGCTACACGCTAATGCTAGCGTCTTTGCATTGTAATCTAATGTTTAATAATGAATAATTTTGGTACATCCATCCATCCATTATCTGCACCACTTATCCTCAGTAGGGCCGCGGGAATACTGGAGCCTATCCCAGCCATCTTCGGGCAGTGGGCAGGGGACACCCTGAACTGGTTACCAGACAGTCGCAGGGGACACAGGAACAGACAACTCACTAGCTCATTCACACCTAGGGACAATTTGGACCGGCCAATTAACCAGACATGCATGTTTTTGGAATGTGGGAGGAAACCGGAGTGCCCGGAAACCCACGCAAGCACGGGGAGAACATGCAAACTGTACACGGGAAGGTTCGATCTCATGACCTAAGAACTGTGCTGCACATGCGCTAACCACCACGCCGTGCTGCCCAATTTGGGTACATCTTTTCTCTATTTCTCTAACCCTAACGCAGGCTAATCGTACGTCCGCGTTATCGTAATCTTCCGTACGAAAGATTACGCTAACATGAACTGTAAAAATAAAAATAAAAGGATAAAGAAAAGAATTATGCATAGGATTTCTTACCTTTGTGGTGGTCAGCAGAAGGCGTAGGTGGACGGTGCTGCTATTATTTCTTTCTTAAATGCAATAGTTGTACGCACTACTTTTCTTTTTTCACCTGTAGCAACTTTGCTGCTTGCACTGACTTTCTTCAGAGGCATAATTAGGGGCTAAAACACTTTGTACACCTATATTAAAAGCGAAAGCAAAAAGAAGCACGTCCGCACGCGATTCAGTCAAGAAAAGAGCGATCTACACCCGTACGCCGCTCAGCATCGCACCCTAGCGTACGCACTCAGGCATTACCGGCGTTCGTACTCCGAATTTTTGACCGAACAGCGAAGCAAGAATTTCTCGAAATTTTTGGTCGGACTCCGATTTGTTCGAACTGAGAGGTGTTAACCGAGGTTCCACTGTATTTGCAATATTACATTTAATTGTTAATCATGAAAATCGTGATTGAGATGTGCTCTTTCATAAATAATTTACCAAAATTTCAGATTTTTTTTTTCTTTTCATAAAACACGAAAGGAAAATGAGAAAAATGTTAAGGAATGTACCCGTTAGCTCTAAAAGAACCTTTTCGCTAGTGGGACCGCTAGCTGCACCCGCAATTAACAGTGCTTTGGCAGGAAATTTCACTTTAGCTGCTAGATAGATAGATAGATAGATAGATAGATAGATAGATAGATACTTTATTCATCCCCGTAGGGAAATTCACACTTCCAGCAGTCTACCCTGTTGTTTATTTACAGATGAACATGATGCCCTAGGGGTGCTTGTAGCGGAGCGGATGACGTCACACGCTGGTCCAAAAGTTCGACATCCCTGCGGCAGATGGAAATCTTTTTCTTTGTGTCCAGGGATACACCACCTCGTGTTAGCGCTTCCGTCTCATCCCGTAGGCTTTCGTGTCTCTGTATAGCGGCGCTGAAGCCGGATAGCTCCGGGTAGCTCCGGGTGGCTACACGTTAGCGTCCGGGGTGCTAAACGTGAGCCACGTTTCCGCAAAACACAGCAACTGCGCTCCCTGTGCGCTTCGATGTTTTCCACCAGCACTCGTTGGTCTTATTTGGTCGTGAGTTCACATTTACCATGATTACGGATGGTACCGAAGACTTATAACGCCGCTAGCCGCTTAGCTAGCTCCGGCTCTTCTTCCACCATAGTCCCCCTCATCACGCCGGCACGAGAATTCTGCAGGGCAGGGAGTTGATTCCTCGAATAAACGCATTTTTGTGCGCTAAAACCCATGTCCATAGGATAGAAAAGTAATCCAAAGTGTAGTTGTCAAACGGGAAGAAAAACACCGAAGATAGGAGCAGACAATAAAACAATAAATCACAAAAGTGAGAGATAACAGGGGAGCTGCTGGAAAGGCAGCCACTCGTCTCTTTAGCAATTATTGTGAATTTATTAAGCAGTTAATGTTAGTTTCCCAAACACTAACTACTAATGCTAGCATTGTAGAGGTGGTCGCTAGCCGCTAATGCTAGTTTCTTTGCAATAATACCTAACATTTAATCATACACATTTTAATAAAGACTCTCATCATTTAAATGAAATCCTATTCAATATTTTTTAAAATGTAATTTATTTTCTTTTAACAAACCATTTAAGAAAAGTTTTAAAAAATGTGTTTATTAGTCACTAGAATCCCTGGCTTGAGTTTCACTAATGCAATAGCTATCAGTATTGACAAATAGCATTGCTTTGGTCATCAGTACACTTTAGCAGCTAGCATGACTTTAACAATTAAGGGTGATTAAATTATTAGGTAATACTAGTGTCTCAAATGTTAACTACTAATTTGTTATTGTGGACTTTGTTGCTAGCTGCATATGCTAGTGTCTTTGCAATATACATGACCCCAAATGGTCAGAAACATGCTCATTGGTCACAAAACTTCCTGGTCTTGATTTATATAGCATATATTTCTGCTACAGCTAAATGCATTAACAAATAACAGCACTTTGCTGGCTAGCATTACTTAAGCACTTAATGCTAACGAAAGCTAACTACTAATGCTGGCATTGTGGATGTTGCCGCTAGATGCTAATGCTAGTCTCTTTGCATCAAGAACAAATGTTTATTCATGACAATTTTCTCAGAAATATGCCAACTTCTTCTCTTTTCGGGTCTGAAAAATTAAGATTGTAATTTGTGATTTAAATCATATTTTTTGCTCCTTCTTTGATATCATCAATCAAAGGCGATGTGACGGGATCGTCTCCCGGGGAACACATGTATTATTTCAGCGTCAGAATTCAAACGAGAATGACACGTTATATGTTTAATGTTTCGCGTCCCGTGAAATGAGTTTCTAATGTGATGAAAGCTGTTACTCTTCACAAGTCTGCTGACGCAAAGCCGCTAGCTAGCGCGCCACTGCTCGCCCCCTCAACGCTCAAATTTGCAGGGAATATCGTGCTGACATTTTTCCCAAAATCCATCAAAAAAACTGTAGACCCCAGGATATGGCATTAATACTTCCCAGTCCAGTCCAGTGTCAGTACTTCCTAAATCCATTAAATACGTGGACTGAGCAATTAGGGAAAAAACACTGGACCGTGTGTACAGTAAGATCAAACATCTAGTTGGATCCGGCCATCTCCGTCTGTCCCTCACCCCTTCATACACCCCCCCTATGGAGGAAAACAAAGCCTATGCAACAAGGACAGTACAAACATCTTCATTGTTCCTTTTTCTCTTTGTTTTCTTTATCCTCACTGTAAAATGTGGAACTGGAGTGCCACTTAGTAAGTACTACTTATGTGTAATATGGGTAGATACAGTATGTTTAAATAACACCCATTTTAACATACAATTAATCTGCTGACAATACATAAAGATAAAATATTTACAGTTGGGATACAACTATTAAAAGTAAATTTATTACTGGTAATCAACACATTGCTAGAAATTAGAATCTAAGCATTCATTAAAAATTAAATATATTTTTTTTCCACTGCTTCCTTCTCTGGCCACTCATGTTAGCCACGTGGTCGCAGGTTTTTGCTTGATGCTAGCCGCTAATGTTAATGTTAGCTGCTCCTTAAGTTTATCAAATAGTACATAGATAGACACTTTATTCATCCCCGCAGGGAAATTCGCATTTCCAGCAGCATCCCTTCGCTGAGAACAATACAATAAAAAAGCAAAAAGAATACGATATACAAATGCCCAGTGTGACGTGCTAATACCCACTGTAGCGTGTTATATAGAGTATCGAGATTGTGCTACACAGAATACAAATTGCAATAAAATATGGTAATATGCAATGTAGGGGGTGTGGTTTAATGTGGGCCTTTACTCCGCCGGGTGGAGTTAAAGAGCCTCATGGCATGAGGAAGAAAAGATCTCTTCAGCCTGTCCGTGGTACAAGACAGTGACATCTATTCTTGCATATTACTTGAGTCTCATTGAAATAAATGAAGTAGTTTTACACCACTAGGGGTCATTATATAATATGAAGCTTTAATTAAATTGTCCTGATGCCACACTTTGGACTTAAGGCCCTTAACCCTACGTCTTAACCCTAGGAATTGGTTCACCCTAACCCTTGACGCAATTATTCCCATTCGCCACAGTGACAATAATTCCCTCTGCAAACCAACTTGAATTTTGCCGGATCCGGCTTCTTTTAAAGCCGCAATTTTCTGCTTAACACCGAAAACAGCGTCCCAGCAGGCTCGACGAGCTCGCAGCTAGCGTCGAAATCTTTTAGCGCGGAGCATTCAAAAGACGGCGTGAAGGTTTCCGTGACAATTGACTCTCTCAACGGCACAAAAGAGTCCTGGGAGACTTTGTGAGGCAACCAGCATTCTCGCAAAGGAGAATAAAAAAAAAAAAAGAGAGAGAGAGAGCGGCTTTTTCGAACATTGTGAGTGTGGCAGGATTTGTAATAATCATAATAATTCGGTTGAAGTGGAAAAAAGGGTTTCGCACTCGTCAGAATTTTGACGAATGCCGACAATTATTACGTTTGTTAAATTGCGCCGCTATTCTTTTCATTCGGCGTGTTGCTCCGGGCCATCGCCGATATCGATTTGAATATAACATTATGGTCGGCGGCGCCCGGACTGGATCCATACATATTTGCATGAGCTAATATGTCACCCACGAGGAAATCGTATTTAACTTTAAAATGCAGCTCATTCCTATTCTTTTATCATTCTTGTTTTTTTTTTCAGCGTATTACATTATTTTTAATCCCACAATGCCTAGGCCGTTGCGCAACGCACCCGAGGGGCAACACATTGTACTGTTTCCAGGGTTGGGTAGGGTTACTTTAACTTGATTACTTTCAATTACTTTTGGATTACTCCAATGCCAAATATGCTAATAAAAGACAAAAGAAACTACTACCCCTACCCAACCCTGACTGTTTCATACCTGTCACCTCCACGGCTCCATGTCGTATTACAAAATAATCGTACACCATATTTTTTTTTCCCCAGGAATGATGCATGAAATCCCCAGGCGGCAGACGCATGCGATTGATAAATTTGCGTTTTTCCGTACAGATTTCCTTGTACATTGTACTCGTCTCAAAATGCATAAAAAACGTACTTTGTACGGCAAAACCGTACAGGTTGACAGGTATGCTGTTTTATTAATGATGGATGTTTAAAGAGTCAATATTCCAAGTGTTTATTGTCATATGCACAGTAAAGAACCAGGATTCCCTGCACAATGAAATTCTTACTTTGCTGTCCACACAGTTGCCAGCATAATGCCAGGGTGACACAACACACTCTTCTGTTCAACAGCTTTCACTGGTTTACCCCTGCTGCATCATACAGGTGCCCTGCCCATCCCTAATATCGCGTCTAAACATCCCACTATCCTTCCACAACACCGCTCCACTCATTCCTATCACCAACAAGAGCTCTAGCTTCCACAATATTTAGACCTCTTTCCTGCAGTGCACTCATAACACCATCCATCCACGTCAATCGTGGCATTCCTCTTGGTCTCCTTTCATTGACTTCTGCTCTGTAGATCCTCTTCAATATTTGCTCCTCATCCATCCCCTCCATCTGTCCAGAGGATGGATGAGGAGCCAATGTTGAATATTACGAATATTTATCTAATTTTAAATTCGTGTTCAATTTTAACTTGAATATTACTTTTATTTTACTTTTAATTTAATTTGAATTTTATTTGATTGTTATTTTATTTTTATCTCAATATAATTTTATTTTTATTCATTTTTATCTAATTTTATTTTGAATTTTATTGAAGAACAAAAAGATGAGTATTTCAGATCTGTGATCGTTTCTCATATTATCATCGTCACTTTAAAAAAAAAAACAATTTTTTTTAGAAACATTAAAAAAAAACGAAAAAAAAAACAATAAAGCACTCACAACCATAATCTTGCTTTATAAATAAAAATGTTGCGCCCAAGAATTAAAAAGCAGTTTTATTTTTTAAAAAAAGACATTAAAACAAGAACATTTAGAGAAACCGAACTGTATTGTTACAATTTGAAAAAAACAGTACTTCTCAACCAGAATAATAATTAAGAATGTACTGAAATACTGGACAAAAGCATGCATTTCACTGGATCACAAAACAGACTAAATGTTTAAACAGTAAAAAGTTTATTTATAGTGATTCAGGAAATATTTATTGGGCTTGAGTCTTCAGACCCTCCCCAGCATGCGGGCGATCCACCAGTTGCACGGCATGACCACCTGGCAGACCACGTGGCCCCCCCGGTAGTAGTAGGGCCACGGGTTGAAGCCCCCCAGGGGAATGTGGTAGCGGCGGCAGAAGCGGTAGCCCTGAAGACAGTACTGGCAGCAGTAGCCGCGCTCGTCCAGGCGGTTGTCCAGCTCCATTCCCAAGCCTCTCTGTTATTTCGGGTGGGGGGGAAATGTTTAGTTATTGTCACCAGACTTGCACATTTTTCAGAGCGAAACTACTTAAACAAAAAAAAATCAGTTATAAAATTAAAATCAGTTATAATCTTTTGCTTGAAAGTTGTGCTGTTCTCCAGAGTTTGGAAGTAACGAGTTACATTTATCTGGGTAAGTTTTGGGACATTTTTTTTTATTTCCAGAAGTATTTTAAATGACTAAACGTTTTACTTGAATAGATTTGTGAAAAAGAAACTGTATTTTTACTTCGCAACATTAGGCTACATTGAGCCCGTTACTCAAATCCCCTCCACATAAATACGCGTCTATCCGTCTCCGCTAAGGCACATATATTTTAAACTCCGCCACCTTTGGCACATTTTTTTTAATTTAGATTTTACCAGCGAGCCAAACAACCACAAGGTGTCACTTGTGAGAAAGGTTTACTTGCCCACGACACACCACAGGAAATGGTGCCCCTATGACCCTAGTTGTTAAAGGATCCACCAACACCAAACCACCCGCCCATATATATTGTATAATTTATATATGTGTATATCCATCCATGCATTATCCGGACCGCTTATCCTCAGTAAGGTCGCGGGGGTGCTGGAGCCCATCCCAGCCGTCTTCAGGTAGTGGACAGGGGACTCCTTGAACTGGTTGCCAGCCAGTCGCAGGGCATACAGAGACACACAATTCAGTTGCTCATTCACACCTAGGGGACAATTTGGACCGGCTAAATAACCTGATATGCATGTATTTGGAATATGAGAGGAAGCCGGAGTGCCTGAAGGAAACCCACGCAGGCACAGGGAAAACATGCAAACTCCACATGGGGAGACTGAACCTAACCACCGAGCTGTCGTGCCGCCATATATGTATATATATATATATATATATATATATATATATATATATATATATATATACAAAAATTGGGTAAAAATGAGTAATGAGAAACATGTAGCTTACATTTTCAGTTGCAGGAAATTCTTCCCATTGTAATTTACCGCTGAAAAACCTGATTTTTTTTTGGATGGGCCTTACTAATGTCCATAACTGATACGTAATCCTTGCGATAATACATATTTCATAGTGCCCTTTTAAAGTGTAGTGTGCACTTGTCCTATTGGGCACGACCTGTAGGGGGTGATGACGCTTGATCGGACAACGCCATATGAACCAATGCCAGCTGCCGTCGATCGCGAGTGAAGAATAAAAGCAATGGCAAAGCGAACCAACCTGAGAGTAGTGTCGGTGTCATTTTTAAGCAAACTTTTTGAGAAACATTTTCAAGCATTTACAAGCACTTGTCTTAAAATTCAAGCACTTTTCAAACCTTGAAAACACAACATTGAAATCCAAGCACATTCAAGGATTTCAAGCCCTCGTATGAACCCTGTATATCAGGCGCATTGGGTTATAGGATAGATAGATAGATAGATACTTTATTCATCCCCGTAGGGAAATTCACACTTCCAGCAGCATCCCCGTGTTGAAAACAAAACGATAACTAGCCGCTAATGCAATAAGTAAAAGGAATATAATATATAAATACCCAATGAAACATGTTGATATAGAGTATTTAAATAGTGCTACATAAAATACACACTGGAATAAAAATAGGGTACTTTGCAATGTGGGGGTGTGGTTTAATGTGGGCTTTTACTCCCCCGGGTGGAGTTAAAGAGCCTCATGGCATGAGGAAGAAATGATCTCCTCAGTCTGTCCGTGGAACAAGACTGTGACAACAGTCTGTCGCTGAAGCTGCGCTTATAAGGTGCACTTTCAAATTTATGGCCAATTTGGCATTTTTAGGGGTGCCTTATAGTTTGATAGAAGTCATTCTGGAACAGCTAACCTACCCCCGAAAATAATTGTTCGAAGGAGAGGTGCACCTGACAAACTCGGGGCCGTCAATGTCAGCAACATACATGTCAAAATCAATGAAAAGAATCGATACACGCGTGTTAACGCGACATTAAATCTCAGAGGGACAAGACGTGACCAGATAACCTTGACCTATCGGGCAAGGTCGACATACGTCTTGTTCTCGGCCCGTCCATCAAAACGTGCTAACGTGCCCATAAGCGGCGTAATTACACTATTTCAATTTCCTTCATCTTTGACCTCATAACTCCGCCGCCACGGCAGTTCTGCTTCCCCTCGCCGCATCCAAATGAGCAACCCGAAGCACCCCAACCCCCGCCTCCCGACCTTGACGCGAAGAACGTATCACGTTCCTAAAGCAATTAGCGGGCTAATGACGGCCTAACAAGGATTCTTTCATTTGGCTGCCTCGGAATTTATGGAGGGGCCAATTGGAAGCCAAACGAAAGGTAAATTAGGTGGATTTAATGACCCCTGGCGTTCGCTTCTCGCCGTGGAACACTCGCCTGGCCTTTTTTGATCAAGAGCAATGTCTAATGGGCTTCGGAGAAGTGCCACTTTAGTCCGGCGCCTTCGGTTCGCGTTACCCTGCATTTTAAAATCTTTTTAGCAAACGGCTCCTCGGAGACTTAGGTTAGCTTAGCAATTAGCGTGGCGACTTTGGTGATATTATATGTCACTATAGAGTGAAGGATTTTATACATTTGACTATAAAGGATTTTATATGATTGAATACAAGTTACATTTATTGAGTTTAATGCTGTAGTTATTTACTGACTGTGCCTTTATTCAATGAGCAGTGAAAATTCAGGGCAGGCATGAGTGGTGGAAGATGTTGTTTACAGAACGGGACGTACTGCTGATAAGATAATCAGCACATCCAGACGGAGGACGGCAGGCGTTGTTTTGAGAACAAGGCCCTGATGACGTAGAAACGCACGGTTTTGTTTTGAGTGTTCCAGACATCGCGGCGCTCTTCTCCGAGATGGTGAAGCCCAGGGAGCTTTATTGGCGCGCCCATGGGAGGAGTCGGCGCGCCATTTTGCGGGGAGAAGATGGCCAATAAGAAGAGAGCTAAAGGAATTCAGAAGAAGGCTTCCCAGAGACTCCAACGTCACTAATTTGGCCGTTTTTGATGTTATTGTTTTGACTTAGTTAAAGTGTTAATGAAATTAAATCTGCCCGCGTGGGGAAATGTTGGCTTTCCTGTTCATCTTTTCCGTCAAGAAACAGGCGCACATCAATTGTTGGGTGAATGTAGGTTGTGTTTGGTTAATGGAGTCAGATAACTAATTCGAACAATTTGGTAAACGG
The DNA here is from genome assembly GCF_059441175.1 of Urocampus carinirostris. NCBI lineage: Eukaryota > Metazoa > Chordata > Actinopteri > Syngnathiformes > Syngnathidae > Urocampus > Urocampus carinirostris. The sequence goes on along the minus strand of NC_142357.1, from coordinate 36,167,651 downwards.
TACATTTTTATATTAATTCCCAACAAGAGGCAAAGATTACTACCGAAACGTACGAAACAGTTTTTGTGTACTTGCTAAAGTTTGCTTACTAGCTATCGTTTCTTGTACATGATTCAATTGTTTGTTTGTTTGTACATGATTCAAATTGAATCGTTTCTCCGGCGCCGTCACGAATGGCAGCCACTCCAGCAGCTCCCGTGTTATTTTCGATTGTTCTCAGTTATTTTCGATTGTTCTCAGCTTAGGGATGCTGCTGGAAAAGTGAATTTCCCTTCGGGGATGAATAAAGTATCTATCTATCTATCTATCTATCTATCTACTTTGGCTAACTGAAATACTTGCTAATGGTGCAAATCGTTTACTTGCTGAGCCTTGTTTGCTAGCAAACTTCTTTGGCTGACTAGCAAAGACATGCAGGTTAGTCTAGCAACTATTGGTGATATTATTTGCCACTACAATGGCAAAGATTGCTAGTTAACTGTGTGAACCCATTTAGGTGTACTTTCTGAAGCTTGTTAGACAGCTAGCTACCTTGGGTAACCAGCAAAGACTTAATTTAGCATGGTATTTAGCATGGCACCTTTAGTAATATTATTTGCTAAAATGGAGGGCAAAGATTGCTAGATAACGGTGCAAACCTATCCAGTGGTACATGCAGGTTAGTTTAGCAATTAGCATGGCACCTTTGGTTGCTGTTTGCTAGCTAACAGTGCATTTAGGTGTACTTGCTGGAGCTTGTTTGAAAGCTAGCTACGTTGTCTAACCAGCACAGATGCTCAACTAAGTATGGTATTTAGCATGGCACCATTAGTGATATTATTTGCGAAAACTGAGGGCAAGATAAGTGTGCAAACCTATTTAGTGGTACTTGCTAAAGCATGTTTGCTAGCTAGCTACTCTAGCTATCTAGAAAAAAACATGCACGTGGGCTTAACAATTAACATGGAACCTTTGGTGATATTATTTGTCACTCTTGTTGCAAACTTGTTTAGGTGTACTTGCTAAAGTCCCTTTGCTAGCTAGTTTTTTTGTATTCTATATCTTTTATTATTTTATTTTTCAACACAAGGATACTGTTGAAAGTGTGAATTTCCCTAAGGGGATGAACAAAGTTATCTATCTCTCTCTCTCTATCCCTCTATCTAGACATCTATGTGTCTATATTTCTAGAGATCTATCTGTCTATCTATCTATCTATCTATCTATCTATCTATCTATCTATCTATCTATCTATCTATCTATCTATCTATCTATCTATCTATCTATCTATCTATCTATCTATCTATCTAGACATCTAGACATCTAGACATCTAGACATCTATCTATCTATCTATCTAGACATCTAGACATCTATCTATCTATCTAGACATCTATCTATCTATCTAGACATCTATCTAGACATCTAGACATCTATCTAGACATCTAGACATCTATCTAGACATCTATCTATCTAGACATCTATCTAGACATCTATCCAGACAACAATCTACCTATCTAGACATCTATCTAGACAACAATCTATCTATCTAGACATCTATCTAGACATCTATCTATCTAGACATCTATCTATCTATCTATCTATCTAGACATCTATCTATCTAGACATCTATCTATCTATCTATCTAGACATCTATCTATCTAGACATCTATCTATCTATCTATCTAGACATCTATCTATCTAGACATCTATCTAGACATCTATCTATCTAGACATCTATCTATCTAGACATCTATCTAGACATCTATCTATTTAGACATCTATCTATCTAGTTATATTGGCTAACTAGCAAAAACACACATGTTAGCATATCATTTAGCATTACACTTTTAGCGATAATATTCGCCATCAGAGAGGCAAAGACTCTAGCTAACAGTGTAAAGCCATTTAGATGTACTTGCTGAAGCTAGCTCTCTCAAGCTCCCATTGTTAACTCTGATAAATCGAGCAAAACTCCTAACTGGCGAGGCCTAAAACCCATAGAAATGCCGGCACATAAGCTATCTTGTTTAGGCGCGTTTGATTTATCGCTACGACACGCTTATGCTAGGCTTCAAATGATTTATTGTTTTCAGTCAACTTTCAGGGTCATCAGCCGGCTGTCAACCATCTCTTATGGAAACAACAGCAAAGGCGTCAATGGACCAATGATTATCTTATCTTCTACTCGCACAACAAATTGGGACACCGCTTGGGAAAAAGAAAGGAAAATGTTTTATTCAAATGACGGCGCGGCAGAAAACAAATCAAACAAACAGCCAAAAGGCAGCATTGTACCTTAAAGACAATTAATCAGAGCTAGCCTCTTAAAACGGGGGCCACATATTAATCACGCCGCCTTTGAGTGGGAACGATAAGAATGGCTCACCTTGGGAAATCGGAGGCAGTCGCTAGCAAACAAGCCGCGCTAATGAAGAGCAAGAAGCATTAGCTTATTTTGCCACGCACGCGCAAAGTTTCTCCCCGGCGATGTTTGCAAAGTTTCATGCTGATACCGAAAAATGAATTCAAACGCAACATTAACGGTGGTGTGTGTAACTTCAAAAAGATTCTATTTGCCGACGCCATTTTCTGGCCGAAATCATCATTGCGGCTCCTTTTGTTGCGCGTGCAAGTATGTGAAGATCTTGGATGTGCTCGAAAAAACTCTACCTTTTAAATCTTCTTTGGCATTTGGACTGTATTCAAAACAGTTTTTAGATTACTTTCACCATTTTCATCCTGTAATTAAGGAAACACACCTTCATGCGCGTTATATTACTCTGTATCCCTCAACCGCCATGCCTATTTCCCTTCAGCGTAATACACTTTGTGGCCGGAACACGGATAATAAAAGTAAAATAAAAGTAGATAGGCGCAGTGGAAAAAAAAAAAAAGTACAGTATATATGTGGGCTACAATGTTAGGCGGCGGAGGTCACTCCCGGGGCCACGACGGAGCGAGTTCGCCGGACGCGGCGTCACACGGCGCGACGCGAGAAAAGGCGGCGGGCGTGATCGGGCTCCCCCCGTAAAAATTACTAAAATGATGTTGGCAAGCTGTTTGGATTTATTTTCATTTTGTTTCTGTCACATTTTATGTTCGTTTTGCCGGAGATCAAAGAGATCAAAGCCAGGAGAGAAAGCTTACCACGTGTTGTGAGTCATCATTTTATTCATCTCATCTCATCAGCCGTACCGCTTATCCTCAATGGGGTCGCGGGGGGGCTGGAGCCCATCCCAGCCATCTCCGGGCAGTGGGCAGGGGACACCCTGAACTGGTTGCCAACCAATCGCAGGGCACACAGGGACAGACCACTCATTCGCTCATTCACACCTAGGGACAATTTGGACCGGCCAATTAACCTGACATGCATGGTTTTTTTGGAATGTGGGAGGAAACCGGAGTGCCCGGAGGAAACCCACGCAAGCACGGGGAGAACATACAAACTCCGCACAGGAAGTCTGGAGCTGGATTTGAACCCACGACAGGTTCCCATGACATGAACTGTGCCGCACAAGCGCTAACCACTGCGCCGCCGTGCTGCCCCATTTTATTCATATTTAGTTTCTTTTGTCTTTTATTAGCATATTTGGTATTGGAGTAATCCAAAAGTAATTGAAAGTAATCCAGTTAAAGTAACCCTACCAAACCCTGAATACGGCGCACAAGTACTTTTAACTATTAGCATATTTGGATAATGTGGCGTGCAATATTTGACGAACAGCTATGCACCGAAGCAGCGATGTCCCAAGCACAAAGTAGCAACGGTTTGCAGTATTGAGAAATGTTTCTGTGAGGATCGTGATAAATGTGAGCATTACAGGAAGTCTCATTTCCGTCCGTGGGGGAGGAACGGCGATCGGGCTTTCGTGGCCACTCGCCCGTACCTGATAAATGCCACGCGTCCCGAGTGCAGTTACACTTTGTCGTCTGCCTTCTTTCCTAGCTATGACTGGTATAGTTCTCTCACTCTGCCAAGGATAATTAATCCAGAATGGTTGCGGCAAAATATGTCTCTTCCTCCGTGGTGTACATTTGGATGATTGGATGATCGGATCCATCCAAGAATTGTTCCTGACAGAGTATTTGGATGATGATGTTTTGCATTTATATAGCGCTTTTCAAGTCACTGAAGACCCCCCTAAGTGCTTTACAATGTATTTCACACTTACCCATTCACAGGGTTGGGTAGGGTTACTTTAACTTGATTACTTTCAATTACTTTTGGATAGGTGAGCTTTCTCTCCTCGCTTTGATCTCTTTGATCTCCGGCTAAACTAACATAAAATACGACAGAAACAAAATGAAAATAAATTCAAACAGCTTGCCAACATCATTTTTGCCGTTCCATGTATTCCGTTACTCCCCAAGCCTGCACAAAATGTAGTCATTTTATTCATATTTTGTTTCTTTTGTCTGTTATTAGCATATTTGGTATTGGAGTAATCCAAAAGTAATTGAAAGTAATCCAGTTAAAGTAACCCTACCCAACCCTGCCCATTCACACACACACACTCACACACCTAGCGGCGTCAGCATCCATCCATCCATCCATTATCTGCACCGCTTATCCTCAATAGGGTCGCGGGGTGCTGGAGCCCATCCCAGCCATCTCGGGGCAGTGGGCAGGGGACACCCTGAACTGGTTGCCAGCCAATCGCACACAGGGATAGACAATTTGCTCGCTCATTCACACCTAGGGACAATTTGGACCGGCCAATTAACCTGATATGCATGTTTTTGGAAGGTGGGAGGAAACCGGAATGCCCGGAGGAAACCCACGCAAGCAAGGGGAGAACATGCAAACTCCGCACAGGAAGGTTGGTAGCTGGATTTGAACCCATGTCCTTAGAACTGTGCCGCACACGCGCTAACCCCCGCGCCGCCGTGCTGCCCAGCGGCGTCAGCATATACTACAAAACTAATTTGCAAAAAAAAGCTAAATGGAGCTAGCTTGTGGATTATCACGCCACTGTCTGGTCTTTGTTTTAGCATCTCAGTGGGGAGGAAGATGGAGGATTTTAGGTAGGGGGGTCTATTGGGGGGACTTCAATCTGACATATTTAGCCAGTTAATCGAGATTGGTAAAAAATAGACCCCTCCAATATTCCCCACAGATTTGCAATCTTATCTCTGCTCTCAATGATAGTCAAATCGGGATAATGGATTGCAGCCGCACAGGTACTGTTCATTTATGGAGGAAAGACAGAAAATAAAAAGAGCTGGCACCTATGACACAAAATTGAACCTTGCTCTTAGAAATAGCTGACAGGGGATAATGGATCTCGGACGCACGGGAGATTTTCATTTTAGACAGAAAGTATGAGCTGCAACACATGACACAAATTTGCTCCTGGTCTGCGCTTTTAGAAAAATTTAACTGGGAATAATGTAACAAACCAAAACAGTGCAGTTGCTATTTTGTATTTTCATTTTGTGTTTTTAGTACTGAGTAAGGTTGGGCAGATCACTTCAAATATTGACATTGTCGAAGCAAGTACTTGGATCGGAACGATACTACAGTTCCGGGATCGATACTTTGCTCTTACATCAGGTTCCTCAAAGTGCCGTTTCTCTGTGTATAATTGTACTGTTTACAGTACTTGTACTTTCTGACTTTTTTATTTCCAAAATATTGCGTAATGTATGATATTTTAGCTGTCTTGTTGACAATGTATTTATATTTTTGTTATATTGCTGCCTTTTTGGTTTGACTCTCATGACTCTTCCGAATTAGTTGTTTGGTTAAAGAATTTATAGTTTGTAGTATTCAAGGTTTTCTCTGCATTGTATTGTTTACAGTGTTTGCACGTTCTGACTTCATTTTCAAAATATTGTTTAATGGGAGGCATTTTAGTTGTCTTGTTGTTTTATTACGGAAGGTCAGGGAATAGGGATGTGTGGATCCTTCCAAATATTGGTATTATCGATCGTAAGCAAGTACTCCGATTAAAACGATACCATAGTCCTTGAATTAATACTTCGCTTCTCTGTGCATAAATATTTTATTTAAAGCATTTGCCCTTTCTGACTTATATTCTGAAGTGGAAGGTATTTTAGCTGTCTTGACATTGTTGTACAATATTTGTTCTTTTGTGACGTTGTCACGTTTGCCATGGCGCCCAATTGGCCCCGCCCGTGTGGCGCCAGCTGCGGGTCGTTGACAGATTGGCTTTCTTTCTATTTTAAGCTCAGTGCTCTCACTCACCGTTTGTCAGTCCGTCAACGAACCTTTGCCTCGTAAGACGTGGGTTTTGACTCGGTCCTGTTCCCTCTTGGTATTTCCTGTCCGGTATTGTTCCAGTTTATTTTGTCCTGTTTAATATCGGTTTCCAGTTTCGTTCTCGTCTAGTTTGTCCTGTTTAATTTCGATACTCTGTTTTGATATCAATCCTGTCTGTCCCGTCCTGTCCGGTATCGATCCCATCTGTCTGATATCAGCTCGGGGAATTAGTATCGATCTCGTTGGCCTCTGGCTTCCAGACTGCTGCCTAACGTGCATGACTCCCCATTTCCCGTAAAATAAAAAGCTTGTGTGAGAAACATCCTCATCCAGGGTTCGGTTACTTTTTAGGTTTGACTCATTAGATTTAATCTAAATCAGTTGCTTTATAGTAGAATTTAACTTTTATAGTGTTACATGTTTTTGTACTATTTGCACTTTATTTTCAAAATATTGTGTAATGCGAGTTATTTTTGTGGTCTTGTTAGTATTGCTATACATTTTTATTAAATTATTATGTATCTTCATTACATTCCTGCTTTTTTAGAATGGTTTCAATTCTAGTTCTAAAATGCTAGTACCGGTAATAGAAATGGGGAGTCATGCATGTTAGGCAGCCGGTCTGGCATGGAAAAACAGGAAGCCAGAGACCGACGAGAATGATTCCAATTGCCCGAGTTGATACCGGACAGATGGGGTCGATACCGGACAGGACGGGACAGACAAAATAGATAACAAATCAGGATATCGAAAATAAACCGGAGAAATTAGACGGGAACAAAAACTGGAGGAAATAACAACGGGGAAAAAACAGACGGAAACAAAACTGGAACCCAAAATTAAACAGGACGAAAAAAACAGGAACAATACCAGACTGGAAATCTCAACAGGAAAACAGGACCGAGTCAGAACCCACGTCTTGTGGGGCAGAAGATCGTTTGACGGGCTGACAAAGGAAGCAAGAGAGCGTTAAGCTTAATATAGACAGAAAGAGAATCTCCCAACGAGCCGCAGCTGGTGCCACACGGGCGAGGCCAATTGGCCGCCATGGCAACCATGACAGTGTCATAAAGTAACACAATCAAATAATCAATAATCATGACATTTCCATTCAAAAATTATCTGTATCGGATCAGTATCAATCAATAATACACTGAACTTACTTGGATCTGATCGATACCAAAATTCTCCTGCCCCTGATGATTATCACATTGTTATTAAATATAAGCGATTGACTTTGAGAAAGGGGGCTTTTGACACAATTTTCCGCCTCGGAGAGGAGCGGGATGTTTCTCTCAATTAACCGAGGAACGTTAAGCGAGTCTTGGATGAACCGGCCTTACTTAAACAGATATATGGCGCAATTGCTGTGCCCTCCGGTGCGCAAAGAATGTTTTAACATCAATTACGTGGCGATTTCAATGGAGGGAGAGAAGCGGCTAATTGAAACGGATCGACGAGGTCCCGGGGACGTCACGGCAAACTCACGTAATCGTTGACGGGTGCGTGGTAGTCCACCTCACGGGCCGAGCGGCCACCTTTCGAACCCGTGTCCGGGGCGTCTACATGCTCCACTTCCTGGTCCTCCTCCAGCTCTGAATCTGAAGCACCGGAAGAGTATGAAATTATTAGGGAAGTACGTTAATCATCAGATCAATAACCGCAAAATGTGATCCTAAGCTGTGATACCATTACCCTTTTTAATTTTGATTTTACAGTGATACTTTAGTACCTAAATGAAAAGGCTGGTCTACTAAGGATCCCAAGAGCCAAGAAGAAATCTGCAGGTTCGGTTCTGCTTATATCCTATAGCAGAGGTGGCCGACCCGGTCCTCCAGAGCTGCATGTCCTGCATGTTTTGGGGGTTTCTCTGCTCTGCATTATGTATTCTGTGTAGCACTATTTAGTTACTCTATATAACATGCTAAAGTGGGCATTTGCACGTCACACTGGGTATTTGTATATTGTATTCTTTTGGCTTTATTATTGTATTGTTCTCAGCTCAGGGATGCTGCTGGAAATGTGAATTTCCCTTAGGGGATGAATAAAGTATCTATCTATCTATCTATCTATCTATCTATCTATGTGATGTCAATTTTCGGCTTGTTAGCAAGCTTTGTGAAAGCTTGATAATGAGCCAGGCAATTGGAATGTAAAATGTTCTGAGCAGTATTTGAGTCAGTTGACTAAAGAACAGACAGGTTGTTTTGTAAAAGAACATAGTAATTTTCATCGCACCTCACCAGCAACACATTTATTCTACACTTGAAGTGCAACAAAAAATATATAATATAATAAAATAACAATCAGCATGTTAATAAACACGCATAAAAACGTACGTGAACAAACACAAAAACATGTGCAATCACACACAAAAATGTACGTAAACACACACAAAAATATACGGAAACACAATCAAAAACGTACGTAAACACGCTCAAAAATGTACTTAAACACACACAAAAACGTATATTAACACACAAAATTATACGTAAACACGCAAAGAAATGTACATAAACATGCACAAAAATCTAAATAAATACACACAAAAACATATGTAAACACACACAAAAATGTACTTAAGCACACACAGAAATGTATGTAAACACACTTAAAAACGTACCTAAACACACACAAAAATGTACGTAAACACACACGAAAATGTACGTAAACACACACGAAAATGTACGTGAACACACACTAAAACGTACCTAAACACGTACAAAAACGTACATAAACACACACAGAAACGTACTAAACACACACAAAAACGTACGTAAACACATAAAGAAATGTACATAAACATGCACAAAAATCTAAATAAATACACACAAAAACATATGTAAACACACACAAAAATGTACTTAAGCACACACAGAAATGTATGTAAACACACTTAAAAACGTACCTAAACACACACAAAAATGTACGTAAACACACACGAAAATGTACGTGAACACACACTAAAACGTACCTAAACACGTACAAAAACGTACATAAACACACACAGAAACGTACTAAACACACACAAAAACGTACGTAAACACATAAAGAAATGTACGTAAACACACACAGAAATGTACGTAAACACACACAAAAACGTACGTAATCACATACAGAAACGTACGTAAACACGTACAGAAACGTACGTAAACACGTACAGAAACGTACGTAAACACACACAAAAATGTACATAAACACACGCTAAAACGTACGGAAACACACACAATGCTGATGCTGTGATATTTATTCGGCCAACACTAGAAAGATTCTAAGCATTTATGTTCCTCATTAGAATAAATTTGTACTTTCTATAGAAGTAGTAGCGCGACCTCGGCCATACTCAGTCGCATGGCTCGAGATTCGAAGCCGTTTATTAGCATTTGTGCTCCTCATTTGATTTTCTATAGAAGGAGTAGCACCTTGGTCTTGTCTCCTCTTTACCTCTTCGTAATGTGCAGGAGGCAGTGGAGACCTCTCCCATTATCAGTTGCAAAGCTCGAAATGTGTTGAGGTTGTTGTGATGTTTTGGGTTTTGAACATCAGTGAGCACTATTTTGTTCTGGTCGTACAGTCATTCTGTTGGATGTAATTACATTTTGTAGAGTAAAGATTTTTTCTTTTCCAGTAAAAATAATTAAACTTTAGGAATGCAGTTACTGATTTTAAAATGTAACATTACTTCAGTGTTCTCGTTTGCCCGCGTCCCTGCGTCCTAGATGCATCATTTTTGCTGGGGACGCATCGTCTCAGATCAACGTGCGTCCCCGGGACGCAACTTTTTTGACCCAAAATTGTCATGAATACCCGATTACATTTTTTTTTTTTTAAACAAAGATTTACCGCACTCCAAACTTTTCGTCAGGCAGATCCGGCAGATGTTGTTTTGGTCTCGCGGTTCGAGTTTTCGTCTGCACGCCCATCTCGTGTTGTGTGGTGAAAAGTCCGTCTCTCTTTAGAGAACCGGCTTTTTCGGCTCAACTCATTCAAGAGAGCCGGCTCTCAAACGGCTCACTTGCTTTGATGCATTATATTACGAATTATTATGTTATATAAAGAAGTTAAGAAAAAAAGGAAGTATAAAAGGAGAAAATTAAAAAAAGACAGGTCTGTGGGTATCCCTTTCATCGGTATATTACCAACAATAATTTGATGTAGAAAATGAATTAATAATTTGATGATTAAAACTGAATGAATATATAGATTTTTATTATATATTTGTCACCAATTTACAATCTCAACCTCGATAACACTAAATTTTGGGGACCCAAAGATCTCCGTTGGGACCCATAGATTTTTGAGCATTCGAGTCCCCGGGACCCATCACTTTTCAGAGGTAAAATGAACACTGATTTCTTGTATTTTTTTGCTGTTTATATGTGTCAACCGTGAGTACAACCCAAACAATAGGAATGATCTAGAGCTCTAGTTAATACAACTTCACTTTGGTGTTATCGTTACACCCTCAAATGACCCACCGGGAGTCTTTTGTCAAGCGAAAATGAGACTGTCAATCAGGCCGATCGATATACGCTCGAAATGCGACCCCTGGAAACCCACCGCGGAGCTTGCGGCACCACACGCGTCCTGCGGGCGGTGATTTAGTAGCGCCGATTTTATTGTAGAAGTCCAACCCCCCCTTTGGATTATGCCTTACCGCTCAGGGGGGAAGGATGGATCCAGTGGATGGGCAGATCTTGGCAGAATTCCCAGATCTTAGACTGGAAAAGGAATGCCGGGTCAACGACGGGCTCCTCAGCGGGAACCCACACCAGGGACCCCTCTGTTTTGGTATCAGCACCGTCCACCTGCTGACAAAAACAACCCATTTAGCTTTATTTTCATGACATTCATTTTGGAGGATTGAATATTCCGATCAATGGGGTTGGGTTAGTTATTTCATTTTAGGAACATCCATGTAAACCATTTGGGTCTACTTCTTCTTCTGGTCTTTTTTCTTATCTGTTGAAATGGTAAAGAATGGTGTGCTCGTAGGGCTCTGACTAACTTGTGAATTGGTTGAATTCTCTATTTATCTATCTATCTATCTAGACATCTAGACATCTAGACATCTATCTATATATATCTAGACATCTAGACATCTATCTATCTATCTAGACACCTAGACATCTAGACATCTATCTATCTAGACATCTATCTATCTATCTAGACATCTAGACGGAAGATTACGATAACGCGAACGGTACGATTAGCCTGGGTTACATTTATGTTTATGTTATCTGTGTCTTAAAGGTAAACATTCAGGGTGTTGGAACGGATTAAAACGATTTACATTATTTGTAATGGGAAAATTGATTTCGGCGTTCGAACAAATCGCTTTTCGAACAGGGTTCTGGAACGGATTATGGTCGAGAACCGAGGTTCCACAGTACGTTTCACATTTTTATCAGTAACCAGGCTTTATCGGTTACATCCTCACCTGGAGAGGGCGCCCGATTCCTTTTTGAAGCTTTTTGCTTCCTGTTGCATGACCTCCTCCATCAAGCTGGCACGCTCTTTATATTACATATCATTGACATTCACAGACGGCGGCAATTTGACTTTCAAATGACTTTGCCCGTGATCTTCATTACGGCGCTTGTGTCGGCATTATGCTTTAATGTGACAGACGCAATAAAGCTTCGCCTCCCGTTCCTCCTCTTCGCGACGCGTCGCCGGGCATCCGAGCGCTATCAACCGGCTTAATTTGTTAATACTATAGTTCATGAGCTGTAAAGTAAACTATTATTGCTTAATGATCGCGACAGCGTGTCAGTGTTGTCTAATAGAGACGTACGACAGGCGTCGGCTAATGCTCTAAGCTAATACAGTGCACGTATTTATTTTCATGTGCATGTAAACAAACCGGCAGATTTCCAAGTAAGTCGTTCTTTAATTATGCAGCTGACTTGACAAATGTTTTTACAAGGTGATTTTGCCTCGGCTTGAAACTTAATTGCGCATTAGTTGGAGTCGGTTCCTGGGGCTATCGTTACAGCGGGACTCATTAATATCGGGTCGTGTATCCCCCTTTTGCCCCTGTCACTCCTCGTTAAAAATAGGCCATTTTGAGACCTTCGGGTAACGAAAAGCTCAACGTTTCACATCTCGGGGAATTGACACTCTTTCCTTTTTACTGGCAACATTACTGGCGAAAGAAAAAAGATCAGGAGATGAGTCAGCTGAGCGCTGTTGACCAGGAAAACGCGCTCATTTATTTTGGGACATTTAAGAAATACACTTTCGTTGTACAACAATTTGTCACCGTTAAATTCCAGTTACATGTGCAGTCCGAAAAATGGATCTACAGATTAGAAGGTAACAATTTGCAAAGCTGAGCCGAACAGATGTAATACGAAAATAAAATCGATGTTAAATTTTTGAACTGAATGCCTTTATTGTCATTATAGAAGTATAACGAGATTTGAGCTTTACCACAAGTGCACGCATATATAAGAATGAGAAAATATGTACAATAAAAATAGAATATAGTAAGGTCAAGTCAAGTCACATTTATTTATGACGCCCTTAATCACAAAAATGTCTCAAAGGACTGCACAGGATTACAATGACACAATGACCTGATCTTAAACCAACATGCGGGCAAGGAAAACTCAAAACCTCAGCGTGAGGAAAAAGAGAAATCTTGAGAAGGGGCCTCACAAGTGGTAATCCCCCTTCCAGGATGACCAGGGTGAATCACAATTAGCATGACTGTACACAGAATATTAAACACTAGGTAAGATGTTAAAAATGTCCGGAAAGTGCATGACAGCAGCGACGCCTCCAGCCTGTAAACTAGTCCAGAAAGTCTATGACGGCCACGACACAGTTTCCCATCTCTGCCAGCTGGTCCATGCAGGCGTTCACATGCTTCAGGTCAAACACTGGTCCGCTGACTCATCTCCAAATCGTCCTTCTACTTCGCATTTGTGCAATAGAACCAGTGCTCAGCTACAATCGGCTATGTATAAAGTGTCTGAAGAGGTAATGGTAGATGCAAATATGCTGTCATATACAGTAGAGGTGCAAAATGATGATTGATCCCGGTTCAGTTTTTTAGTGCAAACTATTGAGTTAAGAACGGTGACAACTCTTGGGAAGAAGCCGTCTCTGAGTCCATTTGTTTTGGCTGGTATGGCCCTACCACCGGGCAGCAGGTTGAACAATTGAAGGCAAGTAAAACAAACTTTAATTGCACAGAAAACAATAAAAGATAACTGTAGATAACAATATAACAAAAAAGTAAAACCAAGTGGCTAATTAATAAGAGTGCTGAAGAGGAACTGTGCCCCCTAGAACAGTTGAGGCACCCACGGACCTGTTCTGAAAAAAAATCATCTTTGCTGGGGGATTTATCAAACCTTATTCTTAATAAATAACCAGGTAATAACATAGTAAGAACATAGTAATAACATGATGAGTGGCTATCTTAGAAGTTCAAATAAATAAATTCCAGTTCACGGGTTTATGGACAAAAAAAATCTATTCAGGAAGCGATTATTTAAGAGAACAATATTAGAATCTACTCAGGTATTGATCAAATTAATTTATATATTTTACAAGAAATACAAACAATTACATTCCAATTTTGGTGTTTTATAAAGCGAACAAGCAAATAATGTGCAGTTTTTTTGGATGGCTATCTGGCTAACTTTTTAGCTTTGTAGCTAGCTGTCTTCCCACCTTTTTAGCTATTTAGCAGGTTATTTAGTTAGCGTTAATATTTTTTGTATGCTCTCTAGCTAAAATTTCATCTTTTTGGTTGATTATCAAGCTACGAATTGACGTCCTTTCTAGTTATCTATCTTCCTTTCTTCATTTTTCTAACTGGCTATATAGTTGGCATTTTACTCTTTTCGCGAGCTATCCAGCTCCCTTCAAGGTTTTTTTCATTTTTTACCGGTTTACCTTTTTAGCTAACTATCAAGCTATCTTTTAAAGCTAATTAGCAAGCCATCTGGGCAAGTTGCTATTTAAAAAAAATGTATATCGGACTGGCTGGTTCATTGGAGACCCCTACTCTAGTTGGACTTTTAAAGCTGATTGTAAAGTAAATGGAAGTCACAACACTTGGTCGTAACATCCAGTAACTTAATTTTCAGAGCTGAAAAACGGTAGTAATAAGGAGGTGGGGGTTGGGCAGGACCCGGGAAGGGGGCCCTGCTGAAAGGTCAGGCTTTTAGGGACTTCTAAATGCCAGTCGACGACAACAAAGACAACACGATAACTCTTTTCGGTTTACGAGATTTTATTTCGTTTGGCTATCGACTAAATTGCATGTTAGCTTATCTCTAAGGGAGAGCCCAGACCCCCTGCGGAGGAAACTCATTTCAGCCGCTTGTATCAGGGATCTTGTTCTTTCTGTTGTGACGCACAATTCATGACCATAGATGAGGGTAGGAACGTAGATTAACCGGTAAATCAAGAAGGCTCATTTTGAACATTAGGATTCCAAATAATTATTCATTACCGCAATCAGTAAACAAATTTGCCTCTAAGTGTTGCTAGTGCTCCAACGTAACGTTTTTTCTCTCTGAAGGATGCTATTATTTCCTTCCATGACATTACTTTATTACTCTGAGTTCTTTGAGTTCGGATATGAATTGCTAATCCTAGGCGGCGCCACGTGTTCGATGTGCAATGAGTCAGCCAAGTAAGAGAAAAAAGAGGACAAGCCATCGATCAGCCCCTCTTTTTATATAGAGCGACGCCTGACCAGATCATGGGCGTGGTCTTGGATATCTGATTCACTCAGTACTAGATCATGTCTTTATGGGCGTGGTCTTAGATATCTGATACACTCAGTACTAGATCATGCCTCTATGGGGGTGGTCTTGGATATCTGATACACTCAGTATCCGGTGACAGTGTTTGAAATTGTTGAACTTGTTAGAAAGCCAAAGAAGTGAGAAATATGCGTAATGTTCTGTACTTGAGAATATCCCTCCAATAAACAGAATTAGGCACAGTGAGAACATCATTTTATAAATGCATTGCCTTGGATGTTTTAATGACATTCAAAATTTCATGTTATCAGATTCCATTAGGGTACGTGGTGATTTGGTACGCTCCAGAACTGTCCAAAAGTGGGACGCCATCGTTCCATCCATTCCAAAGCGAGCCATCCAAAACATAGAAGAAGGAAGGAATTTTTGTGCTGGGCTTATATGCTCTACAAATAATTTATAATATGCTAAAAAATCTGCCCTTGCGTTGAGATAAACATGTCATAATTATTTTCTTTACTTTATATAGTTTATTAAATTATTTAAATTTATTAAATTCCCTCTGTATTTCTGCAACTTTTTCCGATCCCTTGACGATTGTTAACCATGTAGCGTTTGACTATTTCATGCCAGTTTTATTTGTAATGATGCACTATTTAATGAAAAATTACTTAAAAAAAAGATACTTTTATGAAAACGGGCTAAAGGGGCCCCCTATCGGACCAAAGGGGTACTACAACTATAACCCTCACATTGAAATCTAATGCACTTACTTGCATTGATTTAACGTGCTAAGTGGCTCAAAAATCATGCAACACAATTAATTGATAAGTTGCCAACGCTTTCAGTCCAGTTTAGTTTAGAAAATGTATTGTCATTGTCATTCACAGTTCAAAGAAAATACAAAAATCCATAAATATTCAAAATGTATTAAGCTAAAAAATACCCATAGATAACCCACTATACACATTAAAAGTAAAAGTGCAGACAACAATAGTCGATTTTAATTGATTTTACCGATTCGTTGTTGCAGCCCTAGTAGGAACCTTTATTTTTAAAAATTACAATGATATCTCAGTACTCGACCATAATATGTTCGGGATCAATTTTCCAACAGCGAATTGTTCGAGTGCCGACACCGTTTTTTTTTTTTTAAACAATGTGAACTAGCTAGCTAGCAATGATTTACAATTCCCCTCTGATACTAAAGCGGCGACATTAGCTAGCCAAAAATTACCTTAAGCTGCTCATTTGTCTTCTCTATGGACTGCAAAATAGCTAAAACCCGCTTACATTCATAATTTATAATGAAAAATAGGTGCGTTGTCCTGTTATTAATGGCTCCATTTAGAACCTGGACCATGTTGTTGACGATGCATTTAAGAGAGTTGTTACGGGCAAAAAACACAAATTAAATTACTGAAAAGTATTTATAACTGTGGTGATAAATATGTATTATATTGGTATATATACAGATATACAGTAAACCCTCGCTTAAACACGTTAAAATTTTACGTTTTGCTACTTCCTCATTTACAGCATGGGTCGTGTTCTGCATTCTGATTGGCTAAACATGATCTGCAGGTCAATAACATTTGGGATTGTTTGTGTGTTCGTAAAACAGCTTGTCAAATTAACCTCACCTGTATTTTTTTCTTCTTTTTTTTCTTTTGCACACGATTTTTATATGTTTTTATCACAAAAAACTGAAAACATTTAGAAAGTAGTTCAAAAAAATCATCTGTAAATTGATTTTTGCCCATTTAAAGTATTATTTTTGTTATATACCTTTTCTCTCTTCTTTTTCATACTTACGTATTTTTCTTTCTTATTTGCCCCTTCTTTTTCTCATTTTTTTCTCTTCATTTTTTCATATTTTTCCCAATTTTCCTGGAGTATACAGTAATGTTTACTCGCAAGTTTTTTGAGATATATAAAAAAAACAAACTTCAGCGATTTGGTGCTCGCTGGACGAGGGAAGCAAGCCGCTCACGCTATCGGAGCATGTTCGGAATGCGAAGCCGGATCTTCCGGAACGGGAGATTGTAGCGTGGTCAAACGGGAAAAAAGTGTCGATAGCCGGAGCGGGGGATCAGAGCGTGGTTGGTAGTCAAAAACAGGTCGTTAGCTGGGATGGGGGATCAGAACGTGGTCGGTGGTCAAAAACTGGTCGTTAGCCAGGACGGGAGATCAGAACGTGGTCGGTGGTCAGAAACGAGTCGTAGCCGGAGACAAACGGGGAATCAGGAACAGAAGAGTGGGATACGGGTGAAAAAACGGTACAGACGGGCGTCAGAATCCAAGTGCTTCCCTTGAGTAAACAGAGGTTCGCTGACGGACTGACGAGGGGCGAGTGGGAGCACTGAGCTTAAATAGGAGGGGGAACCAATCAGGTAACCAGCAGCAGCTGGCGCCAAACGAGCGGACCCAGGTGAGTGCAATGAGTAATCATAACATTTTCTTCTTTTATTTCATTTTTTTGCTTTTGTCATTTTCTTCTTTTCACATTTTTCTCTCATTTCCCCATTTACTCTTCTCTATTTTCTTGCGGTTTTCAAATAACTCAGGGAAAATGATTTTGTGCTTTGGTTTGGTCGCTCTGAGTCTGTGCGGTTTGTATTCTCCCTTGTGCATTTGGCACTCGTTTTCGGTTGCAAAACACCCTACAGGGACATCTAGTGGTCAAATATTACACACTGTACCTTTTGAACCTGCGGCTTAAAATCCGTTGCGGCTTGCACAGAGACAAATGTAAGTTTCGTTGCCAAATTTGAGCATGCGGATTCGAATCAGGTGCACTCCGCAGTCCGGAATTTACGTTATTCATATTATGCTTAACAGGGTTGGGTAGGGTTACTTTAACTGGATTACTTTTAATTACTTTGGGATGATTCCAATACAAAATATGCTAATAAAAGACAAAAGACACTAAATATGAATAAAATGATGACTCACAACACGTGGTAAGCTTTCTCTCCTGGCTTTGATCTCTTTGATCTCCGGCAAAACATAACATAAATCCAAACAGCTTGCCAACATCATTTTTGCTGTTCCATGTATTCTGTTACTCCCCAAGCCTGCACAAAATTTAGTCATTTTATTCATATTTAGTTTATTTTGTCTTTTATTAGCATATTTGGTATTGGAGTAATCCAAAAGTAATTGAAAGTAATCCAGTTAAAGTAACCCTACCCAACCCTGACTATATCCACAAAAATTTGTTTTAAAACTCCAGTGCCATCAAGAGCAGGTAAACATCTGACAGCTTTTGCTGTGGGCACAGTCCTTAAATATTGGTGTTTACTGGTTCATTTAGATTTATTAGAGTCAGGTGCAGGTGATGAGAAGCAGGCGTGGTGTCCTCCTGTTTGTCTGTATGTACTATATCCAGGGTTGGGTACGGTTACTTTAACTGGATTACTTTCAATTACTTTTGGAGTACTCCAATACCAAATATGCTAATAAAAGACAAAATAAACTAAATATGAATAAAATGGTGACTCACAACACGTGGTAAGCTTTCTCTCCTGGCTTTGATCTCTTTGATCTCCGGCAAAACGAACATAAAATGCGACAGAAACAAAATGAAAATAAATCCAAACAGCTTGCCAACATCATTTTTGCCGTTCCATGTATTCCGTTACTCCCCAAGCCTGCAGAGAATTTAGTCATTTGATTCATATTTAGATGCTTAAAGCTTTTTCATCCCACTTTTTTTATCGGTTTACAAATTTCTTTGTACATAGTAAGTAAGCGTCAGTCACGTGTTATTCACTATTGTCCACACTCCTCTAGGTGGGAGGTCATCCATATTAAGCGGCCATTAAACGGCCTTTCAGGCAAATTGAAAGGGTGTGGCAAGGGAAGAAACGCAGGTAAAAACATCATCTCACATTTGTCACCTGCCCGGTTATTCGCCGGATTTCACTCTCAGTAGCCTGCAGTTTCTCCGGTTCTCCTTTTTCTACTTGTTTTTCCGTGCGCCCCCGAAGCCCACCGCGGTTGCCCGGGAGCTTTGAGAGCCGGCGGCTTGGTTGAGAAGAAGCCACAAGCGCTCGGCTTTAAACCCCGAGAGCTTCTCGCGCTCCACCACTTGAGAAGGAACCGGCGCCGGGTCAAACGTGGGTGGAATCTCGCAGAGGACGATTCGGGGGCTTTTGTCTATTGTTGTTGAGGTCGGGCCAAGGTCACGCTATATTTTCTAAACAAACCCCCCCCCTGTGAGAATATTTACTGCGGTCTTCTAGTGCCTCAAAGGGTGAAGACGGGGCTAAGCTGCAGCACACAGTGGCAGGAAAGTTGAGTTTGAAAAATTGTATTTCGAAAAAAGTGCTTGAAATTGACACATCTTGTATAGAGAATTTGAATTTGTTTCCATTATGCACAAGACATTTCTTGCGTATCATAAACAGACATACTTTACTTCAAAAAAATGAGTGCAAAAAGCACCAAGAAGAATACAAACTAGGTAGACTTAAGAGGACTGAACCATATACAGTGTTCATTTTACCTGTGAAAAGTGAGATTTATGGGTCCCCAAAATTTAGTGTTATCGAGGTTGAAATAGTAAATCGGCGACAAATATATAATATAAATTTATATATTCATTCAGTTTTAATCATCACAGTTTATTGGTAATACAAATCAGTTATCACTTCAAGATTTCTCAGTTCACAAGATATTGTACATGATACAAAATAATATTGCTGAAATAATTATATTAATCTATATTTTCATTTAGTTTTAATCATCACAGTTAATTGGTAATTCAAAGCAGTTATATCTTCAGATTTTTCAGTTCATATATTCTTCGTGGTTTGCTGTCCCGCCAAGGTTGTAATGCCTTCTCAAGGTCCAATCCATTATCATCCTCCTCATAGCGTCACCAAGAATATAATTTAGTCTATTTTGGCAGAAAAGTCCTTTTCTTGCAAGGAGTATTCTTTTGTTTATTATCTTTCGTCGAATCGTTCGCTTCAACACACGTGTTTTCCTTGCCTCCGCGATCTTCCGAAGAATTTCTCCCACTTTTTTTGTGCCGGAATTTTTGCCGTTGTTATCACTTTCTGCATGTTTCGACTTATTACTGACACTGAAGAAATGACCAATTTTGTGTCGATTTTCACCTAATTCTAACTGTCTTGCTCGACATGAATGAGGTTTATTATAAAAACAACTTGCAAATACAATTAAGTAGAAAATTACATTTTCCTATTCAAATTATCAATTCATTTTCTGCATTAAAATATTTTTGGTAATATACTGATTAAAGGGATCGCCATAAACCTGTCTTTTTTTAATTTTCTCCTTTTATATTTTTTCTTAACTTCTCTATACAACATAATAATTCGTAATATCAATCATCAAAGCAAGTGAGGCGTTTGAGAGCCGGCTCTCTTTAATGAGTTTAGCCAAAAAAGCCGGTTCTCTAAAAAAAGATGGACCAACGAGATCTCGTTTGCCGAGACCGGCGTACAGACGAAAACTCGAACCGCGAGACCAAAACAACAATGAACAACAACGGATCTGCCTGACGTAAAGTTTCGAGTGCGGTAAATCTTTGTTAAAAAAAAAAAATCGGGTAATAATGACAATTTTGTGTCAAAACAGTTGCGTCTCAGGAACGCTGGTTTATTTGAGATTATGCGTCCCCAGCAAAAATGATGCGTCTAGGACGCAGGGACGCGGATAAACGAGAACACTGCAAACAGATGGACAGTTAAGTAGTTTGTCATGATAAATTATATGATAATACAACTGATACGTTTACTTTGTTTTTAATATGGCACAACTGCATTGGATGCCAGTTAATCTGTTATTTTGACTGTTATACCTCATTGCTGTTCACTATTTTGACAGATAAGGCACTGTTTACATCATTGTCACTCTCGGCTAATGATGATGCAATTCTTTGATACCACACCCTTTAGAGCAGTTCTGCTCTTGTAACCTAGGAGATTTAATAAAAAAAAAAAAAAAAAAAGAATTTAGAACAGGTGGCAATTTATTATCTGAGGTTTCGGCTCTACGCTTTTCTCTTTGCAAACTCAAAATCCATTAATGTCTTCTCTCCTGGCATTGAATGTGTCACGACATTGTCCGTTGCCCGCTGATTGACCTCAACTGCACTCACTCGTTTTCTAATATTCCCTCTCCCTATTTAAGCGCTTCCTTTCTGGTCACTCTTGGTCAGTCCGTCAGTGAACCTCAGCACATGCAAGGCAAGCACTTTTGACTCTGGCTCCCGTTTTGATTCCCACCTGTTCCTGCACCCTGCGACTTGCCTGCCCACCTCATCTGCCTGCCTGATTCCTTCCCCTGATTCCTGCTTTCGATCCCCTGCCCCTGGGTTCCCGATCGTCTCCTGTTCCTTGACTTGCTACCCATCCCCGACCACGCTTCGTTCTCCTGTCCTAGCTATCCGACTTGCTCTGATCCACTATCACGCTCTGCTCTCCGGCCCCGACTATTCCCCTCGCCACCTCTCACCGGGCGTGAGGGCTTCCTGTTCCACCTGCCCAGCGAGCACCAGATCACTGTTTCCATTTTTGCTGCAACACCCATGTTTCCCAATAGGTGGCGCAATCAAATCACATTAAACACTGCGTAAAATACAGTGAGGAATTTAGCGCATGCGTACCACCCTTCGTGAACCTTGAACAGACGTTTACCTTCATTTTTGTTTGGTTTCAATTCGTTGCTTTCTATAAAAATGAACTAAGCAAAAGAAGATTCAGCCTTGTTCCAACAGTTCCCGGGAATATCAGTCGGCAAAAATCGCTTGTTCGGCATATTTCTCGATAACGTCCCATTCCCCACTGTTTGTTCAAAAACTGACTACTGGGAAAGCTTTCAAAGAAAATAACAAGGCTAGTTATTGCCTAAGGCTGAGTATAAACATTGAGAGAGTAAATGAAAGTCGACATAAATATAAATACTCAAATAAAGAAGAGATACAGAATCCAAAACCCGTGATAGTACCACAAGCTAAAAGCTAGCGATATCTTACCCCGATCACTTGGTTGGCTTACGATATTTCACTTTCGAGCTTTATTTCTTCGCCAATTTTGCTTAAAAGGACTAAGATACATTTTGTGGACATATGGGATCGGCCCAGCAATTAATGTTTGTCGGC
The DNA here is from genome assembly GCF_059441175.1 of Urocampus carinirostris. Taxonomy (NCBI): domain Eukaryota; kingdom Metazoa; phylum Chordata; class Actinopteri; order Syngnathiformes; family Syngnathidae; genus Urocampus; species Urocampus carinirostris. Next base: position 36,145,584 of record NC_142357.1, on the reverse strand, counting down.
ACATGGATCTTACGTGACTATATGGAGCACACCAAAGCCCTTTTGGTTATCGGTTCTTAACTCAGATGCCAACCGTTTTCAGAAGACGGGTGCATGATTGCCAGCCTTTTATTTATTTATTTATTTAGAACATAAACATTTCTTCTATCATTAGCATATATTTCAACATGAGGTGACTCATAATGTGCAAATGTATGAAATACAGCAAAATTGTACTGTACTAGCGCTTTTCTCTACTTGAAAACATCTATCTATTTTAAAAGAAAATCTAATGCTTTTGCAAATTTAATTGGCAACAAAAAATCTTCGAAAATAAATAAAATAGAGTGCATGATAACATCTACTGCATTTTAATGTAAATAGATAGATAGATACTTTATTCATCCCCGTAGGGAAATTCACACTTCCAGCAGTATCCTTGTGTTGAAAAATAAGATAGTAATAAAATAAAAGAAATAGAATACAGAAATACACAATATAACGTTTTGCTATAGAGTATTTAAATAGTGCTACGATAATATGCAAATGTAGGGGTGGGGTTTAATGTGGGCTTCTTCTCCCCCGGGTGGAGTTAAAGAGCCTCATGGCATGAGGAAGAAATGATCTCCTCAGTCTGTCCGTGGAACAAGACTGTGACAGCAGTCAATAGGTTGGCATGTGTGAGCTAGGTATGTATTAACGATAGGCTACACAATATTCTTTCTATAATTTATCATTTACAAGTTCATTTAGACTAGGGTTAAGATCGGGATGGAAAAATTCAGCCCGACCCGAGTCGCAGGTATATAAACCCGCCCAAACCCGGCTGATTAATTTGATTTGACAAACGAGCTAGAAATAGACCCAAAGCTTTAATTTGCTCCGGGCGTGCATAAAATACTCAGCTTGGGGTTTACTTGGGGCCGAGTCCCTTTAAATCAAGTGTGCCTAAATGAACGGTTTGTCGCCAAAATGTGCATCTCTGCGACGTGCTGCGGACAAAAAAGAAACTGAACAAAATGGCACAGAAAAGATTTACATTTCAGCAGATTACAAGCTGAAAATAGTGAAAGACTATAGATGGAAGGCTTGTAAGCTAATGGCAAGAAGCTGAAATAACTTCTGACGTGAGGGAGGTGGAAGGAGGAACCTGCACATTGTTTACCCCAACACCAAAGAGGAACATTTTTTTTTTTGATTTTTTGATTTAGTGATTTTGAGTTAGAGTTTGGTGAGTATTTCTTTATTCCTAGAATTACATGAGTAAAAGTAAGTGCATTCAGTCTAGATCCTCCACGGAGGAAACAAATGATTGCCATCTTAAGCTCGACTTTGGGTCGGGCCAAAGCCAAGATCTTACCCCTAATTCAGACCAGAATAATTGAATGGGCTCATATTGTCTATTGGTCATACACACCAGCTTCTCTTTGTCATATTTGGTTGGTTGGATCCCTTGACCACTAGGGCCAAAGGGGCCCCATTTCCTATGGTGTTTCTTGGGCAATTACAGCCTTCTGGCAACCATCCCTTAACATATAAAGTTGTAAAAAGTTTCTGTCAAATCGAATAGGACCTACTTACAGATTCAAGTATCTACAGGGTCCGAGACATGCTGTGTCACTCGTCTTATGCTTTCTGCAAAGACTAAACATTTCAAACAACAATGTCGAAAAAAAACAGCACTGACATCATCCATCCACCTATCCATTATCTGAACCGCTTATCTTTAGTAGGGTCACGGGGGTGCTGGAGCCCATCAGGCAGTAGGCAGGGTGACACTCTTAACTGGTTGCCAGGCAGTCCCAGGGCACACAGAGACCAGCAACTCGCTCATTCACACCTAGGGACAATTTGGACTGGCCAATTTATCTGACATGCATGTTTTTGGAATGTGGTAGGAAACCCACGACAGCACAGGGAGAACATGCAAACTCCGCACAGAAAAGCTGGTAGCTGGATTTGATCCAATAACCGCAGAACTGTGCCACGGACGCGCTAACTACTCATCCGCCTTGCAGCCAGTGACATCGTAGAGTTGTCCATTAAAGGCACAGCATGTTTAAGAGCAAGGGAATCTGCGGTTGTTATTTTCGCAAAAAATTATTTTAAACATGACAAAATCACATAAGTCGATAGGTATGCAATTCCCAAAACACAAAATCTGACAAAAAGTACTTTCTTCTTTCAATAAAATACATTTCACAAGTTTATCCAAACCAGAATAAATCATAAAGAATTTAACGGCCTCGTATTGTTTATTGGTTGTCTTTCAGATCGGCTTCGCTGTGTCACATTTATAAAGTGATAAAAGTTTATTACAAAACCTTCTTCCCAATTTAAAATGAGCAACAGATCTATTTAAAACCCTCTCTTTAATTAAAAAAAACCCGTCAATGACGTGCCAATCAGTTTTTAGCAGTTTTTAGTTTTTAGCCTAGCTTGATCTGACTGCTCCTTGGAGTGGAGCATCTTTATTTCAACTTCAAAGTACAATGGAAATAAACGTACCATTCGATGGATTGAATTCTTTCCATTTCTACCGAAAAGCCGAATCAATCCCTGTAAACTTTAAGAAGACTTGTGAACGAAACGGAAAAAATCTAAAAACCCGATCCTCCCCCACCCCTTGGAGCTATCTGAGCTCAGCCTTTGGAGGACAGGATTAAAAATTAATATTGGCTCAGGATTGACAGCAAACACCATTTGATGTGAGCCACAAAGAAGCTGGGGGAAGGGGGGCAACGCCGAGTAAATGCATGGGGGGAGCAGTAACCATTATCCCCCCACCTCCCTCCTCGGTATGCACAGCGGCTTTACCTTCGAGTCTGCGTCCTGGGCCTGGTCCGCCTTGGGCAGTGTCCTGGTTTGGCTCCTGATGTAGCACCTCTGATGTTCGGCAAAGCGGATTCCAGTGAGTCCCTTTTGAAAATAAATGAGAGAAAAAAAAAAAAAAGAAAAGTCGTGTTTAGAAATTCAGATACATCTTTCATTCGTTAACTCCGTCTGAAGCGCGTCTACCAGCAGCCGGTCAAGCCAACGCATCGAAAAGAGTCAATTTGAAAGGATAATCAAAGCATGAGTGGTTAATAAGTAATGCTGTTCAGTACACCGAAAAGTGAACTGCGCTCGTGCGGCAATGATCCATTATCCCTGATCACTTATTGCTGCGAGGGGGGACGAGCAGGGCGCATTGTTGTTTGGCCTGGTGGCTATTATTTGCCATTTTGTCCACCCAGAAACTGAACTCCACTCAAGTGGACGTGTTCGATTATCCCCGATCCCACATTCGACAGAGCACACTTTTATTGAGCTTAACGGTGAAGTGCACTTGCGCAGTTGCGATCCATTATCTCAGATCGCTTATTGCAAGAGGGGACCAGCAAAGCGCATTTATTCTTCAAGATGGGCCGCTGAAGGGAGACATTGTGGCCCACCTAAAAAGATCTTTAATGTTCACAACGTGATCTATTATTCACAGTCAACTATTGTTGAGATTAGGGGTTGACAGAGAACATTTTTACTTCATTTTGGGGCCCCCGAGCCTGCAATTGTGGCCCGTTTAAAAGGAACTGCACTCTTTTGGCTGCAATCCATTGTCAGGGGCAGGCAAAGTGTATTTTTGGCAGGCCTGGCAGCTCATTATTTGCCATTATCTCCCCACAAAATGAACTGCACTCATGGGGCTGCAATCCATTACCCCTGATCCCATATTGCTATGAGTGGGGACTGACACATAACACTTTTATCTGGCCTGGTTAGAATTACTTAGTGTTGCAACATCCATCCATTATGTGCACGGGTTATCCTCAGTAGGGTTGCGGGGGTGCTGGGGCCCATCCCAGCTATCCTCGGGCAGGGAACACCCTCAATTGTTTGCCAGCCAGTCGTAGGACACATAGGGACAGACAACCCACTCATTCACACCTAGGAACAGTTTTGAACGGCCAATTCACCTCACATGCATGTTTTGGAATGTGGGAGGGAACCGGAGTGCCTGGAGGAAACTCACGCCAACATATCCTTACTTATATCCTTTCATGTTTTGTTAAGCAAGAGTTATTAAATGTTACAGCATAATCTTTATGGTCTTTCTTTCATGCTTTTTTTCGGTCAAGTTAGTGTTGCAATGTATTCTAATTTGTTTTCATGTTTTGTTCAGTTATAGTTAAATTGTGTCCCGACCAATACATTCTCCCTTATCTTCTTATCATGTTTTTGTTCAATTAGAGCACAGCTATCAAACAGGCGGCTCGCGGGCCAGATCAGGCCCGCTAAGGGATTGAATCCGGCCCGCGAGACAACACTCAGAGAAGCGCAAGAGAAAAACAAGCTGCAGGTTGAAATATGTCAACTTGATGTTGCCAAAGCCAGGTGCCTCTCACAAAGACACTGTACTTGTATTTATTTCTCTCTCTCTCTCTCTCTCTCTCTCTCTCTCTCTTCTACCCCTTTTTTCCCACTCCGTCTCTTTCACTCTCTGTGTCTCTCTTTTTCTCTTCTTTTGTTCCTCTTTGTCTCTTTCTCTCCCTGTGTCTTTTAACCTCTTTTGCTCTAACTTCCTTTTTTCCTTTTCTATCTTTTCTCTTTCTCTCTTTATACCCTCCGCGCTTTCTTTTCTCTTTACTCTCCTTCTGTCTTTCTATTTCTCTTTGGATTTCTTTCTTCCTCTCCCTTTCTTTTCCCCCTCTCTCACAACTTTTTATCTTTTATTTCTCACACTATCTCCTTCTCTCTCTCTTTTTTTTTCTTTGTCCTGCTCTCCCTCTTTTTCCCTCCCGCTTTCTCTTATTTCTTTATCTCTCTTTTTCTTTCTCTTTAATCTACTAGTCCGGCCCCCGACAGAATGTTTGTTCTATCGTGTGGCCCCCGAGTTAAAATGAGTTTGACACCCCTGATTTAGAGTTACCATTGCAACATATTCTAAGGTATCTCCCTTACATGTTTTGGACAGGTAAAGTTAATTCCTGCCCCAACCGACAAATTCTGCGTTCTATTTCTTTCATGTTTTTGTTGAGTTAGAGTTACTTTCATGTTTTTCAACTCTTATGATGATGCATGAGATTATTGATCGGTTTTTCTCAAATATCCAAAACAAAAATGTGTACTCTTCACACTAAGGATGGCTGATGGCCGTTCAAATTCCGCTGTTTGAAAAACTGTTTCCTTCTTTAGCCACTCAGGTTAATTCTTGCTGCCAGCTTCTTTTAATATTGTGAGCAGCGCTGTTTGTATTTGAGTTCCTACGATTGGTGTTTTAACATATTCTTCACTTTCAGGCTTCAGTTACACCTAGTTAGTGTACCCGTGTTGACTCACTTTCATGTTTTGTTCTGTTAGTTCATTTTGTGTTCCTTAGATCTAGTAAGTGTTTGAACATTATGTCACAGGAAGGTGTAGTTGAGCTTGTGTTAGAGCTACGTCTTTGAATCCTGAAGTTCATGGACAAACGATATTGTTCTGTTTCCGAACACTATCCAATCCCGATACGTTTTCTGTAAAATCGTATTTTGTGTCTCCATTAATAGAATTTGCTTCTTCAGCCATGTTAGAACTTAACATCTTCTGCTTCCGTGCCGGTGATTCTTCTCCCGCTAGGTTCACTCCGGGTGGGGAAAATGTGTTAATTCTCTCCTCACTATTGTACGTTAATGTAACAAATTCCGTCCAGACAGCGTCTGAAAACAGGCGAGCAAAATCAGATTATATCCAATTTATTTCCTGCCGAGAGCTGCTCGTTCATCACACTGTATTAGAGCAGACAGCGGGATCTACATCTGCCGTGGAGTGAAAATTGGATGAGGGCCCTTCTTCTAAGACCGACTTGATTTTGTACGCGTTTAATTGCAACGGCGGCAACATCTTTTCAATCGGTTCACTTGACCGCGTTTTTTTTGCAGACGGCGTCCGCACGAAAGGCCTCGTAATCTAGCGTCTGTGATTTCATCGGCGCGGGGACAATGACGATCTGGAGCCGTGTTTACGCCGAGCTTTATTGTGACGAGTTTAATTTGGAGCGGTGGGCGGCAAAAGTGAAAGGGCCACGTTGCGATGACATACAATGATTACTGGGCTCGGCCGAGCGGAAAATGAAGAAAGACGCGTTAACGTGGAGAAAAAATAGAAAAACGGTTTTGAGAGATGATGCAAGGAAAAAAAAAAGGCCAGTTTTCAGGTACTTGTCTGCGTCTATTTGACATTGTGGAAGATGGAATTGCATTAAACTGGTCCAAAAACGTCTAAAAGACAACCAAAAGATGTCTTTTTTCAGTCAAAAAGTGAAATAAGAAAAAGGGTATTTTAAGAATCGTCCAAAAGACGTCCAAAGATGTTTTATTTAGTTAAAAAGGGAAGAAAGAAAGGACATCTTTAAAAGTCGTCTAACATATATCTAAAAACATCTAAAAGACATCCAAAAGATGTCTAAAAGAGGTCCAAAGATGTCTTTATTTAGTTAAAAAGGATAGAAAGAAAGGACATCCTTAACAGTCGTCTAAAATATGTCTAAAAACATCTAAAATGCATCCAAAAGATCTTTAGAAGACGTCCAAAGATGTCTTTATTTAAATCAAAAGGAAAGAAAGAAAATTAATCTAAAAGATGTCTAAAAATATCCAAAAGACATCCAAAAGATGTCCAAAAGACATCCAAAGATGTGTTTTTTTAGTTTGGTAATAAAGAAAGGAAATGTTTAAAATTCCTCTGAAAGTTGTCAAAAATACCTAAAAGACATACAAAAGATAAAGATGTCCTTTCTTTCTTTCCGTTTTACCCAAATAAAGACGTCTTTGAACGTATTTTAGACACCTAAAAGACGTCCGAAGGTGTCTTTATTTAGTTGAAAAGGAAAGAAAGAAAGGACATTTTTAAAAGTCGTCTAAAAGATGTCTACCAGACGTCCAAAACGTGTCTTTATTTGGTCCAAAAGTACAATCTGAAAAAGCATCTTGGAAAGGTGTCTAGAGGGCATTTTAATGTTTTATGTCCTCATTTGGTCGAAAAGTGAAATATGAATAAATTTTTTTTAAAAAGGTACCTAAAAGACGTCTAAATGACGTCCCAAAAACGTCTTTATTTGGTCAAAAATTGCAATGTGAAAATATGTGGTTGAAAAGGTATTTTGAAGATGTCTTAATTTGGAGGAAAAGTAAAATGTGAAAATACATATTTGGGAGGCGTCTGTATATTGCAACATCCATTGCAACCTGGTCATCCTGGAAGGGGGACGACCTGATGTGCGGTCCCTTCTCGAGGTTTCTTCATTTTGAGATTTTCCTTGCCCTCATGTAGGTTTTAGATCAGGGGATGGTGAAATAATAGTCTGTGTGCTGTGACTTGTCTGTGATCAAAGGCGATACAGATAAATATGACTTGACTTGACTCAAAGGACGCCGAGGAGATCACCCAAATATGTATTTATTTGGTTACAAAATTCACGTTTGAAAAGGCATTTAAAAGATGTCCAAAGATGTCCTTATTTTATTAAAAAGTGAAAGATGAAAAGATATATAATTTAAAAGGCCGCAAACATATGACTAAAAGATGCCCGATTATTTGGTTAAAAGATGAAATATGAATAAACGTCTCTATTCGGTCAAAAACTTAAATATGTATTTTAAAAGGTATCCTAGCACGTCTCCAAGATGAAACATACTTAAAAGATTTAAAAAAAATGTCTTTATTTGGTTAAAAGATGAAACTTTAAAAAAAAAACTTATTTTAAAAGGCATCTGAAAGACGTCTAAAAGTCAACCAAAATATGCCTTTATTCGGTTGAAAATATGAAAAAGGCATCTTGAAAAAGACGGAAAAATACGATAAAACACTTCAAGAACATATCAAAAATATAAGGTTGAAAAATGATTTATGAAAAACCTATATTTAAAAGGTGTCTGATAGACTTGTCAAGTCATGTTTATTTGTGACGCCCTTAATCAGTCTCACAGGGCTCCACAGACTACAGACTATTATGACAGCATCCCCTGATCTAAAACCTACATGACGGCAAGGAAAAACTCAAAAACCTCAACATGAGGAAAGAAACCTTAAAAAAGGGACCGCACATGAGATAATCCCCCTTCCAGGATCACCAGACTGCAATGGATGTTGCAATAACAAATAATACACATATATTGTCACCGTGAAATATAGGTCATTTGTAAGCTATTGTCACGGTTGCCATGGCGCCCAATTGGCCCTACCCGTTTGGTGCCAGCTGCGGCTCATTAATAGATTGGCTTTCCGTCTTTTTAAGATCAGTGCGTTCTCTCTTAGTTGGTCAGTCCGTCATCGAACCTCTGCCCCGTAAGACGTGGGTTCTGACTCGATCCTGTTTTCCTGTTGACATTTCCAGTCCGGTATTGTTCCCGTTTGTTTTTTTCCTGTTTAATATCGATTTCCAGTTTTGTTCCCATCTATTTTTGTCCTGTTTATTATTCTCTCCAGTTTTCGTTCCCGTCTTGTTGGTCCTGTTTTTTTCGATATTCTGTTTCATTATCAATCCTGTCTGTCCGTCCTGTCTGGCATCGACCCCATCTGTGCCAGACATGGGGACTTGAGACTTAGTGACTTGGACTCGAGTCGACTCGAGTCGCTGTTTTTATGACTTGTGACTTGACTTGGACTTGGCAATCTAAGACTCGGGACTTGACTTGTGACTTGACTTGCCCAAGAAAAAAATACTTGGGACTTACTTGGGACTTGAAGGTGAAGACTTGAGACTTACTTGAGACTTGCACATGTGTGACTTGGTCCCATGTCTGATCTGTGCTATATCTACTCAGGCAGTTGATACCGACCTCGTCGGCCTCTGGCTTCCTATCATTTCACGCCACACTGCTGCCCAACGTGCATGACTCCCCATTTCCCGTAAAATAAATAGCTTGTGTGAGAACGTCACGCGTTTGGGTCCTGATCCTGTTCTGGTTCATGACAGCTATAGAATAGAAGCGTGTTTTAAGCCAAGATCTTAACAGTTCCTCAGAGGTTGCAGATCGAATCTTAGTAGGGAGCAGGGTTGGGTAGGGTTACTTTAACTTGATTACTTTCAATTACCTTTGGATTACTCCAATACCAAATATGCTGATCAAAGACAAAATAAACTAAATATGAATAAAATGATGACTCACAACACGTGGTAAGCTTTCTCTCCTGGCTTTGATCTCTGATCTCCGGCAAAACTAACAATAAATGCGACAGAAACAAAATGAAAATAAATCCAAACATCATTTTTGCCGTTCCATGTGTTCCGTTACTCCCCAAGCCTGCACAAAATTTAGTCATTTTATTCATATTTAGTTTATTTTGTCTTTTATTAGCATATTTGGTATTGGAGTAATCCAAAAGTAATTGAAAGTAATACAGTTAAAGTAACCTTACCCAACCCTGGTAGGCAGAGCATCTAAAATTCTGTTCCAAAAAGTCTTTATTCGTTCAAAAAGTGAAAATAGGAGAATACATTCCAAGGACTTCTCAAAGACATTCATGAAATGTCTTTATTTGCTTAAAAAGTAAAATATGGAAAGATCTCTTTAAAAGGCCTTTCAAAGACGAGCAAAAGGCGTGGGAAATAGGTGCGAAAACGTCTTTATCTGGTTAAAAAGTGGAACATGAAAAGCTGTCTTTTAAAGACAGTGAAACATAAAAAGGTCTTACATGTTTAAAGTCGTGGACCTCCACCACCTCCCGACTCCCGTTTCCGATCCTGAAGATTTCGATCTGCCGGATGGGGTCGATCTCCATCAGGCTTTGTGTCTCCACACCGTCCAGCACTGCCTTGTATTCGTGGTCGTACACCTGAAAGGAAGTAGGTCACGTCATCACCCGATCGCATACCGATACAGTGGAACCTCGGTTTTCGAACGCCTCTCAGTTCGAACAAGTCGGAGTCCGACCAAAAATTTCCAGAAATTCTTGCTTCGCTGTTCGGTCAAAAAATCGGAGTTTGAACGCCGGTAATGCTTGAGTGCGTACGCTAGGGTGCGATGCTGAAAAGGAAAAGTAGTGCGTACAACTATTGCGTTTAAGAAAGAAATAATAGCAAAATATGAAGGAGGTGTGCGAGTTTCTGATCCTCTCCCCACCGTCCACCTCTGCCTTCTGCTGACCACCACAAAGGTAAGAAATCCTATGCATAATTCTTTTCTTTATCCTTTTTTTTGTATTTTTTACACATTCATGTTAGCGTAATCTTTTGTACAGAAGATTACGATAACGCGAACGTACAATGAGCCTGGGTTAGCTTCATGTTTACGTTAAGCATTCAAGGTAAACATTCAGGGTGTTGGGACGCAACCCCCTTTCCAATGAACCGCTCACCACTTGTTGTGGAGACCTGGGTGCTAAATGACTTGTAAATGACCTTATTTTTATTTTATTTTTTTACACGTTCATGTTAGCGTAATCTTTCGTACAGAGGATTACAATAACGCGAATGTACGATTAGCCTGGGTTAGCTTTAAGTTTACGTTAAACATTCAAGGTAAACATTCAGGGTGTTGGAACGGAGCCCAACATTCAGGGTGTTGGGACGCAGCCCCCTTCCCAATGAACCGCTCACCACTTGTTGTGGAGACCTGGGTGCTAAATGACTTGTAAACGACCTGATTTTTTTATTTTTATACGTTCATGTTAGCGTAATCTTTCGTACGGAAGACTACGATGACGCGGACGTACGATTAGCCTGGGTTAGCTTTATGTTTACGTTAAACATTCAAGGTAAACATTCAGGGTGTTGGAACGGATTAAAACGATTTACATTATTTTTAATGGGAAAAATGATTTCGGTGATCGAACAAATCAGTTTTCGAACAGGGTTCTGGAACGGATTATGGTCGAGAACCGTGGTTCCACTGTACTTCGATGAGTATCTTGAAGCCCCTGTTTGTATTTTATAGCGACTGTTAGCAGTGTAAAAATACTTCATTGGTTGAAGTCAAGTCCCATTTATTTGTGTCACCCTTAATCACAAGATGTCTCAAAGGACTGCAGAGGTTAGTATGACACCGTCCCCTGATCTTGAACCAACATGAGGGCAAGGCAAAACTCAAAAACCTCAGTTTAAACAAACACTATAAGTTCTAATTATCAAGGTTAAAACTTGAGATTTTAGAAGCATGAAGAAAAGAACAAACTCTGAATCAGAGATTTAGGTTTTTGATAGCCCCTTCTATTACACTCCTAAGATGATGCATGAGAAGATTGATCAGTTATTCTCAAATATTCAAAACAAACATGTACTCTTCACACTAATGATGGCTGATGGCCGTTAAAATTTCGCTGTTCAGAAAACTGTTTCCTTCTTTAGCCATTCTGGTTAATTCTGGCTACCAGCCCCTTTTCGTATTGTTAGCAGCGCTGTTAGTTTATGAGTTATGAATAACGAGTTATGAATAACATTTAACAAGTTATGAATAATATTTATGAATAACGCATGAGATTATTGATCAGTTTTTCTCAAATATCCAAAATAAACACACTAAAACGTTGCAGACACGCTCTGATAACAAATCCCGGTTTAAAAAACATGTTACAGTCGCTAAGTCCTTTGGTTCAGGCATCTCCCACTGTTTTTCACTGTTTCCTTCTTTAGCCACTCTGGTTAATTCTGGCTACCGGCCCCTTTTCGTATTGTTAGCAGCGCTGTTAGGATATGAGTTTGTACAGTTGTTATTTTCTATTCACCATTTGAATCAAGAGTGTTTTATTTAAATGAAGTATTTTTACACGACTAGGGGCTTTATGAATAACGCATGAGGCTATTGATCAGTTTTTTTTTCAAATATCTAAAAGAAACGTGTTCTCTTCACACTAAAACGTTGCAGACAGGCTCTGATAACAAATTCCGGTTTGAAAAACATGTTACAGTTGCTAAGTCCTTTGATTCAGGGATCTCCCACTTTTTCCACTGTTTCCTTCTTTATCCACTCTGGTTAATTTTTGCTGCCAGTCCCTTTTAGTATTGTTAGCAGCGCTGCTAGTATATGAGTTTGTACAGTTGTTTTTTTTCTATTCACTATTTGAATCAACTGTGTTTTATTTAAATAAAGTATTTTTACACGACTAGGGGCTTTATGAATAACGCATGAGATTATTGATCAGTTTTTTTTCAAATATCTAAAAGAAACGTGTTCTCTTCACACTAAAACGTTGCAGACACGCTCTGATAACAAATTCCGGTTGGAAAAACGTGTTACAATTGCTAAGTCCTTTGATTCAGGAATCCCCCACTGTTTTCCACTGTTTCCTTCTTAAGCCACTCTGGTTAATTCTTCCTGCCAGCCCCTTTTAGTATTGTTAGCAGCGCTGTTAGTTTATTGAGTTCATACAGTTGTTTTTTTTCTATTCAATCTTTGAATCAATAGTGTTTTATTTAAATGAAGAATTTTAACACTATTAGGTAGGAGCTTTATGGACGGCGCTTTAGATTATTGATCAGTTTTCCTCAAATATCCAAAACTAACATGCAGACACGCTCTGATGGCCGTTTGAAAAATGATTCGTGCCCACCAGCTTAAAAGACAACATTAATATTTATATGGGGCCTTGTGTTTGTGCAGAGAAATATATCGCCGAGTCCATCTTCATCTCGAGACGAGACGCATTATTAATGAATACATTCAAACGTCACGATTTCTACGCATCACACACATCTGTCCTTCGATGCCCGAAGACAAAATTAGCTTTCCGCCCCTTGTTTTCGCCGGCCTGCTTACACGCTACCATCAGGATCATTATTTCTTTTTTTTCCCCATGTCTGGTGAGAGAACAATACAGTGATCATGGGATATAATTCCTAATAGCGAATGGCTGTAAGCGTCACAGTGGCCTATAAATCTCCATTAACGCGGGTCACCGCAGAATCGGGGAAGGAAAGTGGAAACTCAAACTGCCGGCAGAAGCCTAATGAAGACTGCTTTGAAATTTTAGTGTCGATCGGGCCGTCGTGGATCGAGTCGCAGCTATTAAATGCTCCTCCAGTCAGAGTGTGGGATTCCAGTTCTATTTTTGCATTCTTTTAAATTAGCATAAATGTGCAATTGGGGCGAGGGACGGATTTCAGAGGCGTATTGATTTCTTATTAAAATAAATGAAGGGGGAATTGCATGGAATAAAAATCCCATAGTGAGTGTTTTCCGACACCTTTGTGATGAAAATAGACGATTCTAAACATAATCATGTGCCACAAATGTGTGATGTTGGTTAGCGACAGAAAATATGATTTCAGAAAATTAATCTGTATTGGATAGTGTACAAAAGCAGAACAACAAAGTCTGATATTCAGAATTTCATAGACATCGGAGCTACTGTTGTAGATTATAGACTTGCATTTGTAGAATAGATTTGCAAACATTTGTTCAGGAGACTTGCCGACATGTAGAAAGACTTGCGTACTGTTGGGAGAAATGTTGCTTACATCTCGGGAAGGTCTCGGTGGACGAATTAGTACAAACAATCCTCCTTAAGGGAGGACAACAGATAACGGCAAAGGGCAAGGTGACATAAACTGGCATAAACTTAAAAACACTTCCAAGTAAGGACGGAACCCTGGGCATGTACACGTGAAAGGGTGTAGCGTGAAAGGGGGCGGGACTAGATCCAGTTACACATGCTGTGTTGAAACTATAAAGGCCCACGCATATCTGAGATTCGCTGAGTTTCTTGTTGAAATTGTTTATCAATAAAAAAGAGCTCCTTCTGACGTCATTTGATTCCTGCATTCTTTGAACACGTCTGAGACGATTTCTCGACATATCTTCTTCAACAAATTGGTCTTATCTTCACCACTACTCCAACACAGGCTTGAATACACAGCCTTTCTACATAATGTCTAAACACTGACTAGATCCAAATGGACAAAACATGAAAGTAGGAAAGATACAGGATATGGTTAATACCGACTGGTTTTGATTGACCAAAACGCAAAAGCAAGAGGACGCAGGGTACATACTCACATGTGGATCGAGTAACTTCATACTGTTGCAACAAAAAACAGCTCTAACAGAACAACACTTAAAAGGAGGACGACACCAGAAAAATTCCCACACATAGAACAAAAAAATGTCAAGACGAAAGGACCGTTAAATATGGTTGAAAGGCTAACTAGATATCAATGAACAAATCATGAAAAACAGAAGACGTAGGATATATTGTAACACAGAGTAGCTCTAACTGAGCAAAACATGAAAGTAAGCCCACTTCATGTTGGAAGGAGACACAACTAAACTTTAATGCAATGACGACAAAACCATAAACATAATTGAAAGGTGTAAATAAAAAAAACTTGTCAGGGTAGAAATGGTCTGTTAGAAGAACAGAACAAAACATGAAACCGGGATCATACGATATGTTGGGATACTGACTAGTTCTAACTGAACAAAACATGAAAGTGAAAAAACACTTTATTTTGAAATACCAACTAGTTCTAACTGACCAAAAGATTAAAAGGGAACACAAACCAGCTCAGTAGCCTAGATGGTAAGGCGCCCGCTTTGAGACTGGGAGGTCGCTGGTTCGCGCCTCGGCCGAGTCATACCTAAGACTTATAACATTGGTAAAAATGGCGGCGCCCTCTGTTGGCTGCGGCTGCATCGGCTCGCTACAACGGGTCAGGTGTATCGACATTTCGTTCTGTGTACATTGTTACAAAGAATGACAATACAAAGGAAATTATTATTATTATTATTATTATTATTATTAATGTTGAAATACCAAACAATTCTAAGAAAACAAAACATGAAATCAAATGGCCCACCAAAAGATTCCCACATGTGGACAGATCAACATACTACAGTGCCATGATAAAGAGACCATTAAACATAATACTGGATCACTAAGAAACTACCTCTAACTGAACAAAACATTAAAGTAGAGAATGCAGGATATGATGCAATACAAATTTGTTGAAATCTAACAAAGCATGAACAATTAAGTTAATAAAGTATCGATTTTAAAGAGAAATACATGAAATAAAATATACAGATAAGCGATTGGAAAACGAATATAGCAGTCAGAAAATGAATGAAGCTATACACACATATATATATATATATATATATATATATATATATATATATATATATATAATGTACTGTATTAGTTCTATTTTTCCACCCCAAATTAATTGCAACATTTATCGGTTACAGCATCTGCTCGAATAAATCCGTTTCTACGGAAACCGTCCTGCGTTAGATGGAAGTCGCAGCGCTCCAAAAATTGTATTTCATTATTTTTTCCAGAAATGTTTTATTTTGTTAATTTGAGAAGAGTAAATAGGAAAAAGTACTAAATTGATGGGTGGGGGATTGCAAAGAGGAGTGACGGAGACCGCATACCTGTTAACATTTTCCCTGTGATGTATGTTTTTTTTGATGATTTCAAATGGTGTACGTCGTATTACATTTTTATACAGGAAATAAAAAAAATGTGAAAAAGATGACTGATTTCTGGTAGCAGAGGAAAACGTCATCGTAAATTGCTAATATTGTTGCAATAAAGTATAAGCTGTGTTTATTGTTATTAACCAAGGATTTCACGGTAGGAGTGACTTTTTTGCTGATAAGAGCTGGTAAGCATCCAGACATTTAAAAACTTTTAGATCAGCACTGATGTATGGGGATACTCCATGTACAATATAGTGTTATAATTGGTGTGGACTGAAGTCAGGCAGACGAGATGATTTGTGAATATGTCAGGAGGAAGACTGCATTGCTTGTTAGCTAGCATTGCTAATGCTATCCTCAGTTTCTCTAAATAGCGCTGTTTGTGCTTTCCGACAAGGTGGGCCACCTACTCATTACCAATGGTGTTGGATAGTATACCGTAAATTCCGGACTATAGAGCGCACCTGATTGTAAGCCGCACCCACCACATTTTAAGAGGAAAAACGATTTTGTACTTAAACAAGCCGCACCTGTATATAAGCCGCATGCGCCCACATTGAAAAATGTAACACAAACACAAAATCATCCCAAACCCGACTTTAAGTCCCATGATTGAAACTAAATGTCCTTCACTAAGGTACACAGTCCAAAAATCACAGCCGGCAAAATGATACCGGTACTTAAGGTTTGATGCAGACCTGCAGAGTCCGGGTTCCATTGAAAGTAATCCAAGGAAAAAAGTGTATATTTCCAAAGGTAAGGGTGGGAAAAATATATATTCACTATTGTCCGCCGCGTCCACACAGAGGTCTGTCTGTTCCTCACCTTTACCTCACTTCCCATCACCCCCCGTTTGTTTCGCCCCTCCTTTTTCATTCACCCGTGCAAAACGTATCAGAATAAGTGTCTAAAATAAATACAAATAAATACATTACACAAATATACAGTTGCAAATACATATTACACATGGGTTACACATATTTACAAAGAAAGTATACCGAGAGAGTTTTCAAAGCTTTAATAATAATTCTATAACTCATCCCAAATGGTGCCTGTGACAGGGCAGTTAATGGTAGCAACACGCTAGCAACACGCTCGCAACACAGTAAACGGGTCTGTTAAAAAAACATACCGTACTTGTAAAAATCACGGTAAACCGTCCAGACTGCTCGATTGCTTTAGCTTTTCAGTGTCATGTGCCTTTCTTTTTGCGTTTTGCATGATGAGGGTATGTTTATGCTAATTTAATTAATGCACAAGCCAAGAAGTTGCAGTCTTCCTCGGCGCATATATTCCACCAGTCTAAATCTTACCTTTTGTACTCGAGCGCCGCTGGCGGCCGTTAGAAAAATTACATAAGTTGGCCGCATCACTGAATAAGCCGCAGGGCTGAAAGTTTGGGAAAAAAGTAGCGGCTTATAGTCCGAAATTTACGGTAGTTGTTTTTGTTGTTGTTGTTTACTTTTTACTGGCCTCGTCCACTGTTTACTTCGGGGTACTACCGTCCGTCATGGTGTCATCACGTGGTTTGTTCACGTCTGTGCAGAGGCTCAATATCGAAATGATGGTGTTTAGAAGCGCTTGTATAAAGAGGTACCACTGTCTATCCTTTCGTCGTCCTTGAGAAGAGACGGGGGCAGTCGGGTAGAACCTGACGCCTGTCAATCAAGCGGTGGGGGCGTCTGTGGGAGGGAAAGGTGGCGAGGGGTCCGAGCGGCGCATCGGGCCCCCGGGGACCCATAGGCAGCATAGTGATGGATTGAAGTGGGCGGCGGCTTAGACAGCTACATTGCAAAACCATATGTCCTTTCGAGGGAAGTCCTTATAAGGTCTTCCCCGCTTATTTGCTTAAATGCTTTACCTGTACTTTTTAGGCCCAATCCAAAGTGCTAATCTACATTTCTTTGATTTGTTTCAATTCGCAGTGTGTAATAATTGACCACCAGATGGCACTGTTGTCTAATGCGAATGAAAACCAGTGCAACAGCAAGCAGCATGGCGGCAACCTTGGATATGGATTCTACTATGTAAAAGAAATCTTTTTTTATTTTTTATTTTTGTATAAATGAATATTAGTATGGGGGCAGCACGGCGGGGCAGTGGTTAGCGCTTGTGCGGCACATTTCATGTCATGGGAACCTCCTGCGTGGGTTCAAATCCAGCTCCAGACTTCCTGTGCGGAGTTTGTATGTTCTCCCCGTGCTTGCGTGGGTTTGCTTCGGGCACTCTGGTGACCTCCCACATTCCAAAAACATGCATTTCAGGTGAATTGGCCTGTCCAAATTGTCCCTAGGTGTGAATGAGCGAGTGAGTTGTCTGTCCCAGTGTGCCCTGCGATTGGATGGCAACCAATTCAGGGTGTCCCCTGCCCACTGCCCGGAGATGGCTGGGATGGGCTCCAGCCCCCCCGCGACTCTAATGAGGATAAGAGGTACGGCTAATGAGAATGATGAGGATGAGAGCATATTAGTATAATAGTTCGTGTATTTTGCCTAGTATTTCAATCAATGTTTTTTCCTTTTTACTAAGTAGGAGTTTTCTGGTACCATTAGGAGGTACTAAATATTACACACTCTCCCTTTAACCATATATTTTTTTGTATTGTACACTCATTTTATTATATTATGAGAATTATTAGTATTTTTTTGGTACAAAAAAGAGAAACATTTGGCAAAATATAGCAAAAATATTTACTTTGCCATATGACATAATTTTGCTTTTAAAGAGACAGTCTGTCATATTTAGTGCCCCTTAGTGGTACAAAAAACCTTCATTCAGTAAATAAAAACACTGTTTTGAAAAATAGGCACAATAACAACTATCATAGCAATGTTCATTTTCACAGGTCGAGAAATTTGTATTTATTTTAGATAGCGGAATCCATTTTTAGAAGTTGAGGCCATGTTTGTCTGGCATCTTGCTGCTACGCTGTGTTCATTTGGCACTGTTTTTTATTTGCATTAGACAATACATTTAGTGTCACATATTGCGCAATGTACCTTTTAAGAAGGATTTTCTTATTGTAATAATAAATAACTGCAAAATGTATTATATAAATGTAGCTCAGTTCTAATTTTATAATAAAAAAATAACAATAACAAAAGGTAAACCTAATGTTAGGCATTTTTTTTTCAATAGGACAAAATATGAATATAATATACAAGTATCTATATTTTGGACAAACGATAGGAACTCAATTTCTTAAGTTAAAACCGATAAATGTCACAGTTGCCATGTCGCCCAATTGGCCCTGCTCGTGTGGCGCCAGCTGCGGCTCATTGACAGATTGGCTTTCCGTCTTTTTAAGCTCAGTGCTCTCACTCTACGTTTGTCAGTCCGTCAACGAACCTCCGCCCCGCAAGACGTGGGTTCTGACTCGGTCCTGTTTCCTGTTGGTATTCCCTGTCCGGTATTGTTCCCGTTTATGGTTGTCCTGCTTAATATCGGTTTCCAGTTTCGTTCTCGTCTATTTTTGTCCCGTTTATTATTCTCTCCAGTTTTTGTTCCGTCTAGTTTGTCCTGTTTAATTTCGGTATCCTGTTTTGTTTTCAATCCTGTCTGTCCCGTCCTGCCCGGTATCGACCCCATCTGTCCGATAGCTTCTCGGGCAATTGGTATCGATCTCGTCGGCTGCTGGCTTCCTGTCACTCCACGCCAGACTGCTGCCTACCGTGCATGACTCCCCATTTCCCGTAAAATAAAAGGCTTGGTTGTTAACTTTATGTCTATATGTGAAGGGAATTCTTTTCTGTGGGTTTGAAAAAAAATAGTTCAGTTAAAATCTGTCTTTGAATTCATTAGTGAAAACAAATACATTTCGGGGATATTTTCTTTAAAAAGATTTTTGTCTATCAAGTATGATGCGAAAATATGTCTGACATAGCTCCTACCACCAGAGAGCCCCAACCAGGGTTCGAACTGGGCTCAGGTGTGTCCAATTATCACACAACAGTGCCAAAATATTACAGAAACCTTTAAAAGGATATTTCGAACATTACACGCTGTTGAATCATTGAGTACTTTTTCATTTTGTCTGCCATCGTCATCCTTGTTTTTATTGTCTACCTTTATGTCAGTGTGTGTTAGTGTGTTTGTTTCTTGTTATTTTGTATGTATGTTCCAGTTCCAGTTTTGTTCTGTGTTTCTTTTTTTTTGTGGACCCATGTTTTTTTCTCACTTAATTAAATGCCATCCCTTTTTTTGAGCACCCATGCCTCAGTTTCTGCCTCCTCCACATGGGTCCATCATCCAGTGTTCTCGCTAGCCCGCGTCCTCGCGTCCTAGACGCGACATTTTTGCTGGGGACGCATTGTGTCAAATCAACGTGCGTACCCGGGACGCAACTTTTTTGACACAAAATTGTCATCATTATCCAATTCCTTTTTTTTTTAAACAAAGATTTACCACACTCCAAACTTTTCGTCAGGCAGATCCGCCATTGTTGTTTTGGTCTCGCAATTCGAGTTTTCGTCTGCACGCCGATCTCGGCAAACGAGATCTCGTTCTTCGAAGAAAGAAAATAAACAAAAGAAAACTCCGAGCAGGAAAATGACTTTTCTGCCAAAATTGACTCAATTATATTCTGGTTAAGCTATGAGGAGGATGGTAATGGAGGCTACATGTTCTGTGATGCGTGCACCCAGCGTGACAAAAAAACTGGATTGCATAAATCATTTCGCAATACGAACTTTCAGAAAAGCACATTGGATCGGCACAACGACAATGAAAACCACAAATTAGCTATGAAAATACTGTGGCTGCAATTGGACCTTGAGAAGGCATTACAACTGTGGCGGGATAGCAAACCACGAAGAATATATGAACTGAAAAATCTGAAGTGATTAAAACTGCATGAATATATAGACAAATATTTTAGCAATATTATTTTGTATAACGTACAATATTTTTGTGAACTGAAAAATCTGAAGTGATAACTGCTTTGTATTACCAATTAAGTGTGATGATTAAAACTGAATGAATATATAGATTCATATATTTGTCACAGATTTACAATTTCAACCTCAATAACACTAAATTTTTGGGACCCATAGATCTCTGTAGGGACCCATAGATTTTTGAGCATGCCAGTCCCCGGGACCCATCACTTTTCACAGGTAAAATAAACACTGATCATCCCCAAAATTGTAACAAAAAAGGTGCAAACTTCATAACTACAATTCCCTAGAAGTTAAGATACATTTTGAAGTTTTAAATGTGTTTTTTACAACCTTTTGAGGGGGATTAAACACATTTTTGAGGATGTTTGTCTTGCAACTATGACAAAAAAACCCCGAAAAATAACCAGACATAAATGATAGTTTGATTCCGAAACAACCAAGCGTGAATCATCAGAGCGAATGCACTACTCTTAACGTCATTTCGCCTTCAGCAGACTTATTCAGATCTCTTCACAAGGGAGAACAGCGCTCGTCTCGCCCGACTGACTCCCTTTAAAACGGTTCCTTGAGCCCGGAAAAATGGAACATCTCGACTACAACCTCACGAAATTACCGCCGCCTATTTGCACCTTTACAAACACGAGCGAGCAAACTTGTTGTTTTTCCCCGAATAATGAAGCCGGGCCCTTGTATAATGATGATTAAAGAGACTTGAGCTAGTCATATCAGGAAAACAATGCCAGATAATTACACTGCAGGTAATTAAAACAAACCTGGGAGGAAAAATCTTTTCAGGCAGTGGAAAATGAATTGAACAATGTATCCTATATGGTTGATCATTGGTGTGAGCGTGGGCCAAGAGAACAGATTTTTGTCGGGCCCGTTTTCGCTGTTCACTCAGCCAAAATGTGAAATTCACACATGCAGCCAGATCCATTATCCCAAACTGATTATTGCTGCGAGCTACAACCAGCAGAGTGCTCTTTTGGCGGGACATGCGGTTCTTTATATTATTTCCGCTTAAAATGAACTGCACTTACACAACCATTACCCCCCAGTCATAAAATTATGACTCACAACACGTGGTAAGCTTTCTCTCCTGGCTTTGATCTCTGGCTAAACTAACATAAAATGCGACAGAAACAAAAGGAAAATAAATCCAAACAGCTTGCCATCATCATTTTTGCCGTTCCATGTATTCCGGTACTCCCCAAGCCTGCACAAAATTTAGTAATTTTATTCATATATAGTTTCTTTTGTCTTTTATTAGCATATTTTGTATTGGAGTAATCCAAAAGTAATTGAAAGTAATCCAGTTAAAGTAAACCTACCCAACACTGCCTCCCAGTACTATATTGCTACAAGCCGGGACTGGAATTTTACTCTTTTGTTAGGCCTTTGATGTTCTTTCTGCTTAAAATTACCTGTACTTGTGCGGGCGCATTCCATTATCTTTAATCCCATATTACTGTGAGCAGGACTGTCAGAGCACACTTTTATTGGGCCTGGTGGCCCTTTTTACTGGAGTTTCCACCTAAAGTCACTGCACTTGTGTGTCAGCAATCTGAAGGATTTTATACATTTTACTAAAAAGGATTTTATACGATTAAATACAAGTTACATTTATCGAGTGCAATGAAGATTTTCACTGAGTGGGCTTCAGGTCACGCTGTTCCAAATCGGAATGTTTTGGCTGGGGAATTTTGATAACAGGACTCTGACGGGGGGACGGCAGGCGATGTTTGGAGAACAAGGCCCTGATGTTGTAGAAACGCTCTGCTGTTTTGAGTTTCTCCATACATCGAGGCGAGGGGGTGGACCCCACGTGGGGGCTTTCATTGGCACGCCCATGGGAGGGGCCGGCACACCAGCTTGCGGAAAAAACTTGGGCAGAGAGGGAGAAAGGCAGAAGATCGAGAGAGGAGGCTTGACAGAGACTCGAGCGACACTAATTCGGCTAATTCGGCCATATATTCGATGGAGTACACTTCGCTAAATTATTTAAGAAATTAAATCTGCCCCCGTGCGGAAATGCCGGTCTCTCCCATCAAGAAACGAGCATGCATGTTTAGGAGAAAGTAGGTTGTGTTTGGTTAATGGAGTCAGATAACTAATTCGAACAATTTGGTAAACGATACATTTTAATATTTAATTTCTAACAAATCCAATATACCTAATTCCATAAGGTTCTGAGTGGAGAACATCAGAGCACACTTCCGGCATGGCTCTTTTGTTTGCTGTTACTGAATTTCCACACAAAAATGAGCTGCACTCATGTGGCTGCACTACATTATCCCCGATCTTATTTGGCTGGACTGGCAGAAGGCAGTGCACGGTTCTGCCATGATCCATTAAACCCACTTGACTATTACTGAGAGAAAGTGCTTTTTTTGGTTCGAGTGTCCGAAGCATGCCACTGTGGCAAGCCTAAAATAAACTGAAATGTTTTGCCCCAATCCATTATTTCCAGGCAAGTATTTCTGTCAGCAGGGGCAGGGAGCAAGTGTTTTATGCATGGTGGTTCTTTTTGCTTTTCTTTCCGCCTAAAATAAATAAAACCCATGCGGCCGTGATCCGTTATCCCCAGTCGACTATTGCTGGCAGGGGGATAGTTAAAAGGCACTTTTATTGGTAGGCTTGTGGTTCTGGCCTGCCAAACATGAACTGTTATGTTTTTGCTGAGACCCATTATCCCTAGTCGACTATTGCTGTAAAAGGGGGCCTAAAAAATGTGTAACGTGTGCAGCTCAATTTTTCCATTGTGGCCCATCTAAAATGACCTGCACTATAATGGCCGCGATCCTTTATCCTCAGTCGACTATAACTGCGAGCGGGGGCTAGCAACATTCTTGAGGCCCTGCCGTTGTAAAGTCTAATTATTCTATTTTATTTTAAGTTAGCTAGGTAATGGAAACAAAACATGTGAGGGAAGATCTTTCCAGGCAGCAGAGAGAACAGCAACACTGGAAAATGAGAGAATAATTCACAGGAGATATAGATTTTCCAAGGCCTTGGTGCTCTTTCTTTTGTTACCGTCAAGCCACGTGGGATGAACATCGGCCGATGCGCTTTCTTCGGACGAGCTGATTCGGATCGGATAGCGCGGGGTCTTCGGACCGCCGGGATTATGTCGGGGGAAGTTAATTACTGAGTATGTCAACTCCCGAGGCCTGCAAGATTCAGATAAATGAAGGGGGGGGTCGCCGCTGATAACTAACACGTGGGGCACAGTGTTCTCGTTTGCCCGCGTCCCTGCGTCCTAGACGCATCATTTTTGCTGGGTACGCATAGTGTCAAATCAAGGTGCAACTTTTTTGACACAAATGTCATTATTACCCGATTACTTTTTTTTAACAAAGATTTACCGCACTCGAAACTTTTCGTCAGGCAGATCCGGCATTGTTGTTTTGGTCTCGCGGTTCGAGATTTCGTCTGCACGCCGATCTCGGGAAACGCTTCGAGATGACGTCATTGTTGTGGTGCTTGTTGTCGAGGGAAGGTGAACATCAACAAAAAATTGTTAATTTCTTCAGTGTCGGTAATGAGTCGAAACATAATACAGAAAGTGGTAACAACGGCAATAATTCCGGCACGAAAAAACGGCGGAGAAATTCTTCAGAAGACCGCGAAGGCAAGGAAAACACATGTGTTGAAGTGAACGATACGACGAAAGAAAATAAACAAAAGGATACTCCTAGCAAAAAAAGGACTTTTCTGACAAAATGGACTAAATTATATTCCTGGTTATGCTATGAGGAGGATGATAATGGATTGGACCTTGAGAAGGCATTACAACTTGTGGCGGGACAGCAAACCACGAAGAATATATGAACTGCAAAATCTGAAGTGATAACTTGCTTTGTATTACCATTTAACTGTGATGATTAAAACTGAATGAAAATATGGATTGATATAATTATTTCAGCAATATTATTTTGTAGAATGTACAATATTGTCGTGAACTGAAACATCTTGAAGTGATAACTGATTTGTATTACCAATGAACTGTGTTGGTTAAAACTGAATGAATATATGGATTTATATTATATATTTGTCGCCGATTTACAATTTCAACCTCGATAACACTAAATTTTTGGGGGACCCCTAGATCTCTGTTGGGACCCATAGATTTTTGAGCATGCGAGTCAGAAAGGCGGTTCACCATTTCATCATGCATTGTGTTCGGATTGGCTAAGAAGTCTTGAAGAGCAGTGGTCTACAACCACTGGGCCGCGGACCGATACTGGGCCGCATGAAGAGAAAAAAAAGTGGCCATTTTTTATGCTTGGACCATATTTATTTGTGTATATAAGGCATTTTTTTTATCCCAAAAAGATATTAAGCTTGGGTGCACAATTTAGGCAACGATTGATCAGTCTAATAATATTGCTGAGCACATTTGCACAACATTGGATGTCACAAAAAAGTTGGTTGACGGGCTGACAAAGGAAGCGTGACAGCGCTGAGCTTAAATAGACAGAAAGCCAATCTGTCAACGAGCCGCAGCTGGCGCCACGTGGGCAGGGCCAATTGGCCGTCATGGCAACCGTGACATATAGCATATTTGGAAATCAAGTTTGAGTTAAAAAGAAAGACATTTTTCTGGTCTTTTATGACAGAATGTTGAAAAAAATCCTGTTGAAAATAGTTGTAATAGCATAAGAAAAATAAGGAAGTATACATATGTAACAGGTGTAATAATAACTTTTGTTTTATTGAAATTCCTGCTGAATAATGTTGTATAGTTTTTGTGGAAGTGTCCTGCAATGATGAGTCCAACAGTTCCACCTGCTGGTATGGGGTAGGGTTTGGTTTGGCTTTTGACATGTGACCGAAAGGCGTGGTTTTTGGCAGACTACAACGAGCTGCCAACGGTAAGACACGATCTTTTGGTGCTCCGCAAAAAGTAAATTTTAAACATTAAAACCACAGCTGACAACTCTCAACATGCACAGTAATGTGATTGATGTTGTCAAGCTGTTTGGATTTATTTTCGTTTTGTTTCTGTCGCCTTTTATGTTAGTGTTGCCGGACGTTGCATGTTGTGCTAAAATGCTAATTCCCCTTATAGAGATCAAAAAGATCAAAGCCAGCAGAGAAGCTAATCACGTGTTTGACTCATTCAATTGCAGGTAAATTGTACCTGTTTTTAATACTCATTATTGTTATTATTTCTATTTTCTCATATATATATATATATATATATATAAAAAAGATGATGTTGGTTGAAATTCAGTTTAAAGAAAAATATGTTGAATTCATTGTAAACGTTAAAAAAACACTATACGATCTCTTGTTAAAAGTATCTTGTTAAAATGGATGTAAAAATGTATTGTGATGGTTGATATTCTAAAATATATTTCATGTAAACAGAAAATAAAGCGCTTTGAAATATATTGGGCAGTCTACAACGAGCTGCCAACGAGATTTGGATTTATTTTCGTTTTGTTTCTGTCGCCTTTTATGTTAGTTTTGCCGGACGTTGCATGTTGTGCTAAAATGCTAATTCCCCTATAGAGATCAAAGAGATCAATGCCAGCAGAGAAGCTAATCACGTGTTTGACTCATTCATTCGCAGCAACTGTAATAAAAACCTCATCATCCAGTCCAGCGTGAATGTGGATCTTGGGTGGGACAGGTACACCGCGGTTACACATATATAATCATATACAGTAAATAAGTCATCCTTGCATTGCAGTGTAGCATTTCTTGTGATGTCTTTGACAACTTTGATGTAAAAAAAAACTGAAATAAACAAAACACTTCAGCAAAAGTGTGCACCAAGCACCATACGGCAAAGTCCAAAGCGGGTAGGGCTTAATTACAACTGCAAATTTACAGTAAACGGCAATACAGAAAGGTGTCTGCTTTGTCAATTAACTCGGTGTGAAATAACGTGGTGGGAGCTCGGCAACGTGTAAAGTGCCAATTTGCAAACGCCGTGTAAATATACATGACTTTTTACATCATTTTTCATCTCCGTTCCATGAGTATTTGCAGGATTCATTATAGACACTATTTGCTTTTCTTTTATGAGATGAACTGACTGAGAAGCGGAAATTTCCTACGAGTATAGCTTGGTGATATTTCGGGAGAAAAAAACACTTTGATTTGCTTCAAACTGATCATTATATGGAAATGCTTGGAACACAGTTGGGCAAACTTTTCTGATAGAGTCTCAAATCCGATACCTCGCCAATAAAGCAGGAAAGTAGACCACATAAACCCTTCCAATTGTTCTCAGAAATATACAGTGTGTCATGATCAGGCCCGCTGAGGGATCGAATCCAGCCTGCGAGACAATACTCAGAGAAGCGCAAGAGAAAAACAAGCTGCAGGTTGAAATATGTCAACTTGATGTTGCCAAAGCCAGGTGCCTCTCACAAAGACACTGTACTTGTATTTATTTCTCTCTCTCTCTCTCTTTCTTTTCCACCCCTTTTCTCCCACTCTCTCTGTCTCTTTCACTCTCTGCGTCTCTCTTTTTCTCTTCCTTTGTTGCTCTTTGTCTCTTTCTCTCTCTGTATCTTTTAACATCTTTTGCTCTAACTTCATTTTTTTCTTTTCTCTTTCTCTCTTCATACCCTTCTTTTCTCTTTTATCTCCTTCTGTCTTTCTATTTCTCCTTGGATTTCTTTCTTCCTCTCCCTTTCTTTTCCCCCTCTCTCATGACTTTTTATCTTTTGTTTCTCACGCTATCTCCCTCTCTCTTTTTCTTTCTTTGTCCCGCCGTCTCTCCTTTTCCCTCCCTCTGTCTCTTATTTCTTGATCTCTTTTTTTCTTTCTCTTTAATCTACTAGTCAGGACCCCGACAGAATGTTTGTTCTATCGTGTAGCCCCCGAATTGAAATGAGTTTGACACCCCTGGCGTAAGATGATAACGATTATTTTTAGATTGAAAATATATATGAGTAAAATAATTACCTTTTGACGTATTGTGAATTTCCCTGCGGGGATGAATAAAGTATCTATCTATCTATCTATCTATCTATCTATCTATCTATCTATCTATCTATCTAGACATCTAGACATCTATCTATCTATCTATCTATCTATCTATCTATCTATCTATCTATCTATCTATCTATCTATCTATCTCCTTCGGCGTTTGAGTTTAATGAGAAAAAAATGATACAGAAACAGTATGGACTCGACATGAGACGATTACATTTAGAAATAAAACATGCCGGATGAATGTACCAGCTCGCTAATGAAAGAATATGAAGACTGTAAAGAGAAGTCTTGCTGCTGCGCTACGTTATAATTAGCGCCGTACAGTTATGCACTTAACGGATTACCCGCATTTGATATTTCTTTAACGGAAAACAGAAGAAAATGTGAACTCTTTACGGATGCTGTTTGGCAATCGCTTGCGTGTTGACATCTGCAACTCAATGACATTCGGGGCATGTTTCTTATGCTTTTGGGAATCGAACCAAGCAATTACTTTAAGCATCCCTAGATGCTGAAGAGCGGTTGAGGAAAAATGCTTCAATTAGCCTCTCAAAGAATCAACTACACCATGTCAAAATGTAAAATTTAATGGAAAAACAAACTGTTACAAGCTGCTGATTCTAAATGCAGCTAGGTTTGATTTTAAAGGGACAGTATGTCATATTTTAGAGCCTCCTGGTGATACAAGAAACTTTCATCTGGTAAAAAAAACTATCATACTATACCATATGTCATGGTTATTTGTGACGCCCTTAATCTCAAGGAGTCTCAAAGGGCTGCACAGACCAAAGATTATTGCAAACTACAGACCATATTTACACTATATTAATTCATTTTTGCAAATAATACATATTCCTAAACAAGAACAATGTTTTTGAATAAGTCAAATTAATATGATATTTTTAAAAATAAAACAAACAATACTTAACATTATTTGACGTATTTGTTCTTGTTTTAAATAAAAAAGTTAAAATTGTGAAATTGGAAAAAAAATTAATATAAATATTTAGATATTTTGATCGACACTAACCATAAACTGACTCATAATAATCATAATAACAGTAAGAAAAATGGAAAATATAAAAATAAAGGTTTATTTGTCAGATTATATTATAATTATTTTGCTATTTATTACTGAAAAAGATCATTTAAAATAATACATTTTAGTAAAAATCAAGTCAAAAGTTATAAATGTAAAATATAATGATAAATAAAAATAACCATGAATAAAAAGAGAAAAATTTTAAAGTACTGTAAGTTAAGAAAAAAAATCATTAAACTGGGACCAATTGAATAGAAATTATATTTTAAAAATTATATTTTTATTCAAATAGGTTTTAAAATACAGTCAATTTCAATTATAATAATCTAACTATTAATAAAAATTATAACAAAAATAGGAATGAGAAAATACGTTTTATTTCAGGACAA
Organism: Urocampus carinirostris; assembly: GCF_059441175.1. NCBI lineage: Eukaryota > Metazoa > Chordata > Actinopteri > Syngnathiformes > Syngnathidae > Urocampus > Urocampus carinirostris. The sequence continues at coordinate 36,116,945 of NC_142357.1, read as the reverse complement.
ATACTTTTAAGTTATTATATATAAAATATTATACATTTATTTTTTAAAATTGCAATTAAAATGTCAAATTAGAAAACATACAAGCAAAATAATCTATTGATGGATCAACAATAAAGAATTCAAGATAGATTCAAGATGATTTTATATATATATATATATATATATATATATATATATATATATATATATATATATATATATATATATAGTACACGTTAGGAAGCATCTGGCATGAATGTCAAATTTTCAGCGTGTACGGCGGGAGTGAGACATTAAAAGCCTTCTCCTTGTCTCACCTTTTACACCCATGTCTAAAAACGCAGTAAATCTCCAACAGGTGAAAACTCAAATCCCACTACGCGCTAAACAAAACATTGCAACGTAGAAGAAAGAATGTTGTTGCGAAAAACAGAGCGAATTTCTGACATGTCAAAAAACACCTTATGTCCTTGATAAATTCGCATCCCGATTGTCATCAGACTGTGATTTAATTGAACAGGAAGATGATTTCCATTTATTTTTTTATTTTTTTTACATTTGTTGAAATGTATTTTCATTATGCTTGTAATGAAGAATGCTTACAATTCCAGGGTAGTTATAATTTGACAATTAAACACGTGCTAAGCACGATGCCAGGGTTGTTCTATTTTGACTACTTAACCCTTGCTAGGAAGACTCCTTATGGCCAGGGTTAAATCATTTTGAATTATTAGGTGCTTGCAAAAAGTATGCTTGACATTAAAACGCTTGTCAAGAAGAATGCTTAAAATGCCAGGGTAGTTCTATTTTGACTTCTAAATGCTTGCTAATAAGAACTGCCAAAGTTGATGAATTAAGACTATTGAATTACTGGGTGCTTGCAATAAGTATGCTTAAAAAGCCAAGGTATTTCTATTTTAACTATGAAACGCTTGCTACAAAGAATGCTTATAACGTCAGGGTATTTCTATTTTGACCACTAAAAGCTTGCTAATAGGAAAGCCCAAACGTCCAAAGTTTTTGAATCGAGACTATAGAATTATTGGGTGTTTGCAACGAGTATGATTAAAATGCCAGGGTTGTTCCATTTTGACATTGAAACACTATCTATTGAAACTATCTATCCATCTCTCTCTCTCTCTCTCTCTCTCTCTCTCTCTCTCTCTAGACACTATCTATCTATCTAGACATTTAGACATTTAGACATCTATCTATCTAGACATTTAGACATCTAGACATCTAGACATCTATCTAGACATCTATCTATCTATCTAGACATTTAGACATCTAGACATCTAGACATTTAGACATCTAGACATCTATCTATCTATCTCTCTATCTCTCTATCTATCTATCTATCTAGACATCTATCTATCTAGACATCTATCTAGACATCTATCTATCTAGACATCTATCTATCTATCTATCTATCTATCTATCTATCTATCTATCTATCTATCTATCTATCTCTATCAGATAGATAGATAGATGTCTATGTATCTAGACATCTATCTATCCTTCTCTCTATATATGATATCTCATCTCATCTCATCAGCCGTACCGCTTATCCTCATTAGGGTCGCGGGGGGGCTGGAGCCCATCCCAGCCATCTCCGGGCACTGGGCAGGGGACACCCTGAACTGGTTGCCAGCCAATCGCAGGGCACACAGGGACAGACAACTCATTCGCTCATTCACACCTAGGGACAATTTGGACCGGCCAATTCACCTGAAATGCATGTTTTTGGATTGTGGGAGGAAACCGGAGTGCCCGGAGGAAACCCACGCAAGCACGGGGAGAACATGCAAACTCCGCACAGGAAGTCTGGAGCTGGATTTGAACCCACGACAGGTTCCCATGACATGAACTGTGCCGCACAAGCGCTAACCACTGCGCCGCCGTGCTGCTCTATATATGATATGTATAAATAAATTTTTGCCTGGTCATCCTGGAAGGGGGACTACCGGATGTGCGGTCCTTTTTTAAGGGATCTTCATTCTTCTCACGTTAAGGTTTTAGAATTTTTCCTTGCCCTCATATAGGTTTTAGATCAGGGGATGGTGTAATAATAGTCTGTGGTCTGTGCAGCCCTATGAGACTCCTTGTGGTTAAGGGCATCACAAATAAACATGACTTTGACTAACAAGGCCAACCCACCGAGTATGTTACGATTCACTCAGAATTTCAAAGTATCGCCGCTCACCTTGGGTCGCAGGTGCTCGTGTGATACATATTTCTTCAAGTATTCCCAAGAATGAAAGCACAAAACAAGCGAGACTCAAGTAGCAGGTCGTACCCGAAACAATCTCGCTTTTTGTTCTTTTTACATTTAAAGTTTTTTTCTGTTTCTCTCTGAATTTGTTTGCCGGAAAAGAAAAGCGCTAACAGCTGTCGCATCTGTTAGCGAGCGAGTAAAAGAAAGCAGAAAGTCGCTTTAAATGATTTCAGCGGCGCGATTTAAAAGCTCAAGGAAATCTAATTGGAAGTAAGTGCTGAAATGAAGACAATTTTCTTTCTATTTTTGTTCCCTCAAACTTATTTTCTTTTTTTTTCTTCTGCACGTGGCGTTAGCATGTGGCGCTATTATTAGCTGATTAGCTTTCATATTGGCTGTTGAAAAACGACTCATAGACAAAAATCATCAACAGTATGTTGTTACTTACGGTTATTATATTCACGTTTGGGTATACTCCCTGTGTAGTTTTTCATGTTTTGTTCAGTTAGAGCTAGTTAGTGTTCCAGCAATACATTTTATGGTTTTGCCGCCATTGCGCTCTCATTATTGATGTATCCACGAGTGAGTATATACTCTCTGCTGTCTTCCATTTATGTTTTGACTAGTCCGAGCCAGATAATGTTCCAACATTGTTTCTTGGCACTCTAGTTATTGTTATTTCCATGTGTAGGTAGATATTCTGCATCGTGATACTTTCATGTTTTGTTCAGTTAGAGCTAGTTATTCTCCCAATAGATCCTGTGTCCTACTTTCTTATTTCGTTCAGTTAAAACTAGTTGGTGTTACAGCAATATATTTGATGGTATTGTTGTTTTTCTGTCCATGTGTGAGGATGTTTCCTTTGTCTTCTCTTTTCATGTTTTGTTCTGTTAGAACTAATTGGTAATACAACATACAGTGTATTTTTTTAATTGTTGGTCCAGTTAGAGCCAGTTAGTGTGCCATCATTTGGGTGTTATAGCGTATTTGTCTGGGCACTCTCATTATTCAATTCCCGTGTTCTGAGTCATTCTACTTTTGTGTTTTGTACAGTTAGAGACAATTAGTATTCCCAAATTATGTGTAAGGGTATTGTAATTTTTGCACTCCCATTATTGTTGTATCTACATGTGGCGATAGGCTCAATGTCTCTCCTTTAACGTTTTGCTCATTAAGGGCCAATTATTGTCTCATTGTTTCGGCACTCTCATTAGGTGTGAGTACTTATCCTGCATCGTAATCGATTTTCATGTTTGGTTCAGTTAGAGCTATTGAGTATTAAATTTTATGGTCTTGTCATGATGGCACTGTGTCCACATGTGTTAATGTTTCTAGCGTGGCTGTCATTTAATGTTAGAACCAGTGGGTATTCCAATGTTTATCACTTTCATGTTTTGTTCAGTTAGAGCCAGTTAGTGCTCCAACATTGTGTTTAATGGTTTTGTCGTTTTGGGATTTTCGTTATTGTTCTGTCCATGGGTCACTATATGGTCTACGGCGATTCTCTTTCATGTTTTGTTCAGTAAGATCTAATAAATATTATATTTCATGGTCTTTTGGTTACGACACTTTAGTTGTTCTGTTCACGTGTGAGAATGTGACTTTAAGGTTCTGTTCAGTTAGAGACAGTATTTTTCCAACATTAGATTTTATGTGCTCATCGTCTTGGCATTATTGTTCTGTCCACGTGTGAATGCATATTACCATCTTCTTTCATGTTTTGTTCACCCCTTCATATTTGGACCACAGTAATGAAACGGGAACTGACAACATTTAGGGAACATTTGTCTGAATTTTAGCACAAGGCTAAGAGCTATCATTATCCCACAGTTATCTTTTCATGGTGGAAAAATCTATAAAACCCTGCAAACTGACCCCGATTAGAATTAGTTGGTATTTTAACGTATACTATTTTCATGTTTTGTCCAGTGAGTGGCAGTGAATGTTCCAACATAATGTTTTACGATCGTGTCGTCTTGACACTTCCGTTATTGTCCATCTACGTTAGGGTCTATGCACTACATCATCTCCTTTCAAGTTTAGTCCACTTAGAGCCAGTTAGTGTTTCAGTGTTATATTGCATGGTCTTGCTCTCTTGGCACTCTCATTATTGATATATGCACCTGTTGGTAAATGCCCTGCATTGTTATATTAAGGTTTTGTTCAGTTAGAGCTAGTTAGTGTTTCATCATATTGCTTACTTTTAAGTTTAGTTGAAATAGAGCTAGTTAGTGTTCCAGCACTATGTGACATGGTCTTGTTGTTGTTCTAACCATGTGTGGGGATGGTTCTGGTGTGGTCTACTTTCATGTTTTGTTATTTTACAACTAGTTTGTATTAAAACATAGATTACTTTCACGTGTTTTTCGGTTAAAGCAAGTTAGAGTGTCAACATTTAGTTTTATGGCCTCTTTTTCTGGGCAATCATGTTATTCGGTGCACATGTTTTGTGTTCTTTTCATGTTTTGTTCAGTTAGAGCCGTTCAATGTTCCAACATAATGTTCTATGATTTTGTCCTCCTGGCACTTCCGTTATTGTTTATCTGTCACAAGCCAGAAACGGTGACAGGACCCAATAGCGTTCGTTAAACTCTGTTTTATTGAAATAGAGAGCAGAGCTTGCTTCCACGATCCGATGATCGTCGGAAACGGGTAGCTGATGGCAAGTGGCACTTCCGCGTCAAGCGGGGATAGTCGTGGGTGGCAGGAAAGCTAGCTGGGACAGGGGAGCAAGGGCGGTAATCGAGTCCGGAAAATAGGTCGGCAACAAGTATCAGGCAGGAAACAGGGCAATCCAGGTCGATGGCCAGGACGGAAGAGCAGGGCAGAAACGGGTCCAGAAACAGGTCGGCAACAGGTAACAGGCAGGAGAAAAACAGAGCAGGAGATTGTCTGAGGGTACGGTGCTTGCTTAGCAAAAGCGTAGGTTCGCAGGACGATCTGACACCTTCCTCTTGGAAGCCGGGGGTTTAAAAAGGGTCCATGAACCAATCAGCGCTTGGGGCTGTTGGCGCAATCATGACATTATCAACATTTGGGTCTTTGTACTGCATCATCTCCTTTCAAGTTTTGTTCATTTAGCGCCAGTTAGTTTTCCAGCATTATATTTGCATGGTCTTGCCATCCTAGCACACTCATTATTGTTGACCTGCTGGCTAAACTTTTTTTTTTATTATTTTGTTCAGTTAGTGCTTGTTAGTGTTTTATCATATTCTATGTCATCTTACTTTCATATTTAATCAGGTCTAGTTAGTGTTCCAGCATTATATGGCATGGTCTTATTGTTGTTCTAACCATGTGTGGGGATGTTCCAGGTGTGATCTTCTTTTCATGGTTTGTTCTTTTACAGCTAGTTTGTATTAAAACTTAGATAACTTTTATGAATTATTCAGTTAAAGCAAGTAGGGTGGCAACATTTGGTTTTATGGCCTCTGTCTGGACAATCTCGTTATTCAATGTGCTTGTTTTGCGACATTTTCCTTTCATGTTTTGTTCAATCAGAGCCAGTTAATGTTCCCATATTACGTGTCATTTTTGCGCTCTCGTTATTGTTGTATTTATGTGTGATTAGTTATTCTGCCTCGTAAATTATGTCATATTTTGTCCCGTTGGAGCTAGTTAGTAATATATTTCATGACATTTTTGCAATGGCACTGTTCTGTCTACATGTCAGAATGTTTTTTGTGTCGTCCATTTAAAGTTTTGTTCAGTTAGAGCTTGTTGGTATGCCAATGAATATTATGTTTTCTGCTCTCGTCATCTTTGCACCTCCATGCTCTGGTTGCCTTCGTGTTCTTTTGTCCATGTGTGAATACTTATCCTGCATCACCACCTACTTTCATGTTTTGTTCACCGCTCATAATTTTTACTTCTATAAAGAAATTGAAACTGATGGAATTTAGGGATTATATGTCTGATTTTGGCACAAGGCTACAAGTTGTCATTCCATGGTGGGAAAATCTATAAAAAAAACTGTAAACTCTGAATCTTGAACCCGTCCGTACCTGAAAGCGACGGAATGACCCACTTTCCCCCTGCGTTCGGCGAGCGGGCCGCTGGAGGCGTTCGACCACCTCGCTGTGCAGCTGCTGTTAATTTACAGGGAGCGCGTCCCGCCATCCTCAGAGAAACGTACATGACTAATCACGGCAGTCGTTCCCAACAACTCCTGCTCTCGGTGGCCATAAATCACCTTGATGCGTGCTACTGTAGCGATAATAGAGTGAAGCTCATGGGGGAGAATGGCGCAGGTGAGTTTAGAGACGTGGTGACATCGACTGGGACGCGTTATTTGCTCGCCGTGTGCTCTGTTGTTTATGATGCCAGCTAAATCAAAGCCGAAACAACAAAGAGGTGCGTTGTTTTTGCGCTCAAAGTCAAGAGGGAATTAAATGCTCCTTCTTGGCTCTTAAAACTATATCTTCTTTCGTCTTTTTAAACCATTTGTAATCCCCCCCACAAAAATGCACCATATGAAAATGCTGTAGGGGATTCTCATACATTAGGAGTAACAAATTATCTGTTTTAGCACATTTTAAAGCATTGCCTTAGTGTGTCAAAACAGTGTTCCTCAACTAGAGGGTCACAAATCAAACATGAGTCATGGACCTGTTTTCAGGGGGCCCAGAAAATTGTGTCAATTGTACTCATCAACAATAAATACCGATAATGCCCCAGTTAACACCCGTCATTTTCACAACAATGAAAAGGTATAGTTTGTTTACACTACTTGAGCATGGCCAAACGCAGAGACTATGGATTTTGTCATATATTGGATTTCACTAAAACTGTAGATAATTGAGAATTAAAGAGACAGAGTGTAGGATTCGACAACTTGCTGTATTGTGTCGTGCAAGTGTCGCCTAACTTTTTAAAGCCGAGGGCTAATTACCAGTACAGAATGCCTTTCTGAGATATTACTAAGTTGTTACTATGTAATTACTATGCTATTACCAGTTTGTAATTATTAGAGGTTAACATAGGCTCAATCAATCACTAAACATCATGCTACTTATAGATAACATTTCCCAGAAAAACACAATGACCTTTGATATATTTTTAGAACCAGTTCGCAGAGTGCCAAGGTAATCTTAGGGGGCTACCTGGTGGCCGTGGGCACCACATTGGAGACCCTTGATCTAGTGCAACTGAAAATGAGTGCTAAACAGGACAAGAACAAATTATGGAGACTCAAAGTGAGCAAAACACACTATTTTTCCTTATATTTTTTGCCAATCATGCATAGCAGCAGACCAGTTAAGAGACACTGTGCTAAAGTGATGTGTAAAATAAAAAATAAAGATAAAAATGTATTTAAAAGGAATACTAGTTTTCTTAATGGATGTGTTTTTTTCTTATCTCACCAGGAAAGTAGTAAAATATAATGAAATTAAAATATTCTTTATCTTATTTATTGAGTATTATTTTTCATGATTTTCTTGTTTTACAGAAAAAAATAGTTAAAATATTGTAAAATGCAAAAAAATCTTAAAATTGATTTTATCTATCTATAATTTATCTGATTTTACCAGAAAAAATGTTAAAAGTACCATAAAATGATAATAATACTAATGTCTTGTTATATTTTAGACAAATTGTTTATTAATGTAATACAAATTTAAAAATAACTGTTAAAATCAGCTGAATTTTTTGCTAATAAGCCTGGAATTTTGTAGAGGAATGCAGTAATAATATTATTTATCAAAATAGGGCTTTTGTTTTTTACTATTACTAGTATTTCCTTTGCAAAAAAATAAGAATTTTATTTTTCTAATCAAGCAAGATACTGTATATCCAATATTCCTTATTTCTTTGGTATTATGTATCTTATTTTACCTGTTTTTTTTTACAATCTAGTAAAAAAGGCGTATATGTCTTATTTTCTTACCATCATTTCTATGGGTAGTCTTATTTTACAAAAATATTTTAAATTTAAATGAAAATCAATATTTAAAATGTGCATTCCCTATTGATTAGAAAATAATGTTTAAAATTAAGTACATTTAGAAAAATAATAGTTTAAATCAGCATCATTATCTGCCAATGAAGCTGGAGTTCTATAGAGCAAAGCAATAACTGTCACGACCAGAACAGAATCAGGACCCAATTGCGTAACGTTTTATTAAAAGAAAGAGGAAGGGCTGCGCCTACGATCCAGTGCTCGCTGGACGCGGGAAGCAAGTTGCTCTCGCAATCAGATTGTGATCTGAATACAGAAGTGGATCTTCCATAGCAGGCGATGGCGGTGTCAGGGACGGAAAAACAGATCTATAGCCGGACAGCAAAATCGTGCTCGGAGTCAGAAATGGGTTGTAAGCTGGGACAGAAGAGCAGATGTGGTTGGGAACAAAAACGGGTCGTAAGCCGGGGGGGAGCAGACTTGGTCGGGATCCAAAAACAGGTTGTAGCCGGAGACAAACGGGGAGATCAGGAACGGACAGGTGGAAAAACGGGAGCAGAAACAGGACAGGCGGTAGTCAGGGTAAAAAAAGGTTTGCCTTGTAACAACAGAGGTTTGCAGACGGACTGACAACAGGAGAGTGACAGAACAGGGTTTAAATAGGGACAGGGAGCCAATCAGACGCGCGGGCACAGGTGATTCCAATCGGTAATCATGACAATAACAATATCGAAAGGATCTTCAAGTAGATATTGCCACAAAATTTTGAAAGTTTCTGACCAGTACTATGAAATTCAAATCATAGAAAAACCTTTTCACGGTACTGTGAAGCCGTCACCCAATTCAAGATGACGCCAGCGCCTGAATCAAAGTTCAAATCAAAATCTGAGGAGCATAAATGGAACACCGTTGTGCAGAACATGCGAGTGGCAGCTTTTAATCACACATTTGTTCTCCTTCTCTGGCCCATGAAATAACTTGTTGGACATCGTCGCGTGTTGTCCTCCATCTTAGCCGGTTGGTACATTGTTCCGTTTCGAAGACAGAATTTATCTTAAAGGAGCGATTGTGTTGAAAAGATTCAAACATCCTCTATTGTGCATCAGCAAATTGCAAATGTTCTTTGATACCCCCATTTGAAGTTAAAAAGTCATTAACGAAAAAAGACTCTGATTGGACTCAATGAGGCGACGGAAATGTAAAGTAATCCGAATTGACAAATGTTTTGGGTTGAAATTTTGGGGGAAAGGGCATGAGGGGGACGCCGTGTAGCATCCAAGTGAAATGTATTAAAGTATAAACTTGTTGTTCTGTGTCTTGGACCCAAGAGGACTTAAAAAGTGAGAAAGAGAGGAATAGAGTGGGATAGAGGGAAAAAGAGTATGAGAGGGATGGAGGGGGAGGCACGCAAAGAGAAAGCACTAAAGAAAGGGATAGAAATGGTTAGAGACAGGGATAGAGAGACAGTGATATAGAAAGTGTAAGATGGACGGATACACAAAAATAGATTGATAAAGACAGGGAGAGAGAAGGATGGAGGCAGGTAGAGATTAAATGGGAGAGTGAAGGAGAGAGAGAGAGAGAGTTAAAGCTCGTGTGACTAGAGAGTGGAAGGCATAGAGAAAAAGAGAGGAGAGCAGAAAGAGACTGTGATAGAGAAAGAAGGATTGAAAGTAAGAGGGTAAGAGAAACAGTGAGCAAAATAGATGGATAAATAGGATAGAGGTAGGGATAAAGAGAGGGATAAAAAGAGAGGAGATAAAGGAGAAAGAGAGATAGAGGTGATTGAGAAAGGAGAAAATGGAGAGACAGAGAGAGAGAGAAGGATAGATAGAGGGAGAAGAAGCTAGACAAAGGTTGGGAAAGAGGAAGAGAACAGAGGATAAAAATAGAGGGAAAGGATGATAGAAAGAGACAGAGGGAGAGAGAAAAATATAAAAGAGAAAAGAAGACAAAGATATAGAGAGGGAGAGGAGGATAAAAAAGTATAGGGAGAGAGAGATAAAGAGGAAAATAGAGAGAGAGCAGACATAGAGAGAAAGGGAGAGATGTATAAAGACAAAGGGAGAGAGTAGTCAGGGAGAGAGGGAATGATAGAGAAAAAGACAAGGAGAGAAAAAGCAAGAGATAAAATGAGAGAGACTGTGAAAGAGTGCAAGATAGTGAGAGAGTGCAGGGGACCACAAGAGAGAATAAAAAATAGATAGCGTGAGATAGAACAAGACCAGAGGGAAAGAGCAGGAGAGTCAGATAATGCAATACATGAAATGAGAGAGAGAGAGAGAGAGAGAGAGAGAGAGAGAGAGAGAGAGAGGGAGAGAGACAAAGAAAGCCAGAGAGAGAGATATCAAGAAAGCCAGAGAGAGATATCAAGAAAGCCATCAAGAAAGGCAGAGACAGGGAGAGAGACATCAAGAAAGCCAGAGAGAGAAAGACATCAAGAAAGCCAGAGAGAGAGAGACATCAAGAAAGCCAGATAGAGAGATCAAGAAAGCCAGAGAGAGAGAGAGAGAGAGAGAGAGATCAAGAAAGCCAGAGGGAGAGACATCAAGAAAGCCAGAGAGAGAGAGAGAGAGATCAAGAGAGAGAGAGAGAGAGAGAGAGAGACATCAAGAAAGCCAGAGAGAGAGACATCAAGAAAGCCAGAGAGAGAGACATCAAGAAAGCCAGAGAGAGAGAGAGAGACAGACATCAAGAAAGCCAGAGAGAGAGACATCAAGAAAGCCAGAGAGAGAGAGAGAGACAGACATCAAGAAAGCCAGAAAGAGAGAGAGAGAGACATCAAGAAAGCCAGAGAGAGAGAGAGACATCAAGAAAGCCAGAGAGAGAGATATCAAGAAAGCCATCAAGAAAGGCAGAGACAGGGAGAGAGACGTCAAGAAAACCAGAGAGAGAGAGAGACATCAAGAAAGCCAGAGAGAGAGAGACATCAAGAAAGCCAGAGAGAGAGAGACAGACATCAAGAAAGCCAGAAAGAGAGAGAGACAGACATCAAGAAAGCCAGAGAGAGAGAGAGAGAGAGAGAGAGAGACCTCAAGAAAACCAGAGAGAGAGGGAAAGAGGAGTAGAAAGTAGGAGGAATAAAGAGTAAAACATTAATAGATAATATCTAGCAAAGGGCCTCGTTATGACAGCCGTGTCATGCACAAATCACAGTGGGCGATGCAACAGCTCCTGCATCTTTGCCATCGAAACAAACGTTGACGTTTTTTTTCCCAAACTTTTTTTAAACAGTTCACCGAGTTCACCACAGAATAACAGCGCCTTCCAGACAAGTCGCAGCGTTAAACATCGCGTAGAAATTCAGAAAAGCAACCTCTTAAGGTTGATTCTTTTTCATATTCCCTTGCCCTTCTGAACCGCAGAAAGTTTAATTATCCCGGAGCTATGCTGATTGCAATTATTGCTTTTTATGAGAACAAATTATGGCCTTGCGTCTAAAACCATCGAAATTGCAACCCTGGCACACTCCTAAGCTGTTTTGCTTTAAATGTCACTTGCCAATGTGCGCCTATTTGATTTATTTTGAAGGAAACTGAAAAAAAAAACTAGAAAACGACAAGAAGATGTGTTCGTGTGGAAGGTCGCTTTTCTGGCAACACTTTGCCAAGGACTGTTGATTTGCCTCTGAAAGGGTCTGAAACTTTTTCAAAGAAATATATACATATATATAAGATCTATTTACAAGTTTAAAATTCATAGGTTGAGTTGGTTTCGGTTTAAAATTATACGTTTCTTTAAAAAAAATAAAAACTGTCAAATTACTTTATATGGGGAATTCATTTTCGCATTTTTATATCGGTTGCCATGGCGCCCAATTGGCCCCGCCCGTGTGGTGCCAGCTGCGGTTTGTTAAGATTTGCTTTCAGCCTACTTTAAGCTCAGCGCTGTCACGCTACCCTTGTCAGCCCGTCAACGAACCTCTGCCCCGCAAGACGTGGGTTCTGACTCAGTCTTGTTTTCCTGTTGGTATTTTCCAGTTTGTTCCTGTTTGTTTTTGTCCTGTTTAATATCGGTTTCCAGTTTCGTTCCCGTTTATTTATATCCTGTTTATTATTCTCTCCCGTTTTCGTTCCCGTCTTGTTTGTCCTGTTTATTTTCGATATCCTGTTTCATTATCTATCCTGTCTGTTCGTCCCGTCCTGTCCAGTATCGACTCCACCTGTCCGACATTAACTCGGGCCATTGGAATCGATCTCGTCGGTCTCTGGCTTCCTGTCTTTCCACGCCAGGCCGCTGTCTAACGTGCATGACTCCCCATTTCCCGTAAGATAAAAGGCTTGTGTGAGAACGTCACGCGTTTGGGTCCTGATCCTGGTCTGCTTCCTGACACAAGAATGATAATACTCTGACTATTGAATAACATATTGTACAGTACATTAGACTTTGAAGAGAGTCATCATCACAGGCCAGGAAATCATCATTTACTCTCTGGTGAGTCTGGAGAACATTGTCAGATACCGCAGCAGAGCCAACAACATTAAAAAGGACTCCTCTCACCCCACCCACCACCTCTTTTACCGATTGCCCTCTGGCAGATGATACAGGTCCCTTAAAACAAGGACAGGTTAAGAGACAGGTTCTTCACCGGGGCCATCACCACCCTAAACAAGCACTCATAATTGTAAAAAAATTATATATTTTGCCTTTAGAAACCGCATAATCATACATCCTGACTGTTATTTTGGAAATATGTTGCTGCTCATGTTGATGTTTTGAGTTTTTCCTTGCCCTCATGTAGGTTTTAGATCAGGGGAAGGTGTCAAAAGTCTGTGCAGCTCTTTGAGACTCCTTGTGCTAAAGGCCTATACAAATAAACATGACTTGACGTCATTGCTCTGTTGTTAGTTGCTACATACAACATAGGCCAGCTTTCAAGCACTACCTTGTAAATATTTCCCTATTCATCCTAACATTCTTTTTTGTACATTTCTTTTTGTTTTATGACATGTTTGTCCCGGAGTAACACGTCTAATCTCATTGTAAATAATATTCGCTGTGTTGTTACCAATAAAAATAAAGCAGTGATGTGCGATCATGAACAGGAAATTCAAATGATATTAAATTGTTATATTTGATCAGTGCCAAAGCTATTTATTTCTTTGCAAATTTTGCATTTTTTTTGTAAAATCCCTGAATTTTCACATATTATTAATAGTAATAGAGAGATCGAGAGAGCGAGAGATAAGAGGTAGGTAGACAGCGAGGTAGATAGGGAGAGAGAAAGAGAGAGTGAAAAGAGATAGAAAGAGAAGGAGAGACAGGGAGAGACAAAAAAGAGAGGGAGAGAAGGGGGGAAGAGAAAGAGAGACACAGAGGGACAGATAGATAGAGAGAGAGAGAGAGACAGAGAGAGAGAGAGAGACACAGAGAGAAAGACCCACAGAGAATCACAGAGAGAGAGACAGAGAGAGGGATAGAGAGATAGGGAGAGACAGAAAAGAGGAAGAGACAAAGAGAGGGACAGACAGGGAGAGACAAAAGAGAGAGGGAAGGGGACAGAGGCAAAGAGACACAGAGAGAAAGAGACACAGAGAGAAAGACACACAAAGAGACATAGAAAGAGATGGGGATAGAGAGATAGGGAGAGACAAAAAAGAGGGAGAGGAAGACGGGAAGAGAGCCTGTGATGAAAGGGAGAGAGAGAAAGATAGGGAGAGAGAGAGATAGAGAGGGCGGGAGAGACAGAGAGAGACAGAGACAAAGAGAGAGAGTAAGAGAGAAAGGGAGAGAGAGAGAGAGAAAGGGAGACAGAGTAATGGAGAGAGACTCACACACACACAGAGAGAGATGGATAGAGAGGAATAGAGAGATAGGAGAGACAAAAAAGAGGGAGAGGAACAGGGAGAAAGAGTTAGAGAAAAAGGGAGAGGCAGTGAGAGAGGGAGAGAGGGGGGGAGCAAGAGAGAGGGGGAGAGAGACAGAAACACAGAGAGAGAGAGATAGAGAGAGAGACAGTGTGAGAGAGAGAGAGAGAGAAAGACAAACAGAGAGACACAGATAGAGAGGGATAGAGCGATAGAGAGGAATAGAGAGATATAGAAGGATAGAGATAGAGAGAACTAAATTGACAGCTAAAAATAGATAGTTAGAAAGATGGCTAGAGAGCTAGCTATACAGCTAGATAGACGGATTAGAAACGCAGGGACAAAGACACAGAGAGTGTTAGACAGATAGCTAGATGGAGTGATAAACTAAAAATCAAAAATGTGATCAAAAAAATATCAAAGAACTCCATTCGAAAGATCAATATTACTTCATTTATAATAATAATAATTATGCATTTTATTTAAAAGCGCCTTTCAAGCCACCCAAGGACACTGTACAGACAATGAGAAAATACAATGTAAAAATGTTTAAGCGAAATATTAAATAAAAACAAGACATAAAATCATAAAAAAACATAGGAAATGGAGAAGCTATGTGTTGTAGGCAGTCCTGAACAGGTGTGTTTTTAGACGGGACTTGAAAGTGGAGAGAGGTGTGCAGTATTTTGTAAGAATACTGAACAAAATTCACTCGGGTATCAGTATTTTCCGCACTATAGGGCGCACCGGGTTATAGGGCGCACCCCCAAAAAATAGTTTTTGGTCCTATATCTTCCATAGATAAGGCGCACCGGATTATAAGGCGCTACAATGGGAACGTCGACAAAACAGTCAGATGATTCAGTCCAACTGATTACCCCCTTAACATTCCCAAATCTTGCAAAGAAGCAAATACGTGTCGTAGACACGTGCAGATGCGGTGTCCGTACGATGTCACTTAAATGCGTCATTTCAAATATCATTCGGAAGGTTAAAGTCTTGGAATTCAAGAAATGCCAACCATTCCTTAGTTTCTATTTTCTTTTTCGCTCGCAACTTTACTGTGCATATGACAATAAACACTTGGAATTGAGTTTAATTCACTCAACTCATCACAGCAACATCAAGATCGTTCTAAAACAAGATACCGGGAAAATATAAAGCCGCATAACTCACCTAAGTTCTCACGTTCAATGATGATACGCAATCATCGTCTTACAACCGTGAGTGTAGTAAATCCAGGAGAGTAAAATATTTACAAATACAGACTAATGAAACATGTTTCTTTATGGCGTAGTTTAGCAAGCTTGCTATTCAGTCATCTTTTTCGGCCAATTGCAGGGTTTGTTTTGGCCCTCTAGCCAATCCGAGGCTCCGAATAACTTCAGCCAATAGCGATCGATTTAACGGATGATTGACACATCTTTTTCGGCCAATTGCAGGGTTTCTTTTGGCCCTCTAGCGTATCCGAGGCTCCGAATAACTTCAGCCAATAGCGATCGATTTAACGGATGATTGACACATCTTTTTCGGCCAATTGCAGGGTTTGTTTTGGCCCTCTAGCCAATCCGAGGCTCCGAATAACTTTAACCAATAGCGATCGATTCAAATGATGATTGACACATTGGTTAGCCAATGAAACGCTGGTATATAAATCCCAGCATACACCGCGGACTACTCCACGTTCGGGGGAAAATCGAGTCGGTGGCTGTTGCGTAAGTTGCGAGACCTTTCGAATTTAATATTGAGCCATATATAAGGCGCACTGTATTATAAGGCGCATGGTCAGCTTTTGCAAAAAATTAAGACTTTTAGGTACGCCTTATAGTGCGGAAAATACGGTACTCGGAACGCTGGAGTCAATCTGCATAGCGCTGCAGAGCGTTACAAATCAACATTTCCATCTCAGATGCGATCAATCGTGCGCTATTTCTAATTCATGAGCCACTTTAAAGGGGATTATGTGCCAAGCCAGGAAGTAATTGCACACGCTAGATGAACCTTTACAGGTGCCGCTAACACGTGCAAATAAAAATACGCGCCTTGAAAATAACCCAGGAATATTCAGAAGGCAATTTCCAAACTCATCCGGGATCAAGGTTGCTACTTCTTCAATGATAGCTCCCGCTGTGAATCTAGCCACCAAAGCGATGCTATTTGCTAGTGCATGTCGCAGTTTCATTAGCAAATATGTGCGCTAAATCTAGGACAGAACTTTTGGAACAGTATCAAATAGGCCCAATGAGACAATGTTGTTTGAAGTCCTTTACGATTCGATAATGTCACGACCAGAACACAGGCTAGACCCAATCGCGTAACGTCTTCTCACAATTTTATAGGGGCGGCAGTAGCTCAGGAGGTAGAGCGCTCGTCTTAGGATCAAGGGATCCCAGTTCGAATCCCGGCTCGTCCGTGTTACATGTCGAAGTGTCCTTGGCTAAGACACTGAACCCCTAATACCCCCAATAAGCAGGTTAGCGCCTTACATGACTGCAAGGCCGCTATTGGGAAAATCGGAGCACACTGTAAAGCGCTTTGGGAAGTCATTAACTTAAAAACCGCTATATAAATGCAGATCATTTCATTTCATATTGAAAGAAAGAGGAAGGGCAGCGCCAGCGATCGGATGTTCACTGGACACGGGAAGCAAGTCGCTCTCATACTTGGATTGTGAACCGAACACGAAGTGGATCTTCCGTAGCGAGCGATGGCGGTGTCAGGGACGGAAAAACTGGTCGGTAGCCGGGACTGGGGGAGCACGGCGTGGTCGGGGTCGGAAACGAGTCTTAAGTCAGAACGGGAGAGCAGACGTAGTCGTGGACGAAAGAGGTCGTAAGCCGGGACGGGAGAGCAAACTCGGATTGTGATCCGAACACGGAAGTGGATCTTCCGTAGCGAGCAATGGCGGTGTCAGGGACGGAAAAACTGGTCGGTAGCCGGGACTGGCAGAGCACGGTGTGGTCGCGGTCAAAAACGAGTCGTAAGCCAGAACGGGAGAGTAGACGATGTCAGGGATGAAAGAGGTCGTAAGCCGGGACGGAAGAGCAGACTCGGATTGTGATCCGAACACGGAAGTGGATGGCGGTGTCAGGGACGGAAAAACTGGTCGGTAGCCGGGACTGGGAGAACTCGGTGTGGTCGGGGTCGGAAACGAGTCGTAAGCCAGAACGGGAGAGTAGACGTAGTCGTGGACAAAAGAGGTCGTAAGCCGGGACGGGAGAGCAGACTTGGTCAGGAGCAAAACGGGTTGTAGCCGGAGACAGACAGGAGCAAAAACGGGACAGGTGGGAGTCAGGGTCGAAAAAGGCTTGCCTAGTATACACTGAGGTTCGCAGACGGACTGACAACAGGGGATTGACAGGACCTGGCTCAGATAGTGACAGTCAGCCAATCAGAACCCACGGCAGTCTGTGCCAAATGAGTGGGCACAGCTGAGTCACATCAGTAATCATGAATGATATAATCATAAAACCAGTGAATACCTTCTAAAGTCATGGTGTGTGTTATATAGCGAGCCCTACTGGTTATACTTCTTTGAAGTAAAACCCATAATAATCAAAAGCACTCCCCACTAAAAGTTAAATCGGGAAGGACTTAAGTAAGACCGTGATCCCAAAATGATAACAGATCGTTAGATCTTTCTAAGTCATATTTTCCCTGGCCATATTAGCAGATGGCATTGCTTTGGTGGCTAGCTTCACCTCAGATGCTAGCGTTGCTTTAGTATCCAATGCTAAAATATTTATCATTTGTTGTCACTGACATTAGAGCCCCAGGGGCTATTATGTAGCAGTACCTAGTGGTGTAGAAGTACTTCATTTGAGCAAAACAATGTTAAAATAATATGCAAAATACATGGAAATGTTGGTATCTCCCAATCGTGAAGGGTGTAAGATTGTAACCTGAAAATATTAACAGATTGTAAATTCTTCTCTAGCTCATGTTTTCCAAAGTCGTAGCTCCAAATTGCATTGCTTTGGTGGCTAATGTTGTTTAAGTAGTTAATGCTAAACTATTTAGCGACTAATGGTTGTGTTATTGACAATAGAGCCCCAGTGGGTATTATGTAGCGGCACCTAGTGGTGAAGAAATATATAATTTGTGTAAAACACTATTTGATGAACTAGTTAGCAAAAAACACATGAAGACGTCTATATGTCAAAACTAAAAATTAGACCGTGAGGGACTTGGATGAGATTGTGATTTCAAAATATTAGCAGATCTTTGTCTCTGATTCATATTTTCGCTAGCCAAATTACGGAAAAAGACTGCTTTAGTGACTAGCTTAGCTTTAGTAGTTAAAGCTAAACAGATTAGGGGCTAATTCTTGTGTTACTGACCTTAAAGCCACAGTCTGTATTATGTAGCGTCCCCTAATGATGAACACATACTTTGTCCATTTAAATAAAACACCGTTGATTCAAATAATAAGCAAAAACAAATGTACAATCTCAGGGAGAAGATTAGCATTTTGTTACTAGATCGCGCAAATTTAGACGTTCTTAGAAGAAGATAACATATTTTGCCGCCATCTTGTGACTAGAGAATCTCAAACGACTTTTTTTGCGAAAGTACGTAGTCCCAGTGGTGCTTTTAGTACTTAACATCCAACACTCAGCTTAAACCCTGCATGTGATTGTTAATTTTTTTTCACTGTCTTCTTCTCTAGCCACTTGTGTTATGCACTTTGCTGTAGACTATGTCCGTGTTATTAAAACACCCTTCAGTGTTACTCGTCTTCAACAGCTCATCACGCAAGCTAATGTCGGTGAGTTCCGTTAGCTGTTTAAGTTAGCCAGTTACACTTGCTCTAACCAACTCCAGTTACAACCCGAGTTACCATTTTGCAAAGGTAATTTGTCTCGGTGTTGCTTACAGCCGAACCGTGCAGGTGATGCTCACCAGGTCCCATGATTAAGGCATCTGGTGCTTTTCCCACTGTTTCATTCTCTAGCCACTCATTTTAGCCACTTGGTTGCAGGGTATAGCTCACCCTTAGCCCCTTTTGTCCCCTCTAGTGGTGAATTTTTGCACATCATTACTGTAAATGATGCTGCTGGAAATGTGAATTTCCCTCCGGGGATGAATAAAGTATCTATCTATCTATCTATCTATCTATCTATCTATCTATCTATCTATCTATCTATCTATCTATCTATCTATCTATCTATCTATCTATCTATCTATCTATCTATCTATCTATCTATCTATCTATCTATCTATCTATCTATCTATCTATCTATCTATCTAGACATCTAGACATCTAGACATCTATCTAGACATCTATCTAGACATCTATCTATCTATCTAGACATCTATCTATCTATCTATCTATCTATCTATCTATCTATCTATCTATCTATCTATCTATCTATCTATCTATCTATCTATCTATCTATCTATCTATCTATCTATCTATCTATCTATCTATCTATCTATCTATCTATCTATCTATCTATCTATCTATCTATCTATCTATCTATCTATCTATCTATCTATCTATCTATCTATCTATCTATCTATCTATCTATCTAAATTCCTTTCTTGAATTGAATAATTTAGTTAAAATTCCAACTGTCGAATTTGGAAATCAATTTGAAAATGATTTATTGCCAAGCCTTAACCTGACCTTATTCAACACTACAAAAAAAATTCCAAATATTTCAACCCAACAGACTAAACTTCCATTCCGGATGACTCATTTCGCCTTTCACATCGAAAAGTCGGGCAGATTTGGAGGAAGCCAGAGAGGCAAAACAAAGCAAGTTTGTTTTAAATTGTCGCCGGCGGAGTGCCTGAGGTAAGAAAGCTTGATTGTTGCTGGCTGCTACAGCAGAGCGTGACAGAACTGCAAAGCCCACAGTCAGGTATTTAATGTGGCCCCCCTCAACCATCTCCCCTCTGCCATCCCCCAAAGAGTCATTCTCGTCTTAGAGTTGATGCGTCTTAATTAGCGGTCGGCAGCTTCGATTGTAGCATGGTGGAAAAACACCACCGAAGAGAAATAGTCAGATAAAGAGAGCGAGAGAGAGAGCAATGTAAATACTAGTAGACTTAGTGAAAGAGATAGTGGCAAAAAGAGACAGAGAGACCAAGAAAGAGGGAGTCAGAGAGAGAACAATAATGAGAGCCAGAGAGAGAGAGAGAGAGAGAGAGAGAGAGAGAGAGAGAGAGAGAGAGAGAACAAGAGAGAGGGAAAGAGAGAGAGAATAATAGGGAGGGAGAAAACAAGAGAGAGAAAGAGAGAGAGAATAATAGGGAGGGAGAAAACAAGAGAGAGAAAGAGAAATAGAGAGGCAGAAAGAGAGAGAGACTAAGAGATAGGTAAGAAAAATTAGAAGAGAAAAAACAAGAGAGAGAGAGGGGTAAAGAGAGAGAAAAAGAGAGACAGACAGAGAGAGAAAGGCAGAAAGAGAGAGACAGACGGACAAGCCGTGAGAAGAGAGAAAGGCAGAGCAAAAGGGAGTGACAGAGAAGCAGAGAGTCAAAGAGAGCGGGAAAAAGAAAGAAAAGGGGAGACAAAGAGCGATACAGAGAAAGCGACGGACTGCGATAGGGAGAGAGACAAAGAGTGACAGGAGGAGAGACATAAAACAAAGAAATACAAAGAGAGAGAAAGGGACAGAGAGAGAGACAGACAGAGACACAGAGACACAGAGACACAGAGAGACAGAAAGACAGGGAGAAAGACCGATAGAGAGACAGAAAGACAGATGGAGAGACAGAGAGACAGAAATTTGGAAAGACAGAGAGACAGAGAGTGACAGAGAAGCAGAGAGACAGAGAGAGCGGGAAAGGGGGAGACAAAGAGCGATACAGAGAAAGCAACACACAGCAAGAGGGAGAGAGACAAAGAGTGACAGGAGGAGAGACAAAAATAAAGAAATTTAAAGAGAGAGAAAGGGACAGAGAGACAGGCAGAGAGAGAGACAGACAGAGACAGAGAGAGACAGAAAGACATGTAGAAAGACGGGGAGAGACGGAGAGAAAGACAGATAGAGAGACAGAAAGGCAGAAATACAGAGACAGAGAGTGGCATAAAAGCAGAGAGACAGAGAGAGCGGGAAAAAGACAGAGAGGGGGAGACAAAGAGCGATACAGAAAAAGCGACAGGCAGAGATAGGGAAAGAGAGAGAGAGAGTGACAGGAGGAAAGACAGAAATAAATAAATACAAAGAGGGAAAGGGACAGAGAGAGAGAGAGACAGACAGACACAGAGAGAGACAGAAGGACAGAGAAAGACAAGGAGAAAGACAGGTAGAAAGACAGGGAGAGAGACAGAGAGAAAGACAGATACAGACAGAGAGAAAGAGAAAGACGGAAAGACAGAGAGTGACAGAGAAGCAGAGAGACAGAGAGAGTGGGAAAAAGACAGAGAGAGGGAGACAGAGAGCGATACAGAGAAAGCGACAGACAGAGATAGGGAGAGAGAGAAAGAGTGACAGAAATAAACAAATACAAGAGAGAGAAAGGGACAGAAAGACAGGGAGAGATAGGGAGAGACAGAAAGACAGAGAGAAAAACAAGGAGAAAGACAGGGAGAGAAACAGAAAGACAGATAGACAGAGAGAAAGACACATAAAGAGACAGAGACAGAGAAAAGACCAACAGCGAGAAAGACAGATAGAGAGACAGAGAGAAAATCAGACAGAGGTAAAGTCAAACAGAGAGAAAGACACAGACAATGATAGAGAGAGATACAAATATTAGAGGCTACAGCATTTGTGGTACCTTTTACAGCTTGGTGGATAAATACACCTCTACACAAAAAAAATCTGTGTTTTCTCTCTCCACCGCCCTTTTGTACAATTTGCAACCCGATTGAGCTTTTGCCCTCCGTTGGAGCCGACTGGAAACGCACCGGTGAGCATCCTCTTGACTGGAAATGCGCGGCAACAACGAGGCAACATCGCCGCGACGACGTTTTGTTTTTATTCCTCATATTTGTTTTGCTTCTCTCGGTCGCTCCGACTCGGAAGGGATGAAGAAACGCGTGTCCCCGAAATAGGCTAATTAGCCACCTCACTCAATATGCAAAGACACAAGCCGCATCTAAATCATCACCGCGGGTCTCTGTCTGCTACTCAATCTGACACATGGTGAAAAATAAGCGCAGCTCATTAGCTTGTTAATGGGAGAAAAATTGCTACGCCTCCGAAGACTTTTAATGCCGTGTCGATTTTTTTTCTTATTAACCTAAAGGGATGGATCGAAGGAGTATGCCAAATATACTTCTACAGTGGAACCTCGGTTTTCGAACGCTTCTCGGTTCGAACGAATCGGTTCTCGACCAAAAATTTCGAGAAATTCTTGCTTCGCTTTTCGTTCAAAAAATCGGAGTTCGAACGGCAGTACGCTAGGGGCGATGCTGAGCGGCGTATGAGTGTAGATTGCCCCCACCCCTCGTGAAGAACTGTTATCACGTGCGCGCGCTTTTTTGCGCTTTCGCTTTTAATATCGGTGAACAGAGTGTTTTAGCCCCTAATTATGCCTCAGAAGAAGGTAGGTGCAAGCAGCAAAGTTGCTACAGGTGAAAAAAGAGGAGTAGTGCGTACAACTATTGCATTTAAGAACATTATCGGGGACCCCTCTCACCCCCATCATGGACTGTTCACTCTTCTAGCCTCTGGGAAGAGGTACTGCAGTGTGCGGTGCAGGACCATCAGGTTCCGCAGTAGTCTAGTCCCCCTGGCCATTAGACTGTTAAATGGTCAATCTAACATATAGTTAACCTAAATCTAAACGGCTGCTAATCTGACTTTTTGCACTACTGGCAGTTCTTTATAGCTTGCCACTCCTTGCACATTTGCTCTCTGCACTATTGTACTTACAGCGTTATTGTTACAGTGTTACTGTTACTGTTTACCTAACTTGTTAACCTGACTGCCCATTTTGCACATCTGGTTAGCTACTCCACTTGCACTATCGGCATTATGGTAAAATACTATACGTAGCCATAATACAATACAACTCTTACTTATATCTGTACATTCGAGGAAACTGTGCGGGTCAGATGTATCGACATTTCGTTCTGTATACACGTGTACTAGAATGACAATAAAGTAGATCTGAATCTGAATCTGAATCAGAATCTGAATTTAAGAAAGAAATAATAGCAAAATATGAAGAAGGTGTGCGAGTTTCCCTTCTTTCAGGAATAGAGCATGGCTTCTGCCGACCGGTAAGAAATCCTATTCATAATTCTTTTCTTTATCCTTTAACTGCTCACCACTTGTTGTGGAGACCCGGGTGCTAAATGACGGGTAAACGACCTGATTTTTTTATTTTTACACGTTCATGATAGCGTAATCTTTCGTACGGGTGGAATTAAAGAGCCTCATGGCATGAGGAAGAAATGCTCTTCTCAGTCTGTCCGTAGAACAAGACTGTGACAGCAGTCCGTCGCTGAAGCTGCTGTATAGAATATACACATTGTCCTTTGGGTTTGGTCCAGTTTTCATAAAATTTTGGATATGAATTCTAACATATACTCCTTGCAACTCCTCCATGCAGATTTCGTACGGAAGATTACGCTAACGCGAACGTACGATTAGCCTGGGTTAGCTTCATGTTTACTTTCGTGGTAAACATTTAGGGTGTTGGAACGGATTAAAACAATTTTACATTACTTTTAATGGGAAAAAACGACTACGGTGATCGTACAAATCGGTTTTCGTACAAAGAAATGGAACGGATTATGGTCGAGAACCGAGGTTCCACTGTATATTTTTCAAATAAACTATCTTAGGTCCTCAGTTCCCGACGCATCTAATGTGTTACCACAAGTCAAGCAATTAAACTATTGAATTCTCCACTATGTAAGTCAACCTGGAGCAAGCTAGAGCAAGCTTTTGGAGGAAAAAATGAAAAAAGAGTTGAACTAAATTGCCAAAAGAAGCAAAAAAAAAAAAACCAAACAAAAAAAAAAAAACATAACTTTATTGACAATGTCTTCTGGATTTACTCACCCTGGAACTATCTAGAGCACAGGTGTCAAACAGGCGGCCCGCGGGCCAGATCAGGCCCGCTAAGGGATTGAATCCGGCCCGCGAGACAACACTCAGAGAAGCGCAAGAGAAAAACAAGCTGCAGGTTGAAATATATCAACTTGATGTTGCCAAAGCCAGGTGCCTTGAACAAAGTCACTGTACTTGTATTTCTTTCTTTCTCTCTCTCTCTCTCTCTCTCTCTCTCTCTCTCTCTCTCTCTCTCTCTCTCTCTCTCTCTCTCTCTCTCTCTCTCTCTCTTTCTTTCACACCCCTTTTCTCCCACTCTCTGTCTCTCTCTTTCACTCTCTGTGTCCCTCTTTTTCTCTTCTTTTGTTGCTCTTTGTCTCTTTCTCTCTCTGTGTCTTTTAACCTCTTTTGCTCTAACTTCCTTTTTTCCTTTTCTCTTTCTCTCTTCATACCCTTTGCGCTTTCTTGTCTCTTTTCTCTCCTTCTGTCTTTCTATGTCTCTTTGGGTTTTCTTTCTTCCTCTCCCTTTCTTTTCCCCCCCTCTCACGCTCTCTCCTTCTCTTTCTTTTTCTTTTTTCCCCGCCCTCTCTCCTTATCCCTCCCTCTTTCTCTTATTTCTTTATCTATTTTTCTTTCTCTTTAATCTACTAGTCCGGCCCCCGACAGAATATTTGTTCTATCGTGTGCCCCCCGAGTTCAAATGAATTTGACACCACTGATCTAGAGAGAGCTTGGGCAAACATGTTAAGTTTCAGAAATGGGAAATCGGGAGATTTTTTTTTGACGCGATTATTATTATTATTACCGTATTTTCTGCACTATAAGCGCGCCTAAAAGTCTTAATTTTTTTCAAAAGCTGACCATGCGCCTTATAATACAGTGCGCCTTATTTATGGATCAATATTAAATCGCAAAGTCTTCCAACTAACTTGCAGCCGCCGACTAGATTTTCCCCCGAACGCCAAGTAGTCCTCGGTGTATGCTGGGATTTATTTACCGGCGTTTCATTGGCTAACCAATGTGTCAATCATCATTTGAATCGATCACTATTGGCTAAAGTTATTCGGGGGTCAAGGGGCGGATCCTTTTTATCATTTACAGGCTGGCATAGGCTTGAACGGCAAAACAAAGCCTGCAATTGGCCAAAAAGATGTGTCAATCATCAGTTGAATCGATCACTATTGGCTAAAGTTATTCGGAGGTCAAGGGGCGGATCCTTTTTATCATTTACAGGCTGGCATAGGCTGAAGCGGCAAAACAAAGCCTGCAATTGGCCGAAAAAGATGAATGCGTATAGCACGTGGTTGACGGCATACAGAAAGCAATTTTTTACTATTCTGTATTTGTAAATATTTTATTCTCCTGGATTTACTAAACTCACGGATATAAGAGGATCATGGCTGCACATTATTATTGAACACAACGACTTCGGTGAGCTACTCCGGCTATATATTTTCCCTGTATCTTGTTTCAGACTGAACTCGAGGTTTCTGTGATAAGCGGTGCAGATAATGGATGGAATGGAGTGTCTATTTTTAAATTAAACTCAATTCCAAGTGTTTATTGTCATATGCACAGTAAAGTTGCGAGCGAAAATGAAAATAAAAACTAAGGAATGGTTGGTATTTCTTGAATCCCAAGACTTTAACCTTCAGAATGATGGAACGATGCATTTGAGTGACATCGTACGGACAGGACACCGCATCCGCACGTGTTCTCGACACGTATTTGCGTCTTTGCAAGCTTTGGGAATGTTAAGGGGGTAATAAGTTTGACTGAACTATCTGACTGTTTTGTCGACGTTCCCATTGTAGCGCCTTATAGTCCGGTGCGTCTTATGTATGTCAAATATAGGACCAAAAACTATTTTTTCGGGGTGCGCCCTAGTGCGGAAAATACGGTAATATTATTATTATTTGTAAAGACAATAATAAAAATAATAAAATAATAAAATTCGTTTTTCAATCAACTTTATTGTTATTTTATGTTTCCATGTGATTATTACAATGTTTAATTATTCCAAATTTTCTGTTGTTCTTTAACATAGTCATATGTAGCACTCTCATTCGTCTGCTGCTCTCGAAGGAATGAGAACACGAGATTATGATTACAGAGTCTCGATCAAAGCTTTTTTCGGTGCAGAACGGCGAAAAAGACGATGATAAAGACTATGGATGATTCGGCTACATTTTAATCGGCAAAACTTTGTTCACATAAAGATTTCGGCGACCCCTAAAAAATAAAAATGAAATTTTTAGAAATCGGTAGATGTTGCTCTCTGATCGGTAGGCGGGAGAATCGTAGCCAAAGCAGTAGTCTCCCGACCAAATCGGGAGACTTAACAAGTGTGCTTGGAACGACAGCTAGAGAGAGGTAGGGCAAGTGGTAGCCAAGACAAACGAGATATATAGATAGATAGTTAGATAGATAGATACATAGAGGTTGAGTGAGCCAGCTAAAAAGAGAGCTAGCTAGCCATTTAGCTATCCACTCTAGCTCCGTCTCGGTTGGCGAACCTCATTCTTTCTAGCTCACACTATAAGGCGCACTAGACCAATGGAACTAAATATGAATAAAATGATGACTCACAACACGTGGTAAGCTTTCTCTCCTGGCTTTGATCTCTTTGATCGCCGGCAAAACTAACATAAAATACGACAGAAACAAAATTAAAATAAATCCAAACAGCTTGCCAACATCATTTTTGCCGTTCCATGTATTTCGTTACTCCCCAAGCCTGCACAAAATTTTGTAATTTCATTCATATTAAGTTTCTTTTGTCTTTTATTAGCATATTTGGTATTGGAGTAATCCAAAAGTAATTGAAAGTAATCAAGTTAAAGTAACCCTACCCAACCTTGCTCATGGTGTCCTCTACTATGCTCGCCTAAAGACAATAATACAAACTCAGGTTTGTAATCCGAGACAGTTACCTGTTGAAATGTACCTGTATTGAAATCCAAATACTATAATATTTAAGTAATGTACCTGGATTACTTTAGATTAATTTTGGACTACTCTACTACCAAATATATTAATAAAAGACGAAAAAAAACCCCAATATAAATAATATTACTAAATTGTGGTTAAATTACTGTAAATAAACCTGGTAGCACGGCGGCTAAGTGGTTAGTGCGTCTGCGGCACAGTTCTAAGGTCATGAGATGGAACCTTCCTGTGTGGAGTTTGCATGTTCTCCCCGTGCTTGCGTGGCTTTTCTCCGGGCACTCTAGTTTCTTCCCACATTCCAAAAACATACAAGTCAGATTAATTGGCCGGTCCCAAATTGTCCCTAGGTGCGAATGAGCGAGTGAGTTGTCTGTCTCTGTGTACGCGGCGACTGGCTGCCAACCAGTAGAGGGTGTCCCCTGCCCACTGCCCGAAGATAGCTGGGCTGGGCTCCACAGTCCTTGTGACTAAATTGTAGTTGTGTTAAACATTTTACGAACCCGCTTTTATTTTAGAGTAAAGAAAAGACGAGTCATGTCTCGTTTGTGTGATGGCATTTTTTAATTGTCTGAAGAAGTCGTTACACAACATACCATTCACACGCTCCCTCTAGTTGTCAGGTTTGCAACCTGCACTCTCCAAAACAAATTTGTCTTCTTTATCTCATCTTATCTCATTAGCAGCACCGCTTATCCTCAGTAGGGTCGCGGGGGTGCTGGAGCCCATCCCAGCAATCATCGGGCAGTGGGCAGGGGACACCCTGAACTGGTTGCCAGCCAATCACAGGGCACACAGGGACAGACAACTCACTCGCTCGTTCACATCTAGGGACAATTTGGACCGGCCAATCCACCTGAAATGCATGTTTTTGGAATGTGGGAGGAAACCGGAGTGCCCGGAGGAAACCCATGCAAGCACGGGGAGAACAAACAAACTCCGCACAGGAAGTCCGGTAGCTGGATTTGAACCCACACAGGAGGACCTTAGAACTGTGCTGCACACGCGCTAACCACTGCGCCGCCGTGCTGCCCGGCTTCTTTATCAACAACAGAAAAAAAATAATACCTTCAAACTGGTGACCACAAGCGTAAATATTTAAGGTGTCACAATTGCATGTACTGTATTCTGTTACTCCCCAACCCTGCACAAGGTGCACTGCACTATTGGCCACGCACAATATTTTTGAAAAAAATCTTTTGCCTGCATTTTATAGTGGTGAAAACATGGTAAACACAGCGCAAGCGCTGTTGATAGGTAGGTAGATAGATGGATCAATAGATACTTTATTCATCTCTGTAGGGAAATTCACACTTCCATCAGTATCCTTATGTTAAAAAAATAAAAATAAATAAAGATATAGAATACAAAAATACCCAATATAATATTTTGCTATAGAGTATTTAAATAGTGCTTTGGAAAATACACACTGCAACAAAAATAGGGTAATATGAAAATGTAGGGGTGGGGTTTAATGTGGGTTTTTACTCCCCCGGGTGGAATTAAAGAGCCTCATGGCATGAGGAAGAAAAGATCTCTTCAGTCTGTCCGTAGAACAAGACTGTGACAGCAGTCTCTCGCTGAAGCTGCTGTATAGAATATACACATTGTCCTTCGGGTTTGGTCCAGTTTTCATAATATTTTGGATATGAATTCTAACATATACTCCTTGTTATCCCCATGCAAATGTTCCTGCCCTCAAACGACTGAGAACGAGCGACCGCAGCCTTCAATGCAAGACAAACCCTGAATAACTCTTATGCATTGTTCACTCTGTTGAATGTTGGACAATTAAGACGGTTGTTTTCCTGTTGAAAGAGTGCTAGCGAGTTTTCGAGTTTCAGCGGAGGTCCATGACTCCTCTGAGCACCGAGCATCCTCTGGGCTTTTGTCTCCGGCGGAGATAATTCAGGGCTCATTAACTGCCTGACAGGAACAAACAATGGCCGAGGTGAAATGTCACAGGGTTTAATGAACAACAACGCTCTAATAAAGTCCACGTTCATATCAAGCGGGGATCCGCACTTTCCAGCCCCAAAATTAGCATCAGTTTAACCATTGGTTTGCTGTTCTACCTTTATTCTGAAAGGCTAAAGGAGAACGGTGTAATGTGTGGGGGGAAACCGGTACTCTTGGTCTGAAAGAGGTCGTAATTGAGAAGTAGAATCGGGACGGAGGCTTGACAACGCTACACGCCTGACCTTTCCCCGGGGTGTATTCAACAAGCGCTTCTCTTCGGTAACCTCTCGGAGTAAACTGCACTCCAGCAAATTGAATCTAACGGCTATAATTTATCGCTCGTGCCTCGTTGTGGCTTCGGAAGGTTCTTTGAGGTACTTTATGACTCTCTTTTGCACTTCGGCTTTGATGCTTTCCTAGTGATAAGAGCGAGTCCTTAGAATGTCAAATTGAGGTAAAAAAGGGGGAAAAACAGATATATATAGGGTTTATATATATATAATGTCCATCCATCCATTATCTGCACTGCTTATCCTCAGTCGGGTCGCGGGGGTGCTGGAGCACATCCCAGCCATCCTCGGGCAGTGGGCAGGGGACACCCTGGACTGGTTGCCAGCCAATCCCAGGGCACACGGGGACAGACCACTCACTCGCTCATTCACACCTAGGGACAATTTGGACCGGCCAATTCACCTGAAATGCATGTTTTTGGAATGTGGGAGGAAACCGGAGTGCCCAGAGGAAACCCACGCAAGCACGGGGATAACATACAAACTCCGCACAGGAAGTCCATCCATCCATTATCTGCACTGCTTATTCTTAGTAGGGTGGAGCCCATCCCAGCAATCTTCGAGCAGTGGGCAGGGGACACCCTGAACTGGTTGCCAGCCAGTCGCAGGGTACACAGGGACAAAAAACTCACTCGCTCATTCACTCTTAGGGACAATTCAGAGTGCCCGGAGGAAACCCACACAAGCACGGGTAGAACATGCAAACTCCACACAGGAGGTTCGATCTCATGACCTCATAACTGTGCCACGCACGCGCTAACCACTGTCCTGCCGTGCCGCCCATTTATATATACATGCATTGAGTTTTGAAGAAAAAATGTAAAACTGCTTCAACAAAGGTTAAAGCAGTGCTTCAAAGGTTCGGTTATAGCGTCAAAGCTGTTTGAGTTAAAGCTCTAACCGAAGACTTAAAACACCTCTCAAGCGTCAACTCACACCTTATCAGCTTTAAAGCTTAAACTTTAATGACACGACACTGCTGCTTTGCTAGCCCTTATAAAAATACGTTTAAAGCTTTAACTCAGGACCTCAAACAGCTTTGAAGTACTAACTGCTTTAAGTCTTGAATTAAAGTTTCAAAACTGCTAAGCAACTTTAAAGCTTTGACATTTTGAGTTAAAGCTTTAACATTGGCAGCACCATTAGAAAAGTTTTAGGTACAACTTTTGCTTAGGAATTTGAAAGCTTCAAATCAGAGTTATTTTTGCTTCAAGACTGCTTTGCAGCTTTAAAGCTTTAAAGCTTTAACTTTTGAGTCAAAGCTTTAAGTTTTGAGTTAAACCTTTAACACAGCAGTATAAGAAGATGGTCAAAGCTGCTATCTTTTGCTCAACTGCCTTAAATTTTTAACTCTGACTTAACTATTCAACTTTCGAGTTAAAGCATTTAAAGCAGCTTTAAAGCGTCAACTTTTGAGCTTTAACATTTGTCACGGTTGCCATGGCGCACAATTGGCCCCCTCCGTGTGGCACCAGTTTCTGTCATGGTGGCCATCGCGCCCAATTGGCCCTGCCTGTGGGTGCCAGCTGCAGCTTGTTGACAGATTGGCTCCCTGTCAGTATTTAAACTCTTTCCTGTAAGTCCCCTTTTGTCGGTCCATCTGCGAATCTCCATTTTTAAACAGCAAGCCTGTCCTGTGTTTTTGTTCTTGTTTTTCACCCGCTACAATCTGTTTGATCTCGACCACGTCTGCTCTCCCGTCCCGAATTACTATCTGTTTTTATCTCTACCCCGTCCGTTCTCCCGCCCCGAATAACGATCCGTTTTTTTATCTCGACCACGACTACTCTCCTCTCCTGGTTTTCGACTTTTTTCCGTTCCCGACACTGCCATCGCAGTCCCAGTAAAACTGTGAGTAACGTTACGCGAGTGGGTCCTGCCTCCGTTCTGGTCTAGACTACATTAACAGCAGTATTAGAGAATATTCAAAGCTGCTATATTTTGCTTAACTGCTAAAAAGTTTTTATCCTGAGTATACATTTCAACTTTTGAGTTTAAGCTTTTAAAACTGCTAAGCAGCTTTAAAGCGTTTACTTTTGAAATAAACTTTTGAGTTAACGCTTTCACTATCCAGGAGATGTTTCTTTCAAGTAACTATGACAGCATTATTAATAACCAGGGTTGGGTAGGGTTACTTTAACTTGATTACTTTCAATTACTTTTGGATTACTCCAATACCAAATATGCTAATAAAAGACAAAAGAAAGACAAAAGAAAGACAAAAGAAACAAAATCATGCATTTCAGGTGAATTGGCCGGTCCAAATTGTCCCTAGGTGTGAATGAGTGAATGAGTTGTCTGTCCCTGTGTGCCCTAAGATTGGCTGGCAACCAGTTCAGGGTGTCCCATGCCCACTGCCCGGAGATGGCTGGGATGGGCTCCAGCCCCCCGCGACCCTAATGAGGATAAGCGTTACGGCTAATGAGATGAGATGAGAAACTAAATATGAATAAAATTATGACTCACAACACGCGGTAAGCTTTCTCTCCTGGCTTTGATCTCTTTGATCTCCGGCAAAACTAACATAAAATGCGACAGAAACAAAATGAAAATAAATCCAAACAGCTTGCCAACATCTTTTTTGCCGTTCCATGTGTTCCGTTACTCCCCAAACCTGCACAAAATTTAATAATTTTATTCATATTTAGTTTATTTTGTCTTTTATTAGCATATTTGGTATTGGAGTCATCCAAAAGTAATTGAAAGTAATCAAGTTCAAGTAACCCTACCCAACCCTGTTAATAACAAACCCCCCTGACACTAAACCTGCGTACGATTATGTCAAAATGGTAGTTCAGATTCGGCCCAGTTCAAGTCATGGGAACCTCCTGCGTGGGTTCAAATCCAGCTCCAGACTTCCTGTGCAGAGTTTGTATGTTCTCCCCGTGCTTGCCTGGGTTTCCTCCGGGCACTCCGGTTTCCTCCCACATCCCAAAGGCATGCATTTCAGGTGAATTGGCCGGTCCAAATTGTCCCTAGGTGTGAATGAGCGAGTGAGTTGTCTGTCCCCGTGTGCCCTGCGATTGGCTGGCAACCAGTTCAGGGTGTCCCCTGCCCACTGCCCAGAGATGGCTGGGATGGGCTCCAGCCCCCCCGCGACCCTAATAAGGACAAGCGGTACAGCTGATGAGATGAGAGGAGATGAGGTAGTTCAGATTCTCATTTTCTCTCAGCAACGTCAAGACTCGTTAGTGTTGCAAGTTCTCAGGTGTGAAAAGTGAGCAGGTGTGCTTAATTAATGTGAAGCCATTGTCATCAGGGCACAGTGTAATTTTGTTGTTCTTTACTGACTAATTATGATTAAGAGAAGAACTACATACAATTTTGTACATTTGTACATACACTTAAATCAAGCTTTGGTAAGTTTATTTTTTATTCTTTCTTTTATAAAACCATTTTCCATCCATTATCCAGCTGCTCTCTCTCACAAGCTCATGACTTTTCCGTCTTCCTTAAAAAGAGTCGAACAAATACCGATACAATTATGCGAGACGTTTTTATGTCACTTGGCAGCAAACATAATTTTCCTGCCTGCATAGCCACAATAAATTTGTCTTTCTTTGGCACCTTTATATATGTCTGGCAAGTTTCTTATTTTTATGTTGCGCTGTTATCTATTTTTCCCTCTACTTTTGACTGTCTAGCTTGTAATGAGCTTCTGTTTATACTTGAATCTAGCTTTTGTGCTTATTTTCAGGCTTATCAGTTTCCAGGCACCGGGTCATGCATTGTGCAATGGAGTTGTGTATTTTTTTTATTTGAATCTGAATTTCTTGTAGACTGTGGAGGCTTCTGAGGGTCACATGAGTTTTAAATGGCTTCCATCTTGGATTACAAGTGAAAATAGAAAATGCAACTCATAATTCTATGTTTAAAAGACCAGATATGAGGAAATGTTGAGGGATACTAATAACTCAGACCAATATTTTATGAAAGAAAACGAGTTTTCATCGGATACTGATGTTTTACCAGTGTCTGAAATTCATGACAAAAACTTGACGGACACCCATTTTTCAAAACTTGAAATGAAATTATCAGCATTTATACAGCGCTTTTCAAGTCAATCAAGACTTCCTAAAGCACTTTACAATGTGCTTCACATTTGCCCATTCACACAGACACACTCACACACCCATAGCGTCCGTGCAGCCATGCAAGGCGCCAAACTACTTATTAGGGGTTCAGTGTCTTACCCAAGGACACTTCAACATGTAACACGGAGGAGCTGGGATTCGAACTGCGATCTCTTGATCCCAAGACGAGCGCTCTACCTCCTGACGACTAATCGAAAAAAAAAAAAAAAAAAAACATCTTTGCAACGTATTAAGGCTTGATAATCAGAATATATAACAGAACAACACTTTAAAATTAAGTTTATTATAAATCTACGTATAACATTCATTGCATGTATATGACATTGTTTTTTTCCATCAGTATGCACCTGTATTCATGCAATGTTTGTGCTGAATCGTCTGCTACAAGCCACGTGAACTTCTCTTTCCACATTGCTTTTAATGTACGTTTACGTTTTGTAGCGTCATCAATTTTGTTAGCTTCTTTGGAATCTTTCTTTTGGGGCTGAGGTTTTGGAGAAAAAAACAGGAAATGAAGAAGTCACGGGTTGTGTTCGAACACAAAATAGATTTCCCTGAACAAAACATGAAAACACCAACAGAAGATAAAAGGAATACCACTTCCTAACCACTTCTCCATTATTCTTGTGTTCTCTAAACGTCTACTTTGGAAATGCACGACCTTATAACGCTCGGGAGAGTCCGGAAGAAGTTATTCAATGCAGACTTCTGATTGGCTGCCGAGTATGCAAATTGCCAAACGAACCGAAATTTCCATACCGAACGAAGATTTCAAAATCGGAACAGAGCAAACGTTTGTTTTTGGGAAAAAAAAAAAAAAAACACGAAAGATTTTAACCGCAATTTCCTACCCAGACCTCATAAAATACTGTATTTTGAGGACTATAAGGCATCCCGGATTATAAAACGCATGGAAATAAAACTTATTTTTGATTTATTTTCAAATTTCACATTTCTGGAAAATGTTCAGTATTTAGGTGCACTTATAGTCCGAAAACTATGGTAATTTATATACTAACCAAGCCTTTACACAATCAACTAGCTTCAACCCTATGAAAGTATCTAACAAGTATGTTAGTGGCTGTGTGTGCGAAGTAAAGTAACTGAGATTATCATGAAGTTTTCGGACGTGTAAGTAGTTGATAATGTTCGGTGATGAGGAAAACCATGTTCTTGGAAATTTAGTGCAAAGACTAAGATGGCGAACAATCACTTTTATGCTAAGTGTTGCCTGGAAAAACAAAATTCAAAGAAACTTACTTTTTCAACTTTTCTACTTGAAGAATGAGCCTCTGTCTAACCATGTTAAACATGTATGATATGATCCCACTCAATGCAATATTTGGCAACAAAATCTAATAAATGAGGTTATACAATCAGTGTTCTCGTTTGCACGCGTCCCTGCATCCTAGACGCATTATTTTTGCTGGGGACCCATCGTGTCAAATCAACGTGCGCGTCCCCGGGATGCAACTTTTTTGACACGAAATTGTCATTATCATTTTTGAACAAAGATTTACCGCACTCCAAACTTTTAGTGAGGCAGATCTGCCATTGTTGTTTTGGTCTCGCGGTTCGAGTTTTTGTCTGCACGCCGATCTCCAGTTCGAGTTGTGTAGTGAAAGTCCGTTTCTTTTTAGAGAACCGGCTTTCTCGGCTCAACTCATTAAAGAGAGCCGGCTCTCAAACGGCTCCCTTGCTTTGATGCATTATATTACGAATGATTATGTTGTATAAAGAAGTTAAGAAAAAAGAAGTATAAAAGGAGAAAATGAAAAAAGACAGGCAGGTTTTTAATCAGTATATTACCAACAATAATTTAATGCAGAAAATGAATTCATAATTTGAATAAGAAAATGTATTATTCTACTTAATTATATTTGCATGTATTTTTTTCCTTCTACAGTGAACGTCCAAGCGACTTTATTTTTGAACTTTTATTTACAATAAACCTCATTCATGTCGAGCAACTCAGTGTCTCATATAACATGTTAAACTACATAAACATGTTTGAAAAAAAAAAAGATTGTTTTGTAAGGGAAAATACGACAAGGCATGGGGCACACTAAATTTTGGGGACCCATAGATCTCTGTTGGGACCCATAGATTTTTGAGCATGCGAGTCCCATCACTTTTCACAGGTAAAATGAACACTGCAATCATGGCTGATTTTGTTACGGTAATTCCCTATATTGTATTTAGTCTTTAAAACCCTGGTAGAACTTAAAAAGTATGCAGCTTAATTAGCGCGTGCGTTTATTGTTAAAAAGAAAAAAAATATTTTTGAGCTTACTTGATTTATTGAAGGATAATCTAGCTTCTATATTTTCAGAAAGACATTTGTCACTTGGGTTGACACTAAGCTTTTGTGCGGCGCATGGTCGGAAAAATATTTTTGTCAGTGTGTTCTGGCATGGGCTTTTTGAAAGAATTTATCATGAGTCTTGTCATATTCAAAACCAGACTCATTTGGATCAGATGGTCAAAAAATTGAAAATGAAATAATTGTATGAGCGTGGCCTATTTTTAGTTGGTTATAATTTTGAGCAAATGCAGCAGACAAGTCAGGAATCCTCTGAGAACCTAAAGTGGACAGAAACCTTCTCTGTCATGTTTATTTTCTTTTTTCAAGATCAAATGCTCTTAAGCGATTGGGTTATGTCCAAAATTCCAATGTTCCAATTCTTTATCCCAATCTCCACCGTGCAAATGAAACCTATTATGAGCCCATGAATAACCTATATTTTATGTTGACAATATCTGTGGATGCAACATCCATTGCAGCCTGGCCATCCTGGAAGGGGGATGACCTCATGTGCAGTCCTTTCTCAAGGTTTCTTCATTTTCATCATGTTGAGGTTTTTGAGATTTTCCTTGGCCTCATGTACGCTTTAGATCAGGGGATGGAGTAACAATAGTCTGTGGTTTGCAATAATCTGTGGTCTGTGTAGCCCTTTGAGACTCTTTGGGCTCATAATAGTCAAGTCATATTTATTTGTATAGACCACAGGCGGCCCACGGGCCAGATAAGGGCCCGCTAAGGGATTTAATCTGGCTCGCGAGACAACATTCATAGAAGCGCAAGAGAAAAACAAGCTGCTGGTTGAAATATGTCAACTTGATAGTGCCAAAGCCAGGTGCTTCTCACAAAGACACTGTACTGTCTTTTGCTCTAACTTCCCTTTTTCCTTTTCTCTCTTTTCTCTTTCTCTCTTCCTACCCTTGGCGGTTTCTTGTCTTTTCTCTCCTTCTGTCTTTCTATTTCTCTTTGGATTTCTTTCTTCCTCTCCCTTTCTTTTCCCTCTCTCACGACTTTTTATCTTTTGTTTCTCATGCTCTCCCCCTCCTTTTTCTTTCTTTGTCCCACCCTCTCTCCTTTTCCCTCCCTCTTTTTCTTATTTCTTTATCTTTTTCTTTCTCTTTAATCTACTAGTCCGGCCCCTGACAGAATGTTTGTTCTAACGTGTGGCCCCCGAGTTAAAATTAGTTTGACCCCACTGGTATAGACCTTAATCCCAATTTTCTAACCATTTTGCAGTTTTTCATGTGCTTTTGTTTATAATTCGGCTTTTACTTCAGTTTATTTGATCCGCCTCGAACCTCTGTAATGAGTTAACTGTTAAATATGCATCATGATTAAAGAGCTGGATTAACTATAAACAAACTTTAATGTAGTCTTTCAAATAAGAAAACACTCAAATAAGTGGATTGCAGGGAGACTCTGTACTAGGCTGAAGCGGTTTTGAAATGAAAAGTCATCCTTTTAGTTTGATCCATTCGATTGAACTGAATCCGAGTACTCTTACAAAACTACAAAGCTTAAAGTTCTAAATTTAAAGGAAGTATTTTCCATTTTTTCCCCCTACACTTTAATTGTACCAAAAGCCAGCTTCTGGGCTCGGCAGAACATATTGGATGGATGTTTTAATTGTATTCTAAAGATCAGTGACATTTTCTTCCAAAGGCTAGGAATGCCTGTAAAAGAGGACTCTGAGTGAGATCCAAGATATGATACTGTCAACTGCTGCCCAAAGCCAGTATTGTATTTAAATTCTCAAAAGTAAAAGCTGGAGGTGGGTATGACTCTAAAGTCAGCGCTTTAATGCAGGGGTGTCAAACTCATTTTAACTCGGGGGCCACACGATAGAACGAACAATCTGTCGGGGGCCGGGCTAGTAGATTAAAGAGAGATCAAGAAATAAGAGACAGAGGGAGGGAAAAGGAGAGAGGGAGATAGCGTAAGAAACAAAAGATAAAAAGTCGTGAGAGAGGGGGAAAAGAAAGGGAGAGGAAGAAAGAAATCCAAGGAGAAATAGAAAGACGGAAGGAGAGAAAAGAGAAAAGAAGGGTATGAAGAGAGAAAGAGAAAAGGAAAAAAATGAAGTTAGAGCAAAAGAGGTTAAAAGACACAGAGAGAGAAAGAGACAAAGAGCAACAAAGAAAGAGAGACACAGAGAGTGGGAGAAAAGGGGTGGAAAAGAAAGAGAGAGAGAGTGAAAGAAATACAAGTACAGTGTCTCTGTGAGAGGCACCTGGCTTTGGCAACATCAAGTTGACATATTTCAACCTGCAGCTTGTTTTTCTCTTGCGCTTCTCTGAGTTGTCTCGCGGGCCGGATTCAATCCCTTAGCGGGCCTGATCTGGCCCGCGGGCCGCCTGTTTGACACCTGTGCTTTAATGCCTTGGATGGGATTTCACAAAGGTGTGTGTGTGTTTAAGTTATGAAGCTATTGGATGGTGTAATAAGTCTGCAGTTTGCAATAATCTGTGGTCTTTGCAGTCCTTAGAGACTCCTTGTGATTAAGGGCATCGCATATAAACATGACTTGACTATTTGTCATTACAATCAATAATTTTTTAAACCTTAGCTATCGATTGTCTATTCAGTGACTATGATTACATGGAGGAAATAGAACGATTTTTGGAGCAATGTGAACGAATAGAGACACATGAAAACCCCCAAATGCACGCCCTTTGCGAGTACTCAGATTTACAACGGTGAAGAAAAAAATGATGCGATTTTGCATATATAAGTCAGTTCCACGTTTAACGTTTGATATTAAGTGATAATTTCATCAATGGCACTTACCAAAATCAACTGAGTATGGTGCTTGGTTGCTGTGTCCTGTGTGTTTACAAGGTAAACACTATGTATAGATGCATTCAACAGTGTCATTTGCGCCGCTAAAGAAATAAATAACATGAAAATGTTCCGAAGAAATCAACCAATACACATAAGGGTTTTTAGCGCATAAAGTGCAGTTAGCGTGTCACGTCTCTATAGTACAAGGTCAACAGTGTTTTGTGGCATTAAAAGGGAAACCGCATGCACAAAGGTGATCGAATGACCGGAATGTGTGCTCATGCACAAGAAATCAAAAAATAAAAGGACCAACCCAGGCTTGTCCAAAGTCTAGCCCGAGATCCAAACTTTACTGGTTCATGGCTTCTGTCCCAAAGTTAATATAGGGCCAGTAATGTTGACCGCGCAAAAAAATATTTTGTTATTGTTTAGTGACTTGTTTACCTGACTGCCCATTTAGCAAATCTGGTTAGCTGTTCCTCTTGCACTCTTCGCACTACTGTATAATACTATACATACCTATTATTATTTAGTATATTAGTACTTCAATACTCCAACTCAATACATTTTATTTATATCTGTACATTCAAGGAAACTGTCCGGGTCTGATGTATCGACATTTCGTTCTGTATACACGTGTACAAGAATGACAAAGTATATCTGAATCTGAAATAAATGTGTACACATTTTTTTTCATTTCACCAGATGATGGCAGTAGCCCTTTGGCCACCTTGCCCTTGGCTTTCTGAGAGAATTTTAGCCCACCCCATCTCAGACATGGCGACTGTAAATAAAAAAGGAAAATTGACTGTGAGGGCCCCTGCTTCCAGGACAAGTGGAAAACAGAGTATTTATTCATCTATTTTTAACCAACTGCATCGGCCTAGGTTGCCAAGAGACAGTTTTTAAAGAATATAACAAAAAGGGTAACTGCCAGACGAAACAGGCTTACAACAAAAACCTAACTGGAAATGAATGCTGTGAAAGGATAAAGCAACAGGACGCGGTTTTAATGGCACAGCAGCGGTTTTTCACGAGGCTCTGCGAGTCAAATTAAAATCCTACAAAGGAGAGCTATTTGGTTGCGACAGTGATTGCAGAGCACTA
Source organism: Urocampus carinirostris (assembly GCF_059441175.1). Taxonomy (NCBI): domain Eukaryota; kingdom Metazoa; phylum Chordata; class Actinopteri; order Syngnathiformes; family Syngnathidae; genus Urocampus; species Urocampus carinirostris. The sequence continues at coordinate 36,077,610 of NC_142357.1, read as the reverse complement.
CAAACTTTTCATGGATGTTGATTTTATTTAGGACTGTTCAAAGAATGCTAGGCTGAATCGTCCGCCTTCACCCATTTTCAGTTTACCAAATCTGGCTCGCTTTCTAAGAAGTTTAGACACCTGTGGACTCACTCAACCATTGGATTCTGAATACTCGCGATCAGACTTTGGCCTTAATCAAAATATTGTGCACGTTTACATGGCTTTACGTAATGGGAAAACTGGAAACACTCAGTTTCCAATCTGATTATTGCCTAAATGTGAACATAGTCCACGTTAGTCTAGCTCCCAGCCCTAACAAACAAGGTACTGACTACTCTCTCACTCCAACAGGCAGATTGTTCTTGTCCATCAGTCTGTCTGTTCAGTTGTAAATCCATCTCTAGTGGTTTGCCAGGGGATTGTGCTATCCCTGAAACGTGTGAAGCACCTGTCCATCACACGAACCAACCCGGTGCTTCTCTTTAAATTGGCTCCATGTCGCTCAATTGATGAGGGAGGCCAGAGAACAATCCCCCTTCCCCCTAGACCCCATTAAAACAAAAAACCGGAGGTTCTTGGCCATCAACACACTCGCTGCCCTGTGAGAATGATCACAGCTTATTAAAGTGGGAAATAATGACTGCTCTACCTGCAGCATGAAAAATTTAACAAGGACAAAGGAAATTGCTCAAAGGTGATTCATACGTTGAAAGCAGGGCACGTGGACAACACCGCCAGTGAAAAATGAACCTGATTTAATTTGAGCTTTGAGGTGACTTTTGCATCTTTATGGTAATTAAAAAGAAGTCTTTGAAGTAATGACTTGAGTTCAAATGATCTAACGTGTATAAATAAAAGGCACGTTAAAATGTCATTGAGTCGAAATTATTTTCTTTCCAAGAGTACTAACAATGTATCACCAAATTTTGGCTGTCAGATTATTGATTGGTTTTGAGTAAATAGACTTTTTCGGGGGGCGCCTGGGGAATATCGGGCTGGTGCAGCCGAGTGAAAATGGTCTCGATCAAGTGTCATTGGATTGGATTTCGGAAGATAAATTGCCGGGGACGTGTTTGGTGAGGCGCGGTCAGATTTACAAATAAATGAACCTACATCTTGCACATCACTTGATTGGCTGAACAAGAAAGCAACATATAAACTGTAGCATGAAAACAAGACGTTATCTTTTCTTACCCGAAATTGTAATCGAAGTGTGCTGCTCCTTTTGAATGTAAGCAAACATCTGAATCTTTGGTCTCACTACCAATGTTCCCTGTAATTTTCCACGGGTCTGAGCGTTCACACAAAGTCTGTGAGCAGCTCTTGAAACAACAGTGAGCAACCATAATCCCAAGTGTGGCAAGATAAATAATTATCAAACATGTCCAAAACTTGACATCAAGTTACATTTTGCTGAGTTTCCGGCAATGCAAAATTATTTTTCTCTCTTGAATGAATTGACTCTGAACTTTGATAACCCACAGAAACATTGTCTGATTCGAAAACTGATTAATCTTCTTGAGTTTGATCACACAAAGTAAAAAATGTCTTACTTTTCCCAGAGCGGGGCTCCACAGATACGCTAAGCTGAAAACGCAAAGGCCCAAGAGAAGGAAAGCCAACGTCAGAATCAAAGCCAGGCGCTGGTAGAAGTGATGCTTGCTCCTCTTCTCTTTGGCACCCTCAACCTGCAAGCGGTAAGATTGACATTTTTATTGACATGTTAGCCATAAAGCTAAGCTAAGCGGGTACAATCTGGAGCTTTAACTTTCATAGCGTGACTTTGTGGCTTGTCTTCTCCCGGCATTCTTTCGTTCAGTTTTCTCACATCTACATTAAAACGAGGAATGACCTTTTTGACTGTGGCATTCTACAGGATTTATTCCCCATTAAATTCTTTGACGAGTGAACTAGCGCCACCCCCCCCTCTGAGCGGAGCAGAGGGACGAGGGGGACCGCAACAAGTTCCACGAAAAGGTTACAATTATTAATTTCTTTCATCCCGCCACTTCAAATTTAATTTTAATCTTCCCGCTGTCAGCAATTCCCCGAGCTTGACGGCGCAAATTAATAAAGGCAGGCTTTTGTTCCAGCAGACTTTCTACGGGGAGAAAATGAAAACTTCTCATTTGCGCTTTGTGACTATTCAAGCGAAGTAGACGGGTCAACCTGCTGACTTCTTATGATTACAAAAGAGCATGCGGTTTTATTATTGGATACAAAAGTTTTAGAGTTGCGAATTGGTATTTTAATCAACAAATTAACTCCCTGATTTAATGTTGCACATGTGTCTGAAATACAATGGGAGGATCCTACTATGATTTTTTTTTCTGTCAATCATCAATGTTTCTTGTCCATGCAGGCTTTCAATTATTTTGGAATTATATCATTGTTTTGACGATTAAAACAAAACTATAAAGTAGGCATCTAGCTTTGCCACATCCAACATGGCTGCCACATCGACATGTCAATGTAAAGAAGCTGTGGGGTGCAAGAGTCCCTCAATCTAATCCTGGGAGCAGCCATATTGACACTTGTCTTGTGAAAATGACATCACTAGTAGGGTTTCATATGGACCAATAGTGGCTCTTCTAAAAAATATTGGCGAACCATACATTAGCTGCTAGCTTGGTCACGGGTAGCTCACTCGTTAGCTAATCCTGAGGGCAGCCATTTTGACACTTGTTGTCTTGTGAAAATGACATTGATTTAGGGTTTCGGATAGACTAATTCTAACTTTGCTTCAAAAAGCTGAGATATGTCATTAGCTAAGCCTTTTGAAAGCTGGGCTTTTCAGTTGCCCACACCTGAGGGAAAAAGTGGAATTTGTCACTCGGTACATATTTTACAAAGATGACCTAAAACTACAATTTAAAAAAATATATTATTTATGATTTTTAGATATTTTTTTAAATGTACATCATATGTGTATATATATATATATATATATATATCTAGGAAAGTACAAAACCGTATTTTCTATTATTCATTTATTCATTGTTTAAAAAAATATGCTTTGTTTTGTATTCATAGTTTACAACCTATTGTTGTTATGGATCCTTTTCGGTTGACTTCTGATTCAACCAAAAGTTTAGAAAAAAAATCAATCTTTTCATGTACAGTAATCCCTCGTTTATCGCTAAGTCTTCTATCCAAGAATAACCTGTGATAGGCGATATCCATGATTTAGAAACCTTTACCTTTTTCTTTTTTTACAACTATCATACATTGTAAATTGAAACCAAAGAACAAACCCTTTTTACAGGCTCAATCATTTTCAAACAAATGAAAGTACTGTTAAAAACTTTTTACACTTTTATATTTATTTTTAAACAAATAACTACTGTACCGTCAGATGGTAATAGGTGGTAGAACTTTTTAGCTCAAGGGTCAGCAACCCAAAATGTTGAAAGGGTCACATTTGGACGATAAAAATAAGTTCTGGGGAGGCAAAAAATTATTGCCCTCACATAAGCCTTGGAGGGAAGAAAATCCATAGTGTATCAATCTATATTTATTGGAAAATATTAAGAATGTGTCCCATTTGTCCTACTACTCAAACCATATATTTTTCCATTATCAAACATTTTTAAAAAAGCAGCATCTAGCCACTAGAGTGCCAAAGCGGCTCAGGGGCCCCTGGTTGCCAACCCCCCGGTTTAGCCAATCAGAATACAGAACACAATGCACGATGCAAGTTCCTGAAGTAGCAAGACCAAGAGATGTAAATCATCTTGTACAGAAATATTACTCTATATTTTAGGGGTATTGAACCCAAAGAGCGATATTAGCAACTTTTTTACTTTGAAGATACCATTTAGTACAAACTCTGCCGTTTATATACTGAATGAAACCATCATGACCATTTGCATTGCATCGATTTTTGTACGTGCTGAATGCTGCTTAGAAAATTAGAAGTGGAACAACATGCATGGAGTTTGCATGAGCAAAATGTATCTCCGAGTGTTATGTATGAAAAGAGCCATGTATGGCTCGCAAACCATAGGTTCCCGACCTCTGCTTTATACCCTTAATAAAAAAAAATCCTTTTTCAAAAACTGAAAGTGGAAAAAAAAACCTACTTTTCAAACTCCTTTCATACCTTTTTCCATAGTTTTACTTGCAGTACCTCCTTTTTCACTGCATTGTACACGTCTTGTGTTAAATAAACCATTTTACGGTTTCATGGAACAGTAGCAGGGTGAGTAGTATTGAATATGAATCGACTTCTCTTTTCCCTGAGTTTGGCTAGAGCATTGATGGATATTCCATTCATGCATTCCTCGGATGTGATACGTCAGTGACCATAAAACAAACGTGAGGCTCTTCAAAAGAGGACCTCCCCCAGGGCACCTTGCAGAAGCTCCTGCAACTCCTCCATCCCAGTGTGGAAACTTGAAGCGAAATCAGCAGGGAAAAGGCGCTCGACTGAGCAGTGTGAGAGAGCGTGGCCCCCCGCTAGTGGATTTTTTTTCGGGCTTTTGAGTAGGAAAAAGAGGACCCCAACACCACCCCTCCCCTGCAGTTGCAGCACAAAGAGCAAACACTTTTGCCAAAATAGAAGCTGGAGAAGTTAATCGCAAAGAGACACCCTGAGGCAAATGTCAGGGGTGTCTAAACTGTTGTCCAGGGGCCACTTGTGTACTGCTGAGAGTTTTTGTGTGGTCTACTACTTAGGCCGTATAAAATACTGAGCTGGTTAAAAACGTTTTTTACACTGAGATACCGTTTTTTAACCAGAAAAGAGCTCAAACTTTGTGCGTTTTACAGAAGTATAGAGCCATATTTGTGCAATGATTGATCAGTCAAAAAATATCACTGACCATAATCACCAGGAATGCAATAGAAATTGAATTCATATCGCAGTAGTCTCGGTATCACTCTATTTTTTTACTCATGGTACCAGAGACAAATGTTAGAAAATGGAGAAAGCAGACAGTACTCCTTAGTCTGTTTGAGCTGAGAATTTTTTTATACCAATTTATATAACAAAAAATGGGTCGTGTGATATACTCGAGTGGATGTCTTACACAAAAAATACAGTGCATATGTATGTTATTCTCTTTTTCGGTAAATCATTTTCAAACCTAGCCCAAAAGAGTCCAAACTTTAGCACATATTCGTAATGTAATACAAAATAATTTGTTTGTACAAAATGAAAATGTTATTGTAAAAGTTCCAATTTTTACTTAAAAAAACAAAATAAGTAAAGTTTTAGAGGCCCAGGTGTCTGTTACATAAACTATATGGAATATGGTACAGTATTGGATTTGCATGTCCCCTTTTTTTTTCAAGCCTGCATTTAAATAGTCATTGGACCTCAGATGCAATATTTTTTTCGTGTATCTTTAGAAAAAACGGTTAATGCACAACTTGTGTACTGTAATACTTTTCTGTTTTGCAATTTGTGGACTCGTTTATTGCAAGGTACAAAAAAATCTGTAATCCATTATCCATTATTTCCACCTAAAATGGACTGCACTCATTCGGCCGCGATCCCCAATCGCGTATTTCTGCGAATGAGGACCGCCAAAGCGCACTTTTGACGCTAGGCACGTCGTTCTGGCCTGGTTTAAAGGACATGTCGAATTTTGGCCACTGTTCATTATCTATAGTTGAATATTGCTTGGAACAGGGACCAGCAAATTGCATTTTCTCTCTATCAAACCACTGTAATGTGCCACTGTGGCCTGCCTAAAATGAACTGCACTGTTTTGGCCACAATCCTATACTTCCTAGTCTACTATTGCTGTGGCAGGATCTTTGAGACTAAAATTTTGTCATTCGTGGTGGCTCTTTTTTCTGTTGTTTCTCAGCTAAATAAACAAAAACAGCACGCTTAGAATCCATCAAACGAGGTCAATTATTGCTGTTAGTAGGGACCAGCTCTGTTTTGCCATTGTTTCTGCCCAAAATCAATTGCACTCCTGTGGCTGAAATCTATTATCCCAATCCCATATTATTGCGAGTGGGGAGTGAAAGATAGAACCTTTGTGGGAGGCACGATGTTCTTGCGAACTTTAAAATAAATGCACGGTTGTGGCTGTGATGTATTATTTCTGGTCGACTATTGCGAAGATCAGGGGGCTGGCAGAGTGCATTTTTCTTTGGTTACGGGCAGCCGAGGCATTCCATTGTGGCCTACCTAAAATGAACTGCACTCTTTTGTCCGCTTACCATTTTCCCCTGTCGATTTTATCGCTGAGAACGGGGCCCGGAGAGCAAATTTATCATGTGTGGTTGCTCTTTATTCCATTCTTTGACGCCATATATGAACTTCACCCCAGTGGCTGCCATCCCCTATCCCGGGTCAACTAATGCTGAGAGTGGAGGCCAAGGGAGAAAATTTCATACGTGGCGGATCTTTTTTTTTTTTTTTTTTTTTTTTCTTCCCAGTTTTTCACATTTCCGCCTTTTAGTATGCCTTTTAAGAAGAACATTCTCCCGACTTTCCCTAATTACTAAATCATTTTTATTCCATCTGTTATTCACATGAATATTAATTATTCTCCAAGGTTACTGTATTGTGCAACAGGTGAAAAGAAGCAGATATTTTCACAGCCAAAATCCCATCTTGCCTACCGCTCAATTATAAAGCCAAACCTGCAAGGATATTTAACATTCAAAGAAAGAGAAAAGTTTTAAGTGAACGAGAGCTGTGGAGGAAAAAAAAAGGTGAAATAAGATAGACAAACTTCCTTTCTGCCAAGACTCAAAGCACTCGCCAAGAGATCAAAGCACTCATTTTTTTCATGCATCCTTCACTTTATTCAAAGAGCTTATTCTCTCTCATGCTGTTTTTGATGAACTTCTACCGCCACATAATCTTTTAAATTATTGGAATATTTCACAGGTGCTCAGTTTTTTTTTTTTCACAATCAGAAATTTTCGGAGGATTAAAAAAAATTCCACGAGAGAAACGGGGTGAATAAATTAAAAGCAAACAATATAACGAATAAAAAAAAATACTTACATCATTGTAGAGAACCTGCTGACTGCTGGAGTGTTTTCTAGCCTCCATGATGCAAGTCCACAAGGAGGAATGTGTTCCGCTCCTGCAAAGAATAAAAAGTCTCGGCCTCATTCCATAGCAGAAATTCGGAAGGGGAGGGAAGTTCTTGAGACGGAGTGGAATTACTGCAACATTTGTGATAGCTATTAAAACGTCGAAGCAGATGTCTCCAGGGCTGCTTTCAAAGGTGGAACGCCAGCAGCTACCTGCATGAAAGAAAAGTACTCTTTTCAGATCTTCGATATGCGGCTTTGAGTCCATCCTTGCGTTATTATGCTCCGAGGAGGAGTGAGTATGAGGTTTAGTTATTCCAGTCTTGTCATCAAGCAATCGTTACCGTCTTTTTTTTGACAAAGAGGGGCAATCTCTTTAAGACTTAAAATAATATAAGCCCACCCGAAAATCTCAGCAGACTTTCTTATAATTTACATTTATAAAATGGGTCTATAATGTTTTGTAAATAACACATTTATTTATATTTAATTTTGGGTAGATAACATATATGAGTATATTATTTCCCTCAAAAAAAATTATTAAATTATTTTAATTAAATTTTTAATTTTCCTTATTCGTTGTCTAATCAAGTAATACACTTTATAATTTCTTGATAAAGCGTTAATTTTTACAATGTGCTTTTATAAGGATTGAAATAAAAAGAATTAAAAAAACAAACAAATATTTAACAAGTTTATGTATTTAATAAAAACTACACGTAAATAATATTTTACCCCAAAATGATTAAAACATGATTGCATTAAATTTTCGTTTAATAAATTGGAAATATTTTAATACATATTTCCAATTTACTTTAGGTATATTCATGGGGACGATATTAGGATTAATATGTAATTGTATTTTTTGATTAAGTCTATCTTGTTGAAAATGTAAATTATGTAAATATTTACTTAATAGAAAAAATGATAAATATTCAAATTATTTATTAACTCAACAATCATATATTTTGCAATAAAGAATTATATCAATTTGTTTTTATTTAAAGTGACAGTATTGATATATCTATATATATTTGCAAATATTTTTTTATGTATCTTGTTTAATTTCATGTGTTCTCATTTTGATTTTAAATTTCTAGTACAAGTAAAGTATGCATAATGGTAGAGATACATTTTGCTCAATTCAGGTAGATTTATTTTTATTTTACTACAAACAATTAAAAAAAACAAAAAAAAACGGTAAGTGATATTTAAAGATTTATCACTTATTTCCATTCATATGTTTTTGTTTTTGCCTAAAAACGTTTTTCTTCTTGGTTTTTGTTGAGAATTAACTGGGTTAATTACTTGTGTTTTTGCTATTTTTTTAATAAACAGTTTTTTTTTTTTACATGGGACAAATACAATAAAAGCTTTTGTAGAGAGAATTGCTTTAAATTTTATATGGTTCAGAATCTAATTCGGCGGTTACTGATTTGGCCAGCAAGTCGTGCTCACGGATTCCCACCGAAATTAATTCGACATAGCCTCATATTGTCTAGCATTTGTCATGAAGGAAGCAATACTAAAAACATAATTTAAATTTAGCTAATTCCTGGCATAATCTTTTGAGTCCAAATGAAAAGTTTTTTTTTTTTTTAATTTCTATTACACTGCTAGACAGTCCAGTCACTTCCTGTTGGGCTATTCTGTGGGTAAGTTCTGCCTGTGGGCATCATCCCAACACTTTTTACTGTATCATTTATTCTGTTTTTTAACCATGTACGCAACCACCTGTCACAGTTGCCCATTGCCCTCACTTGGCCCTGCCCGTTTTGCGCCAGCTGCAGCTCATTGCTTGATTGGCTTCCCTCCTATTTAAGCTCAGTGCTCTCACTCATCCCTTGTCAGTCTGTCAACGAGCCTCTGCACCTGCAAGACGTGTGGTTTGACTCTGTCCGGTATCCTGCTTGTGTATCCTGTCCGTTATCGATCCCGCCTATCTCGTCCTGTTTGATATCCGTCTCCAGTGTCTGTAGCAAGATATCAGACAAGACGAGAAAGACTGGATCGATACCAGTCTCCGGTACCCGGTATTGATTCAGCCTGCCTCATACTGTCTATCCTCCGCCAGTCTCCAGTATCCAGTATGGATCCCGTCTCTTATCCTGTCTGAGATCTGATTCCAGTCTCCAGTACCCGGTATCAACCCGCTTGTCTCGTCCTCTCTGATATGACTCCAGTCTCCAGTATCTGGTATCAATCCTGTCTGTCCCGTCCTGTCCGGTATTTACTCGTGTATCTGGTATCGATCTCGTCTGCCTCAGTGTTCCTTTTTTTCCACACCAGACTTCTGTCTTACTTCTTCTGGCCAAAGATCGCTGAATCACTGGCATTGGTGTCACACGCATGACTGCCCCATTCCCGTAAAAAAAAGCTTGTGTGAAAACGTTACGCATCTGGGTCCTCCCCCTGTTCTGGTTCTGACACCACCACTTTGGTGCTGTGTATAAATATAATAGATAATTTTTTTTTTGGTTAGCGCATTTTTTTTTTTTTGTTCAAACCACCCCTAAATGCAATACGTATTGAACCCTTTTTAAAGGCCTGTAGGGAATTTCTGAATAAGCGATTCAAGGTTTTTAAATAACACCGCTCTAAAACTCAATTCAGCTCTGATCTTTATAATGTCAGCTGCTGACACCCGCTTATTTGTCTGCTCTGTATGACACGCTTTTGAAAATGCCACTCAGACTCGAACAAAAGTGGTGATTGCGCGTTGCTCCTTCTTTTGACCAGAAAATCCATGTTGATGCGACAACTTTAGCCGCACATAAGCTTTCAGGCCCTGTGACATTGAGGATGTATGGTAAAGGTCATGCAAAGGGCTCTGTTTGCTGGCTCAATATGCAGCCTGTGCACCTACTGCTTCATTCTGTAATAACGCCGTGAATTAAATGCATTCACACTGAGCGAAAAATACCCTGATTTTTAAAATATAGTATCTGTTAAGGCCTGCACTTTTCCTTTTTTTAATGCAATGTAGACACGCCTCTCGTCATGATAACTCTTAAGTCTTCCAGTGGAGAAATTACACGCAAAACTGTTAATTATTTTATAATTTTAAGCAATATTTTACTACAAAAGTTTTTAGACAAGAACGGGAATTGCAAATAACATCATTTATTTGGCTCTTAAACATGATGTGCCTTTAAGAGACAACTCCCTGTTCCTTTAGAATATAATTGGCTTAATTGTCATTGATTACGACATAGTGTAAAGACACTCCCCCGATTTACGACCATTCGACTTACAAAAAACGGTGGATACTAATATTTCTTTCAGGATGTTGAAAAATATCCGGACATAGCTGTAACGAGACAAAAGTCTCCTCCTGTAGCACTTAACCGCTACCTTGGCGCTGGACGGCAAAGAGCGGTATTCTTGCTATTTAAATGTTGGCAGCGGACAGGATATAAATTGAGGTGTCACTTCAAGAAATTAACACCCAATCACTATAAGACGCTTGAGTTTTTCTTCAGGGAAAGAGCGTATATTTGGCATGGATGGAGGTGACGCGTTACCATGACTATCGAGTACCGTATTTTCCGCACTGTAAGGCGCACATAAAAGCATTTATTTTTTTCAAAAGCTGACCATGCGCCTTATAATACAGTGCGCCTTATAAATGGATTAATATATTAAGTCGCAAGGTCTCGCAACAAAGGCAAGCAGCCGCCGACTAGATTTTTCCTCGTAGGCGATGTGGTCCGCGGTGTATAATGGGATACATATGCCGCCGTTTCATTTCCCATCCAATGTGTCAATCATCATTTGAATCGATCACTATTGGCTAAAGTTATTCAGAGGTAAAGGGGGCGGATCCTTTTTATCATTTACAGGCTTGCATAGGCTAAAGGGGCGAAACAAAGCCTGCAATTGGCCGAAAAAGATGAATGTGAATAGCAAGTTTGGTTGAATAGAGAACATGTTTTACTATTCTGTATTTGTAAATATTTTACTCTCCTGGATTTACTACACTCACGGATATGAGGACCATGGTTGCACATTATTATTGAACGCAACGACTTCAGTGAGCTACTCCGGCTATATATGTTCCCAGTATCTTGTTTCAGACTGATCTCGATGTTTCTGTGATGAGTCTATTTTTAAATTAAACTCAATTCCAAGTGTTTATTGTCACATGCACAGTAAAGTTGCGAGCGGAAAAGAATAGAAACTAAGGCATGGTTGGCATTTCTTGAATCCCAAGACTTTAACCTTCCGAATGATATTTGGAACGATGCATTTGAGTGACATTGTACGAACACTGCATCCGCACGTGTCTACGACACGTATTCGCTTCTTTGCAAGCTTTCGGAATGTTAAGGGGGGTAATAAGTTTGACTGAACTATCTGACTGTTTTGTCGTCATTCCCATTGTAGTGCCTTATAATCCGGTGCGCCTTATGTATGGAAGATATAGGACCAAAAACTATTTTTTTGGGGGTGCACCCTATAACCTGGCGCGCCTTATAGTGCGGAAAATACGGTAATCTTTGTTTTGAACCCCACCAATATTATGTGATCATGTAAAAGAAAAAAAAAAAGTAGGAACTGTGAGAGGACTTCTTTCCCAGTGAGCTGTTAAAGAAAACTATTGAGAAGCATGGCTTTAACTCAAGCTATATATTTAGAAATTGTATTTCTTTGTTATTTTGTGTAGAATTTCCTGTGCTGAAATGTAAACCCGCTTCGTTAGATACGTTTATAAAACCGTAATAAAATCTTAATGAAATTCAAAGACTAAATGAGTTTCTCCGCGAGTCAGTCTCACATACGTCGCGTTCTACGTTCGGGGATAGAGGAAGGCCGGGTCAGTGGTGTCCGAGGACGAGCCAAGGGGTGAAACTGAAAACCGTTTAGCGGGCCTGATTGGAGCCGGCACGGCACTTGTCAAGATCTGATCTCAGCAAAACCTCGTCAGCTCTTTCCCGTTGATATAAATCTTCCCAATTACGTTCGCATTTTGCTTTGGTAAATCAAGCTGCTTCTCTTTCAGGATTTTTCTTGTGTCAGCACTAGTGTCTAGTCTCGTGGGACCTCTTCTTTTCGATGACTGGAGTGGTACCATTAAGGACTAATGTCATAAAAGATTAAATATATCAGCATTGCTAAATACAACCAGTGGTATTTTTTTTTTATATAATGTAAACCGCACAAATTGTGCCTCGAATACATTTTTTAGGGTTGTTTTTGTAAACAAAATGTCAAATTAAGGTAGTTAGCAATCCCTTCACATGTTCGGTCCTGTTGCTTCATGGATTTGGATTGTGTTCTGATTGGCTAAACAATTTGAGTCATTGGTTAAAGAAACAAATCCCCCTAAAAATTTCTTGTAGCGTATTGCATTCTTTCAGGGAAAAAAAACCGACTCATTTTTCCTTCTGTTCCCCCCCCTCCCAAAACGACATTGTTTTTTTCCTAAAATGTTTTCAGTTTTTCCGAATAATCGGTCGGATATCCTTTTTTCTAAAACATACTGTTTTTAACCTCCCCCCAAAAGAAAAAAATAAGAAAAAAGGAACTTTTACATCTGTCAAGAACTGGAAACTGAATCAGGACCCAAATGCGTGACCTTTCTCACATACACCTTTTATTTTACGGGAAATGGGGAGTCATGCATGTTAGGCAGCAGTCTGGCGTGAAATGACCGTAAGCCAGAAGCCGACGAGATCGATACCAATTGCCAGAGCAGATATTGGACAGATAGGGTCGATACCGGACAGGACGGGACAGACAGGATTGATAACAAAATAGGATATCAAAATTAAACAGGACAAACTAGAAGGGAATGAAACTGGAAAGTGATATTAAACAGGACAAAATAAACGGGAACAATACCGGACAAGAAATACCAACAGGAAACGAGTCAAAACCCACGTCTTGTGGGGCAAAGGGTTAGTTGATGGACTGACAAAGGAAGAGTGAGAGCACCGGTCTTAAATAGATGGAAAGCCAATCTGCCAGTGAGCCGCAGCTGGCGCCACATGGGCGAGGCCAATTGGGCGCCATGGCAACCGTAACAACATCTGCATTTTAAGTATTTTTTACTTTTGAAGGTATTTTGGAAAACCATAAACTATATTAAATAGACCACTAAACAAATAATTAAGTAAAAGACTTCTAAAGGAAATTGTCAGAAAAAAAAATCGATGCGATAAACTTCTGTAAAATTAAGTACTTTTTATTTGTGAAATAACTTTTTTAAATAGATGGTTTTGGAAGAAACGTTTTCCTTCTGATTTAACTGGTCCTTTTTTGAACGTCACCCTTGCAATTGAATGATGACCACACTTTAGGCCAGGGGTCGGGAACCTATGGCTCGCGAGCCATATATGGCTCTTTCTATGAGTATCTGTGGCTCAGAGACAAATTTGATTGCATGCAAAATTTCTCCATCTTGTTCAAAACTTGAATTGTCTATCCTGTTCAGGCACACGCAAAGCCAAACCAAAGCTAAATAACGTTGAATTACTTCGCAGTATATATAGGGCACATTTTTCACTACAATTTACAGTCAAGGGGTCACAGAAAAAAAGGGGGGGAAAAAACTCGTTTTGGCTGTACAACGCTAAAGAATCCTTTGTATAAAAGTTCACTATATAATCTGTGTTCAGTGTTCAGATACCTTATGATGAATCCACAGAACTGTAAATACGCCAAAACACCGGAAGAGAACTTGGTCATTTGATTGGGTGAATGGGAGGGATGGGTGGAGCTATTCAAAAAGTGCAAGCACTCCCTCCCATCTCTCGCCCTACGCCGTCTGTGCCAAAAGTGAGCTCATCAGGCTCCCTATTTGCAGAATGTTGTGACGTTTTTACACAATAACTGCTTGCATCTGGTTTTGAAACCAATATGTATGAAAAAAAGGGTCAAAAGGAGTTTAACCGATCTTGAGTAATTGCAAGAAAGAGACAAGTTTAAAGTGGTATGTTTGTTGATTTTGGGACAGGGGCTCTGGCATTATTCTCTTTTCATAATTTTTATCAAGTCATCAAAAATAAATGTGCTGAAGACTAAGCTTTTGTCTGGGGCGCGGGTTTAGCAATTTAGTAAATTTGTCTCATAATATATGGTGTGGCTCTTTCCCAAAATAAAATTAATATTTTTTGCTTTTATGGCTCTTTGAGTCAAAAAGGTTCCCGACCCCTGCTTTAGGCGTTTGATTCAGATACTGTATACTAGCTTCTTAACAACCACAGAACGTCCACAAGTAAGATCTATTAGGCGCATTATTTATGTTATGAAGGCCATAAAGCATTCCAAAAAGTTAGCATAGTGCACAAAAAAGACAAAAGTTCCAAAAGATGAAATTTTGTTACGATGCACTATATTTTCATTGCACTGTTCTCAAAACATAGGCCAGTTGCCAAGCACTACGTTGTGAATATGTTTGCCTATTAATCCTCAGTTTTTATTTTTCCCTTTAAAGTATTTAATACAGTACGTGTTTTGAATTGAATGGACGACTTTTATTTGTGTGAATTGTTTACCTTGGAGCGCCATGTCTAATCTCATTGGATACGATGGTTCACTGCTAGATAAGCAAATCAAAATCAATTACACAAAACCAGGAAGTAAAAACAACCATAAACAATTGCATCAGCTTCTAGCACCGTTTTGAGCAGATTCCTCTTCCTTTAAAAAAGAAAGGTATTTTTCTGTCTCACTGTGACCATCTGGAGAAAAACTTCTCCGTCCGTCCCTTACAAAAGTGGAGGCCCATATAAGCTCAATCATTAAACAACGTGAAAGGAAACTGATGCTACTCAGAAAGACTAAAACGACAAGATGATTTACATGAACAAAATGATCTTTAAAATTTCAAAAACAGACTCAACCTTAACTTGGCTGCCAATTTTTTCATATCTCCTCGGGGTCCACTCAGGTCAAATATGACAAGTAATGGTGTGTGATTAAATCAGGGGCTTCCTGTCTCCACATCTTCGAGCTTTCATTAAAAAGGAAGCGGAGGGGAAAGGCCCTTACCCCACGAGACCCTGACTATGTTTGAACGAACGTGAGTATGTTGAGATAAATATCCATCCTTCTGTTATCTGCACCGCTTATCCTCAGTAGGGTCGCAGGGGTGATGGAGCCCATCCCAGCAGTCTTCAGGCAGTAGGCAGGGGACCACAGTATTTTTTTTGTGGGTCCGAAACTCTTATCATCTCATTAGCTACACCGCTTATCCTCAGTAGGGTTGCGGGGGTGCTGGAGCCCATCCCAGCAATCATCGGGCAGTGGGCAGGGGACACCCTGAACTGGTTGCCGGCCAATTGCAGGGCACACTGGGACGGACAACTCACTCGCTCATTCACACCTAGGGACAATTTGGACCGGCCAATTCACCTGAAATGCATGTTTTTGGAATGTGGGAGGAAACCCTATCCTCTTCACTTTTAAAGTCAACTCTATATACAGGTACAATCAAATATCGACCCCTAAAAACTACGAACAATGTAGAAACACGCTCCCCTGGACCACTTATCCTCAGTAGGGTCGCGGGGGTGCTGGAGCCCATCCCAGCTGTCTTCGGGCAGTGGGCAGGGGACACCCCGAACAGGTTGCCAGCCAGTCGCAAGGCACACGGAGACAGACAACTCCCTCGCTCATTCACACCTAGGGACAATTTTGGACTGGCCACTTAACCTGACAGTGCTCGGAGGAAACCCACGCAGGCACGGGGAGAATATGCAAACTCGGGAAGGCTGCGATAGCTGGACTTGAACCTCTGAACCGTGGGGCTGCGCGCTAACCACCCAGACGCCGTGCCATAATATATGCTTTATGAATAAATTAACACATAAAAAAAAAACGCTTAATAGATGTATGACATGAGTTCAATTTATTCATTTATTTAGGAATTCTGTCATTAACTTAGTCATTAATTTCTGTATTTTGAGAGTAATTTGTCAATCATTTTGGCTTTTATCTATTTTCTTTTGTTTCTGTATTTTGTCTCATATTTGGTCAATTACTTATTTGGGTATTTACGCCATCATTTAACAATACATGACAAATTACACAACAAAATGAAAATTTAAATCAATTAATACAGAAAAACAACGAAAAAATACATGAAACAGTCCACGACAAATTACACTGCATTGAAATGAAAAACAAAATACACGATCAAATAAAAACTGGAAAATGTGACAAAATACACAAGAAAACATATAATGAAAAAAATGACTAAATATATGACAAAATAAATACTGAAATAAATTGTCAGGACTAGATGGGGAAACAGGACCCACTTGCATGACGTTTACCACAAGTTTTATTGAAAGAGAGGAAGTGCTGCGCCCACGATCCGGTGTTCACTGGGCGCGGAAGGCAAGTCGCTCTCGTACTCTGATTGTGATCTGAACACTGAAGTGAATCTTTCGTAGCTAGCGATGGCGGTGTCAGGGGCGGAAAACCGGTCGGTAGCCGGGACTGGGAGAGCAAGAAGACGTGGTCGGGGTCGGAAACGATTCGTAAGTCAGAACGGAAGAATAGACGTGGTCAGGATCAAAACGGGTTGTAGCCAGAGACAGACGGGAGCAAAAACGGGACGGGTGGGAGTCAGGGTTGAAAAATGCTTGCCTAGCATAGACAGGACTGGGTTTAAATAGTGATAGGCATCCAATCAGAAAGCCTGCAGCGGACGGCTCCAAATGAGCTGGCACAGGTGATTCCAATCGGTAATCATGACATAAATTACAATATGCATGACGAAATAGACAACAGAACACATTTTGAAATAAAAATAAAAAATACACCATAAACAAGGTACATGACCAAGGACTCGACAAAATAAATACTGAAATAAATGACAAAATACATGACAAAATAAAAACTGAAAAGGACAAAATACTCAACGAAATGGATTTTGAGGTGATGAAATATACAACAAAATGAATACTGAAATAAAAAAATGACAAAATTCACGACATAAATGACAAAGAACTTTACAAAATACTAAAACACATGAAAAAAAAAATACACGACAAAATAAATGACTAAATAAATACCAAAATTAAAAAAAATGACAATGCGCAATGAAAATGCAATGAAACAAGTGCCAAAGAAAATAAATAGATGTCAAAGTGCATTAATAAATGATGAAATTGCATTTTGTCATCCATTTATTTTCAAACCGATTAGCCTCACTAGGGCCACGGGGGGTGCTGGAGCCCATCCGAGTACATTTCTCATATAGTCACGTTACATGTTCATTTATTTCTATCACACATATTAGTCGGTATCAAGTTATTTATACATTTATTTCTCTTCATGGCAGGATCAGTCCTCGATACTAAATCTTTCCCATTTGTCTCAACGACCAAAAACAAAGATTTGAGGCTCTGTTACTGTCAAGGTTTGAGATTTGTGCAGTGGGTTAACTCTTTCCCAGTTGGCTTTTGGTTCTCATTGTGAAGTTCTGACATTGCTGTGATGCAATCTTGCTTCAAAAACGAAAAAACACTCAACGGGGTTCCACTGCTAAAACTTGGGGCTTGTCAAAACATCAAGTGATGGATAAAATCCCTTGCTGTCTTTCCTGACAGAATAATATTCTCATATGTAGGATTTATTGAAGTACCGTAATCCCTCGCTACTTCGTGCTTCGTACCATGCGGCTTCAGGTTGAAAACTATTCTGTGATCCATTATCCCCCATTGCATGTAGCTGCAAGATAGTTCGGTCCACCAAGAACTGCATTTGTGTAGTAGTGATCACTTATCCCTGATCACATACTACAGCCAGGGGGTACCAGCTTCTGTTGCTGTATTTGCGCTTAAAATAAACTGCACTTGTCCGGCCACAATCAATCAACCCCAATTCCATATGTCTGTGATTTGGGACCTGTAGAAGTAACTTCTGTCAGGATGCATGCTGCTCTGGCCAGTCTAAAATGAAAAGCTTGGTTTTGGCCACGACCCATTATCCCCATTCAACTATTGGGGACAGCAGAGAACATAATTTTTTTCTGTTCGGGCTGCTGCAGTGTGCCATTTTTGCCCTCCTAAAATCAACTTTGGCTATTTTGCTGTCATTTCACCCTACAAAAAACTGCACTCACGCAACTGTGATCCGTTATCCTTCATCTTTTATTGCTGCCAGCAAAGACTGGTAGAAAGCACTAAAATGAATGAATGAATGAAATGAACTACTGTTTGGGCGGCCAAGAGAACAAATTTGTGTCATGCATAGCAGCTCTTTATTCCATTCATTCTTCCTCAAATGATCTATACTCACGTGGCCCCGATCCATTATCCCAAATCCCATCTTCCTATGAGCAGGGCCTGTAGAAGCCACCTTGATGTTTGTCCTTCTGTTCAATCTAAAATCAAATGCATGGTTTTGGGTGCGATCCTTTATCCCCAGACGATTATTGTTGAGAGCAAGGGCCGGCAGAGCACATTTTCCTTGCTTAGCTTCTAAAGCATTCTATTGTTGCCCATTGTCTGCCTAAAATGAAATTCACTGTTTTGTCCACAATCCGTTATCCCCAGTTGACTATTGCTGAGAGTAGGGGCTGGAGCAAATTTGTCCTACTAGGCGTCTCTATTTTTCACTGTCTTTCCACTTATAATGAACAGCACCTGTGTGTCTGCGATCCATTATCCCTGGTTGACTATTGCTATGAGTGGAGGCTGGTAGAGCACTTGTTAAAAATGGGGAGGGGATTCATTTTTACATTTTTACATATATCAGGGGTTGTTGGTGTTCTTTAAAAGCGATAAAAGAGGGAGGGATTACATTATATGAAATCAAATTAAATGTATTTATGATTAAAAAAAAAATTCTGAAAAAAAAAATGTCATCTCTAATTTTGGGTCATTTTTCTTTTTATTTAATCAATGTTTACTATATAATACTTGCAAAAAAGACAAAACAATGGAGAGGACGGTGATGATATGCAAAAAGAATATCAATTTGTAATTATACAGATTTGGTCAAAGTGCAGTTTATTGTCTCATGGGATACCACATAATTGCATAATCCATTTTGCACAATTAATTTTCACGCAATTGATGTAAGAAAAGAGATCACAATGTTTACTATTAGCAGTTGACCTTTCCGCCTCTATTAAAGGCAAAATATTCTTTTCACATTTCCCATTCTCTTAACACTTTATAATGAGCCTTTTAGAATCATTGCTGTTAAAAAAATCTGTTTAAAATGAAGAATTAGATGAAATTCAATTATGGTTATGGCTTACCATTTAATTTTTTTAAATATATTTCATAAAAATATACATATAAAAGAAACTGTACATGAAGCCTTATCGAGCAGAGATCTGGAAACGTTTTGACTCCGAGCCATAAATGCGATCATATTTCATTTTTTTGAGAGACATACCATATATTTTAAGACAATGTTAAATAAAACTGCCAAACCCGCTCTCCAGACAAAAGCTAATAAGTGTTGAAGGTCAATTTGTTATTTTTGTCAAGTCAAGTTTATTTGTGACACCATAATCACAAGGAGTCTCAAAGAGATGCACAGACCACAGGTTATTGCAAACTACAGACTATTATTACAACATCCCCTGATCTAAACCCTACAGGAAGGCGAGGAAACACTAAAGAACCTCAACATGAGGAAAATGAAACAACTTTGAGAAGGGACAGCACATGAGGTCATCCCCCTTCCAGGAGGACCAGGCTGCAATGAATGTTCCGACAACAAACTAAAATTCGCCCTATGCTGTCTGAGTCGGATGCGGAGATTATAATCCATGCGTTTGTTACCTCCCGCCTAGATTACTGTAATGCACTCCTCTCCGGTCTCCCAAGTCCAAAATCAAGAGCCTTCAGCTGGTACAAAATGCTGCAACGAGGCTTTTTACAAAGACAAGTTTGAACACATGACCCCGATTTTAGCTAACCTGCATTGGCTCCCTGTTAGCTTAAGATAGGGTTTTAAGGTTCCGTTGATAGTATACAAAATCATGCAAGGACTTGCTCCCTCATATCTTTCAGATTTAATTTCCCCCTATGTTCATGCATCATTATTGTCTTGAGTCACATGTGCGGCAATTGGCTCTGTATGAAGCAATATATAATAAAATGGAAAATTATTCTTTCAGTACCAGATGTATCCATAAAATGAGCCAAATATGGCCCGCGAGCCGTATGTTTCCGACCCCCTGTATGTTTCGCAAAAATTATGATTTTGGCCCTGCCAACGAAATGTTTCTTTTTAGCTTCATTGGTGTACTAGTATCATAAGGAAAACAAGTTATTATATGTGCAATGGCAATGTTTGATAGTATATTTTTTGTTGATGTATACATTTTGTAATATATCATTAATATGATGGTATTAAATAATTAACTATATTCTATCATCCTGTTTTTTATATCTATAATGGAAGGCTTCACATATTTTTCAAGCAATATGATAAATATAAAGTATGAACTGAATTTCAATGTTTATTTTTGCTGCTTTAAAAAACCTTAGCTACACTTTTGTCATTTCAGTTGATATAATAAAATTATTGCTTGGATATTTTTAAATGTCTATGGTAAGCTCCACATACTTCATACAATATTATATTGAAAATATACATTTTAAGTATAAATTATAAAGTTATTGTATTAGACATATCTCAATTTTTGTCATTTTCATTTTTCAGATAAATCTTGTTGAAATACCAGTGATTTTATCCAAAACAATTATGAATTTTATATGCATATATATAATCATAACGTTTTACATTTCGAATCATGACTGTAATTTTGCAAATTGATATAGTACTTATAACTAGTAAGATATTTAGCAATACATATAATATTTAGTTCATATATATATTTTTTTAAAATGATCGCTGCCAAAAATGATTAACATTCATATTTATAGATATAATATACAAATATACTTGATACTTAATTTTAGGACCACCTTCAGTTAATAAATAAATAAATGAAAATACAACGGGCATATAACTGTTGGCAGACCACATTCAAATGTCACTGAATCACCTAAAATGTAATTTTTTTGTGTAAAATATTTTAACAAGAGTCTGTCTTTCATTTTTTTTCAAGTAAACACCAAATGAAGATAAGAAAAAATAAATAAATGTTGAAATCATAATAATTTCCTTTTTGGATTTGGAAAGCTCTGTCAAGAATTTAAAAACGGCTTACTTGCTGACGCTATCTTCTGGCTTGAATCATCATTGCAGCCTTGAAAGCTGCATTGTTGAGACACGCTCAAATAAAATCTTCATCTTTTTGGGGGTTTGGGTTGGCTTTTGGACTGTTGTTGCAACAGTTCTTTTCTTACTTTCAACATTTTCATGCTACACTAACAGAAAATCACGAGAATAAAATCTAGATCTCTACTCCCCATCCCCCCCTTTCAGGTTTCTTAATGTGTTGAGAGTCCCAAGCAGCTCTGATAAAAGTAATAAAAAATCAAAATTTTATATTTGCACGTCACACTGGGTATTTGTATATTGTATTCTTTTTGCTTTATTATTTTATTGTTCTCAGCTCAGGGATGCTGCTGGAAATGTGAATTTCCCTTCGGGGATGAATAAAGTATCTATCTATCTAATTATATAAAGGCTCTCTGAACTCAGTTGAGCATTACTAGAACATATTCTAAATGGTCTGCATGTATATGGTCTGTATTTATATAGCGCTTTTCAAGTCAATGAAGACCTCCCAAAGCGCTTTACAATGTGCTTCACTCTTACCCAGTCACACACACACTCACACACCAATAGGGAGTCAGCCATGCAAGGCAACTATCTGCTTATTGGGGGCTTTAGGTATTCAGTGTCTTGCCAACTTAGACATATATCACGGAGGAGCCGGGAATCAAACCTGCGACCTCTTGATCCCAAGACGAGCGCTCTACCTCCTGAGCTAATGCTGTCCTAATTCGACTTTTAACTTTTAATGAAGACCAAACAACGCAGCCCACTTTTAACAGCAGTCCATATTTATTTCGGATTTCTTAAAAAATAATGAAAAAAAAATGCTTCTGTAAACAAAAATATCGAGCGGGTTGAAGAGTTGCGGTTAAGGACCACCAGGTTATGTTGCAATCGTTCACATAATCGACAGACGTTAGCAATTAGCTACCATGCTGTTTGAAGACAAATCTTAAATAAAAACGAGATATGAACTTCTGGAAATCATCTTGGGTATCCAAGACAACGCAAACAGCCTTCCACTTTGCCAATATTATTTAAACGTACCACAATTCGTAGCCCCGCAGGACAAATGAACCGATAAAAACGGCGACAGAAAAAACAAACTAACATGCTTGATTGAAAAATTGCTTCTCCATTTCTAATAAACCCTCAGCATCGATTGCAAACTTTTCATCTGTGATCCTAAAAGGCTGATCGGGAAGAATCGCAACGTCCGATCTCTGAGGAGTTTCTCTTCCACACATCAAGGAAGTCGATGAATAGAAATGGGGAAATAAGCCCCGCCCTCAATCGCATCTCGCCTTGCGTTTTTCTCAATTTCGTGGTTGGAAAGAGCCATGTATTTACTTATGTAATTGTATCCCCCCCGTCCAATTTATAACACGATTAAAAATTAATACAATTGGGGATTCCAAGAGGAAATGATCTCGACTGCAATGGCAGAACATTATTTTTCCCGCTTTGCCGCTTTTTTAATCACAGCAAACGGGAATTGAAGCATTCGGAGAGAACGATTTCAACTTCTTTAGTACGCAAATAACTTTCACCAGGTAAACAAAAATGTTGTCCTTGTGATATTTTGTATCTTTATCGCCACTTTGGCATTTTATGGGCGTGGCATCCCTATGGGAGCCTAAGGGGGCCAAACTAAAGTCAATGAAAATTACATTGTGCTAAATATATCATTCATATACACAATGGCAGACGATTTATAGAAGTATGTTTAAGACTTGTATAAAAAAAGTTTCAATTACTTTGAAAAGATGGGCTTCAAGAGGTCCTCCTCGGTCGAAGAGAGGACGAGAAAAAAAGCCATACAACCATTTTCTCAACCACATCAAGCTTTCTTATTCCACTTTTGTTTTAAAAGAAATGGATCGCCTCATCTTTACACTTTAATATCTCGAGGATGCTGGGTGACCTCTCACAGCGCCACAGCAAATAAAATGGTGAAAGTAAGAACTGTTTAAAAACACTCGAAATACCAACCCTAAAAACAATGGAATAATACGTTTATTAGAGCGGATGTAAAAAAAGTCAGTGTACTTGCATGCGCAACAAAAGCTTATGACAGAGGCTGCAATGATGATTTGAGCCAGAAGATGGCATCAGCAAGTAGAAGATTTGGAAGTTACGGACACTACAAGCGTGTTGTTAAGAGATGAGTGGTATGATGAGAAATGAGTGGTATGATGAAACTAAACCTGTTATAACAGTATTTCTCAAATAGTGGGGAGGCGCTGGGGCATTTGACATTGAAAATCTTTTTATTTAACTTTCCCATGATAAAGTGCAATTGCACCTCCACCACACTAGTAGTGGCGTTCTCAGTAGCAGTGTGTTTTGTTTACATTTATTCCCCACTCAGTGCATTAGGCATAGAGTTTAAGAATTGAGTATAAGGTGTAGGCACAAAGTGAAGCAGGCCCCCAAATGAAAAAAATACTTAACATGGATGCAAAGAGACGGGGTAAAGGGACAATCAAAAGTCTCCTTCCGTAGCACTTCACTGCGAATTTGGAGGGAGACGATCAAAGAGTGGTGTGCTACTATGTTAAAAATGTAAGCAGCAGACGGCATGAAGCCAACTAAATTAAGCTGTCCTTTAAAGACATTACAAACCAATCACGAAATAAGACGCTTGAGTTTCTCTTCAGTGAAAAGGTGTCAAATGGTAGATATGGCATGGGCAGAGGTGATTAATACCATCAATATGGAGTAATCATTGTTTTGTCCCCACCAGTATTACGTGATCAGTTAAAAAAAAAACGATTGTGGGGCGAGAGGATTTCTTCTTCCGAAGGGGCGCGTGACAGAAGCTAATTGGACATTACGATAACCAGATTATCTATCCATCTATCTACCTTGGTCATATCCCTCAAGAGGGGTGACCGACAGCAAGACACACACATACAATAACAAAGAAAATAAAAGGGAAATAAATAGCAAAAAAAACACACACACAAATTTTTGGACCATGGCCAACCCAATTGCCCAAACACCCAAACAAGTTAGGCACCTCGGCACCCAAGTTGGTTATGCTTTCGTCCCTCCAGATGAAACGGGACACCAGAAAGCGGCCATGTCACTCGGGTCAGGGTGACACAACACACTCTTTTGTTCAACAGCAGGGCCCGACAGCTTTCACTGGTTTACCCCTGCCGCATCATACGGGTGCTCAGCCCATTCTTAAGAATGCGTCCACAATCCCACTATCCTTTCACACCTCTCCACTCCTTTCTATCACCAACAAGAGCTCTAGCTTCCATTATATTTAGACCTCTTTCCTGCAGTGCACTCATAACATCATCCATCCACGTCAATCGCGGCCTTCCTTTTGGTCTCCTTCCATTTACCTCTGCTCTGTAGATCCTCTTCAACATTCGCTCCTCATCCATCCTCTCCATGTGTCCAAACCAACCGAGTACTCTTATCAACATGCTTGCTCAGTTCCACGACTACTCGAGTTCTGTCTCTCACAATTTCATTTCTCAATCCATCCAATCTTGTCACTCCTAACATAGTCCTCAAAAACTTCATCTCAAAAACATTCAACTTCTTTCTTAAATCTGCGTTCGGGCTCCAAGTCTCTGCACCATACATACATAACCAGATTATAACTTTTTATATTTTTAATCCAGAATACAATGATACTGAGAACAAACCTGCTAACTACATCCAGTCTGTTATCGTTCATTTCGAACAAAACCTTATCCCGACGCGCTTTAATCGGATCACGGCGCGTAGTTTACCTTAATCCCTCACGGAGTGCGTCTCTCCAGCGTCTGTGAATAATCATCCGTTAAACGGCACTGATAATCTCCCGGATACACAAGTTGAAACATTCCTCCGGGGCAAAGTATATATTGCATAAAGGCCTGCGGGATTTGGGGAGGTGGAATAAATAGGTGAGTCGAAAACCAAGCTCTTCGGGAAGCTGTTCCTAGGCAACTAGCGTTTGTGAATACCGTTAGAAAAAAATAAATAAAAATGAAGTGCCTCCGTTTTCATTATAAGGAATTATAATGAAGCATTCTACTGAATTCGTCAAATTCTCCAAATTACCAGGCGTTGCGACCCAAGGCCGTTATTTGTACGTTTTTTCTGAATGTGTCGGCCGTTTTTGCCTTGAACGGGTGACGATGGCGCTGCAGGTATTGAATGAGGCGATATGGTGTCATGGAGTAAACAACAACTGACGGAGATGGATTAAGAATGTTGGATCGCTTGATGAAAATGCGCCACGCTGAAGGTTGAAACTCGAGCCGGAGCAAAGAACATATTTAATTGGACCATGGAGCGAGTGTATTAAGTGGCTTCTTTGGTGGTTTGGAAATGTGCAGAGTTGTGATGAACGCGCACACTCAGTTTTTGATTAAAATTCGGTTTTATTCTGGGAGCGAGGCAGCGGACAGGAAAAAATGTACACGACCAGGACAAAATCAGGACCCAATTGCGTAACGTTAACCACGAGTTTTATTGATAGCGGGCGCTGCCCTTACTCTTTCTATCTGGTGATAGCTGGACGCAGGAAGCAAGCTGCTCACAAAATCGGATCTTCTTTTTGCTTTATTATTGTATTGTTCTCAGCTCAGGGATGCTGCTGGAAATGTGAATTTCCCTCCGGAGATGAATAAAGTATCTATCTATTTATCTATCTATCTTAATACGAAAAAGATCTTCCGCAACGGGAGATGGCGGTGTCAAGGACGGAAAAACAGGTCAATAGCCGGGACAGGAGATCAAAAACGTGGTCAGCATCAAAAACGGGTCATAAGCCGGGACGGGAGAGCAGACCTGGTCGAGATCAAAAACAGGTCGTAGCCAGAAACAATCGGAGATCAGGAATGGACAGGTGGAAATATGGGTGAAAAAATGGGACAGGTGGGAATCGGGGTCAAAATGCTTACCTTGTAACAACAGAGGTTCGCTGATGGACTGACAACCGGAGAGTGACAGGACAGAGTTTAAAAAGGGACAGGCAACCAATCAGGTAGCCCTCAGTGGCTGGCGCCAAATGAGTGGGCACTGGTGATCAACACTACCCAAAATATTTTTGGCTGCTCTCTGCCCAGTCGAGCTGACACTGCTGGCTTGTGATACCGTAGCAGAACCATTAACAAAATACAAGATACTTCCCACACCGGCCACCACCACTTTGACTTCTAGCCCACTAGTAAGCGCTTCACAGGTCCATCAAAACAAGGGCAACCAGGCTGAGACGGCTTCTTCCCCAGGGCCATTCCCATCCTAAATGAGCGCAAAAAACTGAAATAAAATAGATAAAAATAAATCTTATTGCAATTTTTTTCATTGCACTATTGTTACGATGTACTATTCCTCAATTTTATTAACGAACATTGCACTATTATTATAATTCAGGCCAGTCTCCAAGCACTATGTGGTAAACAATTTTTCAGCCTTTTATCCTGGTAGTCTTTTCTTTTTTTTTCTCTCTTCAAAATCTTTATTACATGTGTACCGTGGAGTACTGTGTTCAATCTTGTTGTAATCAATGACAATCAAGACAATTCTATTCTATCGTTATAATTGAACTTTTTACCAGCTCAAATTAACCATTGAAATCGATAAACTTTGAGCTGAATCGGCCGGGTGTTAGAGGGAGTGTAAACCGTGCCCTTTGAGCAATGGTATGCCCCAGCGGCAGTGTTGTGGTCTGCGACGTTTGTGCACACGTAAGTGTTCAAGTGATTTGTATATTGTAACTAAAAATAGGCTGTAGGTCTTGTGGTTGCATTCAATGTTTTCCAATTGCCGTCAGGGATATTTTCGACTGATTTGCGCAAATCCAGTAAAACCCAAATAGCACACTAAAACATCCAAGCATGTCACCTCAGCCCTATTTTATAACAATATTTGATTTTTTTTTTTTTTTTAGGTGAAAGCATTTGTGCGTTAAACTCTCATAAATACGGTAATTCTTTGCCCCCCCACCCAAGAAAGCACATCTGCAATAAACAATTTCATTAACTGTATTTAATTACTTAGATTCATTAAAATGTTTTAATTTTAATCAATGTACAGTAATCCTTTGCTATCATGTAGGTTATTATTCACTGCCTAGCTACTACACGGATTTGCATTGAGTTCTGCATTCTGATTGGCTAAACAGTCTCAAAGATGTTTACAGTATACAGTTTTCTTTATTTCTTTTCTTTATTTATCTTATTTTATATTGACCTGCAAAAGTCCTGACCCATACATTTTGATACCAATACCTGCGAATGATTTGGTTTTAATTCAACACAAAATGTATTCCTCTTCTATTTGTCATGATTACTGATCTGACTCAGCTGTGCCGCTCATTTGGCGCCACTCGCTGCACATTCTGATTGGCTCCCTGTCACTATTTGAACTCAGTCCTGTCAATCCTTTGTTGTCAGTCCGTCTGCGAACCTCAGTGTATACTCGGGAAGCGACGACGACCTGTTTTGATCCTGACCACGTCTTCTCTCCCGTCCCGGCTTACGACCCGTTTCTGACCCCGACCACATTTTTGCTCTCCTGTCCCAGCTATGGACCTGTTTTTCCATCCTGGACACACCACCATCGCTACGGAAGATCCACTTCTGTGTTCGGATCACAGTACAAGAGCAACTTGCCTCCCGCGCCTAGCGAACACTGGATCATGGGCGCAGCTCCTTCCTCTTTCATTTAATAAAACTTGTGAGAAACGTAACGCAATTGGGTCCTGTTTCTGTTCTGGTCCTGACACTATTCTTAAGACATTAGGAAAATTAAACATTTAATGACAACAATCTGATACTTAAAATATTTAGAGGATTTCTTATCCAAAGGGAATCACAATGATCATTATAAAAAAAAAGCTGCTGATCAGTTAAAAAATGTTGATGAATCAATTAATTCCACAGACAAAAAAAACCCCATTAACTTTTATTTGTTTAATACTACTAAATTGCAGTGCCATTACACTGCCCTCAATGGTAAGTCTTCCAATAAAAGCCAAACAAATAAAACCCAAATCATGCTCCGGAGTGCACAACAGTTGAAACTCATTTCCAGTGACTTAAGAGTCCCATTTGTCTCAAAAAAATGTCGTTTGAATTTGAAATTGCACGACGCAGTTTATTCTTTCCATCAGCAACAGATTGCTCTCTGCAAAGCCGCCCAAAGTGTCAGCTTTAATATCCAACAGGAGTCGTAATCATTAGCGACTCGATACTTCATCAGGCCGCACAAAATTGATTTGTATAGGCCAGCTTTGAATACCAATTTAAGAGTTTCCTTAATTCAGTGTTAGTCCAGGGTTGGGTAGGGTTACTTTAACTGGATTACTTTCAATTACTTTTGGATTACTCCAATACCAAATATGCTAATAAAAGACAAAAGAAACTAAATAGGAATAAAATGACTACATTTTGTGCAGGCTTGGGGAGTAAAAGTATAAATGGAACGGCAAAAATGATGTTGGCGAGCTGTTTGGATTTATTTTCATTTTCTTTCTGTCGCATTTTATGTTAGTTTTGCCGGAGATCAAAGCCAGGAGAGAAAGCTTACCACGTGTTGTGAGTCATCATTTTATTCATATTTAGTTTATTTTATTAGCATATTTGGTATCGGGGTAATCCAAATGTAATTGAAAGTAATCCAGTTAAAGTAACCCTACCCAACCCTGGACCGTGTTACCTCGTGACAGTGCTACTGTTGCGGGGGAAAACAATGCTAAAATGCATCCAAAATTCCTCAGCGTTGGCCATTTAACAGTTTTGACTGATTTTCTATTAAATTGAGAAATAAGAGTGTAGGAATATGAATTTAAAAGGTGCTTTTTACTCATGGCCTGAAGCGGAACTTCATGACCTCAAGCTTGGTCGTTGTTAAGCTCAATCACAGTACTCCCCCTTCCCCTAAATTTTACCCCTTACTCTGGGAAAAGGCATTTACGAAAAGGTTAAGAAAGTCAGAATCCCCTGCAAAGGAAAAAAAAGAGAGTGATGGGCACACGTCTCTTTTCACCAAGTCAGCTTGGGAGCGCCCTAGCTTCTCCCCAGCCACGCTCACTCAGCACTACCGACCAGATGGAAGCAATCGTGGCAAAGAATGAACCAATCATGTTTTTGTTGCTTTATGGAACTTAAATTTCGTCAGAGTGCAAAATTGGCAGATGTTTGAGGGGAAGATGAGGAAGAATAAAGAAGACTGAAGCGTAGTACAGGTCTCGCAGTGTATTTTTCCTTTTGGAAGTTAAACCATATGCTTTATTGTTGTAAGCTGTTTTAATGTTATTGTTTTGAAATTGGTCAAATGAAGAGATATAGGTATGAACAATTTTCTCATGAGTTACGTCACAAATTTAGAAAGTACTTCCTAATTTAGAGAGAGTAACTTTCCCCTTTGCTCTCACAAAAAAGTGAAAGAGGACATAAACTGGATATTTTGGGTAGGTACAAGAAGTAGAGTTGAACACCTACCGTAAATTCCGGACTATAGAGCGCACCTGTTTATAAGCCGCACCCACCACATTTTAAGAGGAAAACCGATTTTGTACATAAACAAGCCTGTATATAAGCCGCATGCGCCCACATTTAACCATGTAACACAAACACAAAATTAACCCAAACCCGACTTCAAGTCCCGCGATTGAAACTAAATGTCTTTCATTAAAGTCCACAGTTCAAAAATCACAGCCGGCAAAACGAACAGAAAATGATACCGGTCCTTAAGGTTTAATGCAGACCTGCAGACTCTGGGTCCCGTTGAAAGTAATCCAAGGAAAAAATTGTATATTTCCAAAGGTAAGGGTGGGAAAAATCTATCAGATGAACACATTTACTCACGCAACTCCTTTTTCTTTAACCAACTTTTTACCCCCTCTTCTTTCCTTGTCTGTCCCTCACCTTTAGCGGTCCACACTCGGCACCCCGCGTTTGTTCCGCCCCTCATTTTTCGTTCATCCGTGCAAAAGATATCAGAATAAGTGTCTAAAATAAATACAAATAAATGCATTACAAAAATATACATATTATACACGGGTTACACATATTTACAAAGAAAGATGGTACACCGAGAGTTTTCAAAGCTTTAATAATAATAATAATAATAATATAGCTTTGACAGGGCAGTTAATGGTAGCAAAACTCGATTGCCGCTAGCGGCCGTTAGAAAAATTACATAAATTGGCCGCATCACTGAACAAGCCGCAGGGTTGAAAGTTTGAGAAAAAAGTAGCGGCTTATAGTCCGGAATTTACGGTAATTACACCTAATTATCGTTTTATATAGTGGGATCTGGCGTCCTCTTTTGGTAATCTGAAGTATTGACAATCGGCTCTGGAATCTGAAAATTATTTCCTGCTAAAAATACTATAAAGAGAAAGTTGAAGTCCTTCAGTTGGTCACCGAGTAATTGTCAGACTGACTGAAGGCGCTAGGCCCGGAGGCGGTGACACCTCGCCGATACCGCGACACTAATGTCTGCTACCGTCGCTGTGCCGGGTGTGAAATTGTTTTTCGGTGTTTCTGCCTGCCCCTGATAGTTGCCTGCAGCTGGCCACAATAACATGGACATCGAGATACTATAAAGAAAAAACTCGATTTAGGCACATGGTTAACGCTTGCAGGCGTTAGTATATCGTTCAAAGTACCATACTGATGATTAATTACTCAACCAGCAACTGAAAGAATCCAATTACTTGATTTCTCTCCCTAAATCCCCTAATATATATTTTTTCCAAGTACTTTTCAGTAACTTCAACTACAAATACTCGAGTATTTAATTATATCTTCTATTATGTCCGCTGGTTGCCACCTGGTTATATAATTGGAGATATAATTACTGTGTAATTTCTAGTGTGATTATGTACTGATTAGATCAACGCTGGTTTAACTTGTAGAGCTTTTATTAGGTCTGTTTTTCGGCTAATTATTTTTGAGACCAGATCTGTTGCACATAAGCATGTTTTCGTAGATAGGACACAAACACGGGTGTAAATGTAAAAAACATGATTTAAGATACTCTTGTAAATCGTCTTTTTCTTCTTTCGACTGTTTCGACTGTAGCGAAAGAGTCGGTTATCAGAAAAAGGGCTGGACATGATTGGCAGATCCTTCAACGTTTTATTTAAAGAATATTCTGGGCATAAATGAGCTACTAAGAATGCACAAACGTGCTAACAAAATGGCTTACCATAGCATTCCAGAAGTTGGATCAAAATAAAACTTGGATAGAGTGGATATTTCCTCTAAACAACAAGACTTCGACCAAACAAGTTACCCAAATGATGATGATGATCAAGGCCACTTCGGACTACAAAATAGAACACAACTGAAATACTATAAGATGCTGTATAATTACAATTGAGTACATGAAGTTATATAAGGAGAAACTATAAACATAACTAAATCTATGAAGTGACATTGTCATGATTACTGATGCGAGGCACTTGAGTCTGCGTCTTTGGCGTCAACTACCTCAGTCACTAATTGGCTGCTTGTCTCTTTTCAAACCCCTGTCACCCGTTATCAGTCCGTATGCGAACCTCTGCTACGCTAGGCAAGCCTTCCGACCCTGACTCTCTCCTGTTCTAATTCCTGTTTGATATCCGGCTTCGATACATTTTCTGAACTTGACTACGTTTTCGTCCCGGCCACCGTTCTGTTTTTTTTTTTTCCCGCTCTCGACACTGCCATCGCTCTCCATGGAAATACCACTTCCGCGTCTTAGCAACCTGCTTCCCACGACCAGCGATCTACGGATCGTGTATACTATCCTTTCCCTTTTTCCTAATAAAACGAAGAGAAACGCGGGTCCGGTCTTCGTTCTGGTCCTGACAGACATATTTCAATATTGGTTTCCCTTAACACTAGGGTTGTAGGGGCACCATTGCATGTGGGTGTCTCTTGGGTAAGTACAGCCTGGTGGTGCCCATCCCTCCCCAGGCCAACAAAAGCTCCAATATTAAAAAACATTTGGATTTTACGCATGTTAAACAGAAATAAATCATCCAGTAGTCAAAATATTGCCAAGTGCTGTGTAAGATGAAACGGCTTCTCACTTAAATCAAAGAGAATTGCAGTCGTTTTTCTTTTCTAAGGCTTTTTTTGCTGTCAACTTCGCTACTTAACCATGGGATGTAAACAACTTTCCGAAAAGTCAAAGCTAATTGCGAAGAGGTTAAAAGCAAAGACAGATGGGCTTCATTAAAGTTGTCATCTAAATTTTATTTATATATATATATATATATATATATATATATATATATAAAGACACATTTATTTTTTCTGTAATTCTTAGCAAATATCTTAAATGACATATTGGAATTTGAGTAGTTACTATTTAGAGGATGATATGGCAATCAATTGGCGTCAGAGTAATGGCTAGATGGAATGGCACAAGAAAGTATTGTGAGGTGTCGCCATTTAATTTAAGCACAAAACTTAGCAATTATCTCATCTCATTAGCTGCACCGCTTATCCTCAGTAGGGTCGCGAGAGTGCTGGAGCCCATACCAGCAATCACTGGGCAGTGGGCAGAGGACACCCTGAACTGGTTGCCAGCCAATTGCAGGGCACACAGGGACAGACAACTCGCTCGCTCATTTACACCTATGGACAATTTGGACCAGCCAATCCACCTGAAATGCATGTCTTTGGAATGTGGGAGGAAACCGGAGTGCCCGGAGGAAACCCACGCACGGGGAGAACATACAAACTCCGCACAGGAAGTCCGGTAGCTGGATTTGAACCCACACAGGAGGTTCCCAAGACCTTAGAACTGTGCCGCACACGTGCTAACCACTGCGCCGCCGTGCTGCCCCTATGTGTCTTATGTATAATAATTATGTGACAAAAGACTATTTTTGGGGGTGCGCCTCGTAGTGCGGAAAATACAGTCATAATGACTTTTTATGGATAAAGTTCTGTTTTTATATCACAACAGTTCCCAAGACCCATTTCGACTGTGCTGTTGTTTTCTGAATATAACTTAAATGACAAATACAGCAATAATACAGTCATAGCCTCGAGAGGTGTGGTCGTTATCTGCTATATTACCCGCTCCATGCTTACCGGTTTGTATAACGCCAGTAACCAATTACGGCCATCGATCGGATGCGCACGGACGAGATCGAAAACATCCGTCCATGTTGCGCCATCCTCCTTCCCTCTCCTTCGTTCCAGACCGTCGTCTGGAGGTCACCGTCTCGGTCACCCGTCGCGCCGGGGACCAATCACGTGCCGGGTCCCCTCTCGCAATCCACCTTGCCCCGAGGCCAACAAACCAGATTTTTCATGTCAGTTGGTGTGCACCTTCAACTTGGAAGTAGCGCTTTGACTTTCACAAGTCTGCCATCAGCCAAGGTTGCCACATCCTTGCTGTGTAATTATATGCCACTTACAAGTGTCCACTTGCGCATGCAGATGGACCTCGTCTCCTTAGAAAAAGGAATACAGGTAGCAGGTCAAACTTATCTACGCCGGACATTTATGATTCCCGGAGGAAGGGGATTTCGACGATTTAGCGTGACTTTTTGGGCAAACTCAAAGGCAAAGAAAAGATCGTTTATGGCTGAGATTATTTTTTAACGATTTGAGAGAGGCACCGGAGCTATCGCTTTATGAGGTAATTAATTCAGACAGTACAGGTATCTGCACTGACAAAAACTTCATCTTAACCCATTGGCGGAAAATTCTACCATTTTAACTTTTTATCTACTTAAAAAAAGACCTTTATAGATTATGAGGGGAGCATCTAGACTGCAAAATTGCGTTATCA
This sequence comes from Urocampus carinirostris, assembly GCF_059441175.1. Taxonomy (NCBI): domain Eukaryota; kingdom Metazoa; phylum Chordata; class Actinopteri; order Syngnathiformes; family Syngnathidae; genus Urocampus; species Urocampus carinirostris. The sequence continues at coordinate 36,043,704 of NC_142357.1, read as the reverse complement.
TATGGTTAATTTTTTCGTTTTAAGATATTTTGATTTGTTTTTTTTTACCAACAAAAATAGTTGTTTACGTTATGAGCAGGGTTGGGTAGGGTTACTTTCACTTGATTACTTTCAATTACTTTTGGATTACTCCAATACCAAATATGCTAATAAAAGACAAAAGGGACTAAACTATGAATAAAATGATGACTCGCAACAGGTGGTGAGCTTTCTCTCCTGGCTTTGATCTTTGATCTCCGGCAAAACTAACATAAAATACGACAGAAACAAATGAAAATAAATCCAAACAGCTTGCCAACATCCTTTTTCCCGTTCCATGTATTCCGTTACTCCCCAAGCCTGCAAAAAATTTAGTCATTTTATTTATATTTAGTTTCTTTTGTCTTTTATTAGCATATTTGGTATTGGAGTAATCCAAAAGTCATTGAAAGTAATCATGTTAAAGTAACCCTACCCAACCCTGGTTATGAGTATGAGGTTTTGGGAGGAATTGACCCTTGTGGGGGAAGCAGGAACTGGAGCCAGGGGTGCTCAAAAGGAGGAACGTTATTTAATAACAAAACAAGGTACAAAGCAACAAACAAGGTTTCACAAAACAACTAAATTTTCTAACAGTTTATTTAAAGACTGGTCAAAATTAAAGAAAAATAGCCTAACTTTTTAAGATTAAAAACTATAAAGTTTTTTTTGTACGGGATTGTAAAAAAAATTCAGCTTAGTCTTTCAATTAGTCACCTCTTTGGGGGAAATTAAATTTAAAAAAAAATACAGTTAGATATAGACGCTGCCCTACATGTATTTTGCATGCTAAAGGTTTATATAAGTATGTTTAATCCTTGTATTGTTTTGTACTACAAAATGAACATTTCATAAAATATTATGCTCTGTCACTGTCTTGTACTACGGACAGACTGAAGAGATCTTTTCTTCCTCATGCCATGAGGCTCTTTAACTCTACCCGGCAGAGTAAAAGCCCACATTAAACCACACCACCTACATTGCATATTACGAATTTTATTGCAATATGTATTCTGTGTAGCACTATTTAGATATTCTATATAACACGCTACAGTGGGCATTTGTACGTCACACTGGTTTGTATATTGTATTCTTTTTGCTTTATTATTGTATTGTTCTCAGCTCAGGGATGCTGCTGGAAATGTGAATTTTCCCTTCGGGGATGAATAAAGTATCTATTCATAAAGATAAATAAAGTTGACTTTAACTTACTTTTGGAAGATGCGCTTCAAGAGGTCCTCCTCCATGATAAAAAACATTTTCTCAACCGCATCAAGCTTTCTTATTCCACTTTCGTTTTAAAAGAAACTGCTTGCCTCTTCTCTAAACTTTACACCTAACATATTGAACGGATGCACGAGATATTAAACAAAAAAAACGTCTTAGTTCTTAGCGCGCTTGTTATACAGTACACGTTATGTTTAGACATGAACCAGGAGGTAAAAGCCGGAGTGGATGCTGGGTGACCTCTCACAGCGCCACACGCCAGTAGCGGCGGAATGAAGTACTACAGTTATGTCCTGTACTCTGAAAATGCAAAATCTAACTTCCAGCAATGTCCGGATATTTTTCGACATCCTGACATTTTTTTTCTCATCTACCATTTTCCGTAAGTCGAATGAAAAGCGTCTGTATGTAGTTATGCTTTAAAATCTTATGCGTTAATTCTCACATTTGCCCTGGTTTGAGTTTGTTGTCAATGCAATATTTTTGTTTTAAACAGGAACCAAAATTCTATGAGATAGACATAATGTTGCTTTTGCTGATGCAAGCTATAACTGAGTCACTTGATCATATTTTTCTTTAAAGCATTCAGAGAGCTCAAATGTCGAGTTAATGAATCTAATTCCACCTCATCTAAGTCTTATTTACATTCATTTCTAAGCAATTAAAGTAGCAGATTGGCAATTACTAAAGCACTAAAGTCCGGTTGTTTTTCATCCCGTTACAAAATAATCACATCTATCTTTTTTTTCTGTCAAAACGTTTCGACAGCCAAAAGTTTAAAGACGCCCGCCGCACGCCAGGGGAAAGTCGGCCTCATTAAAAGTGTTGTAGTGGGCGACGGCCAAAACTGAATCTACGTATGGAGCGAGGCGGGCTTTGGGTCAAAAAGGCAATTTGTGTGCAGGGGATCCAATCAGTAACTCGGTCCCGTGAGGCCGAACCGGCATACATCCTTTACGTTCCAAAAGCTGGGTAAAAAAAAATAGTCATTAGAAAGTTTAGCGCTGTCAGCAGATTTGAGGAGCGGCGAGGGCAGCCAAAATCTGCCTCTCTACTAGATAAAGCGTATATCAGCTGGGATTTTAATTAAAGAAAGTTTATTACTTACTACTGCTGTAGTCTTTTGCATAATTTTCTTTGACTCCGTGTTTTTATTTTCATTAATATGAGACTTAGCTCACTGTACATGAGAAAGGAGTTGATAAGTAGCTTATAAAACGCCGTATTAGGAAATATGTCCATGCCACTTAAATTAAGTCAAGATTGACTTCCTAGTGGATTAATAAATTAACATTGGTAATGAAAGACCCTGATGAATTACTTCTTGAGCTCCACAAAACTGGTTGCAAAGTGGGTGGCGTCTTGTTGCATGTGGGTGATTGCATCTACAGAGCTTGCTGAGGAGCTTGGAACTAGTTGTCATGAACCAGATCAGGACCCAAACCTGTGACGTTCTCACACAAGTCAAGTCAGGTCAAGTCATTTTTATTTGCATAGCCCTTAATCACAAAGAGTCTCAAAAGGCTTCACTGGTTATTACACAGACTAATTTTTCAGACTATTATGACACCATCCCCTGATCTGGAACCAACATGAGGGCAAGGAAAAACTCAAAAACCTCAACATGAGGAAAATATAGAAACCTTGAGAAGGGACCGCACACAAGCCTTTTATTTTACGGGAAATGTAGAGTCATGCAGGTTAGGCATCAGTCTGGCGTGAAATGATAGGAAGCCAGAGGCCGACAAGATCGATACCAACTGCCCGAGTAGATATCAGACAGATGGGGTCGATACCGGATAGGACGGACAGACAGGATTAATAATGAAACAGGATATCAAAAATAAACAGGACAAACAAGACGGGAACAAAAACTGGAGAGATTAATTAACAGGATAAAAATAGACAGGAACGAAACTGGAAATTGATATTGAACAGGACAACAATAAACGGGAACAATGCCGGACTCGAAATACCAACAGTAAAACAGGGCAGAGTCAGAACCCATGTCTTGAAGAGCAGAGGTCCGTTGACGGACTGACCAGGTAAGAGAGAGCGCACTGAGCTTAAAAAGATGGAAAGCCAATCTTTTAATGAGCCGCAGCTAGTGCCACACGGGTGGGGCCAATTGGGCGCCATGGCAACCGTGACACTAAATAGTAGAGCATAGAATACACTACAGTATTCATAAATATTCCCGTGAACCTCAAATGAAGTCAATAATGACTATTTGGTGGATTAACTGTCTCACTTTAAAGCTAAAAGACGCAGATCATAAAGTTTCTGAAGATACATAACACTTCAAACCTGCTGATGTTTTCAGTCCTGGCATAGGTGGTTTCATACATCTACAGCGCTTGCTGGTGGAGTGCAGCTGTGTCTGAGGAGGGAACCATTGTCAACAGGTTAACCTGTCCTAAATATACTCCAACTCATCAATTTATAGATAGAACAAGTACTGAATTTTCAACTGCTGAAACGTGGTCAAAGCCTTGGTGGAGCTCGATTTACAAACGTCTCCAACATTTGCTGGTAAGCTGCAGATGTGTTGGAGGAGTGACACATAAAAAAACAGACTACGCTTTCCTAAATGGACTCGGTGAGATCCATTTATAGATCGACCATGTGCTGAATTTAAACAGATGTACAAAAATTTAATCTGGTTGAAATCTTGGCACAGGTGTTCCAATAGCCGTGTCGCGGGAGTAAGAAATTGTCAACAGACTATCCTGTCGTAAAGAGACTCCAGCGAATACATTTATAGATAAACTATGTGAGAAATCAAAAGCATCTTTAAATGGTAAATGGTCTGCATTTCTATAGCGCTTTTCAAGTCAATGAAGACCTCCCAAAGCGCTTTACAATGTGTTTCACACTTACCCATTCACACACACACTCACACACAAATAGCGGCCATGCAGCCATGCAAGGCGCTGACCTGCTTATTGGGGGCATTAGGGATTCAGTGTCTTGCTAAGGACACTTCGACGTATAACACGGAGGAGCCGTGAATCTAACCTGCGAGCTCTTGATCCCAAGACGAGCGCTCTACCTCCTAAGCTAATGTTTGCCAAAATTATGATAATAATAAAATAATAAAAAGTGATGCTACCAGCTAAATGCTTCATGCTAAAAAGTATGCTAATGCTAACAGCTGCATGTTAACTAATTATGCTAACCGCTACATGCTAAAAAGTGATGCCAACGGCTAACTGCTTCATGCTAAAATAATTATGCTAATGCTAACATGCTAACGGCTACTTGTCTACAAATTATGCTAACGGTTTCATGCTAATGAGTTATGCTAATGGGTACATGCTTAAAAGTGATGCTAAATGCTAACTTTTCCATGCTAAAAAATCATGCTGATACTAACATACTAACGGCTAGTCACTATAATAACCAAAGTCCTAAATCCTACTCCTCTTTCTGTATTACTTATTAGTTCCATTTGAATTTGAAACGAAGAACCGATGCACGTTAAAAATTTAGGCTAGTTAGCTGGTCTAAATCTCGGCACAAGTGTTTTCATACTTCTACGGAGATTGTTAGTGAGCTGCAGCTGTGTTAGAGGAGGAAAACATTGTCAACAGGCTATCATGTCCTAAAAAGACTCCAGGGAATCCAGTTGTAGATGCACCATGTGAAAATTTAAAAGGATGTACAAAACTTTAGACTGGCTGAAAGGTGGTCTAAAGAGTTGTGCAGATGGTCTCATGCATTTACAGAGCTTACAGAAGAGCTGCAAACGTGTTGAAGGAGGGAAACATTGGCACACAAATCAAAACGAGATGAACGCACACATTAGCATGCTTCTGCCTGAGAGAAAAATGGGTGGACTTTGCAAAATCTTTTTCAAATGATGAAAGGATCCTCATATTTTGTAAAATACCTAGCCTATAGCTTTCCCTCTAATATTTTTTTAAAGAACAAAACATTTTTCTTTTATATTTACCGTAAATTCTGGACTATAGAGCGCACCTGATTATAAGCCGCACCCACCACATTTTAAGAGGAAAACCGAATTTGTACATACACAAGCCGCACCTGTATATAAACCGCATGCGCCCACATTTAAACATGTAACACAAACACAAAATCAACCCAAACCCGACTTCAAGTCCAGAGGTTTATTGTTCTATATTCTTTATCAATTATCCATTATCCGTTATCGGTCAAATCATAACACAATACAAAGCCAAGAGGCCGAGACACTTGCCACCAGCCAAGAGGCCGAGTCAAGGTCCTAGCCACAAGTCTAGACAGCAATCAGTGATAGTCCACAGCGATTCATTAAAGTCCACAGTCCAAAATCACAGCCGGCAAAATGAACAGAAAATGATACCGGTACTTAAGGTTTGATGCAGACCTGCAGAGTCCAGGTCCCGTTGAAAGAAATCCAAGGAAAAAAGTGTATATTTCCAAAGGTAAGGGTGGGAAAAATATATCAGATGAACACATTAACTCACACAACTCCTTTTTCTTTAACCAACTTTTTACCCCCTCTTCTTTCCTTGTCTGTCCCTCACCTTTAGCGGTCCCCACTTAAACTCGGCACCCCGCGTTTGTTCCGCCCCTTATTTTTTGTTCACCCGTCCAAAACATATCAGACTAAGTGTCTAAAATAAATACAAATAAATACATTACAAAAATATACAGTTGCAAATACATATTAAACATGGGTTACACATATTTACAAAGAAAGACGGTACACCGAGATAGTTTTCAAAGCTTTAATAATAATAATATAGCTTTGACAGGGCAGTTAATGGTAGCACCACTCGAGCGCTGCTAGCGGCTGTTATAAAAATTACATACATTGGCCGCATCACTGAATAAGCCGCAGGGTTGAAAGTTAGGGAAAAAAGTAGCGGCTTATAGTCCGGAATTTACGGTAATTTATTCAACAGCACCTATACCTTAAAGAAGACTGACACCTGGTCTCATTACTCACCCATCCCTAAAAGAATATTTTTGTTTCTGAGCAAGAGCCACTAGAGTTTAACTTTCTTTTGTCAAATACATTTGGTTCAAATGATGCGGTAGTAAAAAACAACAAAAGCTCCGCATCAGCGTTCGAGTACTTTAAATCGGAAACCCTCGGCTATAAAAGCTTGGCAATGCAGAACTTTTCTCGGACTACTTTGCATTTTAATAGTATTGGAATGAACCATAGCAGTATATAAAACACTGCTTCGGCTCATATGGGCCGTATTAGCATACTTAACGCGTAGCCACTTGTATATCTTTTACAAGTGAAGAAGTGAATACGTGACTGTTATTGTGACAAATGGTAATTACTGCGCGTTATAAGGTTGAAAATCTTGAAATGCGCAAACTCTCCGAGAATAACAAAGTACTCGCGTTGTTAGCCATCGTGTTAGCATCGTTTTAAGAATAACAGGTGCACGTGAAAACCAATCATGACTGTCCATCTGTTCGTTTCATTTTTTTTTTGTGACCGTTTTTTTATAGACAACAGAAGCTTTTATGAATAAAAAGGAACAATTAAACACTATGTTTTGAGTCATATCAAGGCTGGGATCGTTGATGTATTTTTAAATACCTTAGGGCATATTTGAGGCGAGTCCTGGTTAGGTTAGCCCGAGTGTTTCTCTGCCGTTGCATCATGCTAGCTCGCTCTCTTGGAGCACACACAAGGGGATCAACGCTTTATTTTGTTGCAACTTTACAAGGAAGGCAAAAGAACAAAGCCAGGTGTGTTTGTGACTGAGGTTTTTTTCCCTGGTGGTTCGTAAAATCTAATTCAGAAGCGATGCCTCGAAAGAAATCATAAACGTTCTGTTGGTGAAGTACTTGTAACCAATGTTCCCTGTAATTTTCCAGGGGTCTGAGCGTTCACACAAAGTCGGTGAGCAACGCTTGAAACAACAGTGAGCAACCATCATCCCAAGTGTGGCAAGATAAAAAATTATCAAACATGTCCAAAACTTGACATCAAGTTAAATTTTGCTGAGTTTCCGGCAATGCAAAATTATTTTTCTCTTTTGAATGAATTGACTCATGTACTATTGCAAAGGTTGTACGGCCTACAAACGTCGTTTGTTCTTACAATTCTTTCACAAGATATCTATTTCTTTTTTATTCCCGATATATTTTGTTGCATAATATTAACATTTTGGGGGGCTTATTTAGTCGGTTGCAAGATACAGAACTGTACTTAGTCACACTTTATAGTGGAAGTACAATGTTGGCAACAAGATTCACTTGATACAATTGGAAATTATTTGAATGCAACACAAACTTTTTCTTCTTTTTTTCCGTGTTTTTTTAAAAAAAAAATCCTTTTAAAAAAAGTCATTTCCGAGCTGTTTTTTCTTATTGTTCTCTATTTACTTTTTTCCTACATTTCTTTCTTTTCTTTTTTCTGGCTTTTTTCTAAATTTTTCCTTCTTTTTTCCCTCTTCCTTTTATTTCTTTTTTTCTCAGCTTTTCACTACTTTTTCATTTTGGTATTTTTTTTTTGTTCTATTACCCCCTTCTTTTAAGTCATTTTGTGCATAATTTTACATATTTGGTCACGTTGGGATTAAAGAAGCAAAAACAACCTGAAGAGCCGTTTAGGACCCGAAAAAGCCGGTTCCTATTAATGAGCCAAGCCGGTTCTCGACAAACTCTACTAACTTCACTCAACTTCGTTCTCCTTCGACTCGACTTCAAAATACCGCATTTAGGACACAACGTCAGGGGAACCCGTGTATTTTTACCTTCATGCACTATAACTTTGACTTAAGTCGCTTCTTAATTAGTAATTTTGAGCCCTCATTTTTGTGCGCTGGCTAGATTTTGTTGTGCGCTGAGAATGTGCGAGCAGTGCGCAATTGCGCACGCGCGTACTTAGAGGTAACACTGGCTGTCAGATATATTAATTGCCAAGAGACTGTCTGTTTACAAATACTATAATATTAAGAGGCACTGCCGGACGGATAATGCCGACCCCAAAAAGCTAACTGGAAACGAATGCTGTGAAAAGGTGAAACGACTGAAAGCTGTTTTAATGGCACTTTGGACACTTTTTCACGAGACCCTATTAGTCAAATGAAAATGCTACAAAGGCAAGCTACGAGGTTGCGACGCTCATCGCCAAGCACTACAAACATTTCATGGAGGGTGAATTTATTAAAGACTTTTCAAAGAATTCCAGGCTGAATAGTCGGCCCTCACACTTTTTAAGTTAACCAAATCCGGCCCGCTTCCTGTAACATTTGGACACCCCTGTCTTAAGGATTTGCGCTAAAAGGTTTGTATTTTTCCCTTGCTACTGTTGTGAGCCATTTGCTGCGTCCTTGATGTATATCATTTGCAGAGCAGGTATCTTTTCCTCTGTACAGAAAAGCTTTCTTTGCCAAGTTGCTAAGTAATGCTTTGCCCTTCATAAATACTCTATAATGGTGAAAGGAACCTGCTGCTACAATTACGCGAGGGGAGTTTAATCGGAGGAAAAAAAAAAAACACTGCTTAAAATGTACTCCGCTTAGGCCTGGATGGTTGCTTCTCAAGATTCTGGCAAAAAAAAAAGCACGGTGTTGCATATAAGACAGAAATCTTACGCATCTTTCTGCTAAGGATTCTTCATTTTGGCATGCCATCTTTCTTATTGTTTACACTTGAATTCAACTGGGGTGCTGCATAAGAGCTCAAAGGAATCTACAGGTTGGCATAATTTCATGGCAAAGCTCCGGATTTATTTATGTATTGCTTAATACAATTTAAATTTCTCATCTCATCTCATCTCATTAGCTGCACCGCTTATCCTCAGTAGGGTCGCGGGGGGCTGGAGCCCATCCCAGCAATCATCGGGCAGTGGACACCCTGAACTGGTTGCCAGCCAATCGCAGGGCACACGGGGACAGACAACTCACTCGCTCATTCACACCTAGGGACAATTTGTACCGGCCAATTCACCTGAAATGCACGTTTTTGGAATGTGGGAGGAAACCGGAGTGCCTGGAGGAAACCCACGCAAGCGCGGGGAGAACATACAAACTCCGCACAGGAAGTCTGGAGCTGGATTTGAACCCACGCAGGAGGTTCCCATGACTTGAACTGTGCCGCACATGCGCTAACCACTGTGCCGCCATGCTTAACCAATTTAAATTTATTTATAAAAATACATTTATTTATTATACAAATCACATTTTATTATCTTTTTTAATCTTATTTAGTAATGTATTTTCCTTTTATTTTAATATTTTATTTCCAAATGTAATTTCAGTTAATTCAAGTATTCGTTGACTGCTTTCTAATTTGCCATCATATTTTTAATTAAAGTTACTAGTTATGTATTTCCCTCCACAAAGAGAACATATTTGTATTTGATATTAAAATTATATTTTATGATCTTATTTTTTACAACCTTATTTTTCCTAAATGTTTTTTTTGTTAAATTTTATATTTATCAACTTATTCAGTTATGAATTTTAAATAACATATACATAATTTATTTGTATTTTATATCCAAATGTCATCTCCATTTATGTATTTATTCCTTTTATATACATATTCCGTCATGATTACCGATGTAATGCACTCGTGCCCGCTCCTTTGACGCCAACTGCCTCGGACTTTGATTGGCTCCCTGTCACTATTTTAACCCATGTTTATGTGTCATCTGTTGTCAGTCCGTCTGCGAACCTCAGTGTACTCTAGGCAAGCTTTTTTCGACCCTGACTTTCACCTGTTTTTGCTCCCGTCTGTTTCCCGGCTTCGACCTGATTTTTGATCCCAGCCACGTCTACGCTCCTCCCCTGGCTTTCGACATGTTTCTGATCCCGACCACGTTTTTGCTCTCCTGTCCCGTTTTTTTCCTGTTCCCGACACCACCATCGCTCGCCACGGAAGTCCCACCTCCGCGCTCCGAGCAACCTGCTTCCCGCGTTCAGCGATCACCGGATCGTGGGTGCAACCCTTTCCTTTCTTCCAATAAAACTGAGAGGAACTTAACGCAAGTGGGTCCTGTCTCCGTTCCGGTCTTGACATATTCATATATTATTGTTTTCTATTCTGTTAATATTTTCTATTATTTCTGGTGTAAGTATTGTTAGTCCAAAAAAAAAGTTTCATTTTTAGTCAATTATTCATGCATGCTTGTATGTGTGTGTGTATGTGTGATTCCATTTATATTTTCTATTATCTGAAATACATTTCATATTTCTATCTATAAAGTACTGATATCTATATTTATTTTTTTTCAAATTACATTCATTTATTATTTCCCCTCCAAAGGTAAATATATTTGTATTCGATATCTGAATTTATATTTTTTTATGTATTCATTTGTTTGTGTATATCAATGAATGTGCACATATATCTATTATTTCCCGTTTCTATTTTTTGTATTAATTTTTAAAATACTATTATACGGTATTTATTGATATAAATAAACATGTAATGATTTTTTTTAAATTTAGTTTTTTTAATTTATGCATTAATTCAATTTTGCAGTTTAGCTCTCCTACCTTCACCGAGGCCCGGCATATTACGCAACAGTTTTCCACTTTTCTATAATTTGCACCCGGAACTCGTCAGACTATGTGCTCCCAGGATAACTTTTCTATCTTTAACGTTCACATCCCTCAGGCAATGGTGCAAAATACTTCTACAAAGGAATCAAATGGATTTAAACTGCCACCGTCACAAAGTCTTTCTTTTTTCTCCTTTTTAACAGAAGTGTCTTAAAGAATGCCAACGTTTGCTAGTCCAAGCAACCGTTTGCTACGCTAAACCTTTAGTGATCTCCCATTGAACGGGGCCCTCAAACCACAGCATGGGGCCCCAAACACTTTGGAGACTCGATGAAAGACGCTCTGTGAAACTGCGATTATGGCTCCTCGCTTGTGATATTTATTCGATCGCGTTCCTATTTTTGTTGCTTGGAATTAAGGGTGGGCGGATTGACGCAAATATCGATACTAAGCGAGTACTTGCCTTGAATTGATACCTTAGTCCTATTATCGATACCGTCTTTCCTTATTAACTATCACTGTGATTATGTTGGTGTGTCGTAAGATAACACATACATTATATCTTTCTATTTTGATCCAAATGCGGTTACAGTATAGTTTTGTCCTAAAAAAAATAAGCATTTCATAAAATGCTATATAAAGATAAATAAAGTGAAGTTTAACTTACTTTTAGAAAATGTGCTTTAAGAGGTCCTCTTCCATGGTAGAAACTGGATGAAAAAAAGCATTCCAACCATTTTCTCTACCGCATCAAGCTTTCTTATTCCACTTTTGTTTCAAAGGAAATGGCTCCCCTCTTCGTTACACTTTACACCAACCATATTGAATGGATGGACGAGATATTAACCAAATAAAAAGTCATAAAAAAGTTCTTAGCGCGCTAGTGATACAGTACACGTTATGTTCAGACATGAACCAGGAAGTAGAAGCCGGATTTCTGTACTGTCCTCTGTTTAGAAAAAGGTGCACACAATACAAAATCTAATTTACAGCAATATTTATATATTTCCGATATCCCCCAAAAAATGTTAGTTCCTACTGTTTTTTTGTAAGTCGAATGGTCGTAAGTAGGGGAGCGTCTGTATTCTTTCAGAAAGGGCTTATTTCTTTCCACTCTTCCATAAAAGGCAGATGTATCTAGATTATGACTAAGGGTTGTGTTGTGTATAGATTGTCCCTCGTCAGCTGTTTATGCCTCATGAAATTCTTGGTTGCTTCTCTGATTAGTTCTTGGGCTGTACGTTTAAAGGGACAGCCAGGTCTTGGTAGGTTTGCAGTGGTTTTATACTCTCTATTTGTGAGACGTGTAAATGTTGCAAATAGATCTTGTATCCAATCATTTCATTGATCTTTTCCATAACTTCATTTTCGACCTGCCTGGTGTGTTCTTTGGTCTTCATAATACTGTCTGTTCTCCAGTGTCTACTTGCACAGACCTCTGAGCCCTTTAGAGTTGGTGCATTTAAACTGAGACACACAGATGCACTCTGTTTGTTATTATTGGTTATTTAGGTCTAAATTGCAGGCAGCATGGCGGCGCAGTGGTTAGCGCGTGTGCGGCACAGTTCTAAGGTCTCGGGAACCTCCTGTGTGGGTTGAAATCCAGCTACCGGACTTACTGTGCGGAGTTTGTATGTTCTCCCCGTGCTTGCGTGGGTTTCCTCCCACATTCCAAAGACTTGCATTTCAGGTGGATTGGCCGGTCCAAAAAATGTCCCTAGGTGTGAATGAGTGAGTTGTCTGTCCCTGTGTGCCCTGTGATTGGCTGGCAACCAGTTCAGGGTGTCCCCTGCCCACTGCCCGATGATTGCTGGGATGGGCTCCAGGACCCCCGCGACCCTACTGAGGATAAGCGGTGCAGCTGATGAGATGAGGTCGACATTCAGAAGTTAACCTATGGAGTCAGTTTGCTGAGCTGAGAGATCAGGGGGCCAATATGTTTGCAACACCTAATATTCAGTTTTTTTCCTTTTTAATTTAATAAACATGTTGAAATGATACGGTTACACTTCACAATTGTGTCGAACATGTCTTGGATAATATTTTACGTTTTTAGCTGTAAGTACATAGCCTGAAATGTGGCAAAATGACAAAAAAGTTTTGGAAGGTATGGCGATACTTTCGTTAAGCAGTGTGGTTAAAGCTAGCACAAAGTATTTTCCCTTTTTCTATCCTTTTAACCGCAAATCCTCAGTGAGTGCCAGTGTTGGCAGTCTGAAGGCCCGCTTGCTACGCTAAACTTTTATTAATCTCATGTTGAACGTGGCCCTCAAACCACAGCATGGGGCCCCAAACACAAAATACTTTGGAGCCTCGACGAAAGAATCACTGCGAGACGGCGATAACGGCCACGTGCTTGTGATATTTATTAGCGGGGAATATTGGCGCAAGTTGTTATTTTTCGTTTACGGTGAGGAGTTTCTAACATTTCCCAGGCCGGCATTAGAGGCGAGGCCTTATTTTTTATGAATATTTTTTAAAAGGTTGGGCCTTCTCGTTAAAGAGAAGAAGTGGCGAGCTTCCGCTAATAAAGGATATTTATTGAAAACATGAGTCGCGTAAAGGAGCAGTCAAGTCATTTTTTTTATATTCATATCACGTTATTAATATTTGATAAGAGACACGAGAACAACAACAACGTTAATAATTTTATTTGTTTTTAAATTGAACTCCTAAACCATAACAACAAACAAATGCCACAAATTGGCAGCATAGTTCCACTTGTGTCTCAATTAATTTCCTCAACTCACTTAAACGTGCTACAATTCCTCCATACTTCACATTAATTACTTTTATTCTGTGATCCATTATCCCCGATCACATATCACTGCAAGCAAGAGCTGGCAGAGCTCATTTTTGTTCAGCCTGGCATCTATTTTTCCCCCGTTATGTCCACTATAAAGTGAACTGCTTTAGTGCGGACACAATCCATTGTCCCCAATCACTTATTGCTGCAATTTTTTCAGGCCTGGCAAGTCTTTTTCTCCTTTATTTTCGCCTTAAATGTAATGCAATCAAGCAGCTGCAATGCATAATACCCAGTCCCATACTGCAAGGAGTAGGTCTGGCAGAGTGTATATAGCGCTTTTCAAGTCAATGAAGCGCTTTACAATGTGCTTCACACTTACCCATTCACACACACTCACACACCAATAGGGAGTCAGCCATGCAAGGCACCTACCTGCTTATTGGGGGCATTAGGGATTCAGTGTCTTGCCCAAGGACACTTCGACATATAACACGGGGGAGCCGGGAATCGAACCTGCAACCTCTTGATCCCAAGATGAGCGCTCTACCTCCTGAGCCCTCTTTTTTGCCAAAGATAAAATGCACTCCTGCTTCCGAAATCAATTACCTTCGTGCAGATCAGTTCTATGCGGGGAAGCAGTTACGGCAAACAAAGAGGGACTGACGATACTGAACTCTGCTGGTCCCTGCTCGCAGCAATAGGTGATTGGGGATAATGGATCGTGGTAGCACCAATGTAGTTTTATTCATCCTAAAAAATATTGCTGTAAGCCAAAATAGGCGGGGCACATTTTGGTCACTCCTGGCTTTTGTTTTCAATGAACTGCACTTGTGTTAACTCTATCCAGTTTCCCCGATTGCATATTGCTGCGAGATGAGGGCAGTAGAGCGGATTTTTGTCGGGCCTAGTGGCTCATTTTGTCCTTCTGTCCTTCAAAAAGTGAACTGCACTCGTGCAGCTGCGTTCCTTTATCCCTGGGTCCATCAGAGTACAATTTTGATGGGCCTGGTGGCTCTTCTTTTATGATTTTATGATCTTTTAACTCCTGCAGCCTTGATCTATTATGACCAATCTCGTATTACTTCGAGCGGGGACTGGCAGAAGAACCTTTTTTTTAGGATGCGTGCAGTTTTGACCCATGAAGTGCATGGTTGTGGCCACCATCCAATATCTTGGGTTGACTGTTGCTATTTTTTCATTTCAGGCCATTACTGCAAGCCATTGTGGCCTGCCCAAAACGAATTGGTCTGTTTTGGCTGAGATCCATTATCCCCGGTCAACTATTGCTGAGAGTAGGGGCTGAAAAAGCGCATGTTAAAAAATGGGGAGGGGGCTTTGTTCTCTTTTGTACATTGTGGGGTTAATAGTTATTACCAGCGATAAACAAGAGATCACAGTTTATTTTAGTGTTCTCTACTTGTAATTGAATTAAACTTTCACTTTAAAACAGTACAATATGTCTTAAATTGAATCAATTCTATGTCATTATGTATTTACTGTATAAATATTTCTTACAATATACTGTTTTTTGACTATTTATATGTACAGTACATAAAAGTATGTGTTTATCTTAATATCGACGATTTGGAAAAACATTGACTAATAAGCATTATTCAGGTTTCTATCCCCTGCCGTCCAATTCCACATTGTAATCTTCACCTCAGAACAGATTTATTTTGTAACTTGAGGACTAGCTATATCTCTAAATGGAGACGTTCAACCCCAACTCAACATAGTTTTTGGGCACCAAGTCGTGTCAACGAAGAAAATACTCAACAATATGTGCTAGCCACAGTCTATTGGACTGACCTGGTCATTTCTGGGACTCTGTTCTTTAAGTCAAGTCAAGTCATGTTTATTTGTATAGCCCATAATCACAAAGAGTCTCAAAGGGCTGCACGGATCAAATAATATTGCAAACTACAGACCATTATGACACCATCCCCTGATATTGTCAACATAAAATATAGGTTATTCATATGCTATAGAATAGAAATGTGTTTTAAGCTTAGATTTAAACATTTCCACTGAGGTTGCAGATCGATTGTCAGGGGGAAGAGCATTCTACAGCACCGGGGCCCGAATGGAGAATGCTCTTGAACCTGCGGATCTCTTCTTGGCTCTTGGGATCTCTAGTAGACCAGCATTTTCAGAGTGAAGGCTCTGGACCAGAACATAGGGGGGAAACTAAATCTGAAAGATATGAGGGAGCAAGTCCATGCATGATTTTGTATACTATCAACAGAACCTTAAAATCACATATTAAGCTAACAGGGAGCCAATGAAGGTTAGCTAAAATCAGGGTAATGTGGTCAAACTTTCTTGTCTTAGTTAAAAACCTTACTGCAGCATTTTGTACCAGCTGAAGGCTCTTGATTTTGGACTTCAGAAGACCGGAGAGGAGTGCATTACAGTAATTGAGACAGAAGGTAACAAACGCATGAATTATAATCTCCGCATCCGGCTGAGACAGCATAGGGCGAATTTTAGCAATGTTGAGAAGATTGAAAAAAGCTGTACTAGCTAAGTTAAGAATATTAAATGTGTGTTTGAAAGGACAGATCGTGGTCAAATATGACACCTAATTTTTTGTCTGAGTCACTCTGGGTGATATTACATTTGTCAATGTTGTGAGCTGCTGTACCTACTTTCAGACTGTCAACGAGACGACAACTCGATAACCGGCACAAGTATTAATCTCACGGTGCCGTCAATCGACTGTGTCTACCGGTCGTGTTTACACCGAAGCTATACGTTTTGACATATGTTTTAAAAAAGGAACATCTGCCGGCCGGAAGGATAATCCCGCGGACGGCCCATTAAACACCGCCGGGTTCCCAGATAAGATGAATACTATGTGCTTTATATTCCCCCAGCGTGGCTATCATCTTCAAACTGATTTTCAATAACACACATTAGTCTGACCTCTTAAGCCGGTTGAGGCTAATGCTATTTATCGCTGCTAAAACATTAAGCGAGGTCCTGGTGGAGGGAAGCCAGGGGTGATGTTTTTTTTTGTGTGCCTGCGTTTATTTTTTCAAATCACGCGAACGTTTTTTGCGGCCGCCTTTTAATCGCTGCACCGATGACCTCACGCCATTTGCCGCATTATTGCTACGAATGCAAACTAGCATTCAACTTGAAAAAAACACATCAGTGCTTTTCATAGCATACCTGATGAACCATTATGCGAATTTGTTTAATCTTGTTGTGTTTTTAAGCTTTGTCTTAACGATGAATATTTAATTCCTGTTTGTGGCTAATTCAAGTCAGCAGGGTTTTATTGCGCTGACATTTCAATAAAAATCTTAAGAACAGCTTGAAAGCTGAAAAGGGTCGCCATTGAAAAGTGAAAGTCAAGTCATGTTTATTTGTGACACCCTTAATCACAAAGAGTCTCAAAGGGCAGCACAGACCACAGATTATTGAAAGCTTTTTTGACAATTTTTTTAATATTAATATCATTTGGATAAAGAATATTGCCATTCAGGATCGTAGAATTATCCTTTGCAAATACTTTGCAAGGAATCGCCGGCATACTTTAGAGGTTTTACAATAACTGAAAAATGCTAAGACAAGTATTAATTGCTGTTTTTTCCTGGATCTGGAAAAAATAAATGACTATCCATCAATCATGTGCATCTCTTATCCTCAGTAGGGTCGCGGGGGTGCTGGAGCCCATCCCAGCTATCTTCAGGCAGTGGACAGGGGACACCCGGAACTGGTTGCCAGCCAGTCACAGGGCACGCAGACAGACAACTCACTCGCTTATTCACATCTACTGACAATTTGGACCGACCAATCAACGTGGCATGCATGCTTTTTGGGAAGTGGGAGGAAACTGTGGTGCCCGGAGGAAACCCACGCAAGCACAGGGAGAACATGCAAACTCTGCGCAGCAAGGCTTGCAGCTGCATCTGAACCCATGACCTCAGAACTGTGCGTGGACACGCTCAACAAAATAACTAATCCAAAACATTTTTAGGATTGAAAGTTCTTTTCGAAATAAAAGGGCTCTGCCAGCCCCTGTTCTCAGCAAGAGTCAACCAAAGATAATGGATTTTCATTTCATTTTAGGTGTGCCAGAACGGCACAATTCCTGAAAAAAGTGCCTTCTGCCAATCCCTACTTGCAGCAATATGCGATTGGAGATTATGTTTTGGGGCTGCACAAGTGCAGATCAGTTATAGATGAAGAAACAGTTACGGCCAAAAAAGCCTTCGGAACTGACGATTCTGCACTCAGCTGGTCCCTGCTCCCAGCAATAGGTGATTGGGAATAATGGATCGCGGCTGAACCAATGCAGTTTTATCTATCCAATGATGTGAGCTCATTAAGTTTTCTTTCAGTGAAGCCATTAGGAATTTGGCTTATTTCCTGCACCATGAAACAAATATATTTTAAGCCTCATTAATACAACCCAACAACGTTGCATTAAAAAGTCAGTAAGTTTTCTATTATCTCCATTATCGTATTTTTTTCTCACAATTTATCCCTTCTTTTTATGATTTTCCACGTTTAAATTTTCCATCACTTTACCATCCTCCTACCAACTTAAATCATGTGGGAGTCAAGTTGAATTTTTCGGTATTCATGACACACACAAAAAGGAAATGAGCAAGAAGATAATAAAAAAAAAACATGGCAAATCCAGACAGACAGACGTGAGAGAGAGACACACATAACTTGCAATCAGTTCCCAGAGATGAGTATCAGTCTGGTCGTGGAGCACCCCGTCGTCCTTGGAACTATTTAATCACAACGCGGGGCTCTGTGGCCAATTGCGGCCTTCCGATTGGCTTCCGGCTGACAGCCGTGACCGTATGGCGGCGAGTGATATACCTGGCCGGTATCGTCCTGTGACTGATGTCTCCAGTGAAAATGATTACTTCGTTTAACCGCGCATTATTCGTCCGAAGAAGAAAAAAAAGACGTTAGGCCGAAGCTGCATCTGGTGTGCTCATGATGCATCCAATTATCGTTTTTTTCGGCGCCTGTTTTATTCTAGAAGTGAAAGGAAAATGAGTTTCTGACAATTAAAACTGAAGAAAGGCAAACAAACAAGTACAAAATGTTGTCATATAAAAAATATACCAATATTATTTTTCATAAAGCTTTGTTTTTGTACGATCGTGATCTCTTATTTATCTCAGTTAATGGGAACCAGAACCCACCACATTATGTGAAAATCCGCAAAGTAACCCCAACTTAATATGCTCTGTCGGCCCCCGCTTGCCGCAATTGTCGACCAGCAATAATGGAACGCGGCCACATGGATGCTAGTCATTTTAGGATCAAAGAACGTAAAGAAATATACATCAAACACGTCACAAATTAACTCTTTCACAGTGCAGTTCATTAAAGGCAGGCACAATGGCCCAAGCTTCAGCCACCAGAAACTGAAATTGCGCTCTGCTGCCATCTGCTTTCAGCTAAAGTAAACTGGGGGTAAATGATTGAGGCCACAACCGTACATTTCGTTTTAGGTAGACGAGAACATCCTCCGGGAGGAAAAAAAACTGGTCGCGACTTGCAGAATTTTAGGATTAAAGATGATATATCCATCCTGGCTGCATTACTTCAGTTCATTTTAGGAATAATAATCATGCCATGAGGCTCTTTAACTCCACCCGGCGGAGTAAAGGCCCAAATTAAACCACACCCCCTACATTGCATATTACCGTATTTTATTGCAATGTGTAGCACTATCTAGATACTCTATACAACACGCTACAGTGGGTATTAGTACGTCACATTGGGTATTTGTATATTGTATTCTTTTTGCTTTATTATTGTATTGTTCTCAGCGCAGGGATGCTGCTGGAAATGTGAATTTCCCTGCGGGGATGAATAAATTATCTATCTATAAATAAGAGCAAAAAAGAGCTGCTAGGCCTGTCAAAATCGCACATTGCCAGTCACCGCTCTATGTGATCGTAGATAATGGACTGCAGCCACATAAGTGCAGTTCACATTTTGGTAAACAGCAGCAACAGTTTACTATTTTGGAGCATAACTTCCTCAATAAACAAGGGTCCACTGTTGTTGAAGGTGGAGTGTATCGTTTGCGGTGTTAAAATAAGAATGTTTTCTCTATTACTGCTTTTCTCTTTTAGTGTCACTGTGCTGGGACTCGCAACACAATAGGAAGCAGGTAAGAGGGGGATGAGGAAGAGAGGTAGAGAGTGATTTCATGATCGTTCCTGGGGTTTTTTGTTAGTGTAGCTTGAAAATGGGAAACATAAGAAAAGGCCCATTTCAAATACTACAAGTTACTACCCAATCCCCCGAAAATATTACTCAAAGAAGAGTTTATTACTACTTGAGAATGGGCTGACTGAGGCTGTGATCATGAGACCAGAAGATTGAGGCACAGACTAGCTAAAGTGCATCATTTATTTTCTTTTTCTTTTTTTGGACAATAAAAACTTCATTTGTTTGTGAAATATAAAGGGTGGGATGATAATTTCTGTATTTGCTATTGGACACCTGTAGAGAAGTTTGCTGAGTATGCCAGGGTAGTTTGATATTTTGACTTACCGTAAATTCCGGACTATAAGCCGCTACTTTTTTCCCAAACGTTCAACCCTGCGGCTTATTCAGAGATGCAGCCAATTTATGTAGTTTTTCTAACAGCCTCCTGTGGCGCTCGAGTTCAAGGCAAATGACGCAGCTTACAAGCTAAACGCAATCGAGCACTTTGATAAAGAAGGAAGCAGAGCTACTGCATGCAAACTTTACCTTGCAAGCATGTTGCTAGCGTGTTTTTAAATAAGGGAGCAGGGGACCACGTTTATATGACAAAGCCTCTTTCCCATACTAAAGGAGGACAACTTTGGTGACGTCAGTTATAAGGAGTAAGATGAGAACGGTGAACCGACCCGTTAACTGTATTGCGAGCGTGTTGTTAGTAGCGTTTTGCTACTCTTCACAGGCACGGTTTGGGATGAAAGTTATAATTATTAAAGCTTTGAAAACTCGATGTACAGTCTTTCTTTGTAAATATGTGTAACCATGTATAATATGTATTTGCAACTGTATATTTTTGTAATGTATTTATTTGTATTTATTTTGGACACTTATTCTGATAAGTCTTGCACAGACCAATAAAAAAGAAGGGGCGTAACAGACGCGGGGGATGACGGGAAGTGGGGACCGGTAAAGGTGAGTGTTTGTGGACACGGCAGACAATAGTGGATTTATATTTTTCCCACCCTTACCTTTGGAAATATACACTTTTTTTCCATGGATTACTTTTAACAGGACCCGGACTCTGCAGGTCTGCATTCAATTTTAAGTACCGGTATCATTTTCTGTAATTTTGCCGGCTGTGGTTTTTGAACTGTGTACTTTATGTTCAGTTAAAATCGCGGGACTTACAGTACGGACTGGGTTAATTTTGTGTTTGTGATACATTCTATTAATATGGGTGCACGCGGCTTATATACAGGTGCGGCTAGTGTAAGTACAAAATCGGTTTTCCTCTGAAAATGTGGTGGGTGCGGCTTATAATCAGGTGCGCTCAATAGTCCGGAATTTACGGTACATTACTGCGCACAATTGTTGTTTTGACTATTTTGTGCCGTTTTTCTTTAATTTGACTATTATGCGCTTGTGACTAATGCCTATCATGTTGCTGTTCTTTGATATCCACACCCCTTAGGAGTGAGTCAGGGGAAGATCTCTTAGAACAGGTTGGAATTTCCTATCTGAGGACTGGATTATCTCCTGTTCTCCTTGCAAGTTCAAAATCCTTTGATATCTTCATTCCTTTTTGAGTGTTTACGAAACTATACACTTATCAGTTCAGTCCGATATTAAAATCTGCCATTGTGAATCTGCGAAAGATAAACTGGGACGTACACAGAGGCAGTAATATTATGATTCGCAAAATATTACCCATTGAGTCATGGTGCTTGCCACCTCCAACAATTCCAATTTCATGCGCCGTGTTTTCATAAAAGCGGCATTTAACGTAAATGTCAGACCGACCCACGATTCCTTCATCTGTCGTCCCGGTAAACCTACTCACTCACTTTTCGACTCCCGCCAATAAACGCCGATAAACGATCTTCGGTGACGCTAATCTCGAGTTAAGTGACGGCGATATGAGCAATTAGCATTAGCGGGCGGCACGGGCGCATCCGAAGATACTACATATCGTCGGGGTCATTAAATCAAGCGATTTAATAACGTGCGCATTATGCATGCACCCGTGGGAGCGAATTGAAAAAAAAAAAAGGGTTTTATGACACCCTGTTGTGCAAGAGCGAAGACATTATTGCATCGCAAAATTGAGTTATTGTTTCAATGAAGTGATTCCCGAGGACTGTTATTATATTACGTATTGATGTGCGGATACATATGGCCGTAAACTGAATATGAGGCAAAACGCAGTGATGCCAAATATTGAAAATAGTATTTCAGAATAAAGGTAGTTTTCAGATTTGGAAATGTTTTTGCTAGTAGGCGTACATTTTAGGTTCTTAGACAATGTTATCACTAATTCTATTGTTTGAGGCTGAGGTGTGCACCGAATCAGAATCCTTGGCCTCACTATCGCCCCCTGCCAGGAGGCAAGGAAATTGCGTGCCTCACCCTGCATCTGCAGACACAATATAATATGTACCAATTATATTAACATTTATTTGAAATTCAGTGATTTTGAAAAGGAAAACCCCAAAATTTAGAAGTCAAATGATAAAGAACTTTAACCCTGACTAATTATAACAATTTGATATATTTTTAATATCATATTTCCATAACAGTTCAGGCTGTGTCTTACATGCCTTTCCTGACTGCAAAATATGGATGGGTTCCTCGCTTTTGTGTCATGATTACTGATGTGATTCACCTGTGTCCGCTCATTTGGCGCCAACTGCCACGGGTTCTGATTGGCTCCCTGTCCCTACTAAAACCTAGTCCTGTCAATCCCCTGTTGTCAGTCGGTCTGCAAACCTCAGTGTATTCTAGGCAAGCCTTTTTCGACCCTGACTCCCGCCTGTCCCGTTTTTGCTCCAGTCTGTCACCGGCTACGACCTGTTTTGATCCTGACCACGTCTGCCCTCCCGTCCCGGCTAACCACCTGTTTTTGTCACGGGCTACGTCTACCCTCCCGTTCTGGCTTGCGACTCGTTTCTGACCACGCCCTGCTCTCCCAGTCCCGGCTACCGACCAGTTTTTCCGTCCCTGACATCGCCATCGCTCACTACGGAAGATCCACTTCCGTGTTCGGATCGCAATCTGAGTACAAGAGCGCCTTGCTTCCCGTGAACACCGGATCGTGGGCGCAGCCCTTCCTCTTTCGTTCAATAAAACGTGGTACGCTACACAATTGGGTCCTGATTCCGTTCTGGTCCTGACATTGTGAGTGATCAAATAACTAGCAATTTTTTATTTAAGGGTATGTGCATCACAACTGACTAATTATCATCATGATTGCTTTATCACTCCTCCAATCTTGTCAGTTCAATGTCCATTTGTCGTTTTCATCCCCTTATTTGCAGTAAAATGTTTTCCCTCACTGGCAGATACTTTTTTATATTGTCAAATATTATTGTTCATTTTTCTTGAGAAAAAAAAAAATCATTGTTCAAAATAACGTACTGTTTACATTATAGTCACTATTGGCCGATAATGTTGCTGTTCCTTGACCCCCTCAACGTTTAGGGCGGATCTGTTTTTTGTAACCTAGGAGATTTGATAAAAAAAAAATGGCTGAGGGGAGGGCTATTAGAAAAGGTTGGAATTTCTTATCACAGGTGAGTCATCTTCTGTTCTCCTCCCAAGTTCAAAATCCATTCATGTCTTCTGTTCTTATTTTAACGGCTTCATACAATACAGATTGGAATTTTCTCATTTAGTGGATTTTTGTGCAGTCCTCTCCCGTTCTCCTTGACACCTATCACCTTGAAAAAAAGGCAAAAATGTAGTAAAATCCAAAGTTACAGAAAAATAATTCACCAAAATCAAAAACCTTTGTTACTGGCTGAGCCACGGTGAAGACAAACTGAGAAGAAAAACTTAATAATGTCTGTTCAGGCAACATGAACATCTAAGCCTTAAAAAAAGATGAAATTGGTGTTGGGACTTTTAAAATATTTTCGGCGATTCCGTGCCTCGAGATTTTTTAAATCAAGAAAGCTGCCTCTGGTCATTGAGGGTTTGGTAAATACTGATGTAGAAAAGTAAATATAAACATTGCTTTATTTGTGTTTTATCTGTAGTTTTCTGTCAGGACCAGAGCGGAAACAGGACCCAATTGCGTAGCGTTTTCCACAATGAAATGAAATGATCTGCATTTATATAGCGTTTTTCAAGTCAATGACTTCCCAAAGCGCTTTACATTGTGCTTCACATTTCCCAATAGCGGCCGTGATCTGTGCAGCCATGTAAGGCGCTAACCTGCTTATTGGGGGTATTAGGGGTTCAGTGTCTTACCCAAGGACACTTCGACATGTAACACGGACAAGCCGGGATTCGAACTGGGATCCCTTAATCCTAAAACGATCGCTCTACCTCCTGAGCTACTGCCGCCACAAGTTTTATTGAAGGAAAGAGGAAGGGCTGCGCCCACAATCCGGTGTTGGCTGGACGCGGGAAACAAGTCGCTCTTGTATTTGGATTGTGATCCGAACGCGGAAGTGGATCTTCTGTAGCGAGCGATGGCCGTGTCAGGGACGGAAAAACTGGTCGGTAGCAGGGACTGGGAGAGCAAGGCGTGGTCGGGGTCGGAAACGAGTCGTAAGCCAGAACGGGAGAGAAGACGTAGTCGGGGACAAAAAGAGGGTCGTAAGCCGGGACGGGTGAGCCGACGTGGTCAGGATCAAAACGGGGTGTAGCCGGAGACAAACGGGACAGGTGGTAGTCTGGGTCGAAAAAGGCTTGCCTAGTATACACTGAGGTTTGCAGACGGACTGACAACAGGGGACTGACAAGTCTTGGTTCAAATAGTGACAGGGAGCCAATCAGAACCTGCGGCGGTTGGCGCTAAACGAGCGGTTACTGGTGAATCTCATCCGTAATCATGACAGTTTTCATTGAAAATTGGTATTAAGTAATCTGCTATAAACTAGCAGAGTAATATATTAATATTTGCTTGCTCTGAGAAGATAAAATATTCAGATTCTGATATGGTAATAAGAGGGAAATAATCAAAGATCCGGTCGGATCTCATAATAAACCCGGGCTTGGTGTTTTCAAAATTAAAATTCCAATACGGAGGCTTTACACCGTGACTCACCTCCATCTGAGATTTTTCATTATCTCCTTCTTGCCGTCATAATATTTGGACTGTTTTTGCAAATTACCCTGCAAAATATAACTGACAATGGAACGGAAAAACGTGGCGCTCTTGAACTATCCCTCCTCGCTGACGGGCAAGGCTCTCCTCGGCCGTCTTCATTACGCCGTCTTGTTTACACTTGCCTTCTATTCTCGCCGTTTTCGTTGCTACAGCTACAGAAATGGAGTTTTGTCTGTATTTTTTATTCATTTGGCTTTTTTTTTTTTTTTTTCTTTCTTTATAATCGACTTCTATTTTCCACTCGACAACGCGGAGGATACGGTACAATAGATTTGTAAAGGCGAGTTCAAGGAAAGATGTCTGCGATGAAGGCAGGTAAAGAAAAAAATAACGTTGAGGGTGTTGAGTTGCTCGCTAAATAAATAAAATTGTTGCTGCCTGAGTCGAGAGTGGCAGCATATTGCTACGGGGCATTCCGACTCTAGAGTATATGAAAACCAAGCTACATACACAACTCCTTTCTTCTATTTGTGTCTGGCAACAACACCATTTTACGTCGACTTTCCAAAGATGAAAAGTTAGCATGATCAAATGAAAATAATAAAACTGTCACGGTTGCCATGGCGCCCAATTGGCCCCGCCTGTGTGGTGCCAGCTGCGGCTCATTGACAGATTGGCTTTCCGTCTATTTAAGCTCAGTGCTCTCACTCTCAGTTTGTCGGTCCGTCAATGATCCTCTGGGTTTTGACTCGCTCCTGTTTCCTGTTGGCATTTCCTGTGCGGTAGTGTTCCCGTTTATTTTTGTCCTGTTTAATATCGGTTTTCAGTTTCATTCCAGTCTATGTTTGTCCTGTTTATTATTCTCTCCAGTTTTCGTTCCCGTCTAGATTGTCCTGTTTTATTTCGATATCCTGTTTCATTATGTCTGTCTGTCCCGTCCTGTACGGTATTGACCCCATCCGTCTGATATCTACTCAGGCAATTGGTATCGATCTCGTCGGCCTCTGGCTTACTATCATTTCACGCCAGACTGCTTCCTTGGTAACTCAGAACTTTGGAATGGATGGAACAACTGTGTCCCCTTTTGGACCATTCCTGTACTAATTCACCATGTACCATAATGAAATTTGATAACATGAAGTTCTGAATGTGATTAAAACATACAAGACTATGTATTGATAAAATAATGTTCTCACTGTACGTAATTATGTCGATTGGAGGGGAACTCCTCTTATTTAAGCACGTCATTCACTCGTTGTCAGTCCGTCAGCAAATCTCAGCGCATGTAAGGCAAGCATTTTTCACTCTGGCTCCTGTCTGTCCTGTATCCTGCTCATGTCCCTGGCTTCCCGATCCTCTCCGGTTACCTGACTTGTTCCGATCTACGACCACGCTCCATCTCCCGTCCCGGCTGCCCGACTTGCTTCTTATCTCCGAACACGCTCCGTTCTCCCATCCCGGCTGCCTGACTTGCTTCCGATCACCGACCACGCTACATTCGCGAGGGCTTCCTGCTCCTCCTGCCCAGCGAAAACCGGATCACTGTTGTTTTTTCCTCTCGCCCCGACTTCCTCGTTTCTCAATATCTCACATGACAAATAACACAATCAGAAATCCCAGATGCCACTCATTCCCTAATTAGTCCTCCTCTTATTTAAGCACGTCATTCACTCGTTGTCAGTCCGTCAGCAAATCTCAGCGCATGCAAGGCAAGCATTTTTCACGTCTGTCCTGTATCCTGCTCATCTGTCCCTGGCTTCCCGATCCTCTCCGGTTGCCTGACTTGTTCCGATCCACGACCACGCTCTGTCTCCCGTCCCGGCTGCTCGACTTGCTGCTTATCTCCGAACACGCTCCGTTCTCCCGTCCCGGCTGCCTGAATTGCTTCGATCCCCGACCACGCTTCATTCGCGAGGGTTTCTGCTCCTCCTGCAAATTTCTCACTTCTTTGGCTTTCTAAAAATTTTAGCAACTTCAAACACCGCCACCCGATACTGTGAGTATCAGATATCTGAGACCTTGCCCAAAGAGGCATGATCTGATCAAGCGCCCCATGTCCGAACAAAAAGGAGCTGATCGATAGCTCGTCCTCTTTTCTACTGCCTCGCATGACAGCCGCACAGAAGCGGCCGTGTGGGCCAGTACTGCGACCTTGAGTTCAGCATGTGGGCCGTACGTTGAGACCATACAGAGGCCAAGAGCTAATCTTTTCGCAAAAACAAGTCAGAGGACAGTTTCAGATTTCACACCATGTTTGCTAGTTCTTGTGAAAGAGCATTTTTCTTTCTGTACACAAGGATCTCCCCAAATTGACTAGCATTATCGTGGGAAACTTTCTTTTTGTCCTAGTATCTTGAAGACTTTCAGCGGTCAAAAACTCGCCTTCCCTACCCTCTTTTTTTATCATTGATTCTCTTTGTTAATAATTATGTGTTCTATTTCAAACGGCCTGGTTCATTGATTCTATTTTCTTGGGATTTGCAATTAATATCAGAACCCAAAGAACTTAAAGTCATAACGTAATTTTTTTGTCAGTGTAGGACATCTTAGCATCCTTCAGAGAAAAAACGATTTATGGTGGAGCACAGGCAACACCTAGAGGCAAGTTTGTTTACGGATTGCAGTAAAGAATAATTTGTTTCAATCCTAACGATTTTCAAAATTAAAACTAGAAAAATCCCTACATCACTAAGTTGATAAGTCGTTTCATGAATTCATGTATTCATCAGAAAAGGTATTGTTAGTATTTTGTCTCCGAAATCAGTTTTTTTTATCATTATCCCCCAATTGTTCTTGATTTAACTATATTTTCGAATTTACTACAAAAAATGAAACACACAAAATGATGTAAAACAAAAATGGTTTTACTGGCATAAAGTTTGCTCATTTTTACTAAAACACATGTTTACCAAAATGGAAAATCGTTTAATTTACAGTTTACTATAATATTTTGTCATTGTCATTTAGAAATAACTTATCTCTGGAATATCTTTGGGTTTGTTCATTATCTAAATCATATTTTAATCATTTTGCTCATAATAGGTGTATTTTTCATATTTTCCTAGAAAGAAAATACAAAAAAATAGGGAATGAAAACGTTCTATTTGCATATACTTCCTCTCCTTTTACAGATGTATCCCCAAAAAATAAAATAAAAGTTAAACTATAACAACTCAAATCAAAAAAAGATCTATTTACGGTATAATTTTTATAAAATGTAATGTAATATTCAATCTGCGTACGGAATTATTTCTTATTTCATCATTTAAATCCTCTTTCAATGACTTGATGGTTATTTAAATAATAATCTTTTTTGCAGAACAAAGTAGTTACAATTTAGAATCTTGAAACGTGTAAAAATGTAGGGTTACAGGATAACTTCAAAATCTAACATCACAGTTTTCAGTCTGATAGAAAAAAAATACCTTATAATTAGTCACTTGGATTAATTATATGTATTTTTTTTGTTTTGATTTCATGAACCAAAATCTGTGTTAGCCGCTAATGCAGTTAGTTTCACTGGTACAGTCGTTAACATTAGCGAATCCTTCATGTTAGCAATTGTAGCTCTAGCCTTGTAAATTCAAACAGCTGCCGCTAACCGAATTTAGGACTGTAGTTGGAATAGCCTGCGATTGGCTGGCAACCAGTTCAGGGTGTCCCCTGCCCACTGCCCGGAGATGGCTGGGATGGGCTCCAGCCCCCGCGACCCTAATGAGGATAAGCGGTACGGCTAATGAGATGAGATGAGAGGAGTTGGATTAGCATTAGCGTCGTTAGCATATGGAACTAAGCTGGCTGTTCTGATCGGTTAAGCTATCTGAACCTCTTGTTAGCAGGGTTGGGTAGGGTTACTTTTACTTCATTACTTTCAATTACTTTTGGATTACTCCAATACCAAATATCATAGTAAAAGAGAAAAGAAACTAAATATGAATAAAATGACTAAATTTTGTGCAGGCTTTGGGAGTAACGGAATACATGGAACGGCAAAAATGATGTTGGCAAGCTGTTTTTATTTTCATTTTGTTTCTGTCGCATTTTATGTTAGTTTTGCCGGAAATCAAAGCCAGGAGAGAAAGCTTACCACGTGTTGTGAGTCATCATTTTGTTCATATTTAGTTTCTTTTGTCTTTTATTAGCATATTTGGTACTGGAGTCATCCAAAAGTCATTGAAAGTAATCCAGTTAAAGTAACCCTACCCAACCCTGCTTGTTTGTAATATCTGCCAGCAGTTTTCGCGAGAAACTTTTGAACACGATGTCAAAACTTTTCAAATCAACCTCGAAACACGTCTGGCTCTGCTTTCAAATGCATAGTGTGCCTACCAGGAATCCGTCCAGACACCCGACCACAAACCGCATCATCCGAGCAAACTCTACCGCCGTTTTCGGCCGGCTGGTGGAGAATAGTCCACCGTCCCGGCGTCTCTCGGGGCGTCTGCTGCCGGAGGGGAAAACGAGGCACTTCAACAAACAGACACGTCAGGAATTGCAAAGAGAAAAGGTCTGACGGCTGAACAGATGGCTTTTCTCTTTTACGCTCTTGCCATCTTTCCTACCGACAACGTAAGAAACCAGGGAAGGAGTCAAAATGGAGACGCAAAATGCAAGCTTCACCCGAGTGCTCTAACGATGCCCCAGCGATCGCTTTAGGGATTAAGATGTGTTAGTGACTGCTTCCTACTACAGTGGAACCTCGGTTTTTGAACGCCTCTCAGTTCGAACAAATCGGAGTCCGACCAAAAATTTCGAGAAATTCTTGCTTCGCTGTTCGGTCAAAAAAATCGGAGTTTGAACGCCGGTAATGCGTGAGTGCGTACGCTAGGGTGCGATGCTGAGCGGCGTACGGGTGTTTTAGCCCCTTATTATGCCTCCGAAAAAAGTCGGTGCAAGCAGCAAAGTTGCTACAGGTGAAAAAAGAAAAGTAGTGCGTACAACTATTGCATTTAAGAAAGAAATAACAGCAAACTATGAACGAGGTGTGCGAGGGTCTCATCTTGCCTGCGCTTTCTGCTGACCACCACAAAGGTAAGAAATCCTATTAATAATTATTATTTTTTTTTTTTAATTTTTACTAACTTTCATGTTAGCGTAATCTTTCGTACGGAAGATTACGATAATGCGAACGTACGATTAGCCTGGGTTAGCTTTAAGTTTACGTTAAACATTCAAGGTAAACATTCAGGGTGTTGGAACGGAGCCCAACATTGATTGTGTTGGAACGGAGCCCCCTTTCCAATGAACCGCTCACCACTTGTTGTGGAGACCCGGGTGCTAAATGTCTTGTAAACGACCTGATTTTTTTATTTTTACACGTTCATGTTAGCGTAATCTTTCGTACGGAAGATTACGATAACGCGAACGTACGATTAGCCTGGGTTAGCTTTAAGTTTACGTTAAACATTCAAGGTAAACATTCAGGGTGTTGGAACGGATTAAACCGATTTACATTATTTTTAATGGGAAAAATAATTTCGGTGATCGAACAAATCGGTTTTCGAACAAGGTTCTGGAACGGATTATGGTTGAGAACCGAGGTTCCACTGTACTTGAAACAAAATATGTGGTAGTCAATTTTGTGGTGGGCTTATTTGCTCTACAGTGATAAAATCTATCAGGTTGTCTTTTGGTTAGCTGCACCAGCTAGCACATCGCTAGCTAGCCAAACTTTCAACATGTAACTTTAACACAGTTTTACCAATAAAGCCAGAAAGTTCTCAAACGGAAAACAACTGTACACTGTGATTATCAAGAGCATGCTTTGCTAAAGAGAAATCTTAAAAGTACAACTACCAGTGATTGCGATTCATACCATGTTGTGTTTGTAGCCCGTCTTTTAATTGCCTTGCTCAAGGGCGCTCGGACAAGCGTCGGTGGTAGTTGCCCGGCGCCTCGGAGGGCATCTTGCTTGTGTCTGTGGTTAAAAGCAATAAGCTCCCAATTGTGAGTTTTAAGCCAGCACGCCGCAGGCTAGCACCGCCACCGGAACTCTCATTGCAATTATTAGCTCATAAATATGTGTCCGGCGCAATTTGGACCTCTGAGTAATATATGCTTAATTTCACCTTCGACACATAATTTCCAGAAATAAACAAAACAAAATAAATAAACATTGTAAGGACACCTTAATCAAGTTGTCAGATGTGGACATTTATGAGCTTCTTTTGAATTGTCTGCAATATTGAAATAGAATTAAATAAAGAAGGCGTTTTTCATGAAAGATTTCCAGCACGTTTTTTTAAAACGTTTTTTCTTCGTTTTCCTGTATTTTATCTCGTTTTTTTCTGATAAAATAAGGAATATACTAAATGAAATTAGGGATATTATCCGCTAGTAAAATAAATGTCCCTGACATGCGAAAAGCTTTATGCGGGTAAAAATATTTTTCTACGTTATAACAAATGTTTGTGTCATGATTACTGATGTGAATCACCTGTGCCCGCTCATTTGGTGCAACGCGCTGCGGGTTCTGATTGGCTCCCTGTCACTATTTGAAACCACTCCTGTCAATCCCCTGTTGTCAGTCTGTCTGCGAACCTCTGTTTTTCAAGGCAAGCCTTTTTCGACCCCTGACTCCCACCTGTCCCGTTTTTGCTTCAGTTTGTCTCCGGCTTCGACCCGTTTTTTTTATCCTGACCACGTCTGCTCTCCCGCCCCAACATACGACCCGTTTTTTTTTTCAATCCCAACGACGTTTTTGCTCTCCAGTCCCGGCAATCGACCAGTTTTCCGTCCCTGACACCATCCGAGTACGAGAGCGAGCACCAGATCGTGGGCATAGCCCTTCCTCTTTCCTACAATAAAACTTGTGGTAAACGTCACGCAAGTGGGTCCTGTTTCCGTTCAGGTCTTGTTTGTATTTAAATTTGAAATTATGTGCCAGTGTTACAAACCTGTTTGCCTGAATTTCAACTCATTTTGTAGTAAGATATGAAAAAAATATTAAAATGGAACTTCATTTTA
Source organism: Urocampus carinirostris (assembly GCF_059441175.1). Classification (NCBI taxonomy): domain Eukaryota; kingdom Metazoa; phylum Chordata; class Actinopteri; order Syngnathiformes; family Syngnathidae; genus Urocampus; species Urocampus carinirostris. The sequence goes on along the minus strand of NC_142357.1, from coordinate 36,012,014 downwards.
AAGTATTTTTTGTTATAAAATAAGAAAAATTGCACAACAACACTGTCAATGGAACAATTTTTCCCCTTTTGTTTTTTACTTTTTTATAGTAAATGTATATGCCAGTCCAACAATTTTCCCTACATTTTTACTTTTTTAGTATAAGTAGTGGTAGAATATAACAAAACAATGCAAAATTATATGCCACAGGAATCTCATCTCATCTCATCTGCTGCACCGCTTATCCTCAGTAGGGTCGCGGGGATGCTGGAGCCCATCCCAGCAGTCATCGGGCAGTGGGCAGGGGACACCCTGAACTGGTTGCCAGCCAATCGCAGGGCACACGGGGGCAGACAATTCACTCGCTCATTCACACCTAGGGACAATTTGGACCGGCCATTTCACCTGAAATGCATGTCTTTGGAATGTGGGAGGAACCGGAGTGCCCGGAGGAAACCCACGCAAGCAGTAAGGCCGGGAGCTGGATTTGAACCCACGCAGGAGGTTCCTACGACCTTAGAACTGTGCCGCACACGCGCTAACCACTGCGCTGCCGTGCTGCTGCCACAGGAATATTTTTCCTTAAATTGTAACCATTTTTGAAGTAAAATAAGATAAATATTGCAAAAAATTAGAACTAAAAATACCAGTCAACATTTTTCTAATTTTTTATAATTTTTTTCTGTAGAAATTATAATTTCATAAAATGAGAAATGATTATCTGGCGGTTGAACGTTTTTCCTATATAGTTTATGTAATAGTAAAATTCAAAAAAAATGATTTTTTTTTTGCAGAAAAATAAAGGTAAACTTAAAATGAGACAAATAATCTGCCAGTGGAACAACTAATTTTTGTAGTAAAATTAGAAAAAAAAAAACAGGAAAACTTTTTCCCACATTTGATTTTTGATTTTTTTTTTTTTTACTACTGTAGTACCTGAAACATAGTAATATCCAGTAGTAGTTCATAGTAATAATTCAAGTAATTAAGTACATTTTCCATACAAATAATTCAAGAGAATCGATCAGTAATATAAGCTGCACTTACTTTAAAATGTCATATTAAGCCGGGGGCCTCAAACCATTCATCCGGGGGCTGGAACAGGCCTGTGAGCCGCAAGTTTAAGACCTCTACTCTACATACAGCAATATGCTGTTTATTAATTATAACGATTTATTTTGTCTTGGCACCAAATTGAATCCATGATTATCTATTTTTCTAACCTTGAGAAAAAAAAAAGCAAAACAAAGTAATAAAAGTGTGTTTGTAGACAAATGGCAATTTTAAGGCAGATTCACTAACCGCGAAAACCAAGGGATGTCTGTATTGTGATATTGGAGCGTTTTTATCATTCGAATTCAAGTCGATCCCATTGCAACTCGGCCGCTCAGCAGGAAACGCTACTGTCTTGAGCAGCTATAAATAAACAAACAGGATTTAGATGACACGTGGTGTCTCCGTGGTACATTCATTCCCACTGCTCCATCTTAATCAAAATTCAAGCATGGAGCTCTACTCACTGCTGTCCAAAATACATTTTTCTGGAGGATGTTGGTAGCTTGTCATGGTTTATCTGAAATTCATACAATGCTGAGTATTTATTGGAGTGAAAATCCATTTTTTGATTTTGTACCCTCAAAGAAATAAATCCCAACCTCAGGAGCACTAAAGTTTGTTTGTTTTAGTCATACAGTGGAACCTCGGTTCTCGACCATAATCCGTTCCAGAACCCTGTTCGAAAACCGATTCGTTCAATTACCGAAATCATTTGTCCCATTAAAAATAATGTAAATCGTTTTAATCCGTTCCAACACCCTGAATGTTTACCATGAATGTTTAACGTAAACAAAGCTAACCCAGGCTAATCGTACGTTCGCGTTATCGTAATATTCCGTACGAAAGATTACGCTAATATGAACGTGTAAAAATTAAAAAAAATCAGGTTGTTTACAGGTCATTTAGCACCCGGGTCTGCACAACAAGTGGTGAGCGGTTCATTGGAAAGGGGGCTGCGTTCCAACACCCTGAAAGTTGGGCTCCGTTCCAACACCCTGAATGTTTACCTTGAATGTTCAACGTAAACATAAAGGTAACCCAGGCTAATCGTACGTTAGCGTTATCGTAATCTTCCGTACGAAAGATTACGCTAACATGAACGTGTAAAAATTAAAAAAAAAAAACAATTGGTCGAGATCAACATTTTCTGATCTCGCCCACGATTTTTTTGCTCCCCTACTGACCTTTTCCGCTCTCGACACTGCCATCGCTCGCCATAGAAATACCACTTCTGTGTCCGAGCAACTTGCTCCCCGCGACCAGCGATCTCCGGATCGCGTGTACGATCCTTTCCCTTCTTCCCAATAAAACTGAGAAACGAACGCAAGTGGGTCCTGCTCCGTTCTGGTCATAACACATTGATTTGAACACTAAGCAAAAATACATGTACTATCATACCAATGGTCATTTTGTTAAAAAATAGAAATAAAAATCATGGGTTGAGAAATTTGTATTCATTTTACACCGTGGAATCCCGAAATAGATCTGCGCCATATTTTTCCGGCATCCTGCCCCCACGCTGTGCCGTGAATCACTGCCCATTGCTCTTACCTGACAACACAGGGCCATCTAGTGGTGAAATATTGTACATAGGGGCTTTAATGAGGATAAGGAAATCTTTATTCATATCTTTAAACCTATAATTGTCATGATTACTGATGCGAGGCACCTGTATCCGTTCCTTTGGCGCCAACTGCCTCGGACTCCGATTGGCTCCCGGTTACTATTTAAACCCTCGTCTATCTGTCACCTGTTGTCAGTCCGTCTGCGGACCTCAATTCACTCTAGGCAAGCTTTTCGACCCTGACTCACTCCTGTTTTGTCTGTTTCCCGGCTTCGACCCGTTTTCTGATCTCGACCACGTTTTTGCTCTCCTGTCCCGGTTACTGACCTGTTTTTTGCCCACGACACCGCCATCGTTCGCCACGGAAGTGCCACTTCTGCGTCCCGAACGACCTGCTCCCAGCTATCACCGGATCGTGTGCGCAATAATTTCCTTTCTTCCCAGTCAAACTGAGAGAAATATACGCAAGTGGGTCCTGTCTTCGTTCTGGTCCTGACAATAATGACCAACTTTTTATGTAAATGGTGTATGAATTGATTAAGGAAAAATAGTTTTGGTCACCAGGCTCTTTCCCTCTTATAGAATACAAAACGAAGGAACTGATATATTTAACATTCTTTTTACGAGACGTGACTTATGGAGAAGAAAGAAAAATGGCATTTAAGTGAATAATAGGTGACATTTTATGAATGAGATTGTAATAAAAACAACTTTACAATGACTGATTTTTATTATTAATGCTTTACATTATTGCATTTCTAGTAAAGCCGTTCGAGCCATTAAAAAGAAATCGGAGCTCCTTCTGCCGGAGCCTCAATCATGTTGACGATGCATCGAAAACTGCTTTTTTTTTAAGCTAATAAAATAAGTTCCGTTTTGCCCGCGGAGCTGACATATTGGATACGCGGCAGCAATTTCTTTGCTCATATGGGGTCACTCGTATGCTCAATAATTCATCCGGCGTACATTCAGACGTCAATCGCTGCACTTTTAACGAGTGCTAAAAAAGAACTAACCACAAAAAAAGAATTCGACTTCATACTGGGCCAAGTGGAAGGAATCGAGAGGGGATTACATACAATTTGTGTTCTTCGGACTGTTGCCGATACTGAACTTTGAGGTAGTTATACAGTGGAACCTCGGTTCTCGACCATAATCCGTTCCAGAACCCTGTTCGAAAACCGATTTGGTCGATCACGGAAAATGGTTTTTCCCATTAAAAGTAATGTTAAATCGTTTTAATCCGTTCTGACACCCTGAATGTTTACCATGAACGTAAACATGAAGCTAACCCAGGCTAACCGTACGTTCGCGTTAGCGTAATCTTCCGTACGAAAGATTACGCTAACATGAACGTGTAAAAATAAAAAAAGGGTTATGAATAGGATTTCTTACCTTTGTGGTGGACGGTGGGGAGAGAAAAATCATCAAAAGTTTTTCAACCTCTTCCAAAACTTGCGGCAGTTGCTTGCTCATAGCGCTAACTTCCTTAGCCGCATCATTCGATTTCGCAGCCTCCTTATTCTTTACTATCGTACTGATAGTAGATTTAGCCATGCTGTATTCACTAGCAAGATCGGAAATTCGTACACCTCTTTCATATTTAGCTATTATGTCTTTCTTAAAGGCAATAGTTATACGAACAACTTGTCTTTTTTCACCTGTCCTGCTTGCACTGACCTTCTTCGGAGGCATAATTAGGGGCTAAAACACCCGTACGCCGCTCAGCATCGCACCCTAGCGTACCGGCGTTCGAACTCCGATTTTTTGACCGAACAGCGAAACAAGAATTTCTCAATATTTGGTCGAACGCCGATTTGTCCGAACTGAGAGGCGTTTGAAAACCGAGGTACCGCTGTACATACAAAAAATGTACTATTGAACTGTCATGATGATATGTCATAATTACTGATGTGAATCACCTCTGCCTCGGACTCTGATTGGCTCCCCGTCCCTATTTAAACCCACTCCTATCTGTCAGTCCGTCTGCAAACCTCAGTGTATACTAGGCAAGCCTTTTTCGAAGGTTAATTAGCCCGTCTAAATTATCCCTAAGTGTGAATGAGCGAGTGAGCTGACCATCTTTGTGTGCCCTGTGACTGGATGGGAACCAGCTGGGATGGGCTCCAGCACCCCCGCGACCCTACTAAGGATAAGCGGTGCAGATATATATACATTATTTTTAAATGCAACCCTTGCTCTGTTTTAATCCCATGTGTCTTATCAGGTGCGCCCTATCACGCAGAAATGAATGTACAGTGGAACCTCGGTTTTCGAACGCCTCTCAGTTCGAACAAATCTGAGTCCGACCAAACATTTCGAGAAATTCTTGCTTCGCTGTTCGGTCAAAAAATCTGAGTTTGAACGCCGGTAATGCGTGAGTGCGTACGCTAAGATGCGATGCTAAGCGGCGTACGGGTGTAGATGGCTCTTTTCCTGACCAACTGTTATCGTGTGCGGACGTGTTTCGTTTTGTTTTCGCTTTTAATATAGCTGTACGAAGTGTTTTAGCCGCTAATTATGCCTCCGTAGAAAGTCAGTGCAAGCAGCAAAGTTGCTACAGGTGAGAAAAGAAAAGTAGTGCGTACAACTATTGCATTTAAGAAAGAAATAATGGCAAAAAATGAAGAAGGTGTGGTGACCTTGCTAGGGAATACCCCACCGTCCACCTGCGCCTTCTGCTGACCACCACAAAGGTAATAAATCCGATTCATTATTCTTTTATCGTTTTTTTTGTTTTGTTTTTTTTTACATGTTCGTGTTAGCGTAATCTTTCGTACAGAAGACTACGATAACGCGAACGTACGATTAGCCTGGGTTAGCTTTGTTTACGTTAAACATTCAAGGTAAACATTCAGGGTGTTGGAACAGATTAAAACGATTAACATTATTTTTAATGGGAAAAATGATTTCGGTGATCGAACGAATCGGTTTTCGAACAGGGTTCCGGAACGGATTATGGTCGAGAACCGAGAATCCACTCTACTTGTTATAAGTAAGATTACACTTATGTAATGAGAGTCATTTTCCATCAATTACAAATTACTGTACTCATTTGGTCCTAATGATTGTATCTCTATTAGAGAAGGTTATACAAAGTTTCAATGCAGTACCACAGTGTCTATACTGCAAAGTTCCTGGAAATGTTTCTTTCTGTGGGCCCTCTCGGGATGTCCATAACGCCAGTCTTGGAGTCTTTTCGCGGCGCCAACTCTTGACGGAGAAGTATTCTCCAAGCCGTTTGGAGGTCAACGGGGTGCATCTCTCGTTCTCTCCTCTTCGCTTCCTCCTCCGTTTGCGTTTTAACACCAGAGCGATGCGTCCTCCGAGACGCCACGCAGGATGGGGAGTATCGATCCGATGCCCCCCCGATGACCTGCTTGAGAAATGTGCCTTTGGAATTTTCTAGGACTAGATGACCAGAAATGTGTGGGGGGGTATGTGGGTAAAAAAAAAAGATAGTTATACACATTTTTGAATATTGTAATCCTTTGCTACTTTGCGTTTGGTACTTAGTGGCATTGTTGCACTGTGGGTTGAAATATTTATGGCAGGGGTGTCAAACTCATTTTAACTCTGGGGCCACACGATAGAACAAACATTCTGTCGGAGGCCGGACTAGTAGATTAAAGAGAAAGAAAAAGAGTGATAAAGATATAACAGAAAGAGGGAGAGCGTGAGTAACAAAAGAGATAAAAATGAGAAGTCGTGAGAGAGGGGGAGAGAAAGAGAGCGGAAGAAAGAAATCCAAAGAGAAATAGAAAGACAAAAGGAGAGAAAAGAAAGCACAAAGGGTAGGAAGAGAGAGAGAAAAAGGAAGTTAGAGCAAAAGTGAGAGAGTGATCGAGAAGAGGAGAGAGTGATCGAGAAGAGGAGAGAGCGAGAGAGAGTGATCGAGAAGAGGAGAGAGCAAGAGAGAGTGATCGAGAAGAGAAGAGAGCGAGAGAGAGTGATCGAGAAGAGGAGAGAGCGAGAGAGAGTGATCGAGAAGAGGAGAGAGCGAGAGAGAGTGATCGAGAAGAGGAGAGAGCGAGAGAGAGAGAGTGATTGAGAAGAGGAGAGAGAGAGAGAGAGTGATCGAGAAGAGGAGAGAGCGAGAGAGAGAGAGAGTGATTGAGAAGAGGAGAGAGAGAGAGAGAGTGATCGAGAAGAGGAGAGAGCGAGAGAGAGAGAGAGTGATTGAGAAGAGGAGCGAGAGAGAGAGAGAGTGATTGAGAAGAGGAGAGAGAGAGAGAGAGAGAGTGATGGAGAAGAGGAGAGAGAGAGAGAGAGAGAGAGAGAGAGAGAGAGAGAGAGAGAGAGAGAGAGAGAGAGAGAGAGTGATGGAGAAGAGGAGAGAGAGAGAGTGATGGAGAAGAGGAGAGAGAGAGAGTGATGGAGAAGAGGAAAGAGAGAGAGAGAAATACAAGTACAGTGTCTTTGTTCACTTTTCTTTTGCAACATCATGTTGACATATTTCAACCTGCAGCTTGTTTTTCTCTTGCGCTTCCCTCAGCGTTGTCTGGCGGGCCGGATTTAATCCCTTAAGCGGGCCTGATGTGGCCTGCGGGACGCCTGTTTGACACCTGTGATGTATGGAGATCTGATATCCCAAATCATTTCTTTTAGCGGGTCATTTTGGTCATGCCTAGTGGCTATTTTGCCATTGGGTCCTGCTCAAAGTGAACTGCACAAATAAGCAGTGATCTTATATCCCCAGTCGCATTTATGTTGCAAGTGGGGCCAAGCAGAGCTAATTTACGACAGGCACTGTTGTTTCTTTTTGCCATTCCATGTACCAAAAAATGAACTGCACTTGTGCGGCCGTTATCCATTATCTCTTTTCATACATAGCTGGAATCGAGGACGGGCAGAGAGCACTTTTGTCAGGCCGAGCAGCCATTCTGTCCACCAAAACATAAACTGTACTCATCCGGCCGTGACTCCTTATCCCTTATTGTGTATTGCTACAAGCGGGGTCTAGCATCTATTTTTGGCATTATTGGTAATGAAACTGAAACAAACTGGCTTTGAGCCTGTATCCCCGACTGAGATTGCGTATTGCTGAGATTGGGGACCGGCAGACCCACTTTTGGCAGGAGGCGACTACCTAAAATGAACAGCACTGATTTGGCTGTGATCCATTATTCTTAGTCGATTATTGCTGAGAGCAAGGGCTGAAAAGGGACTTTTTCTTTTTTGATTTCGGCCGCAAAAGTTTGTCATTATGGTATGCAAAAAATGAACGGAACTGTTTTGGCTGCACTCCTGTATCCCTTGTGGACTGGAGCTGCTAGGGACTAGCAGAGCACATTTTAATTCAGCCTGGTGGCTTTTTTTTCTGTTACTGTTATTTCCACCCAAGATGAAAAGCTCTCATCTGGCCGCAATCCTTTATCCTGAATCCCATATTGATGGTAGCAGAGAAAACGGTAAACTTTAGACGTGGTGTGCTGTTCTGGCCCTCCATTAATGGAATACAATGTTGTAGCAACAATCTATTATCCCAAGTTGACTATTGCTGAGAACATGGGTTCCAGCATTTTTTTTTCCAGTTCAGGCTATTGAAGCATGCCACTGCAACCTGCCTGAAATGAACTGCACTGTTTTGCCGCAATCCTATATCCCCTGTAGACTGGAGCTGCTAGGGACTAGCAGAGCACATTTTAATTTGGCCTGGTGGCTTTTTTTTTTCTGTTACTGTTATTTCCGTCTAAAATGGAAAGCTCTCGTCTGGCCACAATCCTTTATCCCGAATCCCATATTGATGGTAGCAGAGAAAATAGAAGTAGACTTTAGACGTGGTGTGCTGTTCTGGCCCTCAATTAATGGAATACAATGTTGTAGCAACAATCTATTATCCCAAGTTGAGAACATGGGTTCCAGCACTTTTTTTTCCAGTTCAGGCCTTTGAAACATGCCGCTGCAACCTGCCTGAAAGGAACTGTACTGTTTTGCCGCAATCCATTGTGTCGTGCTTTTTTTTTCCTGTTCCCTCCGCTTGAAATGAACAGCACCCATGTGATCGATTATCAATGGCCGTCACAAGACACGTGTTTTCATGTTATTTAGACGAACGATTGAACAGAATAATAATTAAAAGAGCAACCAACTAATGTTATTTGTGGGTTATTTAATACGATTTGCCCTAAGGAACGCTTTTTTTTGGCATATTTTGGTTCCAACATTTTAAAAACTTTGGGCACAATTAAAAATCCAATTAACACTTCCCGTTGCATTAAATTTGCCACCTGACCCAATATTTATGAACGAACATATTTTCTAAATTGAGCGCCCTTTGGCCAATAAGGAAGCTTAAATGCTATTTATTTGTCAGTATTGGGGGCAAAACGGGAAGTAAACATCCCGAGATTAGAACATCTGGCACTCGGTGATACCGTTTCAATTTAAATGTTGATTAGGCAGCTTCTAAACCATGCCAAATATCCTTTATTAATTGTGCGGGGAGAATGGCTGACATTTTGGAAGGTCCCTGCAGGTAAAAATAACGCTAACTCTTTGATGAAGCATTGTTATTTTGTCAACTAGTGGCCCATTTCATTACCGTAAATTCCGGACTATAAGCCGCTACTTTTTTCCCAAACCTTCAACCCTGCGGCTTATTCAGTGATGCGACCAATTTATGTAATTTTTCTAACGGCCGCCAGCGGCGCTCGAGTTCAAGGCCTATGACGCAGCTTATATTACAAAGTGTCTTTCCCATACTAAAGGAGTACAATTTTGATGATGACAGTTATAGGGAGGAAGATGAGAACGTTTTACCGTGGGGGGGGTTGTAGAGGTTTATTGTTCTATATTCTTTATCATTATCTGTTTTCGGTCAAATCATAATACGCTACAAAGCCAACAGGCCGAGACACTTGCTTACAGCCAAGAGGCTGAGTCAAGGTCCTAGCCATAGGGCCACATAATGTACACAGTTTAAAAACCACAGCCAGTTCCATATATACGGTATGTTTTTTTTAACAGACACTTTAACCGTATTACGAGCGTCTTGTTAGTAGCGTTTTGCTACCCTTCACAGGCACGGTGTACCGTCTTTCTTTGTAAATACGTGTAACCATGTATAATATGTATTTGCAAATGTATATTTTTGTAATGTATTTATTTGTATTTGTTTTGGACACTTATTCTGATAAGTCTTGCACTGACCAATTAAAAAGAAGGGGGGACCGGTAAAGGTGAGTGTTTGTGGACACGGCAGCCAAAGATGGATATATATTTTTCCCACCCTTACCTTTGGAAATATTCACTTTTTTTCCTTGGATTACTTTTAACAGGACCTGGACTGTGTCTAGGTCTGCATCAAATTTTAAGTATTGGTATCATTTTCCGTTGCTCTCGCCAGCTGTGGTTTTTAAACTGTGTATTCTGTGGTTTTTGAACTGTGTGCTGTGGTTGTCGCCTTGTGGCTAGGACCTTGACTCAGCCTCTGTGCTGGGAGCAAATGTCTTGGCCTCTTGGCTTTGTAGTATACAGGGAGTGCAGAATTATTAGGCAAGTTGTATTTTTGAGGATTAATTATATTATTGAACAACAACCATGTTCTTAATGAACCCAAAAGTCTCATTAATATCAAAGCTGGAAGTTGGAGTGGGGCTTTTTTAGTTTTAGCTATTTTAGGAGGATATCTGTGTGTGCAGGTGACTATTACTGTGCATAATTATTAGGCAACTTAACAAAAAACAAATGTATACCCATTTCAATTATTTATTTTCATCAGGCAAACCAATATAACAGCTCAACATTCACAAATATACATTTCTGACATTCAAAAACAAAACAAAAACAAATCAGTGACCAATATAGCCACCTTTCTTTGCAAGGACACTCAAAAGCCTGCCATCCATGGATTCTGTCAGTGCTTTGATCTGTTCACGATCAACATTGCGTGCAGCAGCAACCACAGCCTCCCAGACACTGTTCAGAGAGGTGTACTGTTTTCCCTCCTTGTAAATCTCACATTTGATGAGGGACCACAGGTTCTCTATGGGGTTCAGATCAGGTGAACAAGGAGGCCATGTCATTAGTTTTTCTTCTTTTAGACCCTTTCTTGCCAGCCACGCTGTGGAGTACTTGGATGCGTGTGATGGAGCGTTGTCCTGCATGAAAATCATGTTTTTCTTGAAGGATGCGGACTTCTTCCTGTACCACTGCTTGAAGAAGGTGTCTTCCAGAAACTGGCAGTAGGACTGGGAGTTGAGCTTGAGTCCATCCTCAACCCGAAAAGGCCCCACAAGCTCATCTTTGATGATACCAGCCCATACCAGTACCCCACCTCCACCTTGCTGGCGTCTGAGGCGGACTGGAGCTCTCTGCCCTTTACCGATCCAGCCACGGGCCCATCCATCTGGCCCATCAAGACTCACTCTCATTTCATCAGTCCATAAAACCTTAGAAAAATCCGTCTTGAGATTTTTCTTGGCCCAGTCTTGACGTTTCAGCTTGTGTGTCTTGTTCAGTGGTGGTCGTTTTTCAGCCTTTCTTACCTTGGCCATGTCTCTGAGTATTGCACACCTTGTGCTTTTGGGCACTCCAGTGATGTTGCAGCTCTGAAATATGGCAAAACTGGTGGCAAGTGGCATCTTGGCAGCTGTACGCTTGACTTTTCTCAGTTCACGGGCAGTTATTTTGCGCCTTGGTTTTTCTACACGCTTCTTGCGACCCTGTTGACTATTTTGAATGTAACGCTTGATTGTTCGATGATCACGCTTCAGAAGCTTGGCAATTTTAAGAGTGCTGCATCCCTCTGCAAGATATCTCACTATTTTTGACTTTTCAGAGCCTGTCAAGTCCCTCTTCTGACCCATTTTGCCAAAGGAAAGGAAGTTGCCTAATAATTATGCACACCTGATTTAGGGTGTTGATGTCATTAGACCACACCCCTTCTCATTACAGAGATGCACATCACCTGATATGCTTAATTGGTAGTAGGCTTTCGAGCCTATACAGCTTGGAGTAAGACAACATGCATAAAGAGGATGATGTGGTCAAAATACTCATTTGCCTAATAATTCTGCACTCCCTGTATTATGATTTGACCGATAACGAATAATGGATAATTGAATATGAATATGAAATAGAATATAGAACAAAAAACCTCTACAAAATCCCCCCCTCAGTTAAAATCGCGGGACTCAAAGTAGGGTTTGGGTTAGTTTTGTGATTGTGTTACATGTTTTAATGTGGGTGCATGAGGCTTATATAAAGGTGCGGCTTGTGTGAGTACAAAAGCGGTTATCCTCTTAAAATGTGGTGGGTGCGGCTTATAATCAGGTGCGCTCTATAGTCCGGATTTTACGGTACTTTACTCCATAATATCCTTGAACATTGCGTCCTTTTCACATTTCTGCAAATGTGGGCGTGGTTTATTTGTATTTTACTATTTCGCTGTTGCTAAAAACAAACGACAGCTACAGGCTAACTTCAGTTTTACATTTCTTTTTCCCCAACTCACTTTGATTGTAAGAATTTTTCACCTAATGAGCCAAAATGTCCTCAAAAGCGTATTGATTTTGTTTTCTTTTTATTTATTTTTACCTTGAACCACTGTGGAGTTAAGCAACTTTGTACACAGCCAACATTTTTATTTTATTATTGGCTTTCATGTAAGAGCTACACATAACCCCCCCCACCATGTTTTTTCCCCTTTTTATAATAACAATCTGCTTTCACTGCCTTGTGAACATATTGATTTGAGTAAATTAGAGAAAAATAATACTTAGAGGAAAAACACACAAAAAACACTTGGGGATCGATAGGGTAAAGTAAAAAAAATGAATCTTTAATTCCCTGCTGTTTTGCAGTTTCTATTGTTGAAAGAGGAAACTTTGAAAATAAAACTTGCAAATACTGTATTTAGGATTTTTTTCTCTCTTGTTTAAAGAAAAAATATTAATCAGAATATCAGGACCTGAACGGAAACAGGACCCAATCGCGTAACGTTTCTCACAAGTTTATTGAGATAAAGGATCCGATGCTCGCTGAACGCGGGAAGCGAGTCGCGATTGGATTGTGATCCGAAAACGGAAGTGGATCTTCCGTCGCGGGCGATGGCGGTGTCAGGAACGGAAAAGCAGGTCGATAGCTGGGACAGGAATGAAAAAAAACGTGGTCGGGTCGGAAACGGGTTGTAAGTCGGGACGGGAGAGCAGACGTGGTCGGGATCAAAACGGGTTGTAACCGGAGACAGACGGAAGTAAAAATGCGACAGGTGGGTGTCAGGGTTGAAAAAAGGCTTGCCTAGTAAAAACAGAGGTTCGCTGATGGACTGACAAAAGGAGAGTGACAGGACTGGGTTTAAATAGCAGGGAGGCCAATCTGTCAACAAGCCGCAGCTGGCGCCACACGGGCGGGGCCAATTGGGAGCCATGGCAACCGTGACACAGAAATGCCAGTATGTTATTTCCAAGAGGTAATCTATTATTGTAAAAGTAATAAAAATTATCCATATTTTTCTGCACAAAAAAGTTGTACTAAAGTGACCTCATAAATGTAAAAATGTCGGAGAAAAAAATGATTTAAATATGTTGATATTCAATATTAGGTTCAGGATAATTTGAAATCTTTTGTTTTAGTAAAACGAACCAAAACAATTACATTCATATTTTCAATTATAATTTTGCTGGTTTTAAATGTCAATTTTTTCATTTTATAAAAACCCTTGCACTCAATTATACAAACGAATGAATATATTGAGTGTGATAAGAAAAAATCATATTCAAATAGATAAACCACAGAAATTATTATGTTAGTTTTAAAACTGCTGTTACGATTTTTAATTGGATCTCTGTGAACATTGTTTTTATTGGTCTACTGTTGCTGAGTTAATTACACCGGTTTTAAATGCTATTTTTCATTTACAAAGTTTATCTTATTAAAAAAATACTTATTGTAATTAGTAACTTAAGTGGTTCTTAAAATGAATGTCAAAATAAGAAAACAATAAAATGAAATCCTACAAGTAGCCGTAGCAATTTAGTCAAATGAAAATATTTAAAGATGCATATTAAATATAATTTCATTTAAAAAAAATGTCTTTGAATGTTCAGTTATTATCTTATGTTGATTATAAATCCAATTTTTTGAATTTATAGAAGCTGTTATTATTTTATATAAAACATTAAAAAAATACTAAAATGCTTTTATAAATACAATTGTTTTATGACATAAGAAAAATTATATCAATTACAAGGACAAAAAACTACGGAAGAAAACTCAAAGGAGGGCTGTGTCGCGTAAAATGTGAGCCCTATGTTTCCATACGACAGCGTCAGGGCAACCATACCATGGAAAATAGTGCCAGATTGCAACACTAACGTGTTCTTATGTGTTGTTGTGAAAGGGAGTTGGCCCAGTAATGGATCAAATTGCATTCACCTGTTATCGTTCCTCGAGGATTAAAGGAAACGTAGCCAGCTTACATTGACGCTGACGATCCAGAAAGAGTTGGGTGGCGTTTTAATGGATAACGTCCTGTGCTGTTCAATTTAGATGTATAAAAAGAGGAGTTGATGTGTAGGTGAAAGTTAAAGTATCGTGAGTATGTTTCAGATATTGAATAAATTGCAGTCAAACCCCCTGTTTTGCGCATGTTATGTATTATATGAAAAACGTTGGCAAAAACAAAGACTCATTTCATAATTGTTTCCAGACACCACTGCTGTGTTTTGTACCAGGAACGCATGCGTTTTGGAAAAGAGCAGCTTGCCATTTTCTTCGGTGCCACACACTTGAGGAATATGTCTAATTTACTCTAACACAAGTTGTGATTGATAGTACAATTTAATTTGATCTCTGTGAACATTGATTTTATTGGTCTACTGTTGCTGGGTAAAATGCAGCAAAAAAGTAGCAGCTTGTAGTCTCAATATAATGGTAAACTAACTTTTCTACACAACTACAACACAAAGGAAAGTTGCTGCCACTCTTATATATTAAGACCATACCTGTCAACTTATACCTTTCCCCCGTGTTTTGTACATTTTTGGGATTATTTCAAACCGTATATGCCGTGTAACAAGGTTTTAAACGTGAAATTGCAATTCCGATGTCTCGCCGCGTGTTCTTTTCTGGGAATATTCGGACTCTAAAAATATAGCTGAAGAGAAGCAACACTGAGGAGGACATTTATTACAAGGTTTCAAAATAAAGATAAAACAGAATAAAACCAAGATGTCCATGAGTATGCCCCCCCCAAAGACATCCAAGAATATTTTGGCCCCTCTTATAGTAAAAAAGTTGTACATGCAGCATTTCAGACTCTCAGAATTCAGACCTCACCTTACAAAACAAAAAACGGGAACTCCCTCGACAAGTTTAGTACTGCACATTGCGGAGTCTTCAAGGTTGTATGATAAGACCAGGGGTCGGCAACCTATGGCACGCGAGAGATGAATCAGTGGCAGGCATGGCAAAACAACCATGATTTTTTTTTCATGCGCATTTTTAGGTGAAATTCAAACATTTTCAGTTGCACGCTTATTTAGAGGATTTACGGTAGCGCCCCTCCCTCTCCCCTGCTCCGTGTGTGAGTCTATCGGCGCCGCGCTTCGAACAGAAATTCTGAAATTTCCAAACCAAATGAAGATTTCGAAATCGGAATGTCAAAGATAGTCATTATTAAGACTCTTTGGTGGCTGTATTTACACAGATAAAATACATATATTGTTAAAAACTACATCGTGATAGCAGCAGCAAAAGTACTCACGACGCTCTCATGTCGGTTGAGAAAGGAAGAGAGATAGCCCAAAGGGCGGGCGTGGTTTATTATACGTCAGTGAAAACAGTACACACATGAGCACGACTTCACAATAAAATAATATAAGATTGATAAACGTACAAGAGATATAATTAGACTGATTATTGAAACGTTGTTTTATGTATGTGTGTGTGTGAGAAAGATTGTTTTTGTATTTAGGAATATAAAAACAAGTTATTTACATTAGACAGAATTCTGAGAGATTTACATCCAAAACGGCCACCTTGACAGGAATAAAGCAAACATTTGATTTGAAAAAAAATCTTGTACTTTTTTGGGGGGGCGGCGGGGATGGGGGGGAGGGATTTGTCGGCCACCCAGGCGGAGACGTTTTGTGAGTTGTACGCCCGACGTGATAGTTTCTGAAATAAGATTTTATTGATGAATGATATTGTAGCTGTCCATATCACTTGATTTTGATTGTAGTCCATTGTTGATGAAGAATAGTTGAAGTCATGGATGTCTACAGGCCTTTCCACATGTTGCTCACATTCATTTTTTCAGTTTGTTGATGAACACAAGTATTGGAAGATAAATTGGTCAGTTATACAATTTCAATGTATATCCACGTTATATATTCGGACTGGTTTAAAATGACTGCTCTGTTGGATATACCAAAATTCTTGTGCGAGTCATTTATCTTGGTGTGGTACACTGATTTACAAGGACATTTGAAAGTGGCACTCCACACTGAAAAGGTTGCTGACCCCTGGATAAGACCATTGCTGTGAAGTGCAGACGCTGCACGACTGAACGGACGATCGTTCGTAAGTTGAATTTGTTCGTAAACTGCTTCAGTGCTATATTTTGTATGTTTAAGGTTTATATAAGTATGTTTGAGGCTTGTATAAGTAACATGTATTGTTGCGTACTAAAAAAATAAACATTTCATTAAATGCTAGTCTATAAAGATAAATCAAGTTGAGTTTAACTTACTTTTGGGAGATGCGCTTCAAGAGGTCCTCCTCAGTGGTAAAAAGTGGCCCAAAAAATCTTGTTGGGAGTCATTAGGTGACCAAACCCCCCAATTCCAACTGAGCAGGGAGGCAATGGGTACCAATGTTATAGTCCTAGGTATGACCCGGCCGAGACTCGAACCAGCACCCTACCTCCAAGGCCACTGAGATGGTAGATGATAGATAATAATAAATACTAAATACACGTAAATGTACGCACAGAGTGAAGGCTAAATACATGAACAAGGATTTCAGGACCATAACACACATCGCTTGTGCTAGTTTAGCGCTTTGTCCATGCTCAGCCAATCACAGCGGCGACAAACTTAAACCCAAACTTTCCCCACTTCAAAATATAACCAGATTACTGTTTTTTGACACGAGCATTGTTCCGAGCTCTTGACAATCCACCCCCGCCGACGCACGTTTGATAAAATTATTAGCGGATTTGTATACGCGTTGACACCTGCGCCCGCCACCAGGGGAATGTAAATAATCCCGTCACACGGCGGCGGCGGCTCATCTGAGACCAACTAATCCCGCGTTTAAGGCGGTTACAGCGACCCCGCCCATTAACAGAGGCTTCATAAAACCCGAGATTAGCATAAATTAGAAACGTCGGCTAACTCAGACGTGTCACTCGTGCCGTCCCGTATCAACGCTTGGCCTCCTCCAACCCGGCCAATCCATCTTGAGGAGTAAAAGAGGAAAAAAGAAACTCCTTCCCTGTGTAACAAATGAAACAGAGCCCAGGGAAAGTGGAGAGATGTTAAAAGTGGAGGAGTCAGCGGATAGAACTAAGCTTGTGTGACGACCTCTCTCCTCGTCCTGCGTTTCTTTTTTTTTGTCTTTTGTGTGCTGCTGCAGGTTTCCTTGGTCTACGTGACTCAGAGGAAAAAAGATGAATGAATCACACAGTAATTTCGATCTTATTGAATTGATTACGTCGTGTATAAAAAAAAAAAAAAACCCAAATGATTCATATCTGCTACTAAACAACACACTCAATATCGATCATTGATTATCAATAAAGATGATTTAAATTGTTGGAATTTCTTGTCAATTGATCATCTGACTCCAATTTGTGACTTTTTTTTGCCCAATTTCGTTGTCACAACTGCCCAATTTCGTTGTCACAATATGTTAACCCATTTTGTAACAATGACAATAAAGGTATATTCTATTCTATTCTATATTTCCCAATCACCACTCATCCAAACAATTTGCGCGCTCTTTTCTGCATAGAAAGTTCTCAGAAGCCGGCATTTTCACTCACGAGTGGATTTATTTCTAACACACAAATCGATACTGCTCTGCACGCCTCTCCTTCCAAAAGCCGACTCTTCTCCTTCTTCCGAGTTGCTCAGCAAAGCATCTCCTCCGCCACTTGGCTGGTTCCCATTGGTCTCCCGTTCAACGTCCTCTGCCTCGGCCCCCAGACAGCTGGTCACCTCCCACTGCCTGAGAGCTGCCCCACGTGATCTACTCCACAAAACTTTTGCACAAAACACAGAGTCCAACAGATAAACCCAAATTCAAACTTCCATATTCCTTTAATATATACAGAGTAGCTTGCTTCAATTATCGTCGGTTCACTGATATCGAGTTGAATTGTCTTTATTATTGATATCAACGCATCGTGCATTGTGTTCTACAAACCACAACAAATGCTACCGCTGGGGCAGGGTGGGGAGACCTCGTGTGTCGGGTGGGCGTGACTGCCTGTGTGCATGACTGTGATAGGCTGGTGTATGCTGTCAATCAAACAGCAAGGCAGGCGCACAAGTCAATGTGGCCACTAAAAACCAAGTGTAAAGCACGGCGACCGCTAACTTTTAGCAACATTGAAAAGAAATTCATCAATTAAATCGGACTATGAGGAATTTAAAAGAGCGCCAAGGAATGCTAATCAGCAGCGGGTGCTCCGTGGATTGTTGTCAGGTCCAGGAAAGGACTGAGGCGGTGTTGAGAGAGAAAGCAATCGCGGTGCTTCGGATCCAGCTTACTGCGACGGCTAGGCTTTGCAACATCTTTCTTAAGCCACCCCACCCTTGGGGGCTTTTATGAAGGAACGTTGCTACCCTGTATATTTTTAGTGGTTGTGGTCCCTATTAACTGTGATAATTGAGGTAATACAGTACTTACATTTATGTTATAAAGTTTTTTACTATTTTCTTTCAAATGCAAATTTATTAAATTCTTTTTAAAAACAATTAACTATTTTTCGTCTTTATATGTATTATGGCTGGGTATTGTTATTTAGGTATAGCTGGGTTATAGATAAGTATGTAAATAGATATGTTCTCGAATGGATTTCAACTTATTTTTGCATTTAAAATCTATTATAAAATTATTCATTTATTTATCATGTACTAAATTATAAATATTTTTGAATTAAATGTAAACATTTATTTGTAATCCTCACTTTCTTAAATTAATTGTATGCTTCATCTATATGTATAATATATTTTAAAATTCAATTGAATTATTTTGAAGTCTCTAATCATATCATATTTTAAAATGAATTTTAATTTTTATATTTAAAATATTTAAAAACACTTAAACCTCATCTCATCTCATCATCATCCGTACCGCTTATCCTCATTAGGGTCGCGGGGGGGCTGGAGCCCATCCCAGCCATCTCCGGGCAGTGGGCAGGGGACACCCTGAACTGGTTGCCAGCCAATCGCAGGGCACACAGGGACAGACAACTCATTCGCTCATTCACACCTAGGGACAATTTGGACCGGCCAATTCAACCACTGCGCCGCCGTGCTGCCCAACACTTAAACCATCTTTAAATATACGTTAAAACAAATGTTAATTTCTTGTTTTTTATTTATATATAATTTAAAATGCTTAATTAAATTTATGGTACATGTTTAAATATAGTGCTTATATATATATATATATATATATATTTTTTTTTTTTAGTAAGTTACTCTTATGCTAAACTTAGCATAGTACAAAATCAATCAATCAAAAAATAGCACAGTCTCATTAGCAAGACTAATAGCTTTCTCATGTAAGGTGCCTTATATTTCAATATTTTAAGTGAATAATTCATCTTCTTAGCAGTTTGTAGTGAGGTCGAAGTTTCCGCTCAAGCTTTTGAAACGAGCCGGTCGGTCTTAACTCTGTGCCGCTCCACACAGTGACAATGCCAAGCGTGTTTCCGTTCAATCCTGACTGATCAACTTTTATTTCAGTACTTCATACCATTGAACGTCTTCTCAACCGTACTCATCAAAAAGTTACCTTTGAATCGTTTTTTTCATGAAAAGACTTCAAGGATAATCTAAAGTGGATGGAAAAAGTCGACAGAAACGCAGTCTCTGCGCATGGTTGGGTGATAAATATTCCGCAATCCGCTCTCCCCGGTCTCATATTAAGAAACAGGGGCTGGGAAAGTGCATTTTTATCTATCTTGTCGGTGTTTTTGCGGTTTTGTCTGCCAATAAGTGAACTGTACTTATGTGGCTGTGATCCATATTCCCCGTTTTCATATTGATGCAAACGGGGGACCAGTGGAGCGCATTTATATCCAGCCTCTGGCTTTTTTGCTTTTCTGTCCACCAATAAGTGAACTGCACTTGTGCGGCTGTGTTTCATTATCCCGATCACATATTGTTGCCAGCAGAGCACATTTTTGTCGGGCCTGGTATAATTTTTTTCATGATTTCCGCCTAAAATCACGCCATTGCATTACGGGTTAAACTATTCCACTCGGCATTCCTGATCGCATATTGCTATGCGCAGGGGCCAGCATAGTGCATTTCTGTCAGGCTTGGCAGCTTGTTTGTTGTTCTGTTAAGCAAAAGGTGAACTGTACTTGTGAGGCCACAATTCCTTATCGAAAACTCCCATTATCTCTGGCGCCTTCTCCCTTTTCCCCCCCTATCATTAATTCTTTGTGTTAATAAATTGTGTGTGTTCTATTTCAATCTGCCTGGTTCGTTTAATTAATTTTCTTGGGATTAGTTGATATCAGAACTCAAATAACTTAAAGTAATAACGTATTTTTTTTATTTTTTTTATCAGTGTAGGAAGTTATAGCATATTTTCAGAGAAAAAAAGATTTTTGGCGAAGCACCAGCATCACCTAGAGGGAAATTTGTTTACTGATTTCAGTAAAGCATAATTATTTTCAATCCGAACAATTTTCAAAATTAAAGGTATACAAATCCCATCTGCTATACTTTAGAACGACCCAACATCTTGCAAAGTCAGGGAAACTGGCAGTTAGAATGCCAGTTAAATAGGAGTTAACAGATAACCAAGGAAAATAGCATCCTGTGCTATATTAGCATGATTAAGATGGAGGCACATGAAAGTGTTCTCTAATTTGTATCGATGCAATGGCAAAGTACATGTTTTTGTTAAAATGCTTTATAGATTTTGTGAAACAGTGTTTTAGTAGCATGTTATAGATTCAACAAAATGTCCTTAAACTGTTGAGCAGCGAAGATGGCATTTTTTTTTTTTTTAGAATTTTTCAATTTTCTACAAGTTATCTAATTTTGATCGCCAGTGTATAACAATTTGGCAGCGCCTGGCAGGATAATTTAAATTCACTAACTTGATACCATCTTGACAGCAGGTAGCACCACGGTAATGGATTTATGACTTGTTTTTGGAACCTGGTCGTAGGTTGGCGGTTAGCTGTGTGTACAAGTTTACAAAAAAATTATATTTAAAAACAGATGGATTTGTACTTAAATGCAGACCTATATACCAGCTCAGTAGCCTAGATGGTAAGGCGCCCGCTTTGAGACTGGGAGGTCGG
This sequence comes from Urocampus carinirostris, assembly GCF_059441175.1. Taxonomy (NCBI): domain Eukaryota; kingdom Metazoa; phylum Chordata; class Actinopteri; order Syngnathiformes; family Syngnathidae; genus Urocampus; species Urocampus carinirostris. The sequence goes on along the minus strand of NC_142357.1, from coordinate 35,990,913 downwards.
TGGTTCGCGCCCCAGCCGAGTCATTCCTAAGACTTAAAAAGTGGTCGGCGGCGCCCTCTGTTCGCTGCAGCTGCATCGGCTCGCTACAACGGGTCAGGTGCAATCAACATTTCGTTCTGTGTACATTGTTACACAGAATGACAATACAAGGAAATTATTATTATTATTATTATTCATATACAGTGGAACCTCGGTTCTCGACCATATTCCGTTCCAGAACCCTGTTCGAACACCGATTTGTTCAATCACCGAAATAATTTTTGCCATGAAAAATAATGTAAATCGTTTTAATCCGTTCCAACACCCTGAATGTTTGCCTTAAATGTTTAACGTAAACATAAAGCTAACCCAGGCTAATCGTACATTCGCGTTATCATAATCTTCCGTACGAAAGATTACGCTAACATGAACGTGTAAAAATAAAAACATCAGGTCATTTACAAGTCCTTTAGCACCCGGGTCTCATTGGAAAAGGGGCTCCGTTCCAACACCCTCAATGTTTACCTGAATGTTCAACGTAATCATAAAGCTAACCCAGGCTAATCGTACATTCGCGTTATCGTAATCTTCCGTACGAAGGATTATGCTAACATGAACGTGTAAAAAATTAAAAAAAAAGCATAAAGAAAATAATTATGAATAGGACTTCTTACCTTTGTGGTGGTCAGCAGAAGCCATGCTGTATTCCCCAGCAAGATCGGAAACTCGCACACCTCTTTCATATTTAGCTATTATGTCTTTCTTAAAGGCAATAGTTGTACAAACTACTCTTCTTTTTTCACCTGTAGCAACTTTGCTGCTTGCACCGAACTTCTTCCGAGGCATAATTAGGGGCTAAAACACTCCGTTCACCAATATTAAAAGCGAAAGCAAAAAGAAGCAAGTGCGCACGTGATAACAGTTGGTCACGAGAGGTGGGGGCGATCTACATGATCTACACCCGTACGCCGCTCAGCATCGCACTCTGGCGTACGCATTCACGCATTACCGGCGTTCGAACTCCGATTTTTTGATCGAACAGCGAAGCAAGAATTTCTCGAAATTTTTGGTCGAACTCCGGTTTGTTCGAACTGAGAGGCGTTCGAAAACCGAGGTTCCACTGTACTATATACATCATTTTTGCTGTTCCATGTATTCCGTTACTCCCCAAGCCTGCACAAAATTGAGTCATTGTATTCATATTTAGTTTCTTTTGTCTTTTATTAGCATATTTGGTATTGGAGTAATCCAAAAGTAATTGAAAGTAATCCAGTTAAAGTAACCCTACCCAACCCTGACTATATATGTATGATAAAATATCAGAGATCAAAGCCAGGAGAGAAAGCTTACCGCGTGTTGTGAGTCATAATTTTATTCATATTTAGTTTCTCATCTCATCTCATTAGCCGTACCGCTTATCCTCATTAGGATCGCGGGGGGGGGCTGGAGCCCATCCCAGCCATCTCCGGGCAGTGGGCAGGGGACACCCTGAACTGGTTGCGAGCCAATCTTAGGGCACACAGGGACAGACAGCTCATTCACTTGTTCACACCTAGGGACAATTGGGACCGGCCAATTCACCTGAAATGCATGTTTTTGTTTCTTTTGTCTTTCTTTTGTCTTTCTTTTGTCTTTCATTAGCATATTTGGTATTGGAGTAATCCAAAAGTAATTGAAAGTAATCCAGTTAAAGTAACCCTACCCAACCCTGACTATATATATGATAAAATATCAGAGATCAAAGCCTGGAGAGAAAGCTTACCGCGTGTTGTGAGTCATAATTTTATTCATATTTAGTTTCTCATCTCATCTCATCTCATTAGCCGTACCGCTTATCCTCATTAAGATCGCGGGGGGGGGGGGGGGGGGTATGGCTGGAGCCCTTCCCAGCCATCTCCGGGCAGTGGGCAGGGGACACCCTGAACTGGTTGCCAGCCAATCCTAGGGCACACAGGGACAGACAACACATTCACTTATTCACACCTAGGGACAATTTGGACCGGCCAATTCACCTGAAATGCATGTTTTTGTTTCTTTTGTCTTTTTTTTGTCTTTCTTTTGTCTTTCTTTTGTCTCTTTTGTCTTTCTTTTGTTTTTCTTTTGTCTTTCTTTTGTCATTCTTTTGTCTTTCTTTTGTCATTCTTTTGTCATTCTTTTGTCATTCTTTTGTCATTCTTTTGTCTTTCTTTTGTCTTTCTTTTGTCTTTCTTTTGTCTTTCTTTTGTCTTTCTTTTGTCTTTCTTTTGTCTTTCTTTTGTCTTTCTTTTGTCTTTCTTTTGTCTTTCTTTTGTCTTTCTTTTGTCTTTCTTTTGTCTTTCTTTTGTCTTTCTTTTGTCTTTCTTTTGTCTTTCTTTTGTCTTTCTTTTGTCTTTCTTTTGTCTTTCTTTTGTCTTTCTTTTGTCTTTCTTTTGTCTTTCTTTTGTCTTTCTTTTGTCTTTCTTTTGTCTTTCTTTTGTCTTTCTTTTGTCTTTCTTTTGTCTTTCTTTTGTCTTTCTTTTGTCTTTCTTTTGTCTTTCTTTTGTCTTTCTTTTGTCTTTCTTTTGTATTTCTTTTGTCTTTCTTTTGTCTTTCTTTTGTCTTTCTTTTGTCTTTTGTCTTTTGTCTTTTGTCTTTTGTCTTTTGTCTTTTGTCTTTTGTCTTTCTTTTGTCTTTCTTTTGTCTTTCTTTTGTCTTTCTTTTGTCTTTCTTTTGTCTTTCTTTTGTCTTTCTTTTGTCTTTCTTTTGTCTTTCTTTTGTCTTTCTTTTGTCTTTCTTTTGTCTTTATTTTGTCTTTATTTTGTCTTTATTTTGTCTTTATTTTGTCTTTATTTGTCTTTATTTGTCTTTATTTGTCTTTATTTGTCTTTATTTGTCTTTATTTGTCTTTATTTGTCTTTATTTGTCTTTATTTGTCTTTATTTGTCTTTATTTGTCTTTATTTGTCTTTATTTGTCTTTTTTTTGTCTTTTTTTGTCTTTCTTTTGTCTTTCTTTTGTCTTTCTTTTGTCTTTCTTTTGTCTTTCTTTTGTCTTTTATTAGCATATTTGGTATTGGAGTAATCCAAAAGTAATTGAAAGTAATCCAGTTAAAGTAACCCTACCCAACCCTGACTATATATATGATAGAATATTTTTTCTCCCCTTGTTTTGCATCATATAGTGTACTTTCCAGCATAATCGGCAAAGCAAACCTTGATCTCCCTACAACACTGGACAGGAAATCTCGAAACCGGAGAGCCCGCAGTAACATTTGCACAGGATCCATTCTGGAGCTTGCAAACAAAAAGGGACAAAGCCGGGCCTTCCCTGGATACCCGGCTCACCACGTTGGCGACCGGGGTCATATGCTGCCGGCTCACTGGCCCGCTTGGCACGGCGACCAGCTTTTGGACGCTTTCGTTCCCGCACATAAATACTTGGCTCGCTCGCTCGCATTCTTTGCTGGGCTTGAAGAAAAGCCGGCGGGTTCACCAGGGGAACAGAAAAAAGCCCTTCGGTCTTGGCGCGTGTTTCCATGCCTCTTCTCACACTGTCGTTTTCAGAAGACAGGCGAGACATATGCGAGGGTCTACCCGTCATGGTTTCTTCTCCCTTTCCGTGACGGCGGTGGGCGAGCTTCGAGGTAGGGTTTGAGTGCCACCCGGCATTCTGGGTGAGAAAATGCAACGCGATTGTTACGCTCTGGGGAGCTAGCGAGCCATTTGGGGGACTAAACGCTGAAACTGGGTTGTTCATCGGCTGAGAGAGAAGCAGGGGCATACAGATATAAATATATAGTGTCAGGACCAGAACGGTAACAGAACCCAATTGTGTAACGTTTGGCACAAGTTTTATTGAAAGAAAGAGGATCCGGTGTTCGCTGGACGCGGGAAGCAAGTCGCACTCGGATTGGGATACGAACACGGAAGTGGATCTTCCGTAGCGAGCGATGGCAGTGTCACGGACGGAAAAACTGGTCGGTAGCCGGGACTGGGAGAGCAAATTGTGGTCGGGGTCGGAAACGAGTCGTAAGCCAGGACGGGAGAGTAGACGTAGTCGGGATCAAAAATGGGTCGTAAGTCGGGATGGGAGAGCAGACGTGGTCGGGATCAAAACAGGTCGTAGCCGGAGACAAACGGGAGCAAAAACGGGACAGGCGGGAGTCAGGGTCAAAAAAGGCTTGCCTTGTATAAACAGAGGTTTGCAGACAGACTGACAACAAGGTTTGGCAGTACTGGGTTTAGGTAGGGACAGGGAGCCAATCAGAGCCCGCAGCAGTTGGCGCCAAATCAGCGGGCACAGGTGGTTCACATCGGTAATCATGACATATAGATATAGATAGTTCAATAGATCGATATCGAGATAGAGAGATATGGATACAGATCGGTAGACTCGTCCCTGTTTTTATCCCTTTTTATTTTTTGGCATGATGAATGATAGCAATGAATAATAAAAAATAAAAAGGAGATCTTTTTGAAATGGCAGCGCGCCCAACATGTAGAGCACCCTGTGTCTCATGTAAAGTGGGGGGTTGTAAGGTTGGGTGTCTCGCCCCAAGACTGGGAGGTCACTGGTTCGAGCCTTGGTCGAGTCATACCTAATAGTTATTTTTGGGGTAAATTTGATGTTATTGTGCGATCATTCATTTTTAGGGAGCTCAATAGATAGATAGATAGATACTTTATTAATCCCTGTAGGGAAATTCACACTTCCAGCAGTATCCTTGTGTTAAAAAATAAAATAATAAAATAAAAGATACAGAATACAAAAATACCCAATATAACGTGTTGATACAGAGTATTTAAATAGTGCTACGGAAAATACACACTGAAATAAAAATAGGGTAATCTGCAAATATGGGGCTAGGGTTTAATGTGGGCTTTTACTCCCCCGGGTGGAATTAAAGAGGCTCATGGCATGAGGAAGAAATGCTCTCCTCAGTTTGTGAGCTTCTGTATTAATCGATACATAATATTATCATTGCTCTTTTTTTTATTTTATGTGCATGTGTGTGTCTTTTAAGCTCTATAGTATATCGCTTCATAATACACCGGCCATTCCCGTGCATCTTTGACTCCTAGCTGGTTCAAGCAGACAGGAAACCCACATAGGTGAATAACAGATGTAGCATTGTGATACCTGATTTCACCTTTATCAACTCAGCTTTCTGAACCAAAGCGGTAAAAAAATATAGATTTGGGCTGAGGTGGTGGGTCTAACAAGCACATGGTCTCAATGTCCTTCACCAGATGTAGTTTCACAGAGGCCAGTGTGTATTTTTCGAAGAAAACTAAAGGAGGATCGTTTACATTTCCATCTAAATGCGACTTGTGACCAAATGCGATCTCCTGTGACTTTTAAACATCTGCGAGGAAGAGGACACGGCTTTGTAAGCGGAAGTACTCATTGATGCTAACGTTGATGCTAAATCTAGTTATTGTGCTATTGGAGGCAGAAGAGAGTTGTCTCTCCAAATATCATTTAAATCCAAAACCTCACTTTCCCACCATTGAATGCATTCTGTGTTTTCATCCACTATGTTAAATATTTATATGTTACGCAGAAGATCATGGAAACCAAGCAGCCGCATGAAATGTGCCTATATTCGACTCCCCTGCAAAATCTAGCTCTCTAAGCACAGTTCAGGTGGATTCTCTCACAACAGCAGCGGCTGCAAGCAATGGGCCCCATCTTGGGGTGTGCCCTGTGTATTTGTTAAATACGGAAATAGAACGGAAACTGCGCCTTTTAACACTGAGCCCCCTATGGTCATGAAAATCCAGAATATATTTTATACATTCGGTTATCCCTCACTCCTTTGCGCTCCGTACTTCGGTGCATTGTGAGTTAAAAAATACTCCTTGATCCAGTATCCTCTATCACGTATTGCTGAGAGCGGGGGCTGGCATAACAAATTTTTGTTCATCTTGGCAGCTCCTATTTGCCATTTGTCGACCAAAAAGTCAGCTGCACTTGTGTGGCCATGATCCATTATCCCGAATTTAATTTTTCTGCAAGTGAGGACCGGCAGAAGGTGCTTTTGTCCAGAGGCGTGCCATTCTTGCCATCCTGAAATGAAATACTCTGTTGTGGCTGTGATCCATTGACTATTGCCGGAGGCGAGAGAGCAGAGTGCTTTTTTCATTTTAGTTCTGGCAATTGAAGGGTGAAATGTGGCCCACCTGAAATGTACTGTGCTTCTTTGGCTGGGATCCATTATCCCTGGTAGAATATTGCTGCGAGCAATTTCAAGTCAAGTCGCATTTATTTGTGACGCCTTTGATCACGAAATGTCTCAAAGGACTGCACAGGTTACAATGACACCATTCCTTGATCTTAAACCAACATGCGGGCAAGGAAAAACACAAAACCTCAGCATGAGGAAAATAAGAAACCTTGAAAAGGGGTCTCGGGGTCTCACGAGTGGTAATCCTCCCTGCAGGATGACCAGGGTGTAATAGATTTAACATTGGGTAACACAAAACGGTGAACATCAATAAAAGGAAAACATAGGTACTATGTAGAAATGTATGGAGAAATTTGTCCAGAAAGTGCATGACAGCAACGAAACCTTCAGCTGTGTTATCTGACTTTTTTTTACCAATACTGTCACGGTTGCCATGGCGCCCAATTGGCCCTGCCCATGTGGCGCCAGCTGTGGCTCATTAATAGATTGGCTTTCCGTCTTTTTAAGCTCAGTGCGCTCTCTCTTACTTGGTCAGTCCGTCAACGAACCTCTGCCCTGCAAGACGTGAGTTTTGACTCGGTCCTGTTTTCCTGTTGGTATTCCCGCTCCGGTATGGTGCCCGTTTATTTTTGTCGGTTTCCAGTTCATTCTCGTCTAGTTTTGTCCTGTTTATTATTCTTTTGAGTTTCCGTTCTCGTCTGGTTTGTCCTGTTTATTTTTCTATATCCTGTTTTATTATCTATCCCATCTGTCCTGTCCGGTGTCGCCCCATCTGTGTGATATCAACTCAGGCAATTGCTATCGATCCGGTCGGCCTCTGGATTCCTATCATTTCACGCCAGACTGCTGCCTAACGTGCCTGACTCCCCATTTCCTGTAAATAAAAGGCTTGTGTGAGATACGTCACGCGTTTGGGTCCTGATCCGGTTCTGGTTCTTGAAAAATACTGCAGCAAAAAAAAAAATACTCCTGTATTGTATTGGATCTCGATTTGTATGAACATCGGGTCGTTCACGTACTGAGGTATTACTTTATACTATTAGTTATTTTGTGATTTTCGGCAGCCGTTAGTTCTTAATTGTCACGGTCGCCATGACGACCAGTATGCCACGCCCCCGAACTCAAGCTGAAGCAGATCAGCTGATTGCTGGTCTGCTACTTAAGGCTGGGTTGTGGGTTTGGCGGGCGCTGGCTCATTATATATACACATTCCCGGTCTGTTATGCCTTGTCCTGTTTTAGTTTAAAACTTTGTCCGTTCTGTTATGCCTTGTCCTGTTTAGTTGAGTCGGAAGAATCAACTGTTTGTTTTGTCATGTCCCAGAGTTTTGGACAACTTTTATTTTTGTGAATACAAGTTTTTGGATCGTTACGCAATTGAGTTCTCCCTTCCTGCCTCCTGCCTCCGTTCTGGTCCGGTCACCCCTTCCCTCCACCTCGCCTCGTGACATTAATATTTGAACGGTACATGCGAAAATTAAGCTATTTTAAATAGAATAATTATAAACTTGTGAAGGTGAAGAGGAAACACTACAGTATATATATTGCCATTTAATAACTTAATTGTATATTTCCATGAAAACAACAGAGGCTTTTCCTCACCTGCCTCCCCTGACTGCATGTGACATATACATATGTTTATTGCGGTTAAAGTGCTTTGTTCCTCAATTCATTTCCAGCAGTTTTTTCCCGCACAGAATAAAAACGACGCCTGATAATGGTGCGATATATTAACCAGTAATATACAGAAGTGTCTTACCAGAAGTATTTATTCCTTTGACATTTAAGAATGACAAGGGCGCCTCGGTATTCACATTTTCACGCTGATTGTCAACGGAACGGTCGCCGTCTTTTACATGGAACGCTTTAATGGGAATTTAGCACACAATCAACATTTCATACAAGATCAGCAAATTGAATCAAGGACGGCGCTAGAAGTCAATCTTTTCATCAACTGGGGACCGGGGGAAGTAGTGCAAGTTAATAGCTAAAATATGAAAAAAAGAAAGGGTCTTTTTTGTTTTGTAATTTCGCAGAAAAGGAAATTAGAAGTAGAAAGAAGTCGACGTCGGCGTGTTAACAGCACCGATGTGGATGCCACGACTGGCGTATCCATCCAGAGGCGCCGATCGATTTGGGGACGATGCAGATCAATGTTCCCTGTTATTTTCCACGGGTCTGAGCGTTCACACAAAGTCGGTGAGCAATGCTTGAAACAACAGTGAGCAACAGCAATCCCAAGTGTGGCAACTAAATCATCAAGCATGTCCAAAACTTTTTTTTTTTTTTTGCTGAGTTTCCCGCAATACAATTTTTTTTTTCACTTTTGAATGAATTGACTAATGTATTATTGCAAAGGTTGTACGGCCTACAAACGTAATTTGTTTTTACAACTCTTTCACAAGATATCCGTTTATTTTTTTTCCTGGTATCTTTTGTCGCATAATACTAACATTTTTGGGGGCTTATTTAGTCTGTTGCACGATACACAACTGTAATTAATCACATTTTTAGTGGAAGTACAATGTTGGCAATTGGATATAACACAAACTTTTTCTTCCTTTTCCCTGTTTTTTCTATTTTTTTAATCCCTTTTAAAAAAATCTCATTGTATTTATTTTTTCTGAGCAGTTACTTTTTTCTTTTTGTTCTCTATTTACTTTTTTCCTACATTTATTTCTTTTCTTTTCTTCTGGCTTTTTTTTTCTAAATGTTTCCTTCTTTTTTCCCTTCCTTTTGTTTCTTTTTTTCTCAGCTTTTCACTACTATTTCATTTTGGTATTTTTTTCTTTTTTGTTCTATTCCCCCTTCTTTTTAGTCATTTTGTGCATAGTTTTACATAATATTTGGTCATATTAGGATGAAAGAAGCAAAAACAACCTGAAGAGCCGTTCAGGACCCGAAAGAGCCGGTTCCTTTTAGTGAGCCGAGCCGCAGAAGCCGGTTCTCGACAAACTCTACTAACTTTACTCAACTTCGTTCTACTTCGACTCGACTTCAAAATACCGCATTTTGGACACAACGTCAGGGGAATCTGTGTATTTTTACCTTCATGCACTGTAACTTTGAATTAAGTCGCTTCTTAATTAGTAATTTTGAGCCCTCATTTTTGTGCGCAGGCTAGATTTTCTATTTCCTGAGAATGTGCGAGCAGTGCGCAATTGCTCACGTGCGCAGCTTAGAGGGAACACTGATGCAGGTTGGGTGATTGCCATCAAAGTAGTGGCATGAAAAAGAACGCCAGCAAACGTCTCGGTGATGATTGACGCGTTGAAACAGGAAAAAGTATAAACAACAGACGCGGCGTAAACGTCGACGAGAGCTGCAGTTTCCCTGTCCATCAGGCGACTGGCAAATGCGCTTATTTTGTTGTCGTGGGAAATCACTTGAAGATTGAAATGAATATTTAAATATGTTTTTCTGGCGCTATTGCGGAAGGACAAAACGCTAAGCGATAGCCAACACAAATCTTTTGCATAAAAACATAACGACACTAATTCCCAATAAAGGGATGACGATGCTAGTTTTTCCACAGATAAGGGCAATGTAGGTTCTCAACTGAAAATGCAAAATTTTGGCGTATGGGAAACAAAAGGGGGGCAGCACGGCGGCGCAGTGGTTAGCGCGTGTGCAGCACAGTTCTAAGGTCTTGGGAACCTCCTGTGTGGGTTCAAATCCAGCTACCGGACTTACTGTGCGGAGTTTGTATGTTCTCCCCGTGCTTGCGTGGGTTTCCTCCGCGCACTCCGGTTTCCTCCCACATTCCAAAGACATGCATTTCAGGTGGATTGGCCGGTCCAAATTGTCCCTACGTGTGAATGAGCGAGTTGTCTCTCCCTGTGTCCCTGCGATTGGCTGGCAACCAGTTCAGGGTGTCCCCTGCCCACTGCCTGATGATTGCTGGGATGGGCTCCAGCACCCCCGCGACCCTACTGAGGATAAGCGGTGCAGCTAATGAGATGAGATGAGATGAGATGGGAAACAAAAGGGCGATGATAGTTTTTAGCATAGAAGAAGAAAAGCATTGGTTTTAGGCAAAAAAGGTAATGCTAATATCAGTGTCTGAAACAACGTCTGCCCGGACGCCCGGGGTGCAACTTTTATGTCGGGCGTACAACTTTTCAAAACATCTCCGCCCGAATGGACCACAACTTTCTCCCCAAAATAAATAAATAAATAAATAAACGAAAAGTTTTGTTTTTTTAATCAAACGTTTGCTTTTTTCCTATTTCCAAATCTTCGTTCGGTTTGGACATTTCGGAATATCGGTTTGTGTGGCAATGTGTTTACTCGGCAGCCAATCAGAAGACTGCATCAAATGTCACGGAAAACGAGGAAGCTCAAGTTCTTTGCAGAAGTAGGCAGCCCTAATTTTAGTCTAGAATACAATGATGCACAATATCGTTCCAAGAGATGACGCTCAATTTGGAGAAGTGTATATGTATACATATGCTCCCCTACTTACGACCATTGGACGGAGAACGGTAGAAACAAACATTTTTTTCGGGATGTTGAAAAATTTCTAGACATCGCTGTAAGTTTTCTATTGTCTGCACATTTTTCCGAATACAGGACAATACTGTAGTGCTTCTTTCCACCGCTACCGGCGTGTGGCGGCGCTGTAAGTGTCAGGACCAGAACAGAGACAGGACCCACTTGCGTACGTTTCTCTGTTTTATTGGGAAGAAGGGAAAGTATTGCACAGACATAATGCCATCTGCTGCTGTGACGGTATCTAGTTACTGAGTAAAGTGGTAGATTGCCGTGCCGGCCGGGGGACAATTTTGGGAGCGGAAAAAACATGTCAGTAGCCGGGACAGGAGAGCAAAAAACGTGTTGGAGTTAAAAAAAACGGGTCGAAGCTGAGAAACAGACGGGAGCCGAAACAGGAGATAGTCAGTGTCGATAAGGTTGCCTAGAGTCGGTAAACATGACAGTAAGAGGTCACCCAGCATCCATCTTGAAGAAGAAATCTGCTTCCTTTTCCTAGTTTGTGTTAGCGCGCTAAAAACTTTGACATTTTTATTGTTTAATATGTCCTGCATCCATTCAATATAGTTGGTGTAAAGTGTAAAGAAGAGGCGAGCCGTTACTTTTGAAACGAAAGTGGAATAATAAAACTTGATGCGGTTGAGAAATCGGTTAGATTGCTTTTCTTTGGTCACACTCTAACACAGAGGGGGACCTCTTGAAGCTCATCTTCCAAAAGTAAGTTGCACTTAATTTTATAGAGCATATTATTTTATGAAATGTTTATTCTTTAGTACAAAACAATACATGTTACCTATTCAGGCCTTAAACATACTTAAACCATAAACATACAAAATATAGCACTGAAGTTCTGAACAAATTCAACTAACGATCGTCCGGAAACTATCTGGTTCGTAAGTAGGGCAGTGTGTGTGTTTGTCTCCGGCTACGACCTGTTTGGATCCTGACCAATTCTGCTCTCCCGTCCCGGCTTAAGACCCCTTTTCCTTCCCAACTATGTCTACTCTCCCGTTCTGGCTTACAACTCGTTTCCAACCCCGATCACGTCTTTTTCTCCCGGTCCCGGCTACTGACCAGTTTTCTGCTCCTGACAATGCCATCGCTCGCTATGGAAGATGACAATCCGAGTACGAGAGCGACTTGCATCCCGCGCCCAGCGAACACAGGATCGTTGGCGCAGCCCTTCTCTCTTTTTGTTCCCAACTACGTCTACTCTCCCGTTCTGGCTTACGACTCGTTTCCAACCCCGATCACGTTTTCTTCTCCCAGTCCCGGCTACTGACCAGTTTTCCGCTCCTAACACTGCCATCATTCGCTACAGAAGATCACAATCAGAGTACGAGAGCGACTTGCATCCCGCGGCCAGCGAACACCGGATCGTGGGCGCAGCCCTTCTCTCTTTAAAAAAAACAACCTGTGGTAAACGTCACGCTAGTGGGTCCTGTTTCCGTTCTGGTCCTGACAGCAAATGCGTTTTGGTGATAGCGAAAGAGGCTAGCTGTTGGTACGGAAAACATCAACGTGAATTACCAGCAAATATTTGTTTCCTTTTTTGGACTCTAATCACGCAAAGTACAAAAGAAATGCGTAACATGTATTTCGTTGATGATTCATTTTCCGGAATTTAAATACCTGCGATAAAAACTTGTTGGAGTCTGACTGATTCAAAAGTAGGAAAAATATTCAAATATTTTTCATTTTCCAGGACAATTCTAAAGAGCCACCTATTTGCTGCATATTCATTAAAAATAAACTCATCCACTCCGTTGCAGCGCAAGGAAGTCTGTAATTAATTAGAAAATAAATCCACGAGATAAATCCGGCTCGCTGTAAAGTCCCGAGTAATTAGGCACCTCTGTGATAAAGTTCTACGCTGCTGCTGTGAATCAGAGGATATCATGCCTCTGATTGGGGCTCTGAGTGGAAGGGCGGCGGGATCCTCATTGCAAAAGAAAGAAAAATTACAGTAAATAGAAAGATAAAAAGCCGTGTTGATTGTGCGAGTGGCTGCTGCATGCGTAATGAAATCATGGGTGGCGACTCGCTTCAATTTCCCCCAAAACTCGTACTTCATGTAGAGAGCATTAGAACAAGTAAAAAAAGAACATTTTGTGATTTATGTGGTTCTGTCTTGGGCAGAGGAGAAGCTGTGAAACACTATATATACACCGTATTTTCCGCACTATAAGGCGCACCGGGTTATAGGGCGCACCCCCAAAAAATAGTCTTTTGTCCGATATTTTCCATACATAAGGCGCACCGGATTATAAGGCGCTACAATGGGAACGTCGACAAAACAGTCGGATGGTTCAGTCAAACGTATTACCCCCTTAACATTCTAAAAGCTTGCAAAGAAGCAAATACGTGTCGTAGACACGTGCTGATGCGGTGTCCGTACGATGTCACCAAACAAACATTTCTTAGTTTCCATTTTATTTTTTGCCGGCAACTGTGTGGACAGCAAAGTAAGAATTTTATTGTGCAGGGAAACGGGGTTCTTTACTGTGCATATGACAATAAACACTTTAAATTGAATTGAGTTTCAAAATAGACTCATCACAGAAACATCAAGATCGTTCTAAAACAAGATACCGAGAAAATATAAAGCCGCATAGCTCACCTAAGTTCTCTTGCAGCCATCACGTTCATTAATGATATGTAACCATGGGTTTCTTACAACCGTGAGTGTAGTAAATCCAGGAGAGTAAAATATTTACAAATACAGAATAGTAAAACATGTTTTCTCTATGCCGTAGTGCAACCCAACTGTGTGATTCACATTCATCTTTTTCGGCCATTTGCAGGCTTTGTTTCGCCCCTTTAGCCTATGCGAGCCTGTAAGTGATTAAAAAGGATCCGCCCCCTTTACCTCCCAATAACTTTAGCCAATAGTGACTGATTCAAATGATGATTGACACATTGGTTAGGAAATGAAACGCCGGTATATAAATCCCAGCATACACCGCGGACGACTCCGCCTTCGGGGGGGAAATCTAGTCGGCGGCTGCTTGCTTTAGTTGCAAGACTTTGCGACTTAATATTGATCCATATATAAGGCGCACTGTATTATAAGGCGCATGGTCAGCTTTTGAAAAAATAAAGGCTTTTAGGTGCGCCTTATAGTGCGGAAAATACGGTATATATATATATATATATATATATATATACGAAAAAGTGGGTGTGCAAAATTATTCGGACCCTTTACTTCTCCGCAACAGTATCTTGGACCTACCTGGTGTGTTCTTCGTTCTTCATGATGCTCTCTGCGCTTTAAACAGACCTCTGAGACTATCACAGTGCAGGTGCATTCATACAGAGACTTGACACACACGTGGATTCCATTTATTATCGTTACTCATTTAGATCAACATTGAATCATTCGGAGATCCTCACTAAACTTCTGGACAGGGTTTGATGCACCGAAAGTAAAGGGGCTGAATAATTTGAAAGACACACGCACATTTTTTTTTATTTAAGAGTTTAAAATTTCCAATAAAGTGTGTTCCACTTCATGATTGTGTCCCACTTATTGTTCATTCTTCACAAGAAATTATATATAATATATCTAAAGTAATATTTAAAGTAATATCTGTTTGATACTAGTTTTAGTTTAATGCACCACATTGTGTAGCAGCCCTGCAACGCCTCTGACATCTCGGCATGCAGACGGCACAGCAAACTACCACTGTACTCAGATGATGCACATCTGCGGCACAGTTCTGAGGTCATAGGATCATATCCAGCTAGCAGCCTTCTTGTGCGGAGTTTGCATGTTATCCCTGTGCTTGCCTGGCTTTCCCCCCGGGGCACTGCGATTTCCTCCCACATTCCGAAAATGTGCATTTGAGGTTAATTGGCAGGTCCAAATTGTCCCAAGGTGTGAATGAATGAGTAAGTTGTCTGTCTCTGTGTGTGACTACCTGGCAACCGGTTTAGGGTGTCCCCTGCCCACTGCCGGAAGACAGCTGGGATGGGCTCCAGCACCCCCGCGACCCTACTGAGGATAAGCGGTGCGGATAACGGATGGATGTCCTTGCAGCATGTACCAACCCAGCAACACGTAAAACAAAATTGGCCCCCAGCCGGCACGGCAATCTACCACTTTGCTCAGTAACTAGATACCATCACAGCAGCAGATGGCATTACGACTTTTTTTTTTTAGTAGGTATAATAAAATATTGACATTTTGTTCTCCAAAATCAAAGCAAATATTGAACTAGAACATGGCGGAGGTCTTTTGAAGTTTGCAAAAACTAAAAAAATGACGTCTTGCAGGCACATTGTTAGCTGGTGTCAAGTCGATATGGATGCCTGGGCTCTGATGTGGAAATCCTGCCCTACATTGAAAACTCTCACAAGCGGCTCCTCTTTCTTTAATGTTGAGGCGAAATCTTCTTCTTCTCTATGAGTGTTTGATTTTTGTCCTCAAAATCAATCATACTGAAAAATCTAGTTCATCCGTTACTGTTTTTGACGCCGAATTTTGGCCCGCGCAGGCTTGATGTGGCAACATCAGGTTGTCATGGTAATGGTGGGCAGAAATGTTCTGTTCCAGAGTTCTGCTCATGGAGGTGTCACATAATTAACACTAGCTTATTGTACTGTATTTGATTTCATCCATTTTTTCATTGTAAGTTACATATTTCTAATACAACTTGCCTCATTTCACTTCCAATATTTGGGAACTTTATTCATCGAAGTTCTGTTTTCGGTTCCTCTGTGTATTATAATAATAATAATAATAATTTCCTTTGTATTGTCATTCTTTGTAACAATGTACACAGAACGAAATGTCGATACACCTGACCCGTTGTAGCGAGCCGATGCAGCCGCAGCCAACAGAGGGCGCCGCCATTTTACCAATTAGGTATGACTCGGCCGAGGCGCGAACCAGCGACCTCCCAGTCTCAAAGCGGGCACACTACCATCTAGGCTATGAATGAGTTCTTGTATTATTATTATTATGTAACTTTTAAATTCATTTTTTGCTGCCATGTGAAAGAACCCGTATGTCCTTTTCTGAAAATTACCTAAAACACAATCACTTGCAGAGCTGCCAAAAATTGAAAATCATATTTACGACATTTTACTTTTCATAGTAACATTTAAGAGCAAAGTTTTCAAGTTGAAAGTGGTTCTTCAACTTAAAAAGAAACCATATCAACAAACTTGTTGTTTAACTCTGGTTCAAACCAGCATTTCTGGCTAAACCAGCTCTAACTTTGGTTAAACCAGATTTAAAGCTTTAAGTCAGGTTAAACCTGCTTTAACTCTAGTAAACAAGCGCTAACTCTGGTTAAACTAGCCCTAATTTGGTTGAACCATCCATAACTCTGGTTTAAACTTGCTTTGACTGTGGTTAAACCTGCTTTGACTCTGGTTCAACCAACTTTAAAGCCATAACTCTGTTTAAACCCGCTTTGGCAGTGGTTCAACCAGCATTCTGGTTAAACCAGCTTTACAGCTTTAATTATGGTAAAACCAGCCATAACTCTGGTTAAACCAGCCTTAAACATTTAATTCAGCTTAAACCTGCTTTAACTCTAGTAAACAAGCGCTAACTCTGGTTAAACTAGCCCTATTTTGGTTGGACCATCCATAACTCTGGTTTAAACCTGCTTTGACTCCGGTTAAACCTGCTTTGACTGTAATTCAACCAACTTTAAAGCCATAACTCTGTTTAAACCCGCTTTGACTCTGGTTCAACCAGCATTTCTGGTTAAACCAGCTTTACCGCTTTAACTATGGTAAAACCAGCCATTGCTCTGGTTAAGCCAGCCTTAAACATTTAATTCAGGTTAAACCTGCTTTAACTCTAGTAAACAAGCGCTAACTCTGGTTAAACTAGCCCTAATTTGGTTGAACCATCTATAACTCTGGTTTAAACTTGCTTTGACTCTGGTTAAACCTGCTTTGACTGTAATTCAACCAACTTTAAAGCCATATCTCTGTTTAAACCCGCTTTGACTCTGGTTCAACCAGCATTTCTGGTTAAACCAGCTTTACAGCTTTAATTATGGTAAAACCAGCCATAACTCTGGTTAAGCCAGCCTTAAACATTTAATTCAGGTTAAACCTGCTCTAACTCTAGTAAACAAGCGCTAACTCTGGTTAAACTAGCCCTAATTTGGTTGAACCATCTATAACTCTGGTTTAAACTTGCTTTGACTCTGGTTAAACCTGCTTTGACTGTAATTCAACCAACTTTAAAGCCATAACTCTATTTAAACCCGCTTTGACTCTGGTTCAACCAGCATTTCTAGTTAAACCAGCTTTACCGCTTTAACTATGGTAAAACCAGCCATTACTCTGGTTAAGCCAGCCTTAAACATTTAATTCAGGTTAAACCTGCTTTAACTCTAGTAAACAAGGGCTAACTCTGGTTAAACTAGCCCTAATTTGGTTGAACCATCTATAACGCAGGTTTAAACTTGCTTTGACTCTGGTTAAACCTGCTTTGACTCTGGTTCAACCAACTTTAAAGCCATAACTCTGTTTAAACCCGCTTTGACTCTGGTTCAACCAGCATTTCTGGTGAAACCAGCTTTACAGCTTTAACTATGGTAAAACCAGCCATTACTCTGGTTAAGCCAGCCTTAAACATTTAATTCAGGTTAAACCTGCTTTAACTCTAGTAAACAAGCGCTAACTCTGGTTAAACTAGCCCTAATTTGGTTGAACCATCCATAACTCTGGTTTAAACTTGCTTTGACTGTGGTTAAACCTGCTTTGACTGTAATTCAACCAACTTTAAAGCCATAACTTTGTTTAAACCCGCTTTGACTCTGGTTTAACCAGCTTTAAACCTTCTGTTACTTTTTGTTTCCAGCTTTACCTCTGGTTAATCCTGCTTCAACTCTGCTTAAACCTACTTTAACTCTTGCTAAATCTTGTTTTAACTCTGGTTTAAATCTGCTTTGACTCTGGTTAAATCTTGTTTTAACTCTGGTTAAACCTTGTTTTAACTTTGGTTCAACCAACTTTAAAGCTGTAACTCTGTTTAAACCAGCCCTAACTCTGGTTAAATCAGCCTTAATTCTGGTTAAACCTGCAATAACCTTGGTTGAATCAGCCTGAAAGATTTAACTCAGGTTAAACCTGCTTTAGCTCTAGTAAACAAGCGCTAACTCTGGTTAATCTAGCCCTAATTTGTTTGAACCATCTATAACTTGCTTTGACTCTGGTTAAACCTGCTTTGAACCTGGTTAAACCTGCTTTGACTCTGATAAAACCTGCTTTGACTCTGGTTAAACCTGCTTTGACACTGGTTCAACCATCTTTAAAACTTCTGTTACTTCTTGTTTCCTGCTTTACCTCTGGTTAATCCTCCTTCAACTCTGTTTAAACCTTCTTTAACTCTGGTTAAACCTGCTTTAACTGTGGTTCAACCAACTTTAAAGCTACAACTCTGTTTAATCCCGCTTTGACTCTGGTTAAATCAGCCTTAATTCTGGTTACACCTGAATTTCCCTTCGGGGATGAACAAAGTATCTATCTATCTATCTATCTATCTATCTATCTATCTATCTATCTATCTATCTATCTATCTATCTATCTATCTATCTATCTATCTATCTATCTATCTATCTATCTATCTATCTATCTATCTATCTATCTATCTATCTATCTATCTATCTATCTATCTATCTATCTATCTATCTATCTATCTATCTATCTATCTATCTATCTATCTATCTATCTATCTATCTATCTATCTATCTATCTATCTATCTATCTATCTATCTATCTATCTATCTATCTATCTATCTATCTATCTATCTATCTATCTATCTATCTATCTATCTATCTATCTATCTATCTATCTATCTATCTATCTATCTATCTATCTATCTATCTATCTATCTATCTATCTATCTATCTATCTATCTATCTATCTATCTATCTATCTATCTATCTTAACTCTGGTTGAAAAAACCTTAACTCACGTCAACCTGCTTTAAACCTTCTGTTACTTTTACTTTCCAGCAGATGTCACTAACTCACGATGACTGACAGAGGAACAATCAACATCGTCAATACAAAAATGAACATTTTCATCAATTTCATAGAAATTCCGTATTTCATAATTCGTAAGAAACCGGCGTAGTACACTAGAAGGATTTGTAGTATTTGTTGACAATGAAAATGGGATTTTCCTGGATTTTTTTCTCATTTTGACTCACAATTGATGACAATTTTATACCTCTCTCATCATTTGAAGTTGGAAAACTTGCTCGATCCCCGATTGACAAACTTATTTTTCCCCACCCACCTTAGCACTTCCACACATATGCCTTTCTACATAAACATCTGCCCGGTGTCTCCGCGGCCGTCTTGCCCAGTCGACCTCTCAGGAGACCTTTCTCTCGGCTTGCGACGACACACACACACGCCAACGCCACACGGCTTATGAATAATGTAAGCAAGCCTAGCCGTAGCCGAGCTAATGAGTCGATGCCCGGAGAGACGGACAGCGTCCTTCCTACTCGTACCTGCTCCAGATGTCCGAGGCGGAGGGGTGACGGATTCGAACGCGATCCCTAGGGCCCCGCCCACTACCGTTGTGACCTCCGCCGCATATGATGCGACTTTGTACTAGGACCTGGTACCGAGGTGGAGAATCTTTGATGCGGGGAATGCTTCGATGGTATCGATGCAAGCGGGACGGAATAAATCAATTTGCAAGTGAGAGCTTGGTCTAGAATTGTTTATGTGTACATCCAGAGATGGGTCTTCAGCAGGGGTCTCCAAGGTGGTGCTCGCGTACGTGTTCTGAAAATAGCTCACAAGTGCTGGATTTTCTAGTAAAATGCCATAAATTCCCTGGACTATAGAGCGCACCTGATTATAAGCCGCACCCATCACATTTTAAGAGGATAATCGCTTTTGTATTTACACAAGCCACACCTGTATATAAGCCGCATGCGCCCACATTAAAACATGTAACACAATCACAAAATTAACCCAAACCCGACTTTGAGTCTCGCGATTGTAACTGAATATAAAGTATACAGTCCATAAACCACAGCCGGCAAATCGAACGGAAAATGATACCGGAACTTAAGGTTTGATGCAGACCTGCAGAGTCCAGGTCCCGTTGAAAATAATCTAGGGAAAAAAAATGTATATTTCCAAAGGTAAGGGTGGGAAAAATATATATCCACTATTGTCCTCTGCGTCCACAAACACGTCTCACCTTTACTCCACTTCCCGTCAGCCCCCGTTGTTTTCGCCCCTTCTTTTTGATCCGTCCGTGGAAATCATATCAGAATAAGTCTCTAAAATAAATACTTTACAAAAATATACAGTTGCAAATACATATTATACATGGTTACACATATTTACAAAGAAAGACAGTCAGGCAGAGAGTTTTAAAAGCTTTAATAATAAAAATATAACTTTCATCCCAAACGGTGCCTGTGACAGGGCAGTTAATGGTAGCAACACGCTAGCAACACGCTCGCAACACAGTAAACGGGTCTGTTAAAGAAACATACCGTACTTGTAAAAATCACGGTAAACCGTCTTCATCTTCCTCCTTAGAACTGAAGCCATCAAAGTCGTCTTCCTCACCATCGATTCGTTTATGCCAAGTTTACGTGCAGTAGCTCTATTTCCTTCTTTATCGTACTGCTCGATTGCTTTTAGCTTGAACGCTGCGTCATGTGCCTTTCTTTTTGCAATTTGCATGATGAGGGTATGTTTACGCTAATTTAAATTATGCACAAGCCAAGAAGTTGCATTTTTCTTTGGCGCATATATTTCACCGGTCTAAATCTTACCTCTTGTACTCGAGCGCCGCTGGCGGCTGTTAGAAAAATGACATAAATTGGCCGCATCACTGAATAAGCCGCAGGGTTGAACGTTTGGGAAGCGGCTTATAGTCCGGAATTTACGGTAATTGTATTCATTGGTTGGCTGAGTCTATTTAACACTATTTGAAAAAAATACCTAGTAATAACATGGTGACAACAATGTAATAATATGACAAGTTGTTTTAGATATTCAAGTAAATTCCAGTTAATGGGCTTAAAAAAATAATGTTCATGTCACTGTTGCCAAGGTGCCCAATTGGCGCCGCCCGTGTGGCACCAGCTGTGACTCATTAACAGATTGGCTTTCCGTCTTTTTAAGCTCAGTGCACTCTTTCTTACTTTGTCAGTCCGTCAACGAACCTCCGCCCCGCAAGACGTGGGTTCTGACTCGGTCCTGTTTTCCTGTTGGTATTTCCAGTCCGGTATTGTTCCCGTTTATTTTTGTCCTGTTTAATATCAATTTCCAGTTTTGTTCCCATCTATTTCTGTCCTGTTTATCATTCTCTCCAGTTTTCGTTCCCGTATTGTTTGTAAAGGCTTGTGTGAGAACGTCACGCCTTTGGGTCCTGATCGTGTTCTGGTTCTTGACAGTTCAAGCGTTGAAAATAATTTTCAAGCAGTTTTTTTTTTTTGAGAGTAGAATGAGAGTCTATTCGTGAATCATTTAAGTATTTATTCATCTTTTAATTATTTTTTTGACATGAAATGAAATGAAATGATCTGCATTTCTATAGCGCTTTTCAAGTCAATGACTTCCCAAAGCGCTTTACAATGTGCTCCACATTTCCCAATAGCGGCCTTGCAGCCATGTAAGGAGATAACCTGCTTATTGGGGGTGTTAGGGGTTCAGTGTCTTCCCCAAGGACACTTCGACATGTAACACGGACAAGCCGGGATTCGAACTAGGATCCCTTGATCCCAAGACGAGCGCTCTACCTCCTGAGCTATACAACCAAATTAAATCCAAATTAAAGGTTTTGTAAATCAATTGAGCAAAACAATTTTTTTTTAGCTAGCTATTTGGGCAACGTTTTAGCTTTGTAGCTAGCTATCCTCCTACTTCTAACTATTTAGTAAGCAATCTAGCTAAGCATTTTATATATATTTTTGCATGCTGTCCAGCTAACATTTTACCTTTATTGTGAGTTACCAAGCTATATTCAACCTACTTTCTAGCTAGCTATATAGTTTTGTTTTTAGCTTCTGACTATTTAGTTGGCTTTTTACTCTTTAGCTAACTATCAAGCTCCCTTTTAGTTTTCACTTTGTGATCCCCACTTTGGAACGTATTCCTGTGTTTCTACTTTATTTGCAAATAATGGTTAAAAAAGTAAGATTCGAGCCGTATATATTTGAGGAATTCCCCTTTCTCGACTTTCTACCTGTTTTTGTAGCACTTTGATGAACTCGTTAGCAGTATAAAACACAGATAATATTGGTGGCTAGGTATTATGCCGTTTGTAACGATAAAAGGCTAAAAACTGGGATTTTGTTTCTTTCCATAAACTCAATTTTTAATCAAAAACATCCAGAGTAGCATTTGCCCATCCATATTCTTATTTAGAGCGAGTTTTTGTGGACTTCCTTTCCATCTTTGACCATAAAATCTTTCCGTCCGTGACTCGGAGACCCACAAGTAAATAAAATAAAATCTTGATGTATTATTTAGCCAGTTTCTCATACCGCTTGAGATATTTTTTCGGTGTATAAAGGTTAATCTTATATTTCAACTGAACCCTTTTCCAGTTCTTCAACTGGGTCTCGGCGGAGCACATAAAAGCAAATTCATGAAAAATGCTCGACTGGACTCAATAATTAAGGATTTGACTTTGGCTTATTATATGGCGGATGCATTGACAGGTTGAAATGGATCTTGAACTTCAGAGCTTTTAGTTCTTCCTGGGAGAGAATAAATGGGTTAAGTGTTGGGTAAATATGCAAATAGACCTCAGCCTTTTCGATTTCGGACTACAAAGAGCAAATGAAACTAGCCTTCTTTGTTAGACTTATCCAAGTACGATAGGCCCCAGGTTATGGTGTCCCTAGGTTACTATATTTTCATATTGCGATACATTTTTGGCCCTCGTTTCGGATTTTTTCCTACTCTACTACCTAAACAAATACAGTTGAACCTCGGTTCTCGACCATAATCCGTTCCAGAACCCTGTTCGAAAACCGATTTGTTCGATCACCGAAATCATTTTTCCCATTAAAAATAATGTGAATCGTTTTAATCCGTTCAAACACCCTGAATGTTTACCCTGAATGTTTAACATAAACATCAAGCTAATCCAGGCTAATCGTACGTTCGCGTTATCGTAATCTTCCGTACAAAAGATTACGCTAACATGAACGTGTAAAACTAAAAAAATCAGTTCGTTTACAATTCATTTAGCACCCGGGTCTCCACAACAAGTGGCTAGCACTTCATTGGAAAGGGGGCTCCGTTCCAACACCCTGAATGCTGGGTTCCGTTCTAACACCCTGAGTTTTTAACGTAAACAAAGCTAACCCAGGCTAATCGTACGTTCACGTTATCGTAATCCTCCGTTCGAAAGATTACGCTAACACGAACGTGTAAAAATAAAAAAAACGATAAAGAAAAGAATAATGAATAGGATTTTTTACCTCTGTGGTGGTCAGCAGAAGGCGCAGGTGGACGGTGGGATATTCCCTAGCAAGATCAGCACACCTTCTTCATATTTTGCTATTATTTCTTTCTTAAATGCAATAGTTTTACGCACTACTTTTCTTTTTTCACCTGTAGCAACTTTGCTGCTTGCACTAATTTTCTTCGGAGGCATAATTAGGGGCTAAAACACTTCATTCACCGATATTAAAAGCGAGAGCAAAAAGAAGCAAGTGCGCACGTGATAACAGTTCTTCATGAGGGGTGGGGGGCGATCTACCCGAT
The DNA here is from genome assembly GCF_059441175.1 of Urocampus carinirostris. Classification (NCBI taxonomy): domain Eukaryota; kingdom Metazoa; phylum Chordata; class Actinopteri; order Syngnathiformes; family Syngnathidae; genus Urocampus; species Urocampus carinirostris. The sequence continues at coordinate 35,967,571 of NC_142357.1, read as the reverse complement.
CTATACTCGTACGCCCCTCAGCATGGCACCCTAGCGTACGCATTACCGGCGTTCGAACTCCGATTTTTTGACCGGACAGCGAAGAATTTCTGGAAATTTTTGGTCGAACTGAGAGGCGTTCGAAAACCGAGGTTCCACTGTATTCGTTTGTGTGCCCAAAAATGTACAAAATTCAAACTCTGCAAAGTTTGTTTTGTGTCTCTAAGATACCTGTCTTTTGAACTTTAACCAACTTTAACTCTGGTTTAACCAGCTTTACCTCTGTTTGAACCAGCGTTAATTCCAGTTAAACCTCATTTAAAGTTTTAGCTCGGGTAACCCACATTTAACTCCCGTAGAACCATCTTTCAAACTTAAAGTCTGTACAAACAGATTTAAACTCTGGTTGAACCATCTATGGTTTAACCAGCATTAATTCCAGTTATACCCGGTTTAAAGTTTGGACTCGGGTTAACCCACATTTAACTTTGGTTGAACCATCTTTCAAGCTTAAGTCTGGTTAAACAAACTTAAACTCTAGTTGAACCATCTATGGTTTAACCAGCATGAATTCTAACCAAGCATGATTTCAAGTTTTAACTCTGGTTAAACCACATTTACCTCTGGTCAAACCATGTTTCAAGCTTATTCTGGTTAAACCATTTATGGTGAGACCAGATTTAATCCCAGTTAAACCTGATTTTAAGTTTTACCACAAGTTAAACCACATTGCCCTCCAGTTAAACCATCTTTCAAGCTTCAAGTCTGGTTAAGCAGACCTAAACCCTGGTTAAACCATCTGTGGTTAAACCATATTTAATTCCAGTTAAACCTTATTTCAAGTTTGACCTCAGGTTAAACCACATTTAACTCTAGTTGAACCATCTTTCAAGCTTAAACTCATAAACAATATATAGATAAACCAGCTTTAAAGCTTTTATTCAGGTTAAACCAGATTTAACCTCATTTTTCTTTGGTTAAACCAGCCATAAATCTGGATAAACCAGCTTTAAAACTTTAACTGTGGTTAAACCAGTTTTTAACTGGTTAAGCCAACCTTTAACTAGGGTTAAGTCAGTCATTAGTTAACTGGTTAAATGAGATTTAATATCAATATCAACAATCGACAATGACGTTGTCCGTCCGTAGTTACCGAGACGATCTGGATTAGAGACAAAATGGGCAAGACGAGATTGGACGGACAAAAGAATGGTTTAAAAAGAAAACAAAAAGCCCTTGCAAACATTGTTTAAATGATAAAAAAAAAAAACATAAAATATGGGAAAACTGTCATGATTACCAATGTGAATCACCTGTGCCCGCTCCTTTGGCACCAACTGCCTCAGCCTCTGATTGGCTCCCTGTCCCTATTTATACCCTCTCCTATCTGTCCCCTTTTGTCAGTCTGTCTGCGAACCTCAGTTAATACTAGGCAAACCTTTTTCGACCCTGACTCCCACCTGTTTTTTGCCCCTGTCTGTCCTCCGACTTCGACCAGTTTTTGATCCTGACCACGTATACCCTCCCGTCCCGGCTCTTGACCTCTTTTTGTCCCCGACCACGTCTACTCTCCTCTTCTGGTTTACGACTCGCTTCCGACCCGACCACGTTTTTGCTCTCCTGTCCCAGCTACTGACCCGTTTTTCTGTTCCCGACACCGCCATCGCTCGACACGGAAGATCCACTTCCGCGTTCAGAGCGACCTGCTTCCCGCATCCAGCAATCATCGCATTGTGGGCGCAACCCTTTCTCTTTCTTCCACTAAATCTTGTGAGAAACGCAACGCTAGTGGGTCCTGTCTCCGTTCTGGTCCTGACAAAAACATATATGTTGAGGGATCTTTGGGATTTGCGAAGCCTTGCGCTCAGCGACATACTGTAGCTCAATCCACTTGATTGGATCTCGGCAGGAACGACAACAACAATACCAAAGGGGGTACGTATTCAGTGGCCTGTGACTGTCATTTTTTAAGATACCAAACATCTTTATTAAGCACTGACAGCACACACTGAAATAGCCGTCAGATTTGTCACTTTCAGGTGACACAGCTATTAGAAGCTAATAAAAGCCCCTAGCGATGTTGAGCGCGTCGGTGCTGATGAGACTGACGTCTGCTCCTGAATGTCTCTCCCTTCGAAAATGAAAAAAAAAAACTGTATTCGGTGTCTCTACACCTGTCCAATTCCACAATGAAGAAACTAATCGATGGCGCAAATGTCAAAGACAAACTAGGAAGAAACTTGTGAGAACCTCTTGTCGTGTCTTCGGATTAGCCAACAGAAAACATTGGTTGCTCATTGCAATGGGCACTTTTATCGATTGAGGTCAAGCTGGAAAAATTTAGACTTTTTAATCAAATCTATCTTTTTAATGCTAACTCAAGAGTTAAAGTGGATTTAAAGCTTTAGCTCAATAGTCAAAGTCAACCCAAGTCATATTTATTTGTGATGCCCTTAATCACAAGGAGTCTCAAAGGGCTGCACAGAACAGACAATTGCAAACTACAGACTATTATTACCCAATCCCCTGATCTAAAACCTACATGAGGGTAAGGAAAAACTCAAAAACCTCAACATGAAGAAGAAATCTTGAAGGAACTGCATATGAGGTAATTTCTAAAGCAACTTACGCAATTACTATGTTGCTACTATATTATTACTAGTTTTTTTTTTAGATAGGGTTAATTAGACTTAGCCAACCATTGAATGCAATTTTTTACTGGAAAATCACAATCATCCAGGTAAATTTGTCTTGGATGCAAGGATATATGGTAGGCAGAATATCTAAATGAGGTAAAATTCAGTGACCTCGTTTTCTTGTCCTTACATGATGCCACCGTAACTGTATTAGGTTGTACTTTGTTGGTAGATATACGCACCTACCCTTTAGCAATTACTGATTGATGGTTGTATGTTACATCTTGAGCGAAATATGAATGTTTGGCGGTTAGATGATGTTATAACTCATGATCAGTTTTTACTAAGTAGCGGACAAAAACGTTTGATTGTCAAGTCATGTTTATTTGTGACTCCCTTAATCACAAGGCGTCTCAGAGGGCTGCACAGACCACAGATGATAGCCAACTACAGACTATTATGACACCATCCCCTGATCTAAAACCTACATGAGGGTAAGGAAAAACTCAAAAACCTTAGCATGAGGAAAATGAAGAAACCTTGAGAAGGGACCACACATGAGGTAATCCCCCTTCCAGGATGACCAGGCTGCAATTGATGTTACAATAACAAATAATAAATATTGTCAATGTGAACTATAGGTCATTTATAAGCTATAGAATAGAAATGTGTTTTAAGCCGAGATTTAAACAGTTCCACTGAGGTTGCAGATCGTATATCAGGGGGCAGAGAATTCCACAACATCGGGGCCCGAATTGAGAATGTCTCAAAGCTTTACAACCAAGATAATCTGTTTGGTTGAAACAACACAAAATTGTTAACTCAGGTTAAATCTTCTTGAAATATTTTCCTTTGATTAAACCAGCTTTAACTCTGGTTAAACTGGCTTTCGAAATTAACTCTGGTTAAAACGGCCTAAACTCTGGTTGTACCTGCGTTGACTAATTAAACAGTCTTTAACTCTGCCTAAACCACCTTTAACACTTGTTGAACTGGATTTAATCCTAAAACCCTGGTTTAATGAGCTTTAACTTTAATTAAACTGGCTTAGAAGCTTTTAAATAAGAAGTTTTAACCAGCCGTGATATATTCAGTGTTTGGTAAGGTTACTTTAACTGGATTACTTTCAATTACTTTTGGATTACTCCAATACCAAATATGCTAATAAAAGACAAAATAAACTAAATATGAATGGAATTACTAAATTTTGTGCAGGCTTGGGGAGTAACGGAATACATGGAACGGCAAAAATGATGTTGGCAAGCTTTTTGGATTTATTTTCATTTTGTTTCTGTCACATTTTATGTTAGTTTTGCCGAAGATCAAAGAGATCAAAGCCAGGAGAGAAAGCTTACCACGTGTTGTGAGTCATCATTTTATTCATATTTAGTTTATTTTGTCTTTTATTAGCATATTTGGTATTGCATTAATCCAAAAGTAATTGAAAGTAATCCAGTTAAAGTAACCCTACCCAACCCTGGATATATTTTACCTTTAGCATTTGGAAAACATTAACAAAAATAGATACACTTAAGCCAAGAGAGTGTTAAAGGTGGTACACTTTAGCAATCAAAGTACTGATGAAGATAAGACCAATTTGTTGAATCGTCTCATACGTGTTCAAAGAATGCAGGAATCAAATGACGTAAGAGGGAGTTCTTTTTTATTGATACACAATTTCAACAAGAAACTCAGCGAATCTCAGATATGCGTGGGTCTTTATAGTTTCAACATAGCACATGTACCCGGTTTGGCCCCGTCCCTTTTCACGCTACACCCTTTCACGTGTACATGCCCAGGGTTCCGTCCTTATTTGGAAGTGTTTTAAAGTTTATGCCAGTTTATGTCACCTTGCCCTTTGCCGTTATCTCTTGTCCTCCCTTAAGGAGAATTGTTTATACTAATTCGTCCGCCGAGACCTTCCCGAGATGTAAGCAACATTTCTCCCAACTGTAAGCAAGTCTTTCTACATTTTTTTCTAAATGTATGCAAATCTATTATAAAAATGCAAGTTTATTTTCTACAACAGTACCCAGATACAACTACTGCCTCCTATGGTCTTAGGAGAGGTATTTTTGCATTAGTCCCATAATATGTTCATTTTTAACGGTCACTTCTCAGTCATATGAATTTAGCCTTCATTGTCAACGGAGCTAATCTACTCTCGCATCAACGATTGTTACCCTACTTGTGTTGACACGATATCCAAAGGCAAATGGGATAAGAGGGTCAACAAATGATCAAATTTACAGTTCCAGGGGTTGTAATTACACCATGAAACGTTATCGCTTTCATTTCACCGGTAATTACGAGCACCGCATTGATTTGTTTACCTTGTGGCATATCTCCACGCAGCTACCGATGAAGACTGCATTGTCACGTCATTAAATCTGCCCCCCTCCACCAAGATCGCCCCCCCACGGGTGCCATTATTGAACAGATGCACATAAACTACGATACATGGACGTAACCGCCTTAATTAGCCTCACAAGGGAAGTGGATCTCACAACCCACGTTCGCTCGTATCGACTCTCGAGCCGACACAGTCGTGACGTCGTTTTCGATATATCACCGCCAGTTTTATTCCCGTCGTAAAATCCGATGTCGAGCGAATACGACTGTACTCGTCGGCAGCGTGTAACGACGTGATATAAATTCAATCGGCCAATGTATTACATTGATGAGCAATTAAGAAACGGGAGTTGGCAAAGACATAAAACGTTTGACGACCTCCACTGACCGTGAAACCGATAAACGCGTGAAACCTAGTGTATCATACAAATTTTAATTGTTGGGTGCTGGGTCGTGATGAAGTTAAGAGTTTTTTTTTTGTGCTCGGTGATATTTCACTGCCAAGACAGACCTCAATGTAATTAGATCTCTTTAAATTTGAATACCGTAAATTCCGGACTATAGAGCGCACCTGATTATAAGCCGCACCCACCACATTTCGGGAGGAAAACCGATTTTGTACATACACAAGCCGCACCTGTATATTAGTTTGATGCAGACCTGCAGTGTCCAGGTGCCCGTTGAAAGTAATCCAAGGAAAAAAATGTATATTTCCAAAGGTAAGGGTGGGAAAAATATATATCCACTATTGTCGGCCGCGTCCACAAACACGTCTCACCTTTACTCCACTTCCCATCAGCCCGCGTTTGCCCCGCCCCTTCTTTCTCATTTGCTCGAGAAAAACATATCAGAATAAGTTTCGAAAATAAATACTTTACAAAAATATACAGTTGCAAATACATATTATACATGGTTACACATATTTACGAAGAAAGACGGTACACTGAGATAGTTTTCAAAGCTTTAATAATAATATTATAACTTTCATCCCAAACCGTGCCTGTGAAGGGTAGCAAAACGCTACTAGCCACACGCTCGCAACACAGTAAACGTCTGTGATAAAAAAATATACCGTACTTGTAGTAATCTCGGTAAGCTGTCCTCATCTTCCTCCTTAGAACTGAAGCCATCAAAGTCATCTTCCTCAGTGTCGGAAAGAAACAGTTTGATATAGACGTCGTCTCACGCTCCGTTATTCAAAAATACGCTAGCAACACGCTCGCAAAGTAAAGTCCACGTGCAGTGGCTCTGTTTCCCTCTTTATCGGACTGCTCGATTGCATTCAGCTTGAAAGCTGTGTCATGTGCTTTTTCATTTCTTTTTGCAATCTGCATGGTGAGGATATTTCTACGCTAATTTAATTTGTGCGCAAGCTAAGTTGCAGTCTTCCTCGGCGCATATATTCCAGTGGTCTAAATCTTACCTTTTGTCCTCGAGCGCCGCTGGCGGCCGTTGGAAAAATTACATAAATTGGCCGCATCACTGAATAAGCCACAGGGTTGAACGTTTGGGGAAAAAGTAGCGGCTTATAGTCCGGAATTTACGGTATCCATTGTTTTACTTCTGTCCCCGTGTATTTTTGACTCCTAGCTGACTCAAGTAATCAGGAAACCTGCGAAGGTGACTAGTAGATGTATCATTGTGATATCTGACTCCATCCTCACCAACTTAACAGGGAAGGTAAGGTGGGCCAAGCAAGCATGTGGTCCTCCCCTGCTTTGTTTTTTGTTGTGTGACGTTCCCTAGCTTTACCGACAAATTATCTTTCATATTTCTTGATAATAGTAAGCTTAGTTTCTATGGTTAGCTCGTTTTTGCTTCTTTGTTTAGCATCACTACAAGTACCGGGACCCATCGCTGATAGATAAAGTATTATATATGTTTTAGCAGTGTTGAGCATGTTACTGGAAAACAGAACTAAGTTAAAGTTAGTAGTTGCTACAGTTAAAGTAGTTCCATTACCCCTTAGATTACTGACAACCAATATTCGTGCATTACTCTCAAAGTAACTACCTAGTTACAAATTACCGGGAATACTCCTATTAGAGCTGACCCCCTGGAACTGCTTTGAAAAAAGCCACATAATAAAATAACAAATACATTTTTACACCAACCTGTGGAAGTAGTAAACCCTTTATATTTCTTGAAAGCATGCAAACGAACACTTAGCTGAGACACACCATATTCATTTAGTCTCTGGGCTTTAAAGCGTTCAAAAATTTCCTTCTCTATTTTCTATGTACTGTCCGTTTTCTTTTTTTTCTGAAGATATGGTGTATTTCAAAAACAATTTCACAAATGGTAATACCAATATCACATACTTTTACCATAAATCCTGTACTTACGTTTGCCCCATGATTTCGTTATTCCTGTATAAGCCTTGCCTCTGCCGCATGTACTGCCCACCATTCGTTACCGCTGACCTAACCTAAAATGCGTGTATAAACTTACTTCCTGATTTCGGTATTTTTATAGTTGTAAATTTGGCTTAGATGCAAGGATATATGGTAGGCAGAATATCTACATGAGGTAACATTCTGTGACCTCGTTTTCTGGGCCTCATATGATGCCACCGTAACTGTATTCAGTTGTACTTTGTTGGTAGTGTAAGGTTTTAACATTTATTAAACAGAAATCTGACTCTGAAGACACTTCAAGCATCTTGTCTAATTCTTTACAGTTGGAGCATATTCAATTTAATTAGCCGAACGACGAGTGTAGTCCACACATCAATTTATCTAGCCGAATCAAAGAGTTGAACGAATCGGTTCTTTCTTCCTTGCCAATTACAATCGTGTGGAGAAAGACGACGAGGTTGCGGGGCCTCCCCATTTTATCACCCATGCCGATGAAATGTTCACGCCCCATGACCAGGCCTCTGGCTGATTGGTCCGCGCCGTATGGATGCAAATTTCCAAATAGTCCTTTGAAGCTTGGGAGAAGGGTGATAAGGCATCGCCCTACCCCTCAGGTGAGGTGATAAGTCATTGTTATCTGCACAGACAGAAACCAAATACACATTCCAAAGCAAATGCGGTTTACGACACCCTTCTGAAGAGTTGCACTCAAGGCTCAAACGTAGGACAAGTATTTTTGATTATTTTAAGTGGAATAAAACAGCGTAAAAAATAGTGTATAACTTCAGTAGATATATGCACCTTCCCTTTAGCAATTACTGTTTGCTGATTGAAGGTTGTATGTCACAATGTGAGCAATAAATAAACAGTTGCCAATTAGATGGCGTTACAATTCATGACATGTTTATACCAATTAGTGGACAAACACGTCTGTTTCTAATGATAGTTGAGTTACAAGATTCTATTAATACAACGTTACAGTACGCGTTAGCAAGAAAAGTACGTTAGTCTCAACACGGGTTGTATGGTAGTTAAAATGCCATAACGATGGGCTGAAAATCATCATTTTCCATAACACATCGTAGGGAGGGGACGCTCTAAAACAGAGGTCTTCTCTAGTTGAATTTGTCCTGAGTTTCTCTCTTGTCACATTTATGCCGCCATCTAATCTGAAAGCTAACAGGCTCCATCATTACAGCACAATAGCGCGTTGTGATTCAAACTGATGCTTCGAACGGAGCCAAGGTTAAGTAGGCGTCGATAAGTGATAGTTGTCTTGTCATCACCTCATTCAAACAGAAGAACAGGTGACGAGCGTAGCATCTCGGTTTTTTTCCGAGCCGGTCTCGGCTTTTCGTGTTGATTTGAAGAGGCCGCGTGTCTGACTATTCTTGGGTCATAACTAGCAAGGTGATGAGGGTTGAATTCTAATGAAGACCCGTCTCGAATAGGAGCGGCGGTTATGGAGATGGAACACTCGTTTGGGAATAACGCCAGCATGCATTTATAAGTGATAGACACATATGCATATGTCAGTAAAAAAACGCTCCGCTTATATTACTCTGACCGCTTCCGATCGTATCATACTTGTTTTTCAATGTCATTCTAAGTGAAAGCTGTCACTCCAGAGGGAGATGCAACAATAAGATGGTCACTTTCTATTCCCCGGCTGTTCTTCAATCATCGGCAGAACTCATTTTGTGCATGTCAGGGTCGCATCTGGCTGCGGGTGAGAAAGGTGGCGAATAATACGATCTGCCGTTTTAACGGACGGCTGACACCATGATGTCGGGCTACACTGACCAATGAGTTAGGTAAGAGTGTCAAGAAGGGTGATATAAAGTGGACATAGATCCGTCACGCTTGCTGTGATAAAAATCAAACCGGCAGATTATTTTGCTTTTCCATTACCGTAAATTCCGGGACTAAAAGCCGCTACTTTTTTCCCAAATGTTCAGCCCTGCGGCTTATCCAGTGAAGCGGCCAATTTATGTAATTTTTCTAACGGCCGTTTATGATGAGGAAGACTTCAACTCCTTAGATTATGCAAAAACTGTCCATATGACAAAGGTTCTTTCAGATGGCGAGGAGATGCCTTCTATAGCGACAGTTATAGAGAGGAAGATGAGGACGGTGTACCGTGAATTTAACAATTACGGTATAATTCTTTAACAGATACGTTTGATAGGTTGCGTGCGTGTTCATAGTAGCGTGTTGGTACCTTTCAAAGGCACGGTTTAGGATGAAAGTTATATTATTATTATTAAAGCTTTGAAAACTCTCTCGGTGTACCGTCTTTCTTTGTAAATATGTGTAATAATATGTATTTGCAACTGTATATTTTTGTAATGTATTTATTTGGATTTATTTGAGACACTTATGCTGATTTTCACGAGCAAATAATAAAGAAGGGGCGGAGCAAAAGCGGGCTGATGGGAACTGGGGACGGGTAAAGGTGAGTGTTTGTGAACGTAGGAGACAATAGTGGATATATATTTTTCCCACCCTTTGGAAATATACACTTTTTTTTCCTTGGATTACTTTCAACGGGTACCCCGACTCTGCAGGTCTGCATCAAATGATAAGTAGCTTTCTCTGTTCACTCTACTTATCGGCCTGGTATTGCAGTACTACTGGGAACGATGCAATAGTACTGATACTTTCTTGGCCCTTTGGCTAGGGCCTTGATTCAGTTCCTTGACTGGGAGAAAGTGTCTCGGCCTATTGGCTTTGAAATGTATCATGGATTGACTAATAATATATAGTGAACGATTGATAAAGAATATATCAATGAACTTATACATTATTCCCCCGTCAACAGGATAGATCATTCAAATAACATCCATTATTTAATGTAGTCGCATGCGGCTAATATTGCAGTGCGGCTTGTGTATGTACTAAGTCGGTGTTCCCCCCGAAATGCGGTGGGTGCGGCTTATAATCAGGTGCGCCTCATGGTCCGGAATTTACGGTAAATATCCAGCCTATACTAAGAATCTTGTGTAGTTTGCTTCACTAGTTTAAAGCAAGTTACTTGATACACATTTAGGGAGTCATAAGGAAACTACAAAAAATTAATGGAATTGAAAATATAAAGAAGGCATTCATCATTACAGTGGCAAAATAATATGGCTACGACCAATCAACGACGATCGTGACCATTAAGAATAAAGAATAAAGAAGTGACATAGTATTCTCAGCCGTTGCTTTGAAAATGCTGGTCTACTAGTGATCCCAAGAGAGATCCGCAGGTTTGAGAGCGTTCTCCATTCGGGCCCCGGTACTGTGGAATGTTCTGCCCCCTGAGATTTGATCTCAGAGGAACTGTTTAAATCTAGGCTTAAAACCCATTTATATTATATAGCTTATGAATGACCTATATTTCATGTACGTGTATTTTTTGTTATTAAAACATCCATTGGTGCCCGGTCATCCTGGAAAAGGGGATTACCTTATGTGTGGTCTCTTCTCCAGGTTTCTTCATTTTCCTCATGTTGAGGTTTTTGAGTTTTTCCTTGCCCTCATGTAGGTTTTTGATCAGTGCCTGTTGTAATAAAAATCTGTAGTTTACAATAGTCTGTGGGCTGTGCAGCCCCTCGAGACTCCTTTTTATAAAGGACTATACAAATAAACATGACTTGACTTGACTTAAGGGCTTTACAATCCTCTAGTGGAAGTTTAAAATTGAATCTGATGTCTCCTCCATAGATTTCTATCCCTAGCCATATGATAATTTAACCTTGCGATCCCCACCTCGGAAATTATTCATATAGTATTCAGAGTCCACAATAAAAAGATGGTTTTAAAGTGAAAGTCTAAACAGGCCTGCCGGTGATCCAGACCTGTCTCTAATTGAAAATGAGCTTTAGAAATACTTTTATGATATTAGGTCATCAATGGGGGAATATTGTGGAGAAAACTTTCAATTTATGAGTGGATAGAGATGCTTAATCAAGACTTTGGTTGATATTATGTCATCAAAGGAGGGGATATTGTGGGAAAATGCTCAACATCTATAAAACATGTTGCTTTGTATAAACGTCCTGATTTTGAAAATTAAAGATAAACCTTACCAAACCCTTAAAAAGATAACCGTAATAATGAGTGTGGCATAATTTATGTCAACTGCACATTGATTGGGTGCATTTTCAGGACAACAATTAACAAACCTGAGATCTGAAAAAAAATTGGGAAAAAACATTGTCAGGGATAGACATTATTAAAACTATTTAGTGGCTATATTTGCACAGATAAAATACATGTATATAGTTTAATTCTACATGATGGTGGGAGCAAAGAACTCACGTCCTTCTTGGCTGAGGTCCCGAACAGAGAGAGGGAGTGTTTATTAACGTCAGAGGAATCAGTACAGACAAGAACACGATTTCAAAATAAAAGAATACAAGATTGATACAAGTACAAGAGATATAATTACACTCATTGTTGAAACGTTACTTTATGTGTGTGTTTGTATGAGAAACATTGTTTTTATATTTAGTAATATAAAAACAAGCTAATTACATTGAGACAGAAAATCAAGAGATTTACATTGAAAACCTGACAAAAATGCAGTAATTGAAGAAAACAAATTACTGTCCAGAACACAGGTTTGCGACTGACCTGAATGGACCTAACAGATAAGTTTATGGTTTAGTAAACACTCAAAATGAGGAGTGAAGACATCAATGACTTTTGAACTTGCAAAGAGAAGAGGACTGTAAAAACACTCAAGATGCAAAATTCACAACCTTTTCTATATTCCCTTTCCCTGAGACCTTGGGAAATAGATTTGACTAAGGAGCTAGACAAAAACATGGGACTGAAGAGCTAGCCATATACATAAGACTTGACTTATAGGCTACCCGATAGACAAATACATTTTACCTGACAAATTAATTTGACATAAAGGCTAGAAGGGATAATGGGACTTGACTAAAAAGCTAGAGAAATATTTTTTTTCTAAATCTCCTAGGTTACTAAAAGCTCTCAGGGGTGTGGAGAGAGAAAGGACAGCAGCATGATTGCCCAAAAGTCAAAATGATTGAAACAGTGTATAATAGTCAAAATAACAAACAACCCTGGTATCCTATGCCATCTTCTTTTCAAGTGTCAAATAATGAATTCAGAGCTACATTCTTTATTGTAACCAAGCAGAAAAAAATGATCACTTACATAGTTGTTGGAAAAATGTTTTTGTCGCCAGGTATGACCGCGACATTCGCACTGATATTGAACGTTTCCAGACGCTTGGTTTTTATCGACTCCCTTGTTATTTCCCTCGTAAGAATAACCTATACAATTAGAAATTAGCTTGCCGTGCTTGGATTTGTTAAACTAACAGGCATCGAGTCACGCGTGGATGACGCCCCACAACCATGGACGGACACATTAGAAGAATAGAATAGAATATACCTTGTCATTGTTACAACATGGGATATATTGTGACAACAAAATTGGACGTGGCACTCCAAGTCCACATTTTACAGTGAGGATAAGGAAAACAAAGAGATAAAGGAACAAAGTAGATGTTTTCACAGTCTTTGTTGTATAGGCTTTGTTTTCCTCCAGAGGGGGGGTGTATGAGGGAGTGAGGGACAGACAGAGATGGGCGGATCCAACTAGATGTTTGATCTTACTGTACACACGGTCCACTGTTTTTCCCCTAATTGCTTAGTCCACGTGTTGAATGGATTTGGGAAGTACAGTCCTTAAACATGCCCGATTAAAGTCGCCGGCGATGACAAAAGCTCCGTCGGGGTGTGCAAGCTGCTATTTATTGATAGCAGCGGGCAGGAGATTTAGCGCTATGCTAACGTTAGCATCCGGTGGAACGTAAACAGCAAGCACAATGACGACAGTTAGCTCTCTCGGTAGATAGAAGGGTCAACACGATACTGCTAGAAACTCTTGAAATATTGAGTGAGCAGTGTGTGTCAATGATTCGGCTGTTATTGTAGCGCATAGTCCCCAACCCGTTTTTACCGGAGTCTCTGTCTCGTTCGTGCTGGTGAAGCGTGCGTGTAGGCATTATGCAAATAGCCTACTCGCATAAACATCCCAAGGAGAGCTAACGTAAAGTCGTCGGGTCGATGTTGCGTCCCTGTCTGGGTTTGTTGTCTGGCTGGATTATGATTACCATGGCCGAGATGCCGCAACAAGGAGAAAGTTGTTGTAAGGTAGAAACCGGTGTGATTGCACGGCGTCTGGGGATTGGACGAGGATCAATATAGGCCGAGTGACAGACGTACACTTGATTAAAAGTGACTGCTACATTTGGCGGACTCGGCCATTACTTTCCCACTCGTAGTCTCAGGGGTGAAAGAGCATAAAGTGACAGGTCTCCGTCAGACCTCCATTACCACCTTGGTGAGCCCCTTGGAAAGAAGGCGGCCGGGGCAAAAATAGCCTGATGGACGATCCGTGGGGAGATGAAGCTGAGTGAAAAACAAAGGGTCTCTCGGCCTATAGGCGAGCGCCTATGGAGGAATGTGTCAGTTCGATATGGATCACTTTGTGTTTTTGTGTGAGGAATCGGCTTGGTGGAGGTAGGCAGATGCGTTTTTTTGAGGATCAGCCAAAGGTCAGGGCCGGGGAGGGGAGCGTAAAAGCTAAAAGTAAACATGGCAAAAGCTTGTGTGGGAAGTTGTTCACACCGACAGAGACCAAAATGGCAAAGCTTCCAAATGTTCTTGTAGACCGATAAATGTTATGCCCACATGGTCAAAAAAATGGAGCAGACCCATGGGATACAATATGAATCTGTTCTGAGGTGGGGCTCACGCAGAAACTGCCATATAGCGGGAGATGGGAATCTACGGTAATGAGCTAATGCATACTTAACCTCTGTGTCCTAGATACAATTTAAAAAAAAACTAAATAGAATAGAATAGAATATGCCTTTATTGTCATTGTTACAACATGGGATATGCTGTGACAACGAAATTGGACGACTCCAGTCCAGACTCCAATAGTAGCTGGTATGTTTGTAAAATATATGAGCATTTTGTTAAATACATATCTTGTACATGTGAAATAACATTTTGGCCTCAACTTGGTGGTCTTGAGGTTAGTCAGGTAGTGTATTAGTTCGTCTTTGCAAGAGAGTGTAGTGATTTGTGTGCCTTCTTCATATATTCATGTCAAGTCATGTTTATCTGTGACACCCTTAGTCTCAAAGAGGCTCAAAGGTTTGCACGGACCACAGATTATTGCAAACCACAGACTATCATTACACAATCCTCTGATCTAAAACCTACATGAGGGCAAGGAAAATCTCAAAAACCTCAACATGAGGAAAATGAAGAAACCTTGAGAAGGCACTGCACATGAGGTAATCCCCCTTCCAGGATGACCAGATAGATAGATAGATACTTTATTCTTCCCCAAAGGGAAATTCACATTTCCAGCAGCATCCCTGTGCTGAGAAACAATACAATAATAACGCAAAAAGAATACAATATACAAATACCCAATGTGACATGCTTATACCCACTGTAGCGTGTTCTATAGAGTATCTAGATAGTGCTACACAGAATACATATTGCAATAAAATTCGGTAATATGCAATGTAGGGGGTGTGGTTTAATGTGGGCCTTTACTCTGCCAGGTGGAGTTAAAGAGCCTCATGGCATGAGGAAGAAAAGATCTCTTCAGTCTGTCCGTGGTACAATACAGCGACAGCAGTCTGTCGCTGAAGCTGCTCTTCTGTCTGGATATAATGCTGTGTAGTGGATGTGATGAATTGTCCATGACTGACCGTAGCTTTTCCAGTGCCCGTCTCTCAGCTACTGTTGTCAGGCTGTCCAGTTCTGTGCCCACAACAGAGCTCGCTTTCGTCGCCAGTTTATTGAGACGAGAGGCATCCTTCCTTATGACGCTGCCTCCCCAACACGCTGCCGCAGAGAAGAGGGCGCTTGCCACAACTGTCTCATAGAATATTTTCGGGCTGCAATGGATGTTGCAATGACAAATAAACATATATTGTCAACATAACATATAGGTTATTCATATGCTATAGAATAAAAGTGTGTTTTCCACTGAGGTTACAAATCAAATCTCAGGGATAAGAGCATTCCACAGCACCGGGTCCCGAATGGAGAACGCTCTCGAACCTGAGGATCTCTTCTTGGCTCTTGGGATCACTAGTAGAAAAGCATTTTCATAGCAAAGGCCCCAGACTGGAACATAGGGGGAAATTAAATCTGAAAGATATGAGTGAGCAAGTCCATGCATGATTTTGTATACTACCAACAGAACCTTAAAATCACATCTTAAGCCAACAGGGAGCCAATGCAAGTTAGCTAAAATCGGGGTCATGTGATAGAACTTTCTTGTCTTAGTTAAAAGCCTCGCTGCAGCATTATGTACCAGCTAAAGGCTCTTGATTTTGGTCTTTTGGGGACCGGAGAGTAGTTCATTACAGTAATCGAGACGGGAGGTAACAGATGCATGAATTATAATCTCCACATTTGACTGAGACAGCATAGGGCAAATTTTAGCAATGTTGCAAGGATGAAAAAAGCTGTTCTAATAATATTCTTAACGTGAGTATTAAAGGATGGATCGGGGTCAAATAGGACACTTAATTTTTGACTGAGTCACTCTGAGTGATATTAAATTTGTCAATGTACAGAGCAGTTTTTGAGAACAAGTCATGGCATTTAGATGGACCAACAACTAACATTTCGTTTTTTTCAGAGTTAAGGCGCAAAAAGTTGAGTTAATAACTCAACCTCCAAATTTCCACAGTTTAATGTGGCGGATTCCTCCATCGGAAGATATAGTTGAGTGTCATCTGCGTAGCAATGGCAACTGATATTATAATGGTATTGCGAATAATATCACCTAATAGAAGCATGTAAATGCCGAAAAGAAGGGGGCCAAGTACTGAACCCTGCAGAACACCACAGGTAACACTAAATGGCTCAGATGTTATTTCACCATATTTAACACTGTGGGTCCTATCTGAGAAGTAGGATCTGAACCACAGGAGGACGGTTCCTGAGAGACCAATCCATTCTTCTAACCGTTCTAGTAAGATATTATGGTCCACAGTGTCAAAGGCAGCACTAAGGTCCAGCAGCAGCAAGAGTGATGTTTTCACAAATTGCAAGCTTTCTTTCTATGGTAATCATGTTTTTTGCTTTCCCCCTTTAGCATCGCTGCAAGTCTTGAGACCCTAGGCTAAATAAATTCAAGTGTGTTGAATAACTTTCTGATCTGAACGTAGAGAGAAAAAAAGCACTATGTCAGGGAGTTTAGCCAATAGCAATCCTCGATTGATTTTGACTCTTTCATATTTTCTGCTAATTGAAAGCTTTGTTTCCGTGGGTATCATGTTTTTGCTTCTTCCTTTAGCATCAACAAAAGTCTTTGGACCCATGGTTAATAAATCTATCTATCTACCTTGGTCATATCCCTCAAGAGGGGTGACCAACTGCAAGACAAACACATACAATAACCAAGAAAATAAAAGGGAAATAAATAGTATAAAAAAAACACACACAAATTTTTGGACCACTCGCCGACCCAATTGCCCAAACATCAAACAAGTTAGGCACCTCGGCACCCAAGTTGGTCATGCTTTCGTCCCCCCAGATGAAATGGGACACCAGAAAGCGGCCATGTCACTCGGGTCAGGGTGACACAACACACTCTTTTGTTCAACAGCAGGGCCTGACAGCTTTCACTGGTTTACCCCTGCCGCATCAAACGGGTGCCCAGCCCATCCTTAAGAACGCGTCCACAATCCCACTATCCTTTTGTATCGCCGACTTGTCGTCTTAGAAGCATACAAGATTCTCAAACGAATGGAGGAAAACGACTTCATCCACTGGCATGTCGGCAGTTTCATGTTGCCGCTTCAAAGCAATAACAGAACAGCGTCTTATATGCGGTCGACCAATGGCAGACAAGCATCTTAGAAACGTTTTGAAGTCTTACAGTGGAGAAAACACTATTGAGAAGGGACAAAAAACATTGAATTCATACCATAATGTAAAAATGTAAGCACGCCTTATCCTGGAGGTCTACTGTACCACCCCTTGTCAAGATCACAAATTGAAAAGCATTTTGGCAGGGATTTGACCTCAACCATATCTGCTGAGTGAGGGACAAGAGTGGAATAGAAAGTAAGACAACAAGAATCCAGCACTTGATGTGACTCTCCCAGACAGAATACAAAATGTATGAAGACCTTGAAACACGCAAAGCTTTTACCAGAGCAGTAATGAAACAGTAACTTGTCGCTGCTAAATACTAAAACACTCTTTGCTGGTGTGAGTGCCTTCAGGGGATGGGAGAGATGCCGCTGGGAATGGGAAAATTTGGCTAGGGATAGATGGACGGGTGAAGGGATTGTGTGGTGGTCTCATGATTTGATTGATACGAGAAAAAAGGAAGAGGGGCTCTTCCATACCGTCCAATGGATGAATAGATTGATGTACAGCTCAATACGTGAATCATTCTTACGGGATGAGGTGATTGATGGATTGACAGGAACGGGTCAATAGCTTGAATCAAAAACTGTTCATATATTTTTCTAAGATCCTGTATGGTCGATATTATTTTATTCATGAAATTAACATTTATTTTCAGTTGTTTGGATTCAGATTTCTGTGGGAATGTTTTGCCCTATGTCAAGTCAAGTCAAGTCAAATATTTTTGTATTTTGTATAGCCCTAAATCACAAAGAGTCTCAAAGGGCTTCACAGGTTATTACACTATATTATACAGACTATTTTTCAGATTATTATTATACATACCCCTGCTCTGGAGCCGACGAGAAGAGTAGGTTATTCATATGCTATAGAGTAGAAGTGAGTTTTAAGCTTAGATTTAAACATTTCCACTGAGGTTGCAGATCGGATCTCAGGGGGAAGAGCATTCCACAGCACCGGTGCCCGGATGGAGAACGCTCTCGAACCAGCAGAAGACTTCTTTGCTCTTGGGATCACCCGAAGACCGGCGGCAGTAGCTCAGGAGGTAGAGCGCTCGTCTTGGGATCAAGGGATCCCGGTTCGAATCCCGGCTCGTCCGTGTTGCATGTCAAAGTGTCCTTGGGTAAGACACTGAACCCCTAATACCCCCAATAAGCAGGTTAGCGCCTTACATGGCTGCAAGGCCCCTATTGGGAAATGTGGAGCACATTGTAAAGCGCTTTGGGAAGTCATTGACTTGAAAAGCGCTATATAAATGCAGATCATTTCATTTCATTTCACTCTCAGAACGTAGGCTACGGCCCGGGACATAGGCGGAAATCAGATCTGAAAGATAAGAGGGAGCAAGTCCATGTATGATTTTATATAATACTAAGAGAACCTTGAAATCACATCTAAGGCTAACTGGGAGCCAATGCAGGTTACTTTTATGGGCCTCTTTCTGTTTGGCCTCTTGTTTATACTGGACGGCCAGGGTTTAGCATTGTTTTGGTTTCTTTGTACTGTATGTGCTTGTTAGTTATGAAAAATACTATCTATCTATCAACCTTGATCATATCTCTCAAGAGAGGTGACCGACAGCAAGACAAACACATAGAATAACAAGGAAAATCAAAAAAGGAGGGGGGGATTGCAAAAACACACACACAAACATTTTTGGACCATGGCCAACCCAAATGCCCAAACACCCAAATAATTTAAGCACCTCAGCACCCAAGTCTGTCATGCTTTCGTCCCCCCAGATGAAACGGGACACAAGTCTCAGAATATGTCACGGTTGCCCATTGGCCTCACTTGGCCCCGCCTGTTTGGCGCCAGGTGCCAGTCTGTCAACGAACCTCTGCACTTGCAAGACTTGTGTTTTGACTCTGTTCGGTATCCCGTTCGTGTATCTAGTGTCCAGTATGAATCTCGCCTGTCTCGACCTGTCCGGTATCTTACTCCAGTTTCCCATAACGACCCCGTCTGTTTTGTCCTGTCCGGTATCTTGCTCCAGTCTCCAGTATCTGATATCGATCTTGTCTGTCTCCACCTGTCCTGTATTTTGCTCCAGTCTCCAGTGTCCAATATCGATCTTGCCTGTCTTGTCCTGTCCGCTATCTTGCACCAGTCTCCCAGTCTGTCTCATCCTGTCCGGTGTCTTGCTCTATTGTCCCATAAGGACCTAGTCTGTTTCGTTCTGTCCGGTATCTTGCTCCAGTATCCAATATCGATCTCGTCTGTCTCCTCCTGCCCGGTATCTTGCTCCATTATCCAATATCGATCTTGCCTGTCTCGTCCTGTCCGCTATCTTGCACCAGTCTCCAGTATCCGGTATCGACCCAGTCTGTCTCATCCTGTCCTGTGTCTTGCTCCAATCTTCGGTATCCGGTATTGATCCCGTTTGTCTCGCCCTGTCCAATATCTTACTCTAGTGTCCCATAAGGACCTAGTCTGTTTCGTTCTGTCCGGTATCTTGCTCCAGTATCCAATATCGATCTCGTCTGTCTCCTCCTGCCTGGTATCTTGCTCCAGTATCCAATATCGATCTTGCCTGTCTCGTCCTGTCCGCTATCTTGCACCAGTCTCCAGTATCCGGTATCGACCCAGTCTGTCTCATCCTGTCCGGTGTCTTGCTCCAGTCTTCGGTATCCGGTATCGATCCCGTTTGTCTCACCCTGTCCGATATCTTACTCTCGTGTCCCATAAGGACCTAGTCTGTTTCGTTCTGTCCGATATCTTGCTCCAGTATCCAATATCGATCTCGTCTGTCTCCTCCTGCCTGGTATCTTGCTCCAGTATCCAATATCGATCTTGCCTGTCTCGTCCTGTCCGCTATCTTGCACCAGTCTCCAGTATCCGGTATCGACCCAGTCTGTCTCATCCTGTCCGGTGTCTTGCTCCAGTCTTCGGTATCCGGTATTGATCCCGTTTGTCTCGCCCTGTCCGGTATCTTGATTCAGTATCCGGTATCGATCCAGTCTTTCCCGTCTGGTGGCTACTCATGTGTCCTGTATCGATCCCATCTAATCTATCTGGTTTCGATCTCTTCTGCCTCTGACTTCTCTGTCTCGCTTCTTCCATTCCCGTAAAATAAGGCTCGGGGGAAAACATTACGCGTCTGGGTCCTCCGTCTGTTCTGGTTCTGACCGAATACTTATTATGGATGTCGTGACTAAAGGTAAAGATCAGATGAAAAATGTGAGGGGGCTGGGTAGGAAGGGTCAAGATGCAAGATCCCTATCTGCCTCTAATCAGTTGTTCGCGGGGATGCTGCATATTAATGCCGCTGCTCCGAGTTTAAATGGGCAGAGTGCAAACTCTGATTGTCTGTCACTGATTGCGGCCACTGATGAGGGCTTTGGCCTTTTCCTACTACCGCTCTGGTGGTCGTGATCATCTGATCAACCAATGATCGTACAATGCATGTCATCGTCTTCTGAGACAACACCTCACCGAGGGTTCCCTTTTAAATATTTCATGGGATAGCTTTGATAATTACCGCTACTTCAGAATCCAAAAGAGTCCTTTGTAGGGTCCATTTCAGGGTGTTTAACCACAGTGTAACTCTGTAAGCCAAGCCAAAAATCTCACTTCTAAACTAGTCCTTTTTTATTTTAACCCACCATGAACTATCTTGCCCTTAAGAGAACCTGTTTCTAAGTTTTGGCAGAACTTCCAATGGCTCAATACCACTTGTTTCTATCCGATAAACAGATTTTGTGGTTACGTGGATTCCAATCCCCCACTAGTGCGACTCACAATGGTCTGTTTTTAGTAAAAAACATGAATATGATTATTTTCAGCCAGATTGGACTCAATACTGTGCCATATCTGAATATGTATTACTGAGCAGTGAAGATCAATCCTCAACACGAGCAAAAAAGTGTCAGAGTTGGCATGGCGCCCAATTGGCCCCGCCCGTGTGGCACCAGTTGCGGCTCGTTGACGGATTGGCTTTCCTGCTATTTAAACCCAGTCCTGTCAATTTCCTTTTGTCATTTTGTTGGCGAATCTGTGTGTATACTAGGCTAGCCTTTTTTGACCCTGACTCTCGCCTGTCCCGTTTTTGCTCCCGTTTGTCTCCGGCCACGTCTGCTCTCCCGTCGCGGCTTACGACCCCTTTTTGCTCCCAACTCCGTTTACTCTCCCGTTCTGGCTTATGACTCGTTTGCGACCCCGACCACGTCTCCCAGTCCAGGCTACCGACCAGTTTTCCGCCCCTGACACCGCCATTGCTCGCTACGGAAGATCCACTTCCGTGATCAAATCACAATCCGAGTACGAAAGCGACTTGCTTCCCACGCCCAGCGAACTCCGGATCATGGGCGCAGCCCGTCCTCTCTCTTTCAATAAAACTTATGGTAAATGTCACTCAAGTGGGTCCTGTTTCCGCTATGGTCCTGACAAAAAGAATGACTTTATGGATAATGACTGAATTAAAGTAAGCAAGGTCCTGCAGGACTTTAGATCTGACGACAGTTTTTGTAAAAAAAATAACATTTTTTTGGCAACAGATTGAATGAAATTGGGGAGAATCCTGGGTAACACTAGATCCTTTAGAATGGCTCATTTCTTGGAATAATTATCAATTCATGGTCACCAAATAAATCCAATCGGGTAACCGCCTGTGGCACACCTGGTGGAGTATATTTATTTTCGTGCATTGTTCTGTTTTTCAACCAACTAGTCCTTTGATTCCATAACAATAAATGAAAATACAATTAGTAATTAGAAAATCTCCTGTGGCACACCAATCAAGGTTTTGCGACGTATCAGATCCTTGAAAGGCACCATTCTTATGAAAATGTATTATTATGGTCACATATTGGATAGATTAGTCAACTTTCAATGCCAAACCGGACAAATTGTTATGGCACACTTTTTGTAAAAGAAATTATGAATTCGCCGTCACTGATTATCTAAAATAAAGCAATTACTTGCTGTCATGATTACCGATTTGGATCACCTGTGCCCGCTCATTTGGCGCCAAACGCTGCGGGCTACCTGATTGGTTCACTGTCTCTTTTTAAACCCAGTCCTGTCACTCTCCGGTTGTCAATCCGTCAGCGAACCTCTGTTGTTACAAGGCAAGCCTTTTTCACCCTGACTCCCGCCTGTCCCGTTTTTGCACCCGTTTTTTCCACATGTCCGTTCCTGATCCCCCCGTTTGTCTCTGGCCATGACCTATATTGATCCCGACCATGTCTGCTCTCCCGTCCCTGCTTACGACCCGTTTTTGACCCCGACCACGTCTGCTCTCCAATCCCGGCTTACGACCCGTTTTTGATCCCGACCACCGCCATCTGCCGCTACGGAAGATCTACTTCCGTATTCGGATCACGATCCGATTGCGTGAGCGGCTTGCTTCCCGTGTCCAGCGAGAACCGGATCGTGGGCGCTGCCTTCCCTATTTCTGCTACGCATTTGGGTCCTGATTCCGTTCTGGTCTTGACAACTTGGGGTCCATTAGATTCTCAAAAACTGCACACTTTTTGTGAAAAATGATCATATTCTGGTCACCACTTAAAAGAAGTTCTTGCGGGAGACCAAGCAAGTTTTTGCAACACACCAAGTTCCCAATAACTTTCATCCATAATTTAGATTTAATCAGCGGAACATCCTGTGGCACACCAGAAAAGGTCTTGCGGAACATTAGATCATGACAACATCACACCTTTTTTAGAAAAAAACCCCCACAATTTTCATTTGATTCAGAGGAAATCAGGTAACTTCCTGCGGCACACCAGAAGACGTTTTGTGGCGCACAAAGCAAGGTCTACGGCACATCGGATCCTTGACAACGGCATTGTTTAAAAAAAAAAAAAAAACCCTCCTTGTCATGAATTAAACTTGAGACGGCACACCAGACAAGTACTTGTGCCACACTAAATCCTCAACTTTTTAGATCGATAGATAGATAGATACTTTATTCATCCCCATGGGGAAATTCATAGTTCCAGCAGTATCCTTTTGTTGTTTATTAACAGATTAACAGGATGGCCTCGGGGTGCTGTGTTGTAGTTTAGTAACAGCGGAGTAGATGTCACACGTTCGGTCAAAAATTCGACTTCCCTGCAGCAGATGGAAATCTTTGTGCCCAGGGTTACACCACCTCTTGTTCACGTAGATAGCGAGTCCGCCTCCTCTCCGCTTCCCGCAGGATTTTGTGTCACTGTTTGCCCTTACAGCGCTGAAGCCGGGTAGCTCCACGTTAGCGTCCGGGATGCTAGACATGAGCTACGTTTCCGTAAAATAAAGTAAACTGCATTTCCTGTATGCTTTGATGTTTTTCACCAGCACAGCCATTTCATCGGTCTTATTTGGTAGAGAGTTCACATTTCCCATGATTCCGGACGGTACCAAAGGCTTATATCGCCGCTAACCGCTTAGCCTTCACCTTAGCTCCAGCTCTGCAGCCACAATAGATTCAGATTCAGATTCAGATCTACTTTATTGTCATTCTAGTACACGTGTATACAGAACGAAATGTCGATACATCTTCATCACGCCGGCACGAGAATTCTTCAGGGCAAGGAGTTGATTATTCGAATAAACGCATTTTTGTGCGTTAAAACCCATGACCATAGGATAGAAAGTATTTCAAAGTGTAGTTGTCAAACGGGATGAAAAACACCGAAGATAGAAGCAGACAATAAAAACAATAAATCACAAAAAGAGCAAAATAACACTGAGCTGCTGGAAAGGCTGCCTCTCGCGGCAGCGCCTATGATGACAAATATTAACTGCCAAACAAGGCCTTGCAGCCCATTACATTCTTGACATACCGTAAATTCCGGACTATAAGCCGCTACTTTTTCCCCAAACTTTCAAACCTGCGGGGAGCGTGGGACGACATCTATATGACAAAGTGTCTTTCCCATACTGAAGGAAGCCGACTTTGATGACATCAGCTATAAAGAAGAAGATGAGGACGGTTTACCGTGGTTTCTACATGTACGGTATGTTTTTTTTAACAGACCCATTTACTGTGTTGCGAGCGTGTTGCTAGTAGCGTTTTGCTACCCTTCACAGACACGGTTTAGGATGAAAGTAATATTATTATTAAAGCTTTGAAAACTCTCTCGGTGTACCGTCTTTCTTTGTAAATATGTGTATCCATGTGTAATATGTATTTGCAACTGTATATTTTTGTAATGTATTTATTTTAGAAAGTTATTCTGATATGTTTTGCATGAGCAAATGAGAAAGAAGGGGCGGGGCAAACGCGGGCTGACGGGAAGTGGAGTAAAGGTGAGACGTGTTTGTGGATGCGGCCGACAATAGTGGGTATACATTTTTCCCACCCTCACCTTTGGAAATATACACTTTTTTCCTTGGATTACTTTCAACGGGCACCTGAACTCTGCAGGTCTGCATCAAACCTTAAGTACCGGTATCATTTTCCAGTTCATTTTGCCGGCTGTGATTTTTGGACTGCGTCGGGTATGGGTTAATAACAAAATTGTGAATATGCTTGATGGTTGTTGAGATTGTCGTGTTTGTTTTGCTGCTGTTGCTGGATTTGTTCAGACCAAAAACAATCGACTTTGGCTTGGACGGATCTATTGACACTAACAAAGATGTTATATAATGAAATTGTGAATATGCTTGATTGCTATTAAGATTTTCGAGAAGGGTTGTTCAAACCTCACATTGTGTTTGCTGTTCAACGTCATATTGAAATATAATATTGTGAATGTGCTTAATTGCTGTTGAGATTGTCATGATTGTTTTCTGTTATTAGTGTCAATAAATTCGTTCAAACCCCAAAAAATTTCGTGTGTGTGTTTTTTCAATGTGGGCGCATGAGGCTAATATACAGGTGCGGCTTGTGTATGTACAAAATCGGTTTTCCTCCCGAAATGTGGTGGGTGCGGCTTATAGTCAGGTGCGCTCTATAGTCCGGAATTTACGGTAGGCACGTTTTTTTGTGAGAAAATATCAGTTTCTGGTCACCAGTTCAAATAATTTGGGAGACTTTCTGCAACAATAGTTTCCAAACCAAAACCTGACCTCGCCCTACCTTTTACCCGAACCACCTTGTTGAGATACAAGACACCCTTCCCCGCCAGGTACACATCTAGTCGGTGTGCAGCGTGTGTATGTGGGCACGCTAAACCCCTTCTTTTGCTCCATCTCGGTCCCATAATACGCTTTAAAGCAGGCGGCGGAACCCGCCGACTCAGCTGCGGCGGGTCATCAAAAACGATTTAAAGTGAGAAATCCCATTTAACCCCCAAACCTCAAAGCCCGTGTTCCACAAAGCCCGCTCCAAATCGGAGCCGCGCTTTCCAACTCCGCTATAAACACCTCACGTCACCGACAAGGTGTTTGTCCGTCTCCGAAGCCGCCGGGGGACAATACCCCTCGTAAACAACCTCGCAATTACCATCCAAATGAATTCTCGCGCCGAGCCTGATTTTAATTTCTATAGCCGAGGAAAATGAGCAAAGGCGTCTTCTCGGAACCGTACCTGCGCATTACCACTCCCCTCCATCTCTCAAGAGGCTTTCATTAACGTCGGCCTGATGAATGTAGCTCTCAAGCTGATAGACGGCGATGAATAAAGCATCCCTGTTACCTGCCACACTTTTGTCTCCTGCGTTTTTTTTTACGGTCGTGTCCCGAGCGTTGTTTTGTCTGACACAATAATATAATAACGTATGGCGGCCTTGTTAAATCGAAGCGTCTGTAGCTTTGCATTAGGAGAGATGAACCTTGAAGTGATTTGAGCAATACGACTGTTTGTTTTGTGAGAACGGCCATATGATGTACGGCAAAGAGTGGAGGCGATCGGTGGTTGCCGTGGCAACAGCCAAGACAATACTACTTATTAGATGATGCGTATTAAAGCTCTAATTCTATATTTTTATGACGGTGTTTAGTAAAGTAGCTGGTGCGAATGTAAAACCGAAGTATTTGATTAAAGACACTTTGTGTATCTAAATGACAAGCTTGTATTACATTTAAAATACCGTATTTTCCGCACTATAAGGCGCACCTAAAAGCCTTTATTTATTTTTAAAACTGACTATGCGCCTTATAATACAGAGCACCTTATATATGGATCAATATTAAGTCGCAAGGTCTCGCAACAAAGGCAAGCAGCCGCCGACTAGATTTTTCCTCATAGGCGATGTGGTCCGCGGTGTATGCTGGGATACATATGCCGGCGTTTCATTTCCCAGCCAATGTGTCAATCATCATTTGAATCGATCACTATTGGCTAAAGTTATTCGGAGGTAAAGGGGGCGGATCCTTTTTATTATTTACAGGCTCGCATAGGCTAAAGGGGCAAAACAAAGCTTGCAATTGGCCAAAAAAGATGAATGTGAATAGCAAGTTTGGTTGTCTACGGCATATAGTAAACATGATTTACCATTTTGTATTTGTAAATATTTTACTCTCCTGGAATTACTATACTCACGGACATAAGAGGACCATGGTTGCACATTATTATTGAACACAACGACTTCGGTGAGCTACTCAGGCTATATATCTTCCCAGTATCTTGTTTCGGAGTGATATCGATGTTTCTGTGATGTGTCTTTTTTTTTTAAATTAAACTCAATTCCAAGTGTTTATTGTCATATGCACAGTAAAGTTGCGAGCGGAAAAGAAAATAGAAACTAAGGAATGGTTGGAATTTCTTGAATCCCAAGACTTTAACCTTCCGAGTGATATTTGGAACGATGCATTTGAGTGACATCGTGCGGACACCGCATCCGCACGTGTCTACGACACGTATTTGCTTCTTTGCAAGCTTTCTGAATGTCAGGGGGTAATAAGTTGGACTGAACTATCTGACTGTTTTGTCCACGTTCCCATTGTAGCGCCTTATAATCCGGTGCGCCTTATTTATGGAAGATATAGGACCAAAAGCTATTTTTTGGGGGTGCGCCCTATAACCCGGTGCGCCCTATAGTGCGGAAAATACGGTAATCGAGATATTCTATTTCTTTGTTTGGAAAATTACATTTCATCAACACGTTGCTAACAGGTATCAAGTAGCTCAAAATGTAGCCTACAGGTGAGAAGTCATTGGGATTTTGTAAGAACTGTTAAAGAACTAATAATGTTGCACTTTTATATTTTTTATTGTAAATAATCCATAATATTCTAAATGGAATTATTTGAATTTGTTTCAACAATGAGGGCTTTCTTAAGAAGTATATTTGGGATGAACCTATTATGACAATGTTTTTTATTTACAACATGTCATGATTACAGATTTGAATCACCTGTGTTCCCTCATTTGGCGCCAACCGCCGCGGGTTGTGATTGGCTCCCTGTCACTAATTGAACCCAGTCCTGTCTGTCTCCTGTTGTCAGTCCGTCTGCGAACCTCGGTGTATACAAGGCAAGCCCTTTTTCGACCCTGACCCCCACCTGTCCCGTTTTTGCTCCCTTGTGTCACTGTCTACGACAATGCGTCCCCAGCAAAAATGACTCGGGCAAACCAGAACATTGTTTGTCCCCGTCTTCTAGTTTTCAATTACTATTTCAACAAGTCCGTTATCGTCTCCTCCATATGATCACGAATTTATGAGCATTTCGATTAGACTAAATCGAAATAATCTGTTATTCTAAGACAATTCGTTCTAAATATTATTCTCCGAATAACGTTTCGGAATGTCCCACCCTCATCTCACAATAGCAGCTAATGGGTCGTTCGCAATATACCGTAAATTCCGGACTATAGAGAGCACCCGATTATAAGCCGCACCCACCACATTTTAAGAGGAAAACCGATTTTGTACATACACAAGCCGCACCTGTATATAAGCCACATGCGCCCACATTAAAAAAATGTAACACAGAATTAACCCAAACCTGACTTTAAGTCCCGCGATTGAAACTCAATGTCCTTCATAAAAGTACACAGTCCAAAATCACAGCCGGCAAAATGAAGGGAAAATAATACCAGTACTTAAGGTTTGATGTAGACCTGCAGAGTCCAGGTCCCGTTGAAAGTGTATATTTCCAAAGGTAAGGGTGGGAAAAATATATATCCACTATTGTCTGCCGCATCCACAAACACTCACCTTTACCGGTCCCCACTTTCCGTCACCCCGCGTTTGTTTCGCCCCTTCTTTTTTATTCGCCCGTGCAAAACATATCAGAATAAGTGTCTGAAAAAAATACATTACAAACATATCCAGTTGCGAATACATATTATACATGGTTACACATATTTACAAAGAAAGACGGTACACAGAGAGACTTGTCAAAGCTTTAATGATAATAAAATAACTTTCATCCCAAACGGTGCCTGTGACAGGGCAGTTAATGGTAGCAACACGCTCGCAACACAGTAAACAGGTCTGTTAAAAAAACATACAGTACTTGTAAAAATCACGGTAAACCGTCCTCATCTTCCTCCTTGGAACTGAAGCCATCAAAGTCGTCTTCCTCAGTGTCGGAAAGAAACCTTGTCATATAGACGTCGTCCCACGCTCCCTTATTCCAAAACACGCTAGCAACACGCTCGCTCCTTCTTTATCGGATTCCTCGATTGCTTTTACCTTGAAAGCTGCGTCATGTTCCTTTCTTTTTGCATTTTGCATGATGAGGGTATGTTTACGCTATCTTAGTTCATGCACAAGCCAAGAAGTTGCAGTCTTCCTCTGCGCATATATTCCATCGGTCTAAATCTTACCTTTTGTACTCGAGCGCCGCTGGCGGCCGTTAGAAACATTACATAAATTGGCCGCATCACTGAATAAGCCGCAGGGTTGAACGTTTGGGAAAAAAGTAGCGGCTTATAATCCGGAATTTACGGTAACCACTCCAACGTCTTGAAAACGTAACCGCTTCCTCAACAGCAATGGGAAAACAGTTGGCCGCTGCCAAGGGCCCGTCCTGTTGACGCCATTACCATTTTTTAATAAACACCTTGCGGAGACGGTGACAGCAGAAGGCATCCTGCTTGATATGCTCCCTCCTTCCCCGGGCTGGCGCAAACAGCTGCTGGGGGCGAACGTACGAATAAACACTTAGCCACGTGCCGTCTCCTGTGAACCGACGTAGCTTCTAATGTTTAGCGACTTAAAGGAGACATATTGGGCCTTTTTTTTCACCAGCCCTCTGTAGTTTAAGGGTTCCCCGGTGTGTTGATAACACGTCTGTGACATGGCTATGTCAGAATACTTTAGGCCAGGGGTGTCAAACTCATTTTAACTCGGGGGCCACACGATGGAACAAACATTCTGTCGGGGGCCGGACTAGTAGATTAAAGAGAAAGAAAAAGAGAGATAAAGAAATAAGAGAAAGAGGGAGGTAAAAGGAGAGAGGGCAGGACAAAGAAAGAGAAAGAGGGAAGGAAAAGGAGAGAGGGCAGGACAGAGAAAGAGAGAGAGGGAGAGAGAGCGTGAGAAACAAAAGAGATAAAAAGAGCAAAATAAGTTAAAAAGACACAGAGAGAAAGAGACAAAGAGCAACAAAGGAAAAGAAAAAGAGAGACACGGAGAGTGAAAGAGACAGAGAGTGGAAGAATAGGAGAGAGAGAGAGAGAGAGAGAGAGAGAGAGAGAGAGAGAGAGAGAGAGAGAGAGAGAGAGAGAGAGAGAGAGAGAGAGAGAGAGAGAGAGAGAGAGAGAGAGAGAGAGAGAGAGAGAGAGAGAGAGAGAGAGAGAGAGAGAGAGAGAGAGAGAGAGAGAGAGAGAGAGAGAAGAGAGAGAGAGAGAGAGAGAGAGAGAGAGAACAGTGTCTTTGTTCGAGGCACCTGGCATTGGCAACATCAAGTGGGACATATTTCAACCTGCAGCTTGTTTTTCTCTTGCGCTTCTCTGGTTGTTATCTCGTGGGCCGGGTTCAATCCCTTAGCGGGCCTGATCTGGCCCGCGGCCGCCTGTTTAACACCTGTGCTTTAGGGATTAGGATTTACAACACAATTTTGAATGTCGTAATCCTCTTTGGCGTTTCTATGAGTCAATTATTATATGAATATTTTCATGGAGTAACCAAAAAGATAGTTTGGTTTGATGTATTTTTACTTGTTTTTCTTTTTCTAAGACTAGTGAGAGTATGAGTACTCAACTCTTGACTACACGCCATTAAAGACGAAGAATTGTTATCAGTAATATTTTAGATAGGTAAAAAATATATATTTTTCTATTTTTATTCCCAATCATTATGTTCTATTTCCAATAATCCTTCAAGAGGGTGGCTGATATTGATATCTGATTCTGTTTTTTTCATATTCTTCATTTATTTTCTCATAAGATGACGCCTTCTATCTTCTTTTCTAAAAATCAAGAAATATTTAAAATATGCTAAATTTTCACCATACAATCAGAAAAATACTACTTTAAAAGAGATCTTTTTTTTAATCCTTATAATTTCATGTTATTTCATATTTATATAATCCCAGATATAGTCTTAGAGTTATCTCTAAGCTGCCCTACGAAATTGTTTTACAAATTATTTAACCGAAAATATACATTTAAAGTTCATAAATAAATTCATATTAAATAAATAAATACATTCTCCGGTTTCCTCCCACCTTCCAAAAACATGCATTTCAGGTGAATTGGCCGGTCCAAATTGTCCCTAGGTGTGAATGAGCAAATGAGTTGTCTTTCCCTGTGTGCCCTGCGATTGGCTGTCGACCAGTTCAGGGTGTCCCCTGCCCACTGCCCGGAGATGGCTGGGATGGGCTCCAGCCCCCCTGCGACCCTAATGAGGATAAGCGGTACGGCTGATGAGATGAGATATATATATATATATATATATACCAGGATATATATATACTGGACTGTCTCAGAAAATTAGAATATTGTGATAAACTTCTTTATTTTCTGTAATGCAATTAAAAAAACAAAAATGTCATACATTCTGGATTCATTACACATCAACTGAACTATTTCAAGCCTTTTATTATTTTAATATTGCTGAATTTGGCTTACAGCTTAAGAAAACTCAAAAATCCTATCTCAAAATATTAGAATATCATGAAAAAGTATACAAGTAGGCTATTCAACTAATCACCTGAATCATCAAATGAACTCGAAACACCTTGCGAGGGTTTCCTGAGCCTTAAAAACACTCAGCTTGGTTTAGTAAACTAAATCACAAGTATGGGGAAGACTGCTGATCTGACTGCCGTCCAGAGGACCATCATTGATACCCTCCATCAGGAGGGTAAGACACAAAAAGAAATTTCTCAAAGAGCAGGCTGTTCACAGAGTGCAGTTTCAAAGCATATCCACAAAAAGTCTGTTGGAAGGGAAAAATGTGGCCGGAAACGCTGCACAACCAAAAGAGATGACCGCAGCCTTAACAAAATTGTGAAGAAGAGCCGCTTCCAGAATTTGAGGGAGCTTCAAAGACAGTGGGCTGAAGCTGGAGTCCAGGTATCAAAAGCCACAGTTCACAGACGTGTCCGGGAAATGGGCTACAATAGCCGTATTCCCATGGTCAAGCCACTTCTGAACTCAAGACAACGGAAGAAGCGTCTGACTTGGGCTATGGAGAAGAAGCACTGGACAGTTGCAGAGTGGTCCAAAGTCCTCTTTTCAGACGAAAGCAAGTTTTGCATTTCATTTGGAAGTCAAGGTGCCAGAGTCTGGAGAAAGGCTGGAGAAGAGCAAAATCCAAGTTGCTTGAAATCCAGTGTGAAGTTCCCACAGTCAGCAATGGTTTGGGGAGCCATGTCAGCTGCTGGTGTTAGTCCACTTTGTTTCATCAAGTCCAGAGTAAATGCAACTGTGTACCAAGAGATTTTAGAGCACTACATGCTTCCATCTGCTGAAAAGCTCTATGGAGATGAGGATTTCATTTTCCAGCATGATCTGGCACCTGCCCACAGTGCCAAAACCACCAGTAACTGGTGCACTGACCATGGCATCACTGTCCTTGATTGGCCTGCTAATTCCCCTGACCTGAACCCCATCGAGAATGTGTGGGGTATAGTTAAGAAGAAGATGAAAGACACCAGACCTACAAATGCAAATGAGCTGAAGGCCGCTATCGAAGCATCCTGGGCATCAATAACACCTCAGCAATGCCACAGGCTGATTGCCTCCATGCCACGCCGGATTGATGCAGTAATCCGTGCAAAAGGATTCCCAACCAAGTACTGAGTGCATCAATGGACATTTTCAAATGTTTGATTTAGTTTTGCTGTTATAAAATTATTTTTTTTACTTGGTCTGAGGAAGTATTCTAATATTTTGAGATAGGATTTTTGAGTTTTTTTTTAGCTGTAAGCCAAAATCAGCAATATTCAAATAATAAAAGGCTTGAAATAGTTCAGTTGATGTGTAATGAATCCAGAATGTATGACATTTTTGTTTTTTTAATTGCATTACAGAAAATAAAGAACTTTATCACAATATTCTAATTTTCTGAGACAGTCCAGTATATATATGTATATATATACCAGTATATATATATATATATATATATATATATATGTATATATATATCTACTGTATTGAAATACGTAAGGGGGGGTCGGAATTCCTCTATATTTATGTTCCTAAGAGCAATGTATAGCTGAATAGCCATGTCAGCAGAGCCTAAAAATGGCCACTTGTGCAAATAAACCTTCAAACAGTGTCCGATGAATCAAGCTGAGCTGAACTAAACATACAGAAAATGTCCTTTGGGGAGCAAACATCTGTCATGCAGCATGTTCATGAAGCTACCCATAAAAGAAGACAAAAGCATAGATCCAATAAGAGCTTTGATTGCCCCATAGTGTGAGCGCTAAGCATGATATAAATCCATCAACATATGCGAGATTTTAAAGCGGAGCCGGGATTATACGGAGCGCGGGGAACGCCGTTATCGCAGCTTCGGCCTGCAAGAGCCTGCTTTTAATCATGGAACATATTACATCGGACTTGAAATAGACTAAAGCGGGTATTAGCAGATTTCCTTGATGGGCTTTAAGCTGGAGTTTATCATCCTTTTATTGTTATTGTTATTACTGTGTTATTACCGTGTATATCATTCAACTCTGCCACTGTAAAGAGGGGGTTGCATGACTATTTTCAACCCTTCATGGTGTGATGATCTTTACAGAAATATTAGAAGTTATTGTTGTGGTCTAAATGAACAAAATTAAAATGTTGAGGTCCGGCTGTCCTTAGAGTTGTTATATTTACAGTAAATGGAACACATTTCCTATTTGTTATTTCATTTTTTTAGACTCTTGTATATTTATTGTTTACATTTTTGTCATGACTACTGACTAGCATCACCTGTGCCTGCTCATTTGTCACCGACCGCTGCCGGCTACCTGATTAGTTCCCTGTCCATTTTTAAACCCAGTCCTTTCACTCTCCCGTCATCAGTCCGTCAGGGAACCTCTGTTGTTACAAGGCAAGCATTTTGATCCTGACTACCGCCTCTCCCGTTTTTGCACCCGTTTTTCCTCCTGTCCGTTCCTGATCTCCCAGTCTGTCTCCGCCTACGACCTGTTTTTGATCCCGACCACGATTTTGCTCTCTGTCCTGGCTATCGACCTGTTTTTTTTCCGTCCCTGACAACGCCATCTCCCACAACGGAAGATCCCTTTCCATATTCGAATCAAGATCCGATTTTGTGAGCGGCTTGCTTCCCGTGTCCAGCAAGCACCGGATCGCGGGCGCTGCCCTTCCTCTTCCTAACAATAAGACTCGTGGTTAACGTTACGCGATTGGGTCCTGATTCCGTTCTGGTCGCGACAATTTTACAACAATATTTTAATGTTAACTTTATTTTCAACCCTCTTATTTTCTGAGTATTAGGCCCACATTACAATAAGAACAAAAAAGGTCAAAGACAGAAAAAAGACTTGACTTTTATCATTGATATTTTTATGCATTTTTTATTTTGACACAAGATGAATTAAGCGATCTAAAAGTCCATCCATTGAATTTTGTCTTTATACTAGTCTATACATCCATCCATCCATCCATCCATCCATTGAATTGCCCATCCGTCCATCCATTGTGCCATCTTTCTAATCCTTTATCCAACCATTAGAATATACCTTTATTGTCATTGTAACAAAATGGGATAACATATTGTGACAACGAAATTGGGCATGACACTCCAGTTTCATTTCTATTCTATCTATTCTAATAAACTAGTCCCTCCATCCATTCATCCATCTATCCATCCATTGGGCCATACATCCACTGGATCCATTGATTGCATCAACCATTCATCCATACATCACACCATCCATCCATCCAGCCAATGTATCATCCATACATCCATAGTGCCATCCATCCATCTATCCTTTGCCTCATCCATCCATCATTATTTGCATTATTCATCCATCATCAGGGTTGGGTAGGGTTACTATAACTTGATTACTCTCAATTACTTTTGGATTACTCCAATACCAAATATGCTAATACAAGACAAAAGAAACTAAATAGGAATAAAATTTTGACTCACAACACGTGGTAAGCTTTCTCTCCTGACTTTGATCTCTTTGATCTCCGGCAAAACTAACAAATGAAAATGAAAATAAATCCAAACAGCTTGCCAACATCATTTTTTGCCGTTCCGTGTCTTCCGTTCCTCCCCAAGCCTGCACAACATTTTGTAATTTCATTCATATTTAGTTTATTTTGTCTTTTATTAGCATATTTGGTATTGGAGTAATCCAAAAGTCATTGAAAGTAATCAAGTTAAAGTAACCCTACTCAACCCTGTCAATCATTCATCACACCATCCATCCTCACACCTTCCATCCACCATACCATCCATTGATCCATCCATCTCTTATATGATCCATTGATCGATTGCACCACCCATTCATCCATCGAATCAATCACTCTATTTATCCATTCATCCATTCATATGATCATCATTTGAGAGAGAACATGGGAATCACCAGGTTGTCATCAAACTATTTTGAGATTTTGATGTGAAAAATACGCAATAGCGACGGAGAATCAACTTCAGTGTGATCTGTATAACAAGTGTTTCCTCTTGGGGTCGAACTAGGGTCTTGCTCAAGGTGGAAGGAATCATTAGCAGTCCCAAGCGAGCATCCGTGGGGCACGGAGTTTCGCATGTAATCTAGATTTTGTGCATAAGTGATGGACGCCTACTCATAAGAACAAGCTGCTGTAATATAAGCCAACGGCGTTGCTACATAGTCTTGAGTTTCCTTTGCAGATTATATTTTTTCAGTTTTTAATTTGTATCTTTTAACTTTGAAATACTTGTTTTTTAAAATTGTGTTCTGCCTATTATCGTCCATGTTATGATAATATTATTTTTCAACTATTCATTTTTATCTGGTATAGCGACACTCAACAGCGTTCCATCCATCCATCCATCCATCCATTGCATCATCAATCAATTCAGCCAATCATGCTTCCATCCATTGCATCATCTAGCCATGCTTCTATCCAATCAGCCATACATCCATGAGTTCATCCATTGCCTCATCAATTCATTGAATTATCCATCTATTGCATCATATATACTACCATCCACCTCTCCATTGCACCATCCATCTATTGAATCATTCATCCAAGCAGTCATCCACCCATCCATTCATCCATGCATTGCATTCATTCATCCATCCATTGCATAATTTATCCCTGCATGCACTGCTTTATCCACTTATCCATTTGCATCATTCATCCTATCATCCATCCATTCATTGGGTCTGTCCATTGCGTCCATGTATCCATCCATCCATCCATCCATCCATCACATCATTCATCCTTGCATCCATTGCACCATCCATCCATTGCATCATTCATCCAAGCAGCCATCCATCCATCCATCCATCCATCCATCCATAAAGTGCTTTTATCCATCCATCGCATCATTCATCCATGCATCCATTGCATTATCTATCCATTCAGCCATCCATCCATTTAGCCATTGCACCATTCATCCATCCATCCATCCATAAATTGCATTTATCCATCGATCGCATCATTTATCCCTGCAACCATTGCACTATCCACCCACCCATCCATGCATCCATTGCATTATACATCCATTCAGCCATCCATCCATTTAGCCATTGCACCATTCATCCTATCATCTCATCTCATCTCATCTCATCAGCCATACCGCTTATCCGCATTAGGATTGCGGGGGGCTGGAGCCCATCCCAGCCATCTCCGGGCAGTGGGCAGGGGACACCCTGAACTGGTTGCCAGCCAATCGCAGGGCACACGGGGACAGACAACTCACTCGCTCAGTCACACCTGGGGACAATTTGGACCGGCCAATCCACCTGAAATGCATGTTTTTAGAATGTGGGAGGAAACCGGAGTGCCTGGAGGAAACCCACGCAAGCACGGGGAGAACATACAAACTCCGCACAGGAAGTCTGGAGCTGGATTTGAACCCACGCAGGAAGTTTCCATGACATGAACTGTGCCGCACATGCGCTAACCATTGTGCCGCCGTGCTGCCCTCATCCTATCATCCATCCATTAATTGCATCATCCATCATATTTATATCTATTCATTGCATCCATCCATCAGATCATTCATCCCTGCATTCATTGCATTATCCATCCATATATCCATCCATGCACCCATTGCATCATTCCATCCATTCATCCATCCATGCACCCATTGCATCATTCCATCCATCGTAACATTCATCCCTGCAACCATTGCACTATCCACCCATCCATCCATGCATCCATTGCATTATACATCCATTCAGCCATCTGTCCAGTTAGCCAATGCACCATTCATCCTATCATCCATCCATTAATTGCATCATCCATCATATTTATATCCATTCATTGCATCCATCCATTGCATCCATGTATCCATCCATCCATCACATCATTCGTCCCTGCATCCATTGCGTCATCCATCCATCCATGCACCCATTACATCATTCAGCCATTGCACCACCCATCCTACCATCCACCCATTCATTGCATCATCTATGGCACTATCCACACAGTGGATTATCCAGCCATCTGTTTATCCACCAATCAATTGAATTATTTATCCATCGCATCGTCCATCCTATCGTCCATCCCGTCGTTAAGCCATTGCATCATCCATACCAACATCCATCCATCAGACTATCCGTTGCACCATTCATCCATCCATTGCTTCTTCCTCCCCGATTGATATATCAGCCATGCTCAAGCTAGCAGGAGGCCGGGCGATCTCCTCCTCGCTGAATTACAGAAATCATCTCCCATTAAGTATTTTAATGGGGAGACGAAATTCAAGGACACCCTCAATGTTATGATTATCACTTCAAAGACAAGCTGTTGACACTCTGCAAAGTGCTAACCGCGTCATGAATGAATCATGAGCGCTCGCTTTCGGTCAGAGGGCTGGTTCTCCTCCGGGCGGTGCTGTGGGCCGGGTTTGTCGTCCTCCGGCGTGACAGGTTGCCATTGTTTTATTCCGAGCAGGAGTCGGAGAGCGAGGGGCCACGCTTCACGTCCTCGTCGGGATAAACGTCACGTTAATCGGCTTTAATGGCGAGAGGCGAGCGTCACCGGATCGTGTTTCCCGAGCTCTTACGAGTCCGCGACT
The DNA here is from genome assembly GCF_059441175.1 of Urocampus carinirostris. Taxonomy (NCBI): domain Eukaryota; kingdom Metazoa; phylum Chordata; class Actinopteri; order Syngnathiformes; family Syngnathidae; genus Urocampus; species Urocampus carinirostris. The sequence goes on along the minus strand of NC_142357.1, from coordinate 35,929,844 downwards.
GTCGCTTTCACCCGCAGAGGGTAAACTTATTGAACCTTCACATGAAATAGGAATGATAGCGAGTTTGATTAGCCATTACTGTTTTTCTCTTTCCTCCTAAGTGCCTGATGTTTCGGACGTGGGGGCATTTGGGAGCCATGGCAACAGAAGTCCATGCGATAAACCCAGCCGTCCATGTTAGAACAGAACATTAGGCCGATAATCTAAAAAAAGAGAGAAAAGATTAAGTCGTACAGTGACATTTTTTTCGAACAATGAATTGATGGAATTGAAATAAAAACAGGAGAAAAAGTCAGTTCCTTTTGTAAACCTGGGAAACACACTGTATATAAATTATATTCTTGTATTCAACACATATGGATACTATTCAGTAAAAATTTTTTTTTAGACAATCAATAATTATATATATATATATATATACCACAGCCATATCCCCCTAGTGGGAGGTGGCTAGAGTCATTTCTGACTCTTTTTGGGAGATTGATTCAGAGGAGGGGATTCCCAGCCCCCTCGCTCAACCCAACTGAGGTGTTGGGAGTCATTAGGTGACCAAACCCCCCAATTCCAACCCCTAATGCTGACTGCTAAGCAGGGAGGCAATGGGTACCAATGTTTAAGTCTTAGGTATGACTCGGCCGAGGTTTGAACCACAACCTCGCAGTCTCGGGGCGGGCGCCATACCCCCAAGGCCACCGAGCCAATAATTTAAAAGACAGAAAAAACTACAAGTCACATTCATGTAAAGCACAGCATTACTCTTGTTAGTATCCTAGCCACAGCAGCTAATCAGTAAAGTGACACATTACACTGTCAGGACCAGAACAGAGACGGAACCCACTTGCGTACTTTTCTCTCAGTTTTATTGGGAAGAAGGGAAAGGATTGCACACACGATCCGGTGGTCGCGGAGAGCAGGTTGCTCTGAACGCGGAAGTGGTATTTCCGTGGCGAGCGATGGCGATGGCGGTGTCGGGAGTGGAAAAAAAAGGTCAGTAGCCGGGACAGGGGAGCAAAAAACGTGGTCAGTATCAGAAAATGGGTCGAAGCAGAGAAACAGACAGGAGCTAAAACAGGAGTGAGTCAGGGTCGAAAAGCTTGCCTAGCATAAACTGAGGTTCGCAGACGGACTGACAAAAGGTAACGGAAAGACGGGGGTTTAAATAGTGACAGGGAGCCAATCAGCGTCCGAGGCAGTTGGCGCCAAAGGAGCGGGCACAGGTGCCTCGCATCAGTAATCATGACAAACACAGAAGTACAAAATACCTGAATTGGCCATAGGTAAGTGGTCAAACTCACCTTCTGGGTTAAATGGCAAAGATTTTGTCAGTTTATAACTTTGAGGTTATTGTTTAAAGCAACAACAAAAAGAGAGAAACTGTTACTTTTTTTGCACAATACTTGTGATGGGTTCAATGACTGTGTAGAGAATTTGGCATGTCAGACATGGAAGACCTAACCATAAAAACCTGATCCATATAAAAATATATTCAAAAAATCATCAATACACACAAAAAATCTAGACATTTCAGTTGAATTTATTCATTTTTGTGGGGTGTGGTGTGAAGTTATTTTAATTGAACTATATATTTTATATAATTATTGTCACGGTTGCCATGGCGTCCAATTGGCCCCCGCTCGTGTAGCACTAGCTGGGGCTTGTTGACAGATTGCATTTAGGTTCAGTGCTCTCACTCACCTTTTGTCTGTCCGTCAACGAACATCTGCACCCGCAAGACGTAGGAATTGACTCTGTCCGGTTTCCTGCTTGAGTTTCCTGTCCGGTATTGTTCCCGTCTATTATGTCCTGTTTAATATTGATCTCCAGTTTCGTTCCCGTCTAGTTTGTCCTGTTTAATTTCGATATCCTGTTTTTATATCAATCATGTCTGTCCTGTCCTGTCTGGTATCGACCCCATCTGTCCGATATCTGCTCGTGCAATTGGCATCAATCATGTCGGCCTCTGGCTTCCTGTCATTTCACGCCAGACTGCTGCCTTACGTCTTCCGCCCAACGATCGCCAAATCACTGGCGTTTTGGTTAACGTGCATGACTGCCCCATTTCCCATAAAATAAAAGCTGGTGTGAGAAACTTCACGCATTTGGGTTCTCCTCCTGTTTATACGTCAAAAGAATTCGGATCTATGTACAAAGCAAAAATCTTAAATCATTGGGAAAACAAAGTTATTTTAAAGGTACTTTTTTGTCTACTTTTGAGCTATTTCAACATTTTTTTAGTAGAATACAAAGATGTCTCATGATTACCGATGCGATTCACCTGTGCCCGCTCATTTGGCGCCAACCGCCACGGGTTCTGATTGGCTCCCTGTCACTATTTGAACCCTGTCCTGTTAATCCCCTGTGGTCAGTCTATCTGCAACCCTCAGTGAATACTAGGGAAGCCTTTTTCGACCCTGACTCCCACCTCTGCCGTTTTGCTCCCGTCTGTCTCCGGCTACGACCCGTTTTGATCCTGATCACGTCTGCTCTCCCGTCCCGACTTACGACCCGTTTTTGATCCCGACCACGTCTGCCCTAAGGTCCCGGCTTATGACCCGTTTCTGACCCCAACTACGTTTTTGCTCTCCTGTCCCGGTTATCGCTCACTACGGAAGATCCACTTCTGTGTTTAAATCACAATCCAGTATAAGAGCGACTTGCTTCCCGCGCCTAGCGAACACCGGACGGTGGGCGCAGCCCTTCCTATCTCCTTTACTAAAACTTGTGCGAAACATAACGCACTTGGGTCCTGTTTCCGTTCTGGTCCTGACAAGATGTAAGTTTTAAAATAATCCACCACGTACTAGATAAGATTTATATATTTTTGTTTTAAGCATTTTTCTTCAACTTTTGTTCAAAAAATGTCTTGGTTATTATCTGTTTTCAAAAAAATTCTGTAAATTTATATATGAATATATGTATATGTATGTTTGTACGTACGTGTATCTGTTTACGTATGTGAATGTGTGTATATAATTATTTTAAAAAATACACACACACAAGTAAATAGTCACTTAGTTGGTGACATACTTCCAGGACGGAAACAGGTGTTTCTTAACATGTCAAAATTTGACATGAAAATCCCTTAGTGGAGCATTGGTATTAAAGCAGGATTAAGCTTTTTTTTTTTTTTTTTTTTTCCCCAACTTCTTTATTTTTATTTATTTGTGTTACACACACGTACTTCACTTCCTGGATAAAAAATATAGCGAGAAATTAAATCATTTGAATTCTCCAGGCACAAGAACAAGTTTAGGTTTGAAATTCCAAACTGAGTATCACCAACGTGGTGCCCAGGAGGTAGCTCCCCGAGAGAGTAGCTAGCCAGTGATGGGTTATTGCAATTTTCTAGGAAGTTTGATTTTTTTGTAACTGGCATGATATTTTAGTGGTTGACAGGGCCTATTTTAACCATACTTGTAATAATTATAACTTGGTAATGACATTGTAATAACATAGTAATGACATGGTAATTACATGATAAATTGGTATAAAGAAAATGGCTATCAAAGTACTTTCTGCAAATGGACAAAACAGTTTTATGTTTGCATTTCACTCTTAATTCGTTTTTAATAAAACATACAGGCACAAGAATTGAATTCACAGATGGCAGATTGGAAATTCCAAACCAGGGATCACCAACGTTAGGCTCGCGAGCACCAGGTAGCTCCCTAAACAGCACTTGAGTAGCTCATCTTTGATGGGTTTTTGCAATTTCCTGGGAAGTTTGTGGTTGACTAAGCCTATTTTAACCATACTTGTAATAATTACTACTTGTTAATGACATTGTAACAACATAGTAATAACATGATAAATTGTTGTTAAGCAAATGCATATCAAATATATAGAAAAAACAGATCCCCTTTTGCATTTAACTTTAATTCATTTTGAATAAAAAATACAGGCACACAAATTTAATTTGAATATGAGAGATTGGAAATTCCAAACCAGGGATCACGAAAGTTTTGGTCGCGAGCACCAAGTAGCCTGTAAGAACACCTCAGTAGCTCTCTGTTTTCGGTTCATTGCAATATTCTAGGGAATTGGATTTCTGAATGGCATGCTATTTTAGTGCTACTTCTTATTACAAACTGGTAATAACATAGTAACTACATAGTAATTACATAGTAATAGCATATGTAATTATTTTAGAAAATGTATATCAAATTGGTAGCATTTAGAGTGAATCAATAATGTTCAAAAGGTTCTGTGGTGACCATTGTGCCAAACAAAAACTTGGAATGATTCTAAAACCCAAAAGAAGTTTTACGAGAAAATATTGAAACATGCTCAAGTAAATCAAATCTTACAGTGAATGAATAATCATTTGACATGAGCAATATGGGTCAATCTGTACTCCGTGCTGAGGAAACGTTTGGCGGGTGGTCAAATGGCGGCGAGTCAAAGGTCAGTCTAGAAACCCTACCCCCCTTTCAAGCCCTACCCCCCATGCAATCTGGCAGGCCGTGGAGGTCTCGGTCGACGGCTGTGATCTTTGGCCAAACGCCGTCTCCGGCAGCCCGGTCGGATCCGATCTTCTTGTTCCTCGGCCAACTGGCCCGTCCCTTCCCATGCTGAGCCAGGGGGCGGCAGAACCAAGTCCCTCCCGCCCCCTCCGACACGCACTCCCCCCCCCCCCCCCCAGCCGTCCCTGGGCGCCCTCTGATGCCTCACCAGAGAGCAGGATTAAACCGATTTATCTTTTTTTTTTTAATCACCCATAATCTGAAATTCTAGGTCTAGAACCGGGGGCTGTTTGGGCCATTTGGATCAAATCCCTCGGGTACTTAAAAGCATGAAATGGACCTGTCGGAACAGCGGGGTGAGGAAATGAATTTAAGGTGTCCAGTCGGGGTGAGAGGGTTTCCGTACAGTCGAGTTCTGGTTCCGACCACACCGGGTCGAGAGTTTCGGAAGTTAAGCTCTCGTGTAACACGAAGGATAAAACAGCAGATGAGGACGCTAATCTTGGAAAAACTAAGAAGTGGAGCAGCTTTTTAATTTACTGGGCTAAGGAAGAAATACTGGATGTTGTGTTCAGGGAATGTGAAAAGTGTAATCCCTTGCTTATTCGCGCATTATGAAAAACATTCCATGATCCTTTATCCCTGATCACATATTGCAGCGAATGTGGGGTGGCAGTGTACATTTTTTTTTAAGCCTGGTTACTTTTTTTGATTTTTGTCCACCAAAAAGTAAACTGCACTCGTGTGGCCTCGATCCATTATCCCCAATTCCATTTTTCTTTGACCAAGGACTGACAGAAGGCACTTTTGTCCGGAGGCATGCCATTTAGGCCTGTCTAAATTGAAATGCACAGTTTTGGCCGCGATCCATCCATCCACCCATCCATTGTCTGCACCGGTTATCCTCAGTAGGGTCGCGGGGGTGCTGGAGCCGATCCCAGCTATCTTCGGGCAATGGGCAGGGGACACCCTGAACTGGATGCCAGGGCACACAGGGACAGACAATTCTCTCGCTCAATCCCACCTAGGGACCATTTGGACCGGCCAATTAACCTGACATGCATGTTTTTGGAATATGGGAGGAAACCGGAGTGCCCGGAGGAAACTTACACAAGCACGGGGAGAACATGTAAACTCCACACAGGAGGTTCGATCTCATGACCTCAGAACTGTGCCGCACATGGCTAACCACTGCGCCGCCGTGCTTCCCGCGATCCATTATGCCTGATTACACTTTTCTGCAAGTTGGGACCGGCAGAGTGCATTATTGTCTTTTTTGTTTTTTTGTTACTGTATTTCCGAATGAAATGATCTGCACTTGTTGGACCACGATTCATTATCCACAATCCCATATTGTGCTACGAGCAGGGACCGGCAGAAGCCCCTTTTGTTGGGAATTATGTTTTCTGCCTCGGCTAAAATGAAAGGCAGAGTTCTCGCTGCAATCCATTTTGCGCCAATCCCATATTGCTAAAAGCGAGGACAGCCAGAAGCCCTATTTTTGGCGGGAAGCTTGGCCCGCCTAAAATGGAATGCAGGGTTGTGGCTGTGATCCCTTATCCCTGGTGGACTATTTCAGGAAATGAAGAGCATTTTATTTTTCCTGGGCCACTGAAGCATGTCATTGCGGCCCGACTGAAAATAACCACATTTGGGTGCGATCCATTATCCTGGTCGATTATTGCGTGAAGACGGCTAACAGCAAATTTGCCTCTTGCATGATGGCTTTTCTCCATTTTTCTCCAGCAACCATGAGGCCGCAATCCATCATCCCTGCTCAACAACTGCTGCAAGCAGGGGCAGGCAGAGAGCATGATAAAAATGGGGGGTCCTGGTCCCCAATAACTACGATAAACATGGAATCCCATGTTTTTGTAGTATTGTAACATTTGAGGCTTAACAGTGATGCCATACAAGCAGTAGAACCTTGTTTGTTGGCTGTAACTTTTCAGGAAGTCATATAATTTTGCTTTTTTTATATGAGCCAGATAATTAAAAATTACAAAGGAAAAATATAGTCATTTTCAGAAGAATTTTCTTTCATTTGACCTCAAAAATTTAGAAAGTGGCAAAAAAAGTTCCACTAGCAACTCATTTTAAATACCATTTTTGTTAATTTTGTGGATTTTGAAAAATAATTTTTTTTCTAATGAAAAAATTTTGTTTTGGCTCTAAAAAAAGTTGCGAAACACTGCCTTAATAATAGATACGAAGATTGAAAATCAATAAAAGATCTCGATACAAAATTGAGATTAAAGCTGTAACAATGAGACAGTTGAATTTTGGGTGAAGTTCTTGAAAATGCTTGAAATTATATCCTTTATCATGTTTCCCGGCAGTCTGAGTTTTTAAATAAAGAAAAATTTAAAAAGGACGTAAAAATGACGCCAATGGTGGCCCCAGTCCTCGTTATCGAGTTTTCATGTACTGTTTTCACGTACTGTTGCATCCAAGAGGACAGTTTTATCAGACTTGAAGCTCAGGAGGTAGAGCGCTCGTTTTGGTAGTAGTAAGAAAACAAAAGCTAAATTTTTGTGGAGGACATGTATTACAAATAAATTAAATAAGGAATAAACAGAATATTCTGGGCTCGTGACAAGGACAAAGTCATCCTTAAAACAAGCAAGTATAGATAAATAGCTGACCACTGATTTCTAGGAAAGGGGCCTGATATAACAAAAATGAAAATAAGCTGGAAAAAATGACACTTAACCAGACGAAGTAAAGAAGTCACATCTTCACAAGAGACGATTAGGCGAAGATCAACTATAAACATTGCCGGGAAAGTACTGAATGAAAGGATACATTGAAACATTAATATAGCAAGTAAATATACCATTCAAATTCATGAATAAGCATTAAGTTCATTTATTAAATCTAAATGAATGTGAGTATCAAAGTAATGATGTGATGATTAAATAATGAGAGTTATATAACAGAATCTCATGCAGTAGTGACAACATATTCAGTGAAAAATTTGAATAATCTAACAACATATAATATATAATGTCTGGTTTCGATTTAAAAATTCACTTCGCCCTACATGTGACACGTCACATGATCATTTTCCTCTCTTAATCAAAGGCCCGGCGAGCGTCTCGTTTTTGCTATAATGGCCTCGCTGGATTACAACGTGTAAAGTAGTCCATTAGTTTGGTCGTTCATGAATCATTAAGCGATCGGCGAGCTACCAGATGAACTGCGGAAAAGAGGAAACGCGAAGAGGAAGATTTGAAGGAGGTCAAATCGGCCCGAGAACCGCTTCAGGATGAAGGAGCAGAGAGGTGGTTTTATTCTTTACGCCCCGTTAAGTGTTTTTTTTTTTTTTTTTTTTCAAATTTAGAAAGTACTTCACTTGTTGCAATCTTTTAAAAGGATATTCACTTTAATTACTAGCGAGAATACATGTGCCTTTACTCCTCAGTTCGTACTTTTCTGACTTTTTTCCACTTCGGTGCTGCAAAAGTAAGAAAGTACAAAATGAATACAGTACACCTCGCTAGTTCGCGGTTCCACTTTTGCGGGTTTAGACCTTCGTGGATCTAAAGAATATTGAAAAATTAAAAATATAAAAAATATTTTAAAAAAATAATAATAATGAAAAATATTAAATTAAAATTAGGAATTACATTATTTTACAAAATTTGAAAAAAAAATAGGTAGACTGGGCAGCACGGCGCCACAGTTCCTGTCATGGGAACCTGTCGTGGGTTCAAAATCCAGCTCCAGACTTCCTGTGCGGAGTTTGTATGTTCTCCCCGTGCTTGCGTGGGTTTCCTCCGGGCACTCTGGTTTTCTCCCACGTTCCAAAACATGCATTTCAGGTGAATTGGCCGGTCCAAATTGTCCCTAGGTGCGAATGAGCGAATGAGTTGTCTGTCCCTGTGTGCCCTGCGATTGGCTGGCAACCAGTTCGGGGTGTCCCCTGCCCACTGCCTGGAGATGGCTGGGATGGGCTTCAGCCACCCCCGCGACCCTAATGAGGATAAGCGGCACAGCTGATGAGATGAGATGAGAGATGAAAACAAAATATTCAATTAGAATTAGTAATCGCATCATTTTACAAAATTTTAAAACACAAAGAAATGCACGTATACGCTAAGCATCACGGGCATAAACGCAAGATGATTGGCCAGCACTCGCTGAATACTCGACTCCCCATTGGCAAATCACATCATATAATCGGTCCTAATTTAATTTAATCATCCTAATCCATGAAAAAATAATCTGTTTTGATCAATCCCAATCAAATTTATCTAGTCTAATATATAATTATCTAATCAATCCCGAACTCTCATAATGTAGTCTAGTCTAATCTGTCCTTATCTAAATAATTATATATTATATCCCAATATATTCATCTCTCATCTCATCTCATTAGCTTCATTAGGGTCGCGGGGGGGCTGGAGCCCATCCCAGCCATCTCCGGGCAGTGGACAGGGGGACACCCTGAACTGGTTGCCAGCCAATCGTAGGGCACACGGGGACAGACAACTCACTCGCTCATTTACACAATTTGGACAGGCCAATTCACCTGAAATGCATGTTTTTGGAATGTGGGAGGAAGGAAACCCACGCAAGCACAGGGAGAACATACAAACTCCGCACAGGAAGTCTGGAGCTGGATTTGAACCCATGCAGGAGGTTTCCATGACATGAACTGTGCCACACATGCGCTAACCACTGCGCCACCGTGCTACCCCCGATATATACATACAAATACATAATATAATATACATATTACAATTTGTTTTATTAATCTTAATCTATTCTAAGATCTTTTGCATACATCCTAATCTTATCAACTGTAATGTAATTGTCAAGACCAGAACAGAGACAGGACCCACTTGCGTTGCGTTTCTCAAAAGTTTTATTGGAAGAAAGGGAAAGAGTTGCGCCTACGATCCGGTGATTGCTGGACGCGGGAAGCAAGTCGCTCTGAACGCGGAAGTGAGACTTTCGTAGCGGGCGATGGCGGTATCGGGAACGGAAAATGGGTCAGTAGCCGGGACAGGAGAGCAAAAACGTGATTGGGGTCGGAAACGAGTCGTAAGCCAGGAAGGTAGAGTAGACGTGGTCGGGATCAAAAGAGGTCGAAAGCCGGGGCGGGAGAGTAGACTTGGTCAGTATCAAAAACGGGTCGAAGCCGGGGGACAGACGGGAGCAGAAAACAGGTGGGAGTCAGGGACAATATAAGGCTTGCCTAGTGTTAACTGAGTTTCGCAGACGGACTGACAAAAGGGGACAGATAGGAGTGAGTTTAAATAAGGACAGGGAGCCAATCAGGGTCCGAGACAGTTGGCACCAAAGGAGCGGGAACAGGTGATTATTTAGAGTATTTACTGTATTTTTTAAAATAATAATCATTGTTTATATCAGGAACCAGACTTTATGAACTAATTATATCCAGTATGTGGTATCAGTATGGGTATTACTCAAGATTTGGGTATCGGTCTGAAAAGATAATTCTTCTGCGTGTCGGAGTCTATTTATTTTTCAAAACAAAATACTGCTCTCTTAAAGATATTTTTGACGTAACCCTAAAATGTCATCTCCCCAAAAAATATTTCAACGATGATAAAATTTGAGTTATATTCAGAAATAGTCAACCAAATCCGTGTGATGCGGAAAAAACAAACAAGAAATAGAGGCTGATAGAAAGTTGTTGCTCAGATAAAGTTTCACCTTGAAGGAGTCATAAAAGGAGCGCCTGAGGGAGAGTCGGGAAGTACGTGTAGGGGTTTTGGGCGTTGCCCAGCCGCAGTCGGCAACTGCTACCCGTAAAAAGCGGCATGGCGCTCGCTCCGCAGTACCAAATTGATGAGTTCAACGTCTCATTATTGCCGTGATGGATCAGATGGCCGACTTCCCTCCTCCAGCCCGACTTAATGACTCACAGACGCCTTGAAAAAGAAAAAAAAACAACGAGCGAGTGGGTTTACCGGTGGCGTCCATTAGTGGTGGGTTCCCGCTTAAAACCAAATTGATAATCAGCCCCTGCCTTAATTATGCTCATTAATGTCCTTAATGAAGTGAGGATTCACGCTCGGTATTAACGATGCTGTCAAGGAACTTGTTGTCTTGGTTTTTGTTTTTCACAGTGCTCGTACGCGTGCTTGAAATCTTTGAAAATGCTTGAATTTTAATGTTTTTTTAAATTACAGTGGAACCTCGGTTCTCTACCATAATCCGTTCCAGAACCCTGTTCGAAAACCGATTTGTTCGATCACCAAAATCATTTTTCCTATTAAAAATAATGTAAATCGTTTTAATCCGTTCCAACACCCTGAATGTTTACCTTGAATGTTTAACGTAAACTTAAAGCTAACCCAGGCTAATCGTACGTTCGCGTTATCGTAATCTTCCCTACGAAATATTACGCCAACATGAACGTGTAAAAATGAAAAAATCAGGTCGTTTACAAGTCATTTAGCACCCGGGTCTCCACAACAAGTGGTGAGCGGTTCATTGGAAAGGGGGCTCCGTTCCAACACCCTCAATGTTGGGCTCCGTTTCAACACCCTGAAGGTTTACTGAGTGTTTAACGTAAACTTAAAGCTAACCCAGGCTAATCGTACGTTAGCGTTATCGTAATCTTCCGTACCAAAGATTACGATAACATGAACGTGTAAAAATAAAAAAAAGGATAAAGAAAGGAATTATGAATAGGATTTCTTACCTTTGTGGTGGTCAGCAGAAGGCGCAGGCTAGGTCAGCAATAGCTGTACGCAATACTTTTTTCACCTGTAGCAACTTTGCTGCTTGCACTGACTTTCTTCGGAGGCATAATTAGGAGCTAAAACATTTTCGTACAGCTATATTAAAAGCAAAAGCAAAACGAAGCACGACCGCACGCGATAACAGTTGGTCACGAAAAGAGTGATCTACACCCGTACGCCGCTCAGCATCCCACCCTAGCGTACGCACCCACGCATTACCGGCATTCGAACTCCGATTTTTTGACCGAACAGCGAAGCAAAGATTTCTCTAAATTTTTTGTCGGACTCCGATTTGTTTGAACTGAGAGGCGTTCGAAAACCGAGGTTCCACTGTATATGAATTGCTTGTAAATAATTGAAATAGTTGTCATGTTTCTCAACAAGCCTGCTTGTAAATGACGCCTGCACGACATTCGGGTGGTTTCGCTTTGTCATTGCCTTTCTTCTTCCCTTGTGATTAACAACAAGTTAAGTCAATTCATCTTTATTTGTATAGCCCTTAATCACAAAGAGTCTCAAAGGGCTGCACAGACCACAGATTATTTCAAACCAGAGACTATTATTACACCATCCCCTGATCTAAAACCTACATGAGGGCAAATAATACACAGATATTGTCAACATAAAATATAGGTTATTCATATGCTATAGAATAGAAGTGTGTTTTAGGCTTAGATTTAAATATATCCACTGAGGTTGCAGATCAAATCTCAGGGGGAAGAGCATTCCACAGCACCGTGGCCCCAGTGGAGAATGCTTTAGAACCTGCTGATCTCTTCTTGGCTCTTGGGATCACTAGTGGACCAGCATTTTCAGAGCGAAGGCTCCGGACCGGAACATAGGGGGAAATTAAATCTGAAAGATATGAGAGAGAGAGTCCATGCATGATTTTGTATATTACCAACAGAACCTTCAAATCACATCTTAAGCTAACAGGGAGCCAATGCAGGTTAGCTCAAATTGGGGTATTGTGATCAAACTTTCTTGTCTTAGGTAAAAGCCTCGCTGCAGCATTGTGTACCAGCTGAAGGCTCTTGATTTTGGACTTCGGGAGACCGGAGAGTAGTGCATTACAGTAATCCAGACGGGAGGTAACAAACGCGTTAATTATAATCTCCGCATCCGACTGAGACAGCATAGGGCGAATATTAGCAATGTTGCGAAGATGGAAGAAAGCTGTTCTAGTAATAATCCTAAACGACAGCTGGCATTAGTTTGTATGGCAGTGCCCTATGAAGCATCATCGCCCCCCTATGGGTCACGCCCAACTGGACAGGTGCATGCTACATCCAAGCAGTGCACTACAAAATGTTTATTAGTACAGGGAATATGCATCATTATGGGAAATTATTATGGACAATGCAAACATTTATGGTAGTGTTTCTCAGTGGTTGATTAAAATAAGAAAAACGTTCTACAACTGAAAATTTAAGCTTCATATTACCCTCATTTGACCCTATATGGGGAAAGCATAGAACTCATATATATTTACACGTGTACTATTCAGATCCACGTATATATTTGCGATTTACTCAGGATCTAAAAATCACGCAGAATATTAAAAATGGTATTGAAAAAAATTGAGAAAAATGGCTTTGAAAGCCCTTTAAAAGTATTTAAATTTGGCCATTAAAGAGGTGTCCGAACCGTTTTCAGTTTTTGTTTTATGTTTCACAAAAAAACTATGAGTCATAATAAATTGTTGCAACGATACACAAGGAAATATTTTGGTTCCAAAATAACCTAAAGTGGGATAAAAATAAAAAATTAAAATTAAATTAAATTAACCCTACCGGATTTGGGCTATTCTAATCTTTTCGAATCTAACATGATATTATCATCCTAATTCAATCTATTCTTAATATATATATATATATATATATATATATATATATAATCACAGTTCAGATTTTTTAACTGCATGGCCCGTCGAGGGACCAATGAGGACGTAACTATGGACAGCCTTCGCCACTTTTGACTATTCCTGGCCTGTTATTGGATCGAGGCAAAGTTGGTACCAGTAGTTTTATATAACATATATACACATACACACGTGAGTGTGTGTGTGTGTATACGTCTGTCGTTCCATCAATCCATGAAATCATCTGTCCATCCACTGAATCTTGTGTCAGTCTGTCCATTTGGGTATCATTCCATCACTCAATTCCTGAATCAGTCCATCCATCATTCTATCCATCAGTCCGTTGCACCATCCATTATCCATTGGATAATTCATTACATATCCATTCATTTCTTCCGTCAGTTTGTCATTCATGTATCAGTCTATCCATTCCATCCTTCCATCTGTCCATTCATGTATCAGTCCGTCCATCCATGTATCAGTTTGTCCATCCAGTCTCATGCATAGAGTTCCTTGTCTTTGTTATAGCTCTGCCTCTAATGGGCACGGCGTCTACACGGACAAGACTTAAAAAGGTCTGTCTGCCTCTCCCATTCGAGTACTTATTTAATAATGAGCCCACTCCAAGGCGGCGTGTCTTTTTATAATGGGCCATCGCAGGAGCCATGCCGGTTGCCTTACAAATGGCGGGCGGCGAAGCGTCGCGGAGGCGGCGCTCTAATTGAGAGACGGACGAGCTCTCGGCTGCCGATTGACTCCACTCGTCGATACGCCGGCTGATCGAACAGGCTGCCGGAGCAAAAAGACGGCCTTTACTACAAATGTGTTGTTGTGGCAACAAGTCGCTTATTTTTGTGCTTTATATATATATATATATATATAGTGTAAATACCTTATACAGTTCTAGACATTGCAGTATCTCTGTTAGGGGCATTGAGCTGTAGGCTTTCTTAGTCAAACCAGGCAGTGTATAAGTTGGTCTGTCTTCTCTTACAGTCTCAGGCAACGGTCCTATTAAGTGTGCTGGGTTCCTCAAGTGTTATTGCCAATTTTTGATATGCCCTGCACGTGTATTGGGCTACATGTTCACTCATTTTTTTCCACAATGATACCTGACACAGTCTTCGATGTTGTGTGCTGAGACAGGTAATTGTTCGGTAGTTTGATGGGATAGGTCCCTTCTGGGGTCCTTCAGACATAAGAAGAGATGTCACTGAAACATTCCAGCACATTGTGGTGTAAGATGCTAGCTGGGTCAGCGCACATGGAGAAGCACAGCCAAGTAGCTGGGTTAGTATACAGCAAAATCGGCGACCAGTATGTAATAGAAGTACTGGAGGGCCAGACCACGGAAGGTTGCTGAGAGAAACAGGGCACAGATCCTGTGGGACTTTAGCTTTCAGACTGACAAGCAGCTCCTGGCTAACCAACCGGACATAGAGGCGATACCTGCTAATGCCAAATCACGGATAAGAAAAACGAGAAACTGGAGAAAGACCAAGAGTTGAAAGTGCAGCTGGAACATATGTGAAAGTTCAAGGTCAGCGTGGTCCCTGTGGTGGTGGAGGCACTTAGGGCAGTAACCCCCAAACTGGAACATCTGAAACATCAGTCCAGAAGAGCTCATTACCAGGAAGAGCTAAGATACTGCGCAGAACCCTCAAAATCTCAGGCCTCAGGTAGAGGACCCAAGTCCTATACAGTGTTGGGGATAACATGGTTACATAGCGCCCTTCGAATCTTCAGTGGTCACGTTACAAGATGTCAAGAACTGGCCCAAAGATAATTATCAAAGGCACAGTCCAAGGGGCCAAATCGGTCCACAACACTAAGGAATGGACGAGTGCCAACTTTACCATGACCCAAAAGCAACAAACATCAACAGTGGATAAAGCTGTCGAGAGTTACGTCTTCATTGGTGACCCGGCGACCCATGTGGTTAACGGTAACCGTGAACCGTGATGTATACATATATTTATTTATACACATGAACATATTTCATGTGACTTCCATAAAAATAATGTCACATTTGCAAAAAAGACGTCCCAGTGCACATACGTGAGGGCACATGTTCATTGTGTGTTCTTGCACGCGGATGCTTATGCACACACATAAGCAGATGATCAATTACTTTGCTATAATTGGACGGGTCTCTAATGAGGCCGGGCGGATGCATCCCCGCACACCTTTGTCAACCCGGTCGCTGACGTGGGTGGCCCAATCAAAGTGTTAGCTCGTTAGCATATGGCCGTACACAACAGCAAAATGCACTTCAAACAGAGGAGCTTGATGATACATGTTTGATGACCCTTTTAGAAGCTTATACTGAACCTTTTTACCATATAAAACTTGCCTTAAACAAGCGGTGTCCAAAACTATTCAGAAAGCGGCCCAGATTTGGTAAAATGAACATGTGAAAAGGCCGACAATTAAGCCTAGCATTCTTTAAAAATGTTTTAATGAACTGTGAAAGGTTTGCAGTGCTTGCAACCTCGAAGCTCTCCTTTGAAGCCTTTTCATTTGACTCGCTGGGTCAAAAAGCGCTGCTGTGACGTTCCAACAGCTTCTAGTTGCTTCACCTTTTCACAGTGTTTGTTTACAGTTAGCATTTGTAGTCATCATGTTTTGTCTGTCAGTGGCTCTTGATACCATGGTTTTCTGAAACAGTTACAGTCCTTTGGCAAATTAGGCAGACGCAGTTGTTTCGGATTTTGGTGAAAAATACTCCAATATTTACTTCATTTTTTCATTTACAGTCGCCATGTCGGAACCGCGGTGAGCTAAAATTCTTACAGAAAAAACAAAGGGCTAGTTGGCCAAAGGGCTACTACCATCTTCTGGTGAAATGGTGGTTATTTCCTTTGTACAAATTCATTTTATACTGCGGTCAACATGACTGGCGGGCCACATATTATTAATTTTATGACAGAGGCCCCAGGCCAGTAAAGATTTGATCAGGGGCCGTAACTGACTCCCGGGCCGGACTCTGGACACGCCTTAAACAATAAGTAATTCAAGTTTGGAATCAATTTAATGCAATCTTGTGCCTA
The DNA here is from genome assembly GCF_059441175.1 of Urocampus carinirostris. NCBI lineage: Eukaryota > Metazoa > Chordata > Actinopteri > Syngnathiformes > Syngnathidae > Urocampus > Urocampus carinirostris. Next base: position 35,913,751 of record NC_142357.1, on the reverse strand, counting down.
TGCTTTGTTTTTCATAAAACAATGGGCTTTGCTAGTGTCTGTAGTCTACCTACTAGATTTCGTGCAGCATAGAATAATAAGGACATGAAGAAAATACTTACTGTATAATGCAATTTACATGCTCCCACTCATATGGCAACTAATTGTAAGAAACCTACACACATAAAGGGCCACTGATTAACCAACGCTATAAAAAGAAAGACTAGGCTTTACAGGTTTTCTGGCCTTTATTTGAAAAATTATTGTACAGAAGGATACCGTTACACCTATCTGTCATGGTCGCCGTGGCGACCGGTCTGCCCCGCCCCCTGGGCACCAGCTGAAGCAGATCAGCTAATTGCGTGGCTGCTATTTAAGGTTGGGCTGTGGGTTTTGCGGGTGTTGGCTCATTACACCTTTTCTGTTCTGTTATGCCTTGTCCTGTTTAGTTTAAGTCGGAGGAAACCTGTACCTGACCATTCTGAGTGTAAGAATGTTTTTGTTCTGTTTCGTCCCGGAGTTTTTGGACAACTTTTATTTCGGTAAATAAAAGCTTTGATCGTACGCAATTGAGTTCTCCCTTCCTGCCTCCTGCCTCCGTTCTGGTCCGGTCACCCCTTCCACCTCGTGACACCTATCATTCACATTCTCAGTGTTTTGATTAAATGAAAATACTACACTTATGCTTAATATCTAGTTTGGACACCACGGTTTTATAGCATCTCATTTTGAAAAATATCCCACAATCCATTATCCCGATCTCATATGGCTAAAAGTGGGGTTTGAGGGGAGTGGATTTATTTTGTTGTGAATGGTGGCTCTATTTTTTGCTGTTTTTGCCACTAAAAAGTGAACTGCACCCGCATGGTCGCGATCCATTGTCACCGATCGCTTATTGCTGCAAGCAGGATCTGGCAGAGTGCGTTTTTGTCAGGCTTCTCCTCTTTTTTTGTGCCAAATTGTCCACTAAAAAGTAAACTAAACTAGGATTTATTATCCCCAATTGAACATTGCTTCAAGCGGCGGCAGAGTGCATTTTTGTCAGGCATGACAGTTATCTTTGACGTTTAGTTAACCAGGAACTGTACTTGTGTTGCCGTGATACGTTATCCCCGATCACCTATTGCCTTGAGGAGAGACCTGCAGAGCGCACTTTTGTCCGGCCTGGCAGCTTTATTTTTCCGCTACAGGATTTCCGCCCAAAACAAACTGCTCTCATGTGGCTGCAATCCATATTCCCCAAATCTATATTGCTCTGAGCGGTGACCAGCAGAAGGGACTTTTGTCGAGAAGCATGCTGTCCTGGCACGAATAACATGACAGTTATCCATTTTTTCTAGGATCAAGCCACTGAAGGGTGCCATTGTGACCCGTCTAAAATGAAAAGCAGCAGTGCAGCCAGGATCAATTATCACCAGGTGACTTGCTGAAAGCAGGGGCCGAGAGAGCAAAATTGTGTCATGCGTGGCGGCTCCTTTATTTCCATTCTTTACAATTAAAAGGAACAGCATCCTTGAGACCATAATCTGTTATCCAAAGTGGAATATTGATACGAACAGGGATTGGCAGAGTACATGTTAAGAATGAGGAGAAGGGTGCTTGGGGGTCTTTACGTCACAGATTTTCCGCGTTTGCAAGCTATAACAGTATGTTTTTTTGTTTTTTTTTTCATATTTTCAATTTTTCATAGCATCCTTGCTTCTTTTTTGTCTGGCGAGTGCGTGCATTTGTGTATGTATGGTCTCCAGTATAAATCTTCATTTTCCGCATATTTTCAATTTTTAGCTGACTCAAGTAGTCAGGAAACTAGCAGAGGTGAAGGGTAGATGTAGCAGATGACGCCATCTTTATTGACTCAGCATTCTGAAAGACTAATTTTAAGGAAGCAATTGTTCTTCCCCTGGTTTGCCAACCATTTTCCGTGCATACTGCTTAACCTTCCAATTTCCCCAAAATTTAGTGTCAAGAAATCCCGAAAATGACTTTTAACTGTCATGACTGGGCCAACCACTCAGGATTAGTTTATGAATTGAGTTTTGTAAATTGTTGGTGATAGGAATGAGTGGAGAGGTGTTGTGAAAGGACAGTGGGATGTTTGGATGCGTTCTAAGGGATGGGCAGGGCATCTGTATGATGCAGCAGGGGTAAACCAGTGAAAGCCGTCGGGTCCTGCTGTTGAACAAAAGAGTCTGTTGTGTCACCCTGACCGGAGTAACATGGCCGCTTTCTTGTGTCCCGTTTCATCTGGAGGGAAGAAAACATGACCGATTTGGGTGCTTAACTTGTTTGGTTGTTTGGGCATTTGGGTTGGATATGGTCCAAAAATGTTCGTGTGTGTGTTTTAGCAATGTTGCGAAGATGGGAGAAAGCTGTTCTAGTAATATTCTTAAACAACAGCTGGCATTAGTTTGTATTGATTTGAGAAGTAATCATGTATTTCCCCTTTTTTATTTTTTTTGTTATTGTATGTGTTTGTTTTGCTCTTTTTTTCCCCTACTTTTTCCCCTTTTTATCTTTTTTTTTTAATCTTCTTTTATGTTCTTTATTTTTGTATATGTGTCTTGCTGTCGGTCACCCCTCTCGAGGGATGTGACCAGGGTAGATGGACAGATAGGCACCCAACGGTACTCAATACATCTAATGTGCACGTCTTTTGGCATTTAGATAATTTGTAGCCATCCATTCTTTGTAAGTAGACACTGTACTTGTGTAAAAGCTTGAAATGACTCCTTCTTTTTTCTTCTTTTTTTTAACTATCAAAGTGAACATCCTGTTCTTTGTCTTTGCGGCTGACGCCTTGTTACAGTTAGATGACTCGCGTGGAGACTGTTGTCTGCTGCCGGGGAAGCAGCTCCTTGTTTACGGGGCTTGAAAACATAAAAATTGACATTTCAAACTTTGGGATCTCTGACGCTAGCAGACAGGATGCGGCGAGCGAGCGCGCACTTAAATGATGTTCTTTTCCGAGCTCGCTTGCGATTTACTGGAAAAGATGATTATTCGAAACGGAAAGGCTCCATAGAATCCTGTCTCCAATCCTACACCCGATAATATCCATTGCTTTATGGGGATTGTTTTAGGTTACATTTTATTGCAGCACGAGGTTATAAATACAATGAGATCAGAAGTCCCTTCATTCCCGGATAATGATTAAAGTTGAATATATTTTGAAGGAAACGAGATGTAAACAAAGAAGAATATGACACTGTTCCTCTTCATGAAAACAACGATGCTTTATCTGATACGTTGGTCGTTTTGGTTGTAAAATTTCTCAGAATTCACTGTGTGAATATAACTTGTTTTTATATTTTAAAATATAAAAACAATCTTCCACACACACACACACACACACACATGAAGTAACATTTCAATAATCAGTCTAATTGCATCTCTTGTACGTTTATCAATCTTATATTATTTTATTGTGAAATGCTCATGTGTGCTGTTTCTCCCTGAAGTATAATAAATCACGCCCACGTTGTGGGCGGGGTCTCTTTCCCTTGTATCAACATCACATGGAGGACGTGAGTGAAATCTGCTCTTGGTATGATTAGATTTTAACAATATATATGTATTTTATTTGTGTAAATATGGCCACGACATAGTCTTAATAATGATTGACTTTAACATTATCTCAAAATAATCAAATACAATCACAATATACTTTCATATTACAATCATATCTTTTAGTAAAAAGTAATACAATAATAATGTTTTTTTTTTAATCAGTAATCACAAATAATGTCATGATTACCGATGTGAAGCACCCGTGCCCGCTCCTTTGGTGCCAACTGGCTCAGAGTCCTGTTGGCTCTCTGTCCCTATTTAATCCCACTCCTATCTGTCATTTCAGGGTGACCACTTTCATTCGAGTCCTGCTTTCATTTCATTTTTCATTTTTTCTCCTGTTGTCAGTCCATCTGCGAACCTTAGTTAACACTAGGCAAGCCTTTTTTTGACCCTGACTCCCACCTATCCCGTTTTTTGCTCCCGTCTGTCCCCCGGCGTGGTCGTAAGCGAGTCGTAAGCCAGAATGAGAGAGAAGACAGTCGGGGACAAAAAGAGATCGAAAGCCAGGACAGGGGAGCAGACGTGGTCAGGATCAAAAACAGGTCGAACCCGGGGACGGACGGGAGCAAAAAACGATGACATAAGATAAGGCATTATGTGTTATATCGTCATCACACTGTTTCTATTCACTGTGCCAGAGATGAACGTTAAAGAATTGAGAAAACAGTCAGTCGTCCTGAAAGATATGAATAAATGCAAAAAGCAAGGCGAAGTAAACAACTCTTTGGTGTATCAGATGATAGATCAGATTTGATAAACCAGATCTTCGGCTATTCAGGATGAAAATCCTAATCATTTCATTCCATTCCTATGCATTTTGCCATGTCTATTCCAAATCCATCTCCTATTCACATTAGCCCATCACAATCTTTGACGCTACAATTCCCAGAAAGTCCAAGTCCACATGCCGTCTTTGACGTCTTCTTCCCGGAAAGTGTATGCCATCCTTTCACATTTCTCTATGCGTTTTTCTTTGTCTCCCAAATTATCACTGACTGACTCTATCTCGTTGTACTTCGATTCAAATTGTGATCTTTTCGTGCAAAATGAAACCAAAAACGACTACGCTGAGTGTCACAGCATGGCGTCAGTGAAGAAGAGGAGTCGAGGGGACCGGGGCATTAGAAGAATAATTAAAGATCATACAATACTGTAACGCGGCCAGGGTTGGGTTGGGTTACTTTAACTTGATTACTTTCAATTACTTTTGGATTACTCCAATACCAAATATGCTAGTAAAAGACAAAAGAAACTAAATATGAATAAAATGACTAAATTTTGTGCAGGCTTGGGGAGTAACGGAATACATGGAACGGCAAAAATGATGTCGGCAAGCTGTTTGGATTTATTTTCATTTTGTTTGTCGCATTTTATGTTCGTTTTGCCGGAGATCAAAGAGATCAAAGCCAGGAGAGAAAGCTTACCACGTGTTGTGAGTCATCATTTTATTCATATTTAGTTTCTTTTGTCTTTTATTAGCATATTTGGTATTGGAGTCATCCAAAAATAATTGAAAGTAATCAAGTTAAAGTAACCCTACCCAACTCTGAACGCGGCACGGCGGTTGAGTGGTTTGCGCATCGGCAGCACAGTTCTGAGGTCATGAGATCGAATCCTCCTGCGTGTAGTTTGCGTGCTCTCCCCGTGCTTGTATGGGTTTCTTTCGGGCATTCCGGTTTTCCTCCCACATTCCAAAAACATGCATGTCAGGTTAATTGGACGGTTCTGTGCCCTGCTACTGGCTGGCAACCGGTTCAATGTTTCCCCTGCCCACTGCCCGAAGATGGCTGGGATAGGCTTCAGCACTCCTGCAGCCCTACTGAGGATAAGCGGTTCAGATAATGGATGTAAGCAATGATACATTTAATAACGGCAGATTATTAAAACAATTACTGTTTGAAAAAGTCTCGGGGACGATTTGGATCAGAGAAAAATGCCCAATTAAGTTGATTTTACATTTTCTCCTAAACATGGATCCCAGAATCCCTCGAATTTGCAGATACGAACTTCCACACATCCTCGTGCTTCCTGTTCTCCGTGCAATTTCTCCAGCGTTGCTAACGAAGAAGAGCGGATGTATCGGCAACGTTTGACGGGGCGTATAAAGAAAATACGGACGACTAGATGGACAACGCCGAGCCCTTTTCAAATCCAATCTTCCGTCAAGCAAACGAGCTAATCCTTTATTTATTAATAAAAGCAAATTGAGCAAACGAGACGGGTTCTAGCTACCGCATCTATTACACCGACGCTCACAAATTGACGCCGGGTTTTCGTATTCCCATGCATGGAATTTTACGCCGAGTTTAGCAGGGCAATCTCAAAGCCTCATTAGAAGTGTTCCGGCTTTCCTCGCAGACTAAAATAAAATCTGCATTTTTCGTTGAGGGGGGAAAAAACAGTAAAGTAAGGCTAACTCGGAATGAAACTGCAAGAGCGGGACACGGTCCAATTAGAGTGGCGCTAAGATGATAAATGGCTTGGAAACAGGCAAGAAAACACCAAGTGAAGGTTAGTGTTGTGGTAAACACGCCGAACAAACCCCTATGACCTTCTTGCAGAATCATACAGGGAGACTTTTGAAGGCTTTAGCGCGCTAGCGATGCTAACCTCCTTGACTGGAAAAGCCTTGAACTTCAAGAAGACACTCGAGACCCGAAAAAAGTCAGCGTAGAGTCCTTATCACTTTGTTTGTGGAGTGCAGGCTACAGTATGTCACACTTGAACTCGCCCTTTACTAGTTGCTAGGGATACAGAGTGTACTGTATACTGTACATACTGTAATCGTTAGTTTACTACAGTTAATGGGGACTACACCCCATAGCGATAGGCTGTAAAGTACCGTAATTTCCGCACTATAAGGCGCACCTAAAAGTCTTAATTTTTTTCATAAGCTGACCATGAGCCTTATAATACAGTGCGCCTTATATATGGCTCAATATTAAGTCGCAAGGTCTCGCAACTTACGCAACAGCCGCCGACTCATTTTCCCCCGAACGTGGAGTAGTCCGTGGTGTATGTTGGGGTTTATATACCGGCGTTTCATTGGCTAACTAATGTGTCAATCATCATTTGGATCGATCGCTATTGGCTGAAGTTATTCGGAGCCTCGGATAGGCTAGAGGGCCAAAATAAACCCTGCAATTGGCCGAAAAAGATGACTCTGAATAGCAAGCCTGCCAAAGTACGCCATAAAGAAACATGTTTCATTAGTCTGTATTTGTAAATATTTTACTCTCCTGGATTTACTTCACTCACGGTTGGAAGAAGACCATGGTTGCGTATCATTATTGAACGTGAAAACTTAGGTGAGCTATGTGGCTTTATATTTTCCCGGTATCTAGTTTTAGAACGATCTTGATGTTGCTGTGATGAGTTGAGTGAATTAAATTCAATTCCAAGTGTTTATTGTCATATGCACAGTAAAGTTGCGAGCGAAAAAGAAAATGGAAACTAAGGAATGGTTGGCATTTCTTGAATCCCAAGACTTTAACCTTCCGAATGATATTTGAAACGATTACCCATTTGAATGAAATCGTACGGACACTGCATCCGCATGTGTCTACGACACGTATTTGCTTCTTTGCAAGCTTTGGGAATGTTAAGGGGGTAATCAGTTGGACTGAATCATCCGACTGTTTTGTCGACGTTCCCATTGTAGAGCCTTATAATCCGGTGCGCCTTATGTATGGAAGATATAGGACCAAAAACTATTTTTTGGGGGTGCGCCCTATAACCCGGTGCGCCCTACGGTGCGGAAAATACGGTAGATCATATTTAGTTAATTGTGTATTTTTCTGCATTTTTACTTGTTTTTTTCTCATTTGTATTTACTATTTTTCCATTTTGAATGTACGAGTAATCATTAAAATACACACATAGTCTGATTTTAATACACACATATACTTCAATTATTTTTCGTTGTATGTATGGAAAGACGTATTTGTGACGTCATTGACAACTTCCACGCATGCGTGAACTTTAAATAAAACTCGTTCGCTGTCTGCAAACGGTGTGAGAGAGGTCTTGGTACAGCCCAAAACGGGAGATACCACCTTGGCTATCCCCGCTGCGCATTCCTGCCTGATCACTCTAGCCATTAGCGTATCAATACTTTAGCTCTATCATAGGCAAATATCCACAAAGTATCCTCCCTATTTATTTTACCAGTTGCTCGGGATACAGCATGTACTCTATATACATACTGTGGTCCCTTGTTTACTGCAGTTAATGGGAACTACACCTCTTAGTGATGTGCAAAAATCTACTAAGTAGCCTCCTTATCTTCTTTACCAATTGCTAGGGATACAGTGTGTACAATGTTCCCTCTAAGCTGCGTGTGCGCGCAATTGCGCACTACCCATAACTTTTGAGTGCACAAGAAAATCTAGCCAGCTCACAAAAATCAGGGCTCGAAAGTGCATGAACGTAAAATTACATGGGTTCCCCTGACACTGTGTTCTAAATGCGGTATTTTGAAGTCAAGGTCGAAGTAGAACAAAGTTGAGTAAAGTCAGTAGAGTTTTTCGAGAACCGGCTTCTTCGGCTCGGCTCACTAAAAAGAACCGGCTTTTTCGGGTCCCAAACGGCTCTTCTGGGGGTTTTTGCTTCTTTAATCCCTACACGACCAAATGTTATGTAAAATTGTGCACAAAATGACTTGAAGGAAGAAATAGAACCGAAAAGAAAAAAATACCAAAATGAACAGGTAGTAAAAAGCTGAGAAAAAAAACGAAACAAAAGGAGAGAAAAAGAGAAAAAAAGAGCAGGAAAATTTCAGAAAAAAAGCCAGAAGAAAAGAAAGAAGCAAATAAAGGGAAAAAGGGTAATAGAGAACAAAGAAGCAAGAAAAAAGTAACAGCTAGGAAAAAAATAAACAATGAGATTTTTTTAAAAAAGGAATTAAAAAAAGGAGAAAAAAAACAGGGAAAAAGAGGAAAATGTTAGATATTGATATTGAAATTTGGTGACAGGTTCCAGCTCTCGATGGTGATATCTTGGGGATTGTTGGTCATGACTTTTGTTTTTTTCTGTGCTGATTTCTATCCCATGTTGGGTTAATGCTCCGTCCAGGCGATTGACCAGATACCCGAGTCTCTGTTCAGTTTGTCAGGTTTATTATAACTTAACACGAGGAATTGCATTTATTAATAAGGTGAGTCATTGGCTGTGGTTGACAGGTAGGACACTCGCACGCTACATTTTGCAGAAGAGGACATCATCCCTCCCCAAATCCCGGCGAGGTTGCATCACCTTGCGTCATTCGGCAAATGGAAAGTCAGATATGGAAGAAGTGGAAAGATAAACATTTCCGCGCGAGTTATGTTGCGGCGAGGGATCAAGCAAAGAACGGCACGGAAATGAAAGTGAGCCGTCTAGGACGTTATTGCAACATCTGCCGGGCGTGAAACCAAAAAAAAGGAAAGCATAAGCATATGGAAAGTCTGCGCCGATCAACCGATAACATCCAGCAAGACTCGGGGGCGAGCGGAGGCGTGAAATTTACACTGCCCACATTCGCCAAATGTTAACTGAGTGAATGTGTAAAGACGCTTTTTCCTCTCTCCTCCACAAGTTTTAGTTTTTGAAGATCTAACGCAAAGGGTGACCATACAATTAGTATTTGTTCCTGTTTTTTTGTGTCAAAAAGGCGAGTGATAACAGCACTAAATCTAAACAGATAATACACATCAAGTACTGGTTAGTAATACAGATGGCCAACTAGCTATCAGGTAGCAGAATTACCAAAATGTTAGAATGATTATTTTCTATTTTGTGATTCTCATTAAAACTCAAGGGAATTAGTGGGAATTATTTTACAACTAAATAACTTGATAGCTAGGTAGCCGGATAACTAGCTAGCTCAAGAGCTGCTAAACAAAGTGGTTTGCTCGTTGTTGAGTAGCTTTTAGCTTGCTAGCTAATTAGAGATAGATATTTGTTAGAGCAAGTCTTCTATTTGATTCTATATTTCACATTAAGTTAGGTAACTATATGGCCAGCTAGCTTATTTGTTACATCAACTAGTCATTAATACAATTTTAGCTTGCTAGATTGATGGATATACTGTGAAACATAATGTTGACTGTCTAAATTAAATAATTAATTAAAAGATGATTAATTTAGACTAAATGGCGAGCTTGCTGCTAGTTACCTAGCCGTCAATTAGTCAGGTTTAGGCTACCCAGAAAACTGGCTACCTAGATAGTTGGTTTATTTGCTGGCTAGCAATTTGCATTGGATCATCAAGAGGGTATCTAGTTAGTTACCTAAATAACACAATAGCAACTAACCAAATAGTCAAACGTTTAAATGTTTAATGTGGGGTAAATAGGGTGTGATAATGGAAACCATTAACTAGATATTAACTGACTAGATAGTTGGGTCACTAAATAGCTACCCTCATGTTTAACACAAATTTCTAGCTACCAGTTAGCTAGCTATCAACTGGCTTTAAAATGGTTAGCTAGGTCATCAAAAGGGTAGCTATTTAGTTACCCACCCATCAAGCGAGCTAGATGGCAAATAACTGCATAGTTGGGTAACTAAATAGCTAGCTAAGTAGCAACCAACTATATAGTTGGGTAATTAAATAGCTAGTTAGACAGCGACGAACTACATAGTTGGGTGATTCAGTAGCTATACACTCTGGATGATCTAATGCAAATTACTAGCTCCCAGTTAGCTAACTTTTCGTAGCTTTAGGCTATCTAGATAGCCAGATAGTTGGGTAACTAAACGGCTACCCATTTGGTAATCTTAAAAATTCAAATCAATAAACAGAAACGAGTAAAAGTTTTTTATCTTAATGCTGTATCCAGTCAGACCCTTAGTAAGCTTTTATCGAGCTAAGTAGCTGTATAACTAGATGCTAGGTAGTTTATTAAACAGCGAGCTAGAATTTCATGGTAACTTATCAAGAGTGTAACTATTTAGTAATTCCACTGTCTAGATATTAAATAACGAGATTGTTAGCTAATTAGTTGTGCAACTAACTATAAAGCAACGGACTAGATAGTTTGTTAATTAAATCGCAACCCCCTTGATGTTTTAACGCAGATTAATAGCTAACTTGTAGCTAGCAATAGTTGTGAGATCATAGGGAGTATTACTTAGTCACCAATCAAACTAGATAACAATTATTTAGACATACGTGTTTTTTTTGACCTGTTGTTTTGTTTTATTTACATATTTTGTCATGTTCAAAATCAAGTTTCATTTATTCATTCATTCATAGTAGGGTAACTATATCTTAATGATATAACTAGCTACCCTTTAGCTTTAGCTCTTAATTAGCTTGAAGCTGTTAGGTAGCTAGCTAGATGGGTGGGGAACTAAATAGCTAACCTTTTGAGGCTCTAACACAAATACACATGTAGTTACCCAACTATCAAGCTAGCTAGTTATCCTGAAAGATAGTTACTTAGCTTTAAAATTACTCCCACCAATTCCTCCAGTTTGAAAGAAATATTAATGGATTAACAATCTTTTAAATGGAACATTGGTCTCTTTTCAACGTCTATTTAATGTGTTTTTAACGTCTTTTCAACCAGTTTTTTGCCGGGTGGAAAATTTCCTAATATCCCAAATAAAAGAAATGTAAGTTTAACCTTTCCCAAAAGTCAAGAATGACACCTTGAAGGTTTGAAGGTCGGTGTATGGTCTCTGCCGAAGGGGATTATGAATTCCGAAACGTCGCTAATCAGCCACGCAGCTATCATTGACCGATGCCACTTCAGGCCGATGCTAATTTATGGGTGCTGCCACCACAAAGCTTAAAAGACAATCCCGTCCGTCATTCACGTGACGGATACGCCGCCCCATTCGTTCAACCCCGTCACGTCTCGTGTCTGCTTGACGACCTCTAGCCGACCTACATATTTTAAAGTAGGAAACAACAAGAAATATAGCACGGCGGCGCAGTGGTTAGCGCTTGTGCGGCACAGTTCATGTCATGGGAACCTGTCGTGGGTTGAAATCCAGCTCCAGACTTCCTGTGCGGAGTTTGTATGTTCTCCCCGTGCTTGCGTGGGTTTCCTCCGGGCACTCCGGTTTCCTCCCACGTTCCAAAAACATGCATTTCAGGTGAATTGGCCGGTCCAAATTGTCCCTAGGTGTGAATGAGCGAATGAGTTGTCTGTCCCTGTGTGTCCTGCGATTGGCTGGCAACCAGTTCAGGGTGTCCCCTGCCCACTGCCCGGAGATGGCTGGGATGGGCTCCAGCCCCCCCGCGACCCTAATGAGGATAAGCGGTACGGCTGATGAGATGAGATGAGATGAGATAGAGAAAATTAAGTGCAATATCATGGTTCTAAGTGCAATACCCCAGTTTTCAGTACAATATCTCGATTGTTTCTAGTTTTTATTTTAGATGTACAGTAAATTCCGGACTACAAGCTGCTACTTTTTTCCCCAAACGTTCAACCGTGTCGCGAGCGTGCTTCTAGTAGCGTTTTGCTACCCTTCACAGGCACGGTTTGGGATGAAAGTTATAATATTATTATTAAAGCTTTGAAAACACTCTCGGTGTACCGTCTTAACCATGTATTGTATGTATTTGCAACTGTATATTTTTGTAATGTATTTATTTTAGAAACTGATTCTGATATGTTTTGCACGAACAAATGAGAAAGAAGGGGCGGGGCAAACGCGGGCTGACGGGAAGTGGAGTAAAGGTGAGACGTGTTTGTGGACGCGGCCGACAATAGTGGATATATTTTTTTCCCACCCTTACCTTTGGATATATACACTTTTTTCCTTGGGTTACCTTCAACGGGCACCCGGACTCTGCAGGTCTGCATCAGACCTTAAGTAGCAGTATCATTTTCAGTTCATTTTGCCAGCTGTGATTTTTGGACTGTTTCGGGTATGGGTTTATTTTGTGTTTGTGTTGCATTTTCTCAATGTGGGCGCATGCGGCTAATATACAGGTGCGGCTTGTATATGTACAAAATCGGTTTTCCTCCCGAAATGTGGTGGGTGCGGCTTATAATCAGGTGCGCTCTATAGTCCAGAATTTACGGTAAATACTTTCTATGTTTTTATTATATTTTGTATTGTATATTTCGCCAACTCAAGTCCAACTCAAATTTCGTTGTAGCAACATGTTGATTAGAAAGGTGATTCCGGTCCAATAAGACCTATGCCAGCCATGTTAAATTTTACTGGCCTGTGGCGTCTGTCACAAAATTAATATGTGGCCCGCCAGTAATGATCACAGCAGTATAAAATCAATTTGTACAAAATGGAAATGGAAATGGTTTGCATTTATATAGCACTTTTCAAGTCACTGACCTCCCAAAGCACTTTACAATGTGCTTCACACTTACTTATACACACACACACACACATACACACTCACCCCGATAGCAGCGTCAACCATGCAAGGCAACTACTTGACTTAAAACATGGAGGAGCTGGGAATCGAAGCTGCGACCTATTTATCCCAAGATGAGCGCTTTACTTCTTGAGGTAAAATGAAGCGCAAGAGAAAAACGAGCTGCAGGTTGAAATATGTCCACTAGATGTTGCCAAAGCCAGGTGCCTCTCACAAACGCTGTACTTGTCTGTCTGTCTGTCTGTCTGTCTGTCTGTCTGTCAAAAGTAAAAAAATAACCACCATTTCACCAAATGATAGCAGTATCCCATTGGCCACCTTGCCCTTGGCTCTCTGTAAGAATTTTAACTCACATCATTTCCTGTTAGAACCAGAACAGAAACAGGACCCAATCGAGTGACGCTCTCACACAAGCTTTTTATTTTACGGGAAATGGGGAGTCATGCACGTTAGGCAGCCGGTCTGGCGTGGAAAGACAGGAAGCCAGAGACCGACACGATCGATTCCAATTTCCCAAGTTGATATCGGACAGATGGCGTTGATACCGGACCGGACGGGACAGACAGGATAGATAATGTATCAGGATATCAAAAATAAACAGTAGAAACTAGACGGGAACGAAAACTGGAGAAAATAATAAACAGGACAAAAATAGACGGAAACAAAAACTGGAAACCGAAATTAAACAGGACAAAATAAACGGGAACAATAACAGACAGGAAAATCCAACAGGAGAACAGGACCAAGTCAGAACCCACGTCTTGCAGAGCAGAGGTTCGTTTGACGGGCTGACAAAGGAAGCAAGAGAGCACTGAGCTTAGTATAGACAGAAAGCTAATCTCTCAATGAGCCGAAGCTGGCGCCACACGGGCGGGGCCAATTGGGCACCATGGCAACCGTGACATTTCCGACATGACGACTGTAAATAAAAAAGGAAAATTGATTGTGAGGGCCGCCGCTTCCAGGACATGTGGAAATTGGAGAACGTTTAAACTGAAATTCGTAACAACTGCCAAGAGACTACGGCTGTTACTGGAAACGAACGGTGACAAAAGGTGAAGCAACTGGAAAATGTTTCAACGGCACAGCAGCGCTTTTTCACGAGACTCGGTTCAAATGAAAATGCTACAAAGGCGAGCTACGAGGTTGTGACGTTGATCGGCAAGTACTGCAATCCTTTCGCGGAGGTTGAATTTATCCAAGACTGTTCAAAGATATGTCTTTCACTCACCCTTGGTCTGTCCGTCAACGAACCTCTGTGCCCGCAAGATTTTGGGTTTAGACTCAAGCTAAATAGTTGGCGCTTAAACGTTTTCACCTTACGAAATCTGGTCTGTTTTCTGGCCTATGCGTAGACTCAGGGCCGGCCTGAGCCTTCATGTGGCCCTAAGCACAGTTAGATTCGGGGCCCCTTATTACTTGATAACTTGCATACCTATTAGGACTCATTCCATGTTCTAATCCAAGGTTGGGCAACTATTTGGAGTCGGGGGCTGAATTGGGTCCAAAATTTTGGGCCGATCTTGGAAAAAGATCCAATTTTTAAATTTTGGAATAAATATACTTGCAGACATTTACATGGTATAGTTCTTTTGAACTAAATTAGTTTTATCAAATTGGTTTTGAAACAATCATAATTAAAACTAAATGATATATAAGGTTTGTTAAGCAATTCATTTGATATTTAGTTTTCAAGTGTTACAGTAGTGGTACTTTTTTATAAGTATTTTTTTTAGTATTTCTGTAGTCGGATTTTTGTTGAAATGCAGTAGTTTTTTGTAGTATTACTGTAGTTTTATTTTTGCACTATTTCTGCAGTAGTTTTCTTGGTAGTTTTTCCATAGTAGTAAGTTCCTAGTATTTCTGTAGTATTTTTGTTGTATACTATAGTCGATTTTTGTTGTTGTATGTCAGTAGTATTATTGTAGTATTAAATTACTACTAAATGATTTCGGTGTTTTTGTAGAATTACTTTATTATAATTTTATTGTATTTTTGTACTATATCTGTTGTATTTTGTAGTATTTATTTTGTAGAATTTTTCATGTACATCTCTAGTAAAGTATTACTGTAGTTTTATTTTTGCAGCATTTTTGTCGTATTATCATAATTTTTGCAGTATCGCTCTAGTTGTAATTTTGCAGTATTTCTGTTGTAAAATCTCTGGAGTAGTATTGTAGTAATATTTTTCTTTTAGTGTTTTGTATTATAGTGTTATGAAGTTTTTTTAATGTATTTCAAAAGTAGTATTTCAATAATATTTTTACAATTTTTCTAAGTATTCACATAGTATTGTTTTGTGATATTTCTTCAGTATTTTTGTAAAATAACTTCAGTTGTGTAATTCTGGGGTAATATTTTTGTAGTATTTTGTCTCATAGTATTTTTGTAGTATTATCTTTTTTAAATGAGAAGATAAATGCTAGAAAAATCCCTAGCAACGCTAGCTGCTGTTATCCAGGTACGATCAATTAGCTATAGTTTTTATTTTTGCAGAAAGGGACCTATATATAACATTTATTCATATATACGTTTTTATATACTATTCTGATAATAAGTTTTCAATAAATACAATACATAAACTACATCCCTCGATATTCAACATTTCCACTTTGAAATCTCGTATCCAGGGGGTTCACTGTATTACATCTCATCTCATCTCATCTCATCAGCCGTACCGCTTATCCTCATTAGGGTCGCGGGGGGGCTGGAGCCCATCCCAGCAATCTGCAGGAAGTGGGCAGGGGACACCCTGAACTGGTTGCCAGCCAATTGCAGGGCACACAGGGACAGACAACTCATTCGCTCATTCACACCTAGGGACAATTTGGACCGGGCAATTCACCTGAAATGCATGTTTTTAGAACGTGGGAGGAAACCGGAGTGCCCGGAGGAAACCCACGCAAGCACGGGGAGAACATACAAACTCCGCACAGGAAGTCTGGAGCCGGATTTGAACCCGGGATAGGTTCCCATGACATGAACTGTGCCGCACAAGCGCTAACCACTGCGTCACCGTGCTGCCTTGTATTACATCTTTGTTCCTTAAAATAAGAGCATGGCAACAGGTTTTGCTATCGCTAGGGCACACCTACCTAATGTTGAATTCATAGATGGGATCAGGCTCGTCCCAATGAAGAATGAAATTGAGGGTAAGGATTGTGTCTGAATGCATCCTTCTCAATGAACTTTTCAGAAAAGATCAAAGTGAGCATCGCACTGTGCCTCATTATACAGTCTAATGATGATTATGACTCTCTCATAAAACTCATCCAAAAAGTTTCCCTGCTAGCGGATGCCTTGAATTTTAATTTCTTGACTCAATGCATAAACTTAAAATGAAGGACAGCTTTGTTTGATGTGGAGGAGAAAAACTATGAAAGTACTCAAAGTAAGATATTATATAATAAGGACAGTGTCCAGTTCAGCAAATAGTAAGCCTATTTTTCTTCAACCTACAGGATTGTGCAGTATTCTGCAGCAGTGTTTTATATTACCTAATTTTTTATTATATTTCTCAACCGGTAAAGAGCTTTTTTGGTGATAATGTTGGAAAATATTTTTTAAAATATCAGTTTTGAATTTAGTCCCACAGACCCCTCCACCCGCCCTTTGCGTTCACCTGTTACTCCACTTTACCAGCTCGCCATATCGCAGAAAAAGTAAATGTGCATTTTTTCCGTGTATATTTATTTGTAATGTTTTTAATTAATGTATACTGTCACGATTGCCCATGGCGCCCAATTAGCTCCACCCGTTTGGCGCCAGCTGCGGCTGATTGGCTTCCCTCCTATTTAAGCATAGTGCTCTCACTCACCCTTTGTCAGTCCGTCAACGAACCTCTGCACGCGTGAGACGTGTGTTTTGACTCTATCCTGTTTCCTGCTTGTGTTTCCTGTCGGGTATCGTTCCGTCTATTTTGTCCTGTTAAGGATCGACCTCCAGTATCGGCCCGGCTATTTTGTTCTGTTTGTTATCGATCTCCAGTATCGTTCCCGGATATTTTGTTCGGTTTGTTATCGATCTCCAGTGTCTGGTAGCGTCCGTCCAGTTAGCCCTGTTTAATTTCGATCTCCAGTGTCTGGTATCGTTTCCGTCCATCTCGTCCTGCTTGTTATCGGACTCCAGTCTCCAATCCCTGATATTAATCCTGTCTGTTCCGTCCTGTCCGGTATCGACCCCATATGACCGATATCTACTCGTACTTGTGATCGATCTAGTCGGCCTCTGGCTTCCTGTCATTCCATGCCAGACTGCTGCCTCACGTCTTCTGCCGAATCACTGGTGTTTGGGTTAACGTGCATGACTGCCCCATTTCCAATAAAATAAAGCTTGTGTGAGAAATGTCACGCATCTGGGTCCTCCTCCTGTTCCGGTTCTTGACAGTTTTTGATTATACGATTTCTGTATTCTGATGCCTTACAAGGGGATTTGGTTCCATTTTATTTGGGTTGATTTGTTTTTAAACTATATGATCGTTTCATACTTTTAAAACATTATATTTGTGTCTATTTCATTAACATCAGCAGATTTATTTTTCCTTTTTACTTTAAAAAAAAACTAATGTTTTCCATTATTTTGGTCATAGGAGGTGATGAAGATGAAATAGCTAAAATTTTACTCGATGGATTCAAATTGGGCTACACTAAGTGACCACTAACTAGACCTGGTTTAGAAATTTAAATCAGAACATGAATATTTTATAGTTCAAGTGTTGCAAACTTTTCTTTATTTGAACTCCAAAATAATCTTTCAAATTCTGACTAATGAAAAACAACAACTTTATTTGTCATTAGATCTGTTTGGTCTGTTAAACAAACAATATTTCGGCACCACGCCGACCGTCCTGACTCACGTTGTTCTCGATGAAATATGAAAGCGGGGAAAAATAAATGTAATCTTGCATTTTGTAGCTGTCATTCTTATAAATCACCGAGTGCAAAAGAACTCATTTGTGTTGGTGGCACGGCGTGCCTGATGGATGAGAGCGTCGGTAAAGGAGAACCAGTTCAAATGTACCTTTTGAAAACTCTTTAACCCGGAGGTCGGCAATCCAAAATGTTAAAAGAGCCATATTGGACCCCACAAAAAACCAAACCATTATAATTTGTAACCACAACAAAATTAAAAGTCATGTTTATTTGTAACATCTTCAATCACAAGGAGTCTCAAAGGGCTGCACAGACCACAGACTATTTCAAACTAGACTATTATTACAGCATCCCCTGATCTAAAACCTACATGAGGTTAAGGAAAAACTCAAAAACCTCAACATGAGGAAAATGAAGAAACCTTGAGAAGCTTTGTATCAGCCTTATAATGAATGCAACAGGTGCTGTGTGCATCTATATTATATCACGGTTGCCATGGCGCCCAATTGGCTGTGTTGCGCCAGCTGCGGCTCGTTGACATATTGTCTTCCCTTCTATTTAAGCTCAGTGCTCTCACTCACCCTTGGTCTGTCAACGGACCTCTGTGCCCGCAAGATGTGGGTTTAGACTCTGTCCGGTTTCCTGCTTGTGCTTCCTGTCCGATATTGTTCGTTCCCATCTAGTTTTTCCTGTTTCATTTCGATATCCAGTTTTACTATCAATTCTATATGTCCCGTCCTGTCCGGTATCGACCCTATCTGTCCGATATCAGCTCGTGCAATTGGTATCGATCTCGTCGGCCTCTGGCTTCCTGTCATTCCACGCCAGACTGCTGCCCTACGTCTTCCGCCAAACGACCGCCGAATCACTGGCGTTTGATTTAACGTGCAAGACTGCTCCATTTCCCGTAAAATGAAAGCTTGTGTGAGAAACGTCACGCATTTGGGTTCTCCTCCTGTTTCAGTTCTTGACAAATAATCTAAAGGACTCATTTGAATGCAGCTCGCCCTGTGGAGAATGATGCACTACGTGACTATTGTAGGATACATCAAGTTTAACGTCATAACAATTTTATAATAATTATAATAATGTGTTTTATTTATTTAATACAATTAAAGAAATGCGTTAAAGGAATCCAATATTTGATGTCATTTTGATTTTAAAGATTTAAAAAAATGGAACGTGCATAACTGGCCCATTATCTGGGTAACAAAAACCATAGCATGCGTTCATAAAAATAAAAACACAGCCTTTTGATAAGATACAGTAAATAAAATCACATGAATGCAGCATCTTCTCTATCTCCTTTGATACTAAAAACAGCCATTCTCAAGCTTGAGCAACAAAACCTAAATATCCCCATGTGTCATTCAAAATTTTCACTGACAAAAATCAGAAATCCCTTCATAAAAACATCTCCTTTGTTTCTTAACTGCTTAAGCAGCTTTAAATTGTGACGCTGATTTCCCTCTCGTTTCACAGTTAGGTAATAACACCGAAGATGGAATGAAATATGTATATTCTATTACAGCATTGGAAAATGTTAATTTGTGTCATGTTTATTCTCTTTAATGGAGACTTAATAGTATTTATCAAGTTTTCTATCCACCTTGGTCATATCCCTCGAGGGGTGACCGACAGACAGACAAACACATACACAAAAACAAAGAAAAGAGGAGAAATTAGCAAAAAAAAATATAAAAAATTACCCAAACAAGTTAAGCACCTTGGCATCCAAGTCGGTCATGCTTTTGTCCCTCCAGATCAAACGGGACACGAGAAAGCGGCCGTGTCACTCGGGACAGGGTGACACAACACACTCTTCTGTTCAATAGCAGGGCCAGACAGCTTTCACTGGTTTACCCCTGCCGCATCATAGAACACATCCAAACATCCCACTATCCTTTCACCACACCTCTCAACTCATTCCTATCACCAACAGGAAGTCTAGCTTCCACTACATTTCGACTTTCCTCTAGTGGACTCATAACACCGTCCATCCACGTAAATCACGGCTTTCCTCTTGGTCTCCTTCCATTGACTTCTGCTCTGAAGATCCTCTTCAACATTCGCTCCTCATCCATCCTCTCCATATGTCCAAACCAACCGAGTACTCTCTTATCAACACACTTGCTCAGTTCCACTACTACTCCAGTTCCGTCTCTCACAATTTCATTTCTCAATCTATCCAATCTTGTCACTCTGAACATACTCAAACATTTAATTTCCTTCTTAAATCTGCGTTCAGGCTCAAAGGCACCATACAACACAGTCGGCACAATCACACTCTCATACAGTCCTATCTTAACATCCATACTCATACTCTTACTCATCATTTATCAAGTTTGCATTTGGAAATTTACAGTAAGCTATTAATAATTGTCCTTTTTTTGGTTTTAGGCCGGAAAGAGAACGTAAAAGAAAAGATCAAACATACTTTATTATTATTGTTTTTATGATGGTCGTTGTTATTGTTATTAGTATTTTATGATTGGTTTTATTAGTACTGTTATTAGTCTTATTTGTATTATTATGATTTTTATTAGTATTATTGTTATGATTGGTAGTAATTAAAGTGGTTATGTATTGTTTGTATTATTATTACTTGTTATTTGAAATTATTTCAATTATTTATTTTCTGAATTCCAATTTTGATGTAATTTTAAACAGTTTACAATTACATTCAAACAATTCCTAAAACTAACTAAAAGCATAACCCCCTATATACAAGAATTGCAGCAAAATACATTACTAGTATTGATGTTATTTGTATTATATATAGATTACTGTTTGTAATATTTTTGATGTTTGTATAATTAAAATTATTATTTTGGGAGAGATTTATAAATGTGTTATTAATTATTATTAACTTATGTTGAATATGAGTTAAATTAAGACTATTTTAAGCAAATTAAGAACATGGAAAATATTAATTACTTTAGTAAATGTATATTGTATTTGTATTAATATTAAATGTATTCGTATTAATTGTAATATTATGGATATTATTATTATTGTTTTTTTTACATATCTATTTATTTTAAAAAATTGTTTATTTAAAAATATTATTTATTAGTTTGTTGTACCAAGATGGTTAGTATTAAATAAATAAAAAATCCTACGTACATTTCAAACATTACAATAGAAGCAGAAACATTGAACTAAAAATTTAAACGTATTATTCTTTATTGTTCCATTTGTTTACTTGTTTTTTTCATTTTATTTGAATTGCCTTCCCTGAGGTTGTAGAAATTATATCAAAAAGTCTAAATATTACAAAAAAGAAGAAATGTGGAATATGTATTTATTTAACATTTATTATTTTATTATGATTTAAATTTATCATCTTTATTTCTATTTCTTTTAATATTTATTTTCTATTTTTTTACCATTACCTTACACTGACGATGCAACAATTATACTAAAATTAATTTTGAATAACTTCCTAATTTTACAATAAAAGCACGAACGATTAACCTGTCAAGTCTACAGCAAATTGAGAAAAAAAATGCATGAAGTAGTAAAAAAGAATACATTAAAATACAATTTTAAAGGGACAGTGTGTAATATCTAGTGCCTTCTTTCGTTCAGTAAATAAAACATTGATTTCAATACTAGGTAAAAATACATCAACTATCATACCAAAGTTAATTTTATTAAAAAAAAAAAGATGGGTAAAAAATCTCATTTCATCTCATCTCATTAGCTGCACCGCTTATCCTCAGTAGGGTCGCGGGGTGCTGGAGCCCATCTCAGCAATCATCGGGCAGTGGGCAGGGGACACCCTGAACTGGTTGCCAGCCAATCGCAGGGCACACGGGGACAGACAATTCACTCGCTCATTCACACCTAGAGACAATTTGGACCGGCCAATTCACCTGAAATGCATGTTTTTTGGAATGTGGGAGGAAACCGGAGTGCCCGGAGGAAACCCACGCAAGCACGGGGAGAACATACAATCTCCGCACAGGAAGTCTGGAGCTGGATTTGAACCCACGCAGGAGGTTCCCATGACATGAACTGTGCCGCACATGCGCTAACCACTGGGCCGGCGTGCTGCCCGGGTCGAAAAATGTGTATTTATTTTTCAAAAGTGGACTCCTGTCAAGACCTGAACAGAGACAGGACATTGTTGCACCCACGATCCGGTGGTAGCTGGTCACGGGAAACAGTGAACGCGGAAGTGGGACTTCGGTGGCGAGCGATGGCGATGTCAGGAACGGAAAAAATGGGTCAGTTTGCCGGACATGAGAGCAAAAAAAAGTGGTCAGGATCGGAAACGAGTCGAAAGCCAGGAGAGGAGAGTAGACGTGGTCAGGATAAAAAAAAAAAACGGGTCGAAGCCGGGAAACAGACGGGAGCAAAAACAGGTGGGATTCAAGGTCAAAAAAGCTTGCCTAGAGTACACTGAGGTCCGCAGACGGACTGACAACAGGTGACAGAAAGACGTGGGTTTGAATAGTGACCGGGAGCCAATCAGAGTCCGAGGCAGTTGGCGCCAAAGGAGCGAGCACAGGTGCATTGCATCGGTAACAACTCCCTACCTTGAGGTTGCCGCCATATTTCTATGGAATATGAAATGAAATGAAATGATCTGCATTTATACAGCGCTTTTCAAGTCAATGACTTCCCAAAGCGCTTTACAATGTGCTCCACATTTCCCAATAGTGGCCTTGCAGCCATGTAAGGCGCTAACCTGCTTATTGGGGGTATTAGGGGTTCAGTGTCTTACCCAAGGACACTTCGACATGTAAGACGGACGAGCCGGGATTCGAACTGGCCAAGACGAGCGCTCTACCTCCTGAGCTACTGCCGCCCCATAACTGATAGGCCGAGATCGTTTGGCACTGGTTTTCTTTCAGTCGATAACAGTGCCCTCTAGTGGTCAAGTACAGCTTTACATTTTAAAAAAATGATTAATGCATTGCAATTGGTTCTTTCTAAACATAGCAAATATTTTGATTAAACTAAACTTCTTTCAAGCGTTAACATGCATTTTAGCTATTCCACGTCTGTAACTGAACACACGTTGTTATAACGCAATTATAAGGTCATATATTGCGTCTGAGATGCAAGATGATCCGTCACGGGCCGGCAAGCAGAGATCTCAAATTGATATTAATGCCCGTTTCCGTTTTGAGTTATAGCAACGGTGGTCAGATGTCCTCCAGGGGGGGCCGAAGCGCAGTCAAAAGCATGAATGTTTAAGGAGACGCCGCCATGCTAAGCCTCCATACTAAGCATCCATGCTAAGCCTCCATGTTGGGAATTGAATTATTAAGATGGCGACACAGGTGACATTCAACACGCTTCGATCACTCTGCTTATAATTTGCGATGCAAATAATTTGCGAGTATGACATATAACCAATGTTGCACACGGTAGTGTATTATTAATTAGTTATAGTTACTAGTTACTTGATTGAAAAAGTAAGTTACTCCTGATTGGTTGGTTGGTGGTTGGTTATATCCCTTAACCATTACGGTCACAGAGGCACCATTTCCTGTGGTGTGTTTTGGGCATGTACAGCCTGGTGGCACCCATCCCTTTCCAGGGACACAAATGTTTCCAACCAGTCTCAAACCGGGGACCTTTTGCATGTTAGTCAAATGTGCTGACCACTGTACTACGATACATATAATTTTGGTTGTTGGGGTTGTTGGATCCGTTAATCACTATGGTCGTGGGGGCACCACCTCCTGTGGTGTGTTTGGGGCATGTACAGCCTGGTGGAACCCATCTTTTCCAGGCACACAAATGTTTCCACCCAGTCTTAAACCGGGGACCTTTCGCATGTTAGTCAAATGTGCTGACCACTGTACTATGATACATATAATTTTGGTTGTATGGGCACCACTTCCTGTGGTGTGTTTTGGGCATGTACAGCCTGGTGGCACCCATCTCTTTCCAGGCACACAAATGTTTTCACCCAGTCTCAAACCGAGGACCTTTCGCATGTTAGTCAAATGTGCTGACCACTGTACTACGATACATACAATTTTGGGTGGTGGGGTTGTTTGATCCGTTAATCACTATGGTCGTGGGGGCACCACCTCCTGTGGTGTGTTTTGGGCATGTACAGCCTGGTGGCACCCATCTCTTTCCAGGCACACAAATGTTTCCACCCAGTCCTAAACCGGGGACCTTTCGCATGTTAGTCAAATGTGCTGACCACTGTACTATGATACATATAATTTTGGTTGTATGAGCACCACTTCCTGTGGTGTGTTTTGGGCATGTACAGCCTGGTGGCACCCATCTCTTTCCAGGCACACAAATGTTTTCACCCAGTCTCAAACCGAGGACCTTTCGCATGTTAGTCAAATGTGCTGACCACTGTACTACGATACATACAATTTTGGGTGGTGGGGTTGTTTGATCCGTTAATCACTATGGTCGTGGGGGCACCACTTCCTGTGGTGTGTTTTGGGCATGTACAGCCTGGTGGCACCCATCTCTTTCCAGGCACACAAATGTTTCCACCCAGTCTTAAACCGGGGACCCTTTCGCATGTTAGTCAAATGTGCTGACCACTGTACTATGATACATATAATTTTGGTTGTATGGGCACCACTTCCTGTGGTGTGTTTTGGGCATGTACAGCCTGGTGGCACCCATCTCTTTCCAGGCACACAAATTTTTCCACCCAGTCTTAAACCGGGGACCCTTTCGCATGTTAGTCAAATGTGCTGACCACTGTACTACGATACATGCAATTTTGGGTGGTGGGGTTGTTGGATCCGTTAACCACTATGGTTGTACGAGCAAGATCTTCTGTGGTGTGTCTTGGGCATGTACAGCCTGGTGGTGCCCATCCCTTTCCAGGCACACAGATATTCCTGCCCAGTCTCAAATCGGGGACCTTTCGCATATTAGTCGAATATGCTGACCACTGTACTACGATACATATATTTTTGGTTGGTGGGGTTGTTGGATCCGTTAACCTCTAAGGTTGTAGGGGCACCGTTTTCTGTGGTGTGTGTTGGGCATGTACAGCCTGGTGGCACCCATCTCTTTCCAGGCACACAAATGTTTCTGCCCAGTCTCAAATCAGGGACCTTTCTTTTATCAGTTGAATATGCTGACCACTGTACTACGATATCTATAATATTGGTAGGAGAGGTTGTTTGAACCGTTAACCACGATGGTCGTAGGGGCACCATTTTATGTGGTGTGTCTTGGGCATGTACAGCCTGGTGGCAACCATCCCTTTCCAGGCACACAAATGTTTCCACCCAGTCTCAAATCGGGGACCTTTCGTATATTAGACGAATGTACAGACCACTGCACTACGATACAAGTAATTTTGATTGGTGGGGTTGTTGGATCACTGTAGGTGTAGGGGCACCATTTCCTGTAGTGTGTCTCAGGCATGTACAACTTAGTGGCACCCATCCCCCCTCCAGGCACACAAACGTTTCTGCCCAGTCTCAAATCGGGGACCTTTCGTATATTGGTCGAGTATGCTTACCACTGTATATATATACTATACTATATATGGTAGGAAGAATATCTAAATAAGGAAAAAATCAGCACTCTTAAACTCTGCTTGACTCAGCAACACCTTAATTGCAGCTGTATCACCCAAATAAATTGTTAAAAAATCATGCATTGTGATTTTGGGATTTTTCTTTTTGGTTTATCTCTATCACAGTGGGCATGCACCTACGATGAAAATTTCAGACCCCTCCATGATTTCTAAGTGGGAGAAATAGCAAAATAGCTGGTTGTTCAAATACTTATTTTCTTCACTGTATAAAGTAGCAGAATAAAGTCGGAACAACAATAAAGTTACATACCGTATTTTCCGCACTATAAGGCGCACCGGGTTATAGGGCGCACCCCCCAAAAATAGTCTTTTGGTCCCATATTTTCCATACATAAGGCGCACCGGATTATAAGGCGCTACAATGGGAACGTCGACAAAACAGTCAGTTAGTTCAGTCAAACTTATTACCCCCTTAACATTCCCAAAGCTTGCAAAGTAGCAAATACGTGTCTCAGACATGTACGGAAACAGTGTCTGTACGATGTCACCAATCACTCAAATGCATCGTTCCAAATATCATTCGGAATGTTAAAGTCTTGGGATTCAAGAAATGCCAACCATTCCTTAGTTTCTATTTCCTTTTTCGCTCGCAACTTTACTGTGCATATGACAATAAACACTTGGAAATGAGTTTAATTTAAAAATAGATATCACAGAAACATCGAGATCAGTCTGAAACAAGATACCGGGAAAATATATAGCCGGAGTAGCTCACCGAAGTCGTTGTGTTCAATAATAATGTGCAACCATGGTCCTCTTATATACGTGAGTGTAGTAAATCCAGGAGAGTAAATTATTTACAAATACAGAACAGAATAGTAAAATACTGATTTTCTCTATGCCGTAGTTCCGTAGTTTTTCCGTAGTTCTACCCAATATGCTATTCACATTCATCTTTTTCGGCCAATCGCAGGCTTTGTTTTGCCCCTTTAGCCTATGCAAGCTTGTAAATGATAAAAATGATCCGCCCCCTTTACCTCCGAATAACTTTAGCCAATAGTGACTGATTTAAATGATGATTGACACATTGGTTAGCCAATGAAAACGCCGGTATATAAATCTCAGCATACACCGCGGATTACTTCGCGTTCGGGGGAAAATCTAGTCGGCGGCTGCTTGCCTTAGTTGCAAGACCTTGAGACTTAATATTGATCCATATATAAGGCGCACTGTATTATAAGGCGCATGGTCAGCTTTTGAAAAAAATAAAGGCTTTTAGGTGCGCCTTATATTGCGGAAAATACGGTACTTTTATTAAGAACGCGTTAACAGTATTCGTTACTGTGAAAAGTAATCGTTCCTCGTACCGCTTTAGACTCCAAACACTGCCAATAAAGCACTTTTGTCATGAAGCGGCGAGATTATAATAGCCCCCCCTTTTGATTTTTTTCTGCATTTGAGGTCCGTACTCGTAAATTGTTAGGATTTTGAATGATATACGAGTGCTGGCAGTTGCTGGGGTTAGAGGTCCAATCAAGGCAGACACTACATCACTTTGGAATGATTGGGCGAGGGGGCCGGAAGGTCGCCGCTTTCGATTGCTGCAATGCCGTGTCTGGAAATCTAAAGATGGAAGCCTTCTCTGTGCAGAAAGGTTTTCCTATAGCACAGGTGCAAACAGGCGGCTTGCTCAGAGAAGCGCAAGAGAAAGACGAGCAGCAGGTTGAAATATGTCAACTTGATGTTGCCAAAGCCAGGTGCCTCGAACAAAGACACTGCACTTGTATTTCTCTCTCTCTCTCTCTCTCTCCCGCTCTCGCTCTCTCTTTTGCTCTCTCTTTTGCTCTCTCTTTTGCTCTCTCTTTTGCTCTCTGTTTTGCTCTCTCTTTTGCTCTCTCTTTTGCTCTCTCTTTTGCTCTCTCTTTTGCTCTCTCTTTCTCTCTTTCTCTCTTTCTCTCTCTCTTTCTCTTTCTTTCTCTCTCTCACTTTCTCTCTCTTTCTCTGTCTTTCTCTCTCTCTCTCTCTCTCTCTTTCTCACTTTCTCTTTCTCTTTCTCTTTCTCTTTCTTGTTCTCTCTCTTGTTCTCTCTCTTTCTCTCTCTCTCGCTCGCTCTTTCACTCTCTCTGTCTCTCTCTCTTTCTCTCTTTCTCTTTCTCTCTCTCTCTCTCTCTCTTTCCCTCTCTCTCCTTCCTTATTTCTCTCTCTCTCTCCCTCTCTTTCTCTCTTTTTCTCTCTCTCTTTCTCTTTCTCTCTCTCTCTCTCTCTCTCTCTTCGTTTGTTGCTCTTTGTCTCATTCTCCCTTCATACCCTCCTCGCTTTCTTTTCTCTTTTCTCTCCTTCTGTCTTTCTATTTCTCTTTGGATATCTTTCTTCCTCTCCCTTTCTTTTGCCCCTCTCTCATGACTTTTTATCTTTTGTTTCTCACGCTCTCTCCCTCTCTCTTTTTTTCTTTGTCCCTCCCTTCTCCCCCTTTTTCTTTATCTCTCTTTTTCTTTCTCTTTAATCTACTAGTCCGGCCCCCGACAGAATGTTATTTCTATCGTGTGGCCCCTGAGTCAAAATGAGTTTGACCCCCCTGTCCTATAGCTTGAAAAATAGAACGAGTCTCAACCGTTTGTGTTCCTTCTCTATTAGGGTTTTTAATGTTCTTTGGTGACATTCAAAGGACTATAAGGGATACCAGATTATAATGCGGATCTTTAAAAATGGCCCAAGTGAAATATTTCGAATCATAAAGAACACTGGACTATAAGCAGCATGAATTTAAAACTCATTTGAGCTAGGGTTAGAAAAGGACTTCTTTCATGGAACACAAACATGATGGACTATGGTTTCACCATTAAAATGTATTGATTCATTCGTAAATAGTTAACAAAAGTCATAGACTCCATAATAATTTTATGTACCATATTTTCCGACCTATAAAGCGCGTCTGATTATAAGGAGCACTTTCATTTCCCGACAGTTTTTGGGTGCGCCGTATATGTAAAGACCAGAACAAAAACAGGACCCAATCGAGTAACGTTACCACAAGTTTTATTGAGAAAGGGTTGCGCTCACGATCCGGCGATTGCTCTAAACGCGGAAGTGGATCTTCCGTGGTGAGCGATGGCGGTGTCGGGAACGGAAAAACGGGTCAGTAACCGCAACAGGAGAGCAGAAACGTGGTCGGGGTCGGAAGAGAGTCGTAAGCCAGGACGAGAGAGCAGACGTGGTCGGAATCAAAACCGGATCGTAATTCGGGACGGGAGAGCAGACGTAGTCGGAGTCAAAAACAGATCGTAATTCGGGACGGGAGAGCAGACGTGGTCGAGATCAAAACAGATCGTAGCGGGAGACAAACAGGAGCACAAAACGGGACAGGCGTGAGTCAGGGTCAAAAAAGGGCTTGCCATGTAAAAACAGAGATTCGCAGACGAACCAACAAAAAGGGACTGACAGGACAGAGTTTAAATACTGACAGAGAGCCAATCTGTCAACAAGCTGCAGCTGGCGCCACATGGGCTGGGCCAATTGGGTGCCATGGCAACCGTGACATTGTAGTCCAGAAACAACAGTAAAATATATCAAATATGTATTTATACATACCATACACAATACAAATATGGTAATTCGAATACAGGAAAAAGGGAAAACATATTAAGACACTCTAAAAACATACAAACTGTCTGAGAATAGTGAAAAAAAATAATGAATGGTAAACACAATCTAAAGAAGAAAAGTTAAAAGTTGAATGAAATGAAAATACACACAAAATAAAACTGTATTCTACGAAAGGAAAAAAGTATCAGTATTTCAGGAGTGCCTAAAAAATGACATTATAAAAAAATAAATAAATAATATTATCAATAATGTCAATATCAATACTGTCATGAACCGGAACAGGATCAGGACCCAAACGCATGACGTTTCTCACACAAGCCTTTTATTTTACGGGAAATGGGGAGTCATGCACGTTAGGCAGCAGTCTGGCGTGGAACAATAGGAAGCCAGAGGCTGATGAGATCCATACCAATTACCCGAGCAAATATTGGACGGATGGGGTCGATACCGGACAGGACAGGACGGACTGCATTGATATCCAAACAGGATATCAAAAATAACCAGGACTAACTAGACGGGAACAAAACTAGAAACAGATATTAAACAACGGGACAGACAGGATTGATATCAAAACTGGATATTGAAATTAAACAGGACGAACTAGACGGGAATGAAACTGCAACCCTAAATTAAACAAGACAAAATAAACGGGAACCATACCGGACAGGAAATACCAACAGGAAACAGGATCGAGTCAAAACCCACGTCTTGCGGCGCAGAGATTCATTGACGGACTGACAAAGGAAGAGTGAGAGCACTGAGCTTAAACAGACGGAAAGCCAATCTGTCAACTAGCCGCAGCTGGCGCCACACGGGCGGGGCCAATTGGGCGCCATGGCAACCGTGACGAATACTAAGAATAAGATACATAAACAATACAAATGTGGCCACAATAAGTAAACTGTGTCAAATGAGGAGGCCTTCATTTTGATTGATAACATTAAGAAACATTTTCAGCATTTATTGTACGATATTTTCCAGAATATAATGGGCACCTAACTACCACAAATTGGACAGAAGTGTAAAAGTGCGCCTTATAATCTGGTGTGCCTTATATACCAGAAAACACAAAATAGGACATGCATTTTTACAATTGAATGATACTGTATGTAACTGTTCTGCCTTTGAAAAACGTGTAGAGTGGTCTTTGAGTGCCCTCTTGTGGTTGACATATTGTTTCTTGCTAAAATAAATTTTAGTGGTGAAACCAGATTTCATTATGTGAATTTGTCATGATTATTCAAATTAATCACCTGTGCCCGCCCCTTTGGCGCCAACCGCCTCGGGCTCTGATTGGCTCCCTGTCCCTATTTAAACCCACTCCTGTTTGTCGCCTTTTGTCAGTCCGTCTGCGAACCTCAGTTAAGCCTTTTCGACCCTGACTCCCACCTATTTTTTTTCCCCGTCATCCCCCGGCTTCGACCCCTTTTTTATACTGACTACGTCCACTCTCCCGTCCCGGATTTCGACCTCTTTTTGTCCCCAACCACGTGTACTCTCCTTTCCTGGGTTACAACTCGCTTCTGACACCGACCACGTTTTTGCTCTCCTGACCCGATTACTGACCAGTTTTTCTGTTCTTGACACCACCTTCGCTCGCAACGGAAGATCCACTTCCGCGTTCAGAGCGACTTGCTTCTCGCGTCCAGCCATCACCAGATCGTGGGCGCAACGTTTTCTCATTCTTCTAATGAAATTTGGGAGAAACACAACGCAACTGGGTCCTGTTTCCATTCCGGTCCTGACAAATTTCTGTTCTATGATATGAATAATTCTATTTTAAATGTACTTATTATTTTTTTTAACCACAGCTCATACTGTAGTTTTAATTATATGTGCCTTGTAATGCGGTAAATACGGTAAATTCTGGACTATAAGCCGCTACTTTTTACCCAAACTTTCAACCCTGCAGTGAAGCGGCCAATTTATGTAATTTTCCTAACGGCCGCCAGCGGCGCTCGAGTACAAAAGGTAAGATTTAGACCGCTGCAATATATGCGCCGAGGAAGACTGCAACTTCTTAGCTTGTGCACAAATTAAATTAGCGTAAACTCACCCTCATCATTTAAATTGCAAAAAGAAAGGCACATGACGCAGCTTTCAAGCTAAAAGCAATTGAGCAATCTGATAAGAAGGAAACAGAGCTACTGCACGTAAATTTTACTTTGCGAGCGTGTTGACCCACACTGGGGAGGACGACTTTGATTACGTCAGTCATAAGGAGGAAGATGAGGAGGGCTTACTGTGATTATTCAAAGTACGGTACATTTTTTTAACTGACCCGTTCACTTTTAGAAACTTATTTTGATATGTTTTGCACGAGCAAATGAGAAAGAAGGGGCGGGGAAAACACGGGCTGACGGGAAGTGGAGTAAAGGTGAGACATGTTTGTGGACGAGGCCGACAACAGTGGATATATATTTTCCCCACTCTTACCTTTGGAAATATACATTTTTTTCCTTGGATTACTTTCAACGGACACCCAGACTCTGCAGGTCTGCATCAAACCTTAAGTACCGGTGTCATTTTCCGTTCATTTTGTAGGCTGTGATTTTTGGACTGTGTCGGGTATGGGTTAATTTTGTGTTATTGTTGCGTTTTTTTCAATGTGGGCGCATGCGGCTAATACACAGGTGCGGCTTGTGTATGTACAAAATCGGTTTTCCTCCCCAAATGTGGTGGGTGCGCT
The DNA here is from genome assembly GCF_059441175.1 of Urocampus carinirostris. Taxonomy (NCBI): domain Eukaryota; kingdom Metazoa; phylum Chordata; class Actinopteri; order Syngnathiformes; family Syngnathidae; genus Urocampus; species Urocampus carinirostris. Next base: position 35,882,213 of record NC_142357.1, on the reverse strand, counting down.
CTATAGACCGGAATTTACGGTACTTTTGAATAATCATTCGTTATTTTAAGTAGCTCGCACATTGAAAAAGTTAGCACCCCATGTTTTTTTTTATAAATCAGTAAGTAAATGTAAGTCCTTTACACACCATATATAGGGTAAAGGTAGAGGTAATGGAAGCTGAAATATACAGAATGAAAATTGCAGAAAACCCTGCATTCTGTCCCTCCTCTTCAGTTTTCTGCTACCGAAAATAAAACCTGACCCCTTTCCTTGCGTTGCTCTCCCTCGATGAATAGGAATGGAACTCGCCCTGGCCAAACTCACAAGGAGTGGGCGTCCCCGACTCAACCTACAACGTCCAGCATTTATCATTAGTCCACATTAGACCGACGGTCGACCGGGATCGGGTCAGGAACGGGCCGCGGGTCGCGTAGAAGCCGGTAAAAGAAAATTGGACGTTTTTGCCGTCTCAAGGCAAGCGGCTGCCGTTTCATGAAGTATGGCTTTCTTGCTGCAAGCACCTTTTAGTAGACTTTGAAATACAGTTGCTTTCCCCGGGCGCTTGTTCAAGTGAGATAAGTCGCCAGTTGGCTTCATCACGCACACACCGTCGTTTTTTTTTTTTTTGCCTGCAGCGGCTGAAAAACGCTCGCTTGCTCAATGTAAACGTGCCTTTTCTCTAGCTCGAGGTTTCGTATATCTATCTTTTTTTTTCTTAAATCCAAGCTTAAATCTGTTACACGGTCAAACGGTCACAAGTTTATGATTTGCATACCGAACAGCCATGATACCGTAAGTCCTCATTTAGCATATTGAATGAGGACCAGAACCCTACAGAAATCATTGAATTATGCCCCTCCCCCCCCCAGACACGTGCATATTTTAAACATGAGGTTTGGCGCCCCCTGCTCTCAGTAATAGTCAAGTCATACTTTACTCCAATACCAAATATGCTAATAAACAACAAGGACAGTACAAACATCTTCTTTGTTCCTTTATCTCTTTGTTTTCCTTATACCCTCACTGTAAAATATGGACCTGGAGTGCCACGTCCAATTTCATTGTCACAATATATCCCATGTTGTAACAATGACAATAAAGGTATATTCTATTCTTCTATTCCATTCTAAAAGACAAAAGAAACTAAATATTGTCAGGTTTTCAATGTAAATCTCTTGAGTTTTAATTATATCTCTTGTACGTTTATCAATCTTGTATTCTTTTATTTTGAAGTCGTGTTCTTCTCTATACTGATTTCTCTGACGAAAAATAAACCACTCCCTCTCTCGGTTTGGAATCCATCCAGAACGGACGTAAGTTCTTGTCTGCCATAATCATGTAGAATTAAACTATATACATGTATTTCATCTGTGCAAATATAGCCACTAAACATCTTAATAATGTCAATCCCTGACAAAATGAATACAATTATGACTCACAACACATGGTAAGCTTTCTCTCCTGGCTTTGATCTCTTTGATCTCCGGCAAAACTAACATAAAATGCGACAGGAACAAAATGAAAATCAATCCAAACAGCTTGCCAACATCATTTTTGCCGTTCCATGTATTCCGTTACTTCCCAAGCCTGCACAAAATTCAGTAATTTTATTCATATTTTGTCTTCATCTCATCTCATTAGCCGTACCGCTTATCCTCATTAGGGTCGCGGGGGGGCTGGAGCCCATCCCAGCCATCTCCGGGCAGTGGGCAGGGGACACCCTGAACTGGTTGCCAGCCAATCGCAGGGCACACAGGGACAGACAACTCATGCGCTCATTCACACCTAGGGACAATTCGGACCAGCCAATTCACCTGAAATGCATGTTTTTGGAACGTGGGAGGAAACCGGAGTGCCCGGAGGAAACCCACGCAAGCACGGGGAGAACATACAAACTCCGCACAGGAAGTCTGGAGCTGGATTTGAACCCACGGCAGGTTCCCATGACATGAACTGTGACGCACAAGCGCTAACCACTGCCCCGCCGTGCTGCCCATTTTTTGTCTTTTATTAGCATATTTGGTATTGGAGTAATCCAAAAGTAATTGAAAGTAATCCAGTTAAAGTAACCCTACCCAACCCTGAGTATGGCAGAACTAGAGGTGGTATTATTTGGTCCGATTTTGGCGCATTATCATCTTCTGCATTAAATCAAAAACCTTCCCCAGTCGTACCCACTCTCCTCCACCACAATATTCCAATCCATTCTCATTTCTTTGCCAAAAAGCGAGTGAATGCTAATAAGAAGCTTGGACAAGATTTTCTGGAGTGCCCTCCACGGAGAGGACGTAAGTAGCCTTGCGGTAATGATGCTCGCCGCCTTCCCGGTGTCGCCGGTTCCTCCTCGCTCGTCTATTCACTCTCCAGCGTCGAGTAACCTTAAGAGCACTAAAAGACACTCGTTTCCTCATTTTTTTTCAACGGCGCCCAAAATATTATTTAAACTTTTTCAACGGGAGGGCCTTTAGAATTCGGCAAGTCTGTTTCGGATTCAGTTAGTTAGGTTTATGATCGAGAGAGGCAAATCTTTTTTTCTGAATAAGAAGAAGAAGGAAAAAAAATCATTTGTTATGGATGATTATGGAGAGACGGGGGATATAATGTATAAAAAATGAAGAGTAGCTCATGTCTTAAGAGGGAGAGAAAAAGTTTCACTTTAGATTTGAAATACGTCCTTGCTTACACCCGGAACTTATTTGACACGCCTCGTATAAACGTAATCTTTATAAGCCAAGCCTGGAGGTGAGCATGGACCTCCACTATTTATTGTTTAAATAATTTACAAGGGGACAACAAAGCCCACACCAGTTACCAAGCAGTAGTTTTACTCACAGGAGAAATTATTGGGATTATTTTACTCGGTAAAGCAGAGCCAGATCGAAATAAAAAGAATAAAATGTTATATCTCAGATTTATTGTTTATTGTGAATGCTGAAAATAAGGAATAAAAATAATACACGAACCACATCTCATTCCGTGTGTTTTATTGCCTTTTGTTCCTAAACACACAACACCCATACCTAATCTTCTTAAAGTACTTATTAATACTCTCCAAATTCCTGCAATTCTTACAATTTTTAATGAAATGCCACCTGATTGGTTCCCCGTCCGTTTTAAGCTCAGTCCTTTCGCTCACCTGTTGTCAGTCCGTCAGCGAACCTCTGTTTCTACAAGGCAAACACTTTGACTCAGCTTGTGTGCGAACAAATACTATAGTTTAATCACGAATTTTCCATAGTTGGAATTTTAGTTTATGTATTATTTGTGTCGGCATTTGGTAGACTATTTCCTTCCTAGAGAAAACCAACCTGGGGGGAGTGGTTGGAGGGTTCCCACCTGCACTTAATACTAACTAGTTACTAATACATTACATGCACTTAATTATGTCTTTATATTGACTGCATCATAGTTTACTTATTGCGGTTTCACTAGTTGGTAGATTTTCATTGTGCATCGTGGTCTGAAATCTGATTGGCTCAACAGTTGCCCCGCCCCTTTTTTTACTGGTCTGCCTGCGCATCACTGATGTTGCGGACTGAGTTGTACACATATGTAAAACAGCTTGACGAACCTACATTGTGTATGGAAAAATCGTTTTATTTTTAAGTTTCTCTAAAAGCCGACATGTCAACAAAACACTCTGGACCAATAAAGCACCCTCGGCTGGGGTAAAAAGGAAGTGGAAGACGCTTTCTATTGCCAACAAAGTGCCAACAAACTTCTCCTGGAGCAACATGTGGGTCGATTGTGCTTTCTTGTGGCCACCTGGTGCTTTTTCAAAATGTTTGATGATGAAAAAAAAAAAAAAAGGTTTTTGTAGGACGGAACCAGTCGGTAATTTCAGTTTTCCATTACAGTCACGGTTGCCATGGCGCCCAATTGGCCCTGCCCGTGTGGCGCCAGCTGCGGCTCGTTGACAGATTGGCTTTCTGTCTATTTTAAGCTCAGCGCTCTCGCGCTTTTTTGTCAGCCCGTCAACAAACTTCTGTCCTGCAAGACGTGGGTTTCGACTCGTTCCTGTTGCTATTGGTATTTCCTGTCCGGTATTGTTCCTGTTTATTTTGTCCTGTTTAATTTCAGTTTCCAGTTTTGTTTCCGTTTATTTTTGTCCTGTTTATTATTTTCTCCAGTTTTCGTTCCCGTTTAGTTTCTCCTGTTTATTTTTCCAATCCTGATTCATTATCTATCCTGACTGTCCCATCCTGTCCGGTATCGACCCCATCTGTCCGATATCTACTCGGGCAATTGATATCGATCTCGTCAGCCTCTGGCTTTCTATCATTTCTCGCCGGACCGCAGCCTGACGTGCATGACTCCCCATCTCCCGTAAAATAAAAGGCTTGTGTGAGAACGTCACGCGTTTGGGTCCTGATCCAGTCCTGGATCTTGACATTTTTTTTTCCAATTGATGGCGGCAAAGTATAATGTAAAGATAATTTGTTAACACCATACTTGAACCTGTAAATTAGGTTTGTTCATTAGTATTTAATAAATGAATAAATGAAGGTTTCTCTTTGGCAGATTTTCACAATAAAATGACATTTTGGAACGCAAACTCACACTATAGGGCTTACCGGGTTATAGGAAGCACCCCCCAAAAATAGTTTTTGGTCCTATATCTTCCATACATAAGGCGCACCAGATTATAAGGCGCTACAATGGGAACGTGGACAAAACAGTCAAATAGTTCAGTCAAACTTATTACCCCCTTAACATTCCCAAAGCTTGCAAAGAAGCAAATACGTGTCTTGGACATATACGGAAACAGTGTCTGTATGATGTCACTCAAATGCATCGTTCCAAATATCATTCGGAAGGTTAAAGTCTTGGGATTCAAGAAATGCCAACCATTCCTTGGTTTCTATTTTCTTTTTCGCTCGCAACTTTACTGTGCATATGACAATAAACACTTGGAATTGAGTTTAATTTTAAAAAGACCCATCACAGAAACATCGATATCACTCTGAAACAAGATACTGGGAAAATACATAGCCGGAGTAGCTCACCGAAGTCGTTGTGTTCAATAATAATGTGCAACCATGGTCCTCTTATGTCCGCGAGTGTAGTAAATCCAGGAGAGTAAAATATTTACAAATACAGAATGGTAAATCATGTTTATGCCGTAGACAACCAAACTTGCTATTCACATATTTAAATAATCCCAGATATATTATTAGAGTCATCTCTAAGCTGCCCTACAAAATTGTTTTATAAATTATTTCACCAAAAATATACATTTAAAGTTCAGTAAATTAAAAATGTTTAAAAAAAAAAATAAACATGAATAACACTCAAAATTGTGCAACTTGTTTTTTCTCAGCAGATACATTCATTTTTAGTAAATTTATTTTGATTAATATGTTATTATATGTTATATCTGTGAGTGTAGTAAATCCAGAAGAGTAAAATATTTACAAATACAGTACAGAATAGTAAAATACTGTTTTCTCTATGCCGTCAACCCAACATGCTATTCACATTCATCTTTTTCGGCCAATTGCAGGCTTTGTTTTGCCCCCTTTAGCCTATGCTAGCCTGTAAATGACAAAAAGGATCCGCTCTCTTTACCTCCGAATAACTTTAGCCAATAGTGATCGATTCAACTGATGATTGACACATCTTTTTCGGCCAATTGCAGGCTTTGTTTTGCCTCTTTAGCCTATGCGAGCCTGTAAATGATAAAAAGGATCCGCCCCCTTTACCTCCGAATAACTTTAGCCAATAGTGATCTATTCAACTGATGACTGACACATCTTTTTCGGCCAATTGCCGGGTTTGTTTTGCCCCTTTAGCCTATGCGAGCCTGTAAATGATAAAAATGATCCGCCCCCTTTACCTCCGAATAACTTTAGCCAATAGTGATCGATTGAACTCATGATTGACACATCTTTTTCGGCCAATTGCAGGCTTTGTTTTGCCTCTTTAGCCTATGCTAGCCTGTAAATGACAAAAAGGATCCGCTCTCTTTACCTCCGAATAACTTTAGCCGATAGTGATCGATTCAACTGATGATTGACACATCTTTTTCGGCCAATTGCAGGCTTTGTTTTGCCTCTTTAGCCTATGCGAGCCTGTAAATGATAAAAAGGATCCGCCCCCTTTACCTCCGAAAAACTTTAGCCGATAGTGATCGATTCAACTCATGATTGACACATCTTTTTCGGCCAATTGCAGGCTTTGTTTTGCCTCTTTAGCCTATGCGAGCCTGTAAATGATAAAAAGGATCCGCCCCCTTTACCTCCGAATAACTTTAGCCAATAGTGATCGATTCAAATGATGATTGACACATTGGTTAGGAAATGAAACGCCGGTATATAAATCCCAGCATACACCGCGGACGACGGAAAATACGGTACCTATTCTACTTTGGACCTGGGTTTTATTTTCCTTTAACAATTATTTCATTGTGAGCACGCCTGCTATGTTTGCTGCTTCCCCCAGATTGTGTATGTGCGCCCCCCTTTAGGATTCCTCATAATGAATTACATTAAAAAATAAACTGCAGCGCAGAAAGCTCCAAACATAAATCAGAGTTTTTGCTTCCTCAGACAAGTCGTTTATTAGCAACAGCAGCCGACACATCCCATTTGAAACCACGCGTCTTTTGATTATTGGCTTTTATGTCGGGTCTCTTACGAGCGGCCGAGCTCGTTGATTATAACATTAGAAGACTTGCCCACTCAGCAGACAAAAGTATCGGGGGGCCAAACAGCCGTGCCTCTTCTTTTCCTACGTTTTCATCTCCTATGCAAATACGAACTGGACGGAGGCGGTTATCATTCATGGGCGGACGGTGACTTCTTTTTCCGTCCCGCTCGTTTATTATTCACGGCTACGCTCGGCCTCGTCGGAGTGTTTATCTGCCGCCTCGCCGCTCTGGTGTTCTCCGTTTTATGCGTCAGAGATAAAAACAGCTGGCTCGTACTTTAATAGCTGACGAAAATACACATCGTAGAGACCATCTTGGAACGTGAAAAGCGACGTGATAAACAACGTGAAAAACATTTTATTGAATTCACTATACAAGGAAGTTGAATATTCTTAGAGTGAAAGAAGGAGAATCATCTCCTCTTCCCTGCAGGAATTCAAATTAATAACTACATCGAAAAGATTAGTCATGGATGTGCTGTGTTCAGGAACAAAAGGCAATAAAACGCACAGAATGAGATGTGGTTCGTCTTGAACACAATAAACTAAACTCGGCAGAGCTAGACTAACAAAGAGCCTGGCCAGACTTGAGTGGCTCTGTCTGCAAATACAGTACCTGAACGTCAATTATTCAATCACAGCAAAGAAGAATACTTAGAAGAAGGATAAAGAAAACAAGGGAAATAAGAGCTGGAGAATGACAAAAAAAACAACAATGAGAAGAAGGATGAGAAGAACAAGAACAAAAAGGAGGAATAATCAATATAATGAGAAAGAAGTAGAACAATAAAAGATGGGGTAAAAATAATGATGAGCTCAAAATGAAGAGGGATGATTATAACAATAACAAAAGGAATAATAGAGAGAAGAAAAAAGAATAGAACGAGGAGAACAACAACAAGGCGAAGATCAAGATCTAGAAGAAGAAGAACAATAACTAAGTAAATATCAAAGAAAAGGGAAAGAAGAAAGTAAACCAGAAGAAGAATTGTTTAAAGAGAAGAACAAGGTCAAAAGAACAATCAGGAAGAATGAGAAAAACTAGGGGAAGTAGTTTTACAGCTTACAACAATACACATCGAGAGACCATCTTGGAACGTGAAAAGCGACGTGATAAACAACGTGAAAAACATTTTATTGAAATCACTATACAAGGAAGTTGAATATTCTTAGAGTGAAAGAAGGGGAATCTTCTCCTCATCCCTGCAGGAATTTGGAGAGTATTAATAACTACATCAAAAAGAGTAGTCATGGATGTGCTGTGTTCAGGAACAAAAGGCAATAAAACGCACAGAATGAGAAGTGGTTCGTCTTGAACACAATCAGTTATTACAGTCTGACTTACGTACTAAGATTAAGCTCGGCAGAGCTAAACTAACAAAGAGCCTGGCCATACTTGAGTGGCTCCGTCTGTCTGACACCCTTTTGTCTTAATTTTGTTGTGTGTGCATATAAGCCGCCCCCCCCCTGATTTTGGTGTTGTATTTTAGTTCAAATTCAGCTTGTATGCGAGCAAATACAGTACCTGAACGTCAATTATTCAATCACAGCATAAAAGAAGACTGAGAAAAATGATAAGGAAAACAAGCGAAAAAACAGTTGAAGAATGTCAAGAAAAAGAACAACAAAAATGAGAAGAAGGATGAGGAGAACAAGAACGAAAAGAACGAAATAGGAAAAAGAAGAATCAAGGTAATGACAAGGAGAAATAGAACAATGAGAAGTAGGGGTAAAAAGAATGAGGTCAAAATGAAGGTTGAGTATAACAAGAACAAAAGGAAAAATAGAGAGAAGAAGAATGAAAAGAACAAAGAGGAGAACAGGAAGAAGAAGAAGAAGAACTAAAACATACTTTAGATGAAAAAGGAAAGAAGAATGAGTAAAACCAAAAGGAGAATTGCTTGAAGAGAAGAACAAGGACAAAAGAACGATAAAGAAGAATGAGAAAAACTAAGGGAAGTAGATTAACAGCTGACAAAAATATACATCGGAGGCAACATCTTGGAACATAAAAAGTGATGTGACGACCAACATGAATGAGAAGAAGGATGGGAAGAACAAGAACAAAAAAAACAAACTAGGAAGAAGAAGAATCAATATAATGAGAAGGAGAAGTAGAAAAGTGAGAAGTAGGGTAAAAAGAATAAGATCAAAACAAAGAGGGATGAGTATAACAAGAAAAAAAAAAGAATAATTGAGAGAACAATACAAAGAACAAGGAGGAGAACAACAACAATGAGAAGATGAAGATCTAGAAGAAGAAGGACAAGAACTAAAAAATTATAGAAGAAAAAGGAAAGAAGAATGAGTAAAACCAGAAGTAGAAGTATTGCTTGAAGAGAAGAACAAGGACAAAAGAAGAATGAGAAAAACTAGAGGAAGTAGTTCAACAGCTAACAAAAATATACATCGGAGGCACCATCATGGAACATAAAAAGCGACGTGACGACCAACATGAATGAGAAGAAGGATGAGAAGAACAAGAACAAAAAGAACAAAATAGGAAGAAGAAATAATATAATGAGAAGGAGAAGTAAAAAAGTGAGAAGTAGGGTTAAAAAAAATAAGATAAAAACAAAGAGGGGGGAGTATAACAAGAACAAAATGAATAATAGAGAGAAGAATACAAAAAACAAGGAGAACAACAAGGATAATATGAAGATCTAGAAGAAGAAGAAACTATAGAAGAAAAAGGAAAAGAAGAATGAGTAAAACCAGGAGAAGTATTGCTTGAAGAGAAGAACAAGGACAAAAGAACGATCAAGAAAAATGACAAAAACTAGGGGAAGTAGTTCAACAGCTGACAAAGATACACATCGGAGAGACAACAACATGAAAAATGTTTTATTGAAATCACACCGCAAGGACGTCAAGTTGTCTCAGAGTAAAGGAGGGAAAAATTCGTTTTCACCCCTGCAGGAATTTGGAGAGTATTAATAAGTGCATGAAAGCGGCTAGCCGTGGATGTGTTGTTTTCACATTTAGTGGTCCATCTTCCTCGCTTAATCGCTTATGATCCCCCGCAGTACACAACATGCTACCGCATCCCGGCCGAGTGCCCACTCGCCAACTGGGTTCAACATTATTACGATGGAAAAGGATTTTTAGAGCAAGAACAAAAATGTTTACCGAATACACTTACGTATAAGCCAACATTATATATAAGCTAACCCATAAAACAGCTTTGGAATAGCCACATATTAAAATCGATACGTACCCATGATATCGGTAAACTGTGTACCCAAACAATAATTATTTAAAAAGGTGGATAATAACGATTACCGTATTTTCCGCACTATAAGGCGCACCTAAAAGCCTTTATTTTTTTCAATGCGCCTTATAATACAGTGCGCCTTATATATGCATCAATATTAAGTCGCAAAGTCTTGCAACTAAAGCAAGCAGCCGCCGACTCGATTTTCCCCCGAAGGCGAAGTCGTCCGCGGTGTATGCTTGGATTTATATACCGGCGTTTCATTTCCTAACCAATGTGTCGATCATCATTTGAATCAGTCACTATTGGCTAAAGTTATTCGGAGGTAAATGAGGCGGTTCATTTTTATCATTTACAGGCTCGCATAGGCTAAAGGGGCGAAACAAAGCCTGCGATTGGCCGAAAAAGATGAATGTGAATCACACGTTGGGTTGCACTATGGCATAGAAAAAACATGTTTTACTATTCTGTATTTGTAAATATTTTACTCTCCTGAATTTACTACACTCACGGTTGTAAGAAGACCATGGTTACGTATCATTATTGAACGTGATGGCTGCAAGAGAACTTAGGTGAGCTATGCGGCTTTGTATTTTCCCGGTATCTTGTTTTAGAACGATCTTGATGTTTCTGTGATGAGTCTATTTTTAAATGAAATTCAATTCAAAGTGTTTAGTGTCATATGCATGGTAAAGAACCCCGTTTCCCTGCACAATAAAATTCTTACTTTGCTGGCCCCACAGTGGCCAGCAAAAAACAAAATGGAAACTAAGAAATGTTTGGCATTTCTTGAATCCCAAGACTTTAACCTTCCGAATGATTTTTGGAACGATGCATTTGATTGATTGGTGACATCGTACAGCCACTGTTTCCGTACATGTATGAGACACGTATTTGCTTCTTTGCTAGCTTTCGGAATGTTAAGGCGGAAATAAGTTTGACTGAACTATCTGACTGTTTTGTCGACGTTCCCATTGTAGCGCCTTATAATCCGGTGTGCCTTATGTATGGAAAATATCGGACAAAAGACTATTTTTTGAGGGTGCGCCCTATAACCCGGTGCGCCATATAGTGCGGAAAATACGGTACTGTGCCAGTGATAAAGATGAAAATAAAACAATTCTAGACCATTTACTATGCTGCGCTTTAATGGCAAACACACCATTCTCATACTTGACCATATTTTCCTTCTTCGACTTATTATTGTCACTGTTTTCCACTTTTCCTTCCTTTCTGGGGGCACATTACTATAATCAAAAAAGGCAATAAAACGCACTAAATAACAATAGCATGAGATGTTGTCTCTCTTGAGCACAATTAAGTGATATAGTCTGACTTATGAGGGTTGAGTTTGTTTTTTTTGCTCTTGTTCTCATGCAAAATGAACATCTTGAGAATGAAAACAAAAAGCTTTTATTTTTGTCAGGGACAGAACGGAGACAGGACCCACTTGCGTATGTTTCTCTTAGTTTTATTGGGGAGAAGGAAAAGAATTGTACACACGATCCGGAGATCGCTGGTCGCGGGGAGCAGGTTGCTCAGACGAGGAAGTGGCATTTCCGTGGCGAGCGATGGCGGTGTCGGGAGAGGAAAAAACAGGTCAGTAGCCGGGACGGGAGAGCAAAATACGTGGTCGAGAACAGAAAATGGGTCGTAGCTGGGAAACAGACAGGGGCCAGGACAGGAATGAGTCAGGGTCGAAAAGCTTGCCTAGCGTGAACTGTATTTAATTTGGATTTAACTATTTTAATTATGTATTTGATTTTTCATATTTTAAACACTTTATTCTTGTGCTTTTCTTCATGCATATATTTCTGATTATTCAGATTTGTCACGACCAGAACAGAAGTAGGACCCAGATGCGTAACGTTACTAGGCAGCACCAGCGGGGAAACAAGCCGCTCACGGGATCGGAGCGTGTTCCGAATGCAGAAGTGGATCTTCTGGAGCCGGGGATCGTAGCGTAGTTAGACAGAAAAACAGGTCGTTAGCCGGGACGGGAGATCAAAATGTGGTCCGGGTCAAAAAACGGATTGTCAGCCGGGACAGGAGATCAAAACGTGGTCGGGGTCAAAAAACGGGTCACAGTAGGAGACAAACGGGAACATCAGGAACGGACGGGTGTAAACGGGTGACAAAACGGGATTGACGGGAATCAGAGTCAAAAATGCTTGCCTTGTGAAAACAGAGGTTCACTGACGGACTAAAAACAGGCGAGTGATAGCACTGAGCTTAAATAGGAGGGGGGAACCAATCAGGTAACCAGCAGCAGCTGGCGCCAAACGAGCAGGCACAGGTGAGTGTAATGAGTAATCATGACAAGATTCAGTTAATTAATAAACGTATTATTATCGGGTCCCGTATTTACTCTAGAAGGAGAAAGCACCCCTGAAGACCTGAGATCCTGTTGAGTACCTGAAGATATACTACCTTCAGTAAATGTTGGAAGGATGTATAAAAAAATTGTAGTGAAAAAATATGAGAACTAATGTAATAGAAATTTTGCACTGGCAGCAATTTCAAACGAAGCTGTTAAAAAAAGTTGAACTTTGACTTGAAATATTCCACAAACCAGGACTTGAATGCAACACGAACAAAAATCATCCGAGGATGCTCGTCGCCATGGCGACCAGGGAGCTCAATAGTGGGAATTTTGGGTTAAGCCGTGTTTTGTGTGGGAAAGGGCCCCGGGTGCATCCCCGCTGGTCTATTAGCACCCTTAATCGGGCCCCCGCAGGTTCTCGCCCGCCGGTGAAACTACCGGGGGCCCATATCACCGATGACGTTAGCCAATCAGGTTATCGATTTAATTTGCTGGGAAAAAAATGAGGTCACCTGATATGACACAATAAGGTTTCATAAATGACTTCATATGCATTATTTATCCCAAGACACCTATCTCTATTTATAGCGCTGATTAATACGAGCAGATTTGTACCCGTGTGAATAGTAATATGTTATTACACAATAATGACCTTGTATTTACATTCTCATTTATTTTTCAATCTGCGTGTTCTTATTTAGGTCCCATATGAGTTCAAGTTCATGCAAAATATTTTGTCATGGGGGGATTATATATGTACTACATTTTCTCATTCTTCTTTGCTCTCTCCTCTTTTCATGATCTTTTTCCTTCTTAGTGTTCTTCTCTTCCTTGTCCTTCTGAGCCTTCTTTTAACTCTTATCATTTTTTACGTTTTTGTTTTTCTCCTTCTTGTTCTTTTTCTTATTCTTCTTTTGTATATTCTACTTATTCTTCTTGATCTTCTTATAATTCGTCTTAGTCTCCTTCTTCTACTAAGCTTCTCTGCTTCTTGTTCTTCCCATTATTATCATTGGTATCATTTTTCTACTTCTGATCTTCTTGTTCTTCAACATTCTCCTCCTTGTTCTTTTCTACTCCATTTCATTCTTTTTATTCTTTCCTTTTTTTCTCATGTTCATTTTGTCGTTCTCATCCTTCTTGTTCTTGTTTTCATTCTCCTCCTTCTCCATCCCTTTCTTTTCTTCTGTGTTTTTCTTAACCTCCTCAATAGTCTCATGTTTTTTCTCATTGTGGTTTTTTCAGTTGCTGTTTTTTTTCTCATCATCCTTCTTATTCTTCTATTTGTTCTTTTTATCATCTTCTCAATATTATCGTTCTTCTTGTTCGTATTCTCGGTCTCATCCTTCTGATTCTTCAAATAGTACTTTTGCCTCCATTTCTTCTCTTTTTCTTTCCTATTTTTTCTTTTCTCTATTCCTTTTCTTCTCCCTATCATTTTTTTTGTTGTTTTACTAGTTCTTTTTATCCATCTTCTCGATATTTTCTTTTCAATTTTCGCCTTATCATTCCTATTTTTGTTCTTAATGAGTTTCTCATCCTTCTCATTCTTCACTTGACTTGATCTTATTGTTACTCTTACAGTTCTTGTTCTTTACCTTCTTCCTATTGGTCTTTTTCCTTCCCATTTCTCCTCATTATTCTATTTTTCAGTTCTAGTTCTTCTTTTTCTCATTCTTTTTGTTGTTGATCTTTTCTTCTACTAATTCTTATTGTTAGCATTATCTTTATCATTAAGTTCTTCCTATTTCCTGGATTGGTTCCAGACCTATCTCAAGGAAAATTTGTCATTATTACCGATGTGAATCACCTGTGCCTGCTCCTTTGGCGCCAACTGCCTCGGACTCTGATTGGCTCCCTGTCCCTATTGAAACCCACTCCTATCCGTCCCCTTTCGTCAGTCCGTCTGCGAACCTCAGTTAACACTAGGCAAGCCTTTTCGACCCTGACTACCACCTGTTTTTGCTCCTGTCTGTCCCCTGGCTTCGACCTGTTTTTGATCCTGACCACGTCTACTCTCCCGTCCCGGCTTTTGACCTCTTTTTGTTCCCGACGCTGTCTACTCTAACGTTTTTGCTCTCCTGTCCCGGCTACTGACTCGTTTTTCTGTACCCGACACCGCCGTGGCTCGCCACGGAAGATCCACTTCCGCGTTCGGAGCAACCTGATTCCCACGTCCAGCAATCACTGGATCATGGGCGCAACCCTTACTCTTTCTTCCAATAAAACCTGTAAGAAACGCAACGCAAGTGGGTCCTGTCTCCGTTCTGGTCTTGACAAAATTAGCACGTGAAATTGTTTATTGGAACTGTAAAACAATGATCATGTTTGTATGGGGGCAGCACGGCGGCGCAGTGGTTAGCGCTTGTGCGGCACAGTTCATGTCATGGGAACCTGTCGTGGGTTCAAATCCAGCTCCAGACTTTCTGTGCGGAGTTTGTATGTTCTCCCCGTGCTTGCGTGGGTTTCCTCCGGGCACTCCGGTTTCCTCCCACATTCCAAAAACATGCATTTCAGGTGAATTGGCCGGTCCGAATTGTCCCTAGGTGTGAATGAGCGAATGAGTTGTCTGTCCCCGTGTGCCCTGCGATTGGCTGGCAACCAGTTCAGGGTGTCCCCTGCCCACTGCCCGAAGATGGCTGGGATGGGCTCCAGCCCCCCCCGCGACCCTAATGAGGATAAGCGGTACGGCTAATGAGATGAGATGTTTGTATGGTCAATACAGTAACAAGAATTGTGGGGCTACATTGTCTCAGGAGGTAAAGCGCTCGTCTTGGGATCAAGAGGTCGCAGGTTCGATTCCCGGCTCCTCTGTGTTTTGTGTCAAAGTGTCCTTAGGCAAGACACTGAATAGCAGGTAGTTGCCCTGCGTGGCTGATGCTGCTATTGCTGAGTTAGTGTGTAAAAGGGAAAAGTGTGAAGCACATTGTAAAGCGCTTTAGGAGGTCTTCATTGACTTGAAAAGTGCTATATAAATTCAGACCATTTACAATTGTTGTATTATGATTATGTTTCAATCTATGAAATATAAAGGTATACTTAAATATTTAACATGTTACCTTCAACCAAATATGAAATGATATAAAAACAACAATAAGTAAAACAAATACAGTGGAACCTCGGTTTTCGAACGCCTCTCGGTTCGGACAAATCGGTGTTCGACCAAAAATCTCGAGAAATTCTTGCTTCGCTGTTCGGTCAAAAAATCGGAGTTCGAACGCCGGTACGCTAGGGTGCGATGCTGAGCGGCGCACGGTGTTTTAGCCTCTAATTATGCCTCCGAAAAAGGTCTGTGCAAGCAGGACAGGTGAAAAAAGACAAGTTGTTCGTAAAACTATTGCCTTTAAGAAAGACATAATAGCTAAATATGAAAGAGGTGTACGAATTTCCGATTTTGCTAGTGAATACAGCATGGCTAAATCTACTATCAGTGCGATAGTAAAGAATAAGGAGGCTGTGAAATCGAGTGATGCGTCTAAGGAAGTTAGCGCTATAAGCAAGCAACTGCCGCAAATTTTGGAAGAGGTTGAAAAACTTTTGAGGATTTTTCTCTCCCCTCCGTCCACCACGAAGGTAAGAAATCCTATTCATAATCCTTTTTTTAATTTTTACACATTCATGTTAGCGTAATCTTTCGTACGGAAGATTACGCTAACGCGAACGTACGATTAGCCTGGGTTAGCTTCATGTTTACGTTCATGGTAAGCATTCAGGGTGTTGGAACGGATTAAAACGATTTTACATTACTTTTAATGGGAAAAACGATTTCGGTTATTGAACAAATCGGTTTTCGAACGGGGTTCTGGAACAGATTATGGTCGAGAACCGAGGTTCCACTGTAATAGGAATTGAAAACGGTTTCTAGGCCATCAAAATAACAGAGTGACGATTTATGACCCTATTTATACACGCTATAGGATACAAGACCCCCAGCATGGAGTTTTAGTCCCAATGACATTTTTACAAAAGGAAAAGCGTCGACAGCCCCACTCCATCTTGTGCTTTGCGGCTAACCCAAATTTAGCCGCGTCGCTGGGATTAACGTTAATCACGAGCTGCGGGGGGAGGCGAGGAGGGGGCCCGTCGACGAGAAAGAAGGATGCGATTCCCGCCTACGCCGGGTTCAGGCTCCAAATGCACGTCAAGCTGCTAAGTTGAAGACTTAATTGTGAGGGACGTCAACTCTCCGGGGAGTGACGGGCCATCTGCAAATGTGCAAACTAGCTACAGGGAGCTTGCGAAGGGGCATCGCTGCAGATGACACCAGGAATTGATTCAAAAATCTGGTGTGCAACAGAAACAGGAGATACTCGATGATTTTCTTTTTCCCAAATGAAATTTATTTTTACAATTTGTCACAGAGCATGTTGTCACAACCAGAGCAGAAGAAGGACCCAGATGCGTAACGTTACTCAAGAGTTAATTGAATTACAGTGGAACCTCGGTTCTCGACCATAATCCGTTCCAGAACCCTGTTCGAAAACCGATTTGTCCGATCACTGAAATCCTTTTTCACATTAAAAATAATGTAAATCCTTTTAATCCGTTCCAACACCCTGAATGTTTAACGTAAACTTAAAGCTAACTCAGGCTAATCGTACGTCCGCGTTATCGTAATCTTCCGTACGAAACATTACGCTAACGTGAACGTGTAAAATTAAAAAAAGGATAAAGAAAATAATTATGAATAGGATTTCTTACCTTTGTGGAGGTCAGCAGAAGGCACAGGCAAGATCAGACCCTCGCACACCTCCTTCATATTTTGCTATTATTTCTTTCTTAAATGCAATAGTTGTACGTACTACTTTTCTTTTTTCACCTGTAGCAACTTTGCTGCCTGCACTGACTTTCTTCGCAGGCATAATAAGGGCCAAAAACACCCGTACGCCGCACAGCATCGCACCCTAGCATACGCACTCACGCATTATCGGCGTTCGAACTCCGATTTTTTGACCGAACAGCGAAGCAAGAATTTCTAGAAATTTTTGGTCGGACTCCGATTTGTTCGAACTGAGAGGCGTTCGAAAACCGAGGTTCCGCTGTACTAAGAAATTACTTCGGATCAATACTATTATCCTAGGAATCATACTTACCTCCGCCACAAATTTTATCGAAGCACCACTTTTTTTATGTAGAGAGCTCAGCCCTTCTCAACCTCACCCAGAGTCCTTTGCCACTATCTAATTTTAGGCCTGAGTGTGTGACTGACAGGCACACTTTTTAAGACTCCTCCCTCCCAAATCAATGCCCACCCTTACCAGAAGCTAAACATGATGGAGACGAATAGATAGCTCAGTGTAGTCTTTTTTCCCCAACATCAATAGAGTACAAAGCATGGGGTAATTTGTGTGCTTATGTGTTTTGCTACTGTGGCAACACCAGAAACTCACATAAACACCTAGACAAAGCTCCCTCTGCAGGGAACAACTAGCTGCAACCACAAATGTTAACACGTTACTGGTTCTGAACAAAAACCTGTAAATTCGTTCTCACTATGGCAACAATGCCAGTGAGAGACAATTGATACTTTATTTACATAAATGTATTTACTTAATTTCAAAATATTGCACAATGGGTTTTACTTTGGTGGTCTTGATGACATTTTTATATAGTTATTTTATTTTGATGATGCTGTTTTTGGTTTGATTCTCTGACTTTTGTTCTGAATCAGTTGTCATATAATAAATAATTGTATTTATTTTTTACACTGTTTAAATTACAATGTAGTTATTTAATAGAAAACAGAAACATTTTAGTGCCTTAAATCTCTCTCTGTCAGGACCAGAACGGAAACAGGACCCACTTGCATGACGTTTACCACACTTTTTATTGAAACATACTCGGATTGATCCGAACACCAAAGTGGATCTTCGATAGCGAGCGGTAGCGGTGTCACGGGGGGGAAACTGGTCGGTAGCCGGGACTGGGAGAGCAAGACGTGGTCGGGGTCGCAAACGAGTCGTAAGCCGGGTCGGGAGAGCAGACGTGGTCGGGATCAAACAGGTCGTAGTGGGAGACAAACAGAAGCAAAAAAGGGGACCGGCGTGAGTCAGGGTCGAAAAAGGCTTTCCTAGTATACAAGGAGATTCGCAGACGGACTGACAACAAGGGATTGATAGGACAGGGTTCAAATAGTGACAGGGAGCCAATCAGAACCCACGGCGCCAAATAAACAGGCACAGGTGAATCATATCGGTAATCATGACATTCTCTGCTGTTTTTATCGTAAATAGAAACTAACTCGAAAGCGGAGGGGTTCAATTATTCAATGAGCATGACATTTCCAAGCAAGAAGTATCCATATTGGCAGCAGTCTGAGGTGGAATAACAGGAAGCCAGACGCAGATGAGATCGATACCAACTGCCCGAGCAGATATCGGACAGATGGGGTCGATACCGGACAGGACGGGACAGACAGGATTGATATCAAAACAGGATTTTGAAATTAAACAGGGCAAACTAGACGGGAACAAAAACTGGAGATAATAAAAAACAGGGCAAAAACGGACGGGAACGATACCGGACATGAAACGCAGGCTGGAAACCGGACAGAGTCAAAACCCACGTCTTGCAGGGCAGAGGGTTCAATTATTCAATGAGCATGACATTTCCGAGCAGGAAGTATCCATATTGGATCGCTATCGATACTACCCTGTATATACGTGGATCGGATCGATACTAAATTTCCCAGTATCGTCGACCCTTCGCTTAAACCAGGAATGGATTCAAAAGAAGATTTTTCTCAAGTTTCGGTCTTTTTTTTTTTCGCTCGCCGCCACGCGACCCCGATGGATTGGAGACTGAAATTGCCAGTTAAAATCCGCAATGCGGTCGACGCCGGGGAACGAAATAGCAGATGAGAGAACAGGATGAACAACAGTTCTTTAATTCAGCACGACTAATTCGATAATAAAAGTCCATTTCCATTTCACAGAGCAGACAATTACAGTATGGCGGCTCGACAGATGTTGCAGATTCCCGATGCGCAATCCCGGGATGATTTCACTTTGATTTTTTTATTTATATGTTTTTTGCCTTGAAAGAGTATTACTCTATACCAGGGGTGTCAAACATGCGGCCCGGGGGCCAGATCAGGCCCGCTAAGGGATTGAATTCGGCCCGCGAGACAACGCTCAGAGAAGCGCAAGAGAAAAACGAGTTGCAGCTTGAAATATGTCCACTTGATGTTGCTAAAGCCAGGTGCCTCTCACAAAGACTGTGGACTTGTATTTCTCTCTCTCTCTCTCTCTCTCTCTCTCTCTCTCTCTCTAAATATATATATATCTCTCCTTTTTTCCCCTCCCCTTTTCTCTCTCTCGCTGTCTCTCTCTTTCACTTTCTGTGTCTCTCTTCTTTTCTTTCTTTGTTTATATTTGTCTCCTTTTCTCTCTCTTTGTCTTTTTACCTTGTTTTGCTCTCTCTTCCATTTTCCCTTTTCTCTCTCTTGTCTCTTTCTCTCTCTCTTGCTTTCCCGTTCTCGTCTTCTCCCATTCTCTCTTTCTCTCCCTCTTTTTTCTCTCCTTCGCTCATTTTATTTCTCTTTGGATATCTGTATTTCTCTCTTTCTTTCCCCCTTTCTCATTATTTGTCTTTATCTCTTGTTTCTCACGTTTCACGTTCTCTCTCTCTCTCTCTCTCTCTCTTTTTTCTCTCTTTCTCCCTTTCTCTCTTTCTTTGTCCCACCCTCTTTTTCCTCTCCTCCGCTTTGTCTAATTTCTTACTCTCTTTCTTTCTCTTTAATCTGCTAGTCCGGCCCCCGAGAGAATATTTGTTCTCTCCTGTGGCCCCCGAGGTAAATTGAGTTCGACACCCCTGCTCTATACTATCATCGAACCACAATAAGCTGAGGAATTGAATGCAATTTTTCAAAGTAAGATATACTAATATTATTACTCACTGGGGTATTAGAAATGTTTCTTTACAATTGTGATTGTTTAAGGACATGGGAATTGTATCTACTAGTGGTATTGATGTTTGATATTGATGACTTAAGTATTTACTAAAAGTCTCATCTCTCATCTCATTAGCCGTACCGCTTATCCTCATTAGGGTCGCGGGGGGGCTGGAGCCCATCCCAGCCATCTCCGGGCAGTGGGCAGGGGACACCCTGA
Organism: Urocampus carinirostris; assembly: GCF_059441175.1. Classification (NCBI taxonomy): domain Eukaryota; kingdom Metazoa; phylum Chordata; class Actinopteri; order Syngnathiformes; family Syngnathidae; genus Urocampus; species Urocampus carinirostris. Next base: position 35,861,935 of record NC_142357.1, on the reverse strand, counting down.
ACTGGTTGCCAGCCAATCGCAGGGCACACAGGGACAGACAACTCATTCGCTCATTCACACCTAGGGACAATTTGGACCGGCCAATTCACCTGAAATGCATGTCTTTGGAATGTGGGAGGAAACCGGAGTGCCCGGAGGAAACCCACGCAAGCACGGGGAGAACATACAAACTCCGCACAGGAAGTCTGGAGCTGGATTTGAACCCACGCAGGAGGTTCCCATGACATGAACTGTGCCGCACAAGCGCTAACCACTGCGCCGCCGTGCTGCCCATTTACTAAAAGTATTGGTTGGAAAAAAAAAACACACTTTAATCACAATGGCAGAATAGTTTGGTCACATTTTGCCCATATTCTGAAATTGTAGATACTGTTGCTCTTTTTAGTTATATATTCATTTAAGTCCAAATGTACATTGATTAATATTTTGATTTATATATATATATATATATATATATATATATATATATATATATATATATATATATATATATATATATATATATATATATATATATATATTTCTTTTTTTTTATTAAATTATATTACCAAGATTTAATTTATTTGAAATGTTGCTCTTTTGAAATGTTTATTTATTTTCCCTAAAAAAATCATGTCAAGTATGCGTTTTAAATTGTAATATTATTTCTTTTTCTTTTTTTATTTGTGGCTTTTTTTTACTAATCATATTATTTTTTTTAAAATGAAGGTTAGAATATGAATTCATCCAAATTGTATTATTTAGTATAACAATATTTAATTTAAATTAAATAACGTAATTTTTTAGATATTCTTATTACAAAAGACGAAATTATAATTTCAATTTTATTAATGTTATTTTTTTTTCCATTTTAGTTTCTTTCTAAGATCTCAAATGGTTTGATATAGCAACAGAATGTACTTATTAAGTATTATACTCTTAATAAAATAAGTTAAAACATGGTTCATTTTTGGTCAAAAAAAGACAAGAATAAATGTACAGATAAGGAAAAAAAGCGGTTATTTTTCATAATTTACTGTATTTTGTCCTATTCCTCTAATAAAATACTACATGCGATCATGTTTAATCATAGTGCAGATGACTGACATATTCTTGTTTTTTTTTCAATAAAGAAAATAAACTATTTATTCAGATAAGAAAAAAATACCTGATGTTGTCATAATGACTGATTACATTCACCTGTGCCCGCTCGTTCGGCACCAGCTGCTGCTGTCTGCCTGATTGGTTCCCTGTCCTATTCAAGCTCAGTCCTTTCACTCACCTGTTGTCAGTCCGTCAGCAAACCTCTGTTTCTACAAGGCAAACACTTTGACTCTGAATCCCGTCGGTCCTGCTTTTTGCACACGTTTCCACCCGTCCGTTCCTGATTTCCCCGTTTGTCTCCGGCTACGACCTGTTTTTTCACCCGACCACGTTTGCTCTCCCGTCCCGGCTTACGACTCATTTTCTGATCCCGACCATGTTTTGCTCTCAGTCCCGGCTATCGACCTGCTTTTCCCATCTCCGACACCACGATCTCCCGCTCTGGAAGATCCGCATTCGGAACACGTTCCGATTCTGTGAGCTGTGCTTGCTTCCGGCGTCCAGCGAGCATCTCAAACTTGTGAAAAACGTTACGCGATTGGGTCTACCCTTTGCTCTGGACGTGAAAGATGTGGCAGATAATTTCCGTCATTGACATCATTTGAATATTCTGACTTGAAAAAATATATAAAATGTCTCCAAACCTGTAAACAGATGATTAAAATTGCAACAAAATGTATTGTCATTTACTTTGCACTGCATTCCTAATGCCCCTGGTATGCAGTTATGCGCCTTCTACATGGTTGACCCTGCTATCGGTGTGTGAGTGTGTGTGTGAATGGGTAAAGTCTGAAGTGTGTTGTAAAGCACCTTGAAGGTGTCAAGACAAGAAGGAGACAGGACCCACTTGCATTGCGTTTCTCACAAGTTTTATTGGAAGAATGAGAAAGTGTTGCACCCACAAACCGGTGATTGCTGGACGTGGGAAGCAGGTCGCTCTGATACTTGGATTGTACTCCGAACGCGGAAATGGATGTTCCGTGGCGGGCGATGTTGGGGACGGAAAAACGGGTCAGTAGGACAGGAGAGCCAAAACGGGGTCGGGTCGGAAAAGAGTCGTAAGCCAGAATGGGAGAGTAGACATTTTCGGGAACAAAAAGGGGTCGTAACCCGGGACGGGAGAGCAGACGAGATCAAAACGGGTTGTAGCCAGAGACAAACGGGAGCAAAAAAGGGGACAGGCGGGGGTCAGGGTCGAAAAAGGCTTGCCTTGCATACACAGAGATTCGCAGACGGACTGACAACAGGGGACAGACAGCACTGGGTACAAATACTGATCAGGAGCCAATCAGGACGCACGGCAGTTGGCGCCAAAGGAGCGGGCACAGCTGAGTCACATCAGTTATCATGACAGAAGGTCCTCAATTCCCGTAAAACGCTATACGAATGCAGCCCGTTTACCATTTTAGCAATGACAATAACTCCCCCAAAAAATAAAAGAATATTGTGTTGTCAAGGACACATAAAAAAAAAAAAAATCCCGGGAGATTCCCGAAAAGGTCAAACAGTTTGTGACTTATCGAACGGTGTCAAAGAACAAACACAATAGGAATCGGACTTGTTTACTTAATTGAATTCCAAATCAATAGGAATCTTGTTTTGAGGTGGCACAAAAATAGAAATAACTCTGAAATGTCTGTTGAAGGACAATTCAAATCTGAGATCTGGGGGAGCGTCGCTATTTGATCTCTCGGCAAGAGTAATTCAAAATCAATCCAAATTGTATTGAGATCTACAACAAACATCCGTGAATATCCATAGAGAATCAAACCTACCTGATTAATATTTGATCCTGAAAATAAATGAACAGTTCGGAAACCGGTTCTGAAATTAGCTAACCATTCATGTCATTGTGATTTTCTCGGAAGTTGGATTTCTAACTGCCATATGTCATGGCCAGCATGGTCGCCGTGGCGACCGGCTGGCCCCGCCCCCTGGGCACCAGCTGAAGCAGATCGCCTAATTTGCGCGTTTGCTTCTTAAGGGTGGGTTGTGGGTATTGCGGGTGCTGGTTCATTACATTTTCTGTTCTGTTTTGCTCTGTCCTGTTTTGTTTGAGTCGGAAGAAACCTGCGTTTGCACGTTTTGAGTTAAAACCCGTTTTGTGAGTATTCCCTGGTCTTAGTTCCTGTTTGCCTGTAAGCCTGTTTTTGTTTTGTTTGTCCCTGAGAGTTGGACGACTTTTATTTTGCTAAATAAAAGTACTAAGAGTTAACGCAAATGAGTTCTCCCTTCCTGTCCTATAATGTTTTATTAATTGACTGAGCCTATTTTAGCTCCACTTCTAATGCTCAACCTGTCACGACCAGAACGGAATCAGGATCCAAATGCATAACATTAACCACAAGTTTATTGATAGAAAGAGGAAGGGCAGCGCCTGCGATCCGGTGCTCGCTGGACGTGGGAAGCAAGCTGCTCACACAATCGGATCGTGTTCCGAATACGGGAGTGGATCTTCCGGAGCGGGAGATGGCGGTGTCGAGGACAGAAAAAACAGGTCGATAGCTGGGACAGGAGAGCAAAGACATGGTCGGGATCAAAAACTGGTCAAAGCCGGAGGCAAACAGGGAGATCAGGAACAGACGGGTGGAAAAACGGGTGCAAGAATCGGGACTGACTGGAGTCAGAGTCAAAGTGCTTGCCTTGAAGAAACAGGGGTTCGCTGACAGACTGACAACAGGCGAGTGAAAGGACTGGGCTTAAAAATGACAGGGAACCAATCAGATAGCCCGCAGCGGCTGGCGGCAATGAGCGGGCACAGGTGAGACTAATCAGTCATCATGACACAACTGAGTAATTACATAATAGTAATGTAGTAAAAACATAGTAAGTTAGTAACTTACTCATTTTTTTTTTTTAGAAATAAACTCGCCTGTTTCAGTCCGTCAGGGAACCACTGTTTCTACAAGGCAAGCATTTTTGACTCTGACTCCCGTCGGTCCCACTTTTTCACCCGTTTTCCACCCGTCCCTTCATGATTTCCCCGCTTGTCTCCGGCTACGACCCATTTTTTTGACCCCGACCACGTTTTGCTCTCCCGTCCCGACTATCCACTCATTTTTTGACCCCGACCACATTCTGCTCTCCTGTCCCAGCTGTCAACCTTTTTTTTTGCTACTACACTACGATCTCCCGCTCTAGAAGATCCACTTCCACGTTCCGATTCTGTGAGCGGCTTGCTTCCCGCGTCCAGCGAGCACAGGATTGCGGGTGCTGCCTTTCCTCTATATTTCAATAAACTTGTGATTAACGTTACGCATCTGGGTCCTAATTCCGTTCTGGTCGTGACATTAGATTTCTCTACAAAAGACAGACTTGAATTGGTTATCATTAATCACCTCTCCTCCTCCCGAGTCCTCACAGATAAAACATGAAAATTCGGGTTTGCGCCAGGCTCGTTCCTGCAAATCAAGTTATGTAGTCGGGGCCTCTGGTTGGGTCGGCCTTTAATGTCCGTGGGCCTGGGTTGGATATTTTAGGCACAATTTTACCTCTATCGCAAAGGGCAATCCATCTTATTTTGTTCCCATATTGGTAGGACTTTTACCTTGAGAAAAATGAATTTAACCTCTTAACATATGTTACACCGGCTATGTGTGTATTATGCGCTAATAACAGTTAAAAAAAAAGCCGGCGATGACCTTAGAGAAGGGCAGGGCCATTAATAACACAGCAAAGTGGCGACAGGTGAAGGAATCACAGTTGCCAATCATCATTACGGCTGATCTGCTACCAATCCAAATTCCAAATGATCCTCCAATTAAGAAGAAAAATGAAGCCACGGATGCGCTCGCTATTTGACATCCTTATTAATTACTTCCTTGTCACTGAAGGATTGACTCGCTTGGTGTCACCTTGGAGTCCTCCGCTGCGCTTCGCTACATCCGCTAAGAGAGCAGCCGGTTAGCTGTTGCGGCTCAAAGTTGAGGTGATACTTTGTGAATTGTGTTCAATGACAGAATCAGCGCAAGGCCGTAGAGCAGGGGTGTCAAACTCATTTGAACTCGGTGAAAAAAAGTGAAAGAGATAGAGACAGAGTGGGAGAAAAGGGGTGGAAGAGAGAGAGAGAGAGAGAGAGAGAGAAATACAGTACAGTGTCTTTGTGAGAGGCACCTGGCTTTGGCAACATCAAGTTTACATATTTCAACCTGCAGCTTGTTTTTCTCTTGCGCTTCTCTGAGTGGTGTCTCTCGGGCCGGATTCAATCCCCTAGCGGGCCTGATCCGGCCCGCGGGCCGCCTGTTTGACACGTGTGCCGTAGAGGTTTGTTCACGGGTTTGCCTTGCAGTTCAAGAGTTCAAGGTTTGAAATTTGCTTTGAGTTACAGTAATCCCTCGGTTATCGCGGTTAATGGGGACCGAGACCACCTGCGAAAACTGAAAATCCGCCAAGTAGCCGCGCCCCTTCAAAAATGCTTAAAAAAACATATACAGGTACACAGTACAGGTAGTACAAACAACCGCTCGCTTTTGGTATAATAAAGTCAAACTTGAGATGAAATGTGACAGAAGAGAATATACTTACGTCGCGTCACCGAGTTCCTTCATGATAAACAGCGCCACATAAGAAGGGGGTGAGGTGGGAGGAGTTGAAGGAGGGGGGGTGAGCGAAGCGGTAACTCACCATGACTAAGCATTTTGTCAGGGCCTCCCCCTCCCCTTCACAATAAGAGTGTCCACACCGTGTCCTCAGTTGACATAAGCTCTCGCTTGCTCAAGTCAAGCTTTTATTGAGAAGGTAAGGTATATTTTTTTAGACCCGCGAAGCTCTGAACCCGCAAAAAAAGGAACCGCGAACTAGCGAGGTTGAACTGTATTCTGTTTGAAGCTTGAATTTTTGAATCTACATGTGGAAAGTGACTCTTATTTCGTGTGTAGTAAATTTTGGTAGAGCAATTTACCAGCAAATTATTCAGATGAGTACTGATATTTAGTGTCGATACCATAATGTTAATACGTATGTTACATACAAAAGCATATATTGTCATGATTACTGATGTGACTAAGCTGTGCCCGCTCATTTGGCGCCAACCGCCGCAGGTTTTGATTGGCTCCCTGTCACTATTCGAACCTAGTCCTGTCAGTCCCCTGTTGTCAGTCCGTCTGCAAACCTCAGCGTATACTTGGCAAGCCTTTTTCGACCCTGATTCACACTTGTCCGGTTTTTGCTCCTGTCTGTCTCCGGCTACGACCTGTTTTGATCCTGACATCGTCTGCTCTCCCGTCCCGGCTTACGACCCCTTTTTGTCCCCGACTACGTCTACTCTCCCGTTCTGGCTTATGACTCGTTTCCGACCCCGACCACGCCTTGCTCTCCCAGTCCCGGCTACCGACCCGTTTTTCCGTCCCTGACACTGCCAAAATGTATAATGTATTGCCTTGTGTTGTCTCTGATATTAAAATTGTTTGGATGATTATAAATATGATTATAAATATGCAGAAAATACAGAAATCAGGGAGGGGGCAAACGCTTTTTCACAGCTTTGTACGTGCAATCACCTCGATACTCATACAAGTTTTCATCCCTACAAATATTTAACATTATATTTGTACAAATACGACATTGAAAGTATTAGCCTGACATCGTCATTGTTTGTGTGGCAGTTTTTTCGGGGGCAGTTTGACGGGGTTAAGAGCGAGTGGATTAAGAAAAAATGCCAGAGCACATCCGTTTGCATTCTTTAATCCTCTTAGTTCGCACTCCAAATATATTTTTATATCTTTGCCATCTCTGGCTGAGGTGAAATATCAGATTAGGTGCTCAGGCAACGGTCCTCATTACAACCTCAGCTATTGGGAAAGCTTCTTTGGCCAAAGGTTGACCATTTGTCGGTGGAAATTCAAGCTAGCTCTGAATTCTTTTGGTTTTAGCGCATAGTAAAAATATTATAAAAACAAAATAGCGTTCTTGATGTTATCATAGAACAACCCCCCAAAATAAGCAGCTAATGGTGGCAACTGCAATGCTCACGTTAGCAGTTTTGGCAGGGTTTAGCGTTAACTGCTGAAGTGGTATTAGCGGCTAAATTGAAGCTAGCCAGGTGACAATGCATTCCCGGAAATATGAGCGCCACGACGGACGGCAGAGGCACCTGAGTAGTTGAGTTAAAACAAATATCAATGACAACAACAGGAGAATATAACCACAACTGTTTTCTATGGTGATTTCTTGCTGTGCGAGCCGGCAAAGTTCCAAGCCTAATTTGTCATTTTGTTGTAACCCTTTTGATGGAGACAGAAGACAGCAATGGATATCTCAAATCAATCTTAGGGAATGGCAGCAATCAAAGTACTCCAGGATTTACAAGGTTTGTTTCAGTTATTTCCGAGCAAGTATACATTAGGTGGGAACGAGTCATGTCAAAGACACTCAATGTAGCTACCAATAATTAGTTAGTTAGTGCTACCATAGCTGAGTCTGTATAACGTCTACTGCTGATTAACTCATCGCCCTATTTAAAATGGCCATAAATTATTTAAAAAGGAGCAGGTTTCGGGGTCGTGAGATTTGATGGCACCCTGGATAAAACACATTAGCATACACAGCTAACGTCAGCTAACATGACTCAAAAAGTCATAAGAGCAAAATATATTAATTCTATTTTGGGAAAGAGCCACAACATAAATTATGAGACGAATTGACTAAATTGCTAAACCCGCGCCCCAGACAAAAGCTTAGTTTTCAGCACATTTGTTTTTGATGATTTCATAAAAATTATGAAAAGAGAATAATGCCAGAGCCCGTGTCCCAAAATCAACAAACATACCACTTTAAACTTGTCTCTTTCTTGCAATTACTCAAGATCAGTTAAATCCTTTTTTTTTCATACATATTGGTTTCAAAACCGGATGCAAGCAGTTATTTTGTAAAAACGTCACAACATTCTGCAAACAGGGAGCCTGATGTGCTTACCTTCGGCGCAGACGGCGTAGGGTGAGAGATGGGGGGGAGTGCTTGCACTTTTTGCATAGCTCCACTCATCCCGCCCACTCACCCAATCAAATAACTTTAAATTTTCTTCCAGTGTTTTCGCATATTTACAGTTTGTTCTGTGGATTTCATCATAGGGTATCTGAACACTGAACACAGAATATATAGTGAGCTTTTATGTAAAAGATTCATTAGCGTTGTACAGCCAAAACAAGTTTTTTTTTTTTTTTGTGTATGTACAAAATCGGTTTTCCTCCCGAAATGTGGTGGGTGCAGCTTATAATCAGGTGCGCTCTATAGTCCGGAATTTACGGTAATTAGAATAACCTATATTTAATGTTGGTGCAACATCCATTCCAGTCCGTTCATCCTGGAAGGGGGATTACCTCATGTGTGGCCCTTTCTCAAGGTTTTTTCGTTTTCCTTTTTGAGGTTTTTGGGTTATTCCTTGCCCTCATGCAGGTTTCAGATCAGGGGATAGTGTCACGGGAGCCTGCAGTCTGTACAGTTCTTTTAAGACTCCTTGTGATTAAGAGCTATACAAATAAACGTGACTTGACTAACTTTAACAAAGAAGCAAACGGTGACAAGCATCCGCACAATGTCACCCACGGATCTTCATGGGCCAACAATGACGCTCGCAGGATGCGCGGTAGCTGGCTTATCAGCAGCAAAAAGGCAGCGGTTAATCCGCAAGGGTTAGCACTGGCAAAGTCGCTCTTTATCCACCTAAAGATGATCCCGCCTTTGCAGCCCTGCACCCTGCAGATATCAGCCGGAGCGGGGCCCTGATGGGGCCAATGAGCCGTGAATGGGCCCCCGTCAACTGCGTTCCACACGGGTGAGCATTGAGGGGCGGCAAACAGGTGGACTCGGTATGCAGCGTTGGCGGTGTTAGCGTTAGCGGCGTGAATGCATATTGATAGGCGCGATTAGCCGCTGTGTTGACGCCGCAGGGCAGGCGGGGAAGCGAAAGGCTCGGCGTCTGCTGAATGATTCAGGAAACGGGACGGAAATCTAAAGTGATTACTTTTGAACTGGAGTTCTTCTGCTCAAATATTTTCCAAGCACGCGGAGAACGCCCACTGTACAATGTTTGAACCTTCCTGAGAAATATTATTCCATTTGGAGACTTTGTTTTCAGAACTAGTAGTTATTCATACACAGGGTTGGGTAGGGTTACTTTAACTTGATTACTTTCAATTACTTTTGGATTACAGTGGAACCTCGGGGATCGACCATAATCCGTTCCAGAACCCTGTTCGAAAACCGATTTGTTCGATCACCGAAATCGTTTTTCCCATTAAAAGTAATGTAAAATCGTTTTAATCCGTTCCAACACCCTGAATGTTTACCATGAACGTAAACATGAAGCTAACCCAGGCTAATCGTACGTTCGCGTTACGCTAACATGAACGTGTGAAAATAAAAAAAAGGATTATGAATGGGATTTCTTACCTTTGTGGTGGACTGTGGGGAGAGAAAAATCATCAAAAGTTTTTCAACCTCTTCCAAAACTTGCGGCAGTTGCTTGCTTATAGCGCCAACTTCCTTAGCCGCATCACTCGATTTCACTGCCTCCTTATTCTTTACTATCGTACTGATAGTAGATTTAGCCATGCTGTATTCACTAGCAAGATCGGAAATTCGTACACCTTTTTCATATTTAGTTATTATGTCTTTCTTAAAGGCAATAATTTTACGAACAACTTGTCTTTTTTCACCTGTCCTGCTTGCACCGACCTTCTTCGGAGGCATAATAAGCGGCTAAAACACCCGTACGCCGCTCAGCATCGCACCCTAGCGTACCGGCGTTCGAACTCCGACTTTTGACCGAACAGCGAAGCAAGAATTTCTCGAAATTTTTGGTGGAAGACCGATTTGTCCGAACTGAGAGGCGTTCGAAAACCGAGGTTCCACTGTACACAATACCAAATATGCTAATAAAAGACAAAATAAAATAAATATGAATAAAATGATGACTCACAACACGTGGTAAGCTTTCTCTCCTGGCTTTGATCTCTTTGATTTTTAGCAAAACTAACATAAAATGCGACAGAAACAAAATGAAAATAAATCCAAACAGCTTGCCAACATCATTTTTACCGATCCATGTATTCCGTTACTCCCCAAGCCTGCACAAAATTGAGTCATTTTATCCATATTTAATTTCTTTTGTCTTTTATTAACATATTTGGTATTGGAATAATCCAAAAGTAATTGAAAATAATCAAGTTAAAGTAACCCTACCCAACCCTGTTCATACAAGTAGCGATACCAGTTGATAAGTTTATTCTACTTTTAATATTGGACACCTGTAAAAGGAGATTGCATAGATTCCACCTGTTTTGACTTTTATACCCCAGTGTTGTTTGGTATTTTGACTATTATGCACTGTTTACACCATTGTCACTATTGGGCAATAGTGTTACCTACCCTTTAGGGCAGGGCAGTTTTTTATAACCGAAAACAGGTTGGAATTTCTGGTCTTAAAGGTTGGGTTCTCTCAAGTTCAAAATCCATTAATGTCTTCTCTCCTTTTGAATCTCTACTCAACTATAAACTTTTCAGCAGTAATATTTCAAATATATCAGATTCACCACAAAAAGCAGTGACCAATCACTTTAAAGAAATATGGATATAAAAGTGAAGTTTTGTTTCTTTAAATTTAATGAAATAAATTGCCATTTCCAATTTCCCATAACAAAACACAGACCCAAAGTGGGGCCGACTACTGTTACTTTAAAATAACGCTAGGTATCGGTACTCACTCATTTACGACGTAACCATGTGGGATTCTTTGAAATAAAAACTTAACATGAAAAACATTTTGTCTATATTTTTCCCAATAATGCATTTTTCTTATTTTAATTTCATTCTACTTCTTTAAAACGATCATGACAAAATGGTGATGCTGCCAGGACCAGAATGGAAACAGGACCCAAATGCGCAACGTTTACCACAAGTTTGAGTGTTCGCTGGACGCGGGAAGCAAATCGCTCTCGTACTCGGATTGTGATCCAAACACGGAAGTGGAGCTTCCGTAGCGAGCGATGGCGGTGTTAGGGACGGAAAAACTGGTCGGTCGCTGGGACTGGGAGAGCAAAGCGTGGTCAGGATCAAAAATGGGTCGTAAGCCGGTACGGTAAAGCAGACGTGGTCAGGATCAATACAGGTCGTAGCCGGAGACAAACGGGAGCAAAAACGGGACAGGTGGGAGTCAGGGTCGAAAAAGGCTGGCCTTGTATGTTATTTAGGTCATTATTGCGCACGGTTGTTCGTTCTCGTGACTATTATATCTTTTACACTATTGGTCAATCATGTTGATGTTTTTTTTTTTCACACATTCTTGGGTGGACTTACTATCGTAACTTAGGTGGTTAAATCAAGAATGCTAAATGTAATTCAGCCTGGTCATCCTGAAAGGGGGATTACCACTTGTGAGGCCCCTTCTCAAGGTTTCTCTTTTTCCTCACGCTGAGGTTTTGAGTTGTTCCTTGCCTGCATGTTGGTTTAAGATCAGGTAATTGTGTCATTGTAATCCTGTGCAGTCCTTTGAGACATTTTTGTGATTAAGGGCTATATACAGTGGAACCTCGGTTTTCGAACGCCTCTCAGTTCGAACAAATCGGAGTCCGACCAAAAATTTCCAGAAATTCTTGCTTCGCTGTTCGGTCAAAAAATCGGAGTTCGAACGCTGGTAATGCGTGAGTGCGTACGCTAGGGTGCGATGCTGGGCAACGTACGGGTGTTATAGCCCCTTATTATGCCTCCGAAGAAAGTCCGTGCAACCAGCAAAGTTGCTCCAGGTGAAAAAGGAAAAGTAGTGCGTACAACTATTGCATTTAAGAAAGATAGAATTGCAAAATATGAAGGAGGTGTGCGAGTGTCTGATCTTGCTAGGGAATACAGCATGGCTAAATCTACGATCAGTATGATACTAAAAAATAAGGAGGCTGTGAAATCTAGTGATGTGGCTAAGGGAGTGAGTGCTATAAGCAAGCAACGGCGGTCCACCTGCGCCTTCTGCTGACCACCACAAAGGTAAGAAATCCTATCCATAAATATTTTCTTTATCCTTTTTTTTGTACACGTTCATGTTAGCGTAATCTTTCGTACGGAAGATTACGCTAACACGAACGTATGATTAGCCTGGGTTAGCTTTATGTGGGTGTTGGAACGGAGCCCAACTTTCAGGGTGTTGGAACGGAGCCCCCTTTCCATTGAACCGCTCACCACTTGTTGTGGAGACCCGGGTGCTAAATGACTTGTAAACGACCTGATTTTTTTATTTTTACACGTTCATGTTAGCGTAATCTTTCGTACGGAAGATTACGATAACGCGAACGTACGATTGGCCTGGGTTAGCTTTGAGTTTACGTTAAACATTCAAGGTAAACATTCAGGGTGTTGGAACGGATTAAAAGGATTTACATTATTTTTAATGGGAAAAATGATTTCGGTGATCGAACAAATCAGTTTTCGAACAGGGTTCTGGAACGGATTATGGTCGAGAACCGAGGTTCCACGTTGAATATAAATGTGACTTGACTTGACTAGAATGGGCTCAAGCAAAGGCTTTTAGAAAGGGTTAGGCTTCTCTCTTTGTTCTTGCAATTTAAAAAAATATATATTTTCCCTCCTTATTTTGAGTATTTACGAAGGTTTAAGTATATCACTAGCAGAATGACTCGAGTGTTAAAGTTTCGATATCGAACGTAAGGACGTCTTTCCCAAGAACCGTCAACACCATTGTTTCGCTTGCATGGTATACAATTCCACAATCTGCGCCGTGAATGTGAAGAGAGAAAGCCAATCAGGAGTCGATATTACCACATTACGGTCTTCGGACTGCAACCGCCATGAATGAAATAACTGTTGACACAAAGAGAATTATTTCTACGCCTTGGCCCGGGCGTAGGGATTACCAAAGGCTGTGATCCGCCCTCGGTCTTTGTTCCGAGGGTAAACACGAGCTGACACACGGGGGAAAGGAATCCCCAGACTGCCTTTGGGCCAGATCGCCGTCGGCCAAAATAAGCAACACCGTGGCGGTGACTCTATGCTTAGCAACAGGCGATAATGAAGTACGGGATTATCATATTAAATATGTTGGTATTTGGCATCAAAGCCCGGATGATGGAAGGGGGGATCGGAAGAGCAGCCGTTTCAGCGGAGGCCTGAAGTTTGAAGTCGACAGATAGGAGAAAGAAGGAAGACGCTCGCTGCCCTTCAGTCATGGGCGGCTTTCTCGAATTGGAGCGAGGGTTAAGTCTGCAACGCGCCGATTGGAGCTAGCTTCAAGCCTGCAAAGGATGGACCAAAACTCACCTGATCTACATTGGCCAGGAACACGCCAAAGGCGAAAAAACAGTCTACAAAAGTAAAAAATTCAGAAGGTTCTTCAGCTGAAACTCTTCCTGTACGCTTTTCCTACTTTCTGTTGATATCACCAAACTGTAATGACCTGATTATTTCCCTTAATCTCGATTATTTATTCATTCTAATTTGCATATAGTGCACTGTGTAGTATTTGAGGTTCTCTCTTTTTTTTCAGGGTTCTTTGACAAACACTACTACCGTAAATTCCAGACTATAGAGCGCAGCTGATTATAAGCCGCACCCACCACATTTTAAGAGGAAAATTGATTTTGTACATACACAAGCCGCACCTGTATACAAGCCGCATGCGCCCACATTTACACATGTAACACAAACACAAAATTAACCCAAACCCGACTTCAAATCCCGCGATTGAAACTAAATGTCCTTCATTAAGGTCCACAGTCCAAAAATCACAGCCGGCGAAATAAACGGAAAATGATACCGGTACTTAAGGTTTGATGCAGGCCTGCAGAGTCCAGGTCCCGTTGAAAGTAATCCAAGGAAAAAAGTGTATATTTCCAAAGGTAAGGGTGGGAAAAATAAATCAGATGAACATATTTACTCACGCAACTCCTTTTTCTTTAACCAACTTTTTACCCCCTCTCCTTTCCTTGTCTGTCCCTCACCTTTAGCGTTCCCCACTTAAACTCGGCACCCCGCGTTTGTTCCGCCCCTCAATTTTCGTTCACCCGCAAAACATATCAGAATAAGTGTCTAAAATAAATACAAATAAATACATTACAAAAATATACAGTTGCAAATACATATTATACATGGGTTACACATACTTACAAAGAAAGATGGTACACTGAGAGAGTTTTCAAAGCTTAAATAATAATAATAAAGCTTTGACAAGACAGTTAATGGTAGCAACACTCGAGCGCCGCCGGCGGCCGTTAGAAAAATTACATAAATTGGCCGCATCACTGAAAAAGCCGCAGGGTTGAAAGTTAGGGAAAAAATTAGCGGCTTATAGTCCGGAATTTACGGTAACCTATTTTGTCATACACACGTGTGTGGTAATATATGAGACAATTGCATATATAAAGTATATTTCCAATCCGAATCAGGTGTTCTCTTTCTCGGTAATCAAACAATCAGCTTACCACGTGATATATGTCAACTATTCAGATCAATATTCATGACCTTGCTGCTAGGTTAGCAAACTTGTGGTTGTAATCAATGCAATGTTAGAGGAGCTAGCTTGAGGGCACAGGGAGCAACGCTAATTTACCCTGACCGTGACAGTCTCGTAATCTCACCTATTCCTTTGCTAGTTCTTTATTTTCATGACCTGCAGCCGGGCTAGCCAACCTGCAGTTCTAGCCGAAGCTATGCTTGAGAAACAAGCTAGAAGGCTCAAGGGACGATCGTAATGTACCCTGACCGGGACAGTCACTTAATGTTACTAACAAATTATCGGCTATTCTTTTGCTTGTTGTTTATATTCATGACCTGTCGCTAGGCTAGTTAACTTGCCGTTATAGCCTATACTATGCTTGAGGACCTAGCTTGATATCACAGGCAACGATTGTGATTTACTCCGACCGGGACAGTCACTTAATGTTAGTAACGCGACGAGTTATCGGCTATTCCTTTGCTTGTTCTCTTTTTTTTCGTGACCCAACTACTAGGCTAACAAACTTGCCTCTGTACTCAATGCTATGACAGAAAAGCTAGTTAGAGGGCACAACACAGCAACAGTAGTTTAGCTTAAACACCCAGTGGCGTGCCGTCAGAGTGGTATGAAACAAAGAAGTGTCTTCACAATGTCACCAGTCACTGAAATACGTCATGCTACATATCATTGGAAAGCTTAAACTCTTGGGATTCAAAATATGATTTAAAAGTTCATTCATCAGAGAAACATCACCATCAGACTGTAACAAGATACTACAAGAAAACTATAAACCTGGTTTAGCTCGCCAATAACATACTGTGATAGTAAACTGATGACACGATTCTCTGCAAACATGGTTTCGTTACATTCACGACAGTCCAGTATATACAACCTGTGAAATATTTACTCCAAAATCTTTTACGGTCCCTAGCCTGTGATAACCTATGAAGGCCTGTATTGAGAAAACGCACATCACCTACTTTCGCTTCAAAAATATTCAGCCAGGAGTGTCAAAAAATGGACCCATTGACTAGCCAGTGACATTCTCAACGTAAATGTATGCGTATTTGGGTTGTGTATTCAAATCTCATCTCATCTCATCTCATTAGCTGCACCGCTTATCCTCAGTAGGGTCGCGGGGGTGCTGGAGCCCATCCCAGCAATCATCGGGCAGTGGGCAGGGGGCACCCTGAACTGGTTGCCAGCCAATCACAGGGCACACGGGGACAGACAACTCACTCGCTCAGTCACACCTAGGGACAATTTGGACCGGCCAATTCACCTGAAATGCATGCCTTTGGAATGTGGGAGGAAACCGGAGTGCCCGGAGGAAACCCAGGCAAGCACGGGGAGAACATACAAACTCCGCACAGTAAGGCCGGGAGCTGGATTTGAACCCACGCAGGAGGTTCCCACGACCTCAGAACTGTGCCGCACACGCGCTAACCACTCCGCCGCCGTGCTGCCCCCTGTATTAAAATCAGAGCTGAAAATAATAATGCGTAATGCATCTCGGGATCCATTTATACGTGCGATTATTACGTGAAGGTATGCAAAATCAGTGATTGACTTAAGGAAAAAGAAGTCAAACATTCACAACTCTTTTACAATGTTTAAAAATTGTAAAACGTAAAATACACATTTACAGAGGTTTTGGAGCTGTAAACTGGTTGTCTCCAAACTTTTGGAAACGCCGTGAGTTACCTTTGCAAAAAATGTGTAAACTACACTGTTTAGATTTTTAGATTGGGATCAAATTTGATCTAGAACCAGGTTAAGCCTTATGCTATTGTCCCAGTAGTTTTCCAACTATGACGCCCATGCTACACTCTTCTGCAGACAGGTGAGGGAAAAAAAAAACTTCTATTTCTATGTGTTCCAACTTAAATTACTCCAGTGTTAGTAGCACTTGCGGGATTATTTTGACTTGGGACAAAACGTTTTAAAAGAGACCCAAACCGTCCATATTCTCCAAAAGGTGCAAGAACAGTATTCAATTCACTTTGGGTACGTCTTGGATTGGGATTTTAGGTGCATTTTAGTGTGCTAAGAGGTTTAAAAAATGTGACGATTTCTCAGATGTGTGCTCTTACTTTATTTCGTCCTAGCAAACTCAATCTCTTACATTTTTATTCAGTTTTCAGTTTTTTTGCTGCGCTATTGTGTAAGATCCATACACAAAAATAAAAGAACACTATTTGAATGGGTTAAATTGCTAATAGGACTGCTGTCACTGTCTTGTACCACGGACAGACTATCTATCTATCTATCTATCTATACATCTATACATCTATACATCTATCTATACATCTATCTATCTATACATCTATACATCTATCTATCTATCTATCTATCTATCTATCTATCTATCTATCTATCTATCTATCTATCTATCTATCTATACATCTATACATCTATACATCTATCTATACATCTATCTATCTATCTATCTATCTATCTATCTATCTATCTATCTATCTATCTATCTATCTATCTATCTATCTATACATCTATACATCTATCTATACATCTATCTATCTATACATCTATACATCTATCTATCTATCTATCTATCTATCTATCTATCTATCTATCTATCTATCTATCTATCTATCTATCTATCTATCTATCTATCTATCTATCTATCTATACATCTATACATCTATACATCTATCTATACATCTATCTATCTATACATCTATCTATCTATCTATCTATCTATCTATACATCTATACATCTATACATCTATCTATCTATACATCTATCTATCTATACATCTATACATCTATACATCTATCTATACATCTATCTATCTATACATCTATCTCTCTATACATCTATCTATCTCTCTCTCTCTCTCTCTCTCTCTCTATCTCTCTATCTCTCTATCTCTCTATCTCTCTATCTCTCTATCTAATGGTTCATGCTAACAATAACATCTTTAATAAGCTACCATCTATAATCCAATCAATAAATTTAATCTGGTTTTATAATCAAATTATTCTGTGTTAACTAGGTTTTACAGTTATATCAACGTGCTCAACTTTTTTTACTTATTTGAAGTTGACTTAGTCTTCCATATTTATTTTGAAGATTTTCAGACAGGAAGTGATGTCACATCGGGAGCCATATTGGTTTAGTATTCAAACGGCTTCATTGACACATGATATCATGGCTATTAAAAGCCATCTGCTTCCGGTGATGCGCCTTCAACCACCGTATCTGTAAGTTCCAACAGCTATTATTTTATAGAGAAATCTTTGAATGTATTTCACTGGAATTGCTAATAGCTCTAATAAGTTGGTCCACCATTTGGGTGGTGGTGTCAGACTCACTGTATTTTCATCTTTTCTTTTAGTTTTATTTTATTTAAGAATAAAGTGGAGCCAGGCTGCCATTTCTGACACAGTAATTCTTCTAAGAGGATTTAAGCTGCAAGCTGAAATTTTGTACCACACACAGAACCTAATTATGCTTTCCATTCTTTCGTAACCTTACTCTTTCCCTCGTTTTACGTGACATATTTGTCCTTTATTTCTTTGAGACTGGGAGGTCGGTGGTTCGCGCCCCGGCCGAGTCATTCCTAAAACTTAAAAAGTGGTCGGCGGCGCCCTCTGTTGGCTGCGGCTGCATCGGCTCGCTACAACGGGTCAGGTGCAATCGACATTTCGTTCTGTGTACATTGTTACACAGAATGACAATACAAGGAAATTATTATTATTATTATTATGTACATTACATGTAGATGGGACTAAGAGAACTTTGTAATGAGTTGTAATCGCCAGCAGATGGCAACAGTTAAATTGATCTCACGATAGCCTACATTTTGGGGGTTGAAGAAGACAGTCACGTAGCTGTAGTGCAGTTCTCCCTAAACAAATTTTGATCTTGTCATTTAATGGACACTGGTTTTGCTGATACATGACAGTTAATACAAAAGACCTACTGATTATTATTATAATATATATATATATATATAATTATTTTTATGTAAGTGGAATTGTCACTAATCCCATCAGTACAGACTGTAATAATAATAATAATAATAATTTCCTTTGTATTGTCATTCTTTGTAACAATGTACACAGAACGAAATGTCGATACATCTGACCCGTTGTAGCGAGTCGATGCAGCCGCAGCCAGAGGGCGCCGCCATTATACCAATTAGGTATGTCTCGGTCGAGGCGCGAACCAGCGACCTCCCAGTCTCAAAGCGGGCACACTACCATCTAGGCTACTGAGCTGGTAATATTCATTGACCATCAAATAGAGGCATGATTAGTGCTCGTGTATTTTACAACGGGCATGTTCTTGGGGAGCTATATGATGCCACTCCTATCTTTTTGTGAGTTCATTAAGTCAAGTCATGTTTATTTGTATAGTCCTTTATAGGTCGCTGGTTCGCGCCTCGGCCGAGTCATACCTAAGACTTATAACATTGGTAAAATGGCGGCGCCCTCTGTTGGCTGCGGCTGCATCGGCTCGCTACAACGGGTCAGGTGTATCGACATTTCGTTCTGTGTACATTGTTACAAAGAATGACAATACAAAGGAAATTATTATTATTATTATTATTATTATCACAAGGAGTCTCAAAGGGCTGCACATAGCACAGGTTATTGCACACTACCTTTTCTCTTTTTTTTTTCCCTCCTCTTTTCTCCCTTGCTTTGCCTCTTTCTGTCCCTTTTCCATTTCCTCTCTCCCTTGCTCTATTTTTCTCTCTCTTTCTTTCTTTCTTTCTTTCTTTCTTGATTTGCCTCTTTTTCTTCTCTTCCAGCATTCTTTTTTCTCTTCTCTCTCTTTCATACTCTTTATCTCTCATTTCCCAAGATGTCATCGTTTTCTTTTTTTGTCATTGTTGGTTGCCACAATATGGAACGCCAGTGACTGGATGATGACTCTGATGATGATGAACGTTTTAACATTTTTGTTTTGAATACAGTATTTACTATATGCTAATAAGGGCCATTTTTTTAATATTCCTAGGGTGTTTGTATGAAACAATATCTTAATTTAAATTGGGAACATTTTCTGCTAATAAGAATCTGTTTGGCGGCGTAATAGTGATGTCTTAATTTGGTCATATCACAAGTAATTAAGATTAGTAATTTGCAATTATTTAACAATGTACAGTGTTTCTTAGACTTTTTTTTTAATTATTATCTTTTTTTATTTTAGCCAAAGCACACTTTTTAATAGAAAATCTCAAGGAATTACTTTCCATTGAAATATTTGAAAATTACTTCCTGGCAGCAGTTTCATTTCTTTAAGTCAAGTCATGTTTATTTGTATAGCCCTAAATCAGAGACCACAGATTATTGCAAACCAGACTGTTATGACTCCACCCCCTGATCTAAAACCTACATGAGGGCAAGGTAGAACTCAAAAACCTCAACATGAGGGACATGAGGAGACCTTGAGAAGGGACTGCACATGAGGTCATCTCCTTCCAGGATGACAAGGCTACAACATCTTTGCTCCTGTAAAAATTCTGCTGTGATTAGGATTTTATTCCATTTGTAACCTATTTTTAATGTTGCCTACTACCCAAATTGCTAGCACTTTTTTGTTGTATTTTGTCTTATTTATCTAGAAAATAAAAATAATAATTCTTAAATTTGGCAAGAAATAATGAATTAGGTCTTTATCGTTTGGTGTCTGAAAAGGCTTAAAAGTTATTTATTTTGGTTTAATCTGCTGTCATTGTATATTTTTCTTAAATTTGTTTTTCAAATGTTACAATATTTCTATAATGGGTTTTTTTCTAAAAAAAAAAAGACGTACTTTTAACTATCTGCCATTGGACCATGTTTTACTACGTTCGAACTTTTGTTATGATTTTTGGGGGCGTTTCTCTTTTTTAAAATAATAAAACTGCAAGATTTTACCCTGATTTATTGTGTTATTATTTTTCAAGTGCATTCTCAAACTGCTTCACCCCAAAAAAATGCGTTATTGCGAAAATTGCCATGTACTGATGGGGAGTATATCTCACCTCATCTCATTAGCTGTACCGCTTATCCTCATTAGGGTCGCAGCGGGGCTGGAGCCCATCCCACCCATCTCCGGGCAGTGGGCAGGGGACACCCTGAACTGGTTGCCAGCCAATCGCTGGGCACACAGGGACAGACAACTCATTCGCTCATTCACACCTAGGGACAATTTGGACCGGCCAATTCACCTGAAATGCATGTTTTTGGAACGTGGGAGGAAACCGGAGTGCCCGGAGGAAACCCACGCAAGCACGGGGAGAACATACAAACTCCGCACAGGAAGTCTGGAGCTGGATTTGAACCCACGCAGGAGGTTCCCATGACATGAACTGTGCTGCACAAGCGCTAACCACTGCGCCGCCGTGCTGCCCTGGGGAGTATATGTTAAGAGGAAAAAGAGTCATCATGTGGATGAATGTGAGTTACTCATCTCATCAACGGAAGAAAGCAAGATACTGAACAATGGCAGTCTTTTTTGCGTCTCGCCACTGATTGAAAAAACACTTTATTAGAGAAAAAAAATGTCCATATCAGACTGATTTTATATTTTTCATACTGCCTCTTTATTTGTGTATTGACCCTTTCCACTCACGTGAACTGAAGTGAACAGTGGGCTATGCCAGTGAAAGGTCGACAACAACAAAAACAGCTATACTATTCAACACCATTGGCAATGAGGAGGTGGCTCACCTTGATGGAAAGCACAAAGGGTGCTATTTAAAAAACAACTGAAGATATAATTAGCAATACGATACAGTCTTCCTCCTTAGATAGTCACCTATCTAAACAAATTGTCCAGTTTGACGTGACCCGTATCTAGTTAACATTAAATTGCTCGGAAATATCAAACGTACGTTGTAAAAAATGTTACCTGCAAATTCTGTAATACTTGAGGGCTGCCAGCGCTAGTCTCTTCATTTGACTACACATTTTAATGATGGTTGCTTGTATTCAAGGTGTCACTTACTGTATGTACTTAGTTTGAATAAAAACTTTATTTTGAACATGAGAAACTACCGTAAAATCCGGACTACAGAGCGCACCTGATTATAAGCCGCACCCACCACATTTTAATAGGATAACCGCTTTTGTACTTACACAAGCCGCACCTGTATTTAAGCCGCTTGCGCCCAAATTGAAATGTGTAATACAATCACAAAATTAACCCAAACCCTACTTTGAGTCCCGCGATTTTAACTCAACATAAAGTAGACAGTTCAAATATCACAGCCGGCAAAATGAACGGATAATGATACCGGTAGTTAAGATTTGTCCCTTAAACTCGAGCGCCGCTGGCGGCTGTTAGAAAAATTACATAAATTGGCCGCATCACTGAATAAGCCGCAGGGTTGAACGTTTGGGGAAAAAAGTAGCGCCTTATAGTCCGGAATTTACGGTAAATTAAACAAAAACGGGTCATAAAACAATGTGAACTTAACGTATCTGTAAAGGAATCGGAAGAATCATATGCTTGATTGATCCTACCCCACTTCCTTAAAAATTGTGTCTTGTATCTAAATATCCTGTGTATTGTACATATTTACATAAGTTTTGTGTATGCACAATCACTCCGTCGTCATCACCACCACCACTTTCACCGGCATTATCATTGCCGTCTCCATCCATTCTCGGCATACTATATAATAAGAGTATCTATTATAATAACTATAATTCTCCTTGGTGCTCATGGTAACTGACTGCTATGTGGTGTGTGTTTTCCGTCATAAGTATCTTTGAACCTGCTGCCTCATGGGTCTTCCCCCAGGCAGCAGGACCTCCATTCTTGAGTGTCCTGATCTTTGCATTAAAAAAGACAAGGTACGGGAGCTCGATTCAGATACCTCCAGCATCCAAACTCCCATTTGTCTGCCCTAACTAAGGAATGTGCAAGAATGTCTCTTTTGTGTTCTATCAAACGTTATCTCTGTGATTGTATCTCCATTTATTTAGTTTTTGTTTAGTTTTCACCATCATCACCAACATATAATCTAACCGCATTGGTTTGTTTATAAATATAGATCTAGATTGTAATAAATTTGTAGAATTTAATGGTGACAGCAATATAATCACAATGGCTATAAGAATAGTCATATAGTTGATGACAATAGTAACAGTAACAAAAAAGATAATAGTCTCTAATAGTTATAATAACAGCAAGCTTAATTATTAGCTTGACACATTTATTGACTGTACAAGGCTGCTCACTAACATTATTTGAATACCAATAATACTACCACTAATATCATTAACAATAAAAGTCACATAAGTTATAACATACCCGTCAACCTGTACGGTTTTGCCATACAAAATACGTTTATTATGCACGGAAAAACGCAAATTTGTCAATTATGGGTACCATCCGGTATACACCGACTATCACGAAACTGCAAATCAATCAAGTCAAACGAGTTCGCCGCGGAAGCCTCTATCTCGCTATCATTTTTTTCGTTGCAAACGAAGTGAGCGGTTTCATGTAGTGAAAGGAAGTCCGTCTCTTTTTAGAGAACCGGCTTTTTCGGCTCAACTCATTAAAGAGAGCTGGCTCTCAAACGGCTCACTTGTTTTGATGCATATATTGCGAATTATGATGTTGTATAAAGAAGTTAAGAAAAAAGTATAAAATGAGAAAATGAAAAAAACAAGTTTGTGGTTATTCTTTTTAATCAGTATATTACCAACAATAATTGAATGCAGAAAATGAATTCATAATTTGAATCAGAAAATGTATTATTCTACTTAATTATATTTGCATGTATTTTTTTCCTCCTACAGTGAACGTCCTAGCTACTTAATTTTTGAACTTTTTTTTTTTTTTATAATAAACCTCATTCATGTTGAGCAACTCAGGATCTCACAACAAAATGTTAATTAAAAATATATATAATATAACAAAACACATGTACAATATAACATGATACATAAACATATTTGAAAAAAAAATGGTGTAAGATTATTTTGTAAAGGCTTGGAGCCGTGGAGGTTGACAGGTATGTTATAATGATAATAATCCTCATCACAATAGTTATAATTATACCAGATTAATGATTAGTTTTACCTATTAACTCTTTATTGCAGCTTATCACTCAATATCATTCCGACACCATTAATGACAATAATAACAATAGCGATATTCACACTTATGATCACAAAAATTATGTTACCGTATTTTCCGCACTATAAGGCGCACCTAAAAGCCTTTATTTTTTTCAAAAGCTGACCATGCGCCTTATAATACAGTGCGCCTTATATATGGATCAATATTAAGTCGCAAAGCAGCCGCCGACTAGATTTTGCCCCGAAGGCGCGGCGTATGCTGGGATTTATATACCGGCGTTTCATTTCCTAACCAATGTGTCAATCATCATTTGAATCAGTCACTATTGGCTAAAGTTATTCGGAGGTAAAGGGGACGGATCCTTTTGATCATTTACAGGCTCGCATAGGCTAAAGGGGCGAAACAAAGCCTGCGATTGGCCGAAAAAGATAAATGTAAATCACACGTTGGGTTGCACTACGGCATAGAGAAAACATGTTTTACTATTCTGTATTTGTAAATATTTTACTCTCCTGGATTTACTACACTCACGGTTGTAAGAAGACCATGGTTACGTATCATTATTGAACGTGATGGCTGCAAGAGAACTTAGGTGAGCTATGCGGCTTTATATCTTCCCGGTATCTTGTTTTACAACGTATTGATGTTTCTGTGATGAGTCTATTTTTAAACTAAATTGAATTCAAAGTGTTTATTGTCATATGCACAGTAAAGAACCCCGTTTCCCTGCACAATCAAATTCTTACTTTGCTGTCCACACAGTTGCCAGCAAAAAACAAAAGGGTAATAAGTTGGACTGAACTATCTGACTGTTTTGTCGACGTTCCCATTGTAGCGCCTTATAATCCGGTGCGCCTTATGTATGGAAAATATAGGACCAAAAACTATTTTTTGGGGGTGCGCCCTATAACCCGGTGCGCCTTATAGTGCGGAAAATACGGTACTACTAATAATGATAACAAGGTTGATGTATGGCTTGAACCACCCATTTACTCTTTAATAGTTCTAATCCTTAACTATCATTCAGACCCAATTTTCTTTCTGTACTTTGACAATATGGATTCTTTGTATCTGGATTTGAGCTGATAAAAAGTGAAACAAAATATTATACCGATTTCAAACAGCAATAGGGGTCGGCGGGGGCTATACACATACAAATATAGAAACTATTGTTGAAAAATATTTTTCTCGGAAACATTTCCACCTGAAACATCAGCAAAGGAACTCGCCACCTCCGCGCATTGCCTCACACCACGTCCAACGCCGTGGGCTTAGAAGAGAGCTAATTTCCATGCTAATTTCTTTCTTTTCTCCCTCCCATGACTGTAATTCCAGACCAGGCGCGAGGCGAGGAGACATGTG
Source organism: Urocampus carinirostris (assembly GCF_059441175.1). Lineage (NCBI taxonomy): Eukaryota > Metazoa > Chordata > Actinopteri > Syngnathiformes > Syngnathidae > Urocampus > Urocampus carinirostris. The sequence goes on along the minus strand of NC_142357.1, from coordinate 35,837,003 downwards.
TCGCTCGATCTAATGGCTGAGGTCTAATTGCATTCCGGGATACACGCCTGGAATCAGCAATGCCTTTGCGCGGGCGGAGACGGTGCAATTAATAAGCTTCGTTCTGAAGGAGAAAGAGGGTGGCGGGTTTTATTTTGTTTTCTGGATTATAAGCCGCACCAAAAATAACCCAAACTGGCAAGACACTTGAAAGTGTGCCTTATAACCCAGCACGCCTTTCATTTGGATTAAAGTGGAAATGTAGTGTATTATCCAAATGCAATACAATGCGATTTTTACAGTATAGTGTTGGTACAATGATTGATCCATCGAAAAACACAAGTGACCTAGATCACAGAGTGTTAGGATACAATGGGAGTTGAACCCAGGTCGCGGTAGTGCGAGTGTCTAAACCTAACCGCTATACCATCTCACTATCATTACTCATTTTTCCAAAAATGAATGTTCGAGAATGGTGAAAACAGAATTGCCATGAAATAAATAAACGTATTGTCTGATTCCTCATTATACAGTATACACCAAGATGGTTATATCATTATACTTTTTTGCATTAATTTGTATCTTTCTGGACAATTGTCTGTTTTCTCCATTTTCTAAACCGTTTCTGGCTCCACAAAAAAATGGTAAATTTATAAGAGAAACGCTAATACAGTGATGAAGTTTTGGCACTCTGCTGCGGCAACCTGGGTTCGAAGTCCATCATATGTTATGTTTTGAGATTGTCAATCATGTTCAGATTCAGATTCAGATCTACTCTATTGTCATTCTAGTACACGTGTATACAGAACGAAATGTCGATACAATTCAATTCATTCAAAAGTGAAAAATGTTTTGCATTGCCGGAAACTCAGCAAAATGTAATGTGATGTCAAGTTTTGTCCATGTTTGATAATGACTTAGCTGCCACACTTGGGTTTGCTGTTGCTCACTGTTGTTTCAAGCGTTGCTCACCGACTTTGTGTGAACGCTCAGACCCCTGCAAAATTACAGGGAACATTGATTGCATGCAATATTTTCAACTAGGCTACCATTTACTGTAGTTATAATTCCATAATAGTTACAGTCCAGTGGGCTGTAAACAGTATATGCAAAATGCACTGTATGGCAAAAGACTTTTGTGGGGGGAAGGTGCGTCTTATATTCTGGTGCGCTTTATGGTGCAAAAATACAGCCCCTTTTTTAGGGTTGTGTTGGTGTTTCAGCCTGAAGATGCAAGGCGAGCAGACAGAAGCTCCATCCCCATGCATCCCAACTCCTCCGGGGCCCCACTACATTTGGACTATTATGAAGCCAACTGAGCCTGCCTGCTGCAATCATGGAAGCACAAACAATCCCCTAACCGCACCGAATGCTAAGCCAGACCAGTCTCCGGGGTGGTTTGTCAGGTTTTCGCAGGGATAGATTATTTTTTTCCCCCTCCCTCGCTCCCGTTCTCTCACTCTGTATTTTCTCCCGTTATTTCGTATTCATATCTCTCCCAAGAAGGAGAATAGCTTTTCGACACATGTCGCTGACATGCGTGCACGCTTGGCGCAGGCGGTGCCGCCATGCCTGCACAAAAAGCTCTCACCTCTTATCTTGCCTTTCAACACAATCTGCCAAAACAACCCGGGTTTATATACAGAGGACGGGGAGGGGTAAAAATGAAGACGAGGTGTTGACACCCGCTAATTCCGGGCCCTCGGAATTAGATGTCGCTGAATGTTACGAGGTGATGACGTGCAATATTCTAAACGGCTCAATCGTGAAACCATGTCTTGCTGTGCCAAAATGCATTTATGAAAAGCGAACCGAACTATTCTCCACGTTACAGCGTTTAAAACAATGGATGTCTGCCCATGTGGCTGGGCCCACATTTATAATTTAACAGATTGTTTCTTAAAAGGAATCTGGCTAGCAAGTTTCTTCAAAGACCCCCAAGCAAATGATTGTGAGAAGAATATTAAAATATTTCACAGCACATATAGCAGGCATCTCTGACATTTTTCACGTGGTTTGATTCCGACAAACTATGGTTTATTTACACGGCAAGGGTAATTGAACAAAATTGAAGAATAAAGATAATTGTTGACACCAGAACAGGCAGTGTGAGCAAGGAGTAGAAGAGGGAAATTCTGAAGCAGGTTAACAGTACTAATCACTAAAATAATCGGCTAATTTTAATGATCAAAAATAATTTCTTAGCGTGTCAGGATTATATTTTTACCCAGCACCGGAGACAGTCTGTTGGGTTAGCTTTTCTTGTGTACCTTGGTCATGTGGGGGAAATAAATGTGGCCGGGTGGTGGGTGCACTGCTCCTCTTCGCAGAAAACGGGCTTCCGCCATGCCTCATGGCCAAAAGACAAGGCAATAGATCACAGCCTTCTTTGTCCCCATTGTCAGAAAGGGGAAAAGGCCGAAAAACCTCCTTTTCGAGCTCCAAAGAAGAAAAAGAGAGAACTGTTGGCGCTTCTCTTTTAAACTGATGATGTCACAGTCACCAAAGGCGGTTCCTGTGAGGGGTGGAATTTCTGGTTGATGCTTTTCAAAATAAACTCTTCTATTGGTTGATTTATAATTCTTTTCATTCAAACATGCAATGAATTAAATAATTTGGCATCAAACATGACACATGCAAATCATTAATGTTTTGATTACGAATGAACACTTTGGGGTTTGGGGAGTCAGTGGTTGGAAAAGGTTAGGGGAAATGCCTTGGTAGCAGGGTCATACCCTACACTGCAAATGCACACCCCAGGGGGACTTGTGCAGGGGTATCATTTGCCCACGTACGATACTTAAAAATGAATAATCATGCTGTTGCAATCTTAGAATGATTAATTGCACATGTATTACATGTGGTGATGTAAATATATTCCACACTCCGACACGCTCCTACTAATAATTGTATTTAAAGGCACAGTATATTAGCACGGTACAAGATCTATGGCCAAAACAAATTGATCATCAAGACATCCGGAGCAAACTAGGCGAAAAAAGCAACAATCTTCTTCGGGCATAAAAATATTTGCTAGTGGCAGTTTTAAAATCAGTTTTAATTTTAATTCACAGTCTTCATCCCCCTTCTGCATCCATCCACTAACTTTACCGTACCGTACCTCAAGATATGTCTCACCATAGATAAATACAATTTCATTTTTCCCTGTATATGCATATTGTTACTTAATCATGTAACTATATACTATTTTGTTTAATGGATTGTATTTAGTGTCTGGGCGGTTTGGATCCCATAAGCTAATTACCATAGCTTATACCCCCTGCCATACTGCATTTTCACTGTACGACCCCTACCTCAGAACAGATTCATCTCTTATCCTGTACCACTCTTTAAGCTACTAGTACTTACCGATACAAGTTATGATACCAGTAATACATTCATTTTGTACATAACAAACATGTCTGTTCAATTTCATTTCATTAAAAAATAACATCGGAACAAAAATCTTGGGTAACAGGGGTTGGGGACTATGCGCTACAATAACAGCTGAATCATTGACACACACTGCTCACTCGATATAGAGTTTTCTAGCAGCATCGTCTACCGAGAGAGCTAACTGTGGTCATTGTGCTTGCTATTTACGTTCCACCGGTTGCTAACGTTCCACCGGATGCTAACGTTAGCATAGCGCTAAATCTCCTGCCCGCTGCAATCAATAAATAGCAGCTTGCACACCCCGATGGAGCTTTTATCCTCGCCAGCGACTTTAATCGGGCATGTTTAAGGACTCTACTTCCCAAATCCATTCAACACGTGGACTGAGCAATTAGGGAAAAAACACTGGACCGTGTGTATAGTAAGATCAAACATCTAGTTGGATCCACCCATCTCTGTCTGTCCCTCACCCCCCCTCCGGAGGAAACAAAGCCTATACAATAAAGACAGTTAAAACATCTTCTTTGTTCCTTTTATCTCTTTGTTTTCCTTATCCTCACTGTAAAATGTGGACCTGGAGTGCCACGTCCAATTTCGTTGTCACAATATATTGTAACAATGACAATATAGGTATATTCTATTCTAATCTATTCTATTGTAAATGTTGGACATGCTACAATATACTGTAGATAACTAAATTTGAACAAAAAATTTTGTTACAAATTTTATCATTCTAGCGTTATAATTTTGAGGTAACACTTAACCAATTTGTCGTCTATTCAAGGTTGCTGTCAGTTATTCTTTTTCTATGTCATCTGATTGACTGGCTGCTCCAATAACAAAAGAAACTGATTGAGGACAAAAGCTAATCAGATACTCTTTTAAAACTCCAGTACGACGTTAAGTCGTTTGATTTGACCTATTGTGTTCGGCGCCAGCTTCGTCGAGTGTTGTCCCGAAATCATATTTCAAACGGGCGAGAAAAACGCTGAAAATTATGCGTATGGCTTTTGTGTAAGCTTTGGTGTAATATTCACTTTTGTTTGGTGTGATTGATATCATAACGTCGAGAAGTCCATTTTTTCGCAGGGAAATAAAAAGGGAGTCCTTGCATCGATGGTGTTCTCGTACTCAGTTTGCAGAAACTCCGACTTTGCTGAAATCAAAGCTAGTGTGAGCGCCACCATTTCCTGTAGCAACTCTGTGACATACCGGTAAAAAAATTTAGACTATAGAAAATGGCGAAGTATCAAATAACATACATCTATCCGACAACAAAAGTGTAACAAGCGATTTTCGCATCGTCAGAGGATCTCATCTCATCTCATCTCACTAGCTGCACCGCTTATCCTCAGTAGGGTCGCGGGGGTGCTGGAGCCCATCCCAGCAATCATCGAGCAGTGGGCAGGGGACACCCTGAACTGGTTGCCAGCCAATCGCAGGGCACACGGGGAGAGACAACTCACTCGCTCATTCACACCTAGGGACAATTTGGACCGGCCAATTCACCTGAAATGCATGTTTTTGGAATGTGGGAGGAAACCGGAGTGCCCGGAGGAAACCCACGCAAGCACGGGGAGAACATACAAACTCCGCACAGGAAGTCTGGAGCTGGATTTGAACCCACGCAGGAGGTTCCCATGACATGAACTGTGCCGCACATGCGCTAACCACTGGGCCGCCGTGCTGCCCTCGTCAGAGGATAATGGATTTTATTGTAATAACGAGTTCTAATGATAAACATGTTTTTTGCAAAATAACGGCGCCAGTTTGCTTGGTTTGAGTAATAAATCAGAGAACCACCTTCTGTTTCCTGGGCGCTGATGGGAGCAATCGGAATCATTTTCAAAACTAGTGACCGATTAGGCATGCCAGAAGAAGAAAAAGTCCCAGAGAAATCAACCAAATATCACATGACACTTTTTATCTGTACTACTATTCCCATAGGGCTTTGTAGCATAAATATATCCAAAGGTAGGGAAACTGTATATCATGCATACAAATAGATGCTTTGATTGTGTTGGCTATAAAATAGAATTCCTACTTCGTGCAATTTTAATGCAGGTGAATATGGAACAGATTAACCGTGAAAATCGAAGAAATACGATAAGCCCTTGTTTTTCGTGGAGGTTGTGTCCCCCAAAAAACCCAAGATTGTAAATCCTGTGAAGTAGAAATGTTATGATATAAGTAACAACAAAGCTATAGATCTACAAAGAAGAACCCAAAACACAGAATTGCGGTTGAATAGTCTCTATTGTGATTATACAATAGCAAAACAAAATTGGAGGGCTTCTCCTTTCATTGTAGGAAAGCGATGTAGAGAGCAGCTGGCCTAGCTGCACACTAGCATTGGTGATCCATAGGTTGAGCCAGGTCATCTCTTTAATGGGTAATGGATCTGGAGTTGGTGAGATATAGGCTGGCCTACCCGCAGTAGTCTAGAGCTGCAGCCAATGTTCCCTGTAATTTTCCACGGGTCTGAGCGTTCACACAAAAGTCTGTGAGCAACGCTTGAAACAACAGTGAGCAACAGCAAGCCCAAGTGTGGCAACTAAGTCATTATCAAACATGTCCAAAACTTGACATCAAGTTACATTTTGCTGACTTTCCAGCAATTCAAAAATTGTTTTCATTTTTGAATGAATTGACTAATGTATTATTGCAAAGGTTGTACGGCCTACAAACGTCATTTGTTTTTACAACAATTCTTTCACAAGATTTCCATTTCTTTTTTTTCCTGGTGTCTTTTGTCGCATAATATTAACATTTTTAGGGGCTTATTTATTCGGTTGCATGATACATTTTTTAATGGAAGTACAATGTTGGCAACAAGATTGATTGTATAATTGGAAATTATTTGAATGCAACACAAACTTTTTCTTCTTTTTCCCTGTTGTTTTTCTATTTCTTTTTTAAATTCCTTTAAAAAAAATCTCATTGTGTTTATTTTTTCATAGCATTTACTTTTTTCCCTTTGTTTCTTTCTTTTCTTTTTTTTCTGGCTTTTTTCTGAATTTTTCCTTCTTTTTTCTCTTCCTTTTGTTTCTTTTTTTTCTCAGCGTTTCACTACTTTTTCATGTTGGTATTTGTTTCTTTTTTTTGTTCTATTTCCCCTTCCTTTAAGTCATTTTGTGCATAATTTTACATAATATTTGGTCATATAGGGATGAAAGAAGCACAAACAACCTGAAGAGCCGGCTTAGGACCCGAAAGAGCCGGTTCCTTTAGTGAGCCGAGCCGAAGAAGCCGGTTCTCGAAAAACTACTAACTTTACTCAACTTCGTTCTACTTCGACTTCAAAATACCGCATTTAGGACACAACGTCAGGGGAACCCGTGTATTTTTACCTTCATGCACTGTAACTTTGACTTATGTCGCATCTTAATTAGCAATTTCGAGCCCTGATTTTTGTGAGCTGGCTAGATTTTCTTGTGCGCGGAAAAGCTCTGGGTAGTGCGCAATTGCGCACACGCGCAGCTTAGAGGGAACATTGGCTGCAGCCCTGTTATTGCTTGCTCTCCCTGGAACTGATAACAATTCAAGGGGCACACAGTGGTGATCAGCAATTTTTTTCCCCTCTTAAGACTTTCCTTAGTCTGATTTAATTGATGAATTCATCTTCAATGTAACAAGCCCCGAAAATACTAGCTGTCGCCGTGCTTCGCAGTTTGTTCTGGGTGGACTCATTGACTTGCGCATGCCCAGCCTATCACAATCGCACACAGACCTCGGCTGACCCGATGAAAGCATTTAATGTGTGCTGTCTGTTGAGAACACAATGCTCAGTGAATATCGAAACAAACGTTTTCACATTAAAACTTAAAAGCATACTTCATGTCCAAATTTACCAATAAACTTCAAGAAATGTCTCCTGAAAAAAAACATTTAATAAACATACAGCGTTGTTAATCCGAAGATAACATTAAGTTTGTTGCCATTGCGTTAAAAATATTTCTTTTACGTTCGCGACTGGAAAAGAACGAAACAGGAAGTGACGTTTAAATCGTGACGTCTATAATAAAAGTGCTGTTCAATTTGTTTTGCTAATTAAAGCTTAGCACATACTTATTACAAACAAGGGGAACTACCGTAAATTCCGGACTATAGAGCGCACCTGATTATAAGCCGCACCCACCACATTTTAAGAGGAAAACCGATTTTGCACTTACACAAGCCGCACCTGTATATAAGCCGAATGCGCCTACATTTAAACATGTAACACAAACACAAAATTAACCCAAACCTGACTTCAAGTCCCGCGATTGAAACTAAATGTCCTTCATTAAAGTCTACAGTCCAAAAATCACAGCCGGCAAAATGAACGGAAAATGATACCGGTACTTAAGGTTTGATGCAGACCTGCAGAGTCCGGGTCCCGTTGAAAGTAATCCAAGGAAAAAAGTGTATATTTCCAAAGGTAAGGGTGGGAAAAATATATCAGATGAACACATTTACTCACGCAATAATCCCTCACCTTTAGCGGTCCCCACTTTAACTCGGCACCCCTTGTTTTTTCCGCCCCTCATTTTTCGTTCATCCGTGCAAAACATATCAGAATAAGTGTCTAAAATAAATACAAATAAATACATTACAAAAATATACAGTTGCAAATACATATTATACATGGGTTACACATGTTTACAAAGAAAAACGGTACACCGAGAGAGTTTTCAAAGCTTTAATAATAATAATATAGCTTTGACAGGGCAGTTAATGGTAGCAACACTCGAGCGCCGCTAGCGGCCGTTAAAAAAATTACATGAATTGGCTGCATCACTGAATAAGCCGCAGGGTTGAAAGTTAGGGAAAAAAGTAGCGGCTTATAGTCCGGAATTTACGGTACTTTAAAAAGAAGATACGTGTAGAAATAATGTGTATAAGCGACAGAAGATTCACAATTGTTTGTCTTTCTCCAGTATACATAATAACACATATTCCATTGAGTTATGCATGTTGTATTCTATAAAATCATGTCTGAATTGCCTCTGGAAGAAACTCCAGCTGATCCCTGACCCAAATAGGGGCAAAGGCCAAAGAAATTGGATGGAAAATCCAGTAATTGTTATTCAGTTTCTGTATTCAGTATTTGTGCTGTACATCTTGTATTGCAATAGTGAAAGATGCATATACTGTGAGAAAATGAAGCATTTTTACAAGAGTTGTATAATCTGCAATTGGGAGCAATGTTTTCCACGGGTCTGAGCGTTCACACAAAGTCAGTGAGCAATGCTTGAAACAACAGTGAGCAACGGCAATCCCAAGTGTGGCATCTAAATCATCATCAAACATGTCCAAAACTTGACATCAAGTTACATTTTGGTGAGTTTTCGGCAATGCAAAAAAATGTTTCACTTTTGAATGAATTGACTCATGTACTATTGCAAAGGTTGTACGGCCTACAAACGTCGTTTGTTTTTACAACAATTCTTTCACAAGATTTTCATTTTTTTTTTCCTGGTATCTTTTGACGCATAATACTAACATTTTTGGGGGCTTATTTCGTCGGTTACAAGATACAGAACTGTATTTAATCACATTTTTTTAGTGGAAGTACAATGTTGGCAACAAGATTGACTTGGTATAATTGGAAATTATTTGAATGCAACACAAACTTTTTCTTCTTTTTCCCTGTTTTTTTTCTTTTTTTTAAATTCCTTTAAAAAATCTCATTGTGTTTATTTTTTCCTAGCTGTTCCTTTTTTCTTTTTGTTCTCTATTTACTTTTTTCTTTTGTTTGTTTCTTTTCTTTTTTTCAGGATTTTTTCTGTATTTTTTCTTCTTTTTTCTCTTCCTTTTGTTTTTTTCTCAGCTTTTCACTACTTTTTAATTTTGGTATTTTTTTCTTTTTTGTTCTATTCCCCCACCCCACCCTTCCTTTATGTTACGGGACCAGACCAGATCGGAGGCAGGAAGGGTAAACTAATTCGCGTTAACGATCAGTTAATTTTATTAAGGAAATAAAAGTCGTCCAACACTCAGGGACAAAAAACAAAAACAAGCTTACAGGCAAACAGGAACTCAGACTAGGAATACTCACAAAACAGGCTTTTACTCAGAACGGGCAAGTACAGGTTTCCTCAAGTCAAACAGAACAGATTAATGCAAAGTAATGCAATGAACCCGCAACCGGTAATCCCCAAAACCCGCCTTTAAGAAGCACACACGCAAATTACAAAATATGCTACAGCCGGTCCCAAGGGGGCGGGGCCAGCCGGTCGCCACAGCGACCATGCTGGACATGAAACTTTAAGTCATTTTGTGCAGTTTTAAATAATATTTGGTCGTCTAAGGATTAAAGACGCAAAAACAACCTAAAGAGCCGTTTGGGACCCGAAAGAGCCGGTTCTCTTTAGTGAGCCGAGCCGAAGAAGACGGTTCTCGAAAAACTCTACTGACTTTACTTTTCAACTTCGTTCGACATTGACTTCAAAATACCGCATTTAGAACACAGCGTCAGGGAAACCCGTGTATTTTTACCTTCATGCACTGTAACTTTGACTTAATTCGCTTCTTAATTAGAAATTTCGAGCCCTGACGTTTGTGCGCTGGCTAGATTGTCTTGTGCACCGAGAATGTGCAGGCAGTGCGCAATTGCGCACGTGCGCAGTTTAGAGGGAACATTGATTGGGAGTTATTAAAAGAGTGATAAGTAGATGCCTGTGAATTGACGTTTAAAAGCATCAAAAGTTCCAACAACCACAAATGGGTCATTGGGTTACTAATTATTAATTGCTTAAATGTTAGCAAACGGCATATTAGATGAGAGGCGGGCTTTTTATGCTCAGGGTCCTCTCCAACCGTGCAACTTCAAACGGACCATTCAGACATTTCCTTTGGCTCCATTAGCATTTGTAGGGCGAAGCCAATTGATGAGAGCACATTCCACTTTTTTTTTTCTTTTGTGCTGAATGAGGAAAACAGCCCTCATGTATGTATTGTGCCTAAGCCTTGACCTCTAATCAAAATGGAAGGAACCTCGGCAGGGTTCAAAAATATATGTCCAAGTGATGCCTGTCAGGCAGGAGAAGCAGATGCCATACATGTAGACCAACATAAGAATGTATTTTCTGAAAATGATTGTGTATGGGTAAATGTATAGAAACAGCACAACTAAGACTATTATGATCTTAATCATTTAAAAGCATCAACGATACTCAAAAACAGCCCTGACTACTGATCGTTGCTACATTTTGTTGAAATGCATCCTATAGAACAAAACATGAAAGAGGATGCATGATATGGTGGAATACCATCCATCCATCCATTATCTGCACCGCTTATCCTCAGTAGGGTCGCGGGCGTGCTGGAGCCCATCCGAGCTATCTTCGGGCAGTGGGCAGGGGACACCCTGAACTGGTTGCCAGCCAGTCGCAGGGCACACAGGGACAGATATTGCTCTCGCTCATTCACACCTAGGGATAATTTGGCCAATTTACCTGAAATGCATGTTTTTGGAATGTGGGAGGAAACCGGAGTACCCGAAGGAAACCCATGCAGGCACGGGGAGCACATGCAAACTCCACACAAAGGTTCGATCTCATTACCTCAGAACTGTGCCGCACACGCGCTAACCACTGCGCCGCCGTGCTGCCCATGGTGGAATACCAACCGGTTATAACGAAACAAAAACGCATAACAAAAGGGGGCGGAACATATTCATGGTGCATACTGTTCAGACACAAGCAGCTTTAACAGAACAAAACCTGAAAAGAAGGCTACATAAGAAACATATGCATACGTGGACTGAACAACAACAAACGTGCCATAACAATAAAATTTACAGGACACAACATGAAAGTAAGAAGAGACACGGATGATTCCCCTACCTGGACAGAACAACACTGGACGTCCCATGACGACGAGGCAAACTATCTAGCTGTAACTGAACAATAACTTTAAAGTAAAACAAAGCAGACTATGTTAGGACACTGAAGTCTAACTGAACAAGGATAAAGGAAGACAAATCAGCATATGTTAGAAAACTAACTAGCTCTAACAGAACAAAATGTTAAAGGTGAAGGATACAGGACATAGACCCAAATATTGATAGAACAATATCAAAAAGTATCGAACAAAAGGCAAAATGGCGATGAGAAATCATTACAGAAATGGTGACAGAGAAGAAACGAGAGACAGTCCAACAACAATCCTAAATAGTTGTGGAATTCTCTTTAAATACTCCCATCTATGTGATATATTTAGGCATCAAAAGGTAAAATTTCACTGAATATTAATATTTATTTTACATTATATGGGGTAGTATAGTGGGCAGCACGGCGGCACAGTGGTTAGCGCGTGTGTGGCACAGTGCTGAGGTCATGAGATCGAACCTCCTGTGTGGAGTTTGCATGTTCTCCCTGTGCTCACGTGGGTCCTCCCACACTCCAAAAACATGCATGTCAGGTTAATTGGCTGGTCCAAATTGTCCCTAAATGTGAATGAGCAATTGAGTTGTCTGTCCCTGTGTGCCCTGCTATTGGCTGGCAACCAGTTCAGGGTGTCCCCTGCCCACTGCCTGAAGATAGCTGGGATGGGCTCCAGCACCCCCGCGACCCTACTGAGGATAAGCGGTGCAGAAAATGGATGGAACGGATGGTGTAGTATAGTAATAATTGTTTACAAAAATCAATGTATTTGTGTTTGTCCAAACTCACTAGCTCACATCGACACAGAGCTGTCGATTGCATTTAAGGGATGATATAATGTAATTACAAATCGTTTGGCTCATGATCACAAAACACTAACAATTGTGTTTTAAAAAGGATAATGTGTTCAATTATTTCGAGATTTTCTCATAAACCACAAATCTAATTCTGCCGCTTGCAAGGCTTATATCTATTTCTATTCAATCTATTGTAAATGATTACTTTGGTTCTGGAACATTCATTCATTATCTGCACTGCTTATCCGCAGTAGGGTCACGGGGGTGCTGGAGCCCATCCCAGCTATCATCTGGCAGTGGGCGGGGGACACCCTGAACTGGTTGCCAGCCAGTTGCAGGGCACACAGGGACAGACAACTCTCTCGCTCATTACCACCTAGGGACAATTTGGACCAGCTAATTAACCTCTCATGTTTTGGAATGTGGGAGGAAACAGGAGCGCCCGGAGGAGACCCACATGAGCACGGGGAGAACATGCAAACTCCACACAGGAAGGTTCGATCTCATGACCTCAGAACTGTGCCACACACGCGCTAACCACTGCACCGCCGTACTGCCCGGTTCTGGAACAATCACCACAAAAATTCAGGCTAAAGATTTTAGCCTAACAAATTCCCGCCTAGTCAAGTAAAGAAACAAAAACCTTATCGAAAAAAAAACAAAAGTAAAGTTCCAGAAAGTGTAGAGAAGTGGTGCCGATACGGGTAATAATACCTTGGGTGACATCTGCGGCTCAGGTTGAGTGAGGTGTGTCCGTCGCCGGCCTGCCAAGTTCTGGTGTCAAGCAGGCCGCAGGGGTGATAACGGCGGCATCTGTCGAACAGGCACATCGAGTGAGAATGGTACTCGGCGGAACTGTGACCTGCCTTTCATTAAATCCAATGGCGATCTCGTCAAAAGGAACTCATACTTGCTATAGCAATTATGCATATTAACTCATGCACTTCCAGTCTTGCTAAAAATGGATCTTTGCTGTCCATAGCCAAGTCAAGTCACATTTATTTATGACGCCCTTAATCACAAAAATGTCTCAAAGGACTGCACAGGATTACAATGACACAATGACCTGATCTTAAACCAACATGCGGGCAAGGAACAACTCAAAACCTCAGCGTGAGGAAAAAGAGAAACCTTCAGAAAGGACCTCACAAGTGGTAATCCCCCTTCCAGTATGACCAGGGTGTATCACAATTAGCATTACTATACACAAGCATAGTAAACACTAGGTAACATGTTGAAAATTTGTCCGCAAAGTGCATGACAGCAGCGACACCCCCAGCCTGTAAACTAGTCCAGAAAGTCTATGACGGCCACGACGCAGTTTCCCATCTCTGCCAGCTGGTCCATGCAGGCGTTCACATGCTTCAGGCCAAACGCTGGTCCGCTGACTCATCTCCAAATCGTCCTTCTCCTTCGTATCACCACCAGGCAGGCAGTCGGAAAAAGACAGGACAATAAAGAATATGAGGTGGGCATCAATCATAAGCTTTGGAATAGAAGTTTGTCTTAAGCCTCGATTTAAAAACTTCCATTGAGGTTGCAGATCTTATCTCCGGAGGCAGGGTATTCCATAACACCGGGGCCTAAATGGAGAACGCTCTCGAGCTTGCAGACTTCTTGGCTCTCGGAGTCACAAGTAGACCGGCAGCCTTCCACAGCAAAATGGATATTTGACGTTTATCACCGTATATGGCATCCTAGCTAACCGCTTAATGTTCCCACGTTCTCAGACTCCTGAGAAGCAAAAACCTGCATTCACGATGTCACCTGTCGCTGAAATATGGCATGCCACATTATTGGTAAGCTTGTACTCTTTGGATTCAAGATATACTCGCCACAAAAACATCTCGATCATTCTGAAACCATCAAGCCGATGACAATCACCAATGTAGTACCCTTCTTACAGTCAATCCGGTAAATCCAACTGTATAAAATATTTACCGTATTTTCCGCACTATAAGGCGCACCTAAAAGCCTTTATTTTTTTCAAAAGCTGACCATGCGCCTTATAATACAGTGCGCCTTATAAATGGATCAGTATTAAGTCGCAAAGTCTTGCAACTAAGGCAAGCAGCCGCCGACTAGATTTTCCCCCGAAGGCGAAGTCGTCCGCGGTGTGTGCTGGGATTTATATACCAGCGTTTCATTTCCTAACCGATGTGTCAATCATCATTTGAATCAGTCATTATTGGCCAAAATTTTTTGGAGGTTTTTTATCATTTTCAGGCTCGCATAGGCTAAAGGGGCGAAACAAAGCCTGCAATTGGCCGAAAAAGATGAATGTGAATCACACGTTGGGTTGCACTACGGCATAGAGAAAACATTTTTTACTATTCTGTATTAATAAATATTTTACTCTCCAGGATTTACTACACTCACGGTTGTAAAAAGACCATGGTTATGTATCATTATTGAACGTGATGGCTGCAAGAGAACTTAGGTGAGCTATGCGGCTTTATATTTTTCTTGTTTTAGAACGATCTTGATGTTTCTGTGATGAGTCTATTTTTAAACTCTATTCAATTCAAAGTGTTTATTGTCATATGCACAGTAAAGAACCCCGTTTCCCTGCACAATAAAATTCTTACTTTGCTGTCCACACAGTTGCCAGCAAAAAATAAAATGGAAACTAAGAAATGTTTGGCATTTCTTGAATCCCAAGACTTTAACCTTCCGAATGATATTTGAAAAGATGCATTTGAGTGACATCGTACGGACACTGCATCCGCACGTGTCTACGACACGTATTTGCTTCTTTGCAAGCTTTGGGAATGTTAAGGGGGTAATAAGTTTGACTGAACTATCTGACTGTTTTGTCGACGTTCCCATTGTAGCGCCTTATAATCCGGTGCGCCTTATGTATGGAAAATATAGGACCAAAAACTATTTTTTGGGGGTGCGCCCTATAACCCGGTGCGCCTTATAGTGCGGAAAATACGGTACTTGAAAAAAACACAATAATGCTGACGGATAAAAAAAAAATAACCTAAAAGCATATCTGCATTGTTTGACAATCCATGCTGTACTATGTTTGTTTCTCCCCATAATTCCCATTTACAAGGAAACTCGTAACATTTCAAACATGGCCGTTAGCCTCTGACTTTTCGATTGACACCACTCTCGTTCAATTGCAAGCTTTGTTTCACAGACCACAACCTGCATAAACCTATAAGGGCATGTATTGGAAAAAAACAGACATGACCTACTTTGGTCCCAAAATTCTTCAGCCATTACTCACCAATTCAAATGGTGAGCGACACATTGGTTATAAATAATGACATTTCCATTATAAATATATCCATATATGATGTGCATTCTAATAGGATCGATTTTTGAGCGAGTTTGTTTACATATGCGTGAAGTAATCCGTGACGTACATCACCGTCTATAGTAGCAAAGCTTGAATTGGATCTTTGACGTTTATCGCTGTTTATGGTATCATGGTGTAGGGATTTTTATTTATTTATTTTTTTTTTAATCGTTAAGATTGAAACTAATTATCCTATACTGCTTTCAGTAAACTAATTTGCCTCTAGGTGTTGCTTGTGCTCCACCATAAATCTATTTTTTTTTTCTCTGAGGGATGCTAGAATATCCTACACTGATTAAATGGTAAATGGTCTGCATTTATATAGTGCTTTTCAAGTCAATGACCTGCCAAAGCGCTTTACAATGTGCTTCACACTTACATATTCACACGCACACACTCACACACCAATAGGGGGTCAGCCATGCAAGGCGCCTACCTGCTTATTGGGGGCATTAGGGATTAATTAATTAATTAATTAACAATTAAATTACGTTATTATTTTGAGTTCTGATATGAATTACTAATCCCAAGAAAATTGAATCAAAGAACCAGGCCGTTTGAAATAGGACACACAATTTATTAACACAGAAAATAAATGATAGCCACAAGAGGGGCACAATGACTTTAGACTTATGGATTTAAAATGATTCCTGCAAAACCATAAACCCCATTTTCTTTTAAAACGGACAGATGGGCCATTTTTTAACATGTCCTCATTGAGGTGGCGGGCGATCTAAACTTATTATAACTACGGGGCGGGGTACGCCTGCGCGTGTCCGATGCCCCTTGCCCCAGCGCCAAGTCCCATTCCCAGGCGGGCCACGGGGGCGATAAGGCTTGCATCTGTCACATACACTCGGCGATTCCACCCGGAGAAAGCTCCGGGGACGAGACGGCAGCCTCGATACAAGATAAAATTCCGTGTGTACTTTCAGCTATGGCGGGTGCAGCTTTCTGCCACGAGCGCTTCAAATAGCTTCAAAAGCGCAGCAAACTTGTGAAATTCCCACGGACTTCAATAGCCGAGCGCTGCCTGTTGCCTTCAAGTTAAAGAACAAACCTTGCAGCCCAGGCAGCGGCGTGCTGAATACGTGTGGCAGGAAATACAATTAATTATTTACTCCTTGTTATGTCAGCCAGGGTTTTAATATTCCTGCTTCACTGGATTTTGATTTTACAGTCCTTTTTTTCCTGTCAAGATTTGCAAATCATCATTTCAGGCAAAAAGAATAGATAAAGATGACACGCAAGACACTAATTTGCTTTCCCAGCGCCCGCCTGCTCTTAGCCATAGCTGACCAGGGATAATGTATTGCGGCCATAACCATGCACTTCAATTAAGCACACACACACACGGGTTTGGGTTAATTTTGTGTTTGTGTTTGCATTAAGTCTGTTCTGCTCACAGAAATATGGGATTGAGGATAATGGATTGCAGCCGCAGTTGCAGAGTGCAGTTCATTTTCAGTGGAAACACAGTAATGGCAAAAAAGGGCTGCCAGGCCTGACAAAAGTGCGGCCTGCAAGTCAAAACTTGGAACAATATAGGATTGGTAATAATGGATCACGGGAGCATGGGTATGGTTCATTTTAACAAATAGGCAACGCCAGGCCTGACAAAAAAGTGCGCTTTGTTGTTCCCTGCTTTCAGCAGTATGCGATTAGGATAATGGATCGGGGCAGGATGAGTGCAGTTCATTTTCAGTGGACAAAACAGCAAAAAAGAGCCGCCATGCCAGACAAAAGTGTCCTCTCGGATGCAACAAAATAGGATTGCGGATAATTGATCGTGGCTGTATCAGTGCAGTTAGTTTTAGGCCAAAAATATCTGCGAGGTCCAACAATAGTGGACTCTGTTGGTCCCAGCTCGCAACAATATGCGATTGGGGATAATGGATCATGGTCGCACAAGTGCTGTTTTTTTTGTGCGAGAATAACAGCAGAAAAAGACCTGCCAAGCCCAGCTCGCAACTAAAGTGATCAGAGATATTGGATCGCAATTGCATAAGTGCAGGTCACTTTTTGGTGGATAAAAAAGAAACCTCCAGCTGCAACAAAAAAAATAGGCTCGGCTGGCCCTCTCCCTGCAGCTATATGCAGGGTTGGGTATGGTTACTTTAACTGGATTACTTTCAATTACTTTTAGATTACTCCAATACCAAATATGCTAATAAAAGACAAAAAAAACTAGATATGAATACAATTACTAAATTTTGTGCAGGCTTGGGGAGTAACAGAACAAATGGAACGGCAAAAATGATGTTGGCAAGCTGTTTGGATTTATTTTCATTTTGTTTCTGTCGCATTTTATGATAGTTTTGCCGGAGTTAAAAGAGATCAAAGCCAGGAGAGAAAGCTTACCACGTGTTGTGAGTCATCATTTTATTCATATTTAGTTTATTTTGTCTTTTATGAGCATATTTGGTATTGGAGTCATCCAAAAGTAATTGAAAGTAATCCAGTTAAAGTAACCCTACCCAACCCTGAATATGTGATTGGTGATAATGGATTGCAGCAGCATGAGTGCAGTTCACTTCTAGGTGAAGAGCACAATATGTGATTGGGGATAACGGATCTGGGAATATTTTTCAATCCGCGATGCACTGAGGGCGCAAAGTTGCAAGGGATTACAGTATACAAGTATACAGTATACTGAGCGGCAATAGCTCAGGAGGTAGAGCGCTCGTCTTGGGATCAAGGGATCCCAGTTCGAGTCCCGGCTTGTCCGTGTTACATGTCGACGTGTCCTTGGGTAAGACACTGAACCCCTAATTCCCCCAACAAGCAGGTTAGCGCCTTACATGGCTGTAATATAAGGCCGCTATTGGGAAATGTGGAGCACATTGTAAAGCGCTTTGGGAAGTCATTGACTTGAAAATGCAGATCGTTTCATTTCATTTCATTTTATTAGCATATTTGGTATTGGAGTAATCCAAAAGTAATTGAAAGTAATCCAGTTAACGAAAATAATCGGGACTACACTTCCCTCCATTCAGGACATTGGCCAGAAGCGCTGCCTATCCCATGCTAAGAACATTATCGGGGACCCCTCTCACCCCCATCATGGACTGTTCACTCTGCTAGCCTCTGGGAAGAGGTACTGCAGTGTGCGGTGCAGGACCACCAGGTTCCGCAGTAGTCTAGTCCCCCTGGCCATTAGACTGTTAAACGGTCAATCTAACATATAGTTAACCTAAATCTTAACGGCTGCTAATCTGACTTTTTGCACTACTGGCAGTTCTTTATAGCTTGCCACTCCTTGCACATTTGCTCTCTGCACTATTGTACTTACAGCGTTATTGTTACAGTGTTAATGTTACTGTTTACCTGACTTGTTAACCTGAATGCCCATTTTGCACATCTGGTTAGCTACTCCTCTTGCACTATCGGCACTATGGTATGGTAAAATACTATACGTAGCCATAATACAATACAACTTTTGCTTATATCTGTACATTCGAGGAAACTGTGCGGGTCAGATGTATCGACATTTCGTTCTGTATACACGTGTACTAGAATGACAATAAAGTAGATCTGAATCTGAATCTGATCTGAATCTAAAGTAACCCTACCTAACCCTGGCAATATGTGATTGGTGATAATGGACTGCGGCAGCATGAGTGCAGTTCACTTCTAGGTGAAGAGCACAATATGTGATTAGGGATAACGGATCTGGGAATATTTTTCAACCCACGATGCATGGAGGGCGAAAAGATGCAAGGGATTACAATATACAAATTAGTGATATCAAATGGTGGCACCTGGAGTCACTTTGACACCATTCTCTCCCCGAATAAAATTTCAGGACACGAACTGCACCCCGATCAATAAAGGCCACAAAAGCGACGTCAACAGGAAGAAGTATAGCAAGCGAGAAGGTAGCTCATAAATGAAATACCGCCGCCCTCACAACAAGAATTGTTGCTAAATGATTGCGCTAGTTTTTGTTGAAGTATGTTGCTCAAGGCAAGACTTTTTTTTCCTCTTTTCCATTTTTTTTTCTTGCACTCCACTGCAGGGGCATATATATCTGCAACATTTTTGATCCACCTCGTGCTTCGGTGCAGCTCAAATTGGCTTGAAAGTTGTAGACCCCGAGGACTCCGAGATGCGTTCGTGAGCGGCGCGGAAAATTTCGGACAACTGGATTGAAGTTTTGCTGTTGAAAACATTTTCAGAACTGATAGAAGGGGAAAGGAATCTCATTTCATCTCATCTCATTAGCTGCACCGCTTATCCTCAGTAGGGTCGCGGGGGTGCTGGAGCCCATCCCAACAATCATGGGGCAGTGGGCAGGGGACACCCTGAACTGGTTGCCAGCTAATCGCAGGGGGGAAGGAATATGGAAGCGTATAGCTATGTTAAACTATAGTAAAATAACGAGAAATATTACCAAAAATATGCAAAAACAACTGCAAAAACTGTCAGGACCAGAACGGAGACAGGACCCACTTGCGTTACGTTTCTTTCAGTTTTATTGGGAAGAAAGAAAAGGATTGCACCCACGATCCGGTGATTTTTTTTTTAATTACTGCTATTCCAAAAAGATTGACCTCCATTTGTTGTTTATGATTTTGTTCCCCAGGTTTTTGGTCTTTGTGTCTCTTCTCGGTGTTTAAGTATCTTTGGGTCTAGAGCACAGGTGTCAAACAGGCGGCCCGTGGGCCAAATCAGGCCCGCTTAGGGATTGAATCCGGCCCGCGAGACAACACTCAGAGAAGCGCAAGAGAAAAACAAGCTGCAGGTTGAAATATGTCAACTTGACGTTGCCAAAGCCAGGTGCCTCTCACAAATACACTGTACTTGTATTTATTTCTCTCTCTTTCTCTCTTTCTTTTCCACCCCTTTTCTCCCACTCTGTCTCTTTCACTCTATGTGTCTCTCTTTTTCTCTTCCTTTGTTGCTCTTTGACTCTTTCTCTCTCTGTGTCTCTTAACCTCTTTTGCTCTAACTTTATTTTTTCCTTTTCTCTTTCTCTCTTCATACCCTTTGCGCTTTCTTTCTCTTTTCTTTCCCCCCTTTCTCACAACTTTTTATCTTTTGTTTCTCACGCTCCCTCCCTCTCACTTTTTCTTTCTTTGTCCCGCCCTCTCTCCTTTTCCCTCCCTCTTTCTCTTATTTCTTTATCTCTTTTTCTTTCTCTTTAATCTACTAGTCCGGCCCCCGACAGAATGTTTGTTCTATCGTGTGGCCCCGAGTTAAAATGAGTTTGACACCCCTGTCATGTCCTGCACGGTTGTCATGGCGCCCAGCTGGCCCTGCCCCTTGACACCGGCTGACCTGCATTTCCTGATTACTCCTATGGGTACTTAAACTCGCCTTATGGAACTGCCCTTTGCCAGATCGTTGTTTACCCTTGTTGAAAACTTGTTGATACCTGTTTATTCTTGTTTTGCTTGTTGGACTTTGTTGCACTCCGGTCTAACATTCTGAGAGATTCCTGCCAATTCTGTTTAATCCCGTTGAATGCCTAGTCTGTAGTTTTGCCTGCATTTGAGCCTGCTTTGTTTTGTTTTTGGTCCGTTTGTGTGTCGGACAACTTTTCTTTCTCAATTAAAGTGACAGATCGTCTAAGCAAATGAGTTCCAACTTCCTGCTTCCTGACCCGTTTCAAGACAGTCCCGTTCTGTTTCGTGACACCTGGTCTAGAAAGAAGCTACGTATAAATGTAAAAATAGTAATCCCACATTTTGCGGGGCTTGCGTCCCACTACAGTCAAAAGCCGGTAAGTAGAAACTAGGCAATGTTCCCTGTAATTTTCCACTGGTCTGAGCGTTCACACAAAGTCGGTGAGCAACGCTTGAAACAACAGTGAGCAACCATAATCCCAAGTGTGGCAAGATAATTAATGATCAAACATGTCCAAAACTTGACATCAAGTTACATTTTGCTGAGTTTCCGGCAATGCAAAATTATTTTTCACTTTTGAATGAATTGACTCATGTACGATTGCAAAGGTTGTACGGCCCACAAACGTCATTTGTTTTTACAACAATTCTTTCACAAGATTTTCATTTTTTTTCCTGGTGTCTTTTGTCGCATGATACTAACATTTTTGGGGGCTTATTTAGTCGGTTGTAAGATACAGAACTGTACTTAATCACATTTTTTATTGGAAGTACAATGTTGGCAACAAGATTCACTTGATATAATTGGAAATTATTTGAATGCAACACAAACTTTTTATTCTTTTTTCCGTGTTTTTTTTTACTTTTTTTAAATTCCTTTAAAAACAATCTCATTGTGTTTATTTTTTCCGAGTAGTTACTTTTTTCTTTTTGTTCTATATTTACTTTTTTCCTACATTTCTTTCTTTTCTTTTTTTTGGCAATTTCCTAAATTTTTCCTTCTTTTTTCTCTTCCTTTTGTTTCTTTTTTTCTCAGCTTTTCACTACTTTTTCATTTTGGCATTCTTTTCTTTTTTGTTCTATTCCCCCCTTCCTTTGAGTCATTTTGAGCATAATTTTACATAATATTTGGTCATGTTGGGATTAAAGAAGCAAAAACAACCCGAAGAGCCGTTTAGGACCCGAAAGAGCCGTTTCCTTCTAGTGAGCCGAGCCGAAGAAGCCGGTTCCCCGACAAACTCTACTAACTTTACTCAACTTCGTTCTCCTTCGACTCGACTTCAAAATACCGCATTTAGGACACAACGTCAGGGGAACCCGTGTATTTTTACCTTTATGCACTGTAACTTTGACTTAAGTCGCTTCTTAATTAGTAATTTTGAGCCCTCATTTTTGTGCGCTGGCTAGATTTTCTTGTGCGCTGAGAATGTGCGAGCAGTGCGCAATTGTGCACGCGTGCAGCTTAGAGGGAACACTGGTTGTATGTAGTCTGTGGTTAAGGGCTCTGCCAATAAACATGACTTGACTTGAGTGCCTGTTGACGAAATATAGCAGCTAGCTTCAGCGCTAATGATCTCAAAGCCCCAAAAAGCATCCCCTTTAGCGTGCCGGTGCGCCGTTAGCGTCCCCAGCCGCCGCCTAGGGTTGTTTAACTTGCTGACATTGACAAATTTAAGAGCTTGAAGATTCCTGCGGCGACACATTTTCGACAAAAAACAAAAACAAAAAACGTCTTACACAGAAGCTAGCAAATTGCTTTGTAGAGCAGGGTTGGGTAGGGTTACTTGATTACAAGCCTTTTTTGACCCTGACTGCCACCTATTTTTTTTGCTCCGGCTTTCGACCTCTTTTTGTCCCCGACCACGTTTTTGCTCTCCTGTCCTGGCTACTGACACGTTTTTCCGTTCCCAACACCGCCATCGCTCGCCACAGAAGATCCACTTCCGCATTCAGAGCGGCCTGCTTCCTGCGTCAAGCAAACACCGGATCGTGAGCGCAAACCGTTCCCTTTCTTCCTATAAACCTTGTGAAAAACGCAACGCAAGTGGGTCCTGTCAGTTTTGGTCCTGACAGCTCCTTTATAATAATTCAGTTAGATTAGTTGTTCCAACATATCATGAATATTCTATCTTTCACAATTTATTTTTTTCAGTTATAGCCAGGATTGGGTAGGGTTACTTTAACTGGATTACTTTCAATTACTTTTGGATTACTCCAATACCAAATATGCTAATAAAAGACAAAAGAAACTAAATAGGAATACAATTACTAAATTTTGTCCAGGCTTGGGGAAAATATACATGGAACGGCAAAAATGATGTTGTCAAGCTGTTTGGATTTATTTTCAATTTGTTTCTGTCGCATTTTATGTTAGTTTTGCCGGAGATCAAAGAGATCAAAGCCAGAAGAAAAAGCTTACCACGTGTTGTGAGTCATCATTTCATTCATATTTAGATTATTTTGTCTTTTATTAGCATATTTGGTATTGGAGTAATCCGAAAGTAATCAAGTTAAAGTAACCCTACCCAACCCTGTTGTAGAGGTGATGCCAGAAACCAGTATGTGATTACTGATGTGATTCACCTGTGCCCGCTCATTTAGCGCCAACTGCCACGGGTTCTGATTGGCTCCCTGTCACTATTTCAACCCAATCCTGTCAAGTCCGTCTACGAACCAGTGTTTACTAGGCAAGCCGTTTTTGACCCTGACTCCCACCTGTTCCGTTTTTGCTCTCGTATGTCTCCGGCTACTACCTATTTTGATCCTGACTATGTCTGCTCTCCCGCCCCGGCTTACGACCTCTTTTTGTCCCCGACTACGTCTACTCTCCCGTTCTGTCTTACGACTCGTTTCCGACCACGTTTTGCTCTCCCAGTCCCGGCTACCGACCCGTTTTTCCGTCCCTGACACCACCATCGCTCGCTACGGAAGATCCACTTCAGTATTCAGATCACAATCCGATTACGAGAGCGATTTGCTTCCCGCGAACACCTGATCATGGGCGCAGCCCTTTCCCTTTTCTTCAATAAAACTGGCGGCAAACGTCACGCAAGTGGGTCCTGCTTCCGTTCTGGTCCTGACATAACTTCGCTGATTTCAGAGTTCTAATGCACAAATTTGGACATGACCACCGGGGTTGGTTAGGGTTACTTTAACTTGATTACTTTCAATTACTTTTGGATTACCAAATATGTTGATAAAAGACAAAAAAAAAAACCTAAATATGAATCAAGTGATGACTCACAACACGTGGTAAGCTTTCTCTCCTGGCTTTGATCTCTTTGATCTCCGGCAAAACTAGTAAGTAATCCAGTTAAAGTAACCCTACCCAACCCTGTTGTAGAGGTGATGCCAGAAACCAGTATGTGAGTTTTTATTCTCATTTTATATTTTTTGCAGGCTCCTCTTTGAGGTTTTCTAGCTGACTGTAAACATGATCCGCTATTACATCCTCTTTAAATTTTCCTTGTAAATCTTCAGCGCAGCCAGACAAAAGTTAATGATAGCACATCTGCTAGCGTTTTTTTACAACACAGATCTCAACGTCATTTTTTTTTTAATGCTCCTTCTGTCGCCAGCATTGATGGGCAATGATTGGCCAGGCCTTCATCACCTCTTGGACGGCCTATCAATGGCGCTCAAACTGTTTTTCTTTTCTTTTTTTATATAAATAGCAAATTGATGGTGGTATTGTTATTCTCCTGGCTTAGAAAGCTGTGTGATTTTGTTGGGGTACGGAATGGCTCTATGAGGTGAACGACGGGAGCTAGCTCTTGATTGGTGGGGAGCCAGCACAGAGAGCTGTTTCGGTCGCCTTTGACGAATCGCTCTCTCGAGGGAGATGGCTCCAGTCGTTCACTTTAAGGAGCCGGCACATAGAGCCGTTACATACACGAAGGACATATCGCCATCTCTGAAGGAGCCGGCTCCCGTCAATCAGTTTAAGGAGCCACCGCATAGAGCCGTTACACCGACTATTCACTATCTCGGAGGGAGCTGGCTCTTTATTGGTGGTGATCCGGTTCCCATCGTTTACTTCAAATAGCTAGCTTAAAGCTATTACGTTCTTCAACGAAAATTCACTGGCTTGAAGGGAGCTGGCTGCCGTCATTAACTTCAATGAAGCCGGTCGAAATGGTTTACTTCTAAGAGCCAGCACATTGACCTGTTACAAACGGCAACGACACATCGTATCTCGAAGGGAGCTAGCTCTGGTGGTGAGCCAGTTCCCGTCGTTTACTTCAAAGAATGGCTCATAAAGCTATTACGTTCTTGAACGACAATAAACTAGCTTGAAGGGCGCCGGCTCCCCCCGTTTACTTCAAAGTGACGGCCTATAGAATCGTTACGTTTGACAATGACACATGACTATGTCGAAGAAAGACTGCTTTTGATTGGTGGGCATCCGGCTCCCGTTGTTCACTTCAAGGAGCTGACACGTAGAGCCGTTTCGTTCACCACAACATATAACTATCTCGAAAGGAGCCGGGTCCTGTCATTTACCTTAAGGAGCCGACATAAAGAGCCATTAAGCCCATGAACAACACATCACTATATGGAAGGGAACTGGCTCTTTATTGGTGGCGATCCGGTTGCCATCGTTTACTTCAAATAGCTAGCTTAAAGCTATAACGTTCTTCAACGGAAATTCACTGGCTTGAAGGGAGCTGGCTGCCGTGATTAACTTCAACGAACTGGCTCATAGAAATATATTGTTTGAAACATTATTACCTTGAAAGGAGATGGCTCTCGATTAGCGGGAATCCTGCTTCCGTTGTTTACTTCAAGGAGCTGACAAATGGAGCCGTTTCGATCATCACAATGCATAACTATCTTGAAAGGAGGTGGTTCCCATCATTCACCTTAAGGAGCTGACATAAATGAACAACCCATCACTATATCGAAGGGAGCCGGCTCTTTATTGGTTGCAAGCCGGTCGAAATTGTTTACTTCTAAGAGCCAGCACATTTACCTGTTACAAACGGCAACGACACATTGTATCTTGAAGGGAGCCAGCTCTAATTGGTCGTGAGCCAGTTCCCGTCGTTTACTTCAAAGAGCTGGCTCATAAAGCTATTACGTTCCTGAATGACAATAAACTAGCTTGAAGGGCGCCGGCTCCCCCCATTTACTTCAAGGTGACGGCCTATAGAATCATTACGTGTGCCAACGACACATGACTATGAAACCGAAGAACGACTGCTTTTGATTGGTGGGGATCCGGCTCCTGACGTTCACTTCAAGGAGCTGACACATGGAGCCGTTTCGTTCACCACGACACATAGCTATCTCGAAAGGAGCCGGCTCCCGTCATTCACCTTAAGGAGCCGACATAAAGAGCCATTACGCCCATGAACAACCCATCACTATATCGAAGGGAGCCGGCTCTTTATTGGTTGCAAGCCGGTCGAAATTGTTTACTTCTAAGAGCCAGCACATTCACCCGTTACAAACGGCAACGACACATCATATCTCGAAGGGAGCCAGCTCCCGTCGTTGACTTCAAAGAGCTGGCTCATAAAGCTATTACGTTTTCGAACGACAATAAACTAGCTTGAAGGGCACCGGCTCCCATCATTTACTTCAAAGTGCCAGCTTATAGAACCGTTACGTTTGCCAACGACACATGACTATGTCGAAGAAAGACTGCTTTTGATTGATGGCGATCCGGCTCCCGCCGTTCACTTCAAGGAGCTGACACATAGAGCCGTTTCGTTCACCACGACACATAACTATCTCAGAAGGAGCTGGCTCCCGTGGGTCAATTTGAAGTGAATGAGCCAGTGTGTTTTATAAATGCCTTTGTCTAAAGGGAGCCTGCTCTTGATTGGTGGGGAGCTGGCTTCCGTAGTTCACTTCAATGAGCCGGAAAATAGTCGTTACAAACGCCAACGACACATCTCTATCATGAAGGCAGCCAGCTCCTGTCATTGACTTTAAAGAGCCAACTCAGTAAGCCAGTACTTTCATCAAAGACTCATCACTATGCCTCGTGGAGCTGACTCCTGATTAGTAGGGATCCGGCTCCCAGCGTTTAAAAAAAAAAAAAGCCGTTACATTCGCTAATGACACATCACTAAATGACCCTGCTTTCCGAACCAGGAGAAAAAAATTGCTCTTTATATAAAAAAAAAATGATTGGGGTGCCATCAATGAGTTGTCAGAGAGGCAATAGATGCCCGGCCAAACATTGCTCATCAATGGCGGTGACGGAAGGAAGATTTTTAAAAACGGTGTTGAGATTTGTGTTGTAATAAATGCAAGCAGAAGAGCCATCATTAACTTATGTCTCAACATAACGGTGTGTCTTTGAAGAACGTTTCTATGTGCCGGCTCTTTGAAGTGAACGACGAGAGCTGGCTCCCCATAAATCCAGAGCGGCTTCTTTCGACATAGCAGTGTATCATTGGCAAACGTACCGGCTTTAAGAGCCGGCTCTTTCGAGTGATCACCTGAAGCCGGCTCCTCACTGGTCAAGAGCCAGCTCACTTTCGACATGATAATGTCTCATTTTCAAATGTAACAGCCCCGCGAAACCTCTCTTGGAGGTGAACGACGGGAGTTGGCTCCCCTTTTAATCATGAGCTGGGTCTCTTTAAGCTAGTAATGTGTTATCGGCGAACAAAGCTCATTATTTACATCTCTTGGAGGTGAACGACGGGAGTTGGCTCCCCTTTATTCATGAGCTGGGTCTCTTTAAGCTAGTAATATCTCATCGGCAAACAAAGCTCCTTATTTATATCTCTTGGAAGTGAACGATGGAAGCCGGTTCACTTTGCGATAGTGACGTGTCGCTGGCGAATGTAATGGCTAAATGAGCCGACACGTTTCTTTAGTTAATTCTTCTTTCTTTATTTTTTTTAGCTTGTTTCTGCTTTCTATTCTTGGTCTTTTTTCTTTGTTTTTTTTCTTCCTTGCTTCTTTTATTCCAAGCTTTTTACTTGCCATTTTCTTCATTTTGCTCAATTTTTTTGTTCATTTTATTTTTCCTTTTGTTTTTTTTCCAAGCTGTTCACATCCTCTTTTGTCTTATTTTTTCTTTTTCCTCCTTTCTGATTTTATTTATTTTATTTTGTTTCTTTTTTTCTAGCTTTTTTATATCCGTCTCACTTTTATCTCTTTTCCCTCTTTTATGTTTTTATTTTATTTTTCTAGCTCCTCACATCTTTTTTCCTTTGTTCTTTTTCTACCTTTTTATTTTATTATTTTTTTACTGATTATGTTTCATTTTTCCCTACCTTTTTATGTAGGTTTGTAATTTCAGTTATTTGGTGTGTAATGTTGCATATTAATTGATAAGATAGTAATGGATTAAAATAAAATGAAAGAAAAAAACAACCTGAAAGCAGTCCTTTTACCATTTAAGGGCAGTTTGGGAGCCGAAAGAATCGGCTCTCTAGTGAGCCGAGCCTAAAGAGCCGGTGCTCTAAAAAGAGCTGGAATTCCCATCACTCGTGTCCGTTTTCTCATTCCCTCTGCAGAGGATGAGGGGGGAAAAAAAACACATTCACTACGGCCGCTAGGTGTCACTCTTGTGATTTTGTAACGAGTGAATGTGTGTGGCCTCAAGTGGAACTCGACAATAACCTCCTCAAAGTCAGATCGGAGACGAGACAGCATTGGTATCTCCTAGCAGCACATTTTTATAGTTTATTTTTTATTCCTTTCTGCCTCAAATGTTAGAATCAGAACATTTAGACTGTTTTGTGTTGCCCATTGATTGTTTTAAATGTTTGGGTTGCTGTTTGTTAGTTATGTGACAGAAAATTGGCTTTAGAGTATAGTTTTATTCATTTACACGAAAAAATAATTACTTCCTCATCCAAAATATAATCTAGAAAAAAGCATTATTCATTGTTTTGTGGAGGAAATATTACGTATTTCTAATCGTTTATATAAAATAAAAATGATTTAATGTATTAATAAATACAAATAATGACAAAAGACAAAAAAACAAACCATATACATTAATAACCAATCCGATTCAAATGCTAATCTCGCTTTTATGAAATATAAAAAAAATAAGATATAAAATGTATTCAATGGTATTAGGTGAAGACAAAAGTAAATAAAAAATATAGAAAAAATAAAATAAATAACAAGGACATATGGAAGAAAATAACCCAACATTCAGTAAATAACTCGTGAATAACATTATGTACTGTATTCATAAACAAATAATGAAAAATAACAATACTATAAAAAACGTTGATAATAACTTTTTGTATAATGCAATTTATAAAAAATAATGTAATATAAATAAGATACTTTAACATAACACATTCATAAAAAGACAATTAACCAAAATTAGAATACACTCTTTGTATATTCAGTAAAGAGAAGGAACACAATATTAAATTTAAGAAATACAAAGTACAAAAAATACAATAATAATGTAGAATAAAAGACCCCCCCAAAAGGAATAACCTTTATAAACACAATGCATTAATACAAACATATGAATTATGATAAAATGTTCTACGTAAAATACAAAAAATGCATTAAAATCCTATTAAATAATATTAATGCATTAGATTTATTTCGTGCTTTATTCACTCATACATTGAAACATAGCTACCTCTCACTACAGCTTGTATGGTTTAAAATAAAACATATTTATGATTTGCTTTGAAATATAGCTTGCTGTAGTATCAAATCAATGTCAAGTTGTACTGTAATTGCAGAGAAGAGACGGAGCAGGTTTCTATCTGCTGGCTGTCGTCTGAGTATTTTTCTTTTTTATTTTTTTTATTTTGTGCCCCACCCACAAGCACTCCCAGCCCAGGCTTCGTAACCCCTGATTGGCTGAGGGGAAGAGTGGAGGAGAGGAGGGTGGTCTTTGTGGGGAGGGGGACTGCGGGAGTGCACGCGCGGAGCGCCCGGCGCGCATCTTCCAGTGTGCGTCAGTGGAGCGAAAGGTGCGCACGTTCGAGTCCCGAGACGTTTTACGCACTATTTTTCTATGAGGCGTTTGGTTTTGAATCGCTTATTTTTCTATGCGTGGATATTTTGATGCTTTTTACCCCTCCGAGTGGCATCTGCAGGACTTAAGGAGGGGGGGACGTGTACTGGAATTTTTTTCAAAAAACCGATCCTGGACTTTGGTGCTGCGATGAAACGTTCTTGTAGAATAACGCAGGAATCGAGGGAGGACTTTTGAGCTGCATCACTTGGGAGATTTGGTTGGGGATTTGCGATTTTCTGGATTTTTTTTTTCCTTCATTCTGGATCGACGATGCACTTGAGGACATGCACGGATGGGTGAAACCGTGCGGGGTTAAATCACTGCAGCTTACCCGGGAACCGTGCGCGGTGCGCAGCTTTTTCCAACCACGCACCGCAACGGAATAGGACTTCTCTTTCCCCACATTAATGCGCACAAAAACACTTTTTGTGTTTCTTTCTACACAGGACATGATTCTAGAGCTGCGTGCGTAATCAAGTTTATGATGAACTCAACAGGTCTCGGGAGGGAAGGAAAAATGGAATTAATACATTTAATTGTGGTTCTGGTGTTGTTTTGGGTCGACGCAGAGGCTGTTATCAATTTGAAATATGGAATAAACGAGGAGATGAAGCCCGGTTCGGTGATCGGGAACGTGACAAAGGACGCGCTCAAGCAAGGATTCCAAATTGCACCGCAGCCGCCCTACTTGCGGGTCATCTCCAATTCGGAGCCGCGTTGGGTGGAACTCAGCCCGGCTGGGATTTTGACCACGCAGATGAAGATCGACCGCGATGTGGTTTGCCGCCAGAACCCCAAGTGCATTATTTCCCTGGAGGTGATGTCCAACTCGATGGAGATCTGCGTCATTAAAGTTGAAATTGAGGATTTGAACGACAACGCACCCAGGTTTCCCACCAGCCACATCGATATAGAGATTTCGGAAAACGCCTCCCCCGGGACGAGGTTTCCCCTGGAGGGGGCGAGCGATCCGGACTCGGGGGTCTTCGGAGTGCAGTCCTACTCCATCACCCCTAATGAGCTCTTTGCGCTGGAGATTAAAACACGAGGGGACGGCTCCAAAATTGCAGAGCTTGTGGTGCAGAAATCTTTGGACCGAGAAACCCAGTCCCACTACTCTTATGAGATCAGCGCCGAGGACGGAGGGGACCCGCCGAAAATAGGCGCGGTTCAGTTAAATATCAAAGTCATCGACTCCAATGACAACAACCCCGTTTTCGACGAGCCCGTGTACACTGTCAACGTAATGGAGAACTCCCCTATCAACACTCTGGTCATAGATTTGAACGCCACCGATCCGGACGAGGGCACCAACGGGGAAGTGGTGTACTCATTCAACAGCTACGTCACTGAGAAAACCAGGGACGCCTTCAAAATCGACTCCCGGACCGGTATCATCACCGTCAACGGCGTCCTGGATTACGAGACGGCCCAGATCTACGAGATCGACGTGCAGGCCAAAGACCTCGGTCCGAACTCCATCCCGGCGCACTGTAAAGTCACGGTGAACGTGATGGACACCAACGATAACCCGCCAGTCATCAACTTGCTTTCTCTCAACACGGAGATGGTGGAAGTGAGCGAGAATGCGCAACGCGGGTACGTGATTGCCCTGGTGCGTGTTTCTGATAAGGACGCCGGCGCCAACGGTAAGGTTCAGTGCCGGCTCCAGGGAAACGTCCCCTTCCGGCTCCAGGAGTATGAGAGCTTCTCCACTATTCTGGTGGATGGTCGTCTGGACCGAGAGCAAAAGGACACGTACAACCTGACCATCCAGGCGGAGGACAGCGGCGTGCCGCCCCTGCGAGCCTCCAAGTCGCTGGTTGTCAAAGTGGCGGACGAAAACGACAACCCGCCGCACTTCCTCAAACCGCACTACCAGGAGATGGTTATGGAGAACAACCTACCCGGTTCTTGCCTCCTAGCCGTCTCGGCGGAAGACCCCGACCTGGGCATGAACGGAACGGTGTCGTACTCCATAGTTCCGGGTGAGATCAAGCACATGGACGTCAACACCTACGTGAGCATCAACCCGTCAGGCCGTATTTACTCCATGAGGTCCTTTGACCACGAGTACACCAGGACGTTCGACTTCAAAGTCCTGGCCCGAGACAACGGCAACCCGTCCTTGTCCAGCAACGCCACCGTCCGAATCGTGGTCCTGGACGTCAACGACAACACCCCCGTCATGACCAGTCCGCCCCTGGTGAACGGCACCGCCGAGGTTTCCATCCCCAGGAACGCCGGCGCCGGATACATGGTGACCCAGGTCAAGGCGGACGACTACGACGAAGGCGAGAACGGCCGGCTCACCTACACCATCTCTGAGGGCGACCGGGCCTTCTTCGAGATCGACCAAGTCAACGGGGAGGTGCACTCTACCCGCATGTTCAGCGAGAACTCCAAATCCACCTTCGAGATCACGGTGGTGGCCCGGGATCACGGCAAACCCTCTCTCTCTGCCTCGGCCTATATTGTGGTGTACCTGTCTCCGGACCTGAACGCGCAGGAGTCGATCGGACCCGTCAACCTCTCCCTCATCTTCATCATTGCTCTGGGCTCCATCGCCGCTATCCTCTTTGTCACCATGATCTTCGTGGCGGTGAAGTGCAAGAGGGACAACAAGGAAATCCGGACCTACAACTGCAGGTACTGACCCACTTTTGCAATTCTTTGTGTCAATTCTCGCCGCAGATTCGTAGTTCTAGGCTCCTTTTGAAATGGAATTAGCCCAACTGAAGAGCATTGTTGCCTTTGATTGACTGATTTAATCCTTCCTTTGTGACCAATTGGCTCCTAAGTATGAGTGTCATGTTCAATTTGTGGGTGTGTTGCCGGACAATTAAGGCACCACTGCTTCGGCGACACTCGCAGACGTTTCTTATTTAACCGTGGCTGATTGCTCATTATTAACTTTAATCTTCCGCCATTACGAGCGCTGTAGCGGGGGTTTATATTTGGCGTCCGTCTTTGAGAGCGTAAACAGGTCACAAAACACTTCCGGACCTGTTTGAGACCAGCTTAAAAATAGAAACCACTCCAATCCCGGCATTCGTTTTTCCCCGGAAATGGCTCGTCGTTACTTTTTTTGCGCGTCGAAGGCTCTGTTTTTGTTCATCAATCTGCAATCAGGCCCGGTGCCACATTAACATTATACATTTACATATAGATTGGATTCGAGACTTCACCTGAAGCCATAATCATATTTCGCTTGGAATATTATCGGAAGTCAAGTTTGGATGTTTTTTCCGTCATCGCTTTAATTTTTACCATGCGAATTTCATTTAACGCAATTGCTGGCCACAACATTGGTTAAACGTTTACATAATAGAGTTAAATAATGCTCAACTTTTAATACTGCCGCAAAATTATTATTTTTTTATGTGATAGACATCACAAAGTGGTTCCTAATGTTGTGGCTATTGAGTGCAAGGTCATTCTAGTACAGTGGTTGCAAACTCATTTTACTACGGACCATCGCAGCTAGGGTCTGGGTGAAGTTGAGCCGTGTCGGGTTTTCCACAAGAAAAGCAAAGATAAAAGCAAAGTTCCAAAATAAAATTTGTACTCCACAAAATAAGACCTAAAAACACAAAGAATTACTTAGAAAATAATCAATCCATAATATATAAATAATGCAGCAAATAATAAAGAGATAAAGGGTGTATTATTTGACCAATATATATCACAGTTTCGTGTGGTCCAACCAAAAACGAGTGCTAAAAAGTGTCATGAACCAGAACAGGATCAGGACCCAAACGCGTGATGTTTCTCACGCAAGCCTTTTATTTTATGGGAAATGGGGAGTCATGCACGTTAGGCAGCAGTCTGGTGTGAAACGATAGGAAGCCAGAGGCCGCCGAGATCGATACAATTGCCCGAGTTGATATCGGACAGATGGGGTTGATACCGGACAGGACGGGACTGACAGGATTGATAATGAAACAGGATATCGAAATTAAACAGGACAAACTAGACGGGAACAAAAACTGGAGAGAATAAAAGAAAGGACAAAAATAGACGGGAACAAAACTGGAAACCGATATTAAACAGGACAAAAATTAACGGGGACAATACCAGACAGGAAATACCAACAGGAAACAGAACCGAGTCAAAACCCTTGTCCTGCAGGACAAAGGTTCGTTGACAGACTGACAGAGGGTGAGTGAGAGTACTGAGCTTAAATAGAAGGGAAGCCAATCTGTCAATGAGCCGCAGCTGGCGCCAATTGGGCGCCATGGCAACCGTGGCAAAAAAGCACAATAATGAAGAGAAACTATGGAGACTCAAAGTAAGGTTTATCCTGTTTTAATATTAGACAATTGCAAAGAATAGTTTCCAAAATTGCCAGTTCCTTGTTTTGAATCACTGCTGTTTGTCATTTTAACTATTAATCGGCCAATTATATTGGTATTCTTTGATACCCACACCCTTAAAGAATGATTCGCTTCCTAACCTTAAAGATTTAATTAAAAAAACAGGCCTCGGATGAGGGCTTTAGGACGGGATGGAATTCTCTTATCTGAAAGCCCTTCTTCCCGGATCTCCTTGCAAGTTGAAAATCCATTGAACTTGAGTGTCTACTTAAAAGTAACACCACCCTTCCACAACATTGTTGGTACACTTAAAAGCAAAATGGCCGACAATGATGTCAACTCCCTACAGGTGAGCATCATGTAAAATAAATATGAGTAATTAAGTAATGCACGTTGATATGATGGCTTATCAAATCAATATTTTGCTTTAAACTTTCATGAATTGGCGGGGCCCTAATCTATCCATGGCAGCACGGCGGCGCAGTGGTTAGCGCATGTGCGGCACAGTTCATGTCTTGGGAACCTCCTGCGTGGGCTCAAATCCAGCTCCAGACTTGCTGTGCGGAGTTTGTATGTTCTCCCCTTTCTGCGTGGGTTTCCTCCGGGCACTCCGGTTTCCTCCCACATTCCAAAAACATGCATTTCAGGTGAATTGGCCGGTCCAAATTGTCCCTAGGTGTGAATGAGCGAGTGAGTTGTCTGTCCCTGTGTGCCCTGCTATTGGCTGGCAACCAGTTCAGGGTGTCCCCTGCCCACTGCCAGACGATTGCTAGGATGGGCTCCAGCACCCCCGCGACCCTACTGAGAATAAGCGGTGTAGCTAATGAGATGAGATGAGATAAGATAATCTATCCATCTTGCGGGCTGAAATCGGGCCTCTGGCTACAGGTTTGGGACCCCTGTTCTTGTGAATTCAGGAATGGGGGCTAAATCAAACCCCTTTCCAAGCATCTCTAAAGATTTCCTAATAGAAACATACAGGTGTTGAATTACTGTTCAAACGCTGAATTCCAAGACTTGAAGAACTCCCTCCCCTTCAATTTCCACAGTGGAATTGAGGGCGGTAGCTCTTTTCAAGATGCAATCTGAGAGAAAAATGAAAGCCAGGGGAGGGAAAAGAAAAACAATGCTTCTTGTTGAAGCGTTGGGAGGATTAGCGCTACAGCCTTTGAAAAGAGACCGAGGTCAGCGTGGGTGAAAATCACAGATATCTTGAACGGAACTCGTAATGTAAACCACACCGTCCGAGCAGCAATGACTTTAAAGTCGGTGGGTACATTTTGTTAGAATGTCGGGATTACTGATGAGATTCACCTGTGCCCGCTCATTTAGCGCCAACCGCCGCGGGTTCTGATTGGCTCCCTGTCACTTTTTAAACCCAGTCCTGTCAATCCCCTGTTGTCAGTCAGTCTGCAAACCTCGGTGTTTACTAGGCAAGCCTTTTTCGACCCTGACTCCCACCTGTCCCGTTTTTGCTCTCGTATGTCTCCGGCTACTACCTATTTTGATCCTGTCTGCTCTCCCGTCCCGGCTTACGACCTCTTTTTGTCCCCGACTACGTCTACTCTCCCGTTCTGTCTTACGACTCGTTTCCGACCACGTTTTGCTCTCCCAGTCCCGGCTACCGACCCGTTTTTCCTTCCCTGACACCGCCATCGCTCGCTACGGAAGATCCACTTCCGTATTCGGATCACAATCCGATTACGAGAGCGATTTGCTTCCCGCCTCCAGCGAACACCTGATCATGGGCGCAGCCCTTTCCCTTTTCTTCAATAAAACTGGCGGCAAACGTCACGCAAGTGGGTCCTGCTTCCGTTCCGGTAGTAAAACATGAGGACAACTATTTAATGTAGACCTATTTTTTTCTCATTTGCATTTATGAAAAAAAGTCATGCAGATATGTTTTAAAATACTCATAATTGATGCAAAGTAGTACATTACCTCCCTGATTTTAAAGAGACAGCCTCCTAGTGGTAAAAAAAAGAACTTCGTTGATTAAACATTTATTAGAATAGGCAAAAATACAGGTTATGTAAACAGGCATTTTTAAAATTTGCTTGCGGGTCGAGAAATTTGTATTTATTTGTCCTAAAATTAGAGCGAGCTGACATGATTGTCCACCATTTTGTTGCTACGGGTACCCAAAAACTTCAAAAAGGCTGGGTAAAATAATTTAAAGTAAGATAGTGTCTTTCGGTCACTTAATGCCTCTGTAGTTGGTATTCTCCCTTGTGCTTTGTAGCGCTCCTTTTCGGTTACACTACACCATACAGACATGTTTAATGGTCAAATAGTACACACTGTACTTTTAAGTACTGAATCTGATAATGCTTGGTTGGTTGGATTCCTTTATTACTACGGTCATAGGAGCACCACTTCCTGTGGTGTGTCTTGGGCAAGTACAGCCTGGTGGCGCCTATTCTTCACCAAGTCTCAGACCGAGGAACTGTGCTAACCATTGCATTAAGGAAATTGAAAATACTCAAAATCTAATTAGACTAGATTAGAACGGCTGTTCCTTTTTTCCTGCAGCAAATTTGATGAATCTGTCGATTAAAAAAATTAAATACATAAAAATGTAACCAGCTTTTTGATTAGTTTTTTTGTCTTTTTAAATAAACAATTGCATTTAAATCTATATTAATTATGATAATTAGAGGTAGTCTAAATTGAAGATTTTTAATATCACATTTTTTCAACCTACCCTATTGAGTAGTCATTCATGTAGACACAAGTACTAATACCATAATTGTAATATATATATAACATATATATATAAAAATATGTGTATGATGAGTCCAACAGTGCCACCTGCTGGTATGGGGTAAAGTTTGGTTTTGGCTTTTGACATGTGACCGGAAGGCGGGGTTTGTTGGCAGTCTACAACGAGCTGCCAACGGTAATACACGATCTTTTGGTGCTCCGCAAAAAAAGTTAATTTTAAACATTCAAACCACAGCTGACAAATCTCTTAACATGCACAGTAATGTGATTGATGTTGGCGAGCTGTTTGGATTTATTTTCGTTTTGTTTCTGTCGCCTTTTATGTTAGTTTTGCCAGACGTTGCATATTGTGCTAAAATGGTAATTCCCCTTATAGAGATCAAAGAGATCAAAGCCAGCAAAGAAGCTTACCACGTGTTGTGACTGTATCATTTGCAGGACACTTACCAAGAACTATACAACTTATTTCAGCAGGAATTTCAATAAAACCAAAGTTATTATTACACCCGTTACATATATTTAATATATATATGATCTATGGATTTTAAAGCACTTATTTGAATTCTTTACAATAAACTTAATGGAAAATTATTAGTCCTGTAATTAATATTTCTTGGTCTGTAGTCCGTACAGCCCTTTGAGACTTCTTGTGATTAAGGGCTTTACAAATAAATTTGACTTGACCCAAAGGGATATTGGGGACGAGGTGGCACCGAACACAACAATTTTTGGTTAGTAGTACCCATTAGATATGCATCCATCCAGTATCTGCACCGCTTATCCTTAGTAGGGTCTCGGGGGTGCTGGAGCGCATCCCAGCTGTTTTCAGGCAATTGGCAGGGGAGACCCTGAACTGGTTGCCAGCCAATCGCAGGGTACATAGAGACAGATAATTCACTCGCTCATTCACACCTAGGGACAATTTGGACCGGCCAATTAACTTGACATGCTTGTTTTTGAATGTGGAGGAAACAGGAGTGCCCGGAGTAAACCCACGCTAACCACTGCAACACCGTGCTGCCCCCCATTAGATATTATTTTCACAATTTTCCTATTTTTGTATGGTGTGCCATAGTAAAAACCGGCATCTTGCTCATGGATCGTAGTATGCCTAGCCCTGCCTTAAAGAAAAAATGTGTAATATTCAGCGCCTCCTAGTGGGAAAAAATGCATTCATTAAAAAGAAATTGTGGAGGAATAGAATCATCCCTGAAGACCCCCAGCCCTCCACATAAGGCCCACTTATTATGCCATTAATTTGTCAGTTTGGCCCCCCAAGCTAAAATGACTTTGACACCCCTGCTTTAAAGAAAAGTGCATATGCCAAAGAAGCTTTTCCTTAGCATTTCATTAAAAAATATGCATTTTCCGATTTCTGTAGTTTAGAATCTTACTGGTGTGGTGCAGTACAGACGCTGCCCTACTTATTTACGAGAATTTGTCCGTAAGTTGCTTTAGTCCTTTATTTTTTATGTTTAAGGTTAATATAAGTATATTTAAGGGTTTTATCAATCTGTATTGTTTTGTACTAAAAAAATAAAGATTTCATAAAATGATAATTAAAATAAAATAATAAAGTTAAGTTTAACTTACTTCTGGAAGATGGGCTTCAAGAGTTACGCGACTTCCGTGGTAGAAAGTGGCTGAAAAAAAAGCGATCCAACCATTTTCTCAACCGCATCAAGCTTTCTTATTCCACTTTTGTTTCAAAAGAAACAGCTCACCTCTTCTTTACACTTTACACTAGCCATACTGAAGGGATGCACGAGATATTAAACAATAAACATTTCAAAGTTCTTAGCGTGCCGGAGATGCAGTATTGAATGTCTACACATGAACTAGGAAGAGGAAGCGGATTTCTTCTTCGGGGTGGATGCTGGGTGAGCTCTCACAGCGCCACACGCCGGTAGTGGCGGAAAGAAGCACTACAGTATTGTCCTGTTCTCGGAAAAAGGTGCACACAATACAAAATCTAACTTACAGCAATACCCGGATCTTTTTCGAAATCCCGGGAAAAATGATCGTATCTACCGTTGCGTAAGTCTCATCTCATCTTATTAGCTGCACCGCTTATCCTCAGTAGGGTCGCGGGGGTGCTGGAGCTCATCCCAGCAATCATCGGGCAGTGGGCAGGGGACACCCTGAACTGGTTGCCAGCCAATCGCAGGGCACACAGGGACAGACAACTCGCTCGCTACGAATAGTCATAAATAGGGACGCGTCTGTACTCGTTTTCAGTTGCACTATGCAAATCAGGGACATCTAGTGGTCACTTTATACAGTGCACCTTTAAAAAGAAACAACACAATTATTATGTTCATTATACATTATTCCTGCTTTCCTTCGATGGAACAAGACACGAGTGCCGTTTTCCCTTTCGGAGTCGCTGAATATGAATGTGCAGCCCGGCGACTTCATTTTGCTACTTTCCTTGCTCGACAGTCAAACGAGTGTGGCTTTTATGCTTTGGATACGAGCGCATATGCCTTGTTGGAGCATTGTTGTTTGTTTGTGTGGTTTTTTGGCACGTTTGCATATCGTCTGGCTGTTTGTGAGCATGCAAATCGAAAGAGAATTAAAAAAGAGGTTCTGTTGCAGCCTCTGGGTGGGGAGTCTTTTATGTCAGGCTTGCTACCCATGGACTTGAGCGTTTTGCCTTTATTTTGAAATTCTAGGTACATACATCGTCCTATTTAGGGTTCGAAACATGCGACCAGTTTTGGTTAAAGAGGCCAAGTACATGTAGGGCATCAGTCCTCCTGTATTATAAATCTATTAGATAGAGATAGATGGATAGATACTTTATTCATTCCCGCAGGGAAATTCACACTTCCTTGTGTTGAAAAATAAAATAAGAGATATGGAATACAAAAATACCAAATATAACGTGTTGATATAGAGTAAATAGTGCTACGGAAAATACACACTGTAATAAAAATAGGCTAATATGCAAATGTAGGGGGTGGGGGTTAATTTGGGCTTTTACTCCCCCGGGTGGAGTTAAAGAGCCTCATGGCATGAGGAAGAAATGATCTCCTCAGTGTGTCCGTGGAACAAGACTGTGACAGCAGTCTGTCGCTGAAGCTGCTCTTCTGTTTTTCATATTATATCGTCAGTATCATTTAAAAGAAAATTATCTCAATTTTTATCAGTTTTCTTGCAGTTATGGGATATTTGTTTTTACGACAGAATACCCTCATTTCCGGTAGGTAATTTTACACAAATTGACTTAATTTACATTGTAAACATTCCATAAAGGAAAAAACTAAATTAGTTTAGCAATGATATAAAAAATACTGTATTTTCAAATAATGTAACCATAATAAAATATTCTGTGGAGTAATCTGTTTTAACCAGTACTAGTATTCTTATTGCCTATTTTTGAGATTGCTTAGTGCCAAAAATAATAACTCATTTTAAGTATCGATTTTCTCATTTCACAACCTCTAAACATGATTTTCTACTCTGTAAATGGAAGATATAGTTAGCAAAATTCTTTAATATGTCAGAAAAATAGTATTTTCTATTTTTTTTTACAGGTCTTCATATTTATTTGTATTTTTTTATGTGCGTTTGTATTATTTTTGTCGTCATTTATAATTACTGAAGAGAAAATGTTATACTATGGCAAATGCATATGCAATATCCTCTATTTTTATATTTGATTTAGTTTATTCAGTCCGTTTTTTTTTAGTTTATAACCGTTTGCATTCGTTTTGTAGATATTTGGATTTATTTCTGGTTTATATGTCTTATTTTGATTAAAACATAATTAATATTTACTTATTTTGGTTCAAAATATTTGATATGGCAAATGACACTTGAAATTAATATGTTTCGATAGTTTTATATATTTTTTGCATCATTTTTATATCAATCTTTTAGTATTTTTTACTTATTTTAGTTAAAAATTTGAATATGTCAAACCACACTTACATTTCTTATTCATATTTTAGATTTTTTAATAATTTTTTAAAGTGTGTTATTTATATTAGTACAATTTATTTAATTTATATTCATTTCCAGTT
Source organism: Urocampus carinirostris (assembly GCF_059441175.1). NCBI lineage: Eukaryota > Metazoa > Chordata > Actinopteri > Syngnathiformes > Syngnathidae > Urocampus > Urocampus carinirostris. The sequence continues at coordinate 35,796,272 of NC_142357.1, read as the reverse complement.
CATTTATTGTCAAAACGTATTTGTATTTATTTTATTTTGCAAAAAAATTATATATGGAAAACGCTACATTAACTACATTATAAATAATTGTATTTTTTTATTGTAGTGTATTTATTTGTTATTTAAATGGTGTTATTTTAGTAAAGAAGTCATTTTTACTTATTATTTTAGAATAAAAAATACATAAATGACTTAATGGTATAACATCTACTACAAAGGAATATTAATCATTAAAAGGGGAGCAAAATAATTTTGATTAGGTACAAAAAAATAAGTTATGTTGGGGGAAAATAGACTAAAAAGACAAGTGATCAGCTTTTTTTCAGTGTAGGAAAAAGAGAAGTATGAGCTTTTTTTTTGTTGATTTCAATTCTTCAGTACCCCCATTTGAGAAGCTCTGCTCTTCGACATACGAGTCCAACCTATTTTTCGGTTCTCGTTCGAGGAAGCTCGCACGTATTTGACTTTGCATATCACCGAAAACCGAGATCACCGCTTTATTGAGTCTGTTCAGTTTCTTCTACTTGCGCAGGGTGGCCGAGTACTCGTACGGCAACCAGAAGAAGTCCAGCAAGAAGAAGAAGCTGAGCAAGAACGACATCCGCTTGGTTCCTCGAGATGTCGAGGAAACGGACAAAATGAACGTGGTGAGTTGCTCCTCGCTCACCTCCTCGCTCAACTACTTCGACTACCACCAGCAGAGCTTGCCGCTGGGCTGCCGGCGCTCGGAGAGCACCTTCCTAAACGTGGAGAACCAGAACTCGCGCAATACCGCGCCCAACCACGCTTATCAGCATCCCTTCAACGGGCAAGCGCACCAGCAGCCGGACCTCATCATCAACGGCATGCCGCTGCCTGAGGTGAGAAAACGTGCACGGTAGTCGCGGAGGATGGCGGATAGGGAAGAATAGCCCAAATGTTTGTTATACGTGCACGGAAATTGGATTTTGGACCGTACCTCTTTACATGGCTGGTGGTAAAAATTAACGGGACCCAATTTTTGTGTCCATGATCTCAGACCTCTTGGCAGTGTTGAGCTTGTTACCAAAAACAGTTATTTACATTCACATCATTTAAAATGTACCTCAGTTACCTCCTACCCAAAAGTAGTGCATTACACCAATGTTCCCTGTAATTTTCCACGGGTCTGAGCGTTCACACAAAGTCGGTGAGCAACGCTTGAAACAACAGTGAGTAACGGCAATCCCAAGTGTGGCAACTAAATCATTCTCAAACATGTCCAAAACTTTTGCTGAGTTTCCGGCATGTAAAATTATTTTTCACTTTTGAGTGAATTGACTCATGTACGATTGCAAAGGTTGCAAGACCTACAAACGTCATTTGTTTTTACAATTCTTTCACAAGATTTCCATTTCTTTTATTCCTGGTATCTTTTGTCGCACAATACTAACATTTTTGGGGGCTTATTTAGTCGGTTGCACCATACAGAACTGTATTTAATTACACTTTTTAGTGGAAGTACAATGTTGGCAACAAGATTCACTTGATATAATTGGAAATTATTTGAATGCAACACAAACTTTTTCCTCTTTTCCCCTGTTTTTTTCTCCTTTTTTTTTAAATTCCTTTTTAAAAATATCTCATTTTTTCTTTGCTGTTACTTTTTTCTTACTTTTTTGTTCTCTAATACCTTTTTCCCTTTATTTGCTTCTTTCTTGTCTTCTGGCTTTTTTTTCTGAATTTTTCCTGCTCTTTCTCTTTTTTCCCTTTTTGTTTTGTTTTTTACTCAGCTTTTCACTACTTGTTCCCCCCCCCCTTCCTTTAAGTCATTTTGTGCACAATTTTACATAATATTTGGTCGTGTAGGGATTAAAGAAGCGAAAACAACCTGAAGAGCCATTTGGGACCCGAAAAAGCCGGTTCTTTTTAATGAGCCGAGCCGAAGAAGCCGGTTCTGGTAAAACTCTACTGACTTTACTCAACTTCGTACTACTTCGACATTGACTTCAAAATACCGCATTTAGAACACAAAGTCAGGGGAACCGTTTAATTTTTTACCTTCATGCACTGTAACTTTGACTTAATAAGCAATTTCAAGCCCTCATTTTTGTGGGCCGGCTAGATTTTCTTGTGCGTGGAAGAGCTCTGGGTAGTGCGCAATTGCGCATACACGCAGCTTAGAGGGAACATTGCATTACTGCTCGCACATTCTCAGCGCACAAGAAAATCTAGCCAGCGCACAAAAATGAGGGCTCAAAATTACAAATTAAGAAGCGACTTAAGTCAAAGTTACAGTGCATGAAGGTAAAAATACACAGGTTCCCCTGACGCTGTGTACTAAATGCGGTATTTTGAAGTCGAGTCGAAGGAGAACGAAGTTGAGTAAAGTTAGTAGAGTTTGTCGGGGAACCGGCTTCTTCGGCTCGGCTCACTAAAAGGAACCGGCTCTTTCAGGTCCTAAACGGCTCTTCGGGTTGTTTTTTCTTCTTTAATCCCAACATGACCAAATATTATGTAAAAATTATGCACAAAATGACTTAAAGGAAGGGGGTAATAGAACAAAAAAGAAAAAAATACCAAAATGAAAAAGTAGTGAAAAGCTTAGAAAAAAAGAAACAAAAGGAAGAAAAAAAAGAAGGAAAAATTCAGAAAAAAGCCAGAAAAAAGAAAAGAAAGAAATGTAGGGAAAAAAGTAAATGGAGAACAAAAGGAAAAAGTAACAGCTCGGAAAAAATATACACAATGAGATTTTTTTTAAAGGAATTTAAAAAAAGTAGAAAAAAAACACGGAAAAAAGAAGAAAAAGTGTGTGTTGCATTCAAATAATTTCCAATTATATCAAGTGAATCTTGTTGCCAACATTGTACCTCCACTAAAAAATGTGATTAAGTACAGTTCTGTATCTTACAACCGACTAAATAAGCCCCCAAAAATGTTAATATTATGCGACAAAATATATCAGGAAATAAATAGAAATGGATATCTTGTGAAAGAATTGTAAGAACAAATGACGTTTGTAGGCTGTACAACCTTTGCAATAGTACATGAGTCGATTCATTCAAAAGAGAAAAATAATTTTGCATTGCCGGAAACTCAGCAAAATTTAACTTGTTGTAAGTTTTGGACATGTTTGATAATGACTTAGTTGCCACACTTGGGATTGCTGTTGCTCACTGTTGTTTCAAGCGCTGCTCACCGACTTTGTGTGAACGCTCAGACCCGTGGAAAATTACAGGGAACATTGGTTGTTTGGTTATTTATTTATACATGTACTTTTACATATAGTGAAACAGGTCCTCCATAAACAATCCCCGATCCCAATCCGACTATTCCCTGCACGTAAAGCGCGTTTTGACTTAAAAACCCCACATGTTGTTTTTCCGCTTCCCTCATCACCAAATTGTGTTAAAGATCTGCCCGATAGCCGTTCGAGCGGTACCGCGAGATGCTGCTTGACACATTTCGACATTTTCCAGTTGCGCTGATATTTAGCGCTCCATCACGGCGAGGACGACGCTGTCATATGAAATGTCCGCCCGTCACTGATGGAAGGTTAAGCTATTTGAAATGGCGTCTGTGACCGTTTGCCAGTACATCCGTGTGAAACCTTCAAGGCGTTTTATTTTGAAGTTGACCCCAGGCCGAAAGCATTTTCACCAGGAAAAACCTGAAAGGAACGACCGGCTCTCCTTTTTTCATACGTGTTCTTTCGAGGGGCGATGACGTATCGATCCGCCCAATCAGCTCCACCACGTGTGATTTCAGGTAGAGGCGGAAAGAATAATCATGGGCTTAAATTGCCTGCCCGCCGTTCATTTGGTGGAGCGGGCGTGCAGAGCGAGTGCGTGGTTGCCGGGTGCAGCCAGCCATTGAATTCTCCTGACATAGCGCAAGCAGAGCACACGAGCTCTGATGAGGAAAAAAGGGTTTGAGCTGTCGGCCTATGCAGAAGCAGCTGATCTTTATTTCATCGATTTTCTCTTCGTATTAAAAGCTTCGTTGGTTTCCTTGTGCAACACGGCTCTTTGTCGTCATGACCCACTTCTTCTTCCACAACAGTTCTGTGAGCGATTGTGAATATCAGGGTTGGGTAGGGTTACTTTAACTGGATTACTTTCAATGACTTTTGGATGACTCCAATACCAAATATGCTAATAAAAGACAAAAGAAACTAAATAGGAATCAAATGATGACTCACAACACGTGGTAAGCTTTCTCTCCTGGCTTTGATCTCTTTGATCTCTGGCAAAACTAACATAAAATGCGACAGAAACAAAATTAAAATAAATCCAAACAGCTTGCCAACATCATCAACTTCCAGCCTAGAGAAATGTTCTTGTAAGATAATAGCTTAGCGCGCACACCGACATATAAACGGGGAGAAATTTCGACATGTTGTTTAGCGTGGGGCAACAAACGGATTAAAAACAACATCCTTTTGTTGGATTTTTGGAGTTAAGAAATGTGTCACAGCGCATTTAGTCATAATTGTTAGGGTTCTTGATTGATACATTTTTTTATTGTTTCTGTCATTGTTTTCTCCTCCACCTATTTAGTTGTAATTAATGGACCTCATGATTTTTCATTTACCTTATTTACCCGCATATGATGCCATCTTATCGCATTATGACTCATTATGATGTGCAGCAAAAGTCAATGAAACACACTAAATCGCAGTCAAATGAGATGTTTTCCCTCGCAATCACAATCAGGACAGCGCTGTTGACTAAATAGATGAGGACCAGGGTTGGGTAGGGTTACTTTAACTGGATTACTTTCAATGACTTTTGGATGACTCCCATACCAAATATGCTAATAAAAGACAAAAGAAACTAAATAGGAATAAAATGATGACTCACAACACGTGGTAAGCTTTCTCTCCTGGCTTTGATCTCTTTGATCTCCGGCAAAACGAACATCAAATGCGACAGAAACAAAATGAAAATAAATCCAAACAGCTTGCCAACATCATCAACTTCCAGCCTAGAGAAATGTTCTGGTAAGATAACAGCTTAGCGCGCACACCGACATATAAACAGGGACAAATTTCGACATGTTGTTTAGCGTGGGGCAACAAACGGATTAAAAACAACATCCTTTTGTTGGATTTTTGGAGTTAAGAAATGTGTCACAGCGCATTTAGTCATAATTGTTAGGGTTCTTGATTGATACATTTTTTTATTGTTTCTGTCATTGTTTTCTCCTCCACCTATTTAGTTTTAATTAATGGACCTCATGATTTTTCATTTACCTTATTTACCCGCATATGATCCCATCTTATCGCATTATGACTCATTATGATGTGCAGCAAAAGTCAATGAAACACACTAAATCGCAGTCAAATGAAATGTTTTCTCGCGCAATCACAATCAGGACAGCGCTGTTGACTAAATAGATGAGGACCAGGGTTGGGTAGGGTTACTTTAACTGGATTACTTTCAATTACTTTTGGATTACTCCAATACCAAATATGCTAATAAAAGACAAAGGAAACTAAATATGAATAAAATGATGACTCACAACACGTGGTAAGCTTTCTCTCCTGGTTTTGATCTCCGGCAAAACTAACATAAAATGCGACAGAAACAAAATGAAAATAAATCCAAACAGCTTGCCAACATCATTTTTGCCGTTCCATGTATTCCGTTATCCCCAAACCTGCACACAATTGAGTAATTTTATTGACATTTAGTTTCTTTTGTCTTTTATTAGCATATTTGGAATTGGAGTAATCCAAAAGTAATTGAAAGTAATCCAGTTAAAGTAACCCTACCCAACCCTGGTGAATATCAACCGTTGTCTTCCGACGTTGTTTTGTGAAAACACTCCGGAAAAGGTCCCGGGTCTGCATAATGGAAGTTCATACATTTAAAGTTTAGTAGACACTCAAAATAAGGCGAGAAGACATCAAATGTCAGCCCAAACGTCAGATAAGCAATTCCGACCTCTTCTAAAAGCCCTCCCTTGAGGCTGCTTTTATAAAATTATCTAGGTTTCAAAAAACGGGGCTGTACAAATACATGTGACATGGCTTGACTTGACAGTGCATAATAGTTAAACAGCAAATTGTGCAGGTGTCCGATATCAAAAACAGAATAAATCAGTAGCCCATGAGTGCCAAAATGCATTAAATAAAACAACATAAATAACATAACATACAATAGAACCCCAGGATACGACATTAATATGTTCAGAAGGGAATTTGCCATATAGCGGGAGATTAAAACATAATAATTAAATCTGAACCCCGGGTACCCCAGACCTAAACATTAAAATGACAACGTACTACTGTATATAGTAAGCATTACTTTCATTTACATGATCAAATGGCATTATAAATAAATATGCATTTAAAGGAAAATAGATGTTCTTGACCTTTGCTGTCATGTGTTTTGGGCTAGTCCAGTAGAGTAGCGGGTGGATGCAGAAGGGGATGACTGGTAGCAACGGTCGTTTAAAATGAAACTAGTTCATCAGAAGCTTTGTTTCCTTGCTTATCCCAGCTTTGCTTCCCCACTTAGCATCCCTGGAGGCCTTGGGACCCTTATTGAATAACTTAGCAAGGGTAGCAATTATGGTGAAATTTCTCATATTTACTGATAATCACCTTCTTCGTTTCTTTTGTTATCATGTTTTTGCTTCTTCTTTTAGCATCACTGCAAGCATTTGGAACCATATAGAATAAACAGAATACAAAGAATACAAAAAAACCATGAGATTCTGACCTGAATGAAAGAGAGAGGAAGGCATAATGGGAATTAGTTCCGCCCAAAAAATATCGGCATATTAATTATGTCTGACACAAGCCAACCACAGAAAAACATCTGGACAGCCATGTTGTTAATTATACACTTTTTAGTGAATCTATTCTTAAGAATATATATATTTTTCAATTTATTAACTCTTGACACTTTCGAGCTTCCATACCGCACGGCCTACCGGGCAAGGTTTATTGATGGCTCCAATCTCTATTTGACATTCATAGAGAGGAAGGTGGGGTGTTAAGGGTCTTAGCACAAGAAGCACGGAATGGAAATTGATGTATCGAGCAGATGATCCAGAGATGTTCAGGCACCTATGGATCCGGAGAGGTCAATGAGACCTACTTTCAGGTTGGCTGATTTACCGTCTAACTCGGTTCTGACGCAGCTCTTGAAGAAGATAGGGAATCCGAAATGAGACTTGCGGCTGTTTGGTGGTTTGGTTGCAGGCATTAACCGGATTGGAAACGGAATATTGGATTTCTGGAGAAAAACTACGTATGTATGGTGTTTGTGAATATTCCTATTACGAGGGTGAAACTTGAGCGACGTGTTTACGCATTTCATTTTTTGTATTAATTCAAGGATGATTTCTTTCATGTCTCTTATCAAATTCAACAAAGTACCATGCTTATTTGCTTTTGCTTTAAAAGTAAGCTCCATTGCTGCAATAGGTGTGTTCGTACATGGCGAGCCCAGAGCATAGATGTACACTATATATGGATGGATACAACTGTGGGGAAAGGAAATAAAATGGAAATGTTATGGGAGGAATCAATCAGCAAACATTAGGCTTTTTTTTAACAAGTACGCCGCAGTTTGTTTGCATCATCTAGCCCTGTACTACACAGTTCTTAAGGTCATAGGTGAACAGATTCCTTGACGTGTACTACGTTAGGGTATATTAGAGATGGATGGGTGGATAATTTCTTAGATAGGTAGAAAGATGGTTCCATAGATAGATTGATGGCGGCTATAACTCAAAAACCGGATTGGTGTTTGGCCACTGAATCGTTGAAGTACTGACATTTTTTCCTACCATAAATCATGATCATGATCAAAGCCAGGAGAGAAAGCCTACCACGTGTTGTGAGTCATCATTTTATTCTTATTTAGTTTATTTTGTCTTTTATTAGCATATTTGGTATTGGAGTAATCCAGAAGTAATTGAAAGTAATCCAGTTAAAGTAACCCTACCCAACCCTGATTGTCATTGTTACAAAATGGGTTGAACATATTGTAACAACGAAATTGGACATGGCACTCCAGTATCACATTTAACAGTGAGGAAACAGAGAAAATAAAGGAACAAACAAAGTATAAAAAAGTTAACTCTCAATTAAAGGATAAAAATGTGTTCATCATAAACTTTGAACACCCACACCACAACATAGACTTGGTTTGAATGACTCAATAGTAATAATAATAGTAATAGTAACTGTGTCCAGAACCAGAACTGGATAAGGACCCAAACGCGTGGTGTTTCTCACACAAGCATATTATTTTACAGGAAATGGGGAGTCATGCACGTTAGGCAGCAGTCTGGCGAGAAATGATAGGAAGCCAGAGGAGAGATCGATACTAATCGCCCGAGTAGATATCGGACAGATGGAGTCTATACCGGACAGGATGGGACAGACAGGATAGATAATGAAACAGGATATCGAAATAAAACAGGAGAAACTAGACGGGAACGAAAACTGGAGCGAATAATAAACAGGACGAATATAGATGGAACCAAACTGGAAATCGATATCAAACAGGACAAAATGAACGGGAACAATACCGGACAGGAAATACCACAGGAAACAGGACAGAGTCAGAAACCACGTCTTGCGGGGCAGAGGTTTGTTGACTGACTGACAAACGAAGAGAGAGCGCACTGAGCTAAAATAGACAGAAAGCCAATCTGTCAACGAGCCTGTTCAAACCATTTAATGTACTTTTTAGCAGCTGTTCGTTAGCAGACACTCAGTTTTCTTGTTTTTCCCAATCATATTTTTTCAACTTGATTTCTTTTCTCACTGTTTCTTCTTTTGTTTCCCCTTTATCACTAACTTCCGAAAGACTTGTTGTTATCGTGCCAAAAAGGACATAAAACGCATAAAGTCTTGATAAATTCTTAACATGTGTTGTCGTACTGACCGTGTCTCTTGAGGTGATGCTAACTGATCAGGCTAGCGTAGCCAAGATGGCTGCTCATTACGAATACCGATTTTTTTTAATTTGATAGCCAAGATACAATATACTTTGTAGCCAGTATTGCTCTTCATAGAACCAAATTCTAGTTCCATTTCTTTTGAACTTAAAAAGGCCGTAAGAAAGCAAAATCAAAATCCTTCCTATTTAATCACACAGACTTTAATCGACGTCGTATTTTGGCAGTTCGTCATCAGAATCTAAACGAAAAACCTCCGTATTGGCTTGATAACGCTCGGAAACGGCCTTATGTTCTGTTAATGGCTCTCATCCGACAGTAACTCTAATCTTCATCCAATAAAAAAAAAAAAAAAAAAAGAACATCAGCCTGGCTGCCGAAGCATCCCTTCCTCTGTGTCTTAATCATTCAATAAAAGCACATTTGCTAGCGGATTAGCTCAGCCTTGATTCACCCTGGCTAATGAAAAAGTAAAGAGTTGGACAAATGAGCTTCGATTGATTGCGATAATCTTCTATGCAAAGCTCGGAGCCGCCTGCAGAACCGGTTCAGGGGCGCCAATGCCAGGTGTCTCGGCCCGTCTTGTCTCCGAGACATTTGATTGGCTGCTCTGCGGACGGGAACTGCTTAGCACGCAGCGTCCGTCTCCTGAAGTTGACAAGCGTCCCTTTGAGATGGCTAAGCCAAGCCCCCCGTGACTGGTAGATGCCTCGGAGACCGCATTTTAACCTCCGACCGCATTTCCCTCGCCGTCAGAAATGTCACCTTTGAATAAGGACGGCGCGTTTTGGTCATCTTTGATTTCGGAATGAGTGATACATAATACAGTGGACCTCCGGGATACGACATTATTCCGTTCTCAAGTGAGAATCGTAAAGTAAAATTGCAGTCATGTGGGTTAGAAACCTATGGTGAATCGTTTGGAATCCCCACTAATCCAGATAAAAACATAAAAATAACAAAGAAAGTTGTATCAACACAGCCCAAAAGATCACTAGCTGCTCTCTGCCCAGTCTAGAGGTCATTTCTGTCTTGCGATGCCGCAAGAGACCCATCAACATTGGTTACACCATTTTGACCTGTTGCCTTCTGGTAGGCGCTACAGGTCTCTTAAATCAAGGACTTAACAGACTCTGAGAGAGTCTCTTCCCCAGGGCTATAAACACCCTACTACGCTGTTGTACTATAATATAATAATACAGTAGATCCCCTTGATACAATTACAATTCTGAAGTAGGGATTGCAAATAAATTATGGTATAGCATGGGAGAGAAACTACAACATGAATCCGCTCTGAATTGGTAATCGCAAAGAGAAATTTCTGTATACTGAGAGATATAAACCTTTGGTAATTGGCTTTAAATCCCTGGTACCCCAGAAAAAAAATTATAAAACATATACAGTAGTATGTAGTAAGTGCTACTTATATGTGATAAACATGTATATGATTAAAATACATTTTAAATACATATGAAAGAAAAATCAAATTGATTTACTTTTGGTGAGAAGTGGTTAGAGCTGGTCAAGTGGAGTTCTGGGTGGATGCTGACTTGCAATGATTGTCACGCCCTTTGAAGATTTGCTTGTCTTAGTCGCCTCCATATTTTGCTATGGTCTATTGGTTCCTGCCATATTCCTTGGCAAGGTTAGTGATTTATATGCCTTCTTTATACTTATTGAAAATCATAATCCTTGTTACCATAGTCCTCATGTTTTCTCTTCGCTTTTTGGCATTACTGAAAGCCTTTGCAAATCAGTGATGAAATACTGTATTTTCTCTATTGTATTTATTCAAAGTCCTTAAAAAGCCTTCTAAACCTGGAGGAAAATAAAGAAAGGCATAGTGGGAGGGATTTCAGACACATCATTGGTATTCACATGATGCCCCGACGCAAACCATTAGCAGACCACCAGAAGAATAACATTTTATTTGATATCGACCAATAGCAGACAGGCATCCCAGCAATTCGTCATTTGCAGGACCAGAGTTATACGTTTTTGGACGAGCAAAATAATTAGTAATTTATATCGTATAGTGGGGGAAATGCCATTGAGAGGGGCTGAACAACATCTTATTCCACACTGTAAAGCAGGGGTCGGGGATGTTTTCGACCCAATGAGCTATAAAAGCAAACATTTTTGGATTTTATTTTTTTGTGGGGAGAGAGATAGAGAAACACACCATATATTTTTTGTTACTTGTGTTGAGGCTAACTTTGTAATATTTGTCCTAAATAATGGGTTCAAAACAAGGTGCAAGCAAAGTTCTTTGGGAGAAATGTCACAAAATACTGCAAACACGGAAAATAACTATTCACCTTCAATGCAGACGGCGCTGGGCAAAGGAGAAAGTGACTCCTGTTCTATCTATGTCTCCGCCTGCTCAGCCAATCAAATTGCTCTAGGTGCTTTGCTAGAGCTTCTGGGTAAAACGTTGGTTTTGGGTTAAATCTTGTCCTGTGAGTTTTCATCTTAAGTGTCTCAACAGTGGAGGTAAATTGTTAAGTGAGCTTCCATATGAATGATTATTTAGTCCTATTTTCGATCTGAGACATATGTACTCATGTTAAGAACCATTATCCCCTGCTGAATGAAACTAAATATGAATAAAGTTAGTAATTTTTGTGCAGGCTTGGAGAGTAACGGAATACATGGAACAGCAAAAATGATGTTGGCAAGCTGTTTGGATTTATTTTCATTTTGTTTCTGTCACATTTGATGTTAGTTTTGCCGGAGATCAAAGAGATCAAAGCCAGGAGAGAAAGCTTACCACGTGTTGTGAGTCATCATTTTATTCATATTTAGTTTCTTATGTCTTTTATTAGCGTACAGTGGGACCTCGGTACTTCGCGCTTCGAAGTTCGCGGGTTCAGAGCTTCGAGGGCCTAAAAAATAATAATAATAAAATATATATATATATATATATATATATATTTTTTTTTAAAGCATTTTTGAAGGGGCGTCGCTACTTCGTGGTTCCACGTTCGCGGACTCAGAGCTTCGCAGGTCTAAATAATAATTATAATAAAATAAAATAATTAAAAAAAAAAAGAAAAAGGGGCGCCGCTACTTCGCTAATTTTCACTTTTCGCTGGTGGTTTTGGTCCCCATTAACCGCGATAACCGAGGGATTACTGTATTTGGTATTGGAGTAATCCAAAAGTAATTGAAAGTAATCAAGTTAAAGTAATCCTACCCAACCCTGGGTATATGTGTAAGAAAATACAGTATCATGGAGAAATAATTCGTACTCTATGTTGTATGACAGGGGTCGGGAACCTATGGCTCGTGACCCATATATGGCTCTTTCTATGAATATCTATGGCTCAGAGACAAATTTGATTGCATGCAAAATTTCTCCATCTTGTTCGAAACTTGAATTGTTCATCCTATTCAGGTACACGCAAATCCAATCCAAAGCTAAGTGTCTGACGTTACTTCGCAGTATATATAGGGCACGTTTTTCACTACAATTTACAGTCAAGGTGTCACACAAAAAAGGGGGGAAAAAACTCGTTTTGGCTGTACAACGCTAAAGAATCCTTTATATAAAAGTTCACTATATAATCTGTGTTCAGTGTTCAGATACCTTATGATGAATCCACAGAACACACTGTAAATACGCCAAAACACCGGAAGAGAACTTAGTCTTTTGATTGGGTGAGTGGGAGGGTTGGGTGGAGCCATGCAAAACGCGCAAGCACTCCCTCCCATCTCTCGCCCTACGCCATCTGCGCCAAAAGTGAGCTCATCAGGCTCCCTATTTGCAGAATGTTGTGACGTTTTTACACAATAACTGCTTGTATCTGGTTTTGAAACCAATATGTATGAAAAAAAGGGTCAAAAGGAGTTTAACCGATCTTGAGTAATTGCAAGAAAGAGACAAGTTTAAAGTGGTATGTTTGTTGATTTTGGGACAGGGGCTCTGGCATTATTCTCTTTTCATATTTTTTATCAAATCATCAAAAATAAATGTGCTGAAGACTAAGCTTTTGTCTGGGGTGCGGGTTTAGCAATTTTGTAAATTTGTCTCATAATATATGGTGTGGCTCTTTCCCAAAATAAAATTAATATTTTTTGCTTTTATGGCTCTTTGAGTCAAAAAGGTTCCCGACCCCTGTTGTATGATAAAGAAAATACTGTAAAGAGGGGCAGAAAACGATCTAACTCCACCCTGTTAAGTGAAAACGTCACAAAACGGGGAAGCCGTATCCCGGGGGTCTACCGCAACTCCACTTACATTGTTTACATACGCCGGCCGATTCCGAAAGACACAAATCCATATTTAAACACAGACCAAGATAACAATGACAGGTCTCCCCGAAGGCCTCATAGCTGAGCTACCGAGCATTGTTTCCTCTCCGGTATAGCGTTGACGGTATATAATGCCCACCTACCCACCGCCGTCCATTGTTTTGAAGCACGTCAGCCGCCGTATATTTATTCGAGCAGCTCCGGATAAGAATACTCTCAGGAACATAAAACCATTTTCTACAGCTTAATTATACTTTATCACTCGCTCTGAGAGACAATTATACGGGAAAGGAATGGCCTTTGGCTACAAATGTTTTCTTTTTTTTTGAATATGTTAGAAGTCTTCTTACACCTGTGATTCGATGTAATGAGCACGTAGCAGGAAGATAAGTTATTCCTACTGTATTGATTCATCTCAGCCAGGTGTTTTTTTTTTTTTTTCCCGCTTTCCTATTTTGCCCTGGCAATTAATGAGGGAGGGTGACAAATGAAGCAGAAAGTAGGACTTCGCTAGCCAACTGATAATCAATATCGGTCTCACTCACCGTGCGGCATTCTATGCGATTTACGGCGCTTGTATTTTCATTTTAGAGGGAATTACGAGTCGTGCGTTATGGTTATTTGATTGGGGGATTTTGTTTTGGTAGAGGTAAGATTGGACCTAAACAATCCAACCCGAGTTATCAGATTTTATTTGTGGGGGATGGGCTTCTCTATTTATTGCATTTTTTTTTCTACTAATTGTCCACCCGTTATTGTTCTTTGTTTCTATTTCTTTGTGGCGCGCGGTGAAGGATCTGCGCAATCGATTCAGTCTCCTCTCGAGCAAAAGAAGGTTAGGGATTTGGGTTAGGGGAAAGGATTAGGGTTCGGGGAAGAGTTAGGGTTAGTATTAGGGGAAAATTTACTGTTACGCTTATATAATAAAAGAATAAAGATTAAAAATTGTGTTGCAAAAGAAGGGGACTGAATCCATTCTCCATAGCGTGACAGGTTCCCTTCTTCGACCCGTGTCTTCCTTTGGTCCTTCCTTCCTTTTCCATTTGCCCCTTCTTTCCATCATCCCGTCTTTCTGTCTTTCGTCTTCCCTGTCTTTCTTTCCCTCTTTCTTTTTTGAATTATTTCTTTTTTCTTTCTTTTTTCTTGCTTTCTCTTTCTCTTTCTTTCCTGCTTTCTCTCTCTCCCTCTTGCTTTCTCTCCTTCCTCCCTCACTTTTTTTCTTCCTCTCTGTTGCTTTCTCTTTGTTTCTTTCTTTGTTTCTATTTCTTAGTGGCGCACGGTGGAGGATCTGCGCAATTGATTCAGTCTCCTCTCGAGCCTAGCAACGTAGGCTGTGCTGCAAAGGAAGGTTAGGGTTATCGATTAGGGTTGGGGATTAGGGTTCGGGGAAAAATTTGTTTTAGTATTAGGGTAAAATTTACTGTTACGCTCTTATAATAAAAAAATAAAAAAATAAAAAAATAAAAATTGTGCTGCAAAAGAAGGGGACTGTATCCATTCTCCATAGCGTAACAGGTTTTATCTAATTCCCTTCCTCGTCCTGTGTCTTCCTTTGGTCTTTCCTTCCTTTTTCATTCACCCCTTCTTTTCATCTTTCTGTCTTTTCTGTCTTTCGTCTTCCCTGTCTTTCTTTCCCTCTTTCTTTTTTTGGTTCCTTTCTTTCTTTATTTTCTTGCTTTCTCTCCTTTTTTCTTGCTTTCTTTCTTGCTTTCTCTCCTTCTTTCTTGCTTTCTCTTTCTTTCTTGCTTTCTCTCTCTCCTTGTTGTCTTTCCTCCTTGCTTTCTCTCCTTCCTCCCTCACTTTCTTTCTTCCTCTCTGTTGTTTTCTTTTTGTTTCTTTCTTGCTTTCTTCCTTTTTTCACTCTATCATCTCTTGTCTTCCTTCCTTCCTTACCTTCTTGCTTCCTTCTGTCATCCCCCACTTCTATTTCTTATTTCCTACCTTCCTTCAATCCTCCCCCACCTTTATTTCTTATTTTTTTCCCTTATTTCCTTCTTTCTTTCCTTCCTTCCTTCCCCCAATTAGTGCCAATTCAGTTCACTGCAGTTTGTCCTTAGCAAAGGTCCACACCCTACCGCGTTCTATTTTTTTTTCCCTTTCTATAAAACTTGGCCTTCAATTGAATACACAGTACTATTATTTGAACCCCCCTAACCATTTCCCACTCCCACAATAGTCGAAAATGTCACATTTCTTATGTTGGAATGGATTATGTCGTACTTTGGAGATAAAAATGACTTCACTGTATCCAACAACACAGATGGCGGCATTAAGTGAAGACGGTCCTCTCGGTGGATTTTACACTGCCTGCGAAATTTTATTCAGTAGTTACCACCATTATTTTCTTTTTATCCAGTTTTGTTGAAAACCTCTGAAAAGGAGGACATGGGGATGTTTTTTGTACTAAGCATTGTTCAAAATAATGGATGTAATGAAGAGTTGACATTAGTCACACACTGGCGTGAATGACTCGGAAGACCGTGAGAACTTTTGAGGAGAAGTTCTCGGATCCTTCTGTCTAAATGGAGTGAAGGAAATGGACATTGTAATGATGTTTATCACTTAGGAACAGGACATCATTACGCACCTTGTTAAGCGCCCCAAGCAATCCTGCACGGACGTAATTACCCATTTGAATGAGTATCCAGAGGTTTTTTTTTTCTCTCTTTTTTTCTCAACCCGCTTTTAATTTCTCAAATTAAACTCTCAGACATAAATATGCCACTTCTTGTTTCCATTCTTGGAAATCATCGGACTGTCTGGAGTCCCAGCAGAGCACATGAATATACAAATGTTTAACATTAAGCGCATCATCATCGGCATTGTTTGCTATAACGCTTTATTAAGCATTGAAGAAAAAAAATGGAGGACTCTTGGAGGGAATTACCGGAAAATAAATTGCTCTTGTACCGCCCCTGAGAATGGAAAGCATTTGTAAAAGAGGAGTAAAGGTCAGCTTGCATATGTAAACACAAAAAAAAGTTTTGCAGCAGCCTGGGGAGGAATACTTGTGTGTTCGGACTTATTTTTTGATTTCTTTTCTTGCCAATGTTTTTTTTCTTCCAAGTGCAATAAATAGCATTATTTAATATCACTCTAAAAACTGAGTATGCGCATCATATGGCAACAAAATACCTTAATAGTCGAAAGACCATAATAATAACATAATACATTTAGATTCTATTTTTGATTAAAAAAGGCTATTTTTAATATTTCACCAGGTACATTTGGTTTTTTTAATACATTGTTTTGTTTGAGCCTGTCAAAATATTAGTCTATATATATATATATATATATATATATATATATATATATATATATATATTTAATCTCAATGAATTGAGCAAAACGTAGCTTAAAACGAGCAATGTTGAATCTCTTTCAGGGCATTTATTATTTTTGTCTCATTTTAGTGATAAAAGAAATTATATGTAACATATATATATATATATATATATATATATATATATATATATATATATATGTATATATATGTATATACAGATACAGACGCTACCCTACCTACAGTTGCTTCAGTGCTAGATTTTGTATGTTTAAGGTTTATATAAGCATGTTTAAGGCTTGTAAACGTAACCTGTATTGTTTTGTACTAAAAAATAAACATTTCATAAAATTATATGCTCTATAAAGATAAATGAAGTTGAGTTTAACTTACTTTTGGAAGATAATCTTCAAGTGATCCTCCTCCATGGTAGAGAGTGGCCGAAAAAAAGCGACCATTTTCTCAACCGCGTCAAGCTTTCTTGTTCCACTTTAGTTTAAGAAGAAACGGCTTGCCTCTTTACACTTTACACCAATCATATTGAATGGATGCACGAGATATTAAACATTAAAAATGTCAATGTTCTTAGCGCGCTGGAGATACAGTATAGAATGTTTACAGACAAACTAGGAAGAGGAAGCGGATATCTTCTTTGGAGTGGGTGCTGGGTGAGCTCTCACAGCGTCACCACTCGCCGATAGCGGCTGAAATACAGTACTGTCCTCTTGTCGGAAAAAGTTGCACACAATACAAAATCTAACTTAACGGAAATTTCTGGATTTTTCGACAGCTCGAAAAAATGTTTGTATCTACCGTTTTTCGTTTGTCGAATGGTTGTAAGGAGGGGAGCGTCTGTGTATATATAATACATATGCTTTTTTTTTTACTATGAATTATTTTAATTTTGGTTTTATTATATTTTTATATTTGTATTTTTCTCATCAGATATTCATGTGTTTAGCATTTACAAATAAAAATTATGCAATGTAACCCAAAGTCAGTCATGCAGCTTTCTTTGGGTGACTAAAATGGTGCTATATTACCAGTTATGGTTCTGTAAAATTTTGGGTGGCTCTGCTTTTTTAGATTTGTTTTCCAATTTCATCAGCCAACTAAAACCTCTTTAGACTACACATATTTTCGTCTAATACCTCCAACAATTTTTGCATTTTTTTCTTTTTTTTTCTTTCTTTTTTTGCTTCTGCATATATTTCCAGGAGAAAACCATTGACATGTATCCTTCTCAACGTTTAAAAAAATGCCAGTTAGTATTTTTCTACCTCATTTCAACCGGAATGACGAATGAGGTTATCATGGCAAATATCGCCAGGCGAGTTAATGCTTTGTTGTAGCAATATTTCTTGCAACAAAATGGCTTCTTTTTTTTTAAATTTCCTTCCCCACAACTTAAAAACACGCACACATTTATTTAACAGTTGCCGTGAATGAAAAGTTCCTGACACTGGGGAAGAGTGACCTTTTCGCGTGGCCTAAAACAAGGAGGTAGCGGGAGGACGTTAGTTAGCATCCCGCCTTCCTTGCCAGATGAAATGTCAACTTCTGCATGCATTATCGGAGAAAAGTAAGTAGGGAGACTTGTCAAACAATTTGCTGGTATAGGGGGAATAAACTCGACTGCATCGGCCTCGCCGCTGTAAAACTATTTTGGCTAGAGATGTTCACATTATGAGTTTTGTTTCTATTAAATTTGTACACAAAACACAAGCAATATATGACTCATTTTCTATTCATCCATTATCTGCACTGCTTATCCTCAGTAGGGTCGCGGGGGTGCTGGAGCCCATCCCAGCTATCTTCGGGCAGTGGGCAGGGGACACCCTGAACTGGTTGCCAGCCAGTCGCAGGGCACACAGGGACAGACAATTATTCATTCACAACTAGGGACACTTTGGACCGGCCAATTAACCTAACATGATTGTTTTTGGAATGTGGGAGCAAACCGGAGTTCCCGGAGGAAACCCACGCAAGCAAGGGGAGAACATGCAAACTCTGCACAGGAAGTCCAGTAGCTGGATGGTAAATTGCAATGGTCTCATGACCTCAGAACTGTGCCGCACACGCGCTAACCACTGTCCCACTGTGCTGCCCATGACTTATTTTAAGAAACAATAATTTGTAGGTGTTTCTATTCAAATTTCTTTTGGTTCTTGTGTCCCCGAAAAATCCTAGAGCAGGGGTCAACAACATATGCTCTTGGGAGCGAGGTAGCAACCTAAGACCACCTAGGTAGCCCACAGACTAGTTCTCAAAATGGCTCGCCAGTGATGTTCTAAGAACCTTTTTTCTGGTTGACTTCTAATAAACATGAATAAATACAATCCGGTTATAACATAGTAATAATATAGTAATAACTTAATTTTGAAATGCATCCAACACTGGTAGCCCTTCGAGCTAATCAGTTGGTGAACTCTGCCCTAGAGAAAACAACAAAAGACCTTGAGATTTTCTAGGAGGTGTGGCAAATCCTATGCAGTCTTTTCATACAAATCACTAACTTCTTTGGCTGCTTTAACATTGTTCAAGCAGTACAAACACACCTCGCACTACGTATTTTTCAGACAGGAAGGTGGCTTTCTCCAAGTCCACCAAAAATCGGGCTTAATTCCATATACATAATTCCAAACATAATCCCCAAACCATTTAGTAGTTTTAGGTTGGCTTCCACAAAAAGAACGCTGATTTTTAAGATTCCATTATATATGTACAGGGTTGGGTAGGGTTGCTTTAACTTGATTGCTTTCAATTACTTTTGGATTACTCCAATACCAAATATGCTAATAAAAGACAAAATAAACTAAATATGAATAAAATGACTACATTTTGTGCAGGCTTGGGGAGTAACGGAATACATGGAATGGCAAAAATGATGTTGGCAAGCTGTTTGGATTTATTTTTATTTTGTTTCTGTCGCATTTGATGTTAGTTTTGCCGGAGATCAAAGAGATCAAAGCCAGGAGAGAAAGCTTACCACGTGTTGTGAGTCATAGTTTTATTCCTATTTAGTTTCTTTTGTCTTTTATTAGCATATTTGGTATTGGAGTAATCCAAAAGTCATTGAAAGTAATCAAGTTAAAGTAACCCTACCCAACCCTGTATATGTATTATCTAAGAAATCCAAATATCGAACACATGAATATCCGATTCAAACAAAAATATTGTGAAAAATACAGATATAAAGTATTTTTCACTCAATATTTTTATTTTATATTGTTTGTTCCTTCTAAAACAGTTTAAACGAATAAGTGATCATATGCGAGACTTCCCCCAGCTTTAAGCCCCTGCCAGTCAGAATATCAATAGTAGTTTCCAAATGAGAGATTGTTTGTTTTTTTTGTTTACTTTTTGTGTAAAATCCAAAAAGTTAATTGGTGAGAGTGTAAAATCTCTTTTGTGATATATGACACTCGAAATGCAGTGATACCTTGGTACTTGACCATATTCCATCGGGATTGATGTTCGAACACTGAATTGTTCGAGTAACAAGCGAAGTAAACGTGCAATTCCTGCTTATCCGTTATCACTTTGAGCTAAGCTAGTTGTGACGTATCATACAAAGATCCGTCAGGAGTAATAGCTATACAGAAAATAATCCAATTGTATTATATTCCCATCCAATAGCAGCTAGATAGGGGATTAAAATTCATTTAAATGTTAGGAACGCGTATCAGGAATAGACAATCTCGTTTTATGAAAATTATTCTAATGATAATAGCTATAAAATAAACGTTTGCGAGGAAAACTAGCGTTGTTTTCTTTGTTGTCTAAAGCTAGCGTGGTACGTTTTACGATGAAAATTAGCGGTGTCCTCCGAGAACTTTCATAAATCGACCACGTAAACACAGAAACCGAGAAAGTCTGCCTTGGACTCCATTTTGACTTTTGAGTCTAATGCAAATCCCATTACTTCCCCTCTTCTTCATCTTCATCTTCTTCCCTCGTTCGCTGCATTGGTGAGGGCAAGGCAACTATGAGTTTGTTAAATCATTCGAACTTGCAGTCGCATCGGTGGCTAATAAACGTAGGTTGCCATTCTGTAGCACAGGCAGAAATCAACTAGCAGGGCGAAACGGCCGTCAGCACAATTGGATGCTGTAATTGCGCGTGGTGCAGTCACAAAACAGAGCTGGAGCATGTAATTTCTGCTTACCACGTCATTACTTTGCTAGTTATGCCGTATCACACAAAGATCTGCCAGGGATAATGGGTATAGACGCTGCCCTACTTAAGAACGAGACGAACGTTCTTAAGTTGAATTTGTTCGTAAGTTGAATTTGTTCGTAAGTTGCTCCGGTACTATATTTGGTATGTTTAAAGTTTATAAAAGTATGTTTAAAGCTTGTCAAAGTAACATGTATTGTTTTGTAACTGAAAAATAAACATTTAATAATACAATATGCTCTATGACGTTACAAAACAGGCTGAATGATAAAACATAGTACTGAAAAACAAAGCAGCACATTAGGCGTTGAAATTCTGTGGTCTGTAAAGCTCTTCTAGGCTCCTTGTGATTAAGGGCGTCACTAATAAACATGACTTGACTATAAAGATAAATTAAGTTTAACTTATATTTGAAAGAGTTGGGCGACTTCCTCCTCCGTGGTAAAAAGTGGATGAAAAAAGGGATCCAACCAATTTCTCAACCGCATTAAGCTTTCTTATACCACTTGAATTTCTAAAGAAACGACTAACCTCTTCTTTAAGCTTTACACCAACCATATCGAATGGATGCACGAGATAATAAACAATAAAAATGTCAACATTCTTAGCGTGCTAGAGATACAGTGCAGTGTGTATACACACAAACCAGGAAGTACAAGCTGGATTTTTTTCTTTGGGTGGATGCTGGGTGAGTTCTCACAGTGCCACGCGGCGGAGAGAAGCACTACATTACTGTCCTCTACTCGGAAAAAGGTGCGCTCAATACAAAATCTAGCTTACAGCAATGTCCGGATATTTTTGTCCGTATCTACAGTTATTCGTAAGTCAAATGGTCGTAAGTAGGGGAGCGTCTGTATACAGATAATAGCCTAAGGGTTTTAGCAGCTAAAAGGGGATGAGAATTCATTTCATTGCTGAATTAATGTCAGATCAAGTTGCCTATATAGGAACGCGTGCCAGAAATAGACAAAGATGTTTTGGGAAAACAATGTTAATGCTAATACCTATTTACTGGACTTTAGCGCAAACATTTAACATTGTCTTTTCTCTTGTGTAAAACTAGCGTGGTTTTTCAGATTCAGATTTACTTTATTGTCATTCGTGTACACGTGTATACAGAACGAAATGTCGATACATCTGACCCGCACAGTTTCCTTGAGCGTCAGCCGGGATAGATAAGATTAACCGTGTCTTCGTCAGAATTTTAGCGCTGCAGTTGGAGAGGAAAATGGATGGGAGAGGCATTTTGAAGGGTTTAGCCTTTAGCCTAGCGGTTAGCCCGGCCCGACAACCTCGCTTCCTCCTCCAGTCACACCGCTCTCTTGCCACTCTGCTTCGCTGCTTTGTGGGCCGCTGGGTCTTGTTGACGTAGCCGTCCGTGGCTAAATAAACACTCCCAAGTGGTCGTAGCACGGAGCGCTTGATGTCTGGATGATCGCATATCCAGCAAAAAAAAACTGCGATCGTATATTAATCTGCAGTTTGAGTTGACTTTGTGCGCCGTCAAAACTGAGTCAAAGACTGGGTTTTATGGCCGAAGTGTAAAAAACTGTAGCGAGCCGATATAGCCGCAGCCGAACAGGGGCGCCGCCATCTTCAATGTGATTTTGTATTTTTGGTTTGTTTTTCACAATAACAATTTTAATTGGCTTCCGAGCATTTAAATGTCATCAATGTAGCCAAGTAAACACAGAAACCGAGAAAAATTCTGCTTTAGACTCCATTTTGACTTTTGGGCCAAGTGCAAATCCCATTACTTCCCCTATGCCTATCCTGTTCATCTTCTTGCCCTTTGCAGTGCTTTGGTGAGGGCGATGAGTTCGTTAAATGACACGAACTTTCATTTGCATCGGGCTAATAAATTGAGGTTCCCACACTGTGGAGGGGCGGCACGGCCGTCAGAGCAACGGGGTGTCGTAATTGTGCGTTACGTATTCACAAAACAGAGCTAGAGCATGTAATGTGCCACGGCGCATGCGGCCGGCCGGCCTAATGGGCTACGACCAAGTGTCGAGGCCACAAGTTCCCTCTTTTGCCCTTTGCGGCCGCCCATCACCCCTTTTCCTTTATCGCTTCTTTCTCAGACGCCCCCCCACTGCGTCTTTAGCTCCCATTCTCATTCATGATGTGTGCAAATCTCAAAGCAGTCGCTGCCATGTGACATTAAGAATTAAGAGGCACAATGGAGAGAATTTTGCTGATGTTTGCCGCCGGGGATTTGTTTGTTTGAAAGTCTCACCTTGCCATTAAAGGGGCGCTTTTTCTGCATTCACACGCAGATCTGCCAGGGTTGCCGGGATTAGAGCTTTCCAGAAAAGAGCCGTGGCGTATTATTTACACCCAATGGCGGCTTGAAGAGGGATGAAAATCCATTTCTTTGCTCTAGTAATACCAGGTCAAGTTGCAAAGACAGGAACGCGTGCCGGGAATAGACGATATTCTTTTTTTTCACGGGTTCGAGGTATGAAGACGGTGGAAACGGCTCTAATGATAATAGTCTTGTAGTCGTTTTTTTGCGTGGAAAGCTAGCGTTGTTTTGGTTTACGAGGAAAATTATTGTTCCCAGCTCTTTCTTTTCATAGATATATCCGTGTCACGACGTAGGCCGAGAAAAATATGTCATAGGCTCCCTTTTGACGTTTGTGTCGTGAATCCCATTACTTGTCAGGACCAGGACGGAGACAGGACCCACTCGTGTAACGTTTCCCACAGTTTTATTGGGAAAAGAATAGAATAGAATAATATAGAATAGAATATACCTTTATTGTCATTGTTACAAAATGGGTTAACATATTGTGACAACGAAATTGGGCATGACACTCCAGTTTCACACATTCACAGTGAGGTAAAAAAAACAAGAAGATAAAGGAACAGAGAATATAAGGTTATAAAACAAGGAGGATAAGGTTATAGTTATAATTTACACGATATTTACACAAGAAATGTCGGCATGTAGTATGTTACATACAGTTGGTATATAATACAGTTGGTATCGTAAGGGTTGTGCAATTTTGCATTTGGTGCAAAAGTTATTATAGTGCAAAAAAAAAAAAGGGAAGAAGGGAAAGGAGTGCACACACGATCGCTGGTCGCGGGGTGTAGTTTGCTCGGACGCGGAAGTGGGATTTCCGTGGCGAAGGATGGCCGTGTCGGGAACAAAAAAAACAAAACAGGTCAGTAGCCGGGGTGGAAGACCAAAAACGTGGTCAATATCAGAAAATGGGTCGTTATTTGGGACGGGAGAACAGAAAAGGTCGAGATCAAAACAGGTCGTAATTCGGGACGGGAGAGCAGACGTGATCGAGATCAGACAGAACGTAGCGGGAAAAAAACAGGAGCAAAAACACAGGACTGGAAAAAAAGGACTTGCCGTGTAAAAACTGAGATTTTCAGACGGACCGACAAAAGGGGACTGACTGGCTCCCTGTCAGTATTTAAACTCTGTCCAATCTGTCATCAAGCTCCAGCTGGCGCCACCCGAGCGAGCCAATTGGGCGCCATGGCAACCGTTACACATGGGCGAGGCCAATTGGGTGCCATGGCAACCGTGACATTACTTCTCCTTAGCTAACCCACTTTATCTTGTTTGTCTTCCCCCTTCGACTTCCCAGGTGAGGGCATTGGAATGAGTCCACCAGAATGTACTCTGTGCTTACCATAGAATCACTTCGAAATGCTCTAATTATGACCTCCATAATAACGATGACAACCATAAGCTTTAATATATGTTTTGCAAAAAAAAAACAAGTGTACCTAAAATAGACTTGAATAGATGATAATGGTTATTTTGGGACTTCAGGATCTAATGATAATACTTATAAAGGACCATATTTGTGCGAAAAACTATCATTGTCTTCTGTTAGAGAGCCAGCATTGTTTTCCGATAACATTTCATGAACTTAGCCACGTAAATACGGAAACCGAAACTGTTTACGCCCCCTGAGCCTTATTTGCGAAGCAATGATTTCTCAAGAAATTGGGAATATATTTCCTGCTTACTATGTCATCACTTTCAGCCAGGGTTGGGTAGGGTTACTTTAACTTGATTACTTTCAATTACTTTTGGATTACTCCAATACCAAATATGCTAATAAAAGACAAAAGAAACTAAATATGAATAAAATTTTGTGCAGGCTTGGGAAGTAACGGAATACATGGAACGGCAAAAATGATGTTGGCAAGCTGTTTGCATTTATTTTCATTTTGTGTCTGTCGCATTTGATGTTAGTTTTGCCGGAGATCAAAGAGATCAAAGCCAGGAGAGAAAGCTTACCACGTGTTGTGAGTCATCATTTTATTCATATTTAGTTTCTTTTGTCTTTTATTAGCATATTTGGTATTGGAGTAATCCAAAAGTAATTGAAAGTAATCCAGTTAAAGTAACCCTACCCAACCCTGCTTTCAACTTAGCTAGTTGTGACATGTCTTTTGTCTTTTTTTGGTGCTCTGGAACTGATCATAACCATACATTTTAGTATTTATAACATGAAAAACATGTATGGCTTAACTGTGTATAGATATATGTTGCTAAGACAGGAACACATGCCAGAACTTGATTGTATCTTTAAGCGTTGTTTTGTTTCACAATGAAAATTATCGTCTGCCTATCCAAGAAAAGTTATGCATCAGACTTCATTGCGACTCTTGGGCCGAGTGTGAAACCCATCATTTCCGCTTTAGCCTATTCTCTTCATTTTCTCCTCTTTTCTCTGCTGTGGTGAGGACATCAAATGTGACAATTGGTTCATTCTTATTTTTGCAACCATAAACTGAAGCATTTATCTTCCCCCTCACATAAATGTGCTATAACTGTGACAGGAACGCATGCCGGGAACAGGCGTTAAGGTTTTTTTTCCGAGCTCGGGCAACGCGAAAGATGAAAATGGCGCTAATGATAATAGCTATGACCGCCCGGCTTTGAAATTAATAACGACTCCGCCTCTTCCCGCCGAGGCTCGCTTTCGGCATTAGGAAATAATATTCGCACAATGGAACGTCGCGTTTAAACTTTCCCCACACGTCCCCCGTTTGACATAGCGCGGCCCAGACAGCCGACTTAATGAACGAAAAGCACTTGGCCTCGCAAAGGTGGCTTTAAGTGTCGTCTTTTTCCCCCCCTTCGCACGCTAACTTCTTTAGTTCCGCCTGAGATCTGCTCCGTGTTCCAGTTAGAAAGGTGGAACGCACCGCTAACAGAAAAAGCTTCCATTTATAATCTCCCCGGCTTTCAATAATGTAGCTTGCCGTTTCCTTCCTAGCTCGTGTTAGCATTGTATGCTTTTTGAAATCATCGATTCAACAGATCGTGATATCTGTGAAAAAGTCCGACTCTTTGGGGGGCGTTATTTTTGGTACCAGCTGCGATAAAAATCATTTGGTATGGTAATTTATTTCAGCGCATTCACAAAGCTCGACCGCGGGACAATGGTCGCGCTAAGACGCGGCGCTATTCACACAGCAGACGGAAATGCAAGCCTAATTAGGTTTTACCCGGCTGTGAACGAAATTGTACCACGTGTCGGAATCTGCGCTTTACAAGTTCACATTGCTCCATGGAAGGCATGAATTAGCAGCTGTGACCTAAACTTGGGTGTCCAAAAATTGTTGGAAGTTAAATATCGTTATTTTTGGAACACTGGTTGCCAAAAAATCGACTTAATAGCCAATATGTATGTATCAATTAGGCTTTGTTAGGTCATCATGGCCCTAAAAACACTCGTGCTAGTATAATTGCCTTCACTTCGACACTGCTTATCCTCCTAGCTCACATTAGCTTTACAAAATGGCTACCTGTCTCTAATGTTCAATTTATATTCCTCAATTGATCTTTTTTCAGTAGTTATGACCTTCGAAACAATTATGTTGGCATAGTTTCATCCACTTCTACACTGCTTATCCTTTTAGCTAACATTAGCTTCATAAAATAGCTATTTTTAGAATATATATATATTTTTTAAGGAGCTAAGCATTCAACAGCTGTCAAGAGCCATCAGTAGTACGATATCATCAAAAACCCTACTTTAAAACATATTCATTTCCCATTTGAGCTTCGAAAAGTACGTACGGTCCCCTAGCAGTTGAGCTAGCGTACTTTCCTCCATTATTTCTCTGCTCAAACTACTAGCTAACTTTAGCTTTACAAAATGGCTAAATTTCTTAAATATCCAATATGTTTTTGTCAATTGTCAATCGCTTTGTCCTGTAATTATAGTGCTAAAAACACGTGTGCAAGGATATTTTCCCTATTTTCTACGCTGCTTAACACGTCAGCTAACAACAGCTGTACAAAATGGTTACCTGTCTCAAATGCCCAATAATTATATATCAATTGAGCATTGTCCAGTAGTTACGGCCCTAAAACAATTGTTGTAGCAAATTTTCCTCCACTCCTTGTCTTTTTATCCCTTTTTATTTAAACATTAGCTTTACAAAATGCTATATCCCTTCGAAATGAATGTTTTCAAGGAGGTAAATATTCTACAGTTGTCAAGAGCCATATTAGCAGTCCCATATTGTCAAAAACCCAATGTTAAAAGCCAATATTTAATTCATAATTGTACTTTGTCAACCATTCATGCTCATCTTATGAGTTATGCTAGCATACTTTTCTCCATTTCTGGACTGCTTATCCTATTAGCTAACATTAGATTTCCAAAAGTGCTATACGTCTCTCATATTTAATTTTGTATTTCTCTATTGAGCTTTTTAAAGTAATCATTGTCCTCGAGCAGTTGTGCTTTGTGCTTTACTGCCTATTCTGTTTGATAAAATTAGCATGACAAAATGGCTACCTGCCTTGAAAATGAAGGTAGACTTTCCACAATTGTTGAGCATAATGTTCAGCATAGGCCTACTCACAGTTAATGGCCGCAGAATCTGTAATTCTAAGTATTACAATCAGTTGCAGTTGTCCATTTATCCATTATCTGCATCGGTTATTTGCTCAATAGGGTCGCGGGGCGATGGAGCCCATTTCAGCCATCTTCAGGCAGTGGGCAGAGGAAATCCTGAACTGGTTGCCAGCCGTTCGCAGGGCATAAATACCGACAACCCACTCGCTCAGTCCCTTTTAGAGACAATTTGGTCTTTGAAATGTTGGAGGGACTGGAGCAAAATCACGCAGGCACAGGGAGAACATGCAAACTCCATAGCCGGGTTGCTGAAATTGAACCCTGCGCCCTGACCACCCATCCGCCATGCTGCCCAGTTGCAGTGTAATATAGTATAACTTCTATTCTTTTTTAATTCGTTTTAGTTTATATTTCATGTCTTTACGATAGGCAACTTACACATTAATAGCATAAGTCAAATTCGTACGGTTACTTGGCGGATTATATCTTTACCAAGCTAGCATTAGCTGCCCAAAATAGCATCGCTTGTAAGATACAGAACTGTACTTAATCACATTTTTTAGTGGAAGTACAATGTTGGCAACAAGATTGACTTGATATAATTAGAAATTATTTGAATGCAACACAAACTTTTTATTCTTTTTTCGGTGTTTATTTTCCACTTTTTTTTTAAATTCCTTTAAAAAATATATCATTGTGTTTATTTTTTCCGAGCTGTTACTTTTTTCTTTTTGTTCTCCATTTACTTTTTTCCTACATTTCTTTCTTTTCTTTTTTCTGGCTTTTTTCTAATTTGTTCCTTCTTTTTTCTCTTCCTTTTGTTTCTTTTTTTCTCAGCACCACTTCTTGGCTTTTATCCCATTAGCAAACATTAGCTTTACAAAATGGCTACCTGTCTCTAACGTTCAATGTATATTTCTCAATTGATCTTTTTTCAGTAGTTATGACCTTCGAAACAATTATGTCGGCATAGTTTCATCCACTTCTACACTGTTCATGCTTTTAGCTAACATTAGCTTCATAAAATGAATAGAATAGAATAGAATAGAATATACCTTTATTGTCATTGCTACAAATGGGCTAACATATTGTGACAACGAAATTGGGCATGACACTCCAGTTTTACACATTCATAGTGAGGTATGAGCAAGAAGATAAAGGAACAGAGAAGATAATGGTATAAGACAAGGGGGATAAGGCTATAGTTATAATTTACATGGTATTTACACAAGAAATGTCGGCATGTGGGATGTTACATACAGGGTTGTCGTGATAATTTTAGTAGGAATTTTAAGGGACAGAAAAAGGACATAGCAAAGGAAAACGTGTGTTTATCGCGCTGTAGCTACTTCCCTTTCCAACTGTTGGCTCCACTTTTGGCCATTAATCCTCATTACAAGTGTGGTTATGTCCAATACAGAAATCTCGGTTTTGTCTTGCCGCCAACATCGGAATGTGTTATATGAAAAAAAAAAAAGGATAACTAGAGCCACGGGGGAGGAACGAACACGGTTGTGGCGCTTTTGACTTTTGAATTGGACGCTGATGATTATTTGAGCCGCTAAGCCGCAGATTTGGAAATGTTTTTCCCACGAAAACTCGTGTCAAGCGGGCCGGGATCGCTCAGCTTGAGGAGCTTTTTGTGAAGCTAAGCCGGTTTGGCATAGAAAATCAGGTACATTTTGAATCGTTAGCGATGGTCGATTAAAGGGGCAGAGTTTGATTATAGTGGTTGAATTAGATCAGGGGTTTTTTTAACAATACCTTAATATAATCTCGAAGCAAACCGCATACATTTCAATCTTTTGACATTAAAAAAACGCAATCTGTGTCCACAATTTATAAAAAAAGAAACAAAAACACAACAACATGATGACTTAAAAAGAGAAAGTTGTAGATAAATACTAGTCCCACTTTAATATTTTTTGTTGTTTTGAATTGAAAAAAAAAACAGTTGATTCAAATCAATTGCTAGTCTATCGGTAAAGTGGTAGTGTTAGTAGGCATACTTTCCTCCATTTCTAAACTGCTTATCTTGTTAGCTAACAGTAGCTTTTCAAAATGGATACATTTTGTAAATGTTCAATATTTACTCCTCAATTGAGCGTTGTCAAGTATTTATGGTCCTTTATTATTTGTGCTAGCATGCTTTTTTGTTTCTACAGGGTTAATCTTGTTAGCTAACATCTGTTTAGCAAAATGGCTACCTTCCTTAAAAGTTTTTAATAACGTAACATTCAACGGTTATGAAGCATACTCTCCTTTAATGACAACTTTCTTTCACGGCAGAATCTTTTCCTTTAAATATGCTAATCAGCGGCGAGTGTGATAAAGTTTTACTTTTGTGTTTTAAGGAGTCTAAAGTAGTAGTGTTGTTAGGTGTGCACACCATCCGTCCGAAATATTTAAAAAAAAAAGTCTGTTTCATGTGTTTGTTGCTTTGTTTTAAAAAAGTTAAAATGATCATGTTGTTTCAATTTTCGAATAACGTGGTCACCGGGGATCATTTTGCTGTCATTTGGGATTTTACCATTACATTTTATTATATTTGTATCATTTTTCCTTAAAGAATAACAAAAATAATACTTAAAATAAGCAAATAATAAAAATAAAATGTCTGCAAGAGTAACACAAATGTGTTTTATTACTATTTACTATTATTTTACTACACTCTTAATTTTTTTTTTTTTTTTAATAAGACAGTTAACAATTAAAATCAGCAAAATTATGTGCAGCGTTTTTATCTCATTTCATTCATTGTATTATTTTTTGGAGTGCAATCTTAAACAGGCTTATCTAACAACATAAGTTGTTAAATATACTGCCCTACCTCATGAGCAGATGATCAGTATATAAACCCAAAAAGTGGTAATCCCCTGCCATTTTTTTATTGCGTTATAACTTTTTTTTGTAAAATCAGAAAGACATAATTAAAATCAGCACAATATGTGCAAAGTCTTTATTTGATTTACTTTGTTCATTTTTTTACAGTGTTTTCTTAAACAGCTTTATCAAACAAAATAAGTTGTTAAATATACTGTACCTTATGTATCTTATGAGTCTATCATTAGTATATACAGACGCCGCCCTACTTACGAACGAGATACGTTCCAGATGATTGTTCATAAGTCTATTTGTTTGCAAGTTGCTTCAGTGTTATATTTTGTATGGGATGTTATGTGTAAGGTTTATATGTGTAACCTGTATTGTTTTGTACTTTAACATAGACATTTAATAAAATAATATGCTTTATAAAGATAAATAAAGTTAAATTTAACTTACTTTTGGAAGATGAGCTTCAAAAGTTAGGCGACTTTCTCTTCCATGGTAGGAAATGGCAAAAAAAAGGCAATCCAACCATTTTCTCAACCGCATCAAGCTTTCTTATTCCACTTTCATTCCAAAAGAAACTGCTCGCCTCTTTACACTTCACACCAACCATATTGAATGGATGCACGAGATATTAAGCAATAGAAATGTCAAAGTCCTTAGCGCGCTGGAGATACAGTATAGTATATTTACACACAAACTAGGAAGAGGAAGCGGATTTCTTCTTCGGGGGTGGATACTGGGTGACCTCTCACAAAATCTAACTTACAACTTACAGTAATGCCTGGATATTTTTCTACATCCCGAAAAAAATGTTCGTATCTACCGTTTTTCGTAACTCGAATAATCGTAAGTAGGGGAGCGTCTGTAAACAGAAAAAAAAACAAAAAAATACTTCATTCGTTGAAATAAAACGCTAGTAATTCTCGAGCCCTCAAGCCAAAACACATGTACTGTCTCATAAACATGATTTTAGGTAGCCCCACATGTGATAAGCGCAGAGTCCCGAGATTCTTTGACCTTTTTCCCTGTTTCCTCCTCTAGCCGCTCATCTTAGCCACTTGTCTACAGGCTTGCCGCTAGCTGCTACTGTTATTGTTAGCTGCGTCACTGTTCAGTGTCACTCACCTTGCACAGTTTAGCCCTGCATGTGATGGTTGCCAAATCCTGTGATATTTTTTTCCACTGTTTCCCTCTTTAGCCACTCATGTCAGCCACTTGGCTGCAGGCTATGGCTCTCCGCCACCTAGTAGTAAGAAAGAAGAATGTTCCGGTTACTCTGCTGATCACTGGGAGAAGGCAAATCTACTCAACAGTAGCATTTTTTTTTTAAATTAATCAAAAAAACACAATTGATAAATCACTAATTATTTTATATAATTTAGGCATGATTTAAAAACGCTACACGACACTGTTTGGACCTCTGTCACTTGCCTTGTTCTTAGCAAACCATCCATCATGAGCAACTGGAAGAAAAACTCACTTATTTTGGTTTAATTTGGAGGACTAGCTCTAATCCAGGCCTAATCTCTCAAGGATGAAGCCCCCTCCCTCCTCCCACGGCGGTGGGATTACGGGAATATCTTTAAAAGGATGAGGCCCCCCTGCTTATCGTTTATTCCCCCAACACTTGTTTGGGATTTAAAAAAAAAGCAGGGGAAGGCGTTTTAACGGCCCCCGATGTGGCCCGGTCGGAGATTAGGCATCGGACAAACAAGATCAATTGTAGTCGTAAATTGCTGTTTTTTTTCAATTGCCACTCCCACAAGCTTACAAACACAAATATGCCCTTAACACATTCTTTTTTTTTTTTCTTCTTTTGTACAGACCCAATGTGATTAAACTGAGATAAGAAACCAACAAAAAAACATCATTTTCAGCTTTTGTTGGTATATTGAATTGAGCAGTTACTGAAGTTTTATTAAACAGAATATTCTGGGCAGTATAAGGTGCAGAACAAGGCTGTATAGTGTGTTGACAATCACTTTTATATTAGGTGGGCGGGCTATATTGAAAAATCCAACAAAACTCAAACAATCCTTACTATACAAGCAGTGACACGTTTCGATGTTCCAACACTACTTCTGTATGCTAATGCTAAGCTAACAGTGAAATGATCTGCATTTATATAGCGCTTTTCAAGTCAATACTTCCCAAAGCGCTTTACAATGTGCTTCACATTTCCCCAATAGCGGCCGTGCAGCCATATAAGGCGCTAACCTGCTTATTGGGGGTATTAGGGGTTCAGTGTCTTACCCAAGGACACTTCGACATGTAACAAGGAGGAGCCGGGGTTCGAACTGCGATCTCTTGATCCCAAGACGAGTGCTCTACCTCCTGAGCCACTGCCGCCCACTTATAAATGATCCCACCAAACAAAGCTCCAAAGACAAATTCCAAAGTTCATCTAAGTTCAACTTTATTATACTGAACCCAGCAGGAGCTCAAATTGAGTTTTTAGCGCACTCATTGATTGACATACATTTAAGCTTGTGACTTCCTGGATTGGAGTTGTGGAGATCTGTTGGTTGTGCAGAACTGATAATTTATCAACTTTTTCGCTAATATTTTCCGGATTAGGTCATGCATTTGCAGAGTTATACCCTCAATGTCCTAATTTATGAAAAATACTGTGTTTTATATGAATTTTGAACACATTTTCCCCAAAAAACATTCATAAAAATATTCCCAAGAGTAATCAGTGCAGACAATTGCAAATCGTATCTCATCTGCATCCCCTCTACCTTGTATTCAGCTTTATTTGGCATAAATGTCTGTTTTTTTAATTATCTCCTGCGTATTGGAAATGAAGGTCTCAGGTTCGAAAATCCGTATTTCGGTTTTCTTTTATGGAAGTTTTCAGGTTGTTTTATGGTTGTTGGACAATTACTCACATATCATGGACAATGTCCTTCTCATGAATATGATTATTTTGTACATGTCTTGTAAAATCTTGGAGAAAGATGGGAGTGAGAAAAAAGGATGTTTTGAGGTTTCTTGAGGAGCCGCTTCAACGGGCTGGGAGTGATCTGCATTCCCGCTACCTTTTACCCAGATTCATTAAAAATCATATGGAAGGAAGTACCGGAAAATAAGGACCCAAATGCGTAACGTTAACCACAAGTTTATTAAGAATAGAGGAAAAGAAGCGCCTGCAATCCGGTGCTCGCTGGATGCGATAAGCAAGCCGTTTACAGAATCGGAACGTGTTCCGAATGCGGAAGTGGATCTTCCGGAGCGGTAGATTGTAGTGTCGTAGATGGAAAAACAGGTCGATAGCTGGGACGGGAGAGCGAAACATGGTCGGGATCAAAAAATGAGTCATAAGCCGGGACGGGAGATCAAAACTTCAAGAAACAAAACAAGGTCGTAGCCGGAGACAAACGGGGACATCAGGAACGAGCGGGTGAAAATGAAAATGAAGGCCTCAGGTTCGAAAATCTGTATTTGGGTTTTCTTTTATGGAAGTTTTTAGGTTGTTTTATGGACGTTGGACAATTACTCACACATCATGGACAATGTCCTTCTCATGAATATGATTATTTTGTACATGTCTTGTAAAATCTTGGGGGGAAAGATGGGAGTGAGAAAAAAGGATGTTTTGAGGTTTCTTGAGGAGCCGCTTCAACGGGCTGGGAGTGATCTGCATTCCCGCTACCTTTTACCCAGATTCATTAAAAATCATATGGAAGGAAGTACCGGAACATAAGGACCCAAATGCGTAACGTTAACCACAAGTTTATTAAGAATAGAGGAAAAGAAGCGCCTGCAATCCGGTGCTCGCTGGATGCGATAAGCAAGCCGTTTACAGAATCGGAACGTGTTCCGAATGCGGAAGTGGATCTTCCGGAGCGGTAGATTGTAGTGTCGTAGATGGAAAAACAGGTCGATAGCTGGGACGGGAGAGCGAAACATGGTCGGGATCAAAAAATGAGTCATAAGCCGGGACGGGAGATCAAAACTTCAAGAAACAAAACAAGGTCGTAGCCGGAGACAAACGGGGACATCAGGAACGAACGGGTGAAAATGAAAATGAAGGTCTCAGGTTCGAAAATCTTTATTTCGGTTTTCTTTCATGGAAGTTTTCAGGTTGTTTTATGGACGTTGGACAATTACTCACATATCATGGACAATGTCCTTCTCATGATTATGATTATTTTGTACATGTCTTGTAAAATCTTGGGGGGAAAGATGGGAGTGAGAAAAAAGGATGTTTTGAGGTTTCTTGAGGAGCCGCTTCAACGGGCTGGGAGTGATCTGCATTCCCGCTACCTTTTACCCAGATTTATTAAAAATGATATGGAAGGAAGTACCTGAATATCCTTCCATTTTGTGTTTAAGATGACTGAAAACTCACAGACATTTACACGTGGGTCAAAGCTGGAAACATGTTATACCCGTGAAAAAATTGTGCACAAGAGGTGTGAAAAATAATAAATCCCCCCTTCCTACCAGGTGCCTTGCATCATTTGAACTGGCACGCACGAGCATATGTGTTGCTTGCGATTGGCGACAAAGTGTGAGCTCGTTTCTTATTTTGTGGGAGGTGCAATGGCGACGAGGTGACTGAATCGCCCGTTAAAAACCATGAAAGCCCCCGGGCTTTTATCTGGGGAGGCGGGTGGCCCGCCCGGGAGTTAAGATGCCACCGGGAGCTGCACGAGGGAGGTGAGGCTGGCGTGGAGACTTGTTTACTGCAGCATCGCCCGTTTCGGTTCGCGGTTGGCACCACAAACCTTGCGAATAATAATAGAGACTTAAAGGGGAACGTGGCTTAGGCACATTAGGTGGTGGAATGCTTTCAGTTGACACTGACGAAAATAATTCGATAAATGGGGCCATTATCACATTTCACTTATCTGAAGTGTTTCAAAAGTTATTTTTACAAATATCTTATTTCATTATATCTCATCTCATCTCATCTTATTAGCTGGACCGCTTATCCTCAGTAGGGTCGCGGGGGTGCGGGGAGCCCATCCCAGCAATCATCTGGCAGTGGGCAGGGGACACTGGTTGCCAGCCAATCGCAGGGCACACAGGGACAGACAACTCGCTCGCTCATAGGGACAATTTGGACCGGCCAATCCACCTGAAATGCATGTCTTTGGAATGTGGGGGGAAACCGGAGTGCCCGGAGGAAACCCACGCAAGCACGGGGAGAACATACAAACTCCGCATAGGAAGTCCGGTAGCTGGATTTGAACCCACACAGGAGGTTCCCAAGACCTTAGAACTGTGCCGCACACGCGCTAACCACTGCGCCGCCGTGCTGCCCTATTTCATTATATTTAAATCAGTTTTCTCAGAACAGGGATCGGCAACATTTTGAAATAGCCACAATGGACCAAAAGAACAAACCCCCACCAAAAACATATGTCTGGTGTCACGACCAGAACGGAATTAGGACCCAAATGCGTAACATAAACCACAAGTTTATTAAGAATAGAGGAAAGGAAGCGCCTGCGATCCGGTGCTCGCTGGATGCGGTAAGCAAGCCGTTTACAGAATCGGAACGTGTTCCGAATGCGGAAGTGGATCTTCCGGAGCGGGAGATCGTATTTTCGTAGATGGAAAAACAGGTCGATACCCGGGACAGGAGAGCGAAACATGGTCGGGATAAAAAAATGAGTCATAAGCCGGGACGGGAGATCAAAACGTGGTCGAGGTCAAAAAACGGGGACATCAGGTACGAACGGGTGAAAAGAGCGGGACCGACGGGAGTCAGAATCAAAATGCTTGCCTTGCAGAAGCAGAGGTTCGCTGATGGACTGACAACAGGCGAGTGAAAGGACTGAGCTTAAATGGGATGGGGATCCAATCAGGAGGCCACCAGCAGCTAACGAGCAGGCACGGGTGAAATTAATCGTCATGATAGTCTGGAACCCCAAAAAAATAAAAACTATTTTGAAAATAAAACAAAAGGCGATTCATTCACATAAGTTAGTCATTCGATATTAATTACTTATTCTGAAGGACACCATCACACATAAATACTTTTCCCTCCCCCATCTTATTCAATCTAAGGAGCCACTAGGGAAGCACTAAAGAGCCACGTGTGGCCCTAAAACCACCGGTTTCTCTTACCCGTCACAGTGAATAAACACAAGCAATGAAAAATAATTGACTGTATGGCTGACTCATATTGTTTTGTATTTAAAGATCTTTTAAACTGAGAAAAAAATGTAAAGGATTATGTTGATTTGTTTACCTGAAGTTTGAAAAATTGTTTAAAAGTTGTAAGTACGGGAGTTATATCTTTTATATTATTTTTCTAGGTTTTTGATTAGTTCTCTCTGTGAATTTAAAATGCATATCAAGGAAAAAAACAATACTTCATATGTGAGATTGTAGAGAGTTTTTTTCTCATTTTAAAATTATTTTTTAAATTAAGATAAGAAAAAATGTCAGCAAATATTTATGAATTGTATGAGTTCAAACAACATTATTGGAAGAACATTTTACTCATTTTAAGTATTTTTTTGTCGTGATTTTTTTCCTTAGGATTTTTTATGTTTGCATTTTTCATATTTTGCTGTATTTTAATGAGTGTTGGTGAATTCAAGAAAAATAATATGGGAGATGCTAGATATTTTTTGCAATTTTAAGAATTTATTTCAGAAAAAGTCACATAATTTTGGGATTATTTTTTTTTAAACAATCATTATTTTTTTCTCATTTATTAGATTTTTAATCCGCTCTCTTAATTAAAAAAAACCTAAATAAAAAATTGGGAAAATATTTTACATGCTAGATGTATTTTCTTAAATTTCTAGAATACTTCTTAAACTAGAAAAAAAAAATGAAAGAAACACATTTTCTACCAGTGTTGCGAGATTATTTTTCTTGCCCTGCAGTTCAAATAATTCCTTTACACATTTAATTGTCAGCGTTAGCGATCCAGCAAAATCTCACCTCCCAAAGTCACACCCGACGTTGACGGCGTCAAACGGAGTTCAGCGACTTACGAGCCAATTAAAATCATTCAAAAAGAAGCTATGAGAAGGTGCCAAAGACGAACTCTCCCGCCACCACACCCTTAAATAAGTAATTTATTCCATAGAAAATAAATTAACATAATGACATTTGGTTTCACCGCTAAAATTAGTTTTAGCAACAAACAATTAACATGTTAACCGCAAGAGAGCACTCAAAAACCACTCTGTATGTTCTTCAAAGGCAGAACAGTTACCATAAGCAGTATCATTTAGAAACAATGTAAACAGGCGTATTTCTTTACTACGCATTACCATAAACCAAAATCTTCAATTAATCACAATGCATTTCATCCAAACGGAAAATTATTGTCGATTGCAACAACAACATGTTAGCAATAGACAGCATGTTAACCACAATAGGCCACTTGAAGACCATATTATTTGTTTCTCAAATGCAGAACAGTTACTGTTTGCGGTATAATTTGATTATAACTATGCATATCCAGTTGAATTAACCAAATTTATTGTATATAATGCTCAAACGACTATAAGGCAAACTACTAAATTTCTCGCCAATTGGGCCAGTTGATAGTGAATGATGTATTTTGCAGATCCACAAATATTTTTGAGCTTTACATAAGCAAATTCAATCTTGCGTGTGCATTTATTTAGACATATGCTTTTTAGATCTTGAGTAAATCACAAATGTATTCGTGGATCTGAACAATACGAGTGTAAATATATTTTAAAGTTCATAGTGTCAGGACCAGAACGGAAGCAGGACCGGTATATGCTAGGGGTCAGAAACAGGTCGTAAGCCAGGACGGGAGAGCAGACATGGTCAGTATCAAAAACGGGTTGTAAGTCGGGATGGGAAAGCAGACGTGGTCGGGATCAAAATGGGTCGTAGCCGGAGACAGACAGGAGCAAAAACGGGACAGGTGGGAGTCAGGGTCGAAAAAGGCTTGCTTGGTATACACTGAGGTTTCCAGATGGACTGACCACAGGGGACTGACGGAACTGGGTTCAAATACTGACAGGGGGCCAATAAAAACCCGTGGCAGTTGGCGCCAAATGAGCGGGCACAGCTGAGTCACATCAGTAATCATGACACATAGAGGTCTTGGGTAAAATGACGGTATTAAGTGGCTTACATTTTCAATTGCTGGAAGTTCTTTCCATTGCAATTTACCATCCAGCTACCGGACTTCCTGTGCGGAGTTTGTATGTTCTCCCTGTGCTTGTGTGGGTTTCCTCCGGGAACTCCGGTTTCCTCCCACATTCCAAAGACATGCATTTCAGGTGGATTGGCCGGTCCAAATTGTCCCTAGGTGTGACTGAGCGGGCGAGTTGTCAGTCCCTGTGTCCCTTGTGATTGGCTGGCAACCAGTTCAGGGTGTCCCCTGCCCACCGCCCGATGCTTGCTGGGATGGGCTCCAGCACCCTACTGAGGATAAGCGGTGCAGCTAATGAGATGATATGAGATGAGATTACAAAATCTTTGCACTAATTTTATAGTGCCCTGTTTAGGTGTACACCTGTCCTGGCGCGACTCGCAGGGCGTGATGATACTTCATAGGACAATGCTAAACAAACTAATATGAGCTGCCGTTAATCCCAGGGAAGTGATGCAATGACAAAGCGAAGAGAGTAGTGTTGGCGTCATTTTTAAGCTGACTCGTAAAACATTGCAAACAATTTCAAGCATTTACCAGTGTAACGACCCTCAATCATGCGCGACACAAGGGTTCACAGTCACTCGGTTTATTGCCTGTATTCAATAAATAAAACAATACAAAGGAGTCAGGGCGTCTGTGCACGACTGCATACATCTTCAGCACGAGGTGATATAGCTTAAGGTATGCCAAGCAAACAACATAGGAGCACATTGATACTAAATCCTTAATAATAACAATGAACATAGCTTTCCCACGTAGCAGCATTCAATAAACAATACAAATAAGTCAGGGCGTCTGTGTACGACTGCATACCTCTAAAACATTAACAAAAATACAAAAACGGAACATCACTCAACATGCCGCACGTCGTAGCACGGTTGTATTGAAACATGTTGCATGACAGTAATCCATACCTGTCAACCTCCACGGATCCATGCCCTTAAAAAATGTTGTATTTTCCCTTACAAAATACAAAATAATCTTACACCATCTTTTTTTTCAAACGTGTTTATTTATGTAGTTTAACATGTTATATTGTACATGTGTTTTGTTATATCATATATATGGTTAATTAACATTTTGTTGTGAGATCCTGAGTTGCTCGACATGAATGAGGTTTATTATAAAAAAAAGTTCAAAAATGAAGTAGCTTGGAGGTTCACTGTAGAAGGAAAACATACATGTAAATATAATTAAGTAAATGAAATGATCTGCATTTATATAGCGCTTTTCAAGTCTATGACTTCCCAAAGCGCTTTACAATGTGTTCCACATTTCCCAATAGCGGCCTTGCAGCCATGTAAGGCGCTAACCTGCTTATTGGGGGTATCAGGGGTTCAGTGTCTTACCCAAGGACACTTCGACATGTAACACGGACGAGCCGGGATTCGAACTGGGATCCCTTGATCCCAAGATGAGCACTCCACAAACCTGTCTTTTTTCATTTTCTCCTTTTATACTTTTTATACTTTTTTTCTTAACGTCTTTATACAACAATAATGATTCGTAATATAATGCATCAAAGCAAGTGAGCCGTTTGAGAGCCGGCTCTCTTTAATGAGTTGAGTCAAAAAAGCCGCTTCTCTAAAAAGAGACGGACTTCCTTTCACTACATAACTACCACATGAAATCCGAGCAAACTGATATTATACTTGCGAATAACATTACCTAATGGAAGCATGTAAATGCTGAAAACAAGGGGGGCAAGTACTGAACCCTGTGGAACACCACAGGTAACACTCAATATTTCAAGCATTTGTAAAAATCCACAAGGCCTGTAAATCCATTTGAAAATAAACTCTAATAAGGTGCTAAAGACGAACTCTCCCACCGCCACACCCTTCCATTACCCATGCAGCTCGCATCCTCTCTAAATAGTTTCCCCTGACCTTTGCTACAGTAGCTCTAATTATTAGCAATGCGCGAGCCCTGCAAGGCACACGGCTAATTAGATCAAATTTATCTGCAGGGACGAGTTTCGGTCGGGCGGCCGTGACTGAGCCCCCGTCATCGCAGGTGATTTAAAATCCGACATGGAGGTTAATCTGGGTAACACCGTAATAGTAATTACAATCGTGACAAACATAGTTTTGATAGCCGCCGAGCAGATCAGTCACGGGGGTTCGGCGTTAACAAGCCGTTATCTTCTCCGTTGTGTTTTTTCTGACTGATGTTCGAGTGTGCTTCGTCCCGAAAAAAATAAAAAAGACGGGCTTTAATATAAGAACTCTTGTGCTTGCATCTCATAAAGAGTTGTTACTGGAGAAGGCGGTGTTTTTTTTTTTCAAAGCGGCGACATGAATGGCGAGGGGCAGCTGGAGCTATCTTTTGGCTGGCGGGCAACTTGTGTAATGAGCCTAAGAGGGTTCCAATTATTCCACTTGTGATCAAAAAGGAGATGGAGATTACTTCTCCTGCCTCTTTTTTTTCTTCCCCTCGCTGACATTTTGCACAGTGACATCGTTTGATAGGAGCCAGGGGAGGGGAGGGAGGAGAAGATGATTACTAGAGAGCGTCTGATGGTCTCGAAATTTAGAATTTGTGGACGGACTGAGATTTTGTGGCTCGTATTTTATTTATATTATGCAAATTGTAGTCGATGTTTATCCTTTTAGATCAACTCCAAATGGCATAGTTTTGAACAGCAACCGAGCATTGTGTTCTTTCTAGCGCATTATCGATCTAGTCCAGACCAGGTTTTTTTTTTAACCTTGTTTGCGCTAAGGCACATTTCTTTCATTGAAAAAAATCCCACTCGACACCACCAGTCGGTGCCGTTGCAGCTCTTGTAAAAGTAATCCGAATGAATAATGGGTTTCGCTAGACCACACAGGCACACAGCATAGTACGATAGTTAATTATTGTGCCGTTTTGTGATTGAAGAACACTATTATATTAACTATTATAAACTATTAAATTACCTAACCTAACCTTTCAAACACACGTTAAGAATATA
Organism: Urocampus carinirostris; assembly: GCF_059441175.1. NCBI lineage: Eukaryota > Metazoa > Chordata > Actinopteri > Syngnathiformes > Syngnathidae > Urocampus > Urocampus carinirostris. Next base: position 35,754,927 of record NC_142357.1, on the reverse strand, counting down.
ACTAGAACAGCTTTTTTTCCATCTTTGCAACATTGCTAAAATTCGCCCAATGCTGTCTCAGATTATAATTCATGCGTTTGTTACCTCCCGTCTCGATTACTGTAATTAACTACTCTCCGGTCCCCAAAAGTCCAAAATCAAGAGCCTTTAGCTGGTACAAAATGCTGCATCGAGGCTTTTGATTAAGACTAGAAAGTTTGATCACATTACCCCGATTTTAGCTGACCTGTATTGGCTCACTGTTAGCTTAGGATGTGATTTAAGGTTCTGTTTGTAGTATACAAAATCATGCATGGACTTGACTCCCTCATATCTTTCAGATTTAATTTCCCCCTATGTTCCGGTCCAGAGCCTTCGCTCTGAAAATGCTGCTCTATTTGTGATCCCAAGAGCCAAGAAGAAATCCGCAGGTTCGAGAGCGTTCTCCATTCGGTCTCTGGTGCTGTGGAATGCTCTTCCCCCTGAGATTCGATCTGCAACCTCAGTGGAAATATTCAAATCTAAGCTTACTTCTATTCCATAGCATATGAATAACCTATATTTTATGTTGACAATATCTGTGTATTATTTGCCCTCATGTAGGTTTTAGATCAGGGGATGGTGTCATAATAGTCTGCGATTTGCAATAATCTGTGCAGCCCTTTGAGACTCTGTGATTAAGGGCTATATAATTAACATGACTTGACTTGAAGTTGATAGCAGTCAACGGAAGTAAACGACTTAAAAATTGTCTTTTTTTATACTTTTGCTGTGCACTTTTGGAAATATATTTTCCCCACCCGTACGGTTTGTTTACAGCCGGCTGCTGACACTTCGTATAATCCATTAGTCCTGACTTTCTTTCTTTTTTTTTGTCTGCGGCTACACGTTAGATGTGGAATGGTGTGATCCAAAACAATCGTAGTGATTTGTTTGCAGCAAACACAAGCGTCCTGCTTAGCCCGCAAACATAACAAAGGACGACGGTTTCGGTCCGATAGGAAAGCGCGTTGTGTTTGTTGCAGCTGTTTCTTTCCTCCCTCTTGTTTGATTTATTAAATTCACAGATTACAAGTAAAAGTACATTAGACGCCTGGGGGTGACTAAAGGGATTTCTCCCCCCGTCAAAGCGTCCTGGGAGAAACGGTATGATGAAAAACAGAAAGATAATATTGTGTGGTAGCAATCGGCGCGGATAAACTTCCAGCCTAGAGAAATGTTCTTGTAAGATAACAGCTTAGCGCACACACCGACATATAAACAGGGAGAAATTTCGACATGTTGTTTAGCGTGGGGCAACAAACGGATTAAAAACAACATCCTTTTGTTGGATTTTTGGAGTTAAGAAATGTGTCACAGCGCATTTAGTCATAATTGTTAGGGTTCTTGATTGATACTTTTTTTTATTGTTTCTGTCATTGTTTTCTCCTCCACCTATTTAGTTGTAATTAATGGACCTCGTGATTTTTCATTTACCTTATTTACCCGCATATGATCCCATCTTATCGCATTATGACTCATTATGATGTGCAGCAAAAGTCAATGAAACACACTAAATCGCAGTCAAATGAGATGTTTTCCCTCGCAATCACAATCAGGACAGCGCTGTTGACTAAATAGATGAGGACCAGGGTTGGGTAGGGTTACTTTAACTGGATTACTTTCAATTACTTTTGGATTACTCCAATACCAAATATGCTAATAAAAGACAAAAGAAACTAAATATGAATAAAATGATGACTCACAACACGTGGTAAGCTTTCTCTCCTGGTTTTGATCTCCGGCAAAACTAACATGAAATGCGACAGAAACAAAATGAAAATAAATCCAAACAGCTTGCCAACATCATTTTTGTCGTTCCATGTATTCCGTTATTCCCCAAGCCTGCACAAAATGTAGTCATTTTATTCATATTTAGTTTATTTTGTCTTTTATTAGCTTATTTGGTATTGGAGTAATCCAAAAGTAATTGAAAGTAATCAAGTTAAAGTAACCCTACCCAACCCTGATGAGGACACAGCTTAACTTGGGTAGCTCTGTTTTCATTTTGTTTTATACGCATATAAGCTGACTCTCTGATCTCAGTACAGTAATTCATAGTTCTTAATTTTACTTATGTGTTGTGTTTGTATGGTAAATGAACATAATTATTTACTTTTTGAGATAATCACTGGACTCCTCGATATATCAATTATTTCAGTCTCTTTAGTGTTTCATATGGTGTTTTTCGGTAGCAAATATGGGAAGTCCTTGAGTTTCATCAGTATTTTCCGGACCCAGTCAAGACAAAGGGCTGCTGTGAAGTAAACTCATCCGCCCACCTAGTATGAAAGTAATGGTCAGCCATTTTGTTTGTATACTCGTGAAACCATCCAGCCTTTTTCTGTACTCACACGCTCAGAATAATTTGCTTAAAATTGTATTTTTCATTTTAAAAAATCCTGCACGGAACTGCTCAACTCAGGCATGTGTTTGACACGCCCCACAAACCGGGAGGTTTAAAGAACCCACGGCAAAACAAAAGCCATTATCCCTCTTCACTTTTTAAAAAAAGCAAAGCTGTTGAAAGGTTGGAGATGCCTTTCAACAGGAGAGATTAGCCTTCATAATAGAGACGTAATTACAAGAGAAAGGCGATACGAGCGTGTGTGGTGATACAGCAAGACCCTCACGCCCACCCACAGCCCCTGTCGGTGCACCGCAGGATGAAGGAGCCACAGATTCACCGTCTGTTGCTGTTTTCCCCCCGCGGTGGAAAACAGTTTACCCCCCTAAAGTCGAGCAAAACACAAATTCAATTAAATGAAGTCAGCTCAGCTAATCCCGCCTCCCCCATCCATACACATTGAAAGACTTCCCCCCCTCCCTAGAATGACTGGGTCAAGCCCATCGCATCTGGCCCTCTTTCTCTTCCCCCTGGCCTGCATGCTGTAGAATGGCGGTTCCCGAACTAAAGCCTGTGGGCCACTCGAATATTTTTACAGAAATACTGCAAAATACTACAGGCTTTTTTTTAAACTGGCCCACTGAACAAAAAAGGTAAAAATATCGTGTCAAAATATATAAAGTGCTCCTCGTAATGTATCTTAAAGCCAATTTTTTCTTTATTGTCCCTTTGTGTGTCGACTACAAAAATACTGCTACAGAAACACTACAAGAATACTACAAAAATACACAAAACAATGTCAATTTTTTTTTACTTTAAAAACAGGCAAATCATATATTTTTTTTGTTTATTTCTGAAAACAAAATCTGCAAAAATACTGCTACAGTATTACTATAAAAATAGTACTACTACGGAAGTAAATACATTTCTGGAGTAATACTACTACAGAAATACTACAAATATACTCCAGAAATAGTGAAAACAAACCTACCACAGAAATACTACAATATAATATTACATCAATTCTACAAAAATACTTTAGTAATAGTACAAAATGTTTCATTAGTACTAGAAAATGTATTTCCAAACTAAATATCAAACTTTTAGTGCTTAAACATCAGCTCTTATTCTGAAAAGAAAATACAACATAAATACTACTATAGTAATGCTATAATACAAAACTTCTACCACAGAAATACTACAAAAATACTATTGCAAAAATCCCACTACAGAAATACCACAATAATACTACTACAGACATTCCGAAAAATCCAAACATAATTTGTTTTAATGAAATAATCCAACCACAGTAATACTACTAATATACTATGGTAAGACTACAACATAAATGTTACAAAAATACAATAGTAATACTAAATAAATATTACAAAACTAAATATCAAACTTGGTGCTTAAAACAGTGACCTTATACATTATTTTTTTTAATTCCTAAAATAAAATAAATACTATAGAACAACTACAAAAACACTCCTATAGTAATAATATAATACAAAAACAATACCACAGGAATACTGACAATACGTACTACAGAAATAGTACAACAATACTTCTACGGATGTACTGAAAATCTTACTACATAGATTACTAAGAGTCCCACTACAGTAATACAACAAAATATTACAGCAATGCTTAAAAATACTCCCACATAAATTCTACAAAATTACTTCTACACTTCAGAAAAGCTGAAAAGAATAATACCATGGAAATTCGACATAAATACAATTACAAAAATGCTACAATAATACTAAATAAATACCCCCAAAAATACTACTATACAAAAAATATTACTACATGTGATAAAATACTATAGTAGTATGACAAAAAATACAGCATTACTAAAAAAATACTACAAAACTAAATATCAAACTTAGCAATCAAAAAGGAAAATTATATGTAATTCTGCTTTAATTGTGTACGTTTCAATACCAATTGGATCAAACTAATCTGTATAAAAACAAATATGTGCATGTACATTGGTTCATAAATGCAAATGAGGAAATAATATAGGTCTGCAGACCCCACATTATATAAACCCAATGTGGCCCTCGACCCAAAAATCTAGCTCACCCTCCCCACCGGAGATGACTGCTCCAGTTTTCACTCCCACTTGTGAATGTGTTTGGGTCAACACTTGTTTCTCGGTGGATTCCTGTTGCGTTATTCCCCTTCTGACTCACCGAGAAAGCACATTGTTCACCCCCCTTAACCGACCCCCCTCCCTTTTCATTTTTTTCCCATCGGTAATGGATTATAAACAGAAGCCCGGCGCTGAATGTTATTCCCTTTGGAGAGCGTCCGATCCCGTTAAGAAGCCGGATTTACAGATGCAGCGCTGATGAGCTAGCTGCTAATACTTTGCCGTTGCTCTAACAGCTGCCGAGTGAAAAAAAACCACTGCCGTGGACGAGCAAACAGATGCGCGTTTCATTGATTTAGCCGGAAAACGGGATCAAAATCCGAATGCGGCACCTGCTAATCTGGATTAGCAATGGGTGTGGTTTTGAGTACAAGAGGCGGGGCTTAACTTCAGAGATTGAGTTGCTTTGAATTTATTTTTATGTAGTGATTGAAAAATTGAGCAAAGACTAAGATATACATTAAAAAAAATATAAAAGTTATCGTCAATACAAACAGTAAATGGCATAACAGAGTGTTACCATATGGAATTAAATCTTAATCCCACCTGGTTGATCTGAATTAATGCAAATCCCACTTATTAAAAACTCTATCTAAAATACATGCTATAAGGTCGTAGAATGTTAACAGTATTGGCAAGTCAATACACAAATAGAGGTGCAATTTATCATCAATTAGCAAACAATTACCAACTAATCTGGTTTCTTAATTGTCATAATCATAGAAACTTCAGATTCCCTTCGGTAAAAATATTTCATTTCTCGTTCCCTGCATGACAAAACAATTATCCTAATTCAAAATAAAACTAAAACTTAAGGCTTTCTTTTCAACAGAAAATCAGAACACCACTTAGAACAAAGTAGAGACTGTATAACTACATAAATCAATATACTGCTAGGGCAAATTAATGAATTAAAGAGTAAATAAGTAGGTACTTTTGAATATAGGGATAATCATCAGAGCATCAACTATCACTAGATGATTAACTTTATTCAAATATCCATGTGATGATTGAAAAGAATGAAAATGATATAATGAGAAAATGTGTACATTTATGACTATATGCAGTGACACATTTCAAGATTCTAACACAGCCCAGCAGTAGCTGATTTGGCATAATGAATAATGGCCGCTTTTCATTTTAGGCGAAAAGAATTGAAAAAAAGAGCCACCACAATGTAGGAAATATGTGACGTAAAAGCTCCCAACCCCTCTGGTTTTTAACATCTGCTCTGTCGGCCCCAACTCGTTGCAGTAGTAAACCGATGATAATGGATCGCGGCTGCACCGGTGCTTATCATTTTTGGATAATGGAAAGGAAAAAAAGAGTCGCCCGGCATGACGGAAATTTGCTCTCAAGACTCCATTGCTCAGGAATAGTCGACTGAGGGTAATTGATTGTGGCCACAACAACTGTTAACTTAAGGAAGGCGACAATGGCATGCTTCAGCTGCCGGAATGATAAGGAAATGTGTTCTACCAGCCTGTGCTCTCAACAATAGTCAACCATAGATAATGGATTGTGGCCTCAGGGGTGCTTTTCAGTTTAGGCAGGAAGAATTGAATAAAAAATAGCTGCCACATATGACACAAATTTCTCATTTGGCCCTCTCACTCAGCAATAGTTGACTAGGGATTGTGGCTCAAACGTGCAGTTAATTTTAGGCGGGCAATAATGGCAAGCTTCAGCGGCACCAACCAAAAAAAAAGAAATGTCCTCTACCAGCAAGTGTTCTTCATTTTTGGCAGAAAGAATCGAAAAAAAAAGCTGTTACGCAGGACACAAATTTGCTCTTTTTTCGCTCCCTCTCTCAGGAATAATCAAGTGAGGATAATGGGACGCGGCCAAAACAGTGCAGTTCGTTTTAGTCATGCAATAATGGCACACTTCAGCAGCCGGAACTGATAAAAAAGTACTGTACCGGCTCCTGCTTATAGCAATAGTCGACCAGGGGTAATGGATCGCGGTCACAGTTATGCTTTTTATTTCAGGCGGAAAGAATACTGAAAAAGAGCCGCAACCCAAGACATAGATTTGCTCTGCCGGCTTCCTTTCTCGGAAATAATCAAGTGAGGATAATGGAACATTACCAAAACAGTCCATTTAATTTTAGTCAGGCCATAATGGCCCACTTCAGCAGCCTGAACGGAATCCTGCTCTTGGCAATAGTTGACTAGAGATAATGGATTACGATCGCAGTTATGCTCTTTATTTTAGGCGGAAAGAATACTAAAAAGGAGCCGCAACCCATGACACAGATGCACTCAGTCAACTGGGGATAACGGATCAGTGCCTTATACATTGATATCAAAGACCAGATCCGGCCCCTAATTGTCATCTAATTAGGCATTACCTCATGTGCGGCCCCTTCTCAATGTTTCTTCATTTTCCTCATGTTGAGGTTCTTGAGTTTTTTCCTTGCCCTCATGTAGGTTTCAGATCAGGGGATGGTGTCATAATAGTCTTTGCGATAATCAGTGGTCTGTGCATCCCTTTGAGACTCTTTGTGATTAAGGGCTATACAAATAAACATGACTTGACTTAATTCTGTAAGAATAAACAACTGCTGTGATGCGAAGATTGCGTTCAAATTCGATTTCCGAAATTGCAAAACACGAACCGAGCACCTCGGCCTATATACAAACCACGTGGCCCCCTTCGCCACGTTGTAAACACGATTTGTTTGCGAGAGTGGCCCCGGGTGGTAGGATTAATCAACGCTGATGAAGTTCCACTCCGGTCCCGGGCGCCGCCTTCCCTGTTTGCCGGAGTGGCTCGCCAAAGTATGTCTACAGGCAAAGACTAATTCCCTTTACCCAGTGTCAGATTAAGGCACGTCAATAAAGCCAGCCACTCAATCCATCTCCGAGCGACTTAGTTTTTCCCCCTCGGCCGTCTGTAATGAGCTACTGCGGATCTCCCGTCGGACGCAAACGTCTGGAAAGATGCCTCGTCACGTTACAGAAGATGGGACGCTTGCCCACTTTTAATCTTTGACCGCTTTTCGGTGCTCCGTAGAAACACATTTGGCTTGTCATCGGGGTTCTTATGAAGGTGGAGATATGAATCAGATATCAGCCGAACTGAAAAGCAATCTACGTATTGACGTGAACTTGATGTTATCCAAATCAGTGTTGACAACGGGGAACAGACTTCCTTTTTTTTTAGGAGCTCAGGGTATCTGATTCATGATTATTTCTTATAATGCTCCTTTGTGTGTGTATATTTGTGCTCTTTATTATACCTTTTAGTCAGGGTTGGGTAGGGTTACTTTAACTGGATTACTTTCAATTACTTTTGGATTACTCCAATACCAAATATGCTAATAAAAGACAAAATAAACTAAATATGAATAAAGTTATGACTCACAACACGTGGTAAGCTTTCTCTCCTGGCATTGATCTCTTTGATCTCCGGCAAAACTAACATCAAATGCGACAGAAACAGAATGAAAATAAATCCAAACAGCTTGCCAACATCATTTTTGACGTTCCATGTATTCCGTTACTCCCCAAGCCTGCACAAAATGTAGTAATTTTATTCATTACTAGTGTTTTTTTGTCTTTTATTAGCATATTTGGTATTGGAGTAATCCAAAAGTAATTGAAAGTAATCCAGTTAAAGTAACCCTGCTTTTAGTAGAACCTCGGCAATTCCTGCGTGTTTTTGACTCCTACCTGACTCAAGGAGTCAGGAAACCAGTAGAGGTGAAAGGTAGATGTAGCAAATACCTACATCAGATACTATAGGGTGCTAACACTTCCTTATCATGCAAGCTACTTAGAATATGATCACGTCAAATTATCTAAACAACACAAAGAATGGTAGAAAAAACGGGAAAAAAAAAAACGAACGAATAAAAATATAAATAACGTTCACAATTAAAACTAAATATAAGAATAATAGTGTTTCTTTTGTTTTTAATTCTTATTTAAAGAATTAATTTAATAGATTATTCTACTTAACTCAAGAACAATAAATCTAGCTTATTTTGGGTATTTTATTTCGTGATTCAAAAGAAATATAAAGAAAGAAGAAAATAAATCACACATATATTACATGAAGAGATCAAGTAAAAATGAAAATAAAATGTACAAATGAAACAAATACAATATTTTTTAAATATAAATGTTATGTTTTATCTTAAGAATAAATATAGTAGAAGGAAAATACTTAATGTGAGCGTGATTATCTTTTTTCCTTTTGAGTATTATTTTCATTTCATTATTTTATATAGGTTTTAAAATTGTTTGGAAAAAAAAACGAAATTACATAAAAATGAAATGAAAACAATTAATTTAAATATGTTCATATATAATACATTTAATATAATGTTAGATAATGTTTTTATTTTCTATTTTATGATTTGTTTCAGGAATACTTTTAGTAGAATAAAGAATCTACATGGGCACAATTATTTATTTTCTGTGCAATCCTGCTCATTTCAAGAATTTTTTATTATATTTTATATAATTAAAACATACATAGCAGAAGGAGAAATTATAGAAATATTAAAAAAAAATGAATGTATTGACATTTTAAGATTTAAATATATAAATAACACAAAAATAGATATAGTATGAAATAAACAATTATCAATTTTCCAAATATATTTTTTAATTTTATTCATTTAAATATTGAAAATAATACAGTGAAGGAAGACAACTTAATTATATAAATATAAAAATAGCATATATATTCAGCAATATAAACAAAATGACTACTAATAAACAGCTAACATAACTAGAACTAATATAAAATAACCAATGATTTTTATTATTCTTATCCTATGAACTTCAAATAAATACAAAACATTTGAATGAATATTAAATCATTTTATCCAAAAAGAAAAATATTTTAGCAATGTTCTCATTTTTAAACTGAACCATATGTGCAGCAAACTTTTACATATTACTCAATCGTTTTGCAAGAGGAAGAAGCGTGAATCACCACTCTGCGCTAAATAATCTCCTTCCCGACTTCACCAAGCTCCGATATTATTACTCTTTTTGCAACCCAAAATGACGTTGTTTACTCAGTGGGCCATGTTTAAACAACGCACACTCTTTCTCAAAGTGTGTTTGTAAGACTCTACCCAAGGGAGGCCGTAGAAACCTTTGGGAATATTTTCTGCTCTAAATGAGCTCGCTTTGCTCCTCCCCACAACATTGGCTCGGGTAATGTAGGGCACAACTCAACACTATCTAGTAATTTGTTACACCTATGAAAAACTATACATTACTATAATTTCTATACACTTTAACCCCTTATTTACATCGGTGAATTGGGACCAGAACCTTCCGAAATATGTGAAAAACATTCTGTCTGCCAGCCCATGCTCACAGCAATAGTCGACCGGGGATAATAGATCGCAGCCGCACTGGTGCCCTACATTTTGGAAGGAAAGAACATGAATAAAAGAGCTGCCACAAATGACACAAATTTGGTCTGCCAGCCAATTCTCGCAGCAATAGTCAATCGGGGATAATGAATTGCAGCCGCATGGGTGCCGTTCATATTAGAAGGAAAAAACAGATAAAGGGAAGTCAGCAATAGCCAACTGGGAATAGTTGATCACGGCCAGAACCGTGCATTTCATTTTAGGCATGAGAAAACGGCATGCCTTCTGACAAAAGTGCCTTCTGCCGGTCTGCGCTTGTAGCTTTAAGAAATCGAGGATGATGGATTGCGGTGGCAAGAGTGCAGTTCACTTGGTGGTGGACAGAGAGGCAAAAAAAGATCTCCGTCAGATGAAATGAAATGATCTGCATTTATATAGCGCTTTTCAAGTCAATGACTTCCCAAAGCGCTTTACAATGTGCTCCACATTGCCCAATAGTGGCCTTGCAACCATGCAAGGCGCTAACCTGCTTATTGGGGGTATTAGGGGTTCAGTGTCTTACCCAAGGACACTTCGAAAAGTAACACGAACGAGCCGGGATTCGAACTGGGATCCCTTGATCTCAAGACGAGCGCTCTACCTCCTGAGCTACCAAATATGCTAATAAAAGATCTGGCAAAAATAGCAGTAAAAGGCGCCTGGGGATAATGGGTCACGGAATATTCCTCAACCCAATTAGTATGAACTTCCAAGTAGCGAGGGATTACAGTGTTTATATAATCACAGATTAGTGTACTTAGATACAATTTAAGAATAATTTTTGAGCATGTCACATAACATAGTTTTTAACTTTATGTTCAATAAAGTAAGCAAAATATTGCCTCAAATGAACAACATTGTTTAATCTTTATTAGGTCTGAACATTATTGCTCATTTTAACTATTATTTTATTATCTTAGTGAAAATCGTTCTATGTTATGAAAATAAATGAAATGATCTGCATTTATATAGTGCTTTTCAAGTCAATGACTTCCCAAAGCGCTTTACAGTGTGCTTCACATTTCCCAATAGCAACCTTGTATTGCAGCCATGTAACCTGCTTATTGGGGGTATTAGGGGTTCAGTGTCTTACCCAAGGACACTTTGACATGTAACACGGACAAGCCGGGATTCGAACTGGGATCCCTTGATCCCAAGACGAGCGCTCTACCTCCTGAGCTACTGCCGCCCCTATGAGTAAAAATAAATTCGCTATATGAAAATAATAATCTAATTTCAAGGGCTACTTTTATATTTTGGTTGGATCTCTTAACCACTAGGGCCTTAGGGGAACTATTTCCTGTGGCGTGTCTTGGGCAAGTACAGTCTGCTGGCGCTCACCCCTCTCCAGGCCAATGTATGTTTCCACCCGGTCTCTTCCGCGTGTTAGGCAAATATGCGAAGTCTTATGGTAAGAATGATGCTCAAGTCTCTCAAACATGAATCTAAAGTGAAAACAGACAAACATATTTTACCAAATTCTCATATAAAGTAAGATAAACACCTTATATATTGAGCAAACAGTCTAGAATAGTATTTAAATACATAGAAACTAGGTCTAAATTGTGGCACAGATTATCACAGTTGATCCTGAACACATTTTCATACCTGTCAACCTGTACGTTTTTGCCGTACCAAGTACGTTTATTATGCATTTTAAGACGTGTACGACGTACAAGAAAATCTGTACGGAAAAACGCAAAGTTGTCGATTATGGGTACCATCTGGTATACACCGACTACGAAACGGCAAATCAATCAAATCAAACGAGTTCGTCGCGGTAGCCTCTATCTCGGTATCTTTTTTTCCTTGTAAACGAAGCGAGTGGTTTGATGCTACTGTGCGCATGCGTCTGCCGCCTCGGATTTCATGTGGTAGTTATGTAGTGAAAGGAAGTCCGTCTCTTTTTAGAGAACCGGCTTTTTCGGCTCAACTCATTAAAGCGAACCGGCTCTCAAACGGCTCACTTGCTTTGATGCATTGTATTACAAATTATGATGTTGTATAAAGAAGTTAAGAAAAAAAGGAAGTAAAAAAAGACAGGTTTGTGGTTATCCCTTTAATCAGTATATTACCAACAATAATTTAATGCAGAAAATGAATTCATAATTTGAATAAGAAAATGTATTATTCTACTTAATTGTATTTGCATGTATTGATTTTTAGTTAATTAAAAGAGCCGATGTTTAAGCACTGAAAGTTGGATATTTAGTTTGGAAATACATTTTCTAGTACTAATGAAAATTTTTTGTACTATTACTAAAGTATTTTTGTAGAATTGATGCAATATTATTTTGTAGTATTTCTTTGGTAGGTTTATTTTCACTATTTCTGGAGTATATTTGTAGTATTTATGTAGTAGTATCACTCTAGAAATGTCTTTACTTCCGTAAATAAGCTTCTTAATTTTTGAACTTTTTTTTATAATATACCTCATTTATGTCGAGCAACTCAGTATCTCACAACAAAATGTTAATTAACGATATATATGATATAACGAAACACATGTACAATATAATAATAATAATAATAATAATTTCCTTTGTATTGTCATTCTTTGTAAGAACGAAATGTCGATACACCTGACCCGTTGTAGCGAGCCGATGCAGCCGCAGCCAACAGAGGGCGCCACCATTTTACCAATGTTATAAGTCTTAGGTATGACTCGGCCGAGGCGCGAACCAGCGACCTCCCAGTCTCAAAGCGGGCGCCTTACCATCTAGGCTACTGAGCTGATATAACATGTTAAACCACATAAATAAACAGGTTTGAAAAAAATATATATGGTGTAAGTTTATTTTGTATTTTATAAGGGAAAATGCAAAATTTAGTAATGGCATGGAGCCGTGGAGGTTGACAGGTATGCATTTTTATCCTTTAAACGAGTATTATATTTCTTATTTGAGTAAAAAAAAATCATCTTCTGCATAAAAACAACTCTATTTATTTAAAAACAAATTCTTAAGCTTATTTCTCACTGATGAAAAACCGCCAATACATTTTTTTCTCCACCCCCTCGCCTCATTATAATGTAAAACCGCCTAACTTTATCTCCATTCCCGGGCACGTGCGTTCATGAATACCGAACAGGTGTTCTATGAAACCCCGACGCCGTACTAGGAATTCCAATCCATTATCCCTTTTTCACCCGACAATCCCTGTCACGGCGTCACAAAACCACCGCAGGAAGTCACATGATCGCGAACGTTTTAAGAAAATAAAATGTCAAAGGTGAGCGGCAACCCCCCTCCCACCTAAAAAGACAAGGGACCTAAGCGGCTTAAGCGTCGCCCGACTGCGTTGGAATGCAGATGTCTTCAGAGGGGGGGGGGCTTTATTTAACATCTTTTCATCGCGCTGAAAAGAAAGAGGGGGATGTTCTGAGACACATGAATAATGAATCGCTTTTCTATCAATGTATGTATAATTAATCAGGGGTTGTATGGAGTCTCCAGGCCTGAGTGACATGGAGACACGTCTGGACCATCGTCTGAGACGGACAGTAAAGAGGACAAATAGGCTTCATAGGCACTTTTCTTACGTGCGCAAGTGGACGTTGTAGCTTTAGAATCGATTAAGTGATTGTTAAAGAGAAATCATTTGTTGAATGTGTGGAGTTGCTTTCTGATGTGGGGAAAACAATAAAAACGGTGGATTTTGGTGAATTCGCAGTTGATCTTAGTTGGGATTTCTTTTTACTTCTTGTTTTACTTTTTATTACTTCTGGTACTTCTTTAGAATGTCTAACCCCAGATAAGAATAGAATTTATTGTCATCAGTGTTGGGTAGGATTACTTTAACTTGATTACTTTCAATTACTTTTGGATTACTCCAATACCAAATATGCTAATAAAAGACAAAAGAAACTCAATATGAATAAAATTACTAAGTTTTGTGTAGGCTTGGGGAGTAACGGAATACATGGAACGGCAAAAATGATGTTGGCAAGCTGTTTGGATTTATGTTCATTTGTTTCTGTCGCATTTAATGTTAGTTTTGCCGGAGATCAAAGAGATCAAAGCCAGGGGAGAAAGCTTACCACGTGTTGTGAGTCATCATTTTATTCATATTTAGTTTCTTTTGTATTTTATTAGCATATTTGGTATTAGAGTCATCCAAAAGTCATTGAAAGTAATCCAGTTAAAGTAACCCTACCTAACCCTGATTGTCATTGTTACAAAATGGGTTGAACCTATTGTGACAACAAAATTGGACGTGGCACTCCAGTATCACATTTAACAGTGAGGAAACAAAGAAAATAAAGGAACAAAAAAGGTATAAAAAAGTTAACTCTCAATTAAAGGATAAAAATGTGTTCATCATAATCTTTGAAAACCCACACCACAACATAGACCTGGTTTGAATGACTCAATAGTAATAATAATAGTAATAATAAATGTGTCAAGAACCAGAACGGGCTCAGGACCCAAACGCGTGACGTTTCTCACACAAGCCTATTATTTTATGGAAAGTCGGGAGCCATGCACGTTAGGCAGCAGTCTGGCGAGAATGATAGGAAGCCAGAGAAGAGATCGATACTAATCGCCCGAGTAGATATCGAACAGATGGAGTCGATACCGGACAGGACAGGACAGACAGGGTAGATAATGAAACAGGATATCGAAATAAAACAAACTAGGCAGGAACGAAAACTGGAGAGAATAATAAACAGGACAAAAATAGACAAGAACGAAACTGGAAACCGATATTATACAGGACAAAAATAAACGGAAACAATACCAGACAGGAAATACCAAAGAGAAAGAAGACCAAGTCAAAACCCACGTCTTGCGGGGCAGAGGTTCGTTGGCGGACTGACAAACGAAGAGAGAGCGCACCGAGCTAAAATAGACAGAAAGCCAATCTGTCAACGAGCCGCAGTTGGCGCCACACGGGCGGGGCCAATTGGGTGCCATGGCAACCTTGACAGATATTTGACATGTGTAGCAGTCATAGGCAGTGAATGTGTTATTTTCATTTTCTTTAATTGTAATTATAAAAGTATGACCTAAAAAATAAGAATGTAGATTCTCTCCTATTTAAAAATAAATATTTGCTAAAACATTTTATGGGATTATCTTCATATCTTACCAATAAAACGATTTAAATGTATATATTTTGGTTTAAACAGGTCAATAGTGAATCTAGTTTTTAGGATTAGGCGCTCTCTCCGCCTGTTTTATTTCGATATCCTGTTTCTATATCAATCCTGTCTGTCCCGCCCTGTCTGGTACCGACCCCATCTGTCTGATATCTGATCGGACGATTGGTATCCATCTCGTTTTTCTCTGGCTTACTGTCTTTCCACGTCAGACCGCTACCTAACGTGTATTGCTCCCCATTTCCTGTAAAATAAAAGGCTTGCGTGAGAACATCACGCATTTGGGTCCTGATCCTGTTCCGGTTCTTGACAATATCCATTTTATATGCAGTGCAAGCTTTAGATAGTTTCCATTTTAGTTGGCTGGCAAATACATGTATTGGCAACCCCCACAATAATCATGCTTTTATGCATTAAATTCAGATTTTTAAACAATATGCAATCCAATAATCAATTTGTTTAGACCCAACAATAACCTGGGCTAGGAGGAACACAAGAACACTTGTTTTTTTTGTTTTGTTTTCTCCCCTCTTATCTGAATCTGTAAGCTAAAAAAAAAAAAGATGACTTTTAACACGTTCTCTGAGCCGCAATAATTCACTTCGGTGTTGCGATTGATTCCCGGGCCAGGGCCGCCGGGTAGGGGCCAAATTGACGGGTGATGGAGCGAAATGATGCGGAGGAGGCGGCAGGTTGTTTGTCACATGCGTACCCCCCTGTCACAATTGATCGAATATAATTCTAGTGTTCTGGTGATATTAAACGATAATAACTCAGTATTCATCAGGCCCGATTCCCCGCAGCAAGCAGAAATAGAAAATGTAATCTCATCCGCAACTATGACCTAAAGCTCTCTCTCTTTTTCTTTTTTTTCACCACTGATCCTCCCTGAGGGGGGGCCCGGCCTGTCTGGAGGAAGTGGAGAATCTATAATCCGGCAGATGGTTTCAGGATCTATGAGAAATTCCCTTATCGGGAAGGAGGTGGAATTGTTGGGTCCAGGGCGTAAGGGGCAAAGGTTGTGTGGAGGGGTTAGGGTTGTGAAGGCTAAAACAGACTGGGAGGGGTCTTAGATTTTTGCATTATCGAGGTTAAGCAGCTCAATGGGGGGGCGGACCTACAGGTTAGCTGGTTGCCCTTTTTGTAGCGAGTTTTTGCTAAGTCAGGGTTTTTTTTTTAATTTGTTTTTTTTTGAATTGTAATGGAAAATCTCGATAATGCTTGTGTGTGTGTTGTGGTGGTGGGGATTGATGTCCAAATTTGTGCATTACAACTCTAAAATCGAATAAGTCAGGACCAGAACGGAGGCAGGAGCCACTTGCATGACGTTTGCCACAAATTTTATTGAAGGAAAGAGAAAGGGCTGCGCCCATGATCTGGTGTTCGCTGGAGGCGGGAAGCAAATCGCTCTCGTAATCGGATTGTGATCCGAATACGGAAGTGGATCTTTTGTAGCGGGCGATGGCGGTGTCAGGAACGGCAAACAGATCAATAGCAGGGACAGGAGAGCAAAAACGTGGTCGGTGTCAGAAACGGGTCGTAAGCCGGGACGGGAGAGCAGACGTGGTCGGGATCAAAAACGGGTCGTAAGTCGGGACGGGAGAGCAGACGTGGTTGGGATCAAAACCGGTCGTAGCAGGAGACAGACGGGAGCAAAAACGGGACAGGTGGGAGTCAGGGTCGAAAAAAGGCTTGCCTAGTATACACGGAGATTTGCAGACGGACTGACCACAGGGGATTGACAGGACTGGGTTCAAATTGTGACAGGGAGCCAATCAGAATCCGCGGCGGTTGGCACCAAATGAGCGGGCACAGGTGATTCCCTTCAGAAGGGTTGGGAAGGGTTACTTTAACTTGATTACTTTCAATTACTTTTGGATTACTCCAATACCAAATATGCTAATAAAAGACAAAAGAAACTAAATATGAATAAAATTACTAAATTTTGTGCAGGCTTGGGGAGTAACGGAAAATATGGATCGACAAAAATGATGTTGGCAAGCTGTTTGGATTTATTTTCATTTTGTTTCTGTCGCATTTTATGTTAGTTTTGCCGGAGATCAAAGAGATCAAAGCCAGGAGCGAAAGCTTACCACGTGTTGTGAGTCATCATTTTATTCATATTTAGTTTCTATTGTCTTTTATTAGCCTATTTGGTATTGGAGTAATCCAAAAGTAATTGAAAGTAATCAAGTTAAAGTAACCCTGCCCAACCCTGCACTTCGGTAATCATGACAAGTTATAGAAAACTGTGAATATATGTGCCACAACTTAGACCTGGTTTGCACTATTCAACAATACTTTGTTTATTTTATTGAAAAAAAAAACAACAAGCTGAAAGCAAAACTGCAATTTTGATAGGCTGACACTTGAAAACTAATCATAAAAATCAGCTTTTATCTCACTAGATTATACTTATTTTCTACTCTGAAAATTAATACATTAACTGGATGTCATTCTCAAAATGTTGTATTCTGCTTGATAATCCGTAGCTTATCGTTTTTTCGCAACCTAGACATATAAACCCTAGAGCCAATCACAAAGTATTGTTTCCCTAACCATCACAGTCGTTTATTTGCCGTTTTATCTCATCACCCATCCGCCCGTAAACAAGCAAAAAGCTAATGTTGTAAAGCGCTTCCTTCATTTTTCCGTCTATCTTTATCTTATCGTAGGTTAAGGGCACCGTTGTTATTCAAATATTAGCATTCCATCCACGCGCAAATGCCGTCTGCCCAAATTACTCACCGACATCAACGTCTCCTTTTATCGCCGTTTTATTTCCGTCACAGCGGGACGAAAGAGAACACAACAGAAAAGTCGCTACCTATAAATTGAACAGATTGGCACTGACACTTTTTATGCTTGCGATTTTTTATTTTTTTATTATTTTTATCCTTCTTATAAGTGCTTATTTCTCCATCTGCCCGTCCTCGTTTCAATTGAAAGCTAGGCAGCTGGGACGTTTTTTACTGTCCTGGGAAAAAAATCTGCTGAGTTTGTCCGGTGATTATCGTTGAAAGAATTTAGCCCCGCCTTCTATGGAAGCCTGGGAGTACCAAAATGCAACAACAACATAAAGAATTCACTAAAAAGTTGAAAGTAGATTATTTCTCTTATGTATTTGTTAAAAAAGCCCAACCGAGTTCAAAGAGCCTTTTTTTTCCACCGCGCCTATCTGCTTTTATCTTACTTTTACTCTCAATATAGAATGCATTACGCTGAAGGAAAGGTGGGAGATGGGAGTGGGAGGGGAGGAGAACGATTCCACGCGCATGCTTGAGGTTTTCTTTCAGTCCTGGTGAAAGTAAGAAAAGGACTGTTTTAAATGCAATCCAAATGCCAACCAAAACTCCCCCAAAAAATGAAAAAGGAAGACTTTATCCGAGCACATCTAAGAATTTTACGTACCTGCACGCGCAACAAAAACACCTCGACAGAAACTACCTTGTAAACAAGAGGTCAATATGTCGTTTGGCTATTCTTTTTTAAAATAGGATTTCACTATTAATGTGTTTATACTATTCTTTCAGGTGTGTATTTTTTAGCACCACCTAGTGGTAAAAAAACGTAATTCTTAAAGAAGAAATATATAGATTTTAATGAACAGCGGCACAGCGGATGGGTGGGTAGCACATCTGCGCCATAGTTCTGAGGTAATGGGATAAAATCCAGCTGCGAGCCCTCCTGTGCGGAGTTTGCATGTTCTCCCTGTGCTTTCATGGTTTCCTCCCGGCGCTCCGGTTTCCTCCCACATTCCAAAAACATGCATGACAGGTTAATTGGCCGGTCCAAAATGTCCCTAGGTGTGAATAAGCGAGTGAGTTGTCTGTCCCTGTGTGCCCTGCGACTGGCTGGCAACCAGTTCAGGGTGTCCCCTGCCCACTGTCGGAGGATGGCTCGGATGGGCTCCAGCACCCCCGCGACCCTACTGAGGATAAGCGGTGCAGATAATGGATGGATAATGGATAAACCTGAATGTTCTGTATAACTGCGTTCTTAAAATAAAATTTGAAAACAAGGAAAATATTTTTTTTTAACAAAAACTTTCCCTGTTAAAGTATTTTTTAAACTAAATCACTATATAAAATGAAGAGTTCGATGTTCTTAAATGTAAAATGATTATTTTTTAAAGATATACTTTATACAACAGTAAGTATTTGTTTGATAATAATGGAAGCCTATTTTAGATATGATTAACCACATTACATGATAACCTGTTATTTAGCAAATATGTAGTTTTTTTCCCAAACGGATGCTTTATTCTTTGACTTTTGGCAATTTGGGGCTACTTTTAACTAAAACGGTGTGTTGTAAATTATATAAAAAATATAGTAGTATAAAATAAATAGGTACAGTTTTAATAAGAATGACACTCCGTTTTAAAAATGAACAGCCATATTTCATAATTATTAGGCAAATATATATTTACATTTATTTTTTTCAAAATATTTTTTATCTATTGCCTTTTGGCAATTTCATACTCTTCACGGACTGCTATGTTATAAATTATATTTAAAGAGAATACTAGATTTCAATATACATAATTACCTGCCATTTAATAAATAATGGGGTTGGTTTATTTATTACATTTTGGCAAATTGGGGCTTCCATACTGGACAGCTATTTTGTAATAAATATATTAATAAAAATCGATTTGAAGCAATAGTAATTACATTATCAGCAATGACACTCTATTATAAAATCAAATAGACAGTTTACATGATCATGTGTTACTTAGCAAATATATGAAAGTATACAATATATGATTTTTTGTTTTCCAAAATATTATTTTATTTATTGCATTTTGGCCACGTTGCCCACTTCAGACTATGTGTCGTGCCCAGCGAGGGAGGCAAATGAATTCTTAACGGAGATTGCTTTTTCTCTGGAGTCCATTGTCCCGGTGACCCCTGCTTTTATTAAAGGATGCAAAAGTCAAAAAATAAATAAAAATAAAAAATGGGGGACGCATCACCTGTTAAACCCCCCTTCGCACCTTCGGTGGCGGTGACAGAGTGATCTATCACATTCTTCCCTGCGGTCCTCCGGATGAAACGGGACAATAATTATGGGAAGTGGAGTTGGGGCCACTCGGGTCCCCACATCATATTGTCCAACCCGATTAGGGAGCCGTTTTAGGCATCGTTCCGGCCTTCGGATGCAGCTCGACCGCTCCCTGCGAGACGTATCGATACTCCTTAGATTTTAGGTGCTGTATTAATTAAAATGTTATAATTCAATATTTCAGAATTGTATATACCTCTATTTGAAAACTATTTCTTTCTTTAAATATTTCAGAATTTTTATATTCAAGAATATGTTACGTTTTCATAATGATATCTCAGATTGGCTGGCAACCAGTTCAGGGTGTCCCCTGCCCACTGCCCGATGATTGCTGGGATGGGCTCCAGCACCCCCGCGACCCTACTGAGGATAAGCGGTGCAGCTAATGAGATGAGATGAGATCTCAGCGTCCTTTTTCACATCAGCCATTTTATATTTCAGAATGACCCCTGGTGTCAATCAAACCACTGGAGGCGGAGCTAGAGGACAGTCATGACCAATATCCAGGAAAAGTAATCGAGCTTAAGGATCGAGATAAGGCTCGGCCAGACAACTTTGATTGACAGAAGGAGTCATTTTCAAATAAAAACATACTTTTTTATTCTAAAAATACTGTCTGTTATTTAACGAAATGATTTTGTTCAAAATGCTATTTATTTAGCTTGCTAAATCACTGATGGTGACAACAATTTTGAAATTGTAGCTATTATCGAGCTACTCCTGCATAGTAGCTATTAGCAAGTAGATATACTTTCTACTATCTACCAGAAAAACCCTATATTTAGCCACAATACAGTATAGTATTACAGGATAATTAGATCTGCTGTCATTAAACTATAGGAGGTGTGGCTACTATCGATCTTAAGGATCAAGCAAAGGCCTCAAGTCAACAACTTTGATTGACAGAATGAGCTGTTTTAAAATAAAAAAACATGAATGAATGAATGAATGAAAACTTTATTTGAACAACAAAAACAATAACTCAACAACAAAATAACGTTACAGAATATATTCGAACCGGGCAGCACGGCGGCGCAGTGGTTAGCGCTTGTGCGGCACAGTTCATGTCATGGGAACCTGTCGTGGGTTCAAATCCAGCTCCAGACTTCCTGTGTGGAGTTTGTATGTTCTCCCCGTGCTTGCGTGGGTTTCCTCCGGGCACTCCGGTTTCCTCCCACGTTCCAAAAACATGCATTTCAGGTGAATTGGCCGGTCCAAATTGTCCCTAGGTGTGAATGAGCGAGTGAGTTGTCTGTCCCCGTGTGCCCTGCGATTGGCTGGCAACCAGTTCAGGGTGTCCCCTGCCCACTGCCCGGAGATGGCTGGGATGGGCTCCAGCCCCCCCGCGACCCTAATGAGGATAAGCGGTACGGCTGATGAGATGAGATGAATATATTCGAAAAGGGGTAGTAAGAAGCAAATGCATATATAACCTACCCCTTCATCTTCCCCACCAAATATACCAATGATATAACAACAATTCTAATGATAATAATAATAACAGTTTTGATAAAAGAATAGCAACAATAACACAAAGTTAACTTGACGCACTATTCCCAATCTCCCGCACCACTCATACCCCACCCTTCCCTATCTCTGTATTCCGCCAGGAATGTTCCTTTGTATCTAAACCTGATGAAGTGAATAGTTGGACACCGTTTGATCTCGTCTTGCAATCCGTTCCAGAGCTTGACTCCACACACAGACACACACATACTTTTCCTGGAGGTTCTCCCCTTTGGGATTATGAATTCATTACAGCCCCTTAAGTTATAATTTCCCTCTTTCCGAATGAATAATTTACGGATGTAGAATCCTAGGTCACGTGACTTGCCCAAAATGCTGCAGGTGCATGTGCGCAGGTGTGGCGCCAGTAGGCAAAGAAGGGGCGGGGCTTGGGTCGCACACGCATCCGCAAAACACACTTCTCACGTGGAATGGTGACAGCACTGGAGTCAAAAACGCGGGTTGCGGGCAGAATCAGGGGTTTTAATCCGGCTCACGGAACAACACCTTGTCTTTCACTTTCACTCTTTCATGTCTCTCTTTCACTCTATTGCGCTCTTTCACCCTGTCTCTCTCTTTCACTTTATCTTTTCTCTCTTCCTCTTTGTGTCTTTCTCTCTCTCTTTCTTTCTCTTTCTTTATCTCTTCCTTTTTTCTTTTTTCCTTTAATGTTCTTTCTTTCTCTTCATCTCTTTTTTCTCTTTCTTTTTTCTCTTTCTTTCTTACTTTCTTTCTTCCCATCCGTCTCTCTCTTTCACTCTGTATTTTCTCTGTTTTTTTTTCTATTTTTCTCTCTCTCTTTCTTTCTCTTTGTTTTCCCCTCTCTCTTTTCTCTCTTTAATTCTCTTTCTTTCTCTTTCTCATTCTCTTTCTTTCTCTTTCTCATTCTCTTTCTTTTTTTTCTTATTATCTTTATATTTCTCTCGTTCTTTCTTTTGGTAAGTGTGAAGCACATTGTAAAGTGCTTTGGGGGGTTTTCATTGACTTGAAAAGTGCTATATAAGTGTAGACCATTTATGGTAAATGGTAAATGGTCTGCATTTATATAGCGCTTTTCAAGTTAATGACCTCCCAAAGTGCTTTACAATCTGCTTTACACTTACCCATTCACACACACACACTCACACACCAATAGCAGCCATGCAAGGCGCCGACCTGCTTACTGGGGTCATTAGGGATCCAGTGTCTTGCCTTATCCGAACAAATAAAAAAACATTATGATTAAATTTTTAATTGATATATTTAAAAATAATGAATACATATTTAATACCTTATTTTATACGAAATAGGCTGTTATTTAACATTCACACGGGAGATGAGTGGTTAGCACGTCCGCAGCACTGTTTTGAGGTCACAGGTTCAAATCCAGGTAGTGTCTTTCCTTTGCAGAGTTTGCATGTTCTCCCCGGTTTCCTCCCACATTCCAAAAACATGTCGGGGGTCCATAAATCCTCCCCAAATATAAACGGCGAGCAAAATGTAAACGCGAGATTCCTTTGAACTTTGCGTAGTAATGTGGGTCAGAGATCTATCGCATGCATATTCTGGAATATTCTTTTCATCTCCAATCGTGGCGTTAAGATCCCCCCCGGTGCGCTTTTAATTTCATCTCCTTCTCACCCTGTGTTTTTTTATTTCATTTTCTACACATTAATCCGTAATCTTTTCAAATGTGTTGGAAGTAAGCCGGTGGCAAGGAGAGTGGAGAGGAGGAGGAACTTTTTACTCTGTTATTATTTTTTAATAGATTCTCTTTTGATTATTTTGGTCTGATCAATTCAGGGTGTGGCTTTGTGATGTTATTTTTTAATAATTATGTTTTAGGAAAAATGTTTTTCAAAGAACGTCCTTTATGGAAAACAATATTCCTTCAATAAATAAATTTATTACTGTTTCATTTTATTAGTTTTGTTTTGATTATGGTAGTCCGACTAGTGTGGGTGTGGCTTTGTGACACTTGTGTTTAATATTTTGTATTTTTTTAAAGATGTTTCTTTATGGAACATAATTTCTTCAGTTTGTTTCTCTTATCAAAAGTGTTTTAATTTTTATTTTATAAATACTCTTATGATTTCAGTGGTCTGACCATTGTGGGCGTGGCTTTCTGACACTCGCGTTTTCTTTTCTTCTTTCCTTTAATGTATTTTTTTTCTGGGGTAAAATTGTTTATGAAAACCAATACTGGTGAAAGCTTCTTGTTTTTGAATGGTGTTTTTAATTTTTATTTTTTTTAATCTACATATTATCTGTTTTGATTATGATTGTCTGACTAATGTGGGCGCGGCATAATGCTTGTGTTTACATTTTTTGTTTTCTTCTTCAATTCTTTTTTGAGAACCTCTTTTGTGGTAATTAATATCCCTCCGCCCCAAAAAATTACAGTTGTTACAATTTCACGTATGAGGAGTGCTTTTTCGAATTTGATTTTTTTATTAAATTCCCTTTGGATTTTGGTGGTCTGCTAAGTATGGGCGTGGTTTTTGGTTACTTGTGTTTAATATTTTTTTTTCTTTAATGTTTTTTAAGACGCTCATTTATGGTTAATAACAGCAATTCAGAAAATAATGTCCTGTTGTTGAAGTGTCTTGTATGAAAAGGGCTTTTTGAAATATATGTATTCTGTTTTGATTATAGTTGTCAGACCATTGTGGGCGTGGCTTCGTGACGACTGTGTTCATTTTGTTTTTCATGTTTTTAAGAGAAAATCCTTTATGGGAAATAATAAAATTTCTGAAAAGAAATTCATATTGTAACTGTTTCCTGAATTAAAAGGACATTTTATTTAATGTTTTGATAAGGGTGGTCGGACCAGTGTGGGCGTGGCTTGGTGACGCTTGTTTTCGTTTCTTCTTCGTTGGTTTTTTAAAAATCTGCTCCTGTAAAAATGTCCTTCCTTTCGAAAAAAACATCGTTTTTAAAGTTTCTCGTACTAAAATGCATTATTCTCTCCGCCCCTGCCCTGTTATTTTTTTCAGACGGAGAATTATTCAATTGACTCGAGTTACGTGAACAGCAGAGCCCACCTCATTAAAAGGTAAGTTACTTATTATTTTGCTTCCAAGCACCTTGTTACAATTGTTACCTGTAATTGTTTTATCTAATGAGAGCACAGGAATCCTTGCAGCGGTTTGTTTTGGGAGCGAGGATAATTGGGATTTGGAATATGCCAAAAAAAAAAGAAAAACAATTCATTAGGATGATGAAAAAACGATGCAGAAAGATTACCGAGTTAGGCATAGCGCGGGATTCTACTTTTATCTGATAGGAATTATTTTATTTTCATAGTTAACATGATGCAAATAGCATTTATTTTAAAGCGGGTCATATAATTATATAAACGTTGCTAGCAGGTGCTAATCTGCTACTAGCAAATAAGTTAATTCAGGCAACTAATGGCTAGCATGTAGCAGGTACTATCCACTACTAGCAAGGCAATAGATTTGGCCAGCTAGTGGTTAGCATGTAGCAGCTACAATCTGCTATTAGCAAGGTAGTAGATTTAGCCAGCTAGTATCTAGCATGTACCAGCTACTATCCGCTACTTGCTATTAGTAAGGCAGTAGATTTACCCAGCAAGTAGCTAGCATGTAGCAGATACTAACCACTGCTAGCTACTAACCTGGCAGTAGATTTATCCAGCTAGTCACTAGCGTGTTGTAGCTTCTACTCTCTACTAGCAACTAACAAGGCAGTAGAGCAGCTACTATCCACTCCTAGCTATTAGAAAGGCAGCTGGTTTAGCCAGCTAGTAGCTAACCTGTGGCAGATACTAACCACTACTAGTTACTAACCTGGCAGTAGATTTATCCAGCTAGTCACTAGCATGTTGTAGCTTCTACTATCTACTAACAAGGCAGTAGAGCAGCTACTATCCACTCCTAGCTATTAGTAAGGCAGCTGGTTTAGCCAGCTAGTAGCTAACCTGCTGCTGATACTAACCACTGCTAGCTACTAACCTGGCAGTAGATTTATCCAGCTAGTAACTGGCATGTTGTAGCTTCTACTCTCTACTAGCTACTAACAAGGCAGTAGAGCAGCTACTATCCACTCCTAGCTATTAGTAAGGCAGCTGGTTTAGCCTGCTAGTAGCTAACCTGTGGCAGATACTAACCACTACTAGCTACTAACCTGGCTGTAGATTTATCAAGCTAGTAACTAGCATGTTGTAGCTTCTACTCTCTACTAGCTACTAACAAGGCAGTAGAGCAGCTACTATCCACTCCCAGCTATTAGCAAGGCAGCTGGTTTAGCCAGCTAGTAGCTAACCTGTGGCAGATACTAACCACTACTAGTTACTAACCTGGCAGTAGATTTATCCAGCTAGTAACTAGCATGTTGTAGCTTCTACTCTCTACTATCTACTAACAAGGCAGTAGAGCAGCTACTATCCACTCCTAGCTATTAGCAAGGCAGCTGGTTTAGCCAGCTAGTAGTTAACCTGTTGCAGATACTAACCACTACTAGCTACTAACCTGGCTGTAGATTTATCAAGCTAGTAACTAGCATGTTGTGGCTTCTACTCTATACTAGCTACTAACAAGGCAGTAGAGCAGCTACTATCCACTCCTAGCTATTAACAAGGCAGCTGGTTTAGCCAGTTAGTAGCTAACCCTTTGCAGATACTAACCACTACTAGCTACTAACCTGGCTGTAGATTTATCAAGCTAGTAACTAGCATGTTGTAGCTTATACCCTCTACTAGCTACTAACAAGGCAGTAGATTTATCCAGCTAGTAACTGGCATGTAGCAGCTACTATCCACTATTAGCTATTAGTACGGCAGTAGATTTTGTCAGCTAGTAGCTAGCATGTAGCAGCTAAAATGGACTACTAGCTACGAGCAATGCAGGGGATTTAGCCAGCTAGTAACTGGCATGTAGCAGCTACTATCCACTATTAGCTACTAATAAGGCAGTAGATTTAGCCAGCTAGTAACTGGCATGTAGCAGCTACTATCCACTATTAGGTACTAGTAAGGCAGTAGATTTAGTCATCTAGTAGCTAGCATGTAGCAGCTACTATCCGCAACTAGTTAGGCAGTAGATTTAGGCAAGTAGTAGCTAGCATGTAGCAACTGCTAACCACTACTAGCTACTAGTAAGGCAGTCCATTTATCCAGCCACCAACTAGTGGGGAGCAATTACTATCTTCTAACAAAACACTATATTAAGCCAGCTAGTAGCCGTTACATGCTAGCTACCCTCCACCCCCAAAAAATTGCAAAAGGCAGGCCAAAAACATTGTGAGTAAAATGATGCAGTTTATTCACTTTTATTTTCTAGTTTGTATTCTTTATTGTGCTTTTAGCACTTTTTTATCGGATACACCACACCATAAAGCGAAATCTAGTGGTCAAACAAAAAACACTGTCCCTTTAAATAATATTTGTAATATTTAATCACTAGATGGCATTGCATTGTGTAAGGCGATGGAATACAGTGCCACAGCACAGTTTGGCAGCAAGATGGCAGACAAACTTAGTAGCGACCGCTAGGTAGGATTCCAATATATAAAATGAATATTTTTTTTTTGATAGAAAAATGAACACTTGTATGATAGTTCATGTATATTTTGCCAAATATTCAAATCAATGTTTTTTTTTTTTTTTTTTTGGGCTGTAGGTTTTTCTACAGGGTTCCCATTAAAGTCTTAAAAGTCAATTACTTCATTATTCTCAATGTAAGGCCTTGATTGGCATTAAAATTTCCCAAATCCAATATTCAAAAGTTTTAAACATGTAACTACATGAATCATATTAATATATGTTTGAACTAAAAAGATTCAGTAACATTTATCAATTGTCTTTTTTTAAATAATTTGCCGATTTATTTTTTGGGCAGCATCACGTAACCACAATAACTAGAAATATATAAACGGTGATGTGGTTTCAGTCAAGCCTTTCGGGGCAGACGCATGTCTTAGGACTACCCATAATACACATAGCATCTTCGGAAGGAGACATTTATTTTGAACCATGGAAAAGTGTACATTTAATGAAGTGGCTAAAAGCTGTGCCAGGTAATGAGTACAAGGCCTGATGTAACGTGTGCAAGAGATATTTGTGTTATTTTGTTTTGGTTATTTATTTATTTATTATTTTTTTTTTTGACTTGGTCTTGAATTGGATTATAAAAGTCTTGAATCTAACTGGCCTTTATCCGTAGGAATCCTGTTGTACCACTAAGAGGCACTAAATATTATGCACTGACCCTTTGAGCTTTAATATTGTTGGGTGGGAGAGGGCGTCAAACTATCGTCTTGTTTAATTGTGACTGCTTATTTGCACTTGTTTATATTTTTATCATGCTTGGTTGAACAACAGCCAGTTCTTTTATGAGGAAGTAGAGCAAATCTAAAAAAAAATACAAATACAAATGTCGCCAGTCAATTTCACAGCACTTCACAGACAAACACATTGTCCCCAAAAGTATAATCTTCATCCTTGAACGTGGGAGGAAGCACTAGCCAACATTTTCAGACAATTGGGCATCGGCGTGGGAAGCCAGGGTTAGGAAATTGGCACACGGGTCAAAATAATTCCCTCCGGCTGCCGAGTATTTTTTTATTTTTGCAGGGAGGAGGGGGCTCCATTTGATTCCACAATTGTCCCTTTGTTACCTGCAGCCTTGCCACAATGTAGGTCTTCTTTTGTGTGCACCCCCCCATTCGTAAGTCCCATTATGACAATTTCCCCTCTGAAGATTTCCTGCACTTATGTAAACAAAGAGCATTGAAGTGCAGATTCCCACAAAGAAAGCCCCCTCAGGAGCATGGCGACCCTCGGTTTCTCCCCTTACTCACCCCCACCTTGGTCCGGTACAGGTGCAATTACAGTGATAACATCAGAAGGTCAGTATTAGCCTCCGATAGGGGAATGTTTGAGGATGCAGTTACCTTGGAATGCCCTTCATTTCTGAGATCCCCCCTTCCCCATTTCTTCCAAGAACACGTTGATTTATTCTGGAGCTCTTTAATGTTGTTTACAAATGTGAATTTGTTCCGCTGGGATGGAACACAAACGAGGGGAAATCAACACTACTGTTACTTTGCAGCTGTTGATTGTAGTCCCCCCTTCTCCCACTTTATTGACTGAGAGCCCCCGGCGCAAGGCAGATGCTCCGTTTGCATGCCTCCAGCACTTCCGGCATCCATCTTCCTTCCCGGAATTCCTGATTACTGCAGTATTTGTCTGATGGAAGTGAGCGGATTCCTGTTTTTTTTCAAGATGCCCTTGAAGGCAGTCCATCAAAAATGTGGTCATTGTCTGTCCCAAAATATTGCTTTTCTCGCAAGATTATTTATTCATTTATTTATTTACCTGTGTACATTTTTTAAAAACTGTTTATCATCAATTCTGAAATATTCATTAACATTTTGCTTAGGAAAAACAACATTCGTGTTCTTTCAACATTTTGTGTCTGTTGGAGAAAGGTTTTTTTTATGGGTTAATTGGATTGGTCACTGAATATGTTCTGTTAATAGGGTCATTTTTCCTGTGTTCCCCATTTGTCAATGGCTCTAAAAGGATGTCATGAAAATGCATAATGAAATATGTGTTCAGAATTTTTTTAAGAAAGAGGAAATTATTTTAAATTTAAATTGATGTTAACAATTATTTATTAAATAGAAAAAAATGCCAGAGATAAAGTCATGTTTATTTGTACAGCCCTTAATTGCACATAAACAAGTAAAAAATGGAAACATTTGAACTGTAAACAGTGTTAATAAACAATATATAGACAGAAAAGTGGTCCAGTTGTATTCATCCAAATTAGTAGCTTACAGCAAAAGATGTATTGAAAAACATAGAAAAAATATAAATTAAATGGTAGAAGCCTTAATCGTCAGGGGAAAATATTCATATTTCAATAAAACAAAGCATAATAACCCCCAGCCATGAAAAAAATGGGGGAAAAGGAAACAAAAATGACAATTGTAGGAATGCACTTCTGAAAAAAAATAATAAATGAAATACAACAGAAAAAAATGGAATTGGTCTAAAACATGAGGAAAAATAAAATGGAAAAATGAAACATAAAAATATCTAAAAACTTAATTCTGGGAAAGATCTTCAATATAAAAGAACAGCAAAAAATATATATTTTTTCCCGCTCCCTGTTTAAGGGAATGACAATAAGCATCCACAGAAACAAACCTATAAAAAAAAGGCAGAAGGGGGAGGGAAGAATAATGACAGTTAATCAGCGGCTTTTTCTGTGGCACAGTACGTCGACGTTCAAGGACCTGGAGGGGAACAGTCTGAAGGACAGCGGCCATGAAGAAAGCGACCAGACGGACAGCGAACACGACGTCCAGCGAGGACATTACGTGGACACGGCTGTTAACGACATGCTCAACATGACTGTGCCCCCCAATGTTTGCCAGATGCCTGACCAAGGTAGGACCATGCCTTTTTTTTTGGACACCTACATCAAGCAGGGGTCTTAAACTCTATTTTCTTGGGGGCTGCTGGAGGGAGGGTCTGGGTGAGGTGTGGCCAAATTGGGTTTGCCAAAAGAAAATCTCTTATTAAAACATTCAAGTGATTTTTTGTTTGTATTGGTTCTAAAATGAACCAATGATAGATGATTTGTTATAATTTTTATACAGTAAATATTTTTCAATGCATTCAAATCAAAGAACAAACCCTTCATTTTCATTTAACAAATAAAGGTATACTGTAAGCAATTACTTATTAATAACCAATAACTCCTATCTTCAGGACTGTTTAGCCAATCAGAATGGACAACACGACGCATGATGCAAATCCATGAATTGGCGAAACTGTGAAGAGTAAACCGCGTTATAGCGAGAGATCTTTTTTTTTTTCACACAAACTAAGTTATAAAAATAACGTTAAGTTTTAGAATTGGAAAGAAAATAAGTCGGAAATAAATACAACAATAATTTAGCAAATGAGTAGGTAATTAAGAACATTTTCTACACGGAAATAAAAATATTTAATAATAATAATAATAATAATAATAATAATTTCCTTGTATTGTCATTCTGTGTAACAATGTACACAGAACGAAATGTCGATTGCACCTGACCCGATGCAGCCGCAGCCAAGAGAGGGCGCCGCCGACCACTTTTTAAGTCTTAGGAATGACTCGGCCGGGGCGCGAACCCGAACCTCCCAGTCTCAAAGCGGGCGCCTTACCATCTAGGCTACTGAGCTGGTTAAGGATTGGTATCAACAATCTGTAAAAATGGGCTGCACTTTATTTTATACAAGTTACTTAATTTTACCCAACTTTTCAAAATAAAAAATATCTACTCTAATGCTTAAACAGATTGAGCTTTGGTTTTATAATCATTGCAGTAAACTGTGGTTAGCTTGTTATCTCAAGCTTGTTAGCGACCACAAACTCAGAGATTGTAGGGGTCCATCTTCTTGTGGCAAAAGTTTGGATTTATTCACTTTAAGTTACTTATCCAACTTTTAACAATCAAAAAAAAAAGAACCAACACGGTACCCTCTGACGCAACCTTGGGCAACCCGTTTTTGATTGACAGGCGCTCTGTTTGCGTTTGAAGGCCAGCCGATTTCTTGGCGGCCATGGTGATGGCAATTAGTCTGACAAAGGTGGACTTTTCCATATCTCCGCCAGCGCTGATCCATTATTCAGAAGGATCATTTAGCGCCGTGTTTCATATCTGACTGCCACGTTTAAGAAGACGTCTCTGTAAGAGGTCGTGTCGGCGCTTAACTGCTGCCACTCACCGCACATGAAGACGTAAAAGCACCCTGGAGTCATCAGGGTTCGTAACGGGGGCTTGAAATCCTTGAAAATGCAAGAATTTTTATGTTGTGTTTTCAAGGTCAAGAAAATGCTTGAATTCTGGGTGAAGTGCTTGAAAATGCTTGCAATTGTTACCATTGCCATATTTCTTGTCGTTCACTCTATCGACCACGGAATAAATTAAATTATATGAAATGCTCTCAGTCATTATGATGTTGCCATGTGCAGCAACACCAACTGGTTGCACCTAAGAGGACAGCTGTATTTAGAAAACCAGCTCTTTTGGTACAGCTCACTGAAAAGAGACGCCTCTCACTCGCTCATTCTCACCTAGGGACAATTTGGACCGGCCAATAAACCTGAAATGCATTTTTTGGAATTTGTGAGGAATGTGAGAAATGAGCGAGTTAAAATGATCTACCCTCTGCAAAAAAATGCAAAACATTGAATTATTCCCACATTTATTGAGGATTCTTTTTACGTTTTATAATTACAACAAAAGGGGTGTTCAAACTTTGTCAGCATGAGCACTACTTACAAAATGACCAAGGCAAAATTATCTACCCACCACAAAAAGATACAAAATATTTTGGTTATTTTCAAAATAATTATTTGTGCTCTCTTTAATTCTAGCAAAAACTAGCTAAATCAAAATCTGCTTGTACAAAATCCGTAGGTCACCTATTTATTACTGCGCTTATACAAGATAAATAACTGTAAATGTAAACATGTTACATTTGAAATATTAATCGTTAATACTCATTACATTAAAAGTAAAAATGGTGTTCATTTTAATAACATACTGTAATATACCTTTCATCTATAAATTGTGGAGGTCTATAACTGAGATACTACATTGTATGATGAATAATTGAAAATGCAAACGTATACATTACATTTCTAACTGTTAATAATCAAATACTCATTCTATGATAAGTTAAAATATATTTATTTTATATATAGATCATCTATATATATATCTGCACCGCTTGTCCTCAGTAGGGTCGCGGGTGTGCTGGAGCCCATCCAGCTATCTGAACTCACTCGTTCATTCACACCTCAATACATAATCGGTTAAAAATATTTATTTTAAAGGGGCGGCAGTGGCTCAGGAGGTAGAGCGCTCTTCTTGGGATCATGAGATCGCAGTTCGAATCCCGGCTCCTCCGTGTTACATGTCAAAGTGTCCTTGGGTAAGACACTGAACCCCTAATACCCCCAATAAGCAGGTTAGCGCCTTACATGGCTGCACGGCCGCTATTGGGAAATGTGAATCACACTGTAAAGCGCTTTGGGAAGTCTTGACTTGAAAAGCGCTATATAAATGCTGATCATTTCATTTCATAAAGACATAACTATAACGAGATATACCTTTCATCTACAATTTAATTACCTTCAAATACAACAATTTGGAAGACTCCTATTTGTTACTGTGCTGCATGAGGAATGTTGATGTCCATTCCGACATGCTGCATTTGACCATTACAGCGCAGCAACATTTTCATGATCAACCGGTACTACCTCAGTAGATCGCGATCCACACAACGTGCTGAGCTTGGGGCGACCCGCATTTCGAAAATAGTTTTTAAATGGCTTCATTTTCCCTCATCGCTGTTATTTTAACTCTGCAGTAAGCACCTTTTTGTTTTTTTTTATACTCCCACTTTTGCTCGCGTACAAAATCAATTTTTAATGAGCGCCACGGAACAAAAATACGCTTTTATGTTAAGGAATAATAAGGCCTCTTTAAAGTAGTTGTAGCTCGGAGCGATTTTGGCTGAAGGTGTTGTGTAAGCGGGGAATAATGACATTAGGGGAGACGAAAAAAAAAAACAACATTAGGGAGACACACTTAATGACAGCCGCCGCTTCCCTGGACTCTCGCCCGGCGTTTGCAGCAATTTGGCTGGGAAGACGTTCCGATTCTCAGTGGCGATACGTGCTATTTAACAATATTACACAAATGTGCTGACTGCTCTTTTTTTCGTGATAACCATTGGAGGCTGGTTTGATGTAATCATTGGACACAATAGTTGGAGAGCTAAAATAAAAAGCCCAATGTCTGTTCTATAGCGACCCCTAATGATGAAGAAACACTTAATCCCTTTGAACAAAATGCCATTGATTTCAAAGAATGTGCAAAAATATTTGTGCTATATCATCTCATCTCATTAGCTGCACCGCTTATCCTCAGTAGGGTCGCGGGGGTGCTGGAGCCCATCCCAGCAATCATCGGGCAGTGGGCAGGGGACACCCTGAACTGGTTGCCAGCCAATCGCAGGGCACACAGGGACAGACAACTCGCTCGCTCATTCACACCTAGGGACAATTTGGACCGGCCAATCCACCTGAAATGCATGTCTTTGGAATGTGGGAGGAAACCGGAGTGCCCGGAGAAAACCCACGCAACCCACGGGAGGGAGAACATACAAACTCAGCACAGGAAGTCCGGTAGCTGGATTTGAACCCACACAGGAGGTTCCCAAGACCTTAGAACTGTGCCGCACACGCGCTAACCACTGCGCCCCCGTGCTGCCCGTGCTATATCATAGGTTTACAAAATTGTAATTCTATTACACACATTGAGATACCCTTTTAGATGTCTGGCCACCATTTTACAACTACGGAAGCCTGGATGACCCTTTTTGTTAAGGTGGTTCTTTGGGCGCTTAACGACCACTCATCGAACACAACTGAGCACTGCATGTGTCGGTAGCCAAAACCCTTCAGTTATACATCTGGGACTTTTTCCCACTGTTTTCCTCTCTAGCCGCTCATGTTAGTCACTTTGCTGCAGGCTGTGGCTCGCTGCTAGTTGCTGTTTTTATTGTTAGCTGCTCCCGCTTCGTCACAAGCCTCACACATCTGATATTGCAAGTGAACGTTGCCGAGGCCTATGATTTTAGGGATCTAGTGCTTTTTTTACCCCGTGTCTTTGTTTAGTCACTCATGTTATCCACTGCATACTGGCAGGATATAGCTTGCTGCCATTGTTAGTTTATCCGTAAACAATAAATGTTGCTCGTTCCTTCAGCTTTCCACAACTGGTCATGCAAGTGAATGTCACCGAGTTACGTGATTCAGGCATCTTGTGCTTCCCCCCCGCACTGTTTCCTTCTCTAGATACTCGTATTAGCCACTTGGCTGCAGGCTCTGGCTCCCTGCAGGCCACTTTAGTGATTGTTAGCTACTCTGGGTGAATACACTTTTATTTGTCTTTTTAGAGTTACTCTCCTTCATCAGCTGGTTTTGCAAAAGAATGTTGCTTAGTTACAATTCAGGTATCTGTCCCTTTTTTCCACTGTTGCCTTTGCTAGCCACTTATGTTAGACACTTTGCTGCAGGTTGTTCCTGGCTGCTCCTGCTTTGTCACTTTCCTTACATAACTGATTTTGCAAGCTAACATCGCTGAGTCCCATGATTCAGGTATCCAGGGTTTTTTTTCCCCTCCATTTCTTTCTTCAGACACTCATGTTAGCCACTTAACTCCAGGCTATAGTTCGCTACTATTGTTTTTTGTTAGCTTCTCCATATGAATACACTTTTCTTTTTACTTCAGCTTTCCACAGCTGTTCAAGGAAGTGAACGTCACTGAGTTACATGATTCAGGCATCGAGTGCTTTTTTCCCCCCCACTGTTTCCTTCTCTAGACACTCATGTTAGCAACTTGGCTGCAGGCTCTGGCTTGCCGCTAGCCACTTTTGTGATTGTTAGCTACTCTTTGAATACACTTTGCTTTGTCTTTTCGTCTCACACGCCTTTCTGAGCTAAGTTTGAAAAATAACGTTGCTTAGTGACAATTCAAGTATATAGCCCTACTTTTCACTGTTTCCTTCTCTAGCCACTTATGTTAGCCGCTCTCTGATAGCTGCTATTGTTGTTAACTGCTCTGTGTAAAAATGGGCTTGCTTCTTCTTTCAGTGTCATTGCTTTTGCAATAGTTACTAAACATTTTAGTAGCTTTTCCTGCTATCTGCTAAAGTTAGCCACCAAGTCTATCCAACTCCAGCTATTTGCTCTGTCCAGACGCTCCAGTTGTGTCTAGCTTGCTCCGTCTTTTTTTCTCGTTGGCATGGAAAAACCACCACCTTTCATGTCGCTGGCTGTAATTAATACTTGCTAATGGAGAAATCATGGAAGTAGGATTCTTAAATTTGCCACGTGGTATCCTTAGGGTTTCCATAGTGTGTCTTTTTAAAATGCTCACGTTTCACCTCCATTCAAAGAGGTGAATTATTTGTGGATTCTGGGTTGCTACATCTAATCTTGTTGAAAACAATGTACACTACGTAGTAATCAATTATAATGAAGACTATTCAATTTTATTACCTACTGTCACTTTAAACGGCTTCATCTCATTTGTTTTGCTTGTCCTTTAACCACAACAGTCAAAATGTAATCCGGGGAAATAAACAAAAAGAAAAATGAATACATTTCTATTAAAAAAATAATTAAGAATTATGCTGCATTAGAAGAGACTACCCTTTAAAACATGTTTATTTTTTTCTTTACTGCATCAATTATTAATCTTTTGAATTCTCATGAAGCAAAACTTAGAGCCTTGTGCGAATAAAAGAAGGGTATTAGGACCAGGTCAGGGTTCGCTCCACAGGATGAAGAATCTTCAAAATATTTGAGATGTGCTTAAAATAAGACTCAAGACAATTAGGAAGGACCCTGGTCTAAATCCTTTCCAACAGCTGTGACCCAGTCTGTTTCAAGTCAACCATTAAAAAGGAGATTTGTAAAACCAAAAAAGTGAAGCCAGTTTGCCTTGATTTCTGGTTTCTCTCATTGACAAAAATGAAACACTTCAAAGCAGTTATTTTTTTGAACAAACTTGCACTACTAAGGCTTTTTTTATTGTTATGTTGATGTGGGAGGGAACAAAAAGGCAGCAGGTTAAACTGCAGCTAATGTTTACTGTTCCCAGTACCATGCAAAGGTGCCGTTTGCACAGGAGACGAGAAAGGCACAAAGACTCTCCGCCGCGGCACCATAAACATTCAAGATCTCTTTGTGCACTCTTTGTGCTCATTCAAACCCTCCTGCTGCTCTCTTGCACTATGGACAATCCTTTCTTTAGTGTTTGTCACTTCTGTTGCATCTTTATTACCCCCACTTAGGAAGATTGAAAATGTTTTGATCTAAGCCAGGTGTTGCATAGTGGTTTCCTCCAGAACGCTTGGTAAACCTAGAGGACTGCCTAGTATTGGGAATTTAATTTGGATTTCGTAAAAAAATAGGTCAACAGGAAGTGTCTATAAAAGGTAGATCTGTTATGTGAAAAAAAAACTCAGTTGTTCTTTTTTTTTCAGGAGAATATAAAAACATTGTTCCACAAAATGTATAGAAAAATCTATTAAACCATCGAGGGATTATTTGTATAATATCAAACCCTAACAAATCTTACAGATTTTCTGAAAAGCTGTCTCTCAAGTTAGGACTATACTGAATCCTCTGTCATTTGGTGGGTTAATTTATCACTATACAGATGACATACAACTTGCTCAACTTCTGTTCACCTGTACTTACGACCACGGCTCATTTTTTCCCGGTACTTCCTGTCTAAACTGAACTGCACAAATGCAGCCGTGATCTATCATCCTTGGTCGCCTATTGCAGAAACATTGGGCTGGTGGAACACATTTTTACGGGACCTGGAGACATTTTTTAGCCATTATGTCCACCAAAAAGTGAACTTTACTCGTTAAGCTGAAATTCATTATTCCGGGTTTTGCTCGAAGCAAAGCTCTCAGAGTGCATTTTTGTCAGGCATTGCGGCTGTTTTTTGCCGTTCTGTGTACCAAAAAGTGAAATGCACTAGTGCGGCCGCGATCCATTTTACCCGATCGCCTATTGCTGAGAGTGGGGGCTTTTTTCGGGGGGTTCAGGCTGTTGAACTGCACTGTTTTGGCCACTATCCATTATTGCTAATCTCATATTGCTGCGAGCAGAAACCAGCATACGCCACTTTTGCTGGGAAACTTGCCGTTAAAGCCTGTCCAAAATGAACTGCATTGTTTTGGCCGGGACTCAGTATTACCAAACCCATATTGCTGCAAGCAGAGACTAGCAGAAGGCCCTTTTATCAGGAGGCGTGCCTTAAATGAAATGCACTGGCTTTCATCCATTATCGCTAGTTAACCCTTTTATGAGAGCAGAGTCATGCAGAGTGCATTTTTTTTTTTTTGATCGGCCCGCTGAAGCGTGCCATTGCAGCACGCCTAAAATGGACTTTGCTGTTTTTGCTGAGTTTCATTATCCCCAGACGACTACACCCGAGAGCAGAGGACGAGAGAACAAATTTTGTGTCACAAGTTGCGGCTCTTTTTTGGTGGTCTGTTTAAAATTACAGTAGCCGTGTGACCATGATCCATTATCCTTGAAAGAGAAATGTGAGCTTCTTTGCATATCGCAAGGGTTTCAGCAATAAACAAAGTTTTAACAGTAGAACACCATCTGAAAACACCTGATAAATATAAAGGAACTTTTTATTATCCAAATTTCCGACACGCCACCATTCGAGAATCGACATCCCGGTATGTCTTAATCACTTGGCCCCCGGTGATCTCGAGAGGAGCTCTTTTCGAAAAGCTCACTTCGTCCGATTAGATTATTAAAGTATTTCCCAAGCAAATCACATTAAATCTCTGGCAAATCTATAAAGGGAAAGGCTATCTTTGACGCGGCAATAGGAAGAGGATGATATGGCTCAAACCGCGTATCAAATAAATGATTTGAGCGGGATTTGCTTGAATGGAGCTTAAGAGTTACTGTCATGATAGAAACCCTCTGACAGACAGCTGAATCTCCTTTTTTCTTTTTTTTTAAGTAGTAGTGCTTTGATTGTCACGTAATTCCTGGATGAGCTGCTGTGTTTTAAGGGATTAACACCCATGTTTTGTCAAATTTCTTTATGTAGGAGTAATGTGGGGGAGTGTGAGGGAGCGGCTTTTGTCTGATGGTGTGGTTATTTCAAGTTTCTCCGAATAGGGGGTGTAGTTTCTTTATTTTTTTAACACAATGAGGAAGGCAAAACTGTTCAATTGGTCCTCTTTCATTTATTTATATATCTGTATTTTATCT
Source organism: Urocampus carinirostris (assembly GCF_059441175.1). NCBI lineage: Eukaryota > Metazoa > Chordata > Actinopteri > Syngnathiformes > Syngnathidae > Urocampus > Urocampus carinirostris. The sequence goes on along the minus strand of NC_142357.1, from coordinate 35,716,515 downwards.
TTATAAAGTGTGTTTTTATTTTACCAGGAAACATTAAAATACAGAGAAAATTGATCAAATAATACTCAAAATGATCAAGTAATACTTAAATCGAAGGACAATATTTTAAATGTTTTAACCTATATATTTTTAGAATATCCTTAAAATAAGCAGAATTGTCAAATCGTATTATTTTGGGTTCAATAGATCTTCATCTACTTTATTTTACCTTGATTTACTCATTAGAAACCAAACATACTAGGAATTTTTTATCTTGTATTTTTTGAATTTTTTAGTAGTAAATTAAAACACATTTTTTTTCTCATACAGTATTTCCTAATAGAAGATATTGAAGATGTATTTATTAAATAAGAAAAAATAAGATTAAAAACATGCATGTCTGTAAAAGTGTTTTTTTTTTTTAATTGTTTTATTTTTTATTTTTTTCTAAAATTTGATAAGAAAACACATTACAGTTTAGATATTTCTGCAAATTTGAAATTTTATCAGGTATGATTAATCATATTTCACCTAATTTTAACTTGTTTCTTTATTTAAAACAAGGTTTTTGCTATTATTTTCTTATTTTCCTCTTTTGTAGTCAAGTGAAACACACATTTTATATATATAATTGATTTGTATTTTCTTCATTTTACTATAAAATGTTACAGATACTGTAAAACCAAATTTCTTGCAAAACACAATAAAATGTAGAAAATTTTAAAAATACATATTTTAAATGAGGGACACTATTTCTGATCAGCACTATTGGGAATATTTTAATTGAGGCTTTTGTTTTTGACATATTTTTGGCCCCACTCTGGAGATGTTCTCATCTATTTTCCAGTTCCCAATGGGGGTGTACCCAGGAATCAAAGTTCCCTTCCTGAGCCTACAGATTCCTTTTTATTCCCATCTTCCATCAGTGGCATTCACTGGAGTCTCGCTGCTCCTAATTGAATAAATTCCTCCATCCCCCATCACTTTTTTCAGCCCTACTTATTGCAAACGTCTTCCCTTAAACTTTGTGCCACTCAAGCACTTCCCTCTCCCTGTTGAATTTGAAAGGGAAAAAAGCTAAAGCACCTCATATGTTCTTGCCTGCAAAACTTGCCCTAAATTCAACACATGAACATTTCTAGTTTGCAGTTCTGTGATCTCACGAGGAAAATGCTGACAGGTGTCAGAATATAGGGGAGGGGGTGCTGACAGGAGGGAGGGAAATGCAGCTAAAGATGTAGAGGTGAGATGAGAGTATAGTAGAAATCTTAGCAAAGGGGAAAAAAAGAAAAACCTATCTGACAGGTAAGAGTGATTTCCGTATTTTTTGCACCTTAAGGTGCAACTGATTATATGTCGACCCCACCCCCAAAGTATGTTACATACATAAGACGCAGTGGGACTAAGGGGCACATGCAATTGAGGCTACAGTAAGAGCTACTGTGTTAATTTTGGGTGTCGGCTCTTTATACAGTTCTTCATACAATAATTGGTCAAGTGTGGCTGAGCAATATTGCCAAACATTGTATGCAATGGACATCGAACCCGGATTGCAGCAGTGAGCGCTGACACTTACCTATTGGACCACCAGCGAGTGTTATAGATGACATTTGAAAAGGCATTATATTTTATCTCATTATTACATTATTTCCACTCCAGGTGGATCTGCATTCTGCTAAGTTAAACAGTATTTCTACTTCTTTGCCTGTGCGACAATAACATTGCGGCTTAATATATATACAGTATGTTCCAGTGGAGCAGAGTTAATTCAACACTCAATATATTTTTTTAATAGCTATAAAACATCTACTGCAGCGACAGCTGTGACACATATTAAAAGCTTAAATAATAACCCCATAAAGAAACAATACTATTTAGGAATACAGCCAATGGAAGCAATGAAAGGAAGTTAACAATTTAGAATTATTAAGTATTCAGAGACAAAATAAAATTTACATCACAAGATTCAGATATTTTTAGGCCAGCAGTGAAGGTCTTGCAAGACCCATTGGCCTATCATGGATACATACGAAAAATATCCTGTAAGGTATTTTGTTGAAAGTCTTTGTTTTCTCCATTCTCTAGCATCTTGAGTAAAAAGGTTGTGAATTAAGCAAGAAGAGATGTTGAAATGTGCTTTTATGCCTTTTCAAATGTCTTCTGTACCAATGGTGGTCTAGTTGTAAAGTGTCGGTGCTCTCACTGCCACGACCCGAGTTCTAATCCCGTTGCATGCAATGTTTTTTTGCCTTTTTTGTCAGCGATGTTTATTAATTAATTCATCTTTGCACAAACACACAGTAAAATGGCTACTAACTGTATGCATTTGTAATCTTCTCCCCTATATCCTGTAGTATATACTGCACGGATTATGAGGGGCACTTTCAAATTCCTGCCAAATGAAGGTTTATAGATGCGCATTAGTCCCCAAAAAATAGTTATTTTGTTTTTTTTTTTTTGTGAAGAAAACTTCGACAACACAGAACAAGGTGTTATTCTATGACGCCATCCCTGATCCAAACCTGTAGCTGGGACCATCCATTTTGATTTGCCTAATCTAATGTTGGAGCCGCAGAGGTAAAATGGCCGACAGTGACAAAGAGCAGCAAGGAAGTGCGATTGGAGTTAAGCAAGACTGAGTGCGCCGAGGAAATATATTGGGGGGGTGGGATCAATTGGAATTTCAAGCTGTGTCCATCTGTGCTCCAGTTTTCTCTGTGGAAGAGGAATTATGAGCAGAATGGAGAAGAGCAAACATGATTTTAGAAGTGTCATTTTTTAAAATATGTAATTACAGTTCCACTTCAGTCCTGCGGGGGACGGTAATGATTGTTTCAATCTGTTGTCCAACTTGAGGAGAAATGATGAAGAAACCTAATGCTCATGCTTAAAAAAAACAAAGTAACTTTGCTTGTACATTGGAGGATTTTTAGGGAGTTAAAATGCAAATAAATTGTACTTTTAAAGAAAAAAATGAATGAATGAAAGCAATATTATCTATCTTCCCCACAATACTTTCCACTTTTACTTTAAAAAAAATCTGCTTCTTAACAAGTGGGCTGCCAGGCCTAGATGTTTTTATTCCTAATAGCAGCCCTTTGAGACTCCTTGTGATTTTGAGCTGAACAAAATGTATAAAAAAAATATCTATAGAAAATTGTTACAGAATGATTTACACTTGTTCATTGTAGTTTTTATGTAGTCCTGTGATTTTGCAATGATGCTGCATTTAAAATGATCAGATTTCTTTTTTAATTTGCTAGGCAGTAAAGCTCAATTCCAAACATTCTCAGTAACTTTAGCAGCATGCTAATGCTACAAACACGTGTCCAGGCCACCCATCATCCATCAATGCAAATACTGTAGTCCTTCTCATTATATAAAGAAAAGCTGACTGGCGTTTATTTTACCCAGTGGAGCCTGCCGTCACGTTCTTTGTTTTTACACATCTGAATATGTTAAGCAAGCTTGTACTCTGCTTTCATGTTTAAAAATAACCAACGTCTCTTGGTAGGGCTGTTTGTACGCTGTACTTGCCTAAGTAAATCAACAAATTCTTTAAAAAAAAAAGAAAAAAAAATATAAATATACATAAAACACAGAATCCACTCCCGCCCTTTTTTCTTAATTCCGAGTGGGGATGAGTCAAAGAATGTGGGAACTAATTTAAATGAACTCAATGCCACCTTAACATGTGTATTATTGAGCGCCTCATAATGGTAAAAATACCATTCATTTTAAAAAGCAATATTGATTTAAATAATAAGCAAAAAAACATTATCTATCATATAAACGTGCATTTTTTAAAATCCTGTAGGTCAAGAATTTTGTGTTTACTTTGCGTAACATAATAATAATAATAATAATAATAATTTCCTTTGTATTGTCATTCTTTGTAACAATGTACACAGAACGAAATGTCGATACACCTGACCCGTTGTAGCGTGTCGATGCAGCCGCAGCCAACAGAGGGCGCCGCCATTATACCAATTAGGTATGTCTCGGCCGAGGCGCGAACCAGCGACCTCCCGGTCTCAAAGCGGGCACAGTACCATCTAGGCTACTGAGCTGGTACATGAGCATCATCTAGAGCAGGGGTGGTTAAACCAAGGCCCCCGGCCCGTCAGGCTTTGTCATCTGGCCCGCCAAACGAAAACTTAAAAATATAATGATAATGTGTATTTAATGGTTAAAAAAAAAGGACGACTTATACTCTGGTGAGACTTATGGTATGGAAAATATGGTATGTGGCTTTTTTTAAAGCAGTTTTAGGGGGGTGCTTATGTGATGTAGGTTTAAATACAAGTATATCGTTTTGGTTTTGAGATTCTTAAGAAAAAAGGTGAATATCTTTTACTATCTCTGCTTTAAACCACACAATCTTTTCATTCAATAAGTTTGAGATGTTGATTTTTTTTCTTTATTTGGGTCAATCAGACCAGTTAAGAGTGCTCTGTTTTATTTCAATGGTAGTCCAGTGGTGAGTGTTTGCCACTTTCAACCCGGGTTCATATTAAGGCTTCAACAACTAATCAATCAAATCGATTATTAAAAGCGTTGGCAACTAATTAGATCATCGATTTGTTGTATCACGTGGTTTTTGAGCCACCAAGTACGTCAAATCGATGCAAATACGAGTGCACACAAATCTTTTGTGACGCTGACCATTGTAGTACCACTTTTGTCGGGCAGAGGGCACCAAGACCGAATTTTTAAAAAAGTAATCTTGTTAGTTTTCATTAATTGAACGTTACATCATTGCAAACAAAATTGGCATTACAGTTTAAACTTTTTGGTATTTGATTGTTTCATCATAAAACAAAGTTAACAATTTTCAAGCGAATATAAGTACAGAGAAAACAAAATCAGAAAATGAGTAAATAAAGTTAAAAGGCAAATTATTAATGACTAGAATTACTCTACACAAGGGGCAGATTTTAAAAAATATTATACATCATTTTCATATTGGAACATGTATCATATTCAAAGATTTAACCAAAAAAAGGAAATTTGTTAACATTTTAAAAAATGGGATTACATTTTTGATATTCTTTTTGCGGGTATAAACATTTGCTAAACATACAATTAAAATAGAGTATGATCTTTGGATCAGGTTTTAAGGGAAGAGTAGTTTACATATTTGCTGGTGTATAGCATATATTATGTATTTTTGTTTTTTTGTCAAAGTAATTGACAACCACTTAGCTTTTTCTATTGTATTAAGTTATGGAATTTTTTTGTGCACTATATATATCTGTCCAAAACTTCAATATTTCAATAAAGAAGAAAATAAAAAAAGGGGTTTAAGCTATCCTATTCCATGATTAATCCAAATAATAATCGACCGATTATGAAAATAATCGTTTATTGCAGCCGCAGTTCAAAATCCCATTACAACCAAAAACGTGCACCTGGACTTTGCTTTCTTTTTAGGTTTAATTATGCGCATCAAAATGCTCTCTGGTATTGTTACAGAAGCCGGACCAAATATGGAGGTGTGGGGTGTAGTTTTGGGACCACTGACATAGATTATCTATCGGCCGCCGGATATCATAACACGGCGTAGAGCGTCAACTGATCTGAGCGAAGCCCCCACTCTCTGAATGCAGTCGCTGTATTAATCAGCTCAAGAAGGAACTGCTTATCTCCAGGCTCTTGTCACGGATCGCGAGAAACTGGAATAGTTCATTATTTTTCCCGGACTCACAATGAGTCTGATGTATCTTATGGAGGGCCCTGTGCTGACAGCTCATTTTCCACACAATCCCGGTATTCAGACCGCCATGCTAGGAGTGCGAAGGAGGGGGGAGAAGGGCTACCGAATCTCCATTGCTTATTCATGATGCTAGGTGTTTTAATAATGAGCACGGAAAGAGCGAATCAAACTCGTTTGTCGAGCGCCTCGTCTTTGGGCGGACCAGACCTGACTGAGGGAAGGGGAACGGTGGCAGATTAAAATGGGCCGGGAGTATCAGGGAGTCACTTTCTAAAGGTTAATACAGAAAGATGAGATGGACAATGGGTTTGAGAACTTTTTTAGAAGGCGGCAAATGAATCACCTTTCGTGGGTCTGAACATGCCCGAAAAGGCCGAGATTTTGGCACGGGGGAGTGAGAATGTATTTTTGTGTTTTTAATTAGCACCCCCTGGAGAAGTCAGAAAAACAGACCCAGGATTGACACCAATTTTCAAAAAGAAAAAGTGGAGACCCAATGCTTAAAGCCAAAATTTTGGTTACTAGATTATAAAGGTATAAATGGGTGATTCTACATTTAAAATATAATTAAATTGCATTTCAGAAATTACATTTCATTACAGGTATGCACCCCTAGTTTTTTCTTTTTTTTTTTTTTTTTTTTTTTACTTTGATTTGCAGTCTGGAAAAAGTCAAAAACTTACAAATTAAAAAATGTCCACATGGCAAGTCTAGTAAGACAACATATCAATAGACAAGTACGTGATAATTTTAGTTGGTTTAAAAAATAATTTTCAATTATTTTAAGATTTTTTTTTTTTCGACAAACAGAAAATTGGAAAATATGAAAAAATTAATAAATACAACTACTACTATTACGAATTATAATAATAATAACAATAATAATAATAATATCTACCAAATAAGATAATTTCTTGAAGTATACTTGATATTTTCCTAGAAAACAAATTACTATAATAAGAAAAATAATACAGTAGTAAGTAAACTAAAATGAATTTATTGGTGATCAAGTGTGTTTGTTTTTAATTTTTATTAAAAAAATTGAGAAATACACATACTTTTTATAATATATATAGAAATGGAAAAAAACGTGAATGAAATAACTATTAAAAAATACAACAGTGATCATGTTTATTTACAAATGGAAAATGTTTTGCATCGCTTTTTATCTTACCAAAGTTAAAACAAATATTTAATAATACAAAATAATGATTGAAATAATTTTACAGCAGCGATAACATCATTTCTTTTCTTTAATGTATTTCAGATTTGAAAAAAAAGTTAAATAGATTTAATACAAAAATTAAAAAACAAATACAATGGAGCAAGATTGTTTTTTGTTTTTCTGTGTGGTTTGTCTTATGGAAGTAATAATGTATAATGAAGAAAATATTAGAAACAACAATAAAATAGAACAATAATACCGTATTAATATACTGATCAACATTTGATAAACATTTTATTTTATTAAATTCAAATACAATTTAATTCATATTTAGTTTTATTATTGTGTATTTTTCATTTGATTATATTTATGACATATTATTTTGTATTTATTATGCTCTCTAACAAGCTAATACCATTTTTAAAAGGTAGAAGTCAATCCCCAGTATTTCAAATTGCTGTCTGTCACTCAATTGACCCTAGCAAGGCAAATTATTGCTATGAACCTCTTTACCCCAGGAAGCCCCCTACATCTTATCGATGCACACTAGTTACCGTGCGAATGGTCTGGTGCTCATCCAGCATGATTCCATTATTGCGGGTCATTGCCGGAGCAGGGCGACGCTCGCCTTTTCTGGGCTCTGATTTGCATGATCAGCGTGATGCGGATTCAGCATAAGCGAGAGGTTAAGGTGTACGCTGCTTTCATTTACCTGCTGCCCACCCACACGCACGCACTTGTCACGCGGCGCAGAGCTTCCAACATCATTCAGCTCAGGCAACTTACTATTTGGTCTAAAACTCAATGCCTGTCATGAACTGGCATGGTCAAAGAAGCATATTCCATAAATGTAGACACAGATACAATTTTAGAATACGATTTATTAGCAAAAGAGCATTTGTATCAGATAGTGGACAGAAAAAGAACAATGTTTACTAGGATCTTCAGATTTCCAAGACACCACAGGGATACTACACATGCCAGTTACCGTATTTTCCGCACTATGAGGCGCACCGTGTTATAAGGCGCACCTTCAATGAATGATATATTTTGAAACTTTTTCCATACATAAGGCGCACCGCATTATAAGGCGCTATAAGTGCATGCTGGTTTAAGATCAGGTAATCGTGCAAATTTGTAATTGTAATCCTGTGCAGTCTTTCGAGACATTTTTGTGATTAAGGGCTATATAAATAAATGTGACTTGACTTGGCTACAATAGAGGATGCAGTTACGTTATGCAACCATTAGATGGTGCCGCGCTAAAGGGAAGGTCAGTCAAACTTTATTAATAGATATCAAACAAGCTTTCCACAACTCCATTCACTCCCAAAATTAATAAACAGCTGTTTTATTATTTTCTCTGAGGTAAAGCATTTTCATGACACATCATTAACATCTTCAAACAGCAAAGCATTACATTTTACTTTTCCTCCATTTAGTCAACACGCAAAAAAACGTCTGATACTGTTATGGTAAATTAAACGTTAGTGCAATCGCAATATAGTGACACTCGTAATGTGCAAAACAATAATAATGAAGCAATTACATAACTGTAAAATGTAAAACGTAAACACACACCAAGTAGGACCACCTCTGAATTCTTTAATGTTAAGTTCCCGTGCCAGCGCTGTTGCCTTCATTCGAATAGTTATTGTACTGACACTTCTACTTGCTGCTCTTTGTTCAACAACCCACTTTTCAAGTGTGTCCTCTAACTGTGGCCATCTCGCTTTTATTGCCACGGAAACTTTGTTTAGTCTTCCTTACTTGGCGCAGCTTATCCTCATGCTTCCTCCACTTGTTGCTGCTCTATTCCCGTGTTCTACTGCGTGACTGATCGCCTTGAGTTTAAACTCTGTGTTGTAAGCGTGTCTCTTAATAGGAGCGATTTCAGGTTCTTTATACAAACGCACAAATAAAAGAGAATTGTTGTTTAATATTTCCCAGTATGCACAGCGCACTTCTTCTACGCGAAAAATTGAGTCGGTGGCTGCTTCTCTTAGTTGCGAGACCTTGCAATTCAATATTGATCCATATATAAGGTGCACCGGATTATAAGGCGCATAGTCAGCTTTTTTAAAAAAAATCAGATTTTATGTGCGCCTTATAGTGCGGAAAATACGGTACATATTCTTGAAACTCTAATCGAATCTAAAGGAACAAAACATGAAAGGTACATTGCAGGATATGACGGAATACCAACTCGTTCTAACTGAACAAAAGTATGAAAAAGCATTTTCTGTTGGGGCTGCTGAAGGGTGCCAGTGTAGCCCACAGAAAATGAACTGACCTGTGTCTGCCGCAATCCATTATCCCAAGTCAATTATTGTTTAGAGCGGAGGCCAAGAGAGCAAATTTGTCATGTGTTGTGGCTCTTTTTTCTGTTCTTGCTGCCTAAAACAAAAAGCACCTGAGCCACCGCGATCCGTTATTCCCAGAGCAAGTTTATGTCATGGAAACGGGACAGTACTTAACTAACAATTTAATTGCAACCGGATTCAGCACAATCCTGAGTTATGTTTCAAATGTATATCCATTTAAAATTTCAAAGATCGCACTTTACATAACCCCACCCAAGTCCAGAAACACCCATAGCTTCCCATCCCTCCTGAGTTGTAATCAGACTCGCGATGAACCGGTTGCATTGTTGTTCCCGGCCAAGTAAACAAGCTGATATGAAGCCTCACGCACACACAAACGGACCTGAGGAGACCCTGAGTGGGCAGGATAGCCGCAGAGAGACTGCCAAGCGGGGCTTGTATTACAGGGATCCCAGGATATGAGACACCGTCCAGGCGGTCGGCGCTCCCTGGCGGCAGCTGGCCCACGGCCCAGCCGGCTATAATCAGCTCCATTACCTGTAGCTCTGACTCACATTGAGCTTCCCTCAATGTGAAGCCAGGCGCTATTAGCATGCGGGGAGCCCATGCAAAACTGCTCGTGAAAAAACTCGTTTTATCTCCTACGACTATAAAATCCACGCTCTGTCCAGAATCGGTGGGAATAATCAGCCTGGGACAAGAACATTGTAGCTCACACTTTTCTGTCCGGAATATAAAGAGACACTTATCGCTGCAGCTGGTGCGATGAGGGGAGGGAAGTGTAGCGTGAGGATCCTGGAGGCATTTCTAACCCGTCTCACTTCCTTTCCTTTTTCTGTGGGAAAAAAACGACACCCCTATCCTCGTTAATCCATTTGAGATTTTTGTTTTATCTGGTCTGTCTATCACGTTGATGCCTTGACGGGAACATGGACTAGTAACTCTGCTACGATTTGGAATGGAAAATGATATAAATGTTTCTTTAAGAAGGTGTTTTTAGCGCCGCCTTTTGGGATCGGTACAAATGTTCATTGTGCAGTTTAAACATAAATTCCTCCATTAATGTATGCTAAGGCTACAATAATGTTGTGCTAATTAAAGTGTATCTTATGTGAGTTCCTTGCCTGCTATCTAGAACCTCAAAATATCTTAATACCGGCACCTGAGACCCATACTCTACATCTACTTACTGATCATTTGATCCCAATTGTCATTTAACAGGTTGAATGTCCCCCACTAACCTATGCTAATGCTACATCAAAATCATGTACGTTACCAAATGTATCAGGTCAGTTCTTCGTTCGATATTAAGAATCTCAAAACGTCCGATTTTTTTCCACTATTTTGAAAATGTTCACTTCCTATATATTCCTTAAATAACAGACATCCTCACACTACACTAAAATAGCTTACATTAGTTACTTGCCCGTGACTCAGAACCTCAAAATGTTTGGTTTCAGGACATAAAGGCCAAACAAAATTGTTCACATCTGTTGAATCATAATTTTATTACAAATGTACTGTAAAACCTAATTGTGCTTAAGTACTTGGCTAACCCATAATAACACTTTATTAAAATGTTGTAAGTTATCAAATGTTTCACAGCAGTTCCTTGTTTGACATTAAGAAATGCAAACCGTCCGATTTCATAGAGACCCTTGGAAATTGTTTTCGTCTATTCAGTGATTATACAATATATATAGGTGTATAATATATATACACAATTGTACTTAGATACTAGCATATGATGACGCTATACTAAAAAAGATAACAATAGTTCCCTGTAAACGATTCAATAACTCGAAATATCAGCACCTGCAGACCCTTATAAATTGTTCCCTTAGCTGACCTCTCCCATTACCTTTTATCCTTACCTTTAAGAGGGAGGGGGACGATGGGGCTTCGAAAAGTCAAATTCGGACAGTATTAATCTATTTAGTAATCGTTTTATCACAACAGCAGTTTAATTCTAACTCCTGCTATAGCTACACGTACACGTTACTAAATAGCTTACATTTGTTCTTTGCATGGAGTTTGAACATCACATTTCGGCACCTGACTAACTAAACAACTGCTCCATTTACATCAGCCCGGTAATTCTTTATACATTAAATGCTATATGTACTATGAAAACTGGCTTCAATCATTTAAATGTCCAAAACTTCTCCACGAACCAATGCTAACGCTATGTTAAAATCATGTAAATTACCGAATATCTCACGTCTTAAGCCAGCTTCTGGTAGACCTTCTAAAATACTGGCACCTGTCGACCCTCCACATTCATCCAATAATCATTTCATGGCAACTCCACGTTGATTTTCCCAGCGACCCTCCTCACCTAACTATTCAGAAGAACCCTCCAAGTCATCAATGAGAGGTCAAAGGCAAAGCGTAGCACGCTCGCGGACGGCGACAATCTTTCATTCGGCAATCAGCGGCGCCGTTCTTTCTCGTTGTCCCCCGACTGACCTCGGCCAGCCGTGGTCTAATTCCACATTCCGTCTCAGCAGCGGTGCGTGATTCCAGGTATCAACTATTGATGAGGCTGGACCTTTTTTCTTTATTTTTTTCTTTATTTTTTTTTCCGCTTGGTCAAGAGTAAGGTATATACTGTAGTTGGTTTACGTGATATGGCTGAAAAAAACTGAAGAAGAGAAAAACATTATATTTGAGTTGTAAGAACGTACCTAGAATATTGTAATTGTTTAAAGTGTTTAGCATTAGTTATTCAGTCAATATTCAAAGCTTCACTCTTGGATTTTGCCATATCACAGTTTCACTCTCTCGTCCACGGTGCATTATGGATTTTTTTATATTCTGCGGATTTTTGTTATCATGGCAGAGTTTTTTTATTTGAGATTGAGAACATGAGGATATAATAGTAAACTAGTCCTTTTTATGCTCCTTTCAATCAGTTCATTAAAGGTTTTTATTCAACAAATGGATAAAAGACCGTTCATAAAAATGGAAGGAAAAGTTCTCATTTAAAAAAGTTTTTCATTGTTTATGATGATTATCAATGGTATTTTGCATTTGAGAACAATAAAATGAGAAAAAAACATCCAGGGATTTTTTTTTTCCCGACTTATTGATCTGCCACTTGATAATCTTAAACAGGTGGTGGATACAGCCAAACCGACTACTTGCCTGTTTGACCCGCTTCCAGGTTCGCTGATTAAAGGTCTTTTTGGGGTCCTTGGTCCTTCAGTTCTAAATATTATAAACATATCACTCTCCTCAGGTGTAGTTCCAGCAGCTTTTAAGTCCGCTGTTATTAAACCTACACTGAAACGACCCAACCTTGATCCAGAAAGCTTATGAAATTATAGACCAGGAAAATGCTGGTCTACTTGTGATCCCAAGAGCTAAGAAGAGATCCGCAGGTTCGAGAGCATTCTCCATTCGGGCCCCGGTGCTGAGGAATGCTCTTCCCCCTATGATTCGATCTGCAACCTCAGTGGAAATGTTTAAATCTAAGCTTAAAACCAACTTCTATTCCATAGCATATGAATAACCTATATTTTAGGTTGACAATGTATGTGTATCTGTGTATTATTTGCCCTCATGTAGGTTTTAGATCAGGTGATAGTGTCATAATAGACTGTGGTTTGCAATAATCTGTGGTCTCTGAAGCCCTTTGAGACTCTTTGTGATTAAGGGCTATACAAATAAACATGACTTGACTGTTTTATTTCAGTGCATTCAAGATTTTTCGTTAACCAGTAAATAGAATAAACTATTTAAAAGGAAAAAAAAATCAAATCACATTATTTCAGTAAGCAAAAAACAGCCATTTCATGTACAACTTGCACACTCGTAACACTGCCCAGATGATCACAACCAGCAACGTCTCTGAAGTGCGAAGCTCTATAGAATAGTTTGCGCTTGTTTTTCGCCCACTCGAGCGTGAAAAAAGGTCAGCGGCTGTGCGCCACGCGTGGATGTGTTTTTTTGGTGTTGTGGCCAGCGGTGCTGTGCCAGCAAATTAAGTGAATTAATCAACATTAACAACAGAGAGACGTTTGTACCAAAAGGACATTTTTTACTCCAGGCGAATCTTTCCGGGCATTAGCATAATTATCATGTAAAATCAGACGGATCAGTTGCTGGTTATTTACACACTAATTAATGGGGGGCTGTGGTGGACTATTGTGCTGTGTTTTTCAACCAGTTTGCTAAAGGGATTTTCTTAGTTTTGTCTTAAATGCCATTGTTCAGTATCTTTGCCCTCTTCTCGAGATCACTCAAGTCACTGAAACATTCATCCAGATCAGTAGGTGGCAGGGGAGCACTATTTGCTTTTCTTTATAAATACAATTATCTGCTCATTAGGTCGTACTGGGACATGTCTTTACCAACTTATTTTGTGTGATGAAGCTGTTTTAGATTGCAATGCCAACAACAATATTCCGGTAATAGATTAAAAAAAAAAGTAAAAATATTGCACTTACCATATTTTCTGCAATATAAGGCATACCATGTTATAAAGGGCACCCCCAAAATAGTATTTTGTGATATATATTTCATATATAAGGCACATGGAAACAAAACTGCAGTAAAAGCTGGGGTTGCATATAATAATAAAAAAATGCATTTAAATTAAAATAAAATATTTCATAGGACGTAAATTAGCATTATGACATCTGTTTTTCATTAATTTTAGTGGTGAAACCAAACAATTAAAATGTTGACAAAAAGAGGGGACTCGAAGATCACTACATGTTTCTCAAAGGCAGAACAGTTAGCATGTGCTGGATCATTTATTAACAATTTAAACAAAAGTATGTAATTTTGTACAAAATGTTACCCTAAACAAAAGCTATTTTTTCAAGTAATCACAGTACTTATGGACAATTATTGTCCAAAGCAACAACAAAAGGGGATTTGCCTTTGTTTCCTTTTAGCAACAATTTATGTTAACCACTAGAGGGTACTCAAAGACTACTTTACATGTCTCTCAAAGGCAGAACATTTAACCTGTGCAGTATCATGTAATTGTAACTTTCCAATTTGATCTACTATGTGTTGCCCATGAGCTAATTGTTGTTGTTTTTTTAATAAATAATTTACTGTGTTTAAAATATAATACAAGGCTAAAAACAAAGGCAAATTTATTAAGAATAGAATAGAATAGAATATACCTTCATTGTCATTGTTACAAATGGGCTAACATATTGTGACAACGAAATTGGGCATGACACTCCAGTTTTACACATTCATAGTGAGGTATATTTTCTTTATTCAAGCTTTTAGTTAAATCAAATATCGCGAAATAATACTACTTTGGGGTTCCCCTAGTCACTTCCAGTTATGCGTCATTATTTTAAACGGTAGACTCAGGCTATGGCTGGCATGACCTTGCATTTCCAATTCATTTTCATCCATTTTAAAGGATTAACAAGGCAATGCTGTAAGTTTTTGTTATTCATATGTTGTATATACCAACTATCTTTTGTAATAGTTTGAACATACATGACATTTATATGACACTTTATTCTTGCAAACATGTTGGCACATGGTCTAAATTCACTGTATTGTACTCTTGCAGTTTTCACCATACTAAGAGAACAACAATAAGAGACTTAAAGTCTCAGTAACAGATCCTCTGTAGTCTTTCTTTGGTGTTTTAGTTGGTATCATATCGATGATACTCCAGCACAAATTCAAATTCCTGTGTAATTTGGGGTTTTTAGGTGTGCTTTAGTTTGTAAAATTTTTGACATTTTTTAATAAAAGAAGCAAGCATTTTTGTTTTTCTTGTGTCCTTTTTTTCACCAAACACAAGACTCGATCAATACTGTCCGAATTTGACTTTTTGAAGCTCCATCGTACCCCTTCCTCTTAAAGGTAAGGATAAAAGGTAATGGGAGAGGTCGGCTGTTAAGTTTAATGGCAGACAGGAAAGTCTCAGTGGGGCTTTATTTAATGATGTGCCTCTTCTCATGCAGGTCTCGTTAAAGACGAGGCCAAAAATGCATGAAGAGGACAAGCCCCGAGTACTGCAGTATCCCCTCCCTCGGTTAACTTTAAGACCCCCACCCTTTGTCTAAGATCCGCGGGCTTTTGTGTGCTGTGTGCACCTACTCGCCTCGTGTTAGCATCAGAGAATAAATAAAGCCGGCTTGACCTCACAATTCCTTGACATAGGTTTGACTACAGAATGGGGGGTTGGGTGGTTTATTACCGCTCAGCAACCTTCTTCCACTTAGGACTGAAACTAACCAAACTGACTATTTTAATACTAAACGTGTCACCGATTATTGAAACAATAGGTCGAAAAATTGGATAATAATTCTTTTTTTCTTAAATTTAGCATTACATTCATTTTTATGTATTTGGAAAATTATAAAAATGCAAAAAAGTGAGTAAAATGAAAAATGGACAAACTGCGGATTCGTACGTTAGTTTGGTAAAATTAAGTGGGCTCAGTGCTCGGTCAGTAAGTCAGTAAAGACATACATTCATGAATAAACCTCTGTCCATTTGTAGGGACAGGCAATTTCAAATCTAGCAATTTTTTTTCCTGTAAACGAAGAAATGGCTCATTCACAGCAGTAGAACAGTGAATAAAACAAATTACGTGCATTTTGTAAAGTAAACTGCAAAGTCTGTAAAAAAGTACCTAACCATTCTCAACGGTTTTAACAACTGATGTTAGTTGTTTTTAACGTTCTAACCACTGACATTTGTCCTTTAGACCTTATGTATTCAATTTCATATATGTTTGTCAGGCACAGTGTGGCATATCGCTCAAGCTACAGTACTCAACTTTGTGACATACTGTTTTTTGGGGGGAAATATAAAATACAATGCATGTCATTAAAACCGTACTGGCTTGAACGTTAATGGAATCTTACTGAGGCAAGTCTGACTCTGGTTCTACTCTCCAACTGTTCTTTTAATGTTTGTGCGTCACCGTTCTACTGCCATGATATTCAAGGTTTGCTTTGCAAACTTTGCGTCTTTTTTTCCCCCTATCCGGCCTTAATTGAACGGGTAGCGAATGTCAGGAATTTTATCTTTGACACCTGCCACTTTCACTATGCAGCTCCCCCTACTCTTTCTTTCCGACCATGCACCACCCATCAAATCCTCCACCCCCCCATAAGGACATTTGCGTGTCACAGCTCAGCATGTTATCATGAGTGGGCGCACGCAGGGAAATCCAATTACTTCCACTGTGTCAGACCCCTGCCATCATCCTTATGTATGTAACTCAAATTAAAAAAGATGTGCCTATTAGCATCCCTCATCCCCCAGGGGCCATTGTGGCCCCCTCACTCCAGATTTCTTGCAGAAGTTTTTTTCCTAGCGATGAATGACAGGAATTAATGCTAAGGCTATTGATTGTAATTCATTTTACCTCATATACTGTGCATCAAAGATCCATTCTCGCTAGGCTGCTATTGGGGGCTGTAGATGTGAAAGATCCATTTTCGATCTATTGACATTGGACTGCTTATAGAAACGAAAGTTCCATATTAGCCAGTTTGCTTTAGATGGTTATTGAACATTCTAGCTAAGCTGCTATAGAAATGAAAGAATGATTCTAGCTAGGTGGCTTCAGACAGCTATAGACATCTAAGATCAGTTTTAGCTAAACCTCAATATATGGCTATATATGTCAAATACACGTTCTTGCTAGGCTGCAAAGGACGGCTACTGATGTGAAAGATCCATTTTCTCTATTTCTATTGACTCGTATCGGCATGGAAGTTCAATTTTAGTTAGTTTGCAATTGATGGCTGTAAGCCTCCGATACATTTTCGGTTGGCTGTCATTGATGGCTATAGATCAATTGTAGCAAAGCTGCCATAGTTGGTTATGGATGTCAAAGATCCATTTTAACTAGTCTGTCATATAGGGCTTCAGATGTCAAATAATAATTTTAGATAGGCAGCTATAGATGATGACTATGTCAAAGATCCATTTTACTAGGCTGTCATTGATACATATAGAAATCAAAGAATACTTATTGCTAGGCTGCTATAGATGACTTTAGATTTCAAAAATGCATTTTAGTTAAGCTGCTATAAATAGCAACAGACATCAAATAATTATTTTAGCTGGACTGCTATGGATGACTATAGATGTCAAATATCAGTTTTGCCAAGGCTTTCACAGATGGCTTTAGACATCCAAGGATAATTTTCGCTTGGCCCTCCATAGATGTCATGGAATCATTTTAGCTAGGTTGCTATGGACGGCTATAGATGTAAAAGGTAAAATGTTGCTGTTGTCATTGATGGCCATGGACGTGAAATAATCATTTTAGCTCATTTTTGGGAAAAAAGATTTTAACTGCTCATGTTCTATCATTATTTAATTCACAGCTGGGACACAGTAATGCTTTGTGAATACTATATTTTATAGAGTAAAAGACACTGGGGACAAGAGTAAAACGTTATAAAAAATAATAAAATTAGTTTTCTTTTTAATATTTTGGATATATAATCTTTACTATTTTTTAAAACATTTTTATTGGTGGGCCGGATTAAAAAGCCTGAATGTGGTCTTTGTGGTAGTGCTAAATAAAATGATTTGGTTTACAACTAAATAAATATAGACATCCAGCTTAGCTAGGCTCTCTCTTGTAGCTAGCTGGAGGCAATCATTCAAGATATAACCCACGCAAAAAGTACAAAGAAACAAGATAAAAATATAAAATGAAACCAATGTATAGTAATACCTCAGTACTTGAACGATGCTATTCAAACAAATTTGTATTTGACCCGACTATTTTAAGTTATTTTTGCTCGGTTATTGAACAAATAAAACATACCTCGAATCGACCTGAACACAGCCATGGCTGAGGGAGATGAGCAACCACCTTGATTGAGTACCGAGGTTTCACCGTATACACGAAAAATGCTAAACTAGCTATCACCATAAAAATGTACGTACAAAGTATCACATAAACCTGGGAAATCAAATCGATTACCGACAACAAAATACGATTTGTATGACTGAACATGACTAAATCTGTTTCCACTAGACTGGGACAGTTCGCTGACTTGCAACAATTCTTTGAAAAAGAAGGCACCAGCGCGATTCTAACTCATTGTACGGCGTTCTTTTCACAGAGCTCCAGCTGCCCCTCATACTTCATACCGCCACTCACCGTATTACAATGTCCTACTTCTAGAGGTTGTTAAATTTACCTCGGAGAGACTTTTTCAAGGGAAGGGGGGAAGGAATGAAAAAGACGGAAGGTAGAGTGGGAAATGAGAGAGCGGCGGGTACCTCACCGGGGCTCGGTGACAAGATAAAATGGAATATTAAACACATAGGCCTGCCTGACACAAAGTGAATGTGACTGAATGAGAAGGCACATTGTATTAATTATGGAAGGCCTTTTTTTTAAGGTGAGTCGGAAGCAGAGACAGATGAATAGAATTGGCTCCAATATTTGCTGCGCAGTTTGATTGTGAAGTCCTGATACATTTACTGGCATTAGTGATTTTTTTTTTCCAGTTTAAAGAACGGTAGAACCCTGGCATTTGACATGAACCTGTGATCTGTGATAGAGATTGCAACGTGAAATTTCCTTATAGCAGGGGATAGAAACCTACAGTTATTGGTTCTGACCCCCCTGGTACCCTATATAAAAACATTACAAAAACACTTTATGTGTGATATACGTGCATTTGATTGAATAACATTATCAAGAAATATTTCTGTAAAGAAACATTTGAATTACCCTTGGTTTGACATGACTTGAGTTGGTGAAGTGAATAGCAGATGGATGCGAAGGGGGGAGGAGTCAGCAGATTAAAAATAAAATAATGATTTTGAAATGTCAATTTGCACAGATAGTTTTGCCATTAGAAGATCTTCCTACTTTAATTGCTTCCTTATTTTTAATAATTATCGTTGTTTTGTGACTGCCATGCAACTTGGCGGTTGTACCACTTTATGTGCTTTCTTCATATATCTTGATAATTGGAGTCTCTTGTTTTTCCACAGTCATCACATTTTTGGTTCTCCCTTATCACTTTAATCCTCGGGACCCATCGGGAATAAATGCAGTACCAAAAAATACAGTGTACAGTAAGCCCTCATTTTTTTCGGGGGTTGCGTTAAAAAAAAAAAAACGTAATTGGCAATATCCGTAAAATTAAAGCTTTATTATTTTACAGTTATTATACAATTACATATTCTCATACACTGAAACCAAAGAACAAACCATTTTTACAGGTTTTGTTCAACAACAATAAAGTACCGTATACATGTTTTGTTTTATACCCTTAACTATACTGTCAAAAGCCAATCAGAATGCATAATGTACAACTAGAACGAGGGAATACTGTACACAAAACCCTTAACTGATTAAAGATGGAGAAAGGCATTTTGGGAGGTTATTCAGCCAATAGCATAACAGTATTTTCATGACGCCGTGCAAAAACCAGTTGTAGACTATAATTTTATGATGTCGACCAGACTCGGACAGCTATTTTGGAGATGTAACTTGTCATACTTCTGAAAACTGCAAAGTTTGAATTTTAATGTTTTAGGGTATGAGGAATAATGTTGTGTAGATGTCTTATAGTGGGGGAAAAGCCATATGAGGTGAAAAACTCTTATTCCACACTATAATGTGAAAACATTGTACGGTGGGGATACCATTTCCGGGCGGGGTCTCCTGTATTTTTACTGGTAAGAAAACAAAACAGAGATGACATCTACATTATTTTGAAAAAGCTAAGCCTGTACAGCAGATGGTCTACACTATGTAAAGTTATATCCAAGAAACACACATTAGAAGGCGCCTGCCCACGTATCACAACAAAAACCATATCTTTTGTACTTCCCACACCGCTTCAATAGCCAACGGTCCTTTCTTTGAACGTAACAATGATATAATGATTTATTAACAGCACGTCCATTGTTGGGCGTTTGTTCCACCCACCCGTTGGCCATACACAGCTGTTAAACAGCTGCTGTTTGTACCGATTTAGACGCCGGTGCATTGTTTGTTTGGTAATTCATCCCTCACATCGGAACCTGCCGGCTCGCGATCGCCGGCGGACAAGGTCGAAACCCGTTCGGCTGGTCTCAGACGGCCGTCGAGTGCAGCTGTAGGACGGCATGTAGATACCGGAATTAAGTTGAAGTGACATTTTAATAGCCGAGGGGAGGGCGCGGCAAGTGACAAGCTGTCAGACGTTCTGCCGCGTGATGGATTCTACGGTGAATCGGTTCTTCATAAATTGACTGGCGCTAACGTGCGAATCGGGAACCCCCCGGCTTGGCCGCACGAGGAGCTAACAAGACCGCCCGGTGATTCCAATTTCTTTCACAATTAAAAGTCCACCCGACAGACTTTTAAGCGAAAATGAGAAGAATTTTGGATGAGGGATGGATTTAATTACGGCGATGTATGTCAGACGACTGAGCTGATGAGATGAAAGGGGAGGACAGGAGGAGGAGGAGATGTATAAAGGATGGCGGGGGAGCAGCGACGGATGAATCTAGCGGGTGTTTCGGTGCTGGTGGGTTCAACTTTATATGAGGGAAGCAGACGGAGAGTACCAGATGCCAAGAGGAGAGTGATGGCTTGCCCGGCATAGTAAGGGTGCTCCTCTACTGTTTGTAAAAACAAGACCATCACACTCCATCTTGCCACTCCCGCCGGAGCCCCAGCCTGCGGGCTGATTTATGGCGCTAGCACTGAATTGGCTCGCCGGGATGACAGCAAGGGCCAGACTCTCTTGGGTGAGTGGTGGATGAAGCCTTCTGTCCTAGACCGAAGCAGCCGGAGAACTTGTTCCACCGGGGTGACTACAAGGGAGTAGGTACTGGACTCCCTTGGAAAACTGGTCACCACTCACTTCTACTTATGCCCCTGCGGAGTCAACCGAATTGCTTTCTTTCCGCTTCCGCGGCAAAAGCTTCATCAAAGGCCCTGTAGTAACAATTTGGATTTAATCAATCTTTGCCGTGTGGCTGCCAGGACGGAAAATTAATACGAAGTGCAATTACCAAACAGCCGTTTCACTGTCAAAGATTTAACGAAGCGCCCGGGATGAGAGCGGCGAGTGGATGCTGTCGAGCGGCAGAATTATAACCGTTCCGTACCCCTTTCATTGAGACATGGCAGTGAACGTCGGCTACCCTGGCGTCCTCGTGACAATCGAGGGTGTCCCGAGACACGTTCTCTAAAATGATTTAGGGATTCAGTGCAGCTTTGAATAACGACACGACAGGGTGAAGCTGGTCCCTGAGTATTCGACGATTTGGGAATGAAATGTGTTCGAAGTTGCAAACGATAAAAAAAAAAAAACACTAGATAATGTATAATGTATAACCAGGGCACAGGTGGACCGAAGATACGAGTTCAAGTGTTCGATCTATCCGAGTAAAGTATTAGATCTTTTTTGTGATTCCTGGATGAAAATAGATGCCAGCATTAATGAGACAAGCGAGACGAGAGTATTCAACGAAAAGAAAATGTGTTTGGGATTGCAAACTGTCAAATAAATTCCAGAAACTATAATAATTTGGAACCATGACAAGGGTGGACTAGCGATATGGATTAGTTTCAACTAATAGATGTTTCATGTGACTCCCAGTTGAAAATAGGCACCAGTAATGTATAATGAGACAATAGAGTGGAGTTGGTCCCCGAGTAGTCAATAATTTGGAAGGAGAATGTGTTTGGAACTGTAAACCGTGAAATAAAAACGCTGAATACCATATAAAAACGTATACCCACGGCACCGGTAGACCGATGATATGGATCGAGTTCAATCTTTCATGTGACTCCGGTTAAAAATTGAATCCTCTAAAAACAAGATAACCCGGTAAAGTTGATGCCTAGAGTATTGAATAATTGTCCGTGATTCCAAAACTAAAATACAAAATAGATTTTAAAATAAAACACCAGATACTGTAGAGAAATGTATAACCGTTCCATTACTTGGTTGATGATGTGGATAAAGTCCAAGTGTAGCATGTTTCATGGGCACCAGTAAAGTAAAGAGACAAGAGGGTGAATTTGGTCCCAGAGTATTCAACAATTTGAGAAAAAAAGGCCTCCAAAAATGCGAACCGTCAAATAAAAACACAAGATACTGTATAATAATATATAACCACAGCACTGGTGAATGGACGATATGGATGTAGTTCAAGAATGAGCACTTTGATGTGACTCATGGTCAAAAATTGACAGCTCGAAAAATGACACATTCGGCTAAAGTCAGTGCTAGAGTATAGAAAGGAAAATGTGTTCGAAAATGCAAACAGTCTTGTAAAATCCCTAGATAGTGTAGTAATAATGTATAACCATGGATGATATGGTTCAGGTATCAAATTTTTCATGTAATTAAAGTTGAAAATTGACACCAGTCAAATGAATTTTAATCTAACCTTTATTTAACAAGGTGAAGTATCCATTGAGTTTAAATCCTCTTCCACAAGACAGCTGTATCACATAAGATCCGTCAGACAGGACAAGAAATGAGAACAATTAAAAAAAGGAATCAATAAAACGGAGGGATTATTTGGACAGTAACAAGTGAAAAACTTAAATCCTTTGTTAACTCTAAGAAAAAGCGGAAGGGTTCCAATGAAATGTGTTCTGAGCCACAGATCGTCAATGCCTTTTATCGGTTTCACTTGAAACACGAGGGACTGAGAGATGTAACATTGTATTTCATTGGAAGGTGTAATTATTTGCAGTTCTCCCAGCAGGGTTCAAGCCATTAGTCTCATGTCCATTCTTGTTGTTGCTCTTTCTGGGCATCTGTGCTATGCATTTTGTGACCCCGTTTAAAAAAGGGTGTGGTTGGTATGAATGGAAAAGCAACTCCTGACTCCTGACACAGTCTTAGGTTATTGGGTCTGTAAGTCTTATAAGTCACCTTCTAACATCAACCCCACTTTCTACCATATTCAAGTCCTACCTCTAAATAGACTCAATGTCTCCTGTGACACGGCTGACAAATTTAATCTCTCAACCGATAAAAGATTTGCGAGCTTCTTGGTAATTAATGCGGCTTCCGCCGACTATTTCCCCCATTTTTTTTTCCATAGCCCGAAGCCATTTCAAAAGCACAAAAAGCCTTTGGGGCACAAAGAGAAACACACAAGTTGTATGCTTCCCACTTAGCAGCGTATGCATTTGCAGAGAATGTTTTTTTGTAAACCCCCGGTTCCTTCGGTTCCTTTGGGGTCTTTTAGGAGAGCAAACCGGGGCTTTAAATGGCATTGTTGTGAAAGCCAAGTAGCATTAACACTCGCACATCCTGCCTATGCGTGAAGCTTCGTAAAACGCAGATGTCGTCCTGAAAAGAGCTACAGGCATGTTTAAAGAGGCAACATTTAAATATAAAAGTCACCTCTGACAAAGTACATTTTTATCCTATTCCCACCTCTAAACAAACTAATACGGAAGACTGAAACAAAGATGGTGATACTGTACAATTTGTTAAGCTGTTAAAAAAAAAATCGAAAACTTCATAAGGGTTTTTGTGTACGTTCCAGTACTTTATTTAATGAAAAGTGTGCAACTTTGAATCATATTTCCTGTAGCGGTTTATTTTAAGACAAAAGTTAGTTTTTAAACTGAACTGATTTTTATTGCACATCGTGATAATTGATCATCGCCTCTTTAAGTTCCATTTTCACGGACAGGCATAAACAAACGCTCTATGCACACATTTGCTCCAGACCAATACATATACCATTCTTATTGGTATCTACAATAATTTTCTGTTTGAAAATGTGATATATGTTTTACTAATACGGCATTTATGAAATGACAATTTAACTTTACTGTAATTTCTGATTAGCTGATATTGGTATGTGCTCCTTTATTTACAAAACTGCTGACATTGGTAAGTCTTTTAAAACAGAGACTAACCGGCACAAGACAGAAAAATATACATCGGACCATTATGCAGTATTCATATCTTATTTATTGACTTATTTTGGAATGTTGTTACCTTATTTTTCTATTGCTCTATTGTTACAAACTAGGCCAGTTTCAAAGCACTACCGTGTAAATATTTTTGTCTATTTATCCTGACATTCTTATCATCTTAACTTTTCTTCCTATTTCCTTATTACATGTTTATACTGGAGTGTGAAGTCTGATCAGGTTGTAAAACATGTTATTTTAATGTTATTATACATGTATTTTACATGTATTATACATATATTTGTCATTATATACATGTTATTATAACACTATATTTGCTTACAATTATAAGACAAACCTAATTCTGTAATCCATATTTATCCATTCCTGGTTGAGAGTATAACCTGAACATAATGGACTAGAAAATATTTGAAACAAGAGAACATGAGTACAACCTAAAAGGAACAACAATTTCTAAAAAGCGAAATTTCAGAACAACTAAGTATCCTGTTGTTTCTAAATCAGGGAATCAGTTGATGGAACAATCATACTATAAAAAACAATGAAACCTCTTCCAAACACAGCTCTAACAAAATCTGTATTAACAGAAATGTCAAATTGATTTCAAAATTTTGACTAGTTCCTCCTTTCGCTTATTAAATTCTGAGTCTCGCTCTGTCAGATGAAAACGTCTTCCCGGAAAGGCGATTCGAGAAATCTTTCTGCCCCTACAAGCCGGGCACTAAATTTGCGCATTGTCTCTTGTCATACATTTTGAGGTGATGTTTTGTGGCTAATGGAGAGAAGTGGGGCGAGGAAAAAAAAATCATGAAAAGCCTGAAAATCCCCTCTGCGGGGAATAGGAAAGTGAAGCGTTTGCTGTCACTAGGCCCGATCTGAATGTTGTCTCTATAAATGTGTTGAAACATGAAGGAACAAACCTGCCATATGTAAAAATAAATTTATAAATATACTTATAAATAAATGAACACATAAATTAATGCAATTTATGCATTTTGTAATCTATTTCAGTACTTATTTTTTCATACATTTTATGTATTTAGTTGTGTATTTGTGTGACAACAAAATGTTATTCAAATGAGGAGTTGGCTTAGTGGCCTAAGCTTTTCACCTCTTCCCTATTGGTTGATCAGTTATGAAGAAAAGCATTGCGGTTGATCTGTGCACTCATCGATAAACCAATAGGTGAAAAGCTCAGCCAGTTTGACCTGCTCATTCAATTGTTGTGACTAAATACACGACAAGAATATATTGCGAAATACACGACAAAATACACAACAAAAATTCACGAAAAAGAATGACAAAATCAACGACAAAACAGACATAATACATGAAAAAACAAACGACAAAACAATTGA
This sequence comes from Urocampus carinirostris, assembly GCF_059441175.1. Lineage (NCBI taxonomy): Eukaryota > Metazoa > Chordata > Actinopteri > Syngnathiformes > Syngnathidae > Urocampus > Urocampus carinirostris. The sequence goes on along the minus strand of NC_142357.1, from coordinate 35,691,092 downwards.
AAAAAAATCACTTCAAAATAAATCACAAAATAAATGACGAACAACATAGCGAAATGCACTACAAAATAAATAAAAAAACATATAAAACAATCGACAAAACAAATGGCAATGTACACAACAAACAAGACAAAATAAATGACAAAATAAATGACAAAATACAAGACAAACTACATGGAAAAACACGACAAAATGAACAACAAAAAAAGACAAAATACACAAAAAAAAGACTTCACAAAACACAGTAAAGTACAACAAAATACACGACCAAACATGGAAACAATCGACCAAACACATGATGAATTGAATACCAAAATAAAAAGATAACAAAATGCATAACTGTGTATGGATGGATTGCATTTGTCATACGTGGCATAAATTTGTAGGTATTAATGGGCGGTACGGATGGTTAGCGCCCAGCCCCACAGTGCAGAGTTTCAGGGTTCAAGTCCAGCTACCGCAATCTCCCCTTGTGGAGTTTGCATGTACTCCCTGTGCCTCTGTGGGTTTCCTCCAGGCTCTCCAATCTCACCTTCCTCTCACATCCCCAAACCATGCTTCTCAGGTTAATTGGCCCGTTCAAATTGTCCCTAGGTGGGAATGAGTGAGTGAGTTGTTTGTCCCTGTGTGCCCTGCTACTGGCTGGCAACCAGTTGATGGTTTCCCCTGCCCACTGCCTGTAGATAACTGGGACGGGCTGCGGCATCCCCGCGAGCCTACTGAGGATAAGCGAGCAGATAATGGATGGATGCATAATGTATTTAGAAAAGTATGGAGAAAAGTTCTCCATACGAAATGTCGGGTGGTCACTCGGAAGTCATAAACTAAAACTTTTCTAGGAAGGATGACACACTTTTGTCACTTTGCTATCACAGTTTGATATACCCCAAAGGGAACCCGAAACGGTGCTGTGATAAATCACTTTACGGGGATAATGTTGGCCACTATGGTCTCCAAACTCCTTTTTTTTGCGTTCCCCACTTTACACTGACACGTTTTGTTGTGGCCGCATCGCGCTCGTCGTGTGATAATACATGCTCGGCACCTGACAGGCGGACGTGTTGACGTCCGCTTTATGAAAGAGAATAATTAAGAGCAATTTACACCTTGATATGTCATACTCGCGGCTAAAACGGAGCGATCACTTTCCTTTGATACGCCACTTTTCTCATCCGCCGTCACGGCCTTTGAAATTAAACCCTGGCACATCAAACTGCTTCGAACAAATCTATGGGAGTGTTTGAAAATAATTTTTTGACAGGGAGAACAAAAAAAGCTACTCAGTCAACAGGTAATGGAAAAGTCGTCAGTCTTTTGACTGGGTTTCTTTAAACCAAAGACAAGGTTATTATGTTATATTTGAACACTTTGGTAGAGGTATTATGTATGCAACTGCACCTTTAACATGTGTACTTGGGGTGGTTGGATGGGTGATACTGGTAATTTTAGTATCTATCCAATCCAAGGGAATACATGGTAGCATCGATTGATACCGATCAGACGAGATTCGCATGGTACCTGAGTATTAACACATAATTCTATAGCAGTCATCAATGTGCCTTGTCCCCTTTAAATAACCAATAAATGAAATGAGATGATAGGATCCGAAACACAATATTGCTGAAGTAAAACTTTTGGGTCCATTTTCCAGTTCAATTTGATGTGATCAGTGTCATTAACTGGTTTGGATGTAAAGCACTATAAAATCGGTGTTTTGATGTGTTTTTGATTGAAAAAAGTAAGAATGTTGGTGAGATTTCGATTCCCTTTTGTTTGAATGATTATTATTTTTCATCTGGTAAATTTGAAATTATATTCTTTGGTATCTCCCCAAAAGACTATTCAATATATCTCTAGATATATTTCAAAATGAAATTGATTGTTTGGGTAGAAATGATTTCTCTGTACAAACTGAATTTTGTGATACCCCTGTTACATTTATTTACATACTGTTTTAACCCGTCCACCACGTAACTCTAGAGTTCGTCACAAGGTACAAGTATTTAAGACAAATTATTGATACACACAAACCAGAACCTCAAATTGATTGAGTCCTATATATGAATCCATTTGAACGTGAGGGTTCAAGGTCTTACCCACTTAAAAATTAACATCATTCAACGAAACCACCCACAACTCCCCTGTTTTCCAAGCTTATTAAAGACAATTGTGATCTGAGATCTTAGGAATCAACATCTATTGTTTCTTTTGAGACTTTTGCCTCTGATTAGGTTTTTTTATGTTCTGATTGGATCTGTAAGCGAAACAACATCCCTGCCTTGGTGCTCTTAAGTCGCCTTGATTGGCAGCAATTCCAATCAGCTTACATGCTAATGTATGAGTGCATGTTGAGAAGTAAAAAAACATTTCTCATTCCTGAAAGTTTTGAAGTATTTACGACCTCGTCATACTCCTAAGAGGAAAAATATATATTTATTGCAATGCTAAAAGATTGGAATTTCTGACCTGGTTTACAATAGTTAACTAGATTTCCTAATTTTTACAAGGATAGTTCTTCTTTTAAACCTGATTTTGTCTGGCTTTTTTCCCTGTTTTTAGTCGTTCTGGAATACTATTATTTTATTTTCTTATTCTAGTATTTGTCGTAAGGACAATTTAAAAATATATAAATCAAAGGAGTGAAATGCTTTTCTAAAAATAAATGAATAGTGAACAAGCATCTGTTGCTTCGGAACAGGAAAAGAATACTTTTGGAGGTAGAGCATTTGTATTTAATAAAGGCACTCATGTGCAGGGGTTTTTTTCAGTCAAAGGCATATGAATCATCTGTCCTTGAAACTCGTATAGACCCATATTGAAACCGTCGACAAAATTTCAATGGCAATCCAGAGTACTATACAGAATGTAGGTTACACATTCCCTCCATTCATTTTTATGTCAGGAAATCAGCAACTATGGTGTTCATAGTTTTCAAATTAAGGGAAATTGTTGGGTGAAATAATCTCTAAACACATTGAGAGAAGAAATCCAAAATGGCAGTAAAATGTGAAACTAACAGCAATATCACGACTTTAGACAAAAGGATTTTTTTTCCACATAAATAATACAGTAGTTTAATTTTCTTATCATGATATGCAAAAAACAATTCAGTTAAAATGCAATTTTCAGGAGCTTAAGTTCTGGCAATTTATTGAATAGTAAATTTTAAAAATGTGAAAAGCATAAGAAAATATAAGACGATTTAGTTTTCGCAGTTCCCTGCTTTGCGAATTTTCGCTGCGCATTGCGTTCTGCATTATGATTAGCTAAACAGTCACCCTGCCCCTTTTCTGCTTGTGTGTAAATAACATTTTGGTCTACATACATAAAACAGTTGATTGAACCTGTAATTAAGGTTTGTTCTTTGATTTTAACGTACAATCGAGTTTTAAAGAAATTAAGGTTTCTATTTCACATATTTTTACTATTGCGGGTCCTTTTTGGAACGCAATTTCTGCAAAAAACAATGGATTACTGTACTCTCTATTAATTGCAGAGTAATTGCACCTCTTTATTCAATTATACTGCATTGAACCCAAGATAGCTTTAAGAATAAGCTAAAGCTATAACATCAGCAGATTGTAAAAAAATCTATTGGCGATAATTTGATTCTCACCAAAACTGCAGTGTCACGCTTTTTTAAACTATGAACTTCTTTTTCCGGTAACATATCAACTCCGCAAGCTAGTAATATAGATTTTTTTCCTGCACATTCCCAGGATGTCAGTTTGATAGGACAGTAACGTAAGGTGGGGAAGCGATCTTGTCTCTAGTAAACTGCCACAGCATCTCCAATCTTCAGCTATCGATCGCCGAGCCGCTGCGAGAAACGGCGGAAGAAAAACAGATCATTAATGATTTTAATTAGATGATCTGTCAAACTGCGATTGCCACGAGTAAGCGTATGGATTTAGGTCGATTGCGAAAAGACACACCGTCTCCCTCTGAACTCCCGTCTCGTCACCTCCGGTCTAGTGAAACTTAAATCAGAACACTAAGAGAAAAGAAAAAAAAATGCCAGGCTGGCCCACTGAAGACCTGTCATTTATAACCGGTCTCAATCATTTTTAAAAGTGGTAGCGCGGCTCCCATTTTGTAATCAATCTTGAGAGATAACTCGAGCTGCAGGCGGTAGTGTGTGACACCTTGGTGTTGAAGAGCTAGAAGTCCTTCCCTTTTTTTCAAAGATAAACAGAATGAGAGAGTGCGTCACTGCAGACAAATCTCATATTCACTACAGGGTAAAACATCATTTCGTATTTATGAGTCGGCGCCAGATGACAGGCGCTGAGAAAAGGGAGGAACACCGGGGCGACAACACCGGAACCTGTCTCGTTGAAATCTGATTGCGCCGCTTCAAGTGCGTTCTGATCAAGTCGCCCACAGAAAAATTATCACGCAAAGAGGGTAAAATGGATTTGAATAAGGAAATATGAATTAATTAATGTCCTTAATGTAATCTGAAGTTGGCAAATGTTCTTGCAAGACTTGTTTAGCTTGCTGTAGAAGTAGTACGATTTTAATCCTAGAATAAGCAGTAACCGTAATCCATTCAGAATTGGTGTTCAACAACCCATTTTTTTCCCACAGGAATTAATTCTTACATTTAGTGTACCTGAATTCCGGACTATAAGCCGCTACTTTTTTCCCTAACTTTCAACCCTGCGGCTTATTCAGTGATGCGGCCAATTTATGTAATTTTTCTAACGGCCGCTAGTGGCGCTCGAGTGTTGCTACCATTAACTGCCCTGTCAAAGCTATATTATTATTATTGAAGCTTTAAAAACTCTCTCGGTATACCGTCTTTCTTTGTAAATATGTGTAACCCATGTATGATATGTATTTGCATCTGTATATTTTTGTAATGGATGTATTTGTATTTATTTTAGACACTTATTCTGATATGTTTTGCACGGATGAACAAAAAATGACGGGCGGAACAAACGCGGGGTGCCGAGTTTAAGTGGGGACCGCTAAAGGTGAGGGACAGACAAGGAAAGAAGAGGGGGTAAAAAGTTGGTTAAAGAAAAAGGATTTGCCTGAGTAAATGTGTTCATCTGATATATTTTTCCGACCCTTACCTTTGGAAATACACACTTTTTTCCTCAGATAACTTTCAACGGGACCTGGACTATGCAGGTCTGCATCAAACCTTAAGTACCGGTATCATTTTCTGTTCATTTTGCCGGCTGGGATTTTTAGACTGTGGACTTTGACGAAGGACATTTAGTTTCAATCGCGGGACTTGAAGTCGGGTTTGGGTTAATTTTGTGTTTGTGTTACATGTTTGAATTTGGGCGCATGCGGCTTATATACAGGTGCGGCTTGTGTATGTACAAAATCGGTTTTCCTCTTAAAATGTGGTGGGTGGGGCTTATAATCAGGTGCGCTCTATATCTAATTTACGGTACTTATTTTAATATCTTCCTGAGCATTCCAAAATACACTAAAATATGTACCTAAACTATTATAAATTCCCTGAATATTGAAAGAATAGGTACTTAAACAACAAATTATTTTAATTGTGTACACAATAAAGATTAAACATGATAAAGATACAAATATAAAACACTTTAAAACCATTGACTGTACCTTTGAGCAACGGTTCAATAGCAGACACTTATAAACCATTCTTGCATCCTACATCAAATTCCATCTTAAACTTAATTGTTATTCTCACTCTTTTCCTGTTTTCCTACCTCACATCACTTACTTTCATGGGAGCCAATATTATTGGCAAAAAAGTCAATAGAAAGCACTAAATCACAGTAAATTATCAACACGTATCATAGGGCCTGAAGATTTCTCTTGAAATTATGGTAACAGACCAGGCTAGAGTAGCCAAGCTGGCTGCTCCTATCACTTGATGCTGTGTTCGGTTTTGTTCGAGTTATCGGTTTTTTTGTACGAATACCGAAGCTAAAATTAATATAATATATCGGTTGAATATTAATTTATTCGTTTACATAGTCATTTGAAGAACGAGGTATCAACATTTAGATATATTATTATCAATACATCCTTAAGTTGAGGTATGATGTTAGCAAATTCTCGCTAGAGAATTCTTTAGCTCATTGTAGTATGTTTTTCTCATTTTTATCCTAAAATTCTAGGAGGAATATTGCAGTGTATTGAGTGAACACTTGTTAATCACTGGGCTTACATTCCAAATAAAAACCGTTTTATACATTGAAACCAAAGAACAAAAGCCTAAGTCCCAGCCTCTGATGTCATTTTCACTCACAAATATTTCTCAAAATGGCTAGCCCCAGTTATGAATAAAATGTAAGTTTTGCTTCTTAAATCACATCCTATAAACACGTTGCCTTTACGATTGTGAGGGTCTGTAAAGCGTGTTATCGTTGAGAAATCCTTTTTGCTTGACCGATTCAACTCATTCAATGCCTTTGATAGCTAAACACGTCAAGACTTCCATTGTGAGCTGTAGTACTCAGATGGCTTTGGACTACATTTGAGTCAATGGGTTCCCACAGACTTCCTATGGGAGCATTACTCAATGCAGCCACCAGATGGCTTCAGACTTAAGAATATTACACTGACGTCTTAAGCCATCAATTGCAGTGAATGACTTAACAATAATCTGTAATCATGAAATATTTTGGACCTGTATCACGACATAAAAAATTGCAGCCTTCTGTTTTCGCCACTCAAACAATTTTAACAATTGCCTCCCTCCTCTTTTTTCCAGGTGGCGAACCTGCCGAAGGCTTCCACTGCCAAGACGAGTGCCGCATCCTAGGCCACTCTGACCGCTGCTGGATGCCCCGAGTACCCCTTCCGGCTCGCGTCAAGTCACCCGAACACGGCCGCAACGTCATCGCGCTGTCCATCGAGGCCACCACAGTAGACATGCCCCACTACGAGGACGGCGCCTCCAAGAGGACTTTTGCCACCTTCGGCAAGGACGGCCCAGAGGACCCCGAGCGCGGCGAAGTCAAGCTCAAGCGGACTCACGAGCCTCATGTTTGCAGCCCCAAAGCTAACGGCGGCGCCGTTCGTGAATCCGGCAACGGCCGGGAAGCCGCCAGTCCCCTCACCTCCCCCGTCCACCTGAAGAGCCCCGTCTCCAAGCCTAACTACAACACACTGAAATGCCGCGACGCAGAGCGCATCGCTAACCACAGCCTGCTCCGGCAACCGGAGGGCAAAGACAGCGAGCCGTCAGTGCGGGAATTCAACACTCTCCTGCACGACGGTCGTGACAAAGAGTCTCCTGGCAGCAAGCGCTTGAAGGACATTGTGCTCTAGTGGAACTGGTGTTTAAAAACACACGGTATATCCTGCAATAGCTGCGTGTCACTCAAGAAAATGCCCGGTCGGCGGACTAAACCGGGCACGTCCATTTGCGGTATGCAATATTCAAGAGTGTGCTGCAGCTCGTCGTGTGCTCATGCCAAGGTAGTGGACGTGGCTTTGTTGTAGTACTTTGCTTTCTGATTTGTTTATTTTTAGTTTTCTACGAGCACTGAGTGGACAGGCAAGGTTACTGTTGACCGCAAGGACACGGCAAGGAAGAAACAGGTGTCCGGCGCAGTGACGTGCAGTCAGGGGAGACAGGTGAGGCACGGCCTCAGATATTGTCGCACACTACTTTTATGCGCTCGACACAACTCACTCCCTGAAAAATAATTTGAAAATAAAAACGTGCTTGTTTAAAACAGGAGATGGCAAACCTTTACCAAAACGGAAATTTAATGCAATTGTTGAAACGGTTTATTAATGCACAGACTTAGTCACGCTTCAAGATAACACAGGTGTTGACTCAAGTCAATATTTATTGTTGTTTGAATTTGAAAAAACGGTATGTATATTTCTTTGAAACATTCCTTTTTAAATCGTTTTTGAAACAGTAAATTTTGATTTAAAGAAGTTCTGAAATCTAACTGATTTTGTTAAAAAACATTCTATCTTTGCAGTGTTAAAGGGACACTAATATTTGACCACTCGGTGTCGCTGTGTAGAGTAATGCAACTGAAAACGAGTGCTACTAAGTAGAAGGTAGATTACAAACTCCCTGAACTAAGTCAGCTCCCTCTAGGTGAGCCTCGTGTTTTATGAAAATTAATAAAAAATGATTGACCTACGAGTATTTAAAAGAAAATACATATATATAATAGTTTGTATTTTTTATTAATATTTTATTCAAAATTGTTGCGTTTTTTGTTTTGTTTTTTTTTTTGTTTTTTTTTTACCTCTATAAGGCGCAAAATAAAACACAATGTCCCTTCTTTATCATTTAACAACACAATTTTTGGCTTTTTACATCATTTTATGAAAACTATTTATACAGGTACATAACATATTACGGGGCTGAACATCTGTAGATGGACAGTGAGGCATGCAATTTCCTTGCCTCATGGCAGAGGGCGATAGTGAAAGGATTCTCATTCTGCGAACACCTCAGCCCCTCACGATAGAATTTGAGATAGTGTTAGCGAGCTTATAGCAAGTCAAGCCATCAAGTAATTGTTTTTCTCGTCGGACAGGGTTGTTTTTTTGTTTTTGTTTTTCAGAAAGGAGGATTAGCGCTCTATCGATGTTTTTATTCAAAACGAGCAGTATGTGTATTAATGTGCTGAGCATCTGCAGATGCAGAATGAGGCACATGGTTTTGCTTGCCTCAAAGGGCGATGGTGAGACCAAGATTCTGATTTGGCGCACACTTCAGGTGCAAACAATAGGATTGGTCGGAGTATTAACAGGGTAACAGCAAATCACTAATTGTTTCCTCGTCGGATTACCTATCTATTTATGTTTCTATTCATGTAATGAAGAAGATGTAGGTTATTTATTTGTAAATCTGACTGTGGCTCACCTTACACAAACCTCACCGCACGTCACTGGTCGGAAACAGCCAATGCGCCTGACACCCTTAAACAGTTATGCCTTTTTCCATGACTCAATATTTGCCTTCTTTCGGTTCTCGCAGTACATCTGGAGCCACCGAAAATCCGCCCTTTGTATAGTGAGTTTCGTCAAGTGTACCTAACAGGCACCTAGTACTCCTCTTAAAAATATAAGCGCCCGTGTTTTCCGGGGAAAACGGTAACCCGGCCAACCACGTTGGCACCCATGCCTGCTGCTACCAGGATTTTATTTCGCATCTGCAAAGACAGACCCTGGCGTCTTTTCAGTACCCCGTCAGATGGAGCAAAGTGAACTTCTTGGGAAGAACAAAAAACTGGATTTAAAACAGACTTCTTCGATTTCACACGTGGTCGCACGAAGTCGCATATGCGACCGGCAACCTTGATTGTAGCCAACGGAGCGCAAGTCGGGACTCTGTGCTCCGTGGAGTGTTGTACCTTTGTTTTCTGACTTTCGACTATGGGGCTAGGATAGAAGGGATTCGTCACTCTCGTCTTGCTACGTGCGACTCTGTATAGAGTTAATTATTATCATTTTTATTAACCTGTTGTTATGTGACAATCCCTTTAATGTTTTGTTTCAGCCAGAAAAAAAATAAACATCGGTGTGCAACAGAAGCTACGGTAGCGTTTGTAACACAAAAACGGAGGGAAAAAAATACTTATGCCAAAATATATTTTCTAGATAATTTAAAAATGTATAATGAGAATATTTAATGCTGTGTAGTTATTCTATGAGTAAGTTATACTTGAAATTAACTTTTTTCTTTTTTTTTTTTTTTTTTTTGCTTTTGTATTGAAGCGTTTTTTTGGGGATCTATTTTATTTTTTAATGTGTTACCCCTGGCAACTGTTGACTTGCAGTCTACCTTGTTGTAAAGTTTCTTATTGGTCGGTTCTTGTGCCATCAAGTTTCTGTGTGGACATTGAGAAAACATAAAAAAGAAAAAAAAAATCTAAATAGGAAAAAAAAAAAAAAAGAAAAAAAGGGATTTCAGCACCAACCTTAGTGTGTCCGTCCCATGAGCATTAGAGCGAGAGAGAAGAAAACCAAATAACCATGAACTGATACAGTGCTTAGCGAAAGGATTGGCCCTCCAATATTTGTTTTGGTCATATTGCCACATTTCAGGTTTTAAACTCAAAGTAAACTGAAAATAGATTCTTAGATTCAACAACATGTGAGACAATTGTGAGGTGGAACCAATTTATTTCAACATTTTACAATATATTTACGACAAACAAACTGAAAAGTAGGTGTTGCAAAATATTTTGCACATCAACCTGAAAACACCATCCCCACTATCAAACATGGTGGTGGCAACATCATGCTCTAGGGTTGGTTTTGTTCACAGCGACTCGGAAGATTGTTAGAGTTGATGAGAAGATAGATGGAGCCAAATACCGGAAGATTTTGGCAGAAAATTATTCTCAGTCTGTAAGAGACTTAAAAAATGAAGCACAGGTTCACCTTCCAAAAGGATAACGATGCTAAACATAAGCAAAATTGAATTGAATGGTTTAAAACTAACATCGGTTTGCTTTTATTACTGTTAAGCACTTTTGTTCTCTAAAAGGATTGTTGTAAAGAGCTTTAACATTAAAGTATATTTACAATTAACAATACAAATGTGTTGGAATGGCCAAACCAAAGTCCAGACCTTAAACCTATTGATTAATTGTCAAAAGATCTAAAAACTGCTGTGCACAAACGATTACCGTCAAATTTTAAGTAACTTGAGCTTGTTTTGTAAGGAGGAATGGGTAAATATTTGTTTTCAAGATGTGCAAAACTTAGAGAACCCAAAAATGTGTTTCTGAGATCGTAGCAAAGGGAAGTTGAAGTACAACCTCAAAATAGGGTAATATTTCCGCAATACCTACTTTTAATGTTTTAATAGTCATGTTTATTTGTATAGCCTTTAATCATAATCTCAAAGAGCTGCACAGACCACAGATTATTGCAAAGCACAGACTATTGCCACACCATACCCTGATCTAAAACCTACATGAGGGCAAGGAAAAACTGAAAAACCTCAACATGAGGAAACCTTAAGAAGGGAGTTGAATAAGTTTGGTTTCTTTTCATGATTGGATCTCACATGTTGTTGATTCTTAGACAATATTCTCAATTTTTTTTATATATATTTAAGTTTGAAGCATGGAATATGGCAAGATGTCAAAATGCTCTTGAGGGGGTTGGGTAATCTGCAAGGCGCTGCAATTGAGGCTCCACCTGACCAAATCGAGCTTTTATATTTTCCAATCTTTCACCGTCACGGATTTCACGCGACTTTTCGACGGGGAAGCCCCGCCCCCTACGAGCAGCAGTCCAAAGCACACGGGCGATGGTGTTCTATGTTGCTTTTGCAGTAAACTATGTACAATGTGGATCGTGTGACTGAAAGTGGACAGACTGCATACGAAAAAAAAAAACAAAAAACAACCTAGATCTTGTAACTGAATGTTTTGCTGGTCTCACCCTCGGCTTCTGGCAAAATCCACATCAGAATAATCACTGAATGTATACAGCAGCTTATAATTAAACTATTAAATGTGTTTTGTCTGCTTCGATTGATCTTCCCTGCATGCACAGTCCGGAATTGAATCTGCTCATTAGGGAAAACAATGTCCGAGGATTTTTGGGCCCGACAAAGCTTTGATTCACATCAAGGGAAACGATAGTGGAAGTAGCTCAACGTCTGATGTGGTGGCGAGACGAAAGCGATACATGGATTTTTTTATTTATTTTTTTGCATCCCCGACCGACTGTGATCCATAGAACCCTGACTGCGAGTATCAAAGGAGTTTACTCTGGGCAGGGAAAGTAACAATAAGCTGCAGATTAGGGAAAAAAAACACATGGTGAACTTTGAATAATGGACAAAATATGGAGTGCTTTGTGTGTGCTCTTGGTAAACAAGCTTTGTTATTTGGACTTGGTTCCATTCGCCCCCCCCAAAAACCTGATATTTGTACGCTAAACTACAGTTTTCATATACATGCAAGTATTATAACTTATTGTAAGTGTTACCGCGGTGTACTTGTCCCACCAAAGATCCACATTCACGCTGGACTGGATGATGAGGTTTTTATTACAGTTACTGCAAATGGATGAGTCACAACATAAGCTTTTCTGTTGGCTTTGATCTCATTTCAATTCTCTCTGGTAAGACTGCCAACAAAGCATATCAAAGAGCTTTCTTTTCACTTTACAGAAAATACATTTTAGAATATCACAATACATGTTTACATCTTTACATTTTAACAAGATACTTTTAACAAGAGATCGTATAGTGGATTTTTAACCTTTACAATGGATTCAACATATTTTTCTTTCGTCTGAATTTTAACCAACATCATCCTTTTTTAATGTATATGAAAAAATAGAAATAAAAACAATAATGAGTATAAAAACGGGTACAAGTTACCTGCAAATGGATGAGTCACAACATTAGCTTTTCTGTTGGCTTTGATCTCTTTGATCTCTACAAGGGGAATTCATAATTTAGTAAAACAGAAACAAAACGAAAATAAACCTAAACAGCTTGACAATATCAATCACATTACTGTGCATGTTGAGAGATTTGTCAGCTGGGGTTATAATGTTTAAAATTAACTTCTTTTGTGGAGCGCCAAAAGATGTGTCTTACCATTGCAGTTCTCTCTGGTAAGACTGCCAACAAACCCCGCCTCCCGGTCACATGTCAGAAACCAAAACCAAACCCCACCCCATACCAGCAGGTGGCACTGTTGGACTCATCATTGCAGGACACTTACCAAAAACTATACACATATTTCATCAGGAATTTCAATAAAACAAAAGTTATTATTACACCCGTTACATAAGAATAACTTTGCTGTTTGCTGTTGCTTGCTTCTACTATAGCTACTTTTTGAGTAACTCTTGGTTAAATCCACTTAAAAGAGGACCAAAAACATGTGTCTTAATGTACGCTATTCAGGGTTGGGTAGGGTTACTTTAACTGGATTACTTTCAATTACTTTTGGATTACTTCAATACCAAATATGCTAATAAAAGACAAAATAAACTAAATACGAATACAATTACTAAATTTTGTGCAGGCTTGGGTGTAACGGAATACATGGAACGGCAAAAATGATGTTGGCAAGCTGTTTGGATTTATTTTAATTTTGTTTCTTTCGCATTTTATGTTAGTTTTGCCGGAGATCAAAGAGATCAAAGCCAGGAGAGAAAGCTTACCACGTGTTGTGAGTCATCATTTTATTCATATTTAGTTTATTTTTAATCAAGTTAAAGTAACCCTACCCAACCCTGATTAAGGTATACAAATAATCTGTCTATATATGGTTTTTATTTTATTACATAACTCACCAGTAATGGGTCATTGTGATTTTCTATACATTAGACTTGAACCTATTACAACCTGGTTTTAACACGATAATAACATAGTAACAACATATCAGTTGTCATTTTAGAAATGCATATCATACTGGTAGCACTTCACGCTAATCTCCAACAAAAGTGCTCATTTGTTGCGCACCAGCCACATATTATCATTCACTTTTCCAATTTGAACCTGAACGAGTTCCGAAATTGAGCTTATTTCAATAAGAAGCCGTTGGATTCGTCGAATTAAATGGAAATGAACAGTTGGGGACTGCCGCTGTCTCTACAACTCCCCATTAATATTCACAGCACTCTCTGTTGCCATTTCCCATTATTTCCTGAGCGGACCTTTGGGGGAAACTTCCAACGAGTGAGGCGAGTGCTCGCTTGTGTCTATTTCTAGTGGGAAGTGTTCCTTTTCATTTCCTAGAGTGGGTCACCACATTTAAAAAAAAAAAAAATCACTCTATAATGTACTCTGGATTTTAAGGCGCACACCCCCAAAATTGTCTTCGGTGATATATTTTCCACTTATAAGCAGTGTTCCCTCTAAACTGCAGCGCACAAGAAAATCAAGCCAGCGCACAAACATAAAAAACCTAAATGCGGTATTTTGAAGTCAATGTCGAACGAAGTTGAAAAGTAAAGTTAGTAGAGTTTGTCGAGAACCGGCTTTTTCGGCTCAGTCCACTAAAAGGAACCGGCTCTTTCGTGTCCTAAACGGCTCTTCAGGTTGTTTTTGCTTCTTTCATCCCAACATGACCAAATATAATGTAAAACTATGCACAAAATGACTTAAAAGAAGGGGGGAATAGAACAAAAAAGAAAAAAATACCAAAATAAAAAAGTAGTGAAAAGCTGGGGAAAACAGAAACAAAAGGAAGAGAAAAAAGAAGGAAAAATTTTGAAAAGACAGCCAGAAAAAAAGAAAAGAAAGAAACGTAGGGAAAAAAGTAAATGGAGAACAAAAAGAAAAAAACAGCTCATAAAAATAAACACAATGAGACTTTTTTTTAAAGGAATTTTTAAAAAAGTAGAAAAAAAAACACGGAAAAGGTTTGTGTTGCATTCAAATAATTTCCAATTATATCAAGTGAATCTTGTTGCCAACATTGTACTTCCACTAAAAAAATGTGAATAAGTACAGTTCTGTATCTTACAACCGACTCAATAAGCCCCCAAAAATGTTAATATTATGCGACAAAATATATTAGGAAAAAAAAAAGAAATGGATATTTTGTGAAAGAATTGTAAGAACAAACGACGTTTGTAGGCCGTACAACCTTTGCAATAGTACATGAGTCAATTCATTCAAAAGAGAAAAATAATTTTGCATTGCCGGAAACTCAGCAAAATGTCAAGTTTTGGACATGTTTGATAATGAATTATCCTGCCACACTTGGGATTATGGTTGCTCACTGTTGTTTCAAGCGTTGCTCACCGACTGTGTGAACGTTCAGACCCGTGGAAAATTACAGGGAACATTGCTTATAAGACACTTGGAATGAAAACCTACAGTAAGAGCCACGGTTACATCAAAAATCAATACACGCAGAGGTTAGGGTTCAAGTCCAGGTACTACAGCCTCCCCGTATGGAGTTTGCATGTTCTCCCCAGGCAATCCGGTTTCCTCCCATATTCCCAAAAACATGCAATGCAGTGTCTGAAACTCATGACGAAAAGTTAGCAGACTAAGTTACCTGCCCCATTTTTCACAACTTGAACACAATAAGATGACTAATCGCAAAAAAAGAAAACAATTGTTGCAAAGTATTAAGGATTGATAATCAGAATATATGACAGAACAACACTTTAAAATTAAGTTTATCATACATTTACTTATAACATGCATTGCATGTTTATGTAATCGCTGTTTTCCATCTGCCATCAGTATGTACCTGTATTTACTTCATTCATGCAATATTTGCGTTGCGTCGTCAGCTACAAGCCACGTGAACTCCTCTTTCCAGGATGCTTTTAATTTATCTTTACGTTTTGTAGCGTCATCAATTTTGTGAGCTTCTTTTGAATCATTCTTCTGGGGCTGAAGTTTTGGTTTGATTCCTAACCACTTATCCATTTTTCTTGTGTTCTCTGTGCGTCTACATTGGAAAATGATATGCAAATGCACGACCTTATAACACTCAGGAAAGTCCGGAAGTACGAAGTTATTCGATGCTGGCTTCTGATTGGCTGCCGAGTATGCAAATTGCCAAACAAACCGAAATTGCGAAATTTCCAAACTGAACGAAAATTTCGAAATCGGAATAAAGCAAACAATTGACTTGAAAATGATTTATTTTTTTTTAAATTAAAATGAAAACGAAATATTTTTCTTGAAATAAGGCGCACTTTTGGGGTTTTTCGGTGCGCCGTATAGTCTGGAAAATACTGTAATTTTGCATTCCAATGGTTTTTTGTGTCTCTCAGCCAGCAGTATGATGTCATTAATGACCAGTTCTCACTTATTGATTTATCTGTTGACTTTGAGTGGAAAAGGTGGAGGAGTCGGCTACCTTTTTCTGCAACGCTCCCACTCAATAAAAGCTTGGAATTTCACCTCTCTCCCACACAGCGAGTGGACCGAGCAACAGGAATAAAAAAAAAATGAAGCTGCAGCTGGAGCTGCCCTGTCTGATAAGAGGCCGTCTTCATTTCTATAATGAATTTGCCGTTCTTCTATACGGCCTCTGGTGGAGCCAACATGAAAGCCGGTCTGAAAGCCCTCTCGCCATAACGCGCCCATTAAATCCATAAGGAGGATCTTGTTTCTGCAGGCTAAGTTGCAGGCACTATTGGACCACACGGATGAATTACAACTGGAGGGCTTCGACTCGTGAGCAGAGAGGAAAAAAGGCAAACTGGATATATCGCTCAGACTCCAGCTAAAGGGCAAAATGTGCATTAGAAAAATGTCATATTCTAGAAAACTAACTTGGCCCAATGGAATTTGCTTTTTGTTAGCAACTGTCTTTGATAAGGACCCTCGCGGATCTGCTGCCGCATTCCGCCAGCATTCCGGAATCTTTCGATCTCTTAATAATATTTTTATTAACTTTTTGATATAGGAATTATTAACATTCCAAATTCCATTGTGACTGTGGTCAGTTGGCATGTGACAGTGGTCATGTAAGGCATGTCAGTTAAAAGAACACATTAGTACCGTAGATTCCGAACCATAAGCCGCCACTTTTTTCCCAAACTTCTAACCCTGCGGCTTATTCAGTGATGCGGCAATTTATGTAAACGGCGCTCGAGTACAAGAGGTAAGATTTAAACTGCAACTTTTTAGCTTGTCCTCAAATTAAATCAGCGTCGACATATCTTCATCATGCAAATTGCAAAAAGAAAGGCACATGACGCAACTTTCAAGCTAAACGCAATCGGGCAGTGCGATATAGTATGTCGAAAATGATGAAAAAAACACAAAGGGGTTAGTATGTCGAAAATGTCGAAAAAACACAGTTTAGTATGTCGGAAAATTCGAAAAAACACAGGGGTTTATTTGTCGAAAATTTGAAAAATCACAAAGGTGTTGGTTAGTATGTTGAATATTTCAAAAAAACACAAAGGGGTTCGTATGTCGAAAATGTCTAGTCAAGTCACATTTATTTGTGACGCCCTTAATCACAAAAATGTCTCAAAGGACTGCACAGGATTACAATGACACAATTACCTGATCTTAAACCAACATGATTTGACTTATCTAAAAAACACAAAGGGGTTCGTTAGTATGTCGAAAATGTCGAAAAATACACAAAGGGGTTAGTATGTCGAAAATGTTGAAAAAAACACAAAGGGGTTAGTATGTCGAAAATGTCGAAAAATACACAAAGGGGTTAGTAAGTATGTCGAAAAAACACAAAGGGGTTAGTATGTCGAAAATGTTGAAAAAAACAAAAGGTTTAGTATGTCGAAAATGGCGAAAAAAACACAAAGGGGTTAGTATGTCGAAAATGCTGAAAAAAACAAAGGGGTTAGTATTTCAAAAAGTCCGAAAAAACACAGGGTTTGGTATGTCGAAAATTTCGAAAAAACACATAGGGGTTAGTATGTCGAAAAAACACAAAGGGGTTAGTACGTCGAAAATTAAAAAAAAAAAAACACAATGGGGTTTGTATGTCGAAAATGTCGAAAAATACACAAAGGGGTTAGTTAGTATGTCGAAAATGTTGAAAAAACACAAAGGGATTAGTTAGTATGTCGAAAAAACACAAAGGGGTTAGTATGTCGAAAATGTTGAAAAAAACACAAAGGGGTTTGTATGTTGAAAATTTCAAAAAAACAAAGGGTTTAGTATGTCGAAAATGGCGAAAAAAAACACAAAGGGGTTCGTTAGTATGTCGAAAATTTCAAAAAAACACAAAGGGGTTAGTATGTCGAAAATGTCGAAAAATACACAAAGGGGTTAGTATGTCGAAAATGTCGAAAAAACACAAAGGGGTTAGTATGTCGAAAATGTTGAAAAAAACACAAAGGGTTCAGTATGTCGAAAATGTTGAAAAAAACACAAAGGGGTTAGTATGTCGAAAATGTTGAAAAAAACACAAAGGGGTTCGTTAGTATGTCGAAAATTTCAAAAAAACACAAAGGGGTTAGTATGTCGAAAATGTTGAAAAATGCACAAAGGGGTTAGTATGTCGAAAATGTTGAAAAAAACACAAAGGGGTTAGTATGTCGAAAATGTCGAAAAATACACAAAGGGGTTCGTTAGTATGTCGAAAATTTCAAAAAAACACAAAGGGGTTAGTATGTCGAAAATGTCAAAAAATACACAAAGGGGTTAGTATGTCGAAAATGTCGAAAAAACACAAAGGGGTTAGTATGTCGAAAATGTTGAAAAAAACACAAAGGGGTTTGTATGTTGAAAATTTCGAAAAAACACAAAGGGGTTAGTATGTCGAAAATGTTGAAAGAACATAAAGGGGTTTGTTAGTATGTCGAAAATTTCAAAAAAAAACACAAAGGGGTTAGTATGTAGAAAATTTCGAAAAAATACAAAGGGGTTAGTGTGTCGAAATTGTTGAAAAAACATAAAGGGGTTAGTTAGTATGTCGAAAATTAAAAAAAACAAAACACAAAGGGGTTAGTATGTTGAAAATTTCGAAAAAACACAAAGGGTTCAGTATGTCGAAAATGGCGAAAAAAAACACAAAGGGGTTCGTTAGTATGTCGAAAATTTCAAAAAAACACAAAGGGGTTAGTATGTCGAAAATGTCGAAAAATACACAAAGGGGTTAGTATGTCGAAAATGTCGAAAAAACACAAAGGGGTTAGTATGTCGAAAATGTTGAAAAAAACACAAAGGGTTCAGTATGTCGAAAATGTTGAAAAAAACACAAAGGGGTTAGTATGTCGAAAATGTTGAAAAAAACACAAAGGGGTTCGTTAGTATGTCGAAAATTTCAAAAAAACACAAAGGGGTTAGTATGTCGAAAATGTTGAAAAATGCACAAAGGGGTTAGTATGTCGAAAATGTTGAAAAAAACACAAAGGGGTTCGTTAGTATGTCGAAAATTTCAAAAAAACACAAAGGGGTTAGTATGTCGAAAATGTCAAAAAATACACAAAGGGGTTAGTATGTCGAAAATGTCGAAAAAACACAAAGGGGTTAGTATGTCGAAAATGTTGAAAAAAACACAAAGGGGTTTGTATGTTGAAAATTTCGAAAAAACAAAGGGTTTAGTATGTCGAAAATGGCGAAAAAAAACACAAAGGGGTTCGTTAGTATGTCGAAAATTTCGAAAAAATACAAAGGGGTTAGTGTGTCGAAATTGTTGAAAAAACATAAAGGGGTTAGTTAGTATGTCGAAAATTAAAAAAAACAAAACACAAAGGGGTTAGTATGTTGAAAATTTCGAAAAAACACAAAGGGTTCAGTATGTCGAAAATGGCGAAAAAAAACACAAAGGGGTTCGTTAGTATGTCGAAAATTTCAAAAAAACACAAAGGGGTTAGTATGTCGAAAATGTCGAAAAATACACAAAGGGGTTTGTATGTTGAAAATTTCGAAAAAACAAAGGGTTTAGTATGTCGAAAATTTCAAAAAAACACAAAGGGGTTAGTATGTCGAAAAACGCGAAAAAACACAGAGGGTTTAGTATGTCAAAAATTTCCAGAAAACACAAAGGGTTTAGTATGTCGAAAATGGCGAAAAAAAAACCACATAGGGGTTAGTATGTCGAAAACGTCAAAAAAAAGCAAAGGACTTAGTATGTCGAAAAATGTCAGAAAAAAGACGATAAGGGTTAGTATGTCGAAAATGTTAAAAAAAACACAAAGGGGTCAGTACGTCCAAAATTTCGAAAAAACACAAAGGGATTAGTATGTCGAAAATGTCTAAAAAAAGACACAAAGGGGTTAGTATGTTGAAATTGTTGAAAAAAACACAAAGGGGTTTGTATGTTGAAAATTTCGAAAAAACACAAAGGGTTCAGTATGTCGAAAATGGTGAAAAAAACACAAAGGGGTTCGTTAGTATGTCGAAAATTTCAAAAAAACACAAAGGGGTTAGTATGTCGAAAATGTTGAAAGAACATAAAGGGGTTTGTTAGTATGTCGAAAATTTCAAAAAAAAACACAAAGGGGTTAGTATGTAGAAAATTTCGAAAAAATACAAAGGGGTTAGTATGTCGAAAATGTCGAAAAATACACAAAGGGGTTAGTATGTCGAAAATGTCGAAAAAACACAAAGGGGTTAGTATGTCGAAAATGTTAAAAAAAACACAAAGGGGTCAGTACGTCCAAAATTTCGAAAAAACACAAAGGGATTAGTATGTCGAAAATGTCTAAAAAAAGACACAAAGGGGTTAGTATGTTGAAATTGTTGAAAAAAACACAAAGGGGTTTGTATGTTGAAAATTTCGAAAAAACACAAAGGGTTCAGTATGTCGAAAATGGTGAAAAAAACACAAAGGGGTTCGTTAGTATGTCGAAAATTTCAAAAAAACACAAAGGGGTTAGTATGTCGAAAATGTTGAAAGAACATAAAGGGGTTTGTTAGTATGTCGAAAATTTCAAAAAAAAACACAAAGGGGTTAGTATGTAGAAAATTTCGAAAAAATACAAAGGGGTTAGTATGTCGAAAATGTCGAAAAATACACAAAGGGGTTAGTATGTCGAAAATGTCGAAAAAACACAAAGGGGTTAGTATGTCGAAAATGTTGAAAAAAACACAAAGGGGTTTGTATGTTGAAAATTGAGAAAAAACAAAGGGTTTAGTATGTCGAAAATGGCGAAAAAAAACACAAAGGGGTTCGTTAGTATGTCGAAAATTTCAAAAAAACACAAAGGGGTTAGTATGTCGAAATTGTTGAAAGAACATAAAGGGGTTTGTTAGTATGTCGAAAATTTCAAAAAAAAACACAAAGGGGTTAGTATGTAGAAAATTTCGAAAAAACACAAAGGGTTCAGTATGTCGAAAATGGCGAAAAAAACACAAAGGGGTTCGTTAGTATGTCGAAAATTTCAAAAAAACACAAAGGGGTTAGTATGTCGAAATTGTTGAAAAAACATAAAGGGGTTAGTTAGTATGTCGAAAATTAAAAAAAAAAAAACACAAAGGGGTTAGTATGTTGAAAATTTCGAAAAAACACAAAGGGTTCAGTATGTCGAAAATGGCGAAAAAAAACACAAAGGGGTTCGTTAGTATGTCGAAAATGTCGAAAAATACACAAAGGGGTTAGTATGTCGAAAATGTCGAAAAATACACAAAGGGGTTAGTATGTCGAAAATGTTGAAAAAAACACAAAGGACTTAGTATGTCGAAAATGTCGAAAAATACACAAAGGGGTTCGTTAGTATGTTGAAAATTTCGAAAAATACACAAAGGGGTTCGTTAGTATGTCGAAAATTTCAAAAAAACACAAAGGGGTTCGTTAGTATGTCGAAAATTTCAAAATAACACAAAGGGGTTCGTTAGTATGTCGAAAATGTCAAAAAATACACAAAGGGGTTAGTATGTCGAAAATGTCGAAAAAACACAAAGGGGTTAGTATGTCAAAAATTTCGAAAAAACACAAAGGGGTTAGTATGTCGAAAATGTTGAAAAAAACACAAAGGGGTTAGTATGTTGAAAATTTCGAAAAAACACAAAGGGTTCAGTATGTCGAAAATGGCGAAAAAAAACACAAAGGGGTTCGTTAGTATGTCGAAAATGTCGAAAAATACACAAAGGGGTTAGTATGTCGAAAATGTCGAAAAAACACAAAGGGTTCAGTATGTCGAAAATGTCGAAAAATACACAAAGGGGTTAGTATGTCGAAAATGTTGAAAAAAACACAAAGGACTTAGTATGTCGAAAATGTCGAAAAATACACAAAGGGGTTCGTTAGTATGTTGAAAATTTCGAAAAATACACAAAGGGGTTCGTTAGTATGTCGAAAATTTCAAAAAAACACAAAGGGGTTCGTTAGTATGTCGAAAATTTCAAAATAACACAAAGGGGTTCGTTAGTATGTCGAAAATGTCAAAAAATACACAAAGGGGTTAGTATGTCGAAAATGTCGAAAAAACACAAAGGGGTTAGTATGTCAAAAATTTCGAAAAAACACAAAGGGTTCAGTATGTCGAAAATGGCGAAAAAAACACAAAGGGGTTCGTTAGTATGTCGAAAATTTCAAAAAAACACAAAGGGGTTAGTATGTCGAAATTGTTGAAAGAACATAAAGGGGTTTGTTAGTATGTCGAAAATTAAAAAAAAAAAAAACACAAAGGGGTTAGTATGTTGAAAATTTCGAAAAAACACAAAGGGTTCAGTATGTCGAAAATGGCGAAAAAAAACACAAAGGGGTTCGTTAGTATGTCGAAAATGTCGAAAAATACACAAAGGGGTTAGTATGTCGAAAATGTCGAAAAAACACAAAGGGTTCAGTATGTCGAAAATGTCGAAAAATACACAAAGGGGTTAGTATGTCGAAAATGTTGAAAAAAACACAAAGGACTTAGTATGTCGAAAATGTCGAAAAAACACAAAGGGTTCAGTATGTCGAAAATGTCGAAAAATACACAAAGGGGTTAGTATGTCGAAAATGTTGAAAAAAACACAAAGGACTTAGTATGTCGAAAATGTCGAAAAATACACAAAGGGGTTCGTTAGTATGTCGAAAATTTCAAAATAACACAAAGGGGTTAGTATGTCGAAAATGTTGAAAAAACACACAGGGTTTAGTATGTCAAAAATTTCGAAAAAAGACAAAGGGGTTAGTATGTCGAAAATGTAGAAAAATACACAGGGTTTAGTATGTCAAAAATTTCGAAAAAACACAAAGGGGTTAGTATGTCGAAAATGTTGAAAAAACACACAGGGTTTAGTATGTCAAAAATTTCGAAAAAACACAAAGGGGTTAGTATGTCGAAAATGTCTAAAAAAAGACACAAAGGGGTTTGTATGTTGAAAATTTCGAAAAAACAAATGGTTTAGTATGTCGAAAATGGCGAGAAAAAAAACACAAAGGGGTTCGTTAGTATGTCGAAAATTTCAAAAAAACACAAAGGGGTTCGTTAGTATGTCGAAAATTTCAAAAAAACACAAAGGGGTTAGTATGTCGAAAATGTTGAAAGAACATAAAGGGGTTTGTTAGTATGTCGAAAATTTCAAAAAAAAACACAAAGGGGTTAGTATGTAGAAAATTTCGAAAAAATACAAAGGGGTTAGTATGTCGAAAATGTCGAAAAATACACAAAGGGGTTAGTATGTCGAAAATGTCGAAAAAACACAAAGGGGTTAGTATGTCGAAAATGTTGAAAAAAACACAAAGGGGTTTGTATGTTGAAAATTGAGAAAAAACAAAGGGTTTAGTATGTCGAAAATGGCGAAAAAAAACACAAAGGGGTTCGTTAGTATGTCGAAAATTTCAAAAAAACACAAAGGGGTTAGTATGTCGAAATTGTTGAAAGAACATAAAGGGGTTTGTTAGTATGTCGAAAATTTCAAAAAAAAACACAAAGGGGTTAGTATGTAGAAAATTTCGAAAAAACACAAAGGGTTCAGTATGTCGAAAATGGCGAAAAAAACACAAAGGGGTTCGTTAGTATGTCGAAAATTTCAAAAAAACACAAAGGGGTTAGTATGTCGAAATTGTTGAAAAAACATAAAGGGGTTAGTTAGTATGTCGAAAATTAAAAAAAAAAAAACACAAAGGGGTTAGTATGTTGAAAATTTCGAAAAAACACAAAGGGTTCAGTATGTCGAAAATGGCGAAAAAAAACACAAAGGGGTTCGTTAGTATGTCGAAAATGTCGAAAAATACACAAAGGGGTTAGTATGTCGAAAATGTCGAAAAAACACAAAGGGTTCAGTATGTCGAAAATGTCGAAAAATACACAAAGGGGTTAGTATGTCGAAAATGTTGAAAAAAACACAAAGGACTTAGTATGTCGAAAATGTCGAAAAATACACAAAGGGGTTCGTTAGTATGTTGAAAATTTCGAAAAATACACAAAGGGGTTCGTTAGTATGTCGAAAATTTCAAAAAAACACAAAGGGGTTAGTATGTCGAAATTGTTGAAAAAAACACAAAGGGGTTTGTATGTTGAAAATTTCGAAAAAACACAAAGGGTTCAGTATGTCGAAAATGGCGAAAAAAACACAAAGGGGTTCGTTAGTATGTCGAAAATTTCAAAAAAACACAAAGGGGTTCGTTAGTATGTCGAAAATTTCAAAAAAACACAAAGGGGTTAGTATGTCGAAAATGTCAAAAAATACACAAAGGGGTTAGTATGTCGAAAATGTCGAAAAAACACAAAGGGGTTAGTATGTCAAAAATTTCGAAAAAACACAAAGGGGTTAGTATGTCGAAAATGTTGAAAAAAACACAAAGGGGTTTGTATGTTGAAAATTTCGAAAAAACAAAGGGTTCAGTATGTCGAAAATGGCGAAAAAAACACAAAGGGGTTCGTTAGTATGTCGAAAATTTCAAAAAAACACAAAGGGGTTAGTATGTCGAAATTGTTGAAAGAACATAAAGGGGTTTGTTAGTATGTCGAAAATTAAAAAAAAAAAAAACACAAAGGGGTTAGTATGTTGAAAATTTCGAAAAAACACAAAGGGTTCAGTATGTCGAAAATGGCGAAAAAAAACACAAAGGGGTTCGTTAGTATGTCGAAAATGTCGAAAAATACACAAAGGGGTTAGTATGTCGAAAATGTCGAAAAAACACAAAGGGTTCAGTATGTCGAAAATGTCGAAAAATACACAAAGGGGTTAGTATGTCGAAAATGTTGAAAAAAACACAAAGGACTTAGTATGTCGAAAATTTCAAGAAACACAAAGGGGTTAGTATGTCGAAAATGTCGAAAAATACACAAAGGGGTTAGTATGTCGAAAATGTCGAAAAAAAACACAAAGGGGTTAGTATGTCGAAAATGTCGAAAAATACACAAAGGGGTTAGTATGTCGAAAATGTTGAAAAAAAACACAAAGGGGTTAGTATGTCGAAAATGGCGAAAAAAAACACAAAGGGGTTAGTATGTCGAAAATGTCGAAAAATACACAAAGGGGTTAGTATGTCGAAAATGTTGAAAAATACACAAAGGGGTTCGTTAGTATGTAGAAAATTTCAAAAAAACACAAAGGGGTTCGTTAGTATGTCGAAAATTTCAAAATAACACAAAGGGGTTAGTATGTCGAAAATGTTGAAAAAACACACAGGGTTTAGTATGTCAAAAATTTCGAAAAAACACAAAGGGGTTAGTATGTCGAAAATGTAGAAAAATACACAGGGTTTAGTATGTCAAAAATTTCGAAAAAACACAAAGGGGTTAGTATGTCGAAAATGTAGAAAAATACACAGGGTTTAGTATGTCAAAAATTTCGAAAAAACACAAAGGGGTTAGTATGTCGAAAATGTCTAAAAAAAGACACAAAGGGGTTTGTATGTTGAAAATTTCGAAAAAACAAATGGTTTAGTATGTCGAAAATGGCGAGAAAAAAAACACAAAGGGGTTCGTTAGTATGTCGAAAATTTCAAAAAAACACAAAGGGGTTAGTATGTCGAAAAACGCGAAAAAACACAGAGGGTTTAGTATGTCAAAAATTTCCAAAAAACACAAAGCTATTAGTATGTCGAAAATGTCTAAAAAAAGACACAAAGGGGTTAGTATGTCGAAAATGTTGAAAAATACACAAAGGGGTTCGTTAGTATGTAGAAAATTTCAAAAAAACACAAAGGGGTTCGTTAGTATGTCGAAAATTTCAAAATAACACAAAGGGGTTAGTATGTCGAAAATGTTGAAAAAACACACAGGGTTTAGTATGTCAAAAATTTCGAAAAAACACAAAGGGGTTAGTATGTCGAAAATGTAGAAAAATACACAGGGTTTAGTATGTCAAAAATTTCGAAAAAACACAAAGGGGTTAGTATGTCGAAAATGTTGAAAAAACACACAGGGTTTAGTATGTCAAAAATTTCGAAAAAACACAAAGGGATTAGTATGTCGAAAATGTCTAAAAAAAGACACAAAGGGGTTAGTATGTTGAAAATTTCGAAAAAACAAAGGGTTTAGTATGTCGAAAATGGCGAAAAAAAACACAAAGGGGTTCGTTAGTATGTGGAAAATTTCAAAAAAACACAAAGGGGTTAGTATGTCGAAAATGGCGAAAAAAAAACCACATAGGGGTTAGTATGTCGAAAACGTCAAAAAAAAAGCAAAGGACTTAGTATGTCGAAAAATGTCAGAAAAAAGACGATAAGGGTTAGTATGTCGAAAATGTTAAAAAAAACACAAAGGGGTCAGTACGTCCAAAATTTCGAAAAAACACAAAGGGATTAGTATGTCGAAAATGTCTAAAAAAAGACACAAAGGGGTTAGTATGTCGAAAATGTCGAAAAATACACAAAGGGGTTAGTATGTCGAAAATGGCGAAAAAAAACACAAAGGGGTTCGTTAGTATGTCGAAAATTTCAAAAAAACACAAAGGGGTTAGTATGTCGAAATTGTTGAAAAAAACACAAAGGGGTTTGTATGTTGAAAATTTCGAAAAAACACAAAGGGGTTAGTATGTCGAAAAACGCGAAAAAACACGCAGGGTTTAGTATGTCAAAAATTTCGAAAAAACACAAAGGGATTAGTATGTCGAAAATGTCTAAAAAAAGACACAAAGGGGTTAGTATGTTGAAAATTTCGAAAAAACACAAAGGGTTCGGTATGTCGAAAATGGCGAAAAAAACACAAAGGGGTTCGTTAGTATGTCGAAAATTTCAAAAAAACACAAAGGGGTTCGTTAGTATGTCGAAAATTTCAAAAAAACACAAAGGGGTTAGTATGTCGAAAATGTTGAAAAAACACACAGGGTTTAGTATGTCAAAAATTTCGAAAAAACACAAAGGGGTTAGTATGTCGAAAATGTCGAAAAATACACAGGGTTTAGTATGTCAAAAATTTCGAAAAAACACAAAGGGGTTAGTATGTCGAAAATGTTGAAAAAACACACAGGGTTTAGTATGTCAAAAATTTCGAAAAAACACAAAGGGGTTAGTATGTCGAAAATGTTGAAAAAAACACAAAGGGGTTTGTATGTTGAAAATTTCGAAAAAACAAAGGGTTTAGTATGTCGAAAATGGCGAAAAAAAACACAAAGGGGTTCGTTAGTATGTGGAAAATTTCAAAAAAACACAAAGGGGTTAGTATGTCGAAAAACGCGAAAAAACACAGAGGGTTTAGTATGTCAAAAATTTCCAGAAAACACAAAGGGTTTAGTATGTCGAAAATGGCGAAAAAAAAACCACATAGGGGTTAGTATGTCGAAAACGTCAAAAAAAAAGCAAAGGACTTAGTATGTCGAAAAATGTCAGAAAAAAGACGATAAGGGTTAGTATGTCGAAAATGTTAAAAAAAACACAAAGGGGTCAGTACGTCCAAAATTTCGAAAAAACACAAAGGGATTAGTATGTCGAAAATGTCTAAAAAAAAGACACAAAGGGGTTAGTATGTTGAAAATTTCGAAAAAACAAAGGGTTTAGTATGTCGAAAATGGCGAGAAAAAAAACACAAAGGGGTTCGTTAGTATGTCGAAAATTTCAAAAAAACACAAAGGGGTTAGTATGTCGAAATTGTTGAAAAAAACACAAAGGGGTTTGTATGTTGAAAATTTCGAAAAAACACAAAGGGTTCAGTATGTCGAAAATGGCGAAAAAAACACAAAGGGGTTCGTTAGTATGTCGAAAATTTCAAAAAAACACAAAGGGGTTCGTTAGTATGTCGAAAATTTCAAAAAAACACAAAGGGGTTAGTATGTCGAAAATGTTGAAAAAACACACAGGGTTTAGTATGTCAAAAATTTCGAAAAAACACAAAGGGGTTAGTATGTCGAAAATGTTGAAAAAACACACAGGGTTTAGTATGTCAAAAATTTCGAAAAAACACAAAGGGATTAGTATGTCGAAAATGTCTAAAAAAAGACACAAAGGGGTTTGTATGTTGAAAATTTCGAAAAAACAAAGGGTTTAGTATGTCGAAAATGGCGAGAAAAAAAACACAAAGGGGTTCGTTAGTATGTCGAAAATTTCAAAAAAACACAAAGGGGTTAGTATGTCGAAAAACGCGAAAAAACACAGAGGGTTTAGTATGTCAAAAATTTCCAAAAAACACAAAGCTATTAGTATGTCGAAAATGTCTAAAAAAAGACACAAAGGGGTTAGTATGTCGAAAATGTTGAAAAATACACAAAGGGGTTCGTTAGTATGTAGAAAATTTCAAAAAAACACAAAGGGGTTCGTTAGTATGTCGAAAATTTCAAAATAACACAAAGGGGTTCGTTAGTATGTCGAAAATTTCAAAATAACACAAAGGGGTTAGTATGTCGAAAATGTTGAAAAAACACACAGGGTTTAGTATGTCAAAAATTTCGAAAAAACACAAAGGGGTTAGTATGTCGAAAATGTCTAAAAAAAGACACAAAGGGGTTAGTATGTTGAAAATTTCGAAAAAACACAAAGGGTTCGGTATGTCGAAAATGTTGAAAAATACACAAAGGGGTTCGTTAGTATGTAGAAAATTTCAAAAAAACACAAAGGGGTTAGTATGTCGAAAATGTAGAAAAATACACAGGGTTTAGTATGTCAAAAATTTCGAAAAAACACAAAGGGGTTAGTATGTCGAAAATGTAGAGAAATACAGAGGGTTTAGTATGTCAAAAATTTCGAAAAAACACAAAGGGGTTAGTATGTCGAAAATGTTTAAAAAAAACACAAAGGGGTTTGTATGTTGAAAATTTCGAAAAAACAAAGGGTTTAGTATGTCGAAAAACGCGAAAAAACACACAGGGTTTAGTATTTCAAAAATTTCTAAAAAACACAAAGGGGTTAGTATGTCGAAAATGTTGAAAAAAACACAAAGGGGTTTGTATGTTGAAAATTTCGAAAAAACAAAGGGTTTAGTATGTCGAAAAACGCGAAAAAACACACAGGGTTTAGTATGTCAAAAATTTCCAGAAAACACAAAGCTATTAGTATGTCGAAAATGTCTAAAAAAAGACACAAAGGGGTTAGTATGTCGAAAATGTTGAAAAATACACAAAGGGGTTCGTTAGTATGTAGAAAATTTCAAAAAAACACAAAGGGGTTCGTTAGTATGTCGAAAATTTCAAAATAACACAAAGGGGTTCGTTAGTATGTCGAAAATTTCAAAATAACACAAAGGGGTTAGTATGTCGAAAATGTTGAAAAAACACACAGGGTTTAGTATGTCAAAAATTTCGAAAAAACACAAAGGGGTTAGTATGTCGAAAATGTTGAAAAAACACACAGGGTTTAGTATGTCAAAAATTTCGAAAAAACACAAAGGGGTTAGTATGTCGAAAATGTCTAAAAAAAGACACAAAGGGGTTTGTATGTTGAAAATTTCGAAAAAACAAATGGTTTAGTATGTCGAAAATGGCGAGAAAAAAAACACAAAGGGGTTCGTTAGTATGTCGAAAATTTCAAAAAAACACAAAGGGGTTCGTTAGTATGTCGAAAATTTCAAAAAAACACAAAGGGGTTAGTATGTCGAAAATGTTGAAAGAACATAAAGGGGTTTGTTAGTATGTCGAAAATTTAAAAAAAAAACACAAAGGGGTTAGTATGTAGAAAATTTCGAAAAAATACAAAGGGGTTAGTATGTCGAAAATGTCGAAAAATACACAAAGGGGTTAGTATGTCGAAAATGTCGAAAAAACACAAAGGGGTTAGTATGTCGAAAATGTTGAAAAAAACACAAAGGGGTTTGTATGTTGAAAATTGAGAAAAAACAAAGGGTTTAGTATGTCGAAAATGGCGAAAAAAAACACAAAGGGGTTCGTTAGTATGTCGAAAATTTCAAAAAAACACAAAGGGGTTAGTATGTCGAAATTGTTGAAAGAACATAAAGGGGTTTGTTAGTATGTCGAAAATTTCAAAAAAAAACACAAAGGGGTTAGTATGTAGAAAATTTCGAAAAAACACAAAGGGTTCAGTATGTCGAAAATGGCGAAAAAAACACAAAGGGGTTCGTTAGTATGTCGAAAATTTCAAAAAAACACAAAGGGGTTAGTATGTCGAAATTGTTGAAAAAACATAAAGGGGTTAGTTAGTATGTCGAAAATTAAAAAAAAAAAAACACAAAGGGGTTAGTATGTTGAAAATTTCGAAAAAACACAAAGGGTTCAGTATGTCGAAAATGGCGAAAAAAAACACAAAGGGGTTCGTTAGTATGTCGAAAATGTCGAAAAATACACAAAGGGGTTAGTATGTCGAAAATGTCGAAAAAACACAAAGGGTTCAGTATGTCGAAAATGTCTAAAAAAAGACACAAAGGGGTTAGTATGTCGAAAATGTTGAAAAATACACAAAGGGGTTCGTTAGTATGTAGAAAATTTCAAAAAAACACAAAGGGGTTCGTTAGTATGTCGAAAATTTCAAAATAACACAAAGGGGTTCGTTAGTATGTCGAAAATTTCAAAATAACACAAAGGGGTTAGTATGTCGAAAATGTTGAAAAAACACACAGGGTTTAGTATGTCAAAAATTTCGAAAAAACACAAAGGGGTTAGTATGTCGAAAATGTAGAAAAATACACAGGGTTTAGTATGTCAAAAATTTCGAAAAAACACAAAGGGGTTAGTATGTCGAAAATGTTGAAAAAACACACAGGGTTTAGTATGTCAAAAATTTCGAAAAAACACAAAGGGGTTAGTATGTCGAAAATGTCTAAAAAAAGACACAAAGGGGTTTGTATGTTGAAAATTTCGAAAAAACAAATGGTTTAGTATGTCGAAAATGGCGAGAAAAAAAACACAAAGGGGTTCGTTAGTATGTCGAAAATTTCAAAAAAACACAAAGGGGTTCGTTAGTATGTCGAAAATTTCAAAATAACACAAAGGGGTTCGTTAGTATGTCGAAAATTTCAAAAAAACACAAAGGGGTTAGTATGTCGAAAAACGCGAAAAAACACAGAGGGTTTAGTATGTCAAAAATTTCCAAAAAACACAAAGCTATTAGTATGTCGAAAATGTCTAAAAAAAGACACAAAGGGGTTCGTTAGTATGTCGAAAATTTCAAAATAACACAAAGGGGTTAGTATGTCGAAAATGTTGAAAAAACACACAGGGTTTAGTATGTCAAAAATTTCGAAAAAACACAAAGGGGTTAGTATGTCGAAAATGTAGAAAAATACACAGGGTTTAGTATGTCAAAAATTTCGAAAAAACACAAAGGGGTTAGTATGTCGAAAATGTCTAAAAAAAGACACAAAGGGGTTTGTATGTTGAAAATTTCGAAAAAACAAATGGTTTAGTATGTCGAAAATGGCGAGAAAAAAAACACAAAGGGGTTCGTTAGTATGTCGAAAATTTCAAAAAAACACAAAGGGGTTCGTTAGTATGTCGAAAATTTCAAAATAACACAAAGGGGTTCGTTAGTATGTCGAAAATTTCAAAAAAACACAAAGGGGTTAGTATGTCGAAAAACGCGAAAAAACACAGAGGGTTTAGTATGTCAAAAATTTCCAAAAAACACAAAGCTATTAGTATGTCGAAAATGTCTAAAAAAAGACACAAAGGGGTTCGTTAGTATGTCGAAAATTTCAAAATAACACAAAGGGGTTAGTATGTCGAAAATGTTGAAAAAACACACAGGGTTTAGTATGTCAAAAATTTCGAAAAAACACAAAGGGGTTAGTATGTCGAAAATGTAGAAAAATACACAGGGTTTAGTATGTCAAAAATTTCGAAAAAACACAAAGGGGTTAGTATGTCGAAAATGTCTAAAAAAAGACACAAAGGGGTTTGTATGTTGAAAATTTCGAAAAAACAAATGGTTTAGTATGTCGAAAATGGCGAGAAAAAAAACACAAAGGGGTTCGTTAGTATGTCGAAAATTTCAAAAAAACACAAAGGGGTTAGTATGTCGAAAAACGCGAAAAAACACAGAGGGTTTAGTATGTCAAAAATTTCCAAAAAACACAAAGCTATTAGTATGTCGAAAATGTCTAAAAAAAGACACAAAGGGGTTAGTATGTCGAAAATGTTGAAAAATACACAAAGGGGTTCGTTAGTATGTAGAAAATTTCAAAAAAACACAAAGGGGTTCGTTAGTATGTCGAAAATTTCAAAATAACACAAAGGGGTTAGTATGTCGAAAATGTTGAAAAAACACACAGGGTTTAGTATGTCAAAAATTTCGAAAAAACACAAAGGGGTTAGTATGTCGAAAATGTAGAAAAATACACAGGGTTTAGTATGTCAAAAATTTCGAAAAAACACAAAGGGGTTAGTATGTCGAAAATGTTGAAAAAACACACAGGGTTTAGTATGTCAAAAATTTCGAAAAAACACAAAGGGATTAGTATGTCGAAAATGTCTAAAAAAAGACACAAAGGGGTTAGTATGTTGAAAATTTCGAAAAAACAAAGGGTTTAGTATGTCGAAAATGGCGAAAAAAAACACAAAGGGGTTCGTTAGTATGTGGAAAATTTCAAAAAAACACAAAGGGGTTAGTATGTCGAAAATGGCGAAAAAAAAACCACATAGGGGTTAGTATGTCGAAAACGTCAAAAAAAAAGCAAAGGACTTAGTATGTCGAAAAATGTCAGAAAAAAGACGATAAGGGTTAGTATGTCGAAAATGTTAAAAAAAACACAAAGGGGTCAGTACGTCCAAAATTTCGAAAAAACACAAAGGGATTAGTATGTCGAAAATGTCTAAAAAAAGACACAAAGGGGTTAGTATGTCGAAAATGTCGAAAAATACACAAAGGGGTTAGTATGTCGAAAATGGCGAAAAAAAACACAAAGGGGTTCGTTAGTATGTCGAAAATTTCAAAAAAACACAAAGGGGTTAGTATGTCGAAATTGTTGAAAAAAACACAAAGGGGTTTGTATGTTGAAAATTTCGAAAAAACACAAAGGGGTTAGTATGTCGAAAAACGCGAAAAAACACGCAGGGTTTAGTATGTCAAAAATTTCGAAAAAACACAAAGGGATTAGTATGTCGAAAATGTCTAAAAAAAGACACAAAGGGGTTAGTATGTTGAAAATTTCGAAAAAACACAAAGGGTTCGGTATGTCGAAAATGGCGAAAAAAACACAAAGGGGTTCGTTAGTATGTCGAAAATTTCAAAAAAACACAAAGGGGTTCGTTAGTATGTCGAAAATTTCAAAAAAACACAAAGGGGTTAGTATGTCGAAAATGTTGAAAAAACACACAGGGTTTAGTATGTCAAAAATTTCGAAAAAACACAAAGGGGTTAGTATGTCGAAAATGTCGAAAAATACACAGGGTTTAGTATGTCAAAAATTTCGAAAAAACACAAAGGGGTTAGTATGTCGAAAATGTTGAAAAAACACACAGGGTTTAGTATGTCAAAAATTTCGAAAAAACACAAAGGGGTTAGTATGTCGAAAATGTTGAAAAAAACACAAAGGGGTTTGTATGTTGAAAATTTCGAAAAAACAAAGGGTTTAGTATGTCGAAAATGGCGAAAAAAAACACAAAGGGGTTCGTTAGTATGTGGAAAATTTCAAAAAAACACAAAGGGGTTAGTATGTCGAAAAACGCGAAAAAACACAGAGGGTTTAGTATGTCAAAAATTTCCAGAAAACACAAAGGGTTTAGTATGTCGAAAATGGCGAAAAAAAAACCACATAGGGGTTAGTATGTCGAAAACGTCAAAAAAAAAGCAAAGGACTTAGTATGTCGAAAAATGTCAGAAAAAAGACGATAAGGGTTAGTATGTCGAAAATGTTAAAAAAAACACAAAGGGGTCAGTACGTCCAAAATTTCGAAAAAACACAAAGGGATTAGTATGTCGAAAATGTCTAAAAAAAAGACACAAAGGGGTTAGTATGTTGAAAATTTCGAAAAAACAAAGGGTTTAGTATGTCGAAAATGGCGAGAAAAAAAACACAAAGGGGTTCGTTAGTATGTCGAAAATTTCAAAAAAACACAAAGGGGTTAGTATGTCGAAATTGTTGAAAAAAACACAAAGGGGTTTGTATGTTGAAAATTTCGAAAAAACACAAAGGGTTCAGTATGTCGAAAATGGCGAAAAAAACACAAAGGGGTTCGTTAGTATGTCGAAAATTTCAAAAAAACACAAAGGGGTTCGTTAGTATGTCGAAAATTTCAAAAAAACACAAAGGGGTTAGTATGTCGAAAATGTTGAAAAAACACACAGGGTTTAGTATGTCAAAAATTTCGAAAAAACACAAAGGGGTTAGTATGTCGAAAATGTTGAAAAAACACACAGGGTTTAGTATGTCAAAAATTTCGAAAAAACACAAAGGGATTAGTATGTCGAAAATGTCTAAAAAAAGACACAAAGGGGTTTGTATGTTGAAAATTTCGAAAAAACAAAGGGTTTAGTATGTCGAAAATGGCGAGAAAAAAAACACAAAGGGGTTCGTTAGTATGTCGAAAATTTCAAAAAAACACAAAGGGGTTAGTATGTCGAAAAACGCGAAAAAACACAGAGGGTTTAGTATGTCAAAAATTTCCAAAAAACACAAAGCTATTAGTATGTCGAAAATGTCTAAAAAAAGACACAAAGGGGTTAGTATGTCGAAAATGTTGAAAAATACACAAAGGGGTTCGTTAGTATGTAGAAAATTTCAAAAAAACACAAAGGGGTTCGTTAGTATGTCGAAAATTTCAAAATAACACAAAGGGGTTCGTTAGTATGTCGAAAATTTCAAAATAACACAAAGGGGTTAGTATGTCGAAAATGTTGAAAAAACACACAGGGTTTAGTATGTCAAAAATTTCGAAAAAACACAAAGGGGTTAGTATGTCGAAAATGTCTAAAAAAAGACACAAAGGGGTTAGTATGTTGAAAATTTCGAAAAAACACAAAGGGTTCGGTATGTCGAAAATGTTGAAAAATACACAAAGGGGTTCGTTAGTATGTAGAAAATTTCAAAAAAACACAAAGGGGTTAGTATGTCGAAAATGTCGAAAAATACACAAAGGGGTTAGTATGTCGAAAATGTAGAAAAATACACAGGGTTTAGTATGTCAAAAATTTCGAAAAAACACAAAGGGGTTAGTATGTCGAAAATGTAGAGAAATACAGAGGGTTTAGTATGTCAAAAATTTCGAAAAAACACAAAGGGGTTAGTATGTCGAAAATGTTTAAAAAAAACACAAAGGGGTTTGTATGTTGAAAATTTCGAAAAAACAAAGGGTTTAGTATGTCGAAAAACGCGAAAAAACACACAGGGTTTAGTATGTCAAAAATTTCGAAAAAACACAAAGGGGTTAGTATGTCGAAAATGTTGAAAAAAACACAAAGGGGTTTGTATGTTGAAAATTTCGAAAAAACAAAGGGTTTAGTATGTCGAAAAACGCGAAAAAACACACAGGGTTTAGTATGTCAAAAATTTCCAGAAAACACAAAGGGTTTAGTATGTCGAAAATGGCGAAAAAAACCCCACATAGGGGTTAGTATGTCGAAAATGTTCAAAAAAAACACAAAGGGGTTAATATGTGGAAAATTTCCAAAAAATACAAAGGGGTTAGTATGTCGAAAATGTCGAAAAATACACAAAGGGGTTAGTATGTCAAAAATTTCGAAAAAACACAAAGGGGTTCGTTAGTATGTCGAAAATTTCAAAATAACACAAAGGGGTTAGTATGTCGAAAATGTTGAAAAAACACACAGGGTTTAGTATGTCAAAAATTTCGAAAAAACACAAAGGGATTAGTATGTCGAAAATGTCTAAAAAAAAAACACAAAGGGGTTACAGTATGTCAAAAATGTTCAAAAAAACACAAAGGGGTTAAAATATCGAAAATTAAAAAATAAACACAAAGGGGTTAATATGTGGAAAATTTCCAAAAAACACAAAGGGGTTAGTATGTCGAAAAACGCGAAAAAACACAGAGGGTTTAGTATGTCAAAAATTTCCAAAAAACACAAAGGGGTTAGTTAGTATGTCGAAAAACGCGAAAAAACACACAGGGATTAGTATGTCAAAAATTTCCGGAAAACACAAAGGGTTTAGTATGCTGAAAATGGCGAAAAAAAACCACATAGGGGTTAGTATGTCGAAAACGTCAAAAAAAAAGCAAAGGACTTAGTATGTCGAAAAATGTCAGAAAAAAGACGATAAGGGTTAGTATGTCGAAAATGTTAAAAAAAACACAAAGGGGTCAGTACGTCCAAAATTTCGAAAAAACACAAAGGGATTAGTATGTCGAAAATGTCTAAAAAAAGACACAAAGGGGTTAGTATGTTGAAAATTAAAAAAAAAAACAAAGGGGTTAGTATATTGAAAATGTTCAAAAAACAAAAGGGGTTAGAATATCGAAAAATGTTAAAAAAAACACAAAGGGGTTAGTACGTCGAAAATGTTCAAAAAACAAAGGGGGTTAGAATATCGAAAAATGTTAAAAAACAACACAAAGGGGTTAGTAAGTGGAAAATTTCGAAAAAACACAAAGGGATTAGTATGTCGAAAATGTTCAAAAAAAACACAAAGGGGTTAATATGTGGAAAATTTCCAAAAAACACAAAGGGGTTATGTCGAAAATTTCAAAAAAACACAAAGGGGTTAGTATGTCGAAAAACGCGAAAAAACACAGAGGGTTTAGTATGTCAAAAATTTCCAGAAAACACAAAGGGTTTAGTATGTCGAAAATGGCGAAAAAAAAACCACATAGGGGTTAGTATGTCGAAAACGTCAAAAAAAAAGCAAAGGACTTAGTATGTCGAAAAATGTCAGAAAAAAGACGATAAGGGTTAGTATGTCGAAAATGTTAAAAAAAACACAAAGGGGTCAGTACGTCCAAAATTTCGAAAAAACACAAAGGGATTAGTATGTCGAAAATGTCTAAAAAAAGACACAAAGGGGTTAGTATGTTGAAAATTAAAAAAAAAAAAAACAAAGGGGTTAGTATATTGAAAATGTTCAAGTCAAGTCAAGTCAAGTCATTTTTATTTGTATAGCCCTAAATCACGAAGAGTCTCAAAGGGCTTCACAGATTGTTACACTATATTACACAAACTATTTTCAACCGACAAGAGGAGTAGGTTATTCGTATGCAATGGAGTAGAAGTGAGTTTTAAGTTTAGATTTAAACATTTCCACTGAGGTTGCAGATCGAATCTCAGGGGGAAGAGCATTCCACAGCACCGGTGCCCGGATGGAGAACGCTCTCGAACCAGCAGAAGACTTCTTTGCTCTCGGGATCACCAGAAGACCAGCACTCTCAGATCGTAGGCTTCGGACCGGGACATAGGGGCAAATCAGATCTGAAAGATAAGAGGGAGCAAGTCCATGTATGATTTTGTACAATACTAAGAGAACTTTGAAGTCACATCTTTGGCTAACTGGGAGCCAATGCAGGTTAGCCAAAATCGGTGTTATGTGATCGTACTTTTTTGTCCTAGTTAAAAGCCTCGCTGCGGCATTTTGTACTAGCTGAAGAGACTTGATTCTGGACTTCGGGAGACCGGAGAGTAGTGCATTGCAGTAATCGAGACGGGAGGTAACAAATGCATGAATTATTGTTTCCGCATCAGACTGAGACAGTATTGAACGGATTTTAGCAATGTTGCGAAGATGGAAGAAGGCAGTTCTAGTAATTTGCTTTACATGCATCTCAAAGGATAGATCAGGGTCAAATATGACACCTAAATTTTTAACTGAGTCACTCTGTGTGATGTGACATTTGTCAATGTTCACAGCAGTTTTTGCGAATAAGTCCCGGCATTTAGAAGGACCAATGACTAACATTTCGGTCTTTTCAGAGTTAAGACGCAAGAAATTGAGTGACATCCACTCTTTTATCTCAGTGAGACAGGCCTCCAAATTTCCACAGTTTAGTGTGGAAGATTCCTCCAACGGAAGATATAGTTGAGTGTCGTCTGCGTAGCAGTGGAAGCTGATATTGTACTTGCGAATAATATCACCTAATGGAAGCATGTAAATGTTGAAAAGTAGGGGGCCGAGCACTGAACCCTGCGGAACACCGCAGGTAACATTAAAGGGCTCAGATGTCGTTTCACCATATTTAACACAGTGCGTCCTATCTGAGAGGTAAGATTTGAACCACGAGAGGACGGCTCCTGAGAGACCAATCCATTTTTCCAACCGTTCTAGTAGGATATTGTGGCGCACTGTGTCAAAAGCAGCACTAAGATCCAGTAGCAGCAAAAGTGATGAAGCGCCAGAATCCATTGACATTAGGAGATCATTTGTTACCTTGATCAGAGCTGTCTCAGTAGAGTGGTTAGCCCTGAATCCAGATTGCATGGATTCAAAAAGGTTATTCTCCGATATGAAAGCATTCAGCTGCTGTGCCACTACTCTTTCGAGTACTTTAGAGAGGAAAGGTAGGTTTGACACAGGTCTGTAATTACTTAATATTTCTGGATCAAGGTTGGGTCGTTTCAGTGTGGGTTTAATAACGGCGG
This sequence comes from Urocampus carinirostris, assembly GCF_059441175.1. Taxonomy (NCBI): domain Eukaryota; kingdom Metazoa; phylum Chordata; class Actinopteri; order Syngnathiformes; family Syngnathidae; genus Urocampus; species Urocampus carinirostris. The sequence goes on along the minus strand of NC_142357.1, from coordinate 35,652,966 downwards.
ACTTAAAAGCTGCTGGAACTGCACTGACACAAAAAATCAAGATGGCGGCTGCGCATGGATACATGCTCGCGGCTAGCTCTCCAGCTAATCTTCTATTTATTGCCGTTCTCTTGTCTTTTTTGCTTTCACTTTTGGACACATGTGTGGCCAAAAACACTTACAGTAGGGACGAACTTATTCGGTTGGGTGGGCGTCTAAATTTCGATTTTTCGGGCACTTTTTATACCGCCCATGATATACCGAGCGAACTTCAAAGAGACCCGGCATCCTTGTGGACAACTATTCCTCTTAATAAACGTCGCCGACGGCGCCGTAAAGAAAGGACAAAGAAGCGTGGTTGCCGTGCAGGTAGATGTGTGAAACGTGTGAAGTCCAAGCAGCAAGATGGACGCGAGGATGGACGCGAGGATGTAACTAATTCCACCATTTATTCCTCGCCGGACAACCGACGCTTTAAACTCAGCGCTCACGAGCGGCCACAACGCCGGGAGCTTTTGAAGATCTCGACAAAGACTACAAAGAGTTCAGCTAAGTCAAATGATTCAGCAAAGCTGAAATTTGGTCTGTTAAATATTAGATCGCTTGCTCCAAAAGCTTTACTTGTTGATAACATTATTCGTGATTATAAACTTAACTGTATGGGTCTTTGTGAAACGTGGTTACGCCCGGATGAGCACTTAGCTCTAAATTATGCCTCTCCCCCAGACTACGAGAGTAGTCATATAGCACGCACGCTGAAAAGAGGTGGTGGTGTTGCGCTAATCTCTGAAAAATCGCTCAAATTTAATACACGTACCTCTAATAATTACAAAACGTTTGAGGCTCTTGTGATGCGGTCCCCTCAATTGTCAATTGATGTAATAACTATCTATCGTGCACCTGGGCCATACACAACTTTCTTAGACGAATTTGCTGAACTTTTGTCTGAACTAGTAACCTATGCAGACAAAATTATAATTATGGGAGACTTTAACATTCATATGAACTCCCCACACAGTTCACTTACTATTGCGTTTAGTTCTCTAATTGATGCATTTGGTTTTACCCAACTGGTTGACTTGCCAACCCATAAAAATGGGAACACGCTAGATTTGATTCTGACTCGAGGAGTTTTAACCTCAAACATTATGGTTCTACCGTGTACTACTGTTATCTCTGATCATTATTTAGTGACATTTGAGGTGCTAACTAAATGTAGACTTAATATAGCTGAGGGATTTAGCGGACGCAATATAAGCACTGGCACAGTTTCTGAGCTCTTTGAACTCCTTCCTGGAGCAGTTGCGTCCTTTCCTAAATACAATGGCTCGATTGACTCACTCATGAATGAGTTCAATACCACCCTGACTAGTGTGCTGGATTCAATAGCGCCCATAAAACTAAAATCACGTCCTAAAAGACGCACACCTTGGTTTACTGATGAAACTAGAGTCCTTAAAAAAGAATGCAGGAAATGGGAGAGAAAATGGCGCGCTACCAAGCTTGAGGTTTTCCATCAAACCTGGTGTGACAGCTTGTTAAAGTATAAAGCGGCCCTTGCCTCTGCAAAATCGGCCTACCTTTCGAAGGTGATTGCGTCTCAAAAGAACAACCCCAAAGCCCTTTTTGACACTGTAGCATCGCTTACAAGGCAACAGGCTATCGCAGACAGTTCGACACACTCTGCTCAGGACTTAATGGTCTTCTTCACTAAGAAGATTCAATGCATACAGGAATAAATTGCAAAAGATATTGTTAGTACCACACGTATTAAAGGACTGAAATTTACAGATGCACGACAGGGTGGCTGCCCTGGGAAAATGGCCGGTTTTAGTGAACTGTCACTTGATGATCTCAAACAAGTGGTGAATGCGGCCAAACCGACAACTTGCCAGTTCGACCCTCTCCCAGGTTCACTTATTAAAAGTCTTTTTAGCGTCCTTGGGCCTTCAGTTCTAAATATTATAAATACATCACTCTCCTCAGGTGTTCAAAAAACAAAGGGGGTTAGAATATCGAAAAATGTTAAAAAAAACACAAAGGGGTTAGTACGTCGAAAATGTTCAAAAAACAAAGGGGGTTAGAATATCGAAAAATGTTAAAAAACAACACAAAGGGGTTAGTAAGTGGAAAATTTCGAAAAAACACAAAGGGATTAGTATGTCGAAAATGTTCAAAAAAAACACAAAGGGGTTAATATGTGGAAAATTTCCAAAAAACACAAAGGGGTTAGTATGTCGAAAATTTCAAAAAAACACAAAGGGGTTAGTATGTCGAAAAACGCGAAAAAACACAGAGGGTTTAGTATGTCAAAAATTTCCAGAAAACACAAAGGGTTTAGTATGTCGAAAATGGCGAAAAAAAAACCACATAGGGGTTAGTATGTCGAAAACGTCAAAAAAAAAGCAAAGGACTTAGTATGTCGAAAAATGTCAGAAAAAAGACGATAAGGGTTAGTATGTCGAAAATGTTAAAAAAAACACAAAGGGGTCAGTACGTCCAAAATTTCGAAAAAACACAAAGGGATTAGTATGTCGAAAATGTCTAAAAAAAGACACAAAGGGGTTAGTATGTCGAAAATTTAAAAAAAAAACCAAAGGGGTTAGTATATTGAAAATGTTCAAAAAACAAAGGGGGTTAGAATATTGAAAAATGTTAAAAAAAACACAAAGGGGTTAGTATGTCGAAAATGTTCAAAAAACAAAGGGGGTTAGAATATCGAAAAATGTTAAAAAAAAACACAAAGGGGTTAGTAAGTGGAAAATTTCGAAAAAACACAAAGGGGTTAGTATGTCGAAAAAACGCGAAAAAACACAGAGGGTTTAGTACGTCAAAAATTTCCAAAAAACACAAAGGGGTTGGTATGTTTAGTATTTAGTATGTTGAAAATGGCGAAAAAAAACACAAAGGGGTTAGTATGTCGAAAAACGCGAAAAAACACACAGGGTTTAGTATGACAAAAATTTCCAGAAAAGTATGTCGAAAATGGCGAAAAAAAAACACATAGGGGTTAGTATGTCGAAAACGTCAAAAAAAAAGCAAAGGACTTAGTATGTCGAAAAATGTCAGAAAAAAGACGATAAGGGTTAGTATGTCGAAAATGTTAAAAAAAACACAAAGGGGTCAGTACGTCCAAAATTTCGAAAAAACACAAAGGGATTAGTATGTCGAAAATGTCTAAAAAAAGACACAAAGGGGTTAGTATGTCGAAAATTAAAAAAAAAAACCAAAGGGGTTAGTATATTGAAAATGTTCAAAAAACAAAGGGGGTTAGAATATTGAAAAATGTTAAAAAAAACACAAAGGGGTTAGTATGTCGAAAATGTTCAAAAAACAAAGGGGGTTAGAATATCGAAAAATGTTAAAAAAAACACAAAGGGGTTAGTAAGTGGAAAATTTCGAAAAAACACAAAGGGGTTAGTATGTCGAAAAAACGCGAAAAAACACAGAGGGTTTAGTACGTCAAAAATTTCCAAAAAACACAAAGGGGTTGGTATGTTTAGTATTTAGTATGTTGAAAATGGCGAAAAAAAACACAAAGGGGTTAGTATGTCGAAAAACGCGAAAAAACACACAGGGTTTAGTATGACAAAAATTTCCAGAAAAGTATGTCGAAAATGGCGAAAAAAAAACACATAGGGGTTAGTATGTCGAAAACGTCAAAAAAAAAGCAAAGGACTTAGTATGTCGAAAAATGTCAGAAAAAAGACGATAAGGGTTAGTATGTCGAAAATGTTAAAAAAAACACAAAGGGGTCAGTATATTGAAAATGTTCAAAAAACAAAGGGGGTTAGAATACCGAAAAATGTTAAAAAAAACACTAAAGAGAACCGGCTCTTTCAGGTCCCAAACGGCTCTTCGTGTTGTCTTTGCTTCTTTAATCCCTGCACGACCAAATATTATGTAAAATTGTGCACAAAATGACTTAAAGGAATGGGGGGATAGAACAAAACAGAAAAAAATACCAAAATGAAAAAAATTGTGAAAAGCTGAGAAAAAAGAAACAAAACAAAAAGAAAAAAGAAGGAAAAATTCTGAAAAAAAGCCAGAAAAAAAGAAAAGAAACAAAAGAAAAAAAAGGAAATAGAGAACCAAAAGAAAAAAAGTAAAAACTAGGAAAAAATAAACACAATGAGATTTTTTTTAAAGGAATTAAAACAAAATAGAAAAAAAACCAAAGAAGAAAAGTCAAAAGTCAGTTATACCAAGTCAATCTTGTTGCCAACATTGTACTTCCACTAAAAAAATGTGATTAAATACAGTTGTGTATCTTGCAACTGACGAAATAACCCCCCAAAAATGTTAGTATTATAGGTCAAAAGATACCAGGAAAAAAAAAAAAAAAGAAAATCTTGTGAAAGAATTGTTGTAAAAACAAATGACGTTTGTAAGCCGTAAAACCTTTGCAATAATCTCTCATCTCATCTCATTAGCCGTACCGCTTATCCTCATTAGGGTCGCGGGGGGGCTGGAGCCCATCCCAGCCATCTCCGGGCAGTGGGCAGGGGACACCCTGAACTGGTTGCCAGCCAGTCGCAGGGCACACGGGGACAGACAACTCACTCGCTCATTCACACTTAGGGACAATTTGGACCGGCCAATTCACCTGAAATGCATGTTTTTGGAACGTGGGAGGAAACCGGAGTGCCCGGAGGAAACCCACGCAAGCACGGGGAGAACATACAAACTCCGCACAGGAAGTCTGGAGCTGGATTTGAACCCACGACAGGTTCCCATGACATGAACTGTGCCGCACAAGCGCTAACCACTGCGCCGCCGTGCTGCCCCTTTGCAATAATACATGGGTCAATTCATTCAAAAGAGAAAAAAAAAATGCAGTGCCGGAAACTCAACAAAATTTAACTTGATGTCAAGTTTTGGACATGTTTGATAATGATTTAGATGCCACAGTTGGGATTGCCGTTGCTCACTGTTGTGTCGAGCGTTGCACACCGACTTTGTGTGAACGCTTAGACCCCTGCAAAATTACAGGGAACATTGCTCACAAGTGGTAATCCCCCTTCCAGAGATGTCTAGGGTGCAATAGATTTACCAACATAGTTGGTAAAAACTCAACAAATTGCTAAGGAGCCACATGCAGCCCCAGAACCATGGCTTTCCGACCCCTGCACTAAACCTAAAGTGCCAACAATGGAACTCCGGCGCTGGTTTTAATCGCTCTCTGCTTCACAATGGTAATGTAGAATATTCTCGGCCATTACGGCGAGATTTATATCAAAGGTTACCGGGACACACACCCAATAACGTCCTATTAATGTTTCAATTATCTGCAGTTAAGAGCAAGAATCAGAGAACAATTAAGGTGATTTATTTACGAGCCTGCTGCCGTTTGGCATTCCTTCAATGCGGAAGAGAACGAAGGGCTTTTCAACAGGACCCCATATGCTACAAAACTCAACAACCCCCCCCCTCTTTTTCCTTTCCTTTTTTTACTCTAATCGCTGATCTTTGCCTCTTTGGTGACCTCCTTCTTTCAATGGACCTGCAGCTGTTCCTTCCCCTGAAAGAAAGAAAGAAAATTCAATGCTGGTGGCCTTTTATGGACGATTCAATTGTTTGAGGATGAAAAGTTTCTCCCCCCACCAAGAATTTTGATTTTTTTCATCTTCGCAGATGTAATATGCAACCCCCCCACCTTACCTTCTGAATAAAAGCATTTATTGACTTGAGCAAGCGCGAGCTTATGTCAACTGAGGACACGGTGTGGACACTCTTATTGTGAAGGGGAGGGGGAGGCCCTGACACAAGGGTGGCTGGGGGTCTTGCTGTCGGTCACCCCTCTCGAGGGATATGACCAGGGTAGAAAGATAGATTAAATACATTTCTTTATCTTTCCTTTTATTTATTTTATTCATTAACATTTTATTTTATTTGTAAAATACTATATTTCTCTATTCTGCTTCAACCTTTAAATTTTTAGTCTTTATTTTATTTTTTCATGTATTTATTATTTATCCATGTACAAGCAGAGAAAACGAAAGTTTCCAGGAACAGGATAATTGCACTTTTTACATTTGTAATTTTTATTTTTTCTTATTTTGTTTAAATCTTTCTTTTTATATCTATTTATGCATGTGTATATTTTAGATTTATTGTAATGGTTTTTATCTGATGTATGTCTGAGAGCTGAGCTAAATACACTCAGTTTTTCATTATATTTTTCGTATGTTAACTTTCATTTTTTGTGTATTTTTCATTTCGTTCTTTATATTTTCACATGTATTTATTGTTGTTTGATTTTAGTATTTTTTTTAATCTTTATAAGAGGAAAAACAAGAAAAAAAAGAGTAATAATAAGAATAATCGTGAAGTATACATTTGTACAACATCCACTTCACAATTCTCATCTCATCTCATTAGCTGCACCGCTTATCCTCAGTAGGGTCACGGGGGTGCTGGAGCCCATACCAGCAATCATCGGGCAGTGGGCAGGGGACATCCTGAACTGGTTGCCAGCCAATCGCAGGGCACACGGGGACAGACAACTCACTCGCTCATTCACACCTAGGGACAATTTGGACCGGCCAATTCACCTGAAATGCATGTTTTTTGGAATGTGGGAGGAAACCGGAGTGCTTGGAGGAAACCCACGCAAGCATGGGGAGAACATACAAACTCCGCACAGGAAGTCTGGAGCTGGATTTGAACCCACGCAGGAGGTTCCCGTGACTTGAACTGCGCCGCCATGCTGCCCATCTTCACAATTGTTTGAAGATAAATATAGAGAGATCTGTTTCTTAGATATTTTTTAATAATAATTGATAATGATATTCAGGAAATAGACATAGTGATAAATAAATTCATATAACTTCTACTTCACAGATGTTTAATCAACATATAGATATTATACTTGGATAATTTAGTTATCATAATAAAAATATTATATAGATGGCAATAATATTAGATTACTACAATTTATAAAGTATCCAAAGCCATATAGGTACTTTAATCTAACTTCCCCGAAAAAGTTATACATCCATTTATAATGATTTATTAAAAGCTTTATTTTGAAATAATTAATACATCACATTTCACAAAATCACGTCTTAATTAGCGGAGATTTACCGTGGAGCCTTAAATCCTAAGCTGATGTGAGATTCTTCCACTTTTAAGCACATTTCTTTGAAGACTCTTAACCTCGAACATTGAACGATTTCGGGGCAAGCCGACTCTTCCGAAAAACACTCTCGAAAGAGATAGCGCCGCCATCCAAATCGCTATTTAAGAGGTTTGTCAAAATGACTTATCTTACTTCTCAGAAGCTAGCCAAATATTTCCTATAACGGAAAGAAAGTCAAACTCTAGCTATTTAGTTCTACAGTGGAACCTCGCTAGTACGCGGTTCTACTTTTGCAAGTACAGAGCTTCGCGCGTCTAAAAATATACCTTACCTTCTCAATAAAAGCATTTATTGACTTGACGCCATTGAGCGCGAGCTTATGTCAACTGAGAACACGGTGTGGACACTCTTATTGTGAAGGGGAGGGGGAGGCCCTGACACAATGCTTAGTCATTGCCGCTTCGCTTCAGTTTTCGCGGGTGGTCTTGGTCCCCATTAACCGCGAAAACCGAGGGATTACCGTATTTGTTTAGTCAAGAGAGTCAAACCAAAAAAAGCAGGAATAAAGATATAGTAATATCCAATAGAAAATTATATCTCTTAAATTTCTATATTCATCTATTTGTAAATTAATCCACCAGAATTAAAACCTAGCTTGCTAGACAGATAATTCTAGTATTTTACTTGAAACTTTTACGGATCTAGCTATAAACTGGATTTTGTACCCCTACAGTAGTTTGAAACCCTAAATTCAGTTTAAAAGAATAATATGAAGCCCACACACTTGGTTTACACCTAATTTTAAACCCCTAAATACAATTTAATACCCTAATGAGAAGCTCACACTCTAGTTTGAAATAAAAAACCTAACTTTAATTATATTCCTAACCCCTAATTTAAACCCCAGTCTCCCCTGACCGAATGCCTAACCCTTACCCCAACCTGATCCCCGACAATGGACAATGGTACATCCATCCCTCTTAACTCAAACATAGATAGATAGATAGATAGATATAGATAGATACTTTATTCAACTCTAAACTTAACCCTAATCCATAATCCCAACCCTTATCTCTAACCTCTTAACCCTATTACACTAACTTTAAACATAACCGTAAACATAACTCTAACCCAAAGCGATAAGACTGCAGGCAGAGGTTTCTAGTGACATTCTTTTAACTTTATAATGCAATAGCATTTAGCAATAGCAATTCATATTTAGTTTCTTTTGTCTTTTATGAGCATATTTGGTATTGGAGTAATCCAAAAGTAATTGAAAGTAATCAAGTTAAAGTAACCCTACCCAACCCTGTTTATAATGCAATAGCATTTAGCAATAGCAATGATAGTCATTGACGAGTACCTTGGTTGCGGTCGCCAATCATGAACATGCAATGATTCCTTGAAACAAACTAGGGTTAAAATCCCAGTAGACTAAGTCAGTTAAATTTTCCCGACCTGTTGTTTTTCCACACCTTTAACCGAAACCATTATCACCCCTTCTGGCTGGGACTCCAAACAGCTCCTGGGAGACTCCCTTGCCTTCCTTGAGTCCTAACACCTCAGGCTGCACAGCTCCTACACCGAAAACCCAAACTCATCCTTGCCAGTAAGCGATAAAAACACTTTGTCACTCCCACAACAGCACAACTGATGACTAAGGATGACTTATTAGTCGATTTGGAAGAAAGTTACAAGAAATTATGAAGCCTCTCGGGATGGATGCGTCTCGTTGGACAGGCAAGACTTTCCAAGAAGAAGAATGTCCTTTTGTGGGAGCTTTGTTTTGTGTTGAAAAGGTTAGTCTTTGTCACCATGAGGAGTGGCTAGCTCGTCGCTATCAGTAAGAAGACTGATTACACTCTCTGTCTTCCCGAAGCACAGCTACATATCTGCTCGTCCCGGTCACTGACCGCTTCCTTTTGTGACCGCCACAAAAGATCTTTGATCTGCACTGAAATGAGTTACTCGGACAATAGTCTTCATTCACGATGTTTCGGACGGAGGGGAGTTCGTAGAAGTATTTAATTAGAAGTGATGCTGGACAGATCATATCATAACCATTAGCGATGTTCTGATAACACGGTGCAATAGAGCAGCTTTGTTTGACGCAGCTCCGATGAGACCCTCGGGCTGGGGGCTAACCTTGGACAACTTGCCTGGACATTGGATCCCTTTAAACCACGGGTCTCAAATTCATGGCTTGAATTTATTACTACCCACACGTGGTTGATATGAATGCTAATTAGTTAGGCAGGACTCAAAATTCACAGGTTAAACAATGAACTGTAATACAATTGGCTAGCTACTTCTACTTTGACCCAGGGCTGTATGTTTACATCACATACAATTAGTTTCAACAAATTAACTGATTCAAATAATCAAATAATCTCATCTCCCATCTCATTAGCCGTACCACTTATCCTCATTGGGGTCACAGGGGGGCTGGAGCCCATCCCAGCCATCTCCGGGCAGTGGGCAGGGGACACCCTGAACTGGTTGCCAGCCAATCGCAGGGCACACAGGGACAGACAACTCATTCGCTCATTCACACCTAGGGACAATTTGGACCGGCCAATTCACCTGAAATGCATGTTTTTGGAACGTGGGAGGAAACCGGAGTGCCCGGAGGAAACCCACGCAAGCATGGGGAGAACATACAAACTCCGCACAGGAAGTCTAGAGCTGGATTTGAACCCACGACAGGTTCCCATGACATGAACTGTGCCTCACAAGCGCTAACCACTGCGCCGCCGTGCTGCCCCAGGTGTGAATGAGCAAGTGAGTTGTCTGTCCCCGTGTGCCCTGCGATTGGCTGGCAACCAGTTCAGGGTGTCCCCTGCCCACTGCCCGATGATTGCTGGGATGGGCTCCAGCACCCCCGCGACCCTACTGAGGATAAGCGGTGTAGCAAATGAGATGAGAGAACCAAATAATGTTTAACTTAAAATGAAATACATATCGAAGTGTCAGGTTCTGGACGGTTGCCATGGCGCCCAACTGGCACCGCCCCTGACACCGGCTGACTCGCATTTTCTGATTACTCCTGTAGGTACTTAAACGTGCTCTTTGGAACTGCGCGTTGCTAGATTTTGGTTGAAAACTTGTTCATACTTGTTGGACTTTGTTGCACTTCGGTGTAACATTCTGAGAGATTCCTGCAAGTTCTGATTAATTCTGGAAATGCCTGGTTTGTAGTTTTGCCTGTGTTCGACCCGTTTTGTATTTTGGTCTGGTCCGTTTGTGTTTTGGACAACTTTTCTTTCTCAATTAAAGTGTGAGGACGCAAATAAGTTCTTACTTCCTGCTTCCCGTTCCGTTTCGTGACACGAAGGGGCTTCTGGTGTGGTCCAAGTTTATGTCATAGGATGTCTCTTCCATTTAAACTTCGCTAAGATTTTGCCTTAAAAAAACCTCATGAGCCCAAACTCACTCAGAGTTAGTTCCGATGGCTCCCAAGTAAATTGAGTTTCAAAACCCAGCTTTAAACCCTAACTCCTAACACTGATCGCCTAACCGTAGCTTTAAAAAACAGTTTTAAACCCTAATGAGAACCTGTGGACCCTAAGTCCGGATTGAAACTCTAAAGCCGGTTTAAAATGTTTACAAGTAACCCAAATCTTAGTTTAAAACCCTAGTTTGGAACCCGAAACCCAGTTTAAAACCTTCATAACAAGCCAAGAACGCTAGTTTTAACCTCAGTTTAAAACCCTAAATTAATGTTGAACCCTCGTATTAGGCTCAAACCCAAGCATGAAATCCTGAATCGAAACCTTAAACCAAGATTAATATCCAAATATTTATCTCAAATCCTAGTTCCAGCCCTAACTTCTAGCCCCAAACCCTAACACAACCATAGCCCCAGGAACTTAAACCTTAACCCCCTTCACCTTTTCCCTATAAACAACCTTAAACCCCTAACCCATATCGCCTTACCCTAGCCTTAAATTCAGTTTAAAACTGTGGCGCCACCAGGGGGTGGCCAGGGGTGGCCAGTGCCCCCCCTATAATTTTGTTGACCACCCCAATGGCCACCCCGCTTCCCAGTATATCGTTAGAGTGTTGTGAGAGCGTTCTCCATCCGGGCCCCGGTGGTATAGAATGCCCTGCCTCCGGAGATAAGATCTGCAACCTCAATGGAAGTTTTTAAAGTTTAAGACACACTTCTATTCCAAAGCATATTCTGTATTGTCCCGTCTTTTTCCGACTGCCTGCCTGGTGGTGATACGAAGGAGAAGGACGATTTGAGATGAGTCAGCGGACCAGCGTTTGACCTGAAGCATGTGAACGACTGCATGGACCAGCTGGCAGAGATGGGAAGCTGCGTTGTGGCCGTCATAGGCTTTCTGGACTAGTTTACAGGCTGGGGGCGTCGCTGCTGTCATGCACTTTCCGGACACATTTTCAACATGTTACCTAGTGTTTTCTATGTTTGTGTACTGTAATGCTAAAAGTAATTCACCCTGGTCATCCTGAAAGGGGGATACCACTTGTGAGGTCCCTTTTCAAGGTTTCTCTTTTTCCTCACGCTGAGGTTTTGAGTTGTTCCTTGCCCGCATGTTGGTTTAAGATCAGGTGATTGTGTCATTGTAATCCTGTGCAGTCCTTTGAGACAGTTTTGTGATTAAGAGCTATATAAATAAATTTGACTTTACTTGTAGCATCGGTTTTGCATTTCATCCCAAATGCAGAGTCAGGCAAGCCGTTGCTTCTCACCTTCACAGAGTCCCCCCAACCCGCCCGCATCAATTGCCCCCCTAAATAAATTCTGACATGACTATGCCCCCATCACAGTGATCAGCTGACATATTTACGCTTGCGTTGCTTCAGTTTTTTTGCCTTGTCAGCGCAAAAAGCATGCTGAGCTCTCTGGCAGGATTTGGTAAAGTACTATGTCGTTAAAGTTACTCTCAGCCAGCTAAGCTAACTTGTGATAAGATGAAAGATGTAATCATATCATGGCATTTGACTAGATCCGCCTGACGGCTAAGCATGCTAACTTAGCTAAAGTGCACAGAGCCTTGAGATTTAGGGTAGAGCAAACGAGGGTAAACACGGCACAAATTGAGCAGAAAGATGGCAGACAATCAAAGAGATGGTGGGCATAGTCATATAAGAACCTCAAAGTTTGTGGATCCCTTAATCACATGGGTCGTCAGGGCACCAATGAGGACGCAACTCTGGACAGCCATTGTTGATGGTCCCTGGCCTGTTCTTGGGTCGTTGCAAAGTTAGCACCAGTCCATTCCTTAATATTGTCGGCCCAGCTCTTTTTGAGACTTCCTCTCGTCCTCCCCTGTGGACTGTGGCCTGGAGAATTATGTCGGCCAGTCCTGAAGATCTTGTGACGTGACCCTACGACTAAAGTTTCCGTCTGCGCACAGTTGACAACAATTCATCCTAGAGTCCAATGTGTATCAGCTAGTTGGAAGAACCTACTTGGATAACGGTTTAGTGAAGCTTATGACTAACATATCTAACATATCTATCTATCTATCTACCTTGGTCATATCCCTCAAGAGGGGTGACCGACAGCAAGACAAACATACAAAAACAAAGAAAATAAAGGGTAAAATAGCAAAAAACACACACAAACATATTTGGACCATGGCCAACCCAAATGCCCAAACAAGTTAGGCACCTTGGCACCTAAGTTGGTCATACTTTCGTCCCTCCAGATTAAAGAAGACACAAGAAAGCGGCTGTGTCACTCGGGTCAGGGTGACACAACACACTCTTCTGTTCAACAGCAGGGCCTGACAGCTTTCACTGGTTTACCCCTGCCACATCATAAGGGTTCCCTAATACATATATGCATAACACAATAAAAATTGAATTGTTGAGGAACTCAAAATATTGACTGGACAGTTATGGGCTGTGCACATTAAATCATTGGTAAGATCAGACGACACAACACACGTATGTCAGTAGCCGTATCCTTAAGTCTTTCTGATAGTTTTCCCCTGACCTTCTTACTTAAATAAATTGAAATGATAGCTTTAAGTTTTGTTGTGTGTTAAAGTCAATCATTATTAAGACTATTTCGTGGCCATATTTTCCCAAATAAAATACATATAATGTTAAAATATAACCCGTGATAGTAGGAGCAAGTACTCACACGAGGTTCTCATGATGGTTCCAAGAGGAAAAAGAGACCGCCCCCAGGGGGGTGAGGTTTATTTCACGTCAGTGAAAACATTAAACACATAAACACGACTTCAAAATAAGAGAATATAAGAATGATAAATATACAAGAGATGCAATTAGACTGATTATTGAAACGTTACTTCATGTGTGTGTGTGTGTGTGTGTGTGTGTGTGTGTGTGTGTGTGAAAGATTGTTTTTATATTTAGTAATATAAAAACAAGCTATTTACCTTGAGACAGAAATTCAAGAGATTTACATTGAAAACCTGACATTGTGCCACCCCAAGATTATAAGAGTCCATCCCAATGAAAAATGTCTGGAGCCGCCACTGGTTTAAAACCCTAATACACCAAAGGTCTTTGCTCAGTGGTGAAACGAGTGACTCGGACAATAGCCTTCATTCAGGAGATTTCGGATAGGAGGGAGGTTGTAAAAGTCTTTAATTAGAAGTGATACTGGACAGATCATATCATAACCATTAGCGATGGCCTGATAACACAGTGTCATAAAGCCGCTTTGTTTGAGGTGGCTCCGGTGAGACTAGCTGATACCCTCGGGCCGCAGGCCTGATCTCGGCCACCTTGCCTGGACATCAAATCCCGGATATGAGGGTGCGTAACCCCTCCTTTACACTCGGAAGGATAAATTGGCTGAAAGGAACGGAAAATAAGGGAGTGTAGCCTTTGGAATGTTCCGTTTTTTGGTCAACGGGAGGACTGGATCTTACTGCAAATTCCAGTGGGCGTAAATTTTGAGATTAAGGCCGTGACATTGATATATATCACCCTGACACAAGTACATGCTACTTTTTTTCCAAGAAAACAGAAGTACAGCAGTTCTTTGTGTCTTCAAATGAATCGGCAACTCTTTTCTAACCGATTCTTTAATTGTTTAGCTGCTGTCACTAAGAAAAACAACCGTTGTTCTGTCTTCTTTATTCATTATCCATTATCCGTTATTGGTCAGTTCATAATACGCTGCAAAGCCTGGGAGCCAATGTCCTTCATTAAAGTCCACAGTCCAAAAATCACAGCCGGCAAAATGAACGTAAAATGATACCGGTACTTAAGGTTTGATGCAGACCTGCAGAGTCCGGGTCCCGTTGAAAGTTATCCAAGGAAAAAAGTGTATATTTCCAAAGGTAAGGGTGGGAAAAATATATCAGATGAACACATTTACTCACGCAACTCCTATTTCTTTAACCAACTTTTTACCCCCTCTTCTTTCCTTGTCTGTCCCTCACCTTTAGCGGTCCCCATTTAAACTCGGCACCCCGCGTGTGTTCCGCCCCTCATTTTTCGTTCACCCGTGCAAAACATATCAGAATAAGTGTCTAAATAAATACAAATAAATATATTACAAAAATATACAGTTGCAAATACATATTATACATGGGTTACACACATTTACAAAGAAAGACAGTACACCGAGAGAGTTTTCAAAGCTTTAATAATAATAATATAGCTTTGACAGGGCAGTTAATGGTAGCAACACTCGAGCGCCGCTGGTGGCCGTTAGAAAAATTACATAAATTGGCCCATCACTGAATAAGCTGCAGGGTTAAAAGTTAGGGAAAAAAGTAGCGGATTATAGTCCGGAATTTACAGAAATTGTCTTTAATGTGGTGAAACATTGTATGTAACGAGATTCGACATGGCACTCCTGGGTAAACATGTAATAAAGTCTTTAAAGTTAAAAAAAATATTACAATGAAAGAATAGAGCGTTGCAACAATAATGCAAGCAAAATTATTGTAATGTCAAGTCAAGTCAAGTCATGTTTATTTGTATAGCCCTTAATCACAAAGAGACTCAAAGGGCTGCACAGATCAAAGACTATTGCAAACTACAGAATATTATGACACCATCCCCTTATATTGTATGGTTGGTGTAAAGTGTAAAGAAGAGGCGAGTCGTTTCTTTTGAAACAAAAGTGGAATAAGAAAGCTTGATGCGGTTGAGAAAATGGTCGGAACCCTTTTTTTTCAGCCACTTTTCACCACGGAGGACCTCTTGAAGCGCATCTTCCAAGAGTAAATTACTTATTTATCTTTACAGAGCATATTATTTTATGAAATGTTTATTTTTGAGTCATAAACAATACAGGTAACTTATACAAGCCTTAAACATACTTATATAAACCATAAACACACAAAATGTAATGTAATTCGCAGCAACATATTTTTATGGTTTTGCACGCTTGTTTAGGGTGGTGATGGCCCTAGGAAGAAACAGTCCCTGGGTCTGTTCGTCCTTGTTTTAAGAGACCTGTGGTGTCTCCCAAAACGCTTGGGGTTTGGGTTATATTGTTTCTACAAGCTAATGATGCTTCCACAATAAATGGGATTTATTGAGACTTAAATTATTTTGTTTTGGTGACAGCAGTCTGCTTTATTTTGAAAAATATTTTACATTTTTTTGAAAAATTCATCTCAGTTTTCTTTGTTGCTGAATCAAAACAATAAAAGCTAGAGCAGAGCTAAAAAAAAACAACTGGATTTAGTTTAATACAGTGAATGACGATAAGCCCAAGGTCATCTGAAGGTGAGACTTTTTTTTAGGCGGCATTGGCTGTATGTGGCCCTCATCTGCAGTCGTCCCGCCTATTCAAAGTGTTGTATTGAATTACTCACGGACCGAGTCGAGGAGCTAGCTGCCGAGCAAATGAGTGAATACGCATTCAGGGCCACTTCGCCCTCGCTTTACCGCTTGTCATGGAGGGAAAAAAGCACCGGTGCATTTGCACAATGTTTGGTACATCTACAAGTTTTTTTGAAAATGGTCTAAAGAGTTGAAGGAACTAAGATGTACAATTGTTTGAAACTGTAAAACCGAAATATAATGCCTGTACCCTAGTTTGAAACCATGAATCCAGTTTAAAACCCTAATATTAGGATGAATCCCAAGCTTGAAATCCTAATTTGAAACCATAAGTAGTTTGAAACAAATTTTGAAAAGTTTAAAACATTAACATACAGGCCAAATCCTAGTAAGACATCCAACCCCTAAAAAAAAAATCTTAATCGTAATACCAACACTAGCCTCAGCCCTGATCCCTAACCATAATAAGATGGCGGCGCGCGCGAGTGCAGCGGCTTCACATGTCTCTCCAGTAAATCTGTTTACCTTTAGTGTTCTTTCATATCTGATCTTTTCTTTGATAAATACTTGTTTGGCAACAATCACCTTAAGTCGCCAGGAATTTATTAACCTGGGTCTAAGATTAGACTTTGACTCATTTCAAAAGATGACTATTTTTGCACCAAATGCATATTGCAAAAACCCTACGATACCAAACTGTATGTAACATCCTATATGCCGACATTTTTGGGTACATTTTGTTTGAATTATAACTATAACCTTATCCTCTTTGTTTTATAACCTTATCTTCTCTGTTCCTTTATCTTCTTGGGTTTTTTACCTCACTGTGAATGTGTGAACCCGGAGTGTCATGCCCAATTTCGTTGTCACAATATGTTAACCCATTTTTTAACAATGACAATAAAGGTATATTCTATTCTATTTTATAACTGTACCATAACCTAACCATAACCCTAACAAAAATCTCTGAACCCTCACCCTTAAACCATACCTTCTACAGGGAGTGCAGAATTATTAGGCAAGTTGTATTTTTGAGGATTAATTTTATTATTGAACAACAACCATGTTCTTAATGAACCCAAAAGTCTCATTAATATCAAAGCTGAATATTTTGGAAGTTGGAGTGGGGCTTTTTTAGTTTTAGCTATTTTAGGAGGATATCTGTGTGTGCAGCTGACTATTACTGTGCATAATTATTAGGCAACTTAACAAAAAACAAATGTATACCCATTTCAATTATTTATTTTCATCAGGGAAACCAATATAACAGCTCAACATTCACAAATATACATTTCTGACATTCAAAAACAAAACAAAAACAAATCAGTGACCAATATAGCCACCTTTCTTTGCAAGGACACTCAAAAGCCTGCCATCCATGGATTCTGTCAGTGCTTTGATCTGTTCACGATCAACATTGCGTGCAGCAGCAACCACAGCCTCCCAGACACTGTTCAGAGAGGTGTACTGTTTTCCCTCCTTGTAAATCTCACATTTGATGAGGGACCACAGGTTCTCTATGGGGTTCAGATCAGGTGAACAAGGAGGCCATGTCATTAGTTTTTCTTCTTTTAGACCCTTTCTTGCCAGCCACGCTGTGGAGTACTTGGATGCGTGTGATGGAGCGTTGTCCTGCATGAAAATCATGTTTTTCTTGAAGGATGCGGACTTCTTCCTGTACCACTGCTTGAAGAAGGTGTCTTCCAGAAACTGGCAGTAGGACTGGGAGTTGAGCTTGAGTCCATCCTCAACCCGAAAAGGCCCCACAAGCTCATCTTTGATGATACCAGCCCATACCAGTACCCCACCTCCAGCTTGCTGGCGTCTGAGGCGGACTGGAGCTCTCTGCCCTTTACCGATCCAGCCACGGGCCCATCCATCTGGCCCATCAAGACTCACTCTCATTTCATCAGTCCATAAAACCTTAGAAAAATCCGTCTTGAGATTTTTCTTGGCCCAGTCTTGACGTTTCAGCTTGTGTGTCTTGTTCAGTGGTGGTCGTTTTTCAGCCTTTCTTACCTTGGCCATGTCTCTGAGTATTGCACACCTTGTGCTTTTGGGCACTCCAGTGATGTTGCAGCTCTGAAATGTGGCAAAACTGGTGGCAAGTGGCATCTTGGCAGCTGTACGCTTGACTTTTCTCAGTTCACGGGCAGTTATTTTGCGCCTTGGTTTTTCTACACGCTTCTTGCGACCCTGTTGACTATTTTGAATGTAACGCTTGATTGTTCGATGATCACGCTTCAGAAGCTTGGCAATTTTAAGAGTGCTGCATCCCTCTGCAAGATATCTCACTATTTTTGACTTTTCAGAGCCTGTCAAGTCCCTCTTCTGACCCATTTTGCCAAAGGAAAGGAAGTTGCCTAATAATTATGCACACCTGATATAGGGTGTTGATGTCATTAGACCACACCCCTTCTCATTACAGAGATGCACATCACCTGATATGCTTAATTGGTAGTAGGCTTTCGAGCCTATACAGCTTGGAGTAAGACAACATGCATAAAGAGGATGATGTGGTCAAAATACTCATTTGCCTAATAATTCTGCACTCCCTGTAATGCTAGCCCCACAATACTTTTAAAACCATAATATAAATCCCAAACATTAAATTGAACTGAAACTCTAACCTTAATATTAACCCTAAGTTGAAACCCCACCTTGAAACCCGACAATTAGTTTAAAACCCTAAAATGAAGCCAAAACTTTATACCCTAAATTCAGTTTAGAACCCTATAATCATACCCAAAAGTTTCAAAATTTGGTGTAAAGCCCGATATTTAGGTTTAAAAGTCTAGTTTGAAACCCGAAATCAAGTATATAACACTTATAATTAGCCCAAACCCTAGTTTGAACACTAGCACCTAATCCCAAATCTTAATCCTAATATTAACTCTAGCCCAAGCCCTAACTCCTGACCCTAACTATAATATCTTAGCCTAACCCCTAAACCAGATACCCTATGTGTCATGATTACTGATGCAATACACCTGTGCCCGCTCATTTGGCGCCAACGACCTCAGACACTGAAGGGCTCCCTTTCCCTATTGAAACCCACTCCTTTCTGTCACCTGTTGTCAGTCCATCTGCGAACCTCAGTTTACGCTAGGCAAGCTTTTCGACCCTGATTCACTCCTGTTTTGACTCCCGTCTGTTTCCCGGCTTCGACCCGTTTTCTGATCTCGACCACGTTTTTTGCTCTCCTGTCCCGGCTACTGACCTGTTTTTTTTCCGTTACCGAGTACCACTTCCGTGTTCGGAGCAACCTGCTCCCCGAGACCAGCGATCACCGGATCGTGTGTGCAATCCTTTCCCTTCTTCCCAATAAAACTGAGAGAAACGTACGCAAGTGGGTCCTGTCTCTGTTTTGGTCTTGACACTATGGCTAGCCCCTGATAATTGTAAAACCCTAATATAAAGCCAACACATTTGTTTAAACCCAAATTCTAGCCCTTATTCCAAACTCCAACCCTAAAAGTAATCCAAAGTTGAAAGACTAGAATTAGATCGATAGATACTTTATTCATCCCCGTAGGGAAATTCACACTTCCAGCAGTATCCTTGTGTTGAAAATAAAACAATAATAAAGTAAAAGGAATATACAGTAAATTCCGCACTAAAGAGCGCACCTGATTATAAGCCGCACCCACCACATTTTAAGAGGAAAAACGATTTTGTACATACCCAAGTTGCATCTGTATATAAGCCGCATGCGCCCACATTTAAACATGCAACACTAACACAAAATTAACCCAAACCCGACTTCAAATCCCGAGATTGAAACTAAATGTCCTTCATTAAAGTCCACAGTCCAAAAATCACAGCTGGCAAAATGAACGGAAAATGATACCGGTACTTAAGGTTTGATGCAGACCTGCAGAATCCGGGTCCCGTTGAAAGTAATCCAAGGAAAAAAGTGTATATTTCCAAAGGTAAGGGTCAGAAAAATATGTCAGATGAACACATTTACTCACGCAACTCCTTTTTCTTTAACCAACTTTTTACCCCCTCTTCTTTCCTTGTCTGTCCCTCACCTTTAGCGGTCCCCACTTAAACTCGGCACCCTGCGTTTGTTCGGCCCCTCATTTTTTGTTCACCTGTGCAAAACATATCAGAATAAGTGTCTAAAATAAACACAAATAAATACATTACAAAAATATACAGTTGCAAATACATATTATACATGGGTTACACATATTTACAAAGAAAGACCGTACAGTGAGAGTTTTTAAAGCTTTAATAATAATAATAAAGCTTTCATCCCAAACGGTGCCTGTGACAGGGCAGTTAATGGTAGCAACACTCGAGCGCCGCTGGCGGCCGTTAGAAAAATTACATAAATTTTCCGCATCACTGAATAAGCCGCAGGGTTGAAAGTTAAGGAAAAAAGTAGCGGCTTATAGTCCGGAATTTCCGGTAATACATAAATACCCAATGCAACGTGTTGATATAGAGTATTTAAACAGTGCTGCATAAAATACACACTGTAATAAAAACAGGGTTATATGCAATGTGGGGGTGTGGTTTAATGTGGGCTTTTACTCCCCCGGGTGGAGTTAAAGAGCCTCATGCAATGAGGAAGAAATGAAAAAAGAAAAGAAAAAATTAAACCCTACATTTGGTTTAAAACCCTGATATGAAACCCAAATTTCAGTTTAAACCCACGTTTTAAACCCTGAATTCAATTTAAAACCCTAAAGTTTTGATTCCTAAATTCGGTATAAACGTCAATATGTTTAAACAAAAAAAACCCTAGCCCAAAACCCTAGATCCAGTATAAAACCATAACACAAAGCTCAAACTCAATTTTTTGCTCTCAAAACCATGTACTATATTATTAACTGTAAAAAGATGAAAGAAAAACACGATAAATGTAAAAACAAAACAGAAAAAGACCAATGTCACTCTCCTAAATGTCATTTTATTACTCTGCCTTTGATCTTGTGTCGCTACACAACAAAAGAGCTTCTCGGGAACAAAACATGGCTGGCATATTTGCTCGGACCAGATTTATTCACAGAGACCAATATATGCTTCACATCCTTTATTTATATTCATTATTATTTGAGCAGCCTGAATACCGTTTTCGTTTTTTGATGATCTATTTAAAAGCGGGCGAGTTCTCAGCGGGACGGCGTTTCAAAATAGTGGAAAAAGACGACTCGTGTTGCATTGGAGACTGCTAAAAAGCAAACGGGGATGATTGAAAAGTGAGAAGTGAAAAATAGTGAAAGTGAAACCTTGCTACTCCAATGACACCGTATTGGAAACCAAAATTGGTCTTTAAACAAACAATTTTTCTTCCGGTATCTCATCTCATCTCATTAGCTGTAGCGCTTATCCTCAGTAGGGTCGCGGGGGTGCTGGAGCCCATCCCAGCAATCATCGGGGAGTGGGCAGGGGACACCCTGAACTGGTTGCCAGCCAATCGCAGGGCACACTGGGACAGACAACTCACTCGCTCATTCACACCTAGGGACAATTTGGACCGGCCAATTAACAAGACATGCATGTCTTTGGAATGTGGGAGGAAACCGGAGTGCTCGGAGGAAACCCACGCAAGCACGGGGAGAACATACAAACTCCGCACAGGAAGTCCGGTAGCTGGATTTGAACCCACACTGGAGGTTCCCAAGACCTTAGAACTGTTCCGCACACGTGCTAACCACTGCGCCGCCGTGCTGTGTTCCGGTATCATATGACTAACACAATAATAAAAAAAAAAAAAAAAAAAAAAAAAAAAAAATCACTCTTGAAAAATGTATCAAATAAAAAAATAAAATCAATGGTATGAATACAAAAAAACTATAACATAAGATAATAAAATGTACATTAATAATAAAATAAAAAAATAAATACAATTAATAAAATAAATACATATATTTCATTTAAATAACGTAATGAATAAAAACAATAAAATAAATCAAATACATTTAATACATTGATCAACTAAAGTCAAAAAAATCTACATAAATGTATGAATAGAATAAATAAACGTATACATAAAATACACCCAAAAATAACATGAACTGGAACAGGATCAGGACCCAAACGCGTGATGTTTCTCACACAAGCCTTTTATTTTACGGGAAATGGGGAGTCATGCATGTTAGGCAGCAGTTTGGCATGGGATGATATGAAACCAGAGGCCAACGAGATACCAATTGCACGAGCAGATATTGGACGGATGGGGTCAACAGGACGGGACAGACCGGATTGATATCAAAACAGGGTATCAAAATTAAACAGTACAAACTACACAGAAACGAAACTGGAAACCGATATTAAACAACGGGACGGACAGGATTTATATCAAAACAGGATATTGACATTAAACAGGACAAACTAAACGCGAACAACACTGGAAACAGATATTAAACAGGACAAAATAAACGGGAACAATACCGGACAGGAAATACCAGCATGAAACAGGACCAAGTCAAAACCTACGTCTTGCGGGGCAGAGGTTAGTCGACGGACTGACAAAGGAAGAGTGAGAGGACTGAGCTTAAATAGACGGAAAGCCAATCTGTCAACGAGCCGCAACTGGCGCCACACGGGCGGGGGCCAATTGGGCGCCATGGCAACTGTGACAAACGTGAAATAAAGGAATAAAGAAAATGCAAACATAAATATATAAAAATACATCTAATGAAAAAAATATGAATTGATTAATACAAAAAAAAACAAGTATGAAACCTGTGTTTCCTTAACCACTAGGATTGTGGGGGCACCACTCTCTGCATACATAAAGGAGATGGCTCAGGAGGTAGAGGGCTCGTCTTGGGATCAAGAGGTCGCAGGTTCGATTCCCAGCACCTCCGTGTTATATGTCAAAGTGTCCTTGGGCAAGACACTGAATCCCCAATATCCCCAATAAGCAGGTATGCGCCTTGCATGGCTGCATGGCTGCTATTGGTGTGTGAGTGTGTGTGTGAATGGGTAAGTGTGAAGCATATTGTAAAACGCTATATAAATGCAGAAATAAACAAAATAAATGAGAGAATAAATAAAAACACATGAAATAAATTAAGAATAAAATTAAAAATAAGTTAGTGAATACATTACCAATTAAAAACAATAAAAATACAATTAAATTGATAAATGAACTACATAAAACATATAAATAAATGAAATATAAATATATAGAAACAAAAAATAATAAATTAAAGAAAAACATGGTCCACTTGACACTCGAGAGTTAAAATGGCCATTTTCACCGATGAAATAACACACAACAAACAAAATACCTAAACGCAAACATGAACTTCTATTTGCATGTCAAAAGAAACCATAGAACAGTTCTGCAAATAACTGCCATTGTGGTCTTTGTAAAAGGCTGTGACAAAGGGAAAAAATGTTGAAAGGGTTTACTGCGTAGAAGAATGAGAGCTTATGCTCGGTAGAAAAACTGGAGCGGTGTAAGCGTGCAACTTATTTTTCTCTGTTATTTAAATCGGCCGACAAAAGTGAAAAGGGATTTGCTTTCTACTACAGGTGTTTGAGTTTGAGCTTGCAGTGCAGCTGCTGCAAGAAATTGGACATGCTTCTTGTGAGCAGAACTTGTACCAATCGTAAGAGACATATTTCTTTTATTTTTGGGACGAAATGGATCATGGAACTGTGTTAGAAATGAAAATTGCTCCATCCATGCTGGCATTTTTGCTAGATCAGCAGAAATACACCAGTTCACGTGAAGGCTGTTTAAGCCATTATTAATCTGGTTTTGAATGGCTAAGTGTCACAATCTGAATTCTGAGTCCTGCTTATCTGGATGGTCTCTCTCTCTCTTACACTCTTGTTCTCACGTTTCCTTATTTGGTCGCTAACTTCCCATTTTTAATTCCCCTGATACCAGGTGTCACAAGTTCTGATTACCCTCCAATCACACCTCTCCCTCGTCACTATTTAAACACTGTTTTCTTGGCTGTATGTTAGTTCGTTGCACAGGACCGCCTACAAATCAGCTCGGTAGCCTAGATGGTAGGGCGCCCGCTCCGAGACTGGGAGGTCGCTGGTTCAAGCCTCGGCCGAGTCATACCTAAGACTTACAACATTGGTACCCGTTGCCTCCCTGCTTGGCGCTCGGCATTAAAGGTTGGAATTGGGGGGTTTGGTCACCTAATGACTCCCAACACAGCAGTTGGGTCTAAAAACCCGGCGCAAATCGAAGGCGACGAGTCACGTCGATAGCTTCGCGTGACAAAATAATTTCCGGTTGATATCATGTTAATGGTTGATACTGGCTGAATAATAATAAATATAAAAAATCGATTGCTGGATAAAGGAAGCAAGACTAGGAAGTGTGGCCTTCATGATGTATGGACATATATCTGAGCAAAGCCGATCCTGCCATCTAATGGTAATTTTTCATATTGGAATCATTCACAGAGGCGTGATACTTACTGATGACCTGCACCAAACCTTGGATACAAGTCATGTTTATTTAATCACAAAGAGTCTCAAAGGGCTGCACAGATCAAAGACTATTACAACCTACAGATACTCATTTTTAAGGTAAAACAAAAATAATATATTCTGGTTATGGGTCCATCTAATTGTCGTGACTTGTTCTCAACAACAGCTCTGAACATTGACAAATGTAATATCACCCACAGTGACTCAGTGAAAAACGTAGGTGCCATATTTGACCCCGATCGGTCCTTTCAAACACACGTTAAGAATATTACTAGAACAGCTGTTTTCCATCTTCGCAACATTGCTTAAATTCGCCCTATGCGGTCTCAGTCGGATGCGGAGATTAATATTAATGCGTTTGTTACTTCCAGTCTCGATTACTGTAATGCACTACTCTCCGGTCTCCCGAAGTCCAAAATCAAGAGCCTTCAGCTTGTACAAAATGATAAAGCGAGGCTTTTACTAAGACAAGACATTTGGATCACATTATCCAGATTTTAGCTAACCAGCATTGGCTCCCTGTTAGCTTAAATTGTGATTTTAAGCTTCTGTTGGTATTATAAAAAATCATGCATGAACTTGCTCCCTCATATCTTTCAGATTTGATTTCACCCTATGCTCCGGTCCGGAGACTTCGCTCTGAAAATGCTCGTCTACTAGTGATCCCAAGAGCCAAGAAGATATCCGCAGGTTCAAGAGCGTTCTCCATTCGGTTCCTGGTGCTGTGAAATGCTCTTCCCACTGAGATTCGATCTGCAACCTCAGTGGAACTGTTTAAATCTAGGCTTAAAACACACTTCTATTCTATCGCTTATGGAGAACCTATATTTTATGTTGACAATATCTGTGTATTATTTGCCCTCATGTAGGTTTCAGATCAGGGGATGGTGTCATAATGGTCTAATAATAGTTTGCAATAGTCTTTGATCTGTGCAGCCCTTTGAGACTCTTTGTCAAGTCAAGTCATTTTTATTTGTATAGCCCTTAATCACAATAAGTCTCTAAGGGCTTCACAGATTAGTATACTATGTTACACAGACTATTTTTCAGTCGACAAGAAGAGTAGGTTATTATTCATAAGCAATGGAGTAGAAGTGAGTTTTAAGTTTAGATTTAAACATTTCCACTGAGGTTGCAGATCGGATCTCAGGGGGAAGAGCATTCCACAGCACCGGTGCCCGAATGGAGAACGCTCTCGAACCAGCAGAACACTTCTTTGCTCTCGGGATCACCAGAAGACCGGCACTCTCAGATCGTAGGCTTCGGACCGGGACATAGGGGCAGATCAGATCTGAAAGATAAGAGGGAGCAAGTCCATGTATGATTTTGTACAATACTAAGAGAACCTTGAAGTCACATCTTTGGCTAACTGGGAGCCAGTGCAAGTTAGCCAAAATCGGTGTTATGTGATCGTACTTTTTTGTCCTAGTTAAAAGCCTCGCTGCGGCATTTTGTACTAGCTGAAGAGACTTGATTCTGGACTTCGGGAGACCGGAGAGTAGTGCATTACAGTAATCGAGACGGGAGGTAACAAATGCATGAATTATAGTTTCCGCATCAGACTGAGACAGTATTGAACGGATTTTGGCAATGTTACGAAGATGGAAGAAAGCGGTTCTTGTAATTTTCTTTACATGCATCTCAAAGGTTAGATCAGGGCGTCACAAATAAACATGACTTGACTTGACTACGTATTGTAACTCAGGGACAATGCTTTTAATGACGTCTTTATACGCACGGTTGGGTAGGGTTACTTTAACTTGATTACTTTCAATTACTTTTGGATTACTCCAATACCAAATATGCTAATTAAAGACAAAAGAAACTAAATAAAATTACTAAATTTTGTGCAGGCTCGGGGAGTAACAGAATACATGGAACGGCAAAAATGATGTTGGCAAGCTGTTTGGATTTATTTTCATTTTGTTTCTGTCGCATTTTATGTTCGTTTTGCCGGAGATCAAAGAGATCAAAGCCAGGAGAGAAAGCTTACCACGTGTTGTGAGTCATCATTTTATTCATATTTGGTTTCTTCTGTCTTTTATTAGCATATTTGGTATTGGAGTAATCCAAAAATAATTGAAAGTAATCCTGTTTATACGTTATGTCACTGAAAGTTCAAAAGATTCAATGGCAAATATTAGTTTTCAGTAAATGCTCCAGCCCAATAAAAAGAATGATTGGTGGAAAACATATGGCCCGCAGGCCAAAGTTTGTACTTCACTGGTGTAGGACTATAATCTCCTCTATTCTAAGATCCTCTACACGGCGCTAGTCCTCCGCTAGCGCAGGCTTGTTATGAAGTACACCGTTGAAGCTAGCGCGGTACTAAATCCGGTGAGGACTCACTCGTTATGGCGGCATAAAGCCACATAAATATCATCCTCCGCTTTGGAAATGTTGCAAGCTGTAGCTTTATTAGCAAGCGTCCTGTTGAATTTCACAAGCTCCCCTGCGAGTGGGTCCCCCCCGCCCCTCAATGTGGACGCCATTACTAATGCCTTCTATTGTTGAAGTTTTCAGGGGCGCAACCTCGCACCGGGCTACTTATTCTTCATGAGGTCAGCACTCGTATTCCCCGAGGCCTCGCTACGAGTCCTTAAAGGATAGTTGAGGTAACAGTAAGAAGGCAACTTTTCCAAAGTATAGGGAAGTGTGCAGGAGTTCTAGCTGAACCCATTGTTGGCATCAAAAAGTACCGGTAAAAAATATTTTTACAAACAAACAATATACAGTGTAACCTCGGTTTTCGAACGCCTCTCAGTTCGGACAAATCGGTGTTCGACCAAAAATTTCGAGAAATTCTTGCTTCGCTGTTCGGTCAAAAAATCGGAGTTCGAACACCGGTACGCTAGGGTGCGATGCTGAGCGGCGTACGGGTGTTTTAGCCCCTATTTATGCCTCCGAAGAAGGTCGGTGCAAGCAGGACAGGTGAAAAAAAGACAAGTTGTTCGTACAACTATTGCCTTTGAGAAAGAAATAATAGCTAAATATGAGAGAGGTGTACGAATTTCCGATCTTGCTAGTGAATACAGCATGGCTAAATCTACTATCAGTACGATAGCAAAGAATAAGGAGGCTGTGAAATCGAGTGATACGGCTAAGGAAGTTAGCGCTATAAGCAAGCAACTGCCGCAAGTTTTGGAAGAGGTTGAAAAACTTTTGAGGATTTTTCTCTCCCCACCGTCCACCACAAAGGTAAGAAATCCTATTCATAATCCTTTTTTTTATTTTTACACGTTCATGTTAGCGTAATCTTTCGTATGAACGTACGATTAGCCTGGGTTAGCTTACGTTAAAACTTCATAGTAAACATTTAGGGTGTTGGAACGGATTAAAACGATTTACATTAATTTTAATGGGAAAAATGATTTCGGTGATTGAACAAATCGGTTTTCGAACAGGGTTCTGGAACGGATGATGGTCGAGAACAGAGGTTCCACTGTACAAAAGAAATTAGGTGCATAAATAGACATACTATACTGCTGCAGTACCTAGGTAACATACCTGCTGCCCAATAACTTTGACCTATTGCCAGATTTCCAATTTCAGACTTAAAAGTTAAAAACGAAATAGATTTTCTAAGCAGCAACATGTGAGACACAATCTTGAAGGGGAACCCAATGATTTCAACAATTTGTATTCTATTCATAACGAAAACAAGGTGCTGCAAGAATATTGGCTGTTCTTTCAGGTCAGCCAACTGACTCCAGACTTTCCCTGATGACTTCTGAATGATCCAACGTCGACCTAAATGATTATCAATGACAGAGTGCACCTGTGTGTCATCAAGTCTCAATTTAAATGCACCTGAACAGGCAGCATAATGAAACATTATGAAGACTCAAGAACATACAAGCACGTCCGGGATAAAGTTGTGGAAAAGTTCACAGCAGGAATGGGATGCAAGAAGATTTGGCAACATTTAATGTCTCCCGGAGCACTGTGCGAGTAATAATCTCAAAGTCGGGAGGGCATAAACCACCGCAAAACCAATTAAGATCTGCCCATCCCTCTAAACTTTTGGCTCAAACAATGAGAAAACTATGTAGAACCGCAACCAAAAGGCACAAGATTACTGTGAATGACCTGCAGGCATACACAGCTAAGGTAGAACAATCTGTGCATAAGACAACTATCAGTCTTACTCTGAAAAAAATCTGCCCTTTCTGGAAAAGTAGCAAGAAAGCCCTTTCTTAGAGAATACTAAAAAAAAAGTATTTTGGTCAAATGAGACCAAAGTTGAACTTTTTGGGCTGAATGCAAAGCGTTAAACTTGGGTAAGAGTAACACTGAAAGTCACCCTGAAAACACCATGCCCACTGTCAAACATGGTGGTGGCAGCAACATGCTCTGGGGTTGCTTTTCTTCAGCAGGGACTGACAAGATCATAAGAGTTGATAGGAAGATGGTTCTTGCCAAATACAGGGTGATTCAGGCAGAACATCTGTTAAAGTCTGCAAGAGACTAGAGAATAGAGTGCAGGTTCACCTTCCAACAGTAAAATAATCCTCAACATAATGGATACGGCCCAGGGGACATAATGGTAAATTACACCGGCTTTATAATTTTCAGGTATCTTGTTTTAGACTGATCGTTTGACGAATATATTTTGAAATGGTCATCATATCTTGAATCCCAAGAAATTAACCTTTCCAAAGATATGTGGCATGACATATTTCAGCGACTGGTGACATCGTACAGACACGTATTTGTTGATCAAAAGTTATGGGGTTAAGGTACGGTATATTATTAAAACTCTTTCTGTGTGTACCGTCTTTCTTTGTTAATATCTCATCTCCCAATGTGGGCACGTGCGGCTTATAATCAGGTGCGGCTTATGTAAGTAAGAAAATGATTTTTCCTTTAAGAATGTACTGGGTGCGGCTTGTAATCAGGTGGGCCCTATAATCAGGTGCACCCTTTGGTCCGAATTTTTCAGTATATCTATCTATATATCTATAACTATATATCTATAACTATATAAGATAGATCTATCGATAGCTCTATAGGTCCATCTATCTCTATAGGTCCACTATCAATCTAAATCTATATCCATCAGTCTCTAAAGATCCATCTTTCTCTAGATCTATATGCATCTATCTCTATAGATCCATCTCTATAGATCTATATCCATCTCTATAGATCTATATCCATCACTATAGATCTATATCCATCTCAATAGATCCATCTATCTCTATCTAGATCTATATCTATCTCTATCTAGATCTATATCCATCTCTATCTAGATCTATATGCATCTCTATAGATCTATATCCATCTCTATAGATCTATATCCATCTCAATAGATCCATCTATCTCTATCTAGATCTATATCTATCTAGATCTATATCCATCTCTATAGATCTATATCCATCTCTATAGATCATCCATCTCAATAGATCCATCCATCTCTTTCTAGATCTATATCCATCTATCTCTATAGATCCATCTATCTCTATCTAGATCTATATCCATCTCTATAGATCTATCTCGCTCTCTCTCATATATATATGAGAGCGAGAGAGAGAGAGAGAGAGAAAGAGAGAGAGAAAGAGAGAGAGAAAGAGAGAGAAAGAGAAAAAGATAGAGAGAAAGAGAAAAAGAGAGAGGGAGAGAGAGAGAGAAAGAGAGAGCAAGAGAGAGAAAGAGAGAGAAAGAGAGAGAAAGAGAGAGAAAGAGAAAGAGAAAGAGAAAGAGAAAGAGAAAGAGAGAGCGTGAGAGAGAGAGAGAGAGATGTCTTCATGTGTAAATGGGTGTCTTTAGGCAAAAAATAGGTGACCGGCAAAAACACATAATTGAGAAGGTAGATAAAATCCTTGACTGTTTTCTTATAGAGTAAAATTTAATAACAAAAATCTTTATCGCACAGATATAAACAAACAAGCAATTCCTACAGCCAAATCACCTCCACTCTTACAACAAAACCACCAATTGTTCCAGAGCGCTCACAAACAGGATATTAAATGTCGAAACAAACATTAGCACTTAAAGAAAACGTCAGACCCCATTAAGTCAATCAGCACGACGTTGTTGACAGGCCTCAAAAAAGAAAAGAGAAACGTGGTGGGGAAAAAAATCCGTGTTTTTTATATCACGCGACACCCGATCCGGGCGAGGAATACATTATTCAGGAGATAAAAGCTCATGCGTAATTTGCTCCGTAAAAAAGATGCAAATCAAAATCCCGGCAACCCCCTCCACAAGGCAGTATTTGAGCCTTAATAGGGCCGCTTTATTTCCCCACCGCACATCAGTGCATTGTGCTGAGCAAGTGCATAATGTTGCCATCCAAATACATTTATTCTAATGATTCCAAATTAAAGCCAGCGGCGCCGTTGGCCCTTACATCCTTATTGAGACTGGCGCATAAAATAGCAACTGGGTAGTTTATCCGGCCACTTTTGTGATTTATGGCCCTGGGGAAGAGATTTTAAGGGAAATCAATTGGTTAATTGGATTTTTTTGATTTCAGTTACCTTAAGAGAAGGGGTCACAGCCAGTGTTCCCTCTGCCAGAGCTTTTCCACGCAAATCTAGAAAATCTAGCCAGCTCACAAAAATCAGGGCTCGAAATTGCTAATTAAGAAGCGAATAAGGTCAAAGTTACAGTGCATGAAGGTAAAAATACACGGGTTCCCCTGACGTTGTGTCCCAAATGCGGTATTTTGAAGTCGCGTCGAAGTAGAACGAAGTTGAGTAAAGTTAGTAGAGTTTGTCGGGAACCGGCTTCTTCGGCTCGGCTCACTAAGAGACAAACAAAAGTCTCCCCTCGTAACACTTCACTGCAACCTTAGAGGGAGCCTAGCAAAGAGCGGTGTGCTCGCTTTGTAAAAAAATGTTGGCAGCGGACGGCACAAAGCCAAATATATTAAGGTGTCACTTAAAGACAATACAACCCAATCATGCTGATAAGATGCTTAATTTTTTCTTAAACGAGACCATCACTATCGAGCAATCGTTTTGTCCCCACCAATATTATCTGATCATGTTAAAAAAATATATTTATATTGGTAGAAAGCGATATTCAAAAGAAGCTAACAAAATGAATGATGCTACAAAATGGAAACGTACATTAAAAGCATCGTGGAAAGAGGAGTTCACGTGGCTTGTAGCAGACGACGCAACGCAAACATTGCATGGATGATAATGAGTAACAGGTACATACTGATAGCAGATGGAAAACAGTGATGTCATATACTTGCAATAAATGTTTCTAAGTCAATTGATTCCCTATTGGTGTGTGAGTGTGTGTGTGAAATTAAGTGTGAAGCACATTGTAAAGCGCTTTGGGAGGTCTTCATTGACTTGAAAAGCGCTATATAAATGCAGACCATTTCCTTTTCCAGGGGGGTATGACGGAAAATATTTCAGATGCACTGGTTTAGCCAATCGGATTCTGAGTTGGTTGAAAAAAAATATACGATTGGCTGGAGGGCAGTAATCCACCAAATGATCGCACCACCAGCTATTAAAATTGAAGGCAAATATAAGGGAAAAGTCTATTGTTTTGTACGTTTGATAGCAAAAGGTTGAACAACTACGAAGCGAGCAAGCCTTTTGCAAGGGGGTAACGATTTTTTCCGCCACTTTCAGCCTGGAGGTACGATTTTAAGCCCAAGCCCGAATTTCGCGCTGTTTCGGTACGTTCATGACGGGCCAAGCTTCACTTTCGCTGCCTTTTAAAAAAAAAAATATTCTAGATTTTGTTACAAAAGACAGGCTTTATGTGTCACGCGTCTGGCATGTCTTACGAATAAAATTTTCTTCATTTCAATCATTTTTTCTAATGTACCTACTTATACTTTACCCTCGGTTTACAGCACAACTCTGGAGAATATGATGTAGCAAAATAAGAAAAAACAAATTCCCCAAAGGACCAAATATATATTTTTCCTTGTTTTGCCGTGTAGGGAAGATTTTGTGCGGGTTTCTGCTCATACAAGGTTTTTTTTTGGGACAGGGCACTTAACAAATAGCTTTAGGGTGGGCCACGGCTCATTTGCATGAGATCAATGGTGTGCAAAGCTCAGCTGAAGCCCGCGGCTAATGCACAATCACAAGAAAAATACTTTCAAACTCACTGGATATGCACTTTAGCCAAATACTTCCTGGCAATTGCGGATATTACACTCCCCTTCCCTCAAAAATGTAATAATCGTTTAGTTATTGCAGGAATAACACTTATTTTTCCGAGTTAAATTATTTCTTTAATAGGAAAAAAATTGCCTTTACTAATAGGCTTGATTTTTTTTTAAGTCTGGCAAAAAAAAAAAAATCCTTAAAAATATTAAAATTTATATAAAATCACATTTTTCCCTTGGAATATATATGTGTTTATTTTTATTTATTTCTTTAGTAACATAATTCTTTTTGTATTTTTTTTTAGGATTATCTTATGGGGGAAAAAATCCCTAAAATGAGTCGAATCTATATTAATATAGCAGAACTGTTTTCTCATTTTAATGATTTTTTTAACCTCTCGAGAAAAAAATATTCAAAATTGTTCAACTTTACTTATTTCCATAATGTAAATAAAAAAAAAAAACGACCAGCACACAGGGTAGACCCAATCGCGTAACGTTTTCTCACAATTTTGTTGAAAGAAGGACTGCTGGACGCGGGAAGCAGGTCGCCCTCATACTCGGATTGTGATCCGAAAACGGAAGTTGATCTTCCGTAGCGAGCGATGACGGTGTGTGGGACGGGAAAACTGGTCGGTAGACGGGACTGGGAGAGCAAAAACGTGGTCGGGGTCAGAAACGGGTCATAAGCCGGGACGGTAGAGCAGACGTGGTCGGAATCAAAAACAGATCGTAAGTCGGGACGGGAGAGCAGACGTGGTCGGAATCAAAACGGTTCGTAGCAGGAAACAAACGGGATCATAAAATGTACAGGCGGGGGTCTGGTTCGAAAAAAGGCTTGCCCTGTAAAAACAGAGGTTCGCAGACGGACTGACAACAGGAGAGTGACAGGACGGGGTTTAAATAGGGACAGGGAGCCAATCGGATAGCCACAGCGTCTGGCGCCAAATGAACGGGCACAGCAGATTCCAATCGGTAATCATGACATTACTATGGCAAAATATTTTTCCCCATTTTAAGATTCATTTTTTCTCGAGCGATCAATTATAAAAATTAACTCTCCACTGATGGGTAATTGTCATTTCTAAAGGCATGAGAAATAAAGGATATGAGTAAAATCTGGTAAAACTAGCAAAAGCTTTATACATAAATAACTCAATGACTTTTATAAAAGTGGCTGAACAAGCTTATTTTAACCCCACTTCTGACAATCTAGTATAAACATAGTAATAACACAGTAATAACACAGTAACTTGCTATAGTAAACGTGCATATCAAACTGGTAGCCCTTTGCGCTAATCAGTATAAAAAATAAGCTTTCAGGTTAAAAATAAAATAGATAAATATAGTCAGACATAGCCATGTATCAAAAATAATGCAGTATTTTTATTTCCTTAGGAGAAAGGAATGTTAGAACATCCAGCTGGCTGGATCTTGGCCGATGGAGGAAGCCAATAAGCGCTACGTGTTAGCATGAATAACCGCGGGGAGCGCCATATCATCCGTGTTCTACTTGATAAAAAGCGACAGCTGGAAGCCATCTTTGCTTCACTGTCGGAAAACGGACTGAAATATCAGAGTACGCCGATTGGGTGAAAAACTAACAGGAAGGAGAGAATTGCTGTAAATTTATATCTGAAATGAGAATGGAATATTTGAAGCATTTAGCTATTAGCACGAACCAATTTCCTTCTCGTGTTCTCTCTAATTTAGTACCTTTCTTTCTCTGTCTTTCTATCTTTATCTCTTTCATGTGTGTCTCTTTTTCCCTCTTTAATTCTATTCTTTTTATTCTTTCTTTCTCTCTGTCATTCCTTTTTTTTCTGGTGCTCTTTTATTGTTTTTTTTTAGTTTCTCCGGTTCTGTATTTAATAATATCTCTTTCTCCTTCTTTATTTAACTTTCTCTATTGTCTTCTTTTTTTATATTCTAATCTGTTTTTCTTTCTTTACCTCTTTCCTCTGCTTTCCTTTCCTGATCTTACTTGCACTCTCTTCTCTGTGCTGCTTTTCTTTCTTTCTTTTTCCGTTGATGTCCTTCTCTTCCTTTGTTTTTCCATTCCTTTGCATCTTTTTCACTATCTCTTTAATTTTGTAGCTTTCTTTTCATTTTTCTCCCACTTTTTCTTTCTATCACTCTCACCCCGTCCTTCTTTCTGTTCCTTGCCTCAGATTTCTTTTTTTTCTGTCGCTTTCTCTCTCTCTCTCTCCCTCTGTATGTTGCTATTCTTCTTTCTCTCCACCTCTGTTTCCATCGACTTCCTTCTGTTTGTATCTCTGCCTCTTTTATCTATTACTTTCCTCATTTATTTTCTTTCTCTCGTTCTGTTGCTTTCTTTCAATTTTTTTCCCTCTTGCTTGTTTTCTGTAGCTTTCTCTCTTCCCTTCTCTTATGGTTCTGTTTCTATTCCTTCTGTTTTTATGTTGTTGATTTCTCTCTCTTCTTTTATTTGTCTCTTTTCTGTTGCTTTCCTTTTAAATTTGCTTTCTCTATCCTTCTTTTGTTTCTCTTTTAGTGTGGCTGTCTCTCGCACTCCTTTTCTCCTTCTCCCAAGTTAGTTTCAAACTAAGGTCCTCTTGCTCTTTCTCTCTCTCACACTCTTATCCGTGTTATGTGAAGTAAACATATGTCTGATGTCTTTTTTTGTTACACTTTTTGCCTTTGCTAAATGAATACATAAATTGGGTCAGGTTGTACAAAACAATCACCAGCAACTGGTTCACTTCATTTAAGACAACCCAAAAAACAAGGCCGGCCAAAAAGAATGTCCCAAAATTGGGTTGTAGAGTCCATTAAAAATGACAAATGTTGAGATGCATTTTTTTTCCCCGGATGAAACCATTTTTAGAGCTAAAGGGGTTGGTAGTAAGTAGAACAAAAAGAGGGCCAGTCAACCAGACAAAAAATAGATGGATAGATATATATCTCTGTATCGTTATCTCTATATCTATCTTTCTATAATTACATAGGTAGAGATAGATAGCTAGAGCAAAAGTATAAGAGCTAGGTACATATAGAAATACAGAAAGCCTAGATATATAGTGAAATAGAAAATGATAAAGAGTTAGCTCGCTAGTTAGATGGAGAAATGAGCTAGCCAGCTAGATAGCAAAAGGGCTAGATAGCAAATTAGCTAGCTAGATAGATGGGATAGATAGATAGTGAAAGGACCAGTCAGTCAAACAAAAATAGATCGATAGATATCTAGCTCTGTATCTTTATATCTCTATATCTACCTATCTCTATAACTAGATAGATGGAGATAGATATATATAGAAAAAGTATAAGAGCTACGTACATATAGAAATACAGAAAGCCTAGACATATAGTGATATAGAAAATGATAAATAAGAGTTAGCTCGCTAGCTAGATGGAGAAAAGAGCTAGCCAGCTAGATAGCAAAAGGGCTGGATAGCAAATGAGATAGATAGATAGATAGATAGATGGATAGTGAGGGGACCAGTCAGCCAAACAAAAAAATAGATCGATAGATATGTAGCTCTGTATCTTTATATCTCTGTATCTATCTGTCTCTATAACTAGATAGGTGGAGATAGATATATAGAGAAAAAGTATAAGAGCTAGGTACATATAGAAATACAGAAAGCCTAGATATATAGCGAAATAGAAAATGATAAATAAGAGTTAGCTCGCTAGCTAGATGGAGAAAAGGGCTAGCCAGCTAGATAGCAAAAGGGCTGGATAGCAAATGAGCTAGATGTATGGATAGATAGTGAGAGGACCAGTCAGCCAAACAAAAAATAGATCGATAGATATCTAGCTCTG
The DNA here is from genome assembly GCF_059441175.1 of Urocampus carinirostris. Lineage (NCBI taxonomy): Eukaryota > Metazoa > Chordata > Actinopteri > Syngnathiformes > Syngnathidae > Urocampus > Urocampus carinirostris. The sequence continues at coordinate 35,616,871 of NC_142357.1, read as the reverse complement.
TATCTTTATATCTCTATATCTATCTCTATAAATAGATGGACGGATATACATTTTTCTATCTCTATAACTAGATAGATGGAGATAGATATATAGAGCAAAAGTATAAGAGCTAGGTACATATAGGAATACAGAAAGCCTAGATATATAGTGAAATAGAACATGATAAATAAGAGTTAGCTCGCTAGCTAGATGGAAAAAAGAGCTAGCCAGCTAGATATCAAAAGTGCTAGAAAGCAAATGAGCTAACTAGATAGATAGTGATAGGACCTTTCAGCCAAACAAAAAATAGATCGATAAATATCTAGCTCTGTATCTTTATATCTCTATATCTATCTATCTATCTCTATAACTAGATAGGTGGAGATAGATGTATAGAGAAAAAGTATAAGAGTAGGTACATGTAGAAATACAGAAAGCCTAGATATATAGTGAAATAGCTGGAAAGAAAGATGGGTAAATACCAAGTTAGAGAGATAGGGGGAATAGAGCTAGTTACATAGATACAGGCTGTATCAAACATCTCTCTCTTAAATGTCGTTTATAGTCACTTGACACTCTAACCACAACAACAATGCACACATTGTGTTTGGCGCTGTTAGTTCGGCAATTTGCGCCCCCCACCGCTAGCAAATTGTAGCAATTATGCTATTACGTTATTACCTCCGCACCAAGGAGCTCACAAAGCGTTTGGTGCTAGCGATGGCCCGCCGCTGGTGGCTAGCGTTTCTCGCGGAAGAGCGATATGGCGGGATAGCGGCGCGGCATCGTGCTAATTTGATTTATGGTTGATGAGATCACGTCGTTTCCACGTGGGAGCCATTGCTACGGTTTTGCCGTGACAAAACTATTTAATAAAACAGTACTCTGGAGTTGTTTGATGTTTATTTAGTCCAGCACAACTCTGGATTAGGGATTGTTGGGAATTTGGGGATTAATAATTTATGAATATCTCTGTTTGCTTGAAAATGGACTGTAAATACATACTGTAGACACTCGGGATATGGGAATCTGTACTGAAGGGGGGATGTCAAAGTGAAATTGATAATTAGCGGGGATAGAAACCTATGGTTGTCACGGGGGAGACCGGACCAGAACAGAAGCAGGAGGCAGGAAGGGAGAACTCATTTGTGTTGACAATCATAACTTTTATTTAACAAAATAAAAGTCGGGGACAAAACAGAACAAAAACATTCTTACACTCAGAATGGGCAAGTACAGGTTTCCTCCGACTCAAACTAAACAGGACAGGGCATAACAGAACGGAAAATGTGTAATGAGCCAACCCCCGCAATACCCACAACCCAACCTTAAGTAGCACACATAAAAACTAGGCCACTCAAATGAAAGACCCTACAACTGGGTTGTAGAATTTCCATAAGAGAGAGCGTTTAGACAAAAATTAAAGATAGATGAGATAGATACATGTATAAATTAATGTATATAAAGATAGATGTAGATATAGATGTATAGAAAGATAGATGTATAGAAAGTTGTACAGATCGATAGGTGCATGGATAGGTGGGTGCATAAATAGATGTATAGATGGGTGGGTGCATAAATACATGTATAGAAAGGTGCATAGATAGGTAGATGTGTAGATTGCTGTATAGAAAGATAGATGTAGATATAGATGTATAGAAAGATAGATGTATAGAAAGTTATACAGATAGATAGGTGCATGGATAGGTGGGTGCATAAATAGATGTATAGATGGGTGGGTGCATAAATATATGTATAGAAAGGTGCATAGATAGGTAGAAATGTAGATTGCTGTATAGAAAGATAGAAGTAGATATAGATGTATAGAAAGATAGATGTATAGCTAGGTAGATAGCTAGCTAGCTAGATAGGTAGATAGCTAGCCAGATCGATAGATTGCTTGCCAGATCAATAGGTAGACAGAGAGAAAAATAGCAAGAAAGATAGAGAAATAGCTAGATAGAGAGTTCGGGAAAGAGCTACATAGAGATAGGAAAATAGACGAGTGTCCGTTCGCATTGCTCTCCTGCCATCCAATTTCCTACAGGGCATTCTTTACATCGAATATGAGAATCACAATGACACCTTATGATATATTAATAGACGTCACGCTCAATTCTGTCACAGGTTTTCTTAAAGTCAAATGTTATTTTTCTTAATGGCTGTCACAGTGAATGTCGTCACTCACCGTCTTGCAGTCAGATCTTATTGTTGGTGTTGCGTTGGCGCTCGACAGCGAAACCAACATGGGGCACCGCCATCACTTTGCGTTATCTATCATAAGTGTCATCCTGGAAATGAACCGCAGTACTGGTGGTGACCTGTGGGGGGAAGCGGTGCACTGGAGTGCGGGGAAACTGACGCTTTTTTGGGGTCTCATTTTGGGAATTCTATTATTTAGCCAGCGCACAAAAATGATAATACTAATTAGGAAGCGACTTAAGTCAAAGTGACAGTGCATAAAGGTAAAAATACACGGGTTTCCCTGACGTTGTGTCCTAAATGCGGTATTTTGAAGTCAATGTCGAACGAAGTTGAAAAGTAAAGTTAGTAGAGTTTGTCGAGAACCGGCTTCTTCGGCTCGGCTCACTAAAAGGAAACCGTCTCTTTCGGGTCCTAAACGGCTCTTCAGGTTGTTTTTGCTTCTTTAATCCCAACATGACCAAATATTATGTAAAACTATGCACAAAATGACTTAAAAGAAGGGGGGAGTAGAATAAAAAAGAAAAAAAATACCAAAATTAAAAAGTAGTGAAAAGCTGGGAAAAATGAAACAAAAGGAAGAGAAAAAAAGAAGGAAAAATTCAGAAAAAAAACCAGAAAAAAGAAAAGAAAGAAATGTGGGAAAAAGGTAAATGGAGAACAAAAAGAAAAAAGTAACAGCTCGGAAAAAATAAACACAATGAGACATTTTTTTAAAGGAATTTAAAAAAATAAATAAAAAAAACACGGAAAAAAGACGAAAAAGTTTGTGTTGCATTCAAATATTTTCCAATTGTATCAAGTGAATCTTGTTGCCAACATTGTACCTCCACTAAAACATGTGATTAAGTACAGTTCTGTATCTTGCAACCAAATAATAAGCCCCCAAAAATGTTAATATTATGCGACAAAATATATCAGGAAAAAAAAAGAAATTGTAAGGAAAAACGACATTTGTAAGCCGTACAACCTTTGCAATAGTACATGAGTCAATTCATTCAAAAGAGAAAAATAATTTTGCATTGCCGGAAATTGGAAAATGTAACTTTATGTCAAGTTTTGGACATGTTTGATAATTAATCATCTTGCCCCACTTGGGATTATGGTTGCTCACTGTTGTTATAAGCGTTGCTCACCGACTTTGTGTGAACGCTCAGACCCGTGGAAAATTACAGGGAACGTTGGGTAGGACTCTTTTTTTTTTAAATTTCTTTGTAAGAAAAGATCCACAACACACTTATGTTGATACAAATAGAACATAGTTGTCTTATTGTCATAGTTTAAAACTTAGCGGATGTTGTTTTGGACAAAATTAGACGTGGCACGCCAGGATAAACATGTAATCAGGGTTAGGTAGGGTTACTTTAACTGTATTACTTTCAATTACTTTTGGATTACTCCAATACCAAATATGCTAATAAAAGACAAAAGAAACTAAATATGATTAAAATAACTAAATTTGGTGCAGGCTTGGGGAGTAACGGAATACATGGAATGGCAAAAATTATGTTTGGATTTATTTTCATTTTGTTTCTGTCGCATTTTATGTAACTTTTGCCGGAGATCAGAGAGATCAAAGCCAGAAGAGAAAGCTTGCCACGTGTTGTGAGTCATAAAATGTTTTCTCTATGCCGTAGTGCAACCCAACGTGTGATTCACTTTCGCCTTTTTCGGCCAATTGCAGGCTTTGTTTCGCCCCTTTAGCCTATGCGAGCCTGTAATTGATAAAAAGGATCCGCCCCCTTTACCTCCGAATAACTTTAACCAATAGTGACTGATTCAAATGATGATTGACACATTGGTTAGGAAATGAAACGCCGGTAAATAAATCCCAGCATACACCGCGGACGACTTCGCCTTCGGAGGAAAATCTAGTCGGCGGCTGCTTGCCTTAGTTACAAGATTTTGCGACTTAATATTGATCCATATATAAGGCGCACTGTATTATAAGGCGCATGGTCAGCTTTTGAAAAAATAAAGGCTTTTAGGTGCCCCTTATAGTGCGGAAAATACGGTACATTGTTAAGATATATTTCCTGAAATTATCCTTGTTAGCAGATTTCGGTATCGGTTCGGGAAAATATGCATGGAACATCTCTATGTAAAACAATTACAGTACAGCTTGTTTTATAGAGTGGGAAATTCTATCGGAAAGGTCTTTGCCGTGTCGTCCAGCTGTGCGGAGTCGTGTCGCACAAAATGTCGTACAAGCCGGGTGGTCGCTCATTAAAAAACTCCGCTGTGCCCGGAGAAGTACCACAATAAAACTACAAGGTTACCGCTGCAGTCGTGAGGGTCCGTGTACCTTTCTCACGGCGGTCGCTAAATAAAGGAGCCGGCCATCGTTCTTTCTTCGGATTGTCGGGGGTCTGATCTCATTAAGCGGCAGAACTTCAACTCCACTGTGTTTATTTACATTGCTACGAATGAAAAAAAGAAATCTGGAAGAAAGAGATCATATGTTTCCTCTTTGAGGAACTAGAGCGCCAAAACAGAAATCGCCAGGCCGAGGCGGGAGTGGAATAAATTGGCTCTGATCCTCAGTTGCTTTTAACTCATTTAAAGCCGGATTATTTTTCTTCAAATTGGGAAAGCCGGTGCTGGATCATTTTTCCCAGTTTGACTCATTGTTGAAGGTCTATAGAAACTTCAGTTTTGTAGCTAAATAACAGGGGTCGGAAACAGTGTTCCCTCTAAGCTAATTGCGCACTGCTCGCACATTCTCAGCGCACAAGAAGATCTAGCCAGCGCACAAAAATCAGGGCTCAAAAATACTAATTAAGAAGCGACTTAAGTCAAAGTTACAGTGTATGAAGGTAAAAATACACGGGTTCCCCTGACGTTGTGTCCTGAATGCGGTATTTTGAAGTCGAGTCAAAGTAGAACGAAGTTGAGTAAAGTTAGTAGACAACCGGCTTCTTCGGCTCGGCTCACTAAAAGGAACCGGCTCTTTCGGGTCCTAAACGGCTCTTCATGTGGTTTTTCCTTCTTTAATCCCAACATGACCAAATATTATGTAAAATTATGCACAACATGACTTAAAGGAAGGGGGGAATAGAACAAAAAAGAAAAAAATACCAAAATGAAAAAGTAGTGAAAAGCTGAGAAAAAAAGAAACAGAAGAGAAAAAAAGAAGGAAAAATTTTGAAAAAAAAGCCAGAAAAAAAAAAAGTAAAGAAAGAAATGTAGGAACAAAGAAAATAGAGAACAAAAAGAAAAAAAGTAACAAAAGTAGAAAAAAAACACGTAAAAAAGAAGAAAAATGTTTGTGTTGCATTCAAATAATTTCCAATTATATCAAGTGAATCTTGTTGCCAACATTGTACTTCCACTAAAAAATGTGATTAAGTACAGTTCTGTATCTTGCAACCGACTAAATAAGCCCCCAAAAATTTTTATATTGTGCGACAAAGCATATCAGGAAATAAAAAGAAATGATTATCTTGTGAAAGAATTGTAAGAGCAAACGACGTTTGTAGGCCGTACAACCTTTGCAATAGTACATGAGTCGATTCATTCACTCCGGAAGTTACGTAAGATCATTGCGACTCATTTTGACCTTCATTTTTTTCCACAAATAATGATTTCAAAACAAGGTGCAAGCAGAGTTCTTTTGTAAAAATGTCATCAGATACTGCAAACAAGAATACCGACATATTTACTTTTGGTGGAGACGGTTCTGGGCTCTGCCAAACCCAGGGATCAGAATGGAGATTTTCATTTTCAGCTGAAATAGCCAGCGTCCATTAATAAACCAGGGCGGAGCCTTATGTACTCATGAAAGGAGCCATTGGTTCACAACGCCTGCTATATAGGCATTGGATGTTTCAAAACAAAGCTTGAACCCTCATCTTTCATTAGAAAAAAGTATTTTTCTAGCTTTTACCATTATTTAGTAAACATAGCCAAGTTCCTTGAAAATACTCGTTTCCAAGAAAGCATCTGAGTACAAACAGCAGTGAAAATAATGCACTTTATATGGAGCTTTTTTGCATTTGTGATACCACCAATATCTAAACCGTGCTTTCCAAAAAAACATGGCCACTTAGCTTGCAATATGACATTTTATTGCAAAAACACTGGATTTATAAATAGATGATGCATAAACTTGCAAGAACTCATCAGCACCTAATGTTTCAGGTGAACGATTTCAGTCACCAGGGCGATCACATTTCCCCAGGCAACTGTATTCCTGCAACAAACGTCATCCCCTTCCGACCCGACAATGACGATGGGACTTTGTCATCTTTTTTCAAAGGAACCAAAGTGTGTTGAAGCGTTAACCGCCAGTTACTATTTGTCCATGTCTTGCTCCTCTCACCACACTACAGTGGGACCTCGGTTATCACGGTTAATGGGGACCAAAACCACCCGCGAAAAGTGAAAATCTGCGAAGTAGCGGCGCCCCTTAAAAAAATAAAAAAATAAAAATAAAATTATATATATACATATATATATATATATATATATATATATATATATATTTTTTATTTTTATTTTTTATTTTATTATTATTTTTTACACCCGGTTAATAGGGAACAAAACCACCCGCGAAAAGTGAAAATCTGCGAAGTATGCTTAAACAAACATTTTTTTTAATTTATTTATTTATTTATTTTTGATCATTTTATTCTATTATTAGTATTTAGTCCTGCGAAGCTCTGAACCCACGAACGTGGAACCACGAAGTAGCGATGCCCCTTCAAAAATGCTTAAAAAAAGACAATTTAAAAAAAAAATAAAAATGTTTTTTTTTAATTATTTTATTTTATTATTATTATTTTTTCGGCCCGCAAAGCTCTGAACCCGCAAACGTCGAACCGCGAAGTAGCGAGGTCCCACTGTACTCTACTACGCTTACTCGCCATATGGGGCCACCTAAACACACTCATTCACCATATACAGGAAGGAACATTGGGAAGTAGGGCTTCATCCACTTGAGGACAAATATTTGGTCTAAGCCACTCCTGCCATTTAATGCTGATTCATCATACTGAAACCATTCCCAGAGGCTTGATACTTACCAATAAGCGGCGCCAAAAACTTTATTTAAAAAAAAAAAAATTGAAAACACTTTTTTCTATTTCGCAATCAGGGACAATGCTTTTGAAACAATGTATACGTTATGGAATTAAATTAGCTAATAGCCATTTCTTCCAATCGTTTAACCATCGGCGGTCAGATCTCATTAAAGGGCCAAAGTCTGTTGAAGCGTTAACTGCCAGTTACAATTTGTCCATATCTTGCTACTCCCACCAAAATACTTTACTACAGTTACTCGCTATATGGGGCCACCTAAACACACTCAATCGCCAGATACAGGAAGGAACACTAGGCAGTCGGGCTTCATCCTCTTGAGGACAAATATCTGGTCAAATCCACTCCTGCCATTTAACGCTGATTCATCATACTGAAACCATTCCCAGAGGCTTGATACTTACCAATAAGCAGCGCCAAAAACTTTAGTTTTTAAAAAATAAATTAAACAAAACAATCAGGCAATCAGGGACAATGCTTTTGAAACAATGTATACGTTATGGAATCAAATGAGCTATTAGCTATTTCTTCCAATCGTTTAACCATCGGCGGTCAGATCTCATTAAAGGGCCAAACTTGTTTATTTGAGATGCTGCGACTGAAAACAAATATCAGAGAGGTCAAACATATCCTCTTTGAACAAACCATAGCAGCAAAACGGCAACCGTGAGGTTCTTCACGGGCCGCCGAGGCGGGAGTGGAATAAATTGGCTATGATTCTCAACTGCTTTTAGATAGATTAAAAAAAGGTAAGCCTTTGATTGAGCGTCAGATGGACCCCCAATGGTAAAGTGAAGTTTGATTATCAGTGTTGAAATTCATCCGGAAAAAGAATAGCTGCAGGGCCGGTGTACAAAGGCTGCGCTTTTTTTTTTCAAAGCAATTATAGGTAATTTTCCCCGTCTCGTCCTTATCCTCGCCAGCCATTCCGTTTGACCTTGAACGTCCCGCTGCAGTTTTCCGCACTGAGGGTATGAAGCTCCCTGGTGGCCAGTCTATGTATCCTATAATTAATATTTTATCAGGCTGGTGCATGTAGTTAGAGTCCATCCTCTTTAGTCAATGTTACTGAAAAACTCAATCACCCGTATTTAGCCCAATTTGGTCAATCTGGTGTGGTCCATTTTAACCTTGAACGAGTCCAAAAATAGACGTCTAGCTAGGGCCGTATTCGGTCCACGTAGAGTTCCTCTGGTTTTGCACCGAGGACCGGACATCTTTTGGACGTTGGATTTTGGGCTGACTTTATTTTGGTCAATTCTAGACTACTGCAAATTCCGGACTATAGAGCGCACCTGATTATAAGCCGCACCCACCATATTTTAAGAGGAAAACCGATTTTGTACTTACACAAGCCGCACTATTCCCAATCTCTCATATCACTCATACCTCATTTTCTTCATCTCTGTATTCCGCCAGCAATTGTTTGTTTGTATTTAAATTTGAACAAGTGAATAGTGGGACATTGATTGATCTCGTCTTGTAAATTGTTCCAAAGTTTGACTCCACACACAGACACACAAATACTTTTCCTGGTGGTTCTCACCTTTGATTATGAATTTACTACAGCCCCTTAAATTATAATTTCTCTCTTTCCGAATGAATAATTTATGGATGTTTTCTGGCACTATGTTTTTGTTGACCATAAATAGCAGTTGTGCAGTGAAAAAATCTACTAAATCACCCAGTTTTGATAATTTGGACTGCAGGAATAAAATATTAGTATGATCTCGATATCCCACCCTGTGTATGGTTCTAATCGCACGTTTTTAGAGGATAAAAGGTCTGTAGCAATGTTCCCTCTAATTTTGCACGGGTCTGAGCGTTCCCACAAAGTCGGTGAGCAGCGCTTGAAACAACAATGAGCAGCCATAATCCCAAGTGTGGCAAGATAATTAATGATCAAACATGTCCAAAACTTGACATCACGTTACATTTTGCTGAGTTTCCGGCAATGCAAAATTATTTTTCTCTTTTGAATGAATTGACTATTGCAAAGGTTGTACGGCCTACAAACGTCGTTTGTTCTGAAAATTCTTTCACAAGATTTCCATTTCTTTTTATTTCCCGATATATTTTGTCGCATAATATTAACATTTTTGGGGGCTTATTTAGTCAGTTGTAAGATACAGAACTGTACTTAATCACATTTTTTTGTGGAACTACAATGTTGGCAACACGATTCTCTTGATATAATTGGAAATTATTTGAATGCAACACAAACTTTTTCTTCTTTTTTCTGTGTTTTTTTCTACTTTTTTTAAAATTCCTTTAAAAAATAAATCTCATTGTGTTTCTTTTTTTCCGAGCTGTTACTTTTTTCTTTTTGTTCTCTATTTACTTTTTTCCTACATTTCTTTCTTTTCTTTTTTTCTAGCTTTTTTCCTTCTCTTTTCTCTTCTTTTTGTTTTTTTTCTCAGCTTTTCACTACTTTTTCATTTTGGTATTTTTTTCTTTTTTGTTCTATTCCCCCTTCCTTTAAGTCATTTTGTGCATAATTTTACATTAGATTTGGTCATGTTGGGATTAAAGAAGCAAAAACAACCCGAAGAGCCGTTTAGGACCCGAAAGAGCCGGTTCATTTTAGTGAGCTGAGCCGAAGAAGCCGGTTCCCCGACAAACTCTACTAACTTTACTCAACTTCGTTCTCCTTCGACTCGACTTCAAAATACCGCATTTAGGACCCAATGTCAGGGGAACCTGTGTATTTCTACCTTCATGCACTGTAACTTTGACTTAAGTCGCTTCTTAATTAGTAATTTTGAGCCCTCATTTTTGTGCGCTGGCTAGATCTTCTTGTGCGCTGAGAATGTGCTAGCAATGCGCAATTGGAAACACTGGGCTGTAGTAAACTTTTGTAATTATTGCCCCAGACTTTTGCACAATATGTTAAGTATGGCAGAACTACAGAACAATATAATAAATACAATGCATTATAGTATAAAACAAATTTGGCTTTATTAATTATTGAAATGCTTTTAGATACTTTAGTTTGTATGTGTCTGATGTGTGTTTTCCATCTTAATTTATTTTCTATTATGACCCTAAAAACTTACTATATAGCCCCCAAATGGATGGCTAGCATTGAGGTGAGTGGAGCTTGTACATTTTAGCCAAATTCAGTTCAAATATAGTCCCTCTTTTTTTGCTCCGAAGACCGGGCGCCTTTTGGAAGTTGACATTTGGTGACATCTGGTCTGGACAGTTTCAGACTTAATTAAGTCCCACAAGGGATGTAAAAAAACTGGGTCTTTTTAAGCCTGTCCTATGTGACTGTATTGATTCCAAGTAAGGTAAGTCTCATTTCACTCTGAGTACTGGCTGTCTTTTGAATGTTGGATTTCGGGAAATATCTAGTCCGGTCAGTTTTAGACTTGTAATAGTCCCCCAATGGAGATAGACATTATTAAGACTATTTAGTGGCTATATTTGCACAGATAAAATACATGTATATAGTTTAATTCTACATGATGTCCTGGATGGAGTCCCAACAGAGAGAGGGAGTGGTTTAATTTGCGTCAGAGAAATCAGTACACACAAGAACATGACTTCAAAATAAAAGAATACAAGATTGATAAACGTACAAGAGATATAATTACACTCATTGTTGAAACGTTTTTATATGTGTGTGTGTGTGTGTATGAGAAACATTGTTTTTATATTTAATAATATAAAAACAAGCTAATTACCTTGAGACAGAAATTCAAGAGATTTACATTGAAAACCTGACAACATCTAAAATTGGGTCATGTTGAGCTTGTTTAACAGGTCCCTATTTAATCCAAATAATATCCATCTTGTTTCCCTCAAGCACCGAATGTCTAGGATATTGGAATTTGGGATGAATTTACTCTGGGTGGTTATAGAAATTAGTCTGAAAAACAGAGGTCTAGAATTGGGTTGTGTTGAGCTTGTCCAATGTAGCCATAATGAGTCTGAATACAGTTCCTCAGGAACGAGACGTCTTTAGGACATTGGATTTTGGGCTAAATCCAGTCTGGACAATTTTAAACTAAAATGAATGTCTAAAATTGGGTTATGTTGAGCTTGACCAAAGTTTCGGTCAATGAACGTAAGTCTTTCGAGCTATACCTTTTCTGGTCAGTTTCAGATATGATTTAGTCCAAAAACGTAGATCTAAAATTGGGTTGTGTTGAAATCAACCGATGTGGCCTTATTGAGTCCAAATGTAGCGATTCTTGTTTTACACAAGCACATGATGTACTTTGGGCATTGGATTTAGGGCAAAGACTAGTCTGTTCGGTTTTAGACTAGATTAGGTAAAAAAAGAAAAACGAAAAAAAAAAAAAAAAAAAAAAGACTTCGAAAATTGGGTTGTGTGTTTGGCCGAACTGGGACCAATTCCAAACAGATCAGACCCAATTTAACTCAAAATCCAAAATCTCAAAGCATTTAAAATTGTAAATCATTTTGAACAACTATTTATTTTAGATGATTTTATTTTGAAATCAAATTTGCATTCCGAATATGTTCCTGTTTCACTTAATTTAAATCCAAAATACCTTGGCTAGCTCTATATTTGCTAAATGATATTTAAAAAAATATAATAGGAAATATCAATAATGGTACTTTAGCATTAGCATTTTTTACTCTCATGAAATAAGTATTTTACCTTTTTTTGTTTATATTTTTTTTATCATATTTTATTCTACTAAAATTATTACTATCCTTTAAACTTGTCAGTCATTTTGTCATACTCACCCCTAAAGAATATGTTTTTTTTTACTTAAACACATTTCGTAATATCGACAAAATCACGTGCAGTTCTGCCATTTATTTCACACCTGGGACAAATATTACATAGTTCTGTCTTTTATGACTGCCTAAAAAATGTGTTACCTTTGAAAAATATCTCATCTGTGAATGAATGAAGTAACAAATGAATAGAGGATTAAATGAACAAATGAGTAAATATGGTAAGACAGCATCCAGGGACTCCATCAGAATCTGTCTGAGTGCTGGAACGACAAGTATCGTTTCGCGTCTTGGGTCCATTTACGTACCTGCTTAATGGTACTCAGGGCGTGCATCACTGAACAGATGAGCAGGACAATAGTGAGGCTTAGAGGCGCCGGTTAGCATGCTCGCGGGACACGGCTAGCTTGCGTTAACTGTCTTATGACGAGTGATTCATATTCTAAGGGCGTAAATTATCTTAGAGGTTGAATTTATCAGGACCAGAACGGAAACAGGAACCACTTGCGTGACGTTTACCACAAGATTTATTGAGAGAGGAAGGGGTGCGCCCATGATCCAGTGTTCGCTGGGCCCGGGACGCAAGTCGCTCCCGTACTCGGATTGTGATCCAAACACGGAAGTGGATCTTCCGTAGCGAGCAGTGGCGGTGTCAGGGGCGGAAAATTGGTCGGTAGCCGGGTCGGGAGAGCAGACGTGGTCGGGATCAACAACGGGTTGTAAGTCGGGACGGGAGAGCAGACGTGATTGGGATCAAAACAGGTCGTAGCGGGAGACAAACAGTGGCAAATAACGGGACAGGCGCGAGTCAGGGTGAAAAAAGGCTTGCCTAGTATACACGGAGATTCGCAGACGGACTGACAACAGGGGATTGACAGGACCGGGTTCAAAGAGTGACAGGGAGCCAATCAGAACCCGCGGCGGTTGGCGACAAATGAGCGGGCACAGCTGAGTCACATCGGTAATCATGACAGAATTTCCTTCTCCCAAAACTATTATCATTTATTTTAGGTTGAGAATAGAAGGGTGTTTTTTATGGTTTACAAGACACCCGGGATATGGTGTCCCAGCCTTACGATGCTTTCACTTTGAAGGTGTGGAAAAGATTTTGGAGGCCCAAAAACCTTTCTAAATTCAAATTTTGCGGAGTCTGCTATTGGTCGACATCACGGTAATATGAAAATGCTGATATAATGTTGGCTGAACTACCTCCCACAATGACTTTCTTTCTAACTGCACTTCGAAATCTTGTGTGCTTTACTACGAGTGGGTAATAAAATACTGTATTTCGTACTGTTCGTACTCGCTATGGGACTCAAGACGCAGTGATGCTAAAGGAATAATAAAAAACATGATAACCATGGAAACGATTATCAAAGGGAAAAAAGCCGCATGGATTGCGACCCTGGCTAAATTGCACAGCTTCAATTGACGATTGGGACTATTATTAAAAGTAAGGAGAGGATTAAAGAAGTATTTTAAAGGTATGAGAAGCCATGCAGGTGTAAATTTAAATAGCATTTTTTTTTTAAACCACTGTCACTGTTTACTCTTCCCTCTGCATTTACCCACTACTCCGCTCAAGTCAGGTCACACTACAGGTAAATACATTTTCTTGACATTTCTATATATTTGATTTGTTATTTAATCTTATGCACATGTATTACACATACATAGTACTAACACATAAATATGACATACAGTACTATGTACTATTTTTGAATTCTAATGTTTTTACCTGAGGTACCAAGAGTTTGGAAGGCATTAGCTAATTACCATGAGGATGTTAGTACCCCCACAGAACTAAGTAAAAAATGACAGATACATCTCACCGAGTTAAAATCCTTATGCTAACTCATGATGCAGACAACCGGGTTTAGATATACATCCCGGTATTGTCTAGTTTCCAGAGGCTATTGTGAGAGTCGTGATGGATCTGGAAGATGATCTGACTCGGTTTTCCAATTTTCGAAAAAAAACAGGAGAAACTAGACGGGAACAAAAACTAGAGAGAATAATACACTGGACAATAATAGACAGGAACAAAACAGGAAACCGATATTTAACAGGACAAAATAAACAGGAACAATACCGGACAGGAAATACTAACAGGAAAACAGGACTGAGTCAGAACCCACGTCTTGCGGGGCAGAGGTTCGTTAACGGACTGACAAAGGAAAAATGAGAGCACCGAGCTTAAATAGACGGGAAGCAAATCTGTCAATGAGCCACAGCTGGTGCCACACGGGCGGGGCCAATTGGGCGCCATGGCAACCATGACACCTTTGGTATCCATCTCCCTGCTATATGGCAATTTCACTTCATATAAATTCTTAATAGAAAATAAGGAACACGTTAAATTGGTTAGCATGACCAACCAAACTGACAAGGTTTCTGAACAAGTTCCAGTTTTACTTACTGGTAAAGAGAACATCTCAAATGTTTTATATGTAGGGTTGGGTAGGGTTACTATAACTGGATTAATTTCAATTACTTTTGAATTACTCCAATACCAAATATGCTAAAAAAAGACAAATGAAACTAAATATGGATAAAATGATGACTCACAACACGCGGTAAGCTTTCTCTCCTGGCTTTGATTTCTTTGATTTCCGGCAAAACTAACATAAAATACGACAGAAACAAAATGAAAATAAATCCAAACAGCTTGAAAACATCATTTTTGCCGTTCCATGTATTCCGTTACTCCCCAAGCCTGCACAAATGTAGTCATTTTATTCATATTTAGTTTCTTTTGTCTTTTATTAGCTTATTTGGTATTGGAGTAATCCAAAAGTAATTGAAAGTAATCCAGTTAAAGTAACCCTACCCAACCCTGTTATATGTATACGGGAACTTCACTTGGGGCGGCAGTAGCTCAGGAGGTAGAGCGCTCGTTTTGGGATCAAGGGATCCCAGTTCGAATCCCGGCTCGTCCGTGTTACATGTCGAAGTGTCCTTGGGTAAGACACTGAACCCCTAATACCCCCAATAAGCAGGTTAGCGCCTTACATGGCTGCAAGGCCGCTATTGGGAAATGTGGAGCACATTGTAAAGCGCTTTGGGAAGTCATTGACTTGAAAAGCGCTATATAAATGTAGATCATTTCATTTCATTTCACTTTGAGATCCCCACCTCAGATCTGATTCATTTCGTATTCCGCATGTCGATTTTTCACAAGATATCACGAAAATGCTAAAATTCATAAACATGATCGACCAAACACACAGTACCTCTGGTCTTTTCATCGCTCGGAGAAAGAGTCTCAGACGTTGGATACGTTTACGTCTTTCCGAGAGTGCTTTTGACTTGCCCACGTGCCGACCGCTGTCAAGGAAATTAAAAGCGTGCGCTGGCAGCTCTCATAAATTTGACCCGCGTGGTTCCGGACTCTCTTTACGGTCGTTGCAGGGATCAAGGTCGCACGCTTAAAACTGCTCCGCCTGCCCTTGCCCACAGTGTTTTGTCATCTCGGTTCAAGAGGGTTAATAATAATAGTAGTTGAAGAGCATATAGATGGATGTAGGATTTCTTTTTTTCACGTTCAATGTAGTCAAGTACTTGCAGTCGACACGCTTGATACAAAAAAATGATCTGTTCTCAGACGGGGATCAGAAACAGAAAACAACATGCTGGTACCCCAGATAAAAAAAAAAGATAAAAAAATTGTACATAGTAAGTACTAATTCAGTGTTTATTTTAGCTGTGAAAAGTGATGGGTCCCGGGCACTCGCATGGTCAAAAATCTATGGGTCCCAACAGAGATCTATGGGTCCCCAAAATTTAGTGTTATCGAGGTTGAAATTGTAAATCGGTGACAAATATATAATACGAATCTAGATAGATAGATAGATAGACAGATACTTTATTCATCCCCGAAGGGAAATTTACATTTCCAGCAGCATCCCTGAGCTGAGAACAATACAATAATAAAGCCAAAAGAATACAATATACAAATACCCAGTGTGACGTGCAAATGCCCACTGTAGCGTGTTATATACAGTAACTAAATAGTGCTACACAGAATACATATTGCAGTAAGATTCGGTAATATCCAATGTAGGTGGTGTGGTTTAATGTGGGCCTTTACTCTGCCGGGTGGAGTTAAAGAGCCTCATGGCATGAGGAAGAAAAGATCTCTTCAGTCTGTCCGTAGTACAAGACAGTGACAGCAGTCTGTCGCTGAAACTGCTCTTCTGTCTGGAGATAATGTAGTGGATGCGATTCATTCAGTTTTAATCATCAAATTATTAATTCATTTTTTTGCATCAAATTACTGTTGGTAATATACCGATTAAAGGGATGACCACAAACCTGTCTTTTTTTTTCATTTTCTCCTTTTATACTTCCTTTTTACATCACAATTCGTAATATAATGCATCAAAGCAAGTGAACCGTTTGAGAGCCGGTGTTATGCCGAGAAATGCATCCCTGTATTGACCACTTTTATCTCACTTTTATATCACTTTTCGGGAATGTGATTGCGAACATATAACCAAAACCACTTCGTCTTGCATTTGTTGGGAATGTAATCGAACGGTAATGCACACGCAGCACACCGTATATAAATTACTTTTGAGAACTGTTATGCACTCTACCGTAAAGCTTATTATGCTGAAATAAGTTTTATGGTAGCGTGCATAACAGTTTCAATACGAGCGATTTGAATAGAAAAAGGCAAAATAAACATGTTACCTGCTCAAAAGTGATTTGTATACGGTGTGCATTGCCGTTCGATTACTTTCACAACAAATACAAAGACGGAATGGTTTAAGTTGTATTACATTCCCAACAAATGCAAGACGAAGTGGTTTTGGTTATATGTTCGCCATTACATTCCCGAAAAGTGATATAAAAGTGAGATAAAACCAGGTAAAAGTGGTTATAGTAGCTAGGGGATGCATATCTCGGCAGGGATGCATTTCTCGGCATAACACCGGCTCCCTTTAATGAGTTGAGCCGAAAAAGCCGGTTCTCTAAAAAGAGACGGACTTTCCACTACACAACTCGAGATCGGCGTGCAGACGAAAACTCGAACCGCGAGACCAAAACAACATCTGCCGGATCTGCCTGACAAAAAGTTTGGAGTGCGGTAAATCTTTGTTAAAAATAAAAATAAAAATCGGGTAATAATAACAATTTTGTGTTTAAAAAGTTGTGTCCCGGGGACGCATGTTGATTTGAGATGATGCGTGCCCGGCAAAAATGATGCGTCTACGATGCAGGGACGCGGACAAAGGGGAACACTGCTACTTTTATGTAATATGTATAACATATAACATATATAATATATATAACACGCTACAGTGGGCATTTGCACGTCACACTGGGTATTTGTGTATTGTATTCTTTTTGCTTTATTATTGTATTGTTCTCAGCTCAGGGATGCTGCTGGAAATGTGAATTTCCCTTCGGGGATGAATAAAGTATCTATCTATCTATCTGTGTCTAAGGTTAAATAGCACTATCAAGAAATATACATGAAATATACAAGTAGAGGAGAAGTTTTGGTGTGATTTTAGTTGACCTGGTTGAGTCCACTAGCGGGTGGATGCATGTTGGGAGAATGGTGGAGTAAAAAAAACATATTTAGAAAATCCTCTTGCAAGGATTGTCATGACCTTGCTTTCATCACCTCCTTATTCTTAATAGTCCAGATTGTCAATAGGTTATGGCTATGAAACTTAGAAAGGGTAGCGATTCGTGCAACCCACGAGCGGGGCCGATTGGGCGCCATGGCAACCGTGGCACAAGCGATATAATATTCACACAAGAGCTACTGTTGGTCGTTACTCACACCGTTCACGTCCATGCGGGACACTTAGAACAGCTACAAAAGCATCAGACATTACAATAATTTGTTTTCAATGACATAGTGGGGAGAATGCTGTAGAGGGGGGACAAAAATACACAATATTCAACTACGAAGTCATAAAGCGGGGTCGGAGATCTACCGTTCATCCGAGCTGCTCGAACAGATCTTTGCGGATAAACCCTTTTAAACTCATCCGGGAATCTGTGGCAGCACCCTTTAGACCGACGACCTCGTTCTGCCGTCGCAGTGTCTCTTCTGAATGACATTAATATTCATTTTCTTGGTTTTAACGAAGTAAGCCACAGGCCCCGAGTGCCCCGGGAGCGCCGCGTTTAGCATCAATGGAGATACAGTCAAACAAGCAAACACGGAGGGAAGAAGTCGGATGTCTCCTTCCTCTGGGCTCAATATTAATGAGACAATGCCACACTGCAGCCAATTATGGACACTCCCAGATGGATGCCTTTGGTCCTAGGCAACCTCCCACCGTAGATCACCACCACCATGCCTTACAGCCCTCCACCTTGTTACCATGCCTTTACTTGAGCAACGCATACATCATATAAAGCGACCACATATACAGTCCTGTTCAAAATAATAGCAGTGCAATGTGAAGAATCATAATATTCCAGATTTTAGTTTGATTGTTACATGCCATAGATAGAAGCAGTGTTCTCGTTTACCCGCGTCCAGGGTTGGGTAGGATTACTCTAACTTGATTACTTTCAATTACTTTTGGATTACTCCAATACCAAATATGCTAATAATAGACCAGCTCATTATCTCATCTCATTAGCTACACAGCTTATCCTCAGTAGGGTCGCGGGGGTGCTGGAGCCCATCCCAGCAATCATCGGGCAGTGGGCAGGGGACACCCTGAACTGGTTGCCAGCCAATCGCAGGGCACACGGGGACGGGCAACTCACTCGCTCATTCACACCTAGGGACAATTTGCACCGGCCAATTTACATGAAATGCATTTTGGAATGTGGGAGGAAACCGGAGTGCCCGGAGGAAACCCATGCAAGCACGGAGAGAACATACAAACTCCGCACAGGAAGTCCGGAGCTGGATTTGAACCCACGCAGGATGTTCCCAAAACATGAAATGTGCCGCACATGCGCCACTGTGCTGCCCAATAAAAGACCAAATAAACTAAATATGAATAAAATTATGACTCAACACGTGGTAAGCTTTCTCTCCTGGCTTTGATCTCTTTGATCTCTGGCAAAACAAACATAAAATGTGACGGTTCATCTGCAAATCTGTTTTTACACGGCAAGCCCTTTTTCGCCTGTCCCGTTTTTGCTCCTGTTTGTCTCCTGCTAGGATCTGTTTTGATCTCGACCACGTCTGTTCTCCCGTGCCGAATAACGATCCGTTTTTGATATCGACCACGTTTACTCTCCTCTCCTGGCTTACGACTCATTTCCGATCCCGACCACGTTTTTTGCTCTTCTGTCCCGGCTACTGACCCGTTTTTTCCGTTTCCGACACCGCCATCGCTCGCCACGGTAGTACCACTTCTGTGTTCAGAGCGACCTACTCCCCGCGACCAGCGATCACCTGATTGTGTGTGCAATCCTTTCTCTTCTTTCCAAAAAAACTGAGAAATGTTACGTGAGTGGGTCCTGTCTCTGTTCTGGTCCTGACATTTATAAGGGAATTACCTAATTTTAGTGGTGAAACCAGATGTCACAATGTCAATGTATGTATGGAATTTAATTTAAATGTATTAATTTGTTTGTTATGTGACACTAGCTTTTACCAAAGTTTTAATTAAATGTACCTGAAAGTTCAGTGTTCCTTGCATATGTAACGGGTGTAATAATAACTTTTGTTTTATTGAAATTCCTGCTGAAATATGTGTATAGCTTTTGGTAAGTGTCCTGCAATGATGAGTCCAACAGTGCCACCTGCTGGTATGGGGTGGGGTTTGGTTTTGGCTTCTGACATGTGACCGGGAGGCGGGGTTTGTTGGCAGTCTACAGAGAGAGCTGCTAATGGTAGGACACATCTTTTGGTGCTCCATAAAAGAAGTTAATTTTAAACATTATAACCCCAGCTGACAAATCTCTCAACATGCACAGTAATGTGATTGATGTTGTCAAGCTGTTTGGATTTTTTTTTGTTTTGTTTGTTTTACTAAAATGTTAATTCCCCTTAGAGATCAAAGAGATCAAAGCCAGCAGAAAAGCTAATGTTGTGACTCATTTCATCTGCAGGTAAATTGTGTCCGTTTTTATACTCATTATTGTTCTTATTTCTATTTTCTCATATATATTAAAAAGGATGATGTTGGTTAAAAATCAGACTAAAGAAAAATATGTTGAATTCATTGTAAACCTTAAAAATCCACTATACGATCTCTTGTTAAGAGTATCTTGTTAAAATGGATGTAAAAATGTATTGTGATATTCTAAAATGTATTTTATGTAAATAGAAAAGAAAGCTCTTTGATATGCTTTGGGCAGTCTACAGAGATGCTAATTAGATCAAAGAGATCAAAGCCAGCAGAAAAGCTAATGTTGTGACTCATTTCATCTGCAGTAACTGTTATAAAAACCTCATCATTCAGTCCAGAGTGAATGTGCATCTTTGGTGGGACAGGTACACCGCGGTTACATATACAAACAATATCATAAAAACAAATATTTTGGGGGGTCTACCTTATAATCCAGTGCACCTTATACTGCTGAAAATACCATACATGTTAGAATTTGTACGATCTCATTTGGTTATTTTTCGTGTCATTAAATATTGCACAAACAGTCATCCATAAATTGTGAATAATGACATGTTTTGCATGTTTTCCGGCGGCTAGATATTTTTACAAGTAGCTCTCATGCTGAAAAAGCACGAGCACCCCTGCTTTAAATGAGACAATTTCACACACACAATTTCAAGAGTCAATACTCGGCACCACTGCCGCAAATAAAGATGTCACTATACACTAATTATAAACATCTTAGACTCCATTCTCTGGCCGGCCAGCGTAGCGTGACAAAAGACTGGGAATGCGAAGGCTCATTTTCAAAGGTTCGGCGAGACGCCTCATTAATTGTGCATTACCGAGCCAGGAGAGTAGAGACGAGCATTACCTGCCTGGCGTCACGGCGTCCGCCGTGGCTCTTTGAAAAGTCGGCCTTAGCGCTAGCTCTGTTCTCATTAGGCCGGGAACCGGCGGATGCTGTTTTACTACTGAACTCTAAATGGAGACGGTAAGCGCCCATCAGACGCTGACCCGAAGACCGGCACAATGTATTAAACGATACTTTAAGCGCAGTGACATCTTACAACGATACTTCTCCATTGATGTGATTTTCTATACCATATGAGATGCGTAAGTACTGTAGCTCGGATGTTTGGTAGCGCAATGGGATTGCTTTCGATTCAGAGATTATGGCTAGGTTAACACTGCAGGAGAACTGGATGTTTTTTTGTGTCCTTTATCCAACCTGTTTGAATCCGTCCGAACAGCACATATCTGCTTTTTTCACGCCAGACCCCGGCCACTTGAATATGTGGTCCTAAACGGGGTTGGGTAGGGTTTCTTTAACTTGATTACCGTAAATTTCGGACTATAAACGGCTACTTTTTTGCAAAACTTTCAACCCTGCGGCTTATTCAGTGATGCGGCCTATCTATGTGACTTTCCTAACGGCCGCCAGCGGTGCTCGAGTACAAAAGGTAAGATTTAGACTGAAACTTCTTAGCTTGTGCACAAATTAAATTAGCGTAGACATATCCTCATCATGCAAATTGCAAAAAGAAAGGCACATGACGCAACTTTCGAGCTAAACGCAATCGAGCAGTTCGATGAAGAACTGCGAGCGTGATGCTAGCGTGTTTTTGAATAAGGGAGCGTGGGACAACATCTATATGACAAAGTCTCTTTCCCATATTGAAGGAAGATGACTTTGATGACATCTGTAATAAGGAGGAAGATGAGGACAGTTTACCGTACTTATTTCAAGTACGGTATGTTCTTTTAACAGAGCTGTTTACTGTGTTGCGAGCGTGTTGCTAGTAGCGTTTTGCTACCCTTCACAGGCACGGTTTGGGATGAAAGTTATAATATTATTATTAAAGCTTTGAAAACTCTCTTGGTGTACTGTCTTTCTTTGTAAATATGTGTAACCATGCATAATATGTATTTGCAACTGTATATATTTGTAATGTATTTATTTTAGAAACTTATTTTGATATGTTTTGTATGAGCAAATGAGAAAGAAGGGGCGGGGCAAACACGGGCTGACGGGAAGTGGAGTCAAGGTGAGAGGTGTTTGTGGACGCAGCCGACAATAGTGGATATATATTTTTCCCACCCTTACCTTTGGAAATATACACTTTTTTCCTTGGATTACTTTCAACAGGCACCCAGACTCTGCAGGTCTGCATTAAATGTTAAGTACCGGTATCATCACCGTTCAATTTGCCAGCTGTGTATATTGAACTTTATCGGGTAAGGGTTAATTTCGTGTTTGGCAGGGGAGATACCATGATCATGAAGGTGATTCTGCCATAATGGTATGAAGTGTAAGTGTAGGTGGTTGTTCAAACCTCACAGGATTTGACGCCTTTGATGCTAGGCCCTTAGCTTGGCCTTGTTTTTGGACTGTGGCTTTGATGCTATGTCAGTCCTTAGCTTGGCCTTTGCCATGACCTTTGATTTTTGCAATCCGGAGATGGAATAAGAGCTTGCTCTGTCCACTCCACGCATCGGCCCGGTATTGCAGTACCTCCGGGAACGGTGCATTCGCAATGATCGCAACAAGGCTATAGGGCTAGGACCTTAGCTTAGCCTTTTGGCTGAGAGTAAGTGTCCCGGCTCCTAGGCTTTGTAGCGTATAATGAACTGACCGATAACGGATAATGGATAATGAATAACGAAGATAGATCAATAACCCTTAAAAACCCCCTAATTTCGTGTTTGTATTGCGTTTTTTCAATGTGGGCGCATGCGGCTAATATACAGGTGCGGCTTGTGTATGTACAAAGTCGGTTTTCCCCCCGAAATGTAGTGGGTGTGGCTTACAATCAGGTGCGCTCTATAGTCCGGAATTTACGGTACTTTCAATTACTTTTGGATTAATCCAATACCAAATATGCTAATAAAAGACAAAATAAACTAAATATGAATAAAATTATGACTCACAACACGTGGTAAGCTTTCTCTCCTGGCTTTGATCTCTTGGATCTCCGGCAAAACTAACGTAAAATGAGACAGAAACAAAATGAAAATAAATCCAAACAGCCTGCCAACATCATTTTTGCCGTTCCAGGTAATCCGTTACTCCCCAAGCCTGCACACAATTTAGTCATTTTATTCATATTTAGTTTCTTTTGTCTTTTATTAGCATATTTGGTATTGGAGTAATCCAAAAGTAATTAAAAGTAATCCAGTTAAAGTAACCCTACCCAACCCTGTAAACTAACATTCAAAAATGATAAAGTTTAGCCTTGTGATTTGACAAGATTAATCTTATTTATGACTGAACGAGGAGGACAAAATTTATCAAAACTCCTACAGAATATCGCGATAATGGTGGTGCAAACACAGGTTTTACGGACTAATTGCTAAGAATCTGTCATAACGTTCTCCGTTCGCACCTTGACGAGACGTGGCAACTGACGGCGGCGATTTCTAAAAATGTCTCGAAAATGACAGGACGGACCGTCTTGTCAGAATGCTCAATTGAATCGATGTGAAACGAACAATTGCGAAGACGGAAAATCTGCAATGGTTCAACAAAAAGAGAGGTTTGTGAGAATGATTAGTTATGTACTACGTCTATTGTCACATTTGCAGTCAAATTCAGGTATTTTTCGAGATCTCTTCAACCGTTAGCTTAATGGGATTGTTTTTATGAACCAAAAGTCATTGTGCAATTTTTCTTTTTAGGATTTTTGTAACCTAGTCATAGAAATAAACTTTCATCCAGAAGTAGGAATATGTTATCTACAGTAGTTATTTTTTCCATCAATTTATTTAAAAAAAATATATATACCGTAAATTCCAGATTATAGAGGGCACCTGATTATAAGCCGCACCCACCACATTTCGGGAGGAAAACCGATTTCGTACATACACAAGCCGCACCTGTATGTTAGCCGCATGCGCCCACATTGAAAAAACGCAATTCAAACACAAATTTAACCAATACCCGATAAAGTCCAAAAAACAGCCGGCAAATTGAACGGAAAATGATACCGGTACTTAACATTTAATGCAGACCTGCAGAGTCCAGGTGCCCGTTGAAAGTAATCCAAGGAAAAAAAGTGTATATTTCCAAAGGTAAGGGTGGGAAAATATATATATATCCACTATTGTCGAGACAAACACGTCTCACCTTTACTCGACTTCCCATCAGCCCGCGTTTGCCCCGCTCCTTTTTTCTCATTTGCTCGTACAAAACATATCAGAATAAGTTTCTAAAATAAATACATTACAAAACAATACAGTTGCAAATACATATTATACATGGTTAAACATATTTACAAAGAAAGACGGTACACCGAGAGAGTTTTCAAAGCTTTAATCATAATATTATGACTTTCATCCCAAACCCTGCCTGTGAAGGGTAGCAAAACGCTACTAGCAACACGCTCGCAACACAGTAAACAGCTCTGTTAAAAAAACATACCATACTTGTCCTAAACACGGTAAACCGTCCTCATCTTCATCTTTATAACCGACGCCATCAAAGTCGTCTTCCTTTAGTATGGGAAAGTGACTATGTCACATAGACGCCATCCCACGCTCCCTTATCCAAAAAAATGCTAGCATCACGCTCGCTAAGTAAAGTTTACGTGCGGTAGCTCTGTTTCCTTCTATATCGGATAAATTGGCCGCATCACTGAATAAGCCGCAGGGTTGAACGTTTGGGAAAAAAGTAGCAGCTTATAGTCCGGAATTTACGGTATATATATATAGATAAATATATGTTGTTGAAAGACCATAGTCTCAGTCTATGTTCCAAAAAAGTAATTGTTTTCAATCTAAAGAAATCTATTTCACTCGTGCGGTACATTTTTGCGTTCACTTGAAATATTTTAAAAAAATCTCCAGCTTTTCTGACCACTTTTTAAGGATTTTAGGAATATTTGTAATGTCTGTTTTAGTAAACTTGTTTCAGTGTTAAAAATAAATTGATACAATTGATGCGTTTTTTTAGGAAATTCTGCCGTGATAAAAAAACCCAAAACAAAGATGTTCTTTTCCCGAAAAAAAGCATGACATTTTTTGGGGAAAAACAGAGCAAAAAAAATGTATAATAAATCAGACCATAAAAATATTAGTTAAACAACAAAGCCCTCCCCCCAAAAATCTGAAAAACAGGATTTTTCTTTTTAGGGTGAATGTATCACCCTTCGGTACAACGGGGAAAAAATAACTACTGGTACTGGATGAGTTTATTTCTATGAATCAGTTAATCATATACACTTAAATATGAGGAAAAACTCTCCTGCTTTTTTGTTTTTAGGGATTTTTTGAACCTGCATTATTGAACATTATTTTTATTGTTTTTTAAAATGAATTCCTGCACTTAAAAAAATAGAACATCTGCACATAGAAGAAATAAATATTTAAAAAAAAAAGCAATTCAAAGCTCCCCCCCTTTTTTTTTTTTAGAAAAAAAGACATTTGGGGCGGGGAAACAGAACAAGAACAATATTCAATAAAATATCCATCTATCTACCTATCTACAGCAAGACAACACAGACACAAAAACAAATAAAATATAAAGGGAAAAAGTAGCAAAAAACAAACACACTTTTTTTTTGGGGGGGGGACCATGGCCAACCCAAATGCCCTACCACCCAAACAAGTTAAGCACCTCGTCACCCAAGTCTGTCATGCTTTCGTCCCTCCAGATGAAATGGGACACAAGAAAGCGGCCTTGTCACTCGGGTCAGGCTGACAAAACACACTCTTCTGTCTGACAGCTTTCACTGGTTTACCCCTGCCGCATCATACAGGTGCCCTTCCCATCCCTTAGAACGCGTCTAAACATCCCACTATCCTTTCACAACACCTCTCCACTCGTTCCTATCACCAACACGAGCTCAAGCTTCCACAATATTTAGACCTCTTTCCTCCAGTGCACTCATAACACCATCCATACACGTCGATCACGGCCTTCCTGTTGGTCTCCTCCCATTGACTTCTGCTCTGTAGATCCTCTTCAACATCCGCTCCTCATCCAACCTCTGCATGTGTCCAAACCAACCGACAGGGTTGGGTAGGGTTACTTTAACTTGATTACTTTCAATTACTTTTGGATTACTCCAATACCAAATCTGCTAATAAAAGACAAAACAGACTAAATATGAATAAAAAGATGACTCACAGCACGTGGTAAGCTTTCTCTTCTGGCTTTGATCTCTTTGATCTCCGGCGAAACTAACATAAAATGCGACAGAAACAAAATGAAAATAAATCCAAACAGCTTGCCAACATCATTTTTGCCGTTCCATGTATTCCGTTACTCCCCAAGCCTGCACAAGATTTAGTGATTTTTCATATTTTGTTTTTTTTTTGTCTTTTATTAGCATATTTGGTATTGGAGTCATCCAAAAGTCATTGAAAGTAATCCAGTTAAAGTAACCCTACCCAACCCTGCCAACCGAGTACTCTCTTATCCACACGTTTGCTCAGTTCCACTACTACTCCAGTTCTGTCTCTCACAATTTCATTTCTCAATCCATCCAATCTTGTCACACCTAACAAAAATAAAGTTAAAAAAAAATCAATGAAATAGACCATTAAAAAATTTGTGAAACAATAAAGCCCCTAAACATTAGTAAGACTGACAGTAGGGTGAATGCAATTCCTCCGGCACAACAGAATGCCCCCACTACATCTTTTTCCATGTAAAAAGAAGAACTGATATGAAGCATGGATACAGGAGACACCAGATAGCAATTGTTGCCTGGGGACCCAAGAAAAGTAAAAATCATTGAGCTTGGCTAGTATTCAGGGTAAAACCGGCCCATAGTACGGCACGCAGGACCCGATATTATTCCGGGGAAGGGCAAGAATGGCATGACTAGAATACATTTTCAACAACCTGCGCGACGGCCAAGGTTATTGAAGAGAATCAAACACTCAATATCATAGGAAGCGGCATTTTTACAGGCACAGTATCCTTGGTCACAACTCATACCAAGGAGATGCTAATGATAGCTTTTTCACCCGTCTCTTTGAAAAAGGAAACAGAGAAATTTCCTCCCACGGGGGAATTCTCTCTCTCCCTCTCGCGTTAAGTAGTGAGCCCCTCTCATGTGATGGAAGAATTGGCACAGAGGTATCATGGAGGAAAAAAGGGAAGCCTTTCAAGTAGAAATCGCTTAAATACAATTTTTATTAAGAAAAAGAGTGGGAATGACAAAGAAGGTCGGATTTTATGAAACCGGGTTCAGGTATGATCCTACTTACAGTCTTTTGGAGGTAGGATTTTGGGCTGAATTTTGGTCTGTTTAAGACAGGGGTGTCAAACTCATTTTAACTCGGGGGCCACACGATAGAACAAACATTCTGTTGGGGGCCGGACCAGTAGATTAAAGAGAAAGAAAAAGAGAGATAAAGAAATAAGGGAAAGAGGGGGGATAAAGAAAGAGAGAGAGAGGGGGAGAGCCTGAGAAACAAAAGAGATAAAAAGAGAAGTCATGAGAGAGGGGGAAAGAAAGGGAGAGGAAGAAAGAAATCTAAAGAGAAATAGAAAGACAGAAGGAGAGAAAAGAGAAAAGAAAGCGCAAAGGGTAGGAAGAGAGAAAGAGAAAAGAGAGAAAAGGAAAAAAAGGAAATTAGAGCAAAAAAAGTTAAAAATACAGAGAGAGAAAGAGACAAAGAGCAACAAAGGAAGAGAAAAAGAGAGACACAGAGTGAAAGAGACAGAGTGGGAGAAAAGGAGTGGAAAGAGAGAGAGAGAGAGAGAGAGAGAGAGAGAGAAATACAAGTGCAGTGTCTTTGTGAGAAGCACCATTCTTCAGCAACATCAAGTTGACATATTTCAACCTGCAGCTTGTTTTTCTCTTGCGCTTCTCTGAGTGTTGTCTCGCGGGCCGGATTTAATCCCTTTGCGGGCCTGATCCGGCCCGCGGGCCACCAGTTTGACACATGTGGTTTAAGAGATGATTTACTCCAAAAATAGACATTTAAAATTGGGTTATAGTTAACCCATCCCTAACCAGCACAAACAGGTTGAAAATAGGTTAAAAAGACACCAAGATTCTGTCCAAAATCAAAAAGTGAATCTCATCTCATTAGCTGCACCGCTTATCCTCAGTAGGGTCGCGGGGGTGCTGGAGCCCATCCCAGCAATCATCGGGCAGTGGGCAGGGGACACCCTGAACTGGTTGCCAGCCAATCGCAGGGCACACAGGGACAGACAACTCGCTCGCTCATTCACACCTAGGGACATTTTGGACCGGCCAATCCACCTGAAATGCATGTCTTTGGAATGTGAGAGGAAACCGGAATGCCCGGAGGAAACCCACGCAAGCACGGGGAGAACATACAAACTCCGCACAGTAAGTCCGGTAGCTTGATTTGAACCCACACAGGAGGTTCCCAAGACCTTAGAACTGTGCCGCATACGCGCTAACCACTGCGCCGCCGTGCTGCCGAAAAGTGAATGTTGAAACAAATTTTCTCTTCCAAGACTGAAAAGACGACTTTTTGGGGGTAAATTTGGACCACATTGAACAAGTTTAACACAACAATTACTCGGGCTAACATTTTGGTCCATGTCGGATTGGCAAAGCACTGCCCAATTTGAGATATCTATATTTCAACTAAATCATGTCTATAATGGACCAGCTCAGATTTTGCCCAAAATTCTAAAAACATTTGCTGCTCTATGGGATCTAGCACGGACTAACTATAGTCCAAAATAGTTGCTGTTCCGTTTATAATTAGATTTAGTTTTTTGAATGTGGTTCAAACGTCGCCCCGAAATGTCATCTTTTCAATATTTATTTTTAAATGTAACGTTTTGACCCAAGAAAACGTCTTTTAAACGTCAGTTTTGTCTAGATGAAATACATTCTTTGTTAATTAATGAAATTCCATATTGTTTTCAAAAGCATTTTTGAGTAAACTTCCTTGATTAGAATTGTAGTACGTATCCTGCTTGGGGATTTAGGATCTTTACAGTTACAGTTACCACGACACCAAAGAAGTCAATTAGTGCTGGTTATTCTAGATTGAGTTACCGTAATTTCCGCACTATAGGGCGCACCGGGTTACAGGGCGCACCCCCAAAAAATGTTTTTTGGTCCTATATCTTCCATACATAAGGCGCACCGGATGATAAGGCGCTACAATGGGAACGTGGACAAAACAGTCAGATAGTTCAGTCAAACGTATTACCCCCTTAACATTCCCAAAGCTTGCAAAGAAGCAAATACGTGTCTCAGACATATACGGAAACAGTGTCTGTACGATGTCACTCAAATGCATCGTTCCAAATATCATTCGGAAGGTTAAACTCTTGGAATTCAAGACATGCCAACCATTCCTTAGTTTCTATTTTATTTTTCGCTCGCAACTTTACTGTGCATATGACAATAAAAACTTGGAATTGAGTTTAATTTAAAAAAAGACCCATCACAGAAACATCGAAATATATAGCCGGAGAAGCTCACCGAAGTCGTTGCGTTCAATAATAATGTGCAACCATGGTCCACTTATATCCGTGAGTGTAGTAAATCCAGGAGAGTAAAATCTTTACAAATACAGAATGGTAAATCATGTTTACTCCATGCCGTAGACAACCAAACATGCTATTCACAATCATCTTTTTCGGCCAATTGCAGGCTTTGTTTTGCCCCTTTAGCCTATACGAGCCTGTAAATGATAAAAAGGAGGGCATATGTACCCCAGCACACACTGCGGACCACATCGCCTACGAGGAAAAATCTAGTCGGCGGCTGCTTGACTTTGTTGCGAGACCTTGCGACTTAATATTGATCCATATATAAGGCGCACTGTATTATAAGGCGCATGGTCAGTTTTTGAAAAAAATATAGGCTTTTAGGTGCGCCTTATAGTGCGGAAAATACGGTAGTTGAATTTTATGAACCAAAACTGTAGTTATTGTATTAACAGTGAGGTGTTGTTCAGCAGTTGTGTATAACAATAATTTTTGGGCTACAACACCAGGAATGTATTATGAACACCAGCGTACTGTTGCTTTAAGCCTGGCCAAACTTAACACCATTAGAGTGGGGGAACCAACAACTCAAGAAAAGTCTTCAATATATACATCCAAATTGAATTGTACAGAATGGAAAGTTCTACGCTACAGTTATCTAGCAAACATGTCGAAGTGTCCTTGGGTAAGACACTGAACCCCTAATACCTCCAATATGCAGGTTAGCACCTTACATGGCTGCACGGCCGCTATTGGGAAATGTGAAGCACACTGTAAATCGCTTTGGGAAGTCTTGACTTGAAAAGCGCTACATAAATTCATTTTCAAACACGGAATCATTGTCGAGTCACTGGAGTTTCCTTTAATCCTCGAAGAACGACGACAGGCAAATGCAATTTGGTTCCATATGGTGGCAATTGCCAATGACAACAACATAAAACAACGACTTCTCATGTCAGTGTTGCAATCTGGCACTATGATTCTTTAAAGGATGTTGAGGTACGGCTTCAGGTGCACGGGTAATGGCGTTGACATCAAATCCCGGACGCTAATGCTAACTGTCCGCAGGACTTCACTGAAAATCAAACGTTGAAGCATTTGATTTCATCATTGTCCTGACTACCGTGGTTGTTTTTTTCACAATGTCTCATCAAACAAAATGTCAGGCTTTAAAACCATCAGACCATTTTCAGTAAAATCGCTACTTTTATTCTAGATAACAATCAAATGATTCTTGTGTTTCCAAAAAACTGCGCAAATATAATAAACTTCAATTGGTCCCTTGAGACAGAGCGTTCGTAACTCGCCGGTATTAGTGTCAATGCCTCGGAACTTGATCTGATTTCTCTTGAAAGCCTTTTTATACTTTAGTAGCTGCACTAGAACTCAAGTAGCGCTTGGACACAATGGCAGAAGGTTGAGCTATTGAGATATGAAGAGGCGCGTTAAAATAGCTGGCCGGTATGGAAATGAGACCTCAGTGACATTTGAGGGAATGTTCGTGTTAAGCGCTAAAACATTCTTCGCAATGCGATTATTATTGCAATAGTGAAGAACTGAAACTGCTCATAATATTGAGGTATAAATGTCATGATTTTATTATTTAAGTTTTTGCTACGAGAGCTTTTTCGGTCCAGACGTTTTCATTCCTCCAGGGACTCACTAAGGAGATTTAACAAGCGCTGAATCTAACCCTGACTTCTGAGTTGAGCCACTCTCGTATAGAGACACTAAGTTTTCGGTTCCAGGACTTTAAATTACAGTCAGTTAGGAAGTCAGAGTAGTATCACCTTTCTTGCCGGCCCTTTAAAAAAAAAAAAAGATCATGGGAATGGAGCTCGGATTCGACGAGTCACTATCTACTGGTCTAGATAGTACATATGGACCTCAGAACATGACAACAAAAAGGAAAAAGGGAAGAATAAAATGTGGACTACAGTTATATATATCAGTACAGTGGAACCTCGGTTTTCGAACGCCTCTCAGTTCGGACAAATCGGTGTTCGACCAAAAATTTCGAGAAATTCTTGCTTCGCTGTTCGGTCAAATAATCGGAGTTTGAACGCCGGTACGCTAGGGTGCGATGCTGAGCGGTGTACGGGTGTTTTAGCCCCTAATTATGCCTCCGAAGAAGGTCGGTGCAAGCAGGACAGGTGAAAAAAAACAAGTTGTTCGTCCAACTATTGCCTTTAAGAAAGACATAATAGCTAAATATGAAAGAGGTGTACGAATTTCCGATCTTGCTAGTGAATACAGCATGGCTAAATCTACTATCAGTACGATAGCAAAGACTAAGGAGGCTGTGAAATCGAGTGATGCGGCTAAGGAAGTTAGCGCTATAAGCAAGCAACTGCCGCAAGTTTTGGAAGAAGTTGAAAAACTTTTGAGGATTTTTCTCTCCCCACCGTCCACCACAAAGGTAAGAAATCCTATTCATAATCCTTTTTTTATTTTTACACGTTCAAGTTAGCGTAATCTTTCATACGGAAGATTACGCTAACGCGAACGTACGATTAGCCTGGGTTAGCTTCATGTTTACGTTCATGTTAAACAGTCAGGGTGTTGGAACGGATTAAAACGATTTTACATTACTTTTAATGGGAAAAACGATTTTCTGTGATCGACCAAATCGGTTTTCGAACAGGGTTCTGGAACGGATTATGGTCGAGAACCGAGGTTCCACTGTACAACGATTCGGTACACTGAGACATATTCCTCACACATGCTCACGTGCAACGAAGCCCCTTCATCTTTGATAGAAGACAATTGTGTCACACCTGACACCATTGCCATTTGGAAAATGGGTTTTCTAATGCATGTACTCAAAAAGTTAAGAAAAGATCCAAAACATTTTCCTTGCCCCCAAAACACAAAAACAAAACCACATACCCCGAACCTCCAACCCCTAAGCCTTCCCACCATCCACAACCAGGGTTTCCCGAATTTACAAGGGAAGTCTCTGAATGGTAACTCATTTGATTTACATGTAATACTGCATAAAGTGGACTTTTAATAGAGACTGAGAGCTACGTGACTCTATGCAAAATCTTCAATGAGAAAGATAAATCTGGTGTCTGATTGAAAGTGGGTGGAGTCAGAGAAAAACTTGAGATTCATTGAGGAAATATCTACTACAAAGCGGATAAGCTTCAAAGGCACTGTTACTCTGATAAATAATAATAATTATAATAATTTCCTTTGTATTGTCATTCTTTGTAACAATGTACACAGAACGAAATGTCGATACACCTGACCCGTTGTAGCGAGCCGATGCAGCCGCAGCCAACAGAGGGCGCCGCCATTTTACCAATTAGGTATGACTCGGCCGAGGCGCGAACCAGCGACCTCCCAGTCTCAAAGCGGGCACACTACCATCTAGGCTACTGAGCTGGTATTGGTCAAGATCTTAAGTTACCACTCTTTGTGAAACCATGAGAATTGGGACTTTTTCTTGGTTAAAGTTACCATGCTTTGTGGAACTGAAAACTCAGTGTATGCCACATTTTAGGGTTAAAACAACTCAGGGACTACATTTACATGCAGGAAATAGTACGATTACAATCAGAATTCAGATTTTAGGAGCAATCCGAAAAAAATCGTTTACATACCTAGAGAGAAACGAATAACCCCAAATACATGCCCCTTGTGAGTATTCCGATTACACTTAAATACACTTTGTTTCCTCATTTAATTTGGCATTAAACTAACGATTATACAATTCATGTCACTAGGAAAATTCAACCAAGTACTGTGCTTGTTTGCTACAAAAGTAGGCTCTGCCACTGCATCCTGTGTGTACAAAGTAAGCTTTTACCTGGCTTGGTGAAGTGACATCTGAGCCCTTTCGTGTTACCTGTGGTGTTCCGCAGAGTTAGGTACTTGGCCCCCTTCTTTTCAGCATTTACATGCTTCCATTAGGTGATATTATTTGCACGTATGATATCAGTTTTCATTATTACGTAGATGACACCCAACTATATCTTCCGATGGAGGAATCTGCCCACTAAACAGTGGAAATTTGGAGGCCTGCCTCACTGAGATAAAAGAATGGATGTCAGTCAACTTCTTGCATCTTAACTCTAAAAAAGAGCAAAATGTTGGTTATTGGTCCATCTAAATGCTCTGACTTGTTCTCAAAAACTCATTGAGAAATGTAATATCACCCAGAGGGACTCAGTCAAAAATGTAGGTGTCATATTTGACCCCGATCTGTCCTTTCAAACACACGTTAAGAATATTACTAGAACAGCTGTTTTCCATCTTCGCAACATTGCTAAAATTTGCCCTATGCTGTCACAGTCAGATGCGGGGATTATAGTTCATGCGTTTGTTACCTCCCGTCTCGATTACTGTAATGCACAACTCTCCGGTCTACCGAAGTACAAAATCAAGAGCCTTCAGCTAGTTCAAGATAAGAAAAGTTTGATCACATTACCCCGATTTTAGCTAACCTGCACTGGCCCCCTGTTAGCTTGAGATGTGATTTTAAAGTTCTGTTGGTAGTATACAAAATCATACATGGACTTGCTCCATCATATCTTTCAGATATAATCTCCCCCTATGTTCCGGTCCGGAGCCTTCGCTCTGAAAATGCTGGTCTATTAGTGATCCCAAGAGCCAAGAGGAGATCCACAGGTTCCAGAGCGTTCTCCATTCGGGCCCCGGTGCTGTGGAATGCTCTTCCCCCTGAGATTCGATCTGCAACCTTAGTGGAAATGTTTAAATCTAAGCTTAAAACACACTTCTATTCTATAGCATATGAATAACCTATTATTTATGTTGACAATATCTGTGTATTATTTGCCCTCATATAGGTTTTGGATCAGGGGATGGTGTCATAATAGTCTGTAGTTTGCAACAGTCTCTGATCTGTGCAGCCCATTGAGACTCTTTGTGATTAAGGGCTATACAAATAAACATGACTTGACTTGCTGAATGAAAAGACTTACACTATGTATGAATGTATACAACTGTTGCGTTTTTGCCGTGCAGGCTAAAAAATAAAACGGAAATGTCACTGAAAATCAACCAATACACATGAGTCTTTTCCAGCAACTAAGCCTTAGTTTGCGTGTATCATTTGTTTTTGCAGTACAAGACCGGAGACATTTGTGGCCAGAAAAATATCCCGGATGCTTATTCATGAGCATCTGAACAGAAAATACAAGTACTACCACAACCATTGCAAACGGGATACTCTCAGTCGGACCTTATTCGGATTCCTATGCGCAAATACACGGCTTAACATATTAAGAATACTTGCAAATGTCAATTTCAAATGTGATTATTACCTGCCTGTAAACCTACTGACTGTTACCATAGTAACTGATCAAGATCGTAAGTTACCTCTCATTTTTTGGTTTACTTACCCTGCTTTGTGCAACAGAAAACTCAACCCTCAGTTTAGGGTCAAAATAATCAGGATTGTGACCAGTGCTCCCTCCAAGCTGCGCGCGTGCGCAATTGCGCACTGCTCGCACATTCTCAGCGAACAAGAAAATCTAGCCAGCGCTCAAAAATGAGGGGTCAAAATTACTAACTAAGAAGCGACTTAAGTCAGTTACAGTGCATGAAGGTAAAAATACACGGGTTCCCCTGGCGTTGTGTCCTAAATGCGGTATTTTGAAGTCGAGTCGAAGTAGAACGAAGTTGAGTAAAGTTAGTAGAGTTTGTCGAGAACCGGCTTCTTCGGCTCGGCTCACTAAAAGGAACCGGCTCTTTCGGGTCCTAAACGGCTCTTCAGGATGTTATTGCTTCTTTAATCCCAACATGACCAAATATGTAAAATTATGCACAAAATGACTTAAAGGAAGGGGGGAATAGAACAAAAAAGAAAAAAATACCTAAATGAAAAAGTTGTGAAAAGCTGGGAAAAAAGAAACAAAAGGAAGAGAAAAAAAGAAGGAAAGATTTAGAAAAAAGCCAGAAAAAAGAAAAGAAATATAGGAAAAAAGAAAAAAAGTAACAGCTTGGAAAAAATAATCATAATGAGATTTTTTTTAAAAGGATTTTAAAAAAGTAGAAAAAAAAACACGGAAAAAAGAAGAAAACGTTTGTGTGGCATTCGAATAATTTCCAATTATATCAAGTGAATCTTGTTGCCAACATTGTACTTCCACTAAAAATGTGATTAAGTACAGTTCTGCATGTTACAACCGACTAAATAAGCCCCCAAAAATGTTAAAAAGAAATGGATATCTTGTGAAAGAACTGTAATAACAAACGACGTTTGTAAGCCGTACAACCTTTGCAATAGTACATGAGTCAATTCATTCAAAAGAGAAAAATAATTTTGCATTGCCTGAAACTCAGCAAAATGTAACTCGATGTCAAGTTATGGACATGTTTGATAATGATTTAGTTGCCACACTTGGGATTATGGTTGCTCACTGTTGTTTCAAGCGTTGCTCAGCGACTTTGTGTGAACGCTCAGACCTGTGGAAAATTACAGGGAACATTGATTGTGACAAAACCTTTGTGAAATGGACACCAGGAGTCTATGCGTAGTAGTACAAAGTAAACTTAAAATAGGTTAAATTCTATCATAGCAGTTTAGAGGTTAATCGTTTTTATCGGCAGGTGTTATCCGACAGAAGGTAAACAGGCTACAAAAGAAACATCATTGCTGTCCGAACCTTGTGAATTTCATCATATTTTGTTTTTCTCCCACTGCAAATAGAGATTTGTATTGTATTAACTTTCCCTCAATCTGCCGCTCACAAAACAAACAGAGGATATATACATCTGTTGGTCACAAAGCGTTCCAAGTTGTAGCCTTTGAAGAAGACATTCTCTGTAGTTTGCTACTGAGGAATGGAGATTGGACTGTCATCCGCCTATGCCTTGTCAGGTTGCTTTTGAGCTGGATAATCCCGTCGCCGGCACCGCATCCTCAAAAACAACCGTGCTCTTCGGGGAAACTGATTTATCCTTTACCTGCCAGCGTTGTTTCTATTTGACTAATCAAAATATGTCTTGTTTTGCAGCAGTACATACACTGTTCCGATGAATTATCCATTGTTACTTCTATGTATGCTCTACTGTTTACTGACTAAAAAGGTGATTTTAAAAGGTACTGTGACTCGGAAAAGGTATTCCTATTCAAGGGTTAGAAACCCAAAATGTTTTTTCGTTACAATCGCGGCACCTAGTCAAATTTGGGAGAAGCTTTTGAGTTTGCTCCATGTTTTAATGTGGGCGCATGCAGCTTATGTCACGAGGTGGAAGGGGTGACAACCAGAACGGAGGCAGAAAGGGAGAACTCAATTGCGTACGATCAAAGCTTTTATTTACCAAAATAAAAGTTGTCCAAAAACTCCGGGACAAAACAGAACAAAAACATTCTTACACTCAGAATGGTCAGGTACAGGTTTCCTCCGACTTAAACTAAACAGGACAAGGCATAACAGAACAGAAAAGGTATAATGAGCCAACACCCGCAATACCCACAACCCAACCTTAAGTAGCAGCCACGCAATTAGCTGATCTGCTTCAGCTGGTGCCCAGGGGGCGGGGCAGACCGGTCGCCACGGCGACCATGACAGCTTATATACAAGTGCGGCTTGTGTAAAGGACAAAACTAATAATGCTTATCAAATGTAGTGCGTGCGGCTTATAATCAGGTGCGCAGAAAAATCCCAGATTCTTATTCATGAGCATCTGAACAGAAAATGCAATTACCAACACAACCATTGCAAACGGAATACTCTCAGTCGGACCTTATTCGGATTCCTATGCGCAAATACACGGCTTAACATATTCAGAATAATTGCAAATGTCAATGTCAAATGTGATTTTTGCCTGCCTGTAAACCTACTCACTGTTACCAGGGTAACTGATCGAGATCTTAAGTTACCTCTCATTTTTCAGTTTACTTACCCTGCTTTGTTGAATTCAACACTCAAATGTTGAATGAGCCATATTGAAACCAAAAAGAAAACAAGTTTGGAGCTGCAGACAATTAAACACTTCCTATAAGCCTCTTAAGCAGGGGTAGGGAACATATGGCTGGGAGCCATTTATGGCTCTTTTCATGAGTACATATGGCTCCGAAATAAAATGTAACTACCGTAAATTCCGGACTATAAGCCGCTACTTTGTTCCCAAATGTTCGGCCCTGCGGCTTATTCAGTGAAGCGGCCAATTTATGTAATTTTTCTAACTGCCACCAGCGGCACTCGAGTACAAAAGGTAAGATTTAGACCGGTGGAATAAGTGCGCCGAGGTAGACGGGATCCTCTTAGTTTGAGTACGAATTGTCAGTCTGACAAAGGTTCTTTCCGATAATGAGGAAGTCGCCCTTGATGGTGGCAGTTATAAGGAGAAAGATGAGAACGGTTAACCGTGAATTTCGCGGTTGCAGTATGGCTTTTTTTAACAGATACGCATGGTGCATTGCGAGCGTGTTGTTAGTAGCGCGTTGTTACCTTTCACAGGCACGGTTTGGGATGAAAATTATATTATTATTAAAGCTTTGAAAACTCTCTCGGTGTACCGTCTTTCTTTGTAAATATGTGTAACCATGTATAATATGTATTTGCAACTGTATATTTTTGCAATGTATTTATTTTAGAGACTTATTGTGATATGTTTTCTACGAGCGAATCAAAAAGAGGGGGCGGAGCAAACGCGGGCTGACGAGAAGTGGGGTGAAGCGGAGTTAAATCTGTTTGTTGTTGCAGCGGACAATAGTGGATACCGGTATATATTTTTCCCACCCTTAACTTTGGAAATATACTTTTTTCATTGGATTACTTTCAACGGGACCCGGACTTTAAAGGTCTGCATTAAATTCTAATTACAGGTATCATTTTCCATTCATCTTGTCGATTGTGATGTTTGGATTGTATACTATATTTATATTTACAATCGCGGCACCTAGTCAAATTTCGGACAAGCTTTTGAGTTTGCTCTATGTTTTATTGTGGGCGCATGCGGCTAATATACAAGTGCGGCTTGTGTAAGCACACATCTAATAATGCCCATAAAATATAGTGCGTGCGGCTTATAATCAGGTGCGCTCAATAGTCCGGATTTTACGGTATTGCACATATCTCTGTGGCATTCCAAAGTCAAGTGAGTTCATCAGGATTTTGGTCCATATAAAGCCGAATCAACTTAATGCAGAAGTTCGATAAGAAACCATTTAAAGTGATAAATAAAAATGCTGGCAAACGACTTTGATTGGGTGAGCAGTACAGGTGGGCGGATCCCTGCACACAGCGCAAGGCACTTCCTTCTCTCTCTCTCTCGCTCAGTGCAATCTGCTTATCGTTTGCAGTATTTTATGACATATTTACAAAAGAACTTTGCATGCACATTGTTTTGAAACCGTTATTAAGGACAAATTTCATGGAAAAAATTGCCTCAACACTCTTAACTGAAGGTGGAAGACAAATTGTAAATGGCATATTTACATTGATTTGGGACACAGAATTTGGCATTATTATCATTTCATACATGTGATTAAATCATCAAATGACACACAGTGAAATAAAATGTGCAGGAGAATTAGCTTTTGTCTAAAGAGTGTGTTTGGCAGTTTTTTCAATTTTGTCTGAAAATATATGATGTGGCTCTTTTTTTTTTTTTT
The DNA here is from genome assembly GCF_059441175.1 of Urocampus carinirostris. Lineage (NCBI taxonomy): Eukaryota > Metazoa > Chordata > Actinopteri > Syngnathiformes > Syngnathidae > Urocampus > Urocampus carinirostris. The sequence continues at coordinate 35,577,870 of NC_142357.1, read as the reverse complement.
GCTTTTATGGCTCTTTGGGTCAAAAAGGTTCCTGATCCCTGCTCTTAAGGATGACAACACATACTGTATGTGTATACTTTATTTATATTAATTGAAAAACGTTAAAATGTTCGTGTCAGGTTGGTCCTCCTACAGGAAATTATATAATTTTCCATTATCAAACATTTTTTTAAAAGCACCTGGGTGCCACAAGGGAGCGCCACAGTGCCAGATCGGGCTCTAAAGCCGTTTGTTGCTGATCCCTGCTATACAGTAATGTGTTGGGTTTCAAAAATAAAGCAATGAAGGAGCATCTTCGATTTCAAACTACGAGTGGAAACTTCCATTAGTCTATCTTCAATTCAGATAATGAAAAACTATCAAGACTGATTTGTACCAAGCTTGAAAGTATATATAAAAAAATTGGTTTGAACTGAGGAACAGACCATAAATCTGGTTCTGAAGGGAGCTTAAAGAAAGGATGAATAAGGTCATCACCAGATTCCAAAAGGGTTACCTTCAGACTATGAAGAACTATTAGGGCCAATTTATATTGAATCAATAAATTATTGTCAATAAAACGAACAGTAAGAAACACAATTTAATGTACCGTAAATTCTGGACTATAGAGCGCACCTGATTATAAGCCGCACCCACTACATTTCGGGAGGAAAAACGACTTTGTAAATACACAAGGCGCACCTGTATATTACCCGCATGCGCCCACATTGAAAAAACGCAATACAAACACGAATTTAACCCTTACCCGACACAGTCCAATATACACAGCCGGCAAATTGAATGGAAAATGATATCGGTACTTAACATTTAATGCAGACCTGCAGAGTCCAGGTGCCCGTTGAAAGTAATCCAAGGAAAAAAAGTGTATATTTCCAAAGGTCAGGGTGGGAAAAATATATATCCACTATTGTCGGCCGCGTCTACAAACACGTCTCGCCTTTACTCCACTTCCCGTCAGCCCGCGTTCGCCCCGCCCCTTCTTTCTCATTTGCTCGTACAAAACATATCAGAATAAGTTTCTAAAATAAATATATTACAAAAATATACAGTTGCAAATACATATTATACATGGTTACACATATTTACAAAGAAAGACGTTACACCAAGAGAGTTTTCAAAGCTTTAATAATAAAATTATAACTTTCATCCAAAACAGTGCCTGTGAAGGGTAGCAAAACGCTACTAGGAACACGCTCGCAGATCACGCATGCAAAGTAAGTCCTATGTCGGAATGCCCGACTGCGTTTAGCTTGAAGGTTGCGTCATGTGCCTTTCTTTTTGCAATTTGCATGATGAGGATATGTCTACGCTAATTTAATTTGTGCACAAGCTAAGAAGTTGCAGTTTAAATCTTACCCTTTGTACTTGAGCGCCGCTGGCGGGCATTAGAAAAATTACATAAATTGGCCGCATCACTGAATAAGCCGCAGGGTTGAAAGTTTGGGAAAACAGTAGCGACTTATAGTCCGGAATTTAGGGTATTTTGAGGAATGGATCATTGGTCTAGTTCATAAAAGTAGTTTCAGACAGTATAAAAAAGGTCATAAAATCACTGTATCCTGACAGGCTTTCCACAACAGACAAGAATTTTCAAGGGCAGTGAGAGCCGTTTGATCAAATAATTCATTTCCCAAGATGGCCGTCACTCAATCACTTCCACAACTGAAATCCATCTTTTGCGGGGGAAAGCTTGAAACAGAATTTATAAGCCCGTGCAAGACGACGGAGATTGCTTTATACTTTTTTTTTCCCCGAGTGTCAAAATCGAAAGCATAAAACTGTAAAGGGGAATGGTGAACATTTTCCAAGAACGGACTACCCATTCTCAAAGGACATAAAATGGCTTATTTTCCTAAGTTCGGACGGATCTATTTTTAATTGACTGTCTTTCTTGGCTTCTTCGTCTCTTAATCAAACTGAGGAGCATGGCAGTTGCCCAAACGCGTTGTAAACCGGACTTCAAACGGGAGGTTTATTTTTAAGAACAAACTCGGATGGTTTGTGTTCAAACAAAATAGTACAATCAATTGAAGGAACTGAGAATGTATTTTTTTTTTTTCTGGATCTGGGAGCAAGGAATAACACACAAATACTGTGCAGGTGCATAGTAGTACAACTGAGTACTGTAGCCTCCAGGATACTTCATCCCGGCCTTACAACATTTTCACTTTGTGGAATAAGAAGTCATGTTGGACCTCAAGGAATAAAACACAAATACTGTGCAGGTAGTCAAGTCAAGTCAAAGTCAAGTCAAATTTATTTATATAGCCCTTAATCACACGGGCAGCACGGCGGCGCAGTGGTTAGCGCTTGTGCGGCACAGTTCATGTCATGGGAACCTGTCGTGGGTTCAAATCCAGCTCCAGACTTCCTGTGCGGAGTTTGCATGTTCTCCCCGTGCTTGCGTGGGTTTCCTCCGGGCACTCCGGTTTCCTCCCACATTCCAAAAACATGCATTTCAGGTGAATTGGCCGGTCCAAATTGTCCCTAGGTGTGAATGAGCGAATGAGTTGTCTGTCCCTGTGTGCCCTGCGATTGGCTGGCAACCAGTTCAGGGTGTCCCCTGCCCACTGCCCGGAGATGGCTGGGATGGGCTCCAGCCCCCCCGCGACCCTAATGAGGATAAGCGGTACGGCTAATGAGATGAGATGAGATCACAAAAATGTCTCAAAGGACTGCACAGGATTACAGTTACAAAATTACACAATTACCTGATCTTAAACCAGCAGGTACATGGTAGTACAACACAGCATCAGGTTCAAAGTCGAGAAAACCCCAGGATACGACGTCTACGTCATTTTTACATCTGGGTGTGGAATAATGTGTTTTTTAGCCCCTCAAGGCATAAAACGCAAATATTGTACAGTTGCAATGTACTTAAATGAGGTATAGAGTTAAAATCACTGGTGATCGCTTGGTTATACCATCCCCACCATATTAAGTGTTCGCTTTACAGTGTGCAACAAGCTGTTCTGTCACGACCTCAGTAATTACCGTAAATTCCGGACTATAACCGCTACTTTTTTTCCAAATGTTCAGCCCTGCGGCTTATTCAGTGAAGCCGCCAATTTATGTAATTTTTCTAACGGCCACCAGCGGCACTCGAGTACAAAAGTAAAATTTAGACCTGTGGAATAAGAGCGCCGAGGTAGACGGCATCCTCTTAGTTTGCGTACGAATTGTCAGTCTGACAAAGGTTCTTTCCGATAATGAGGAAGTCGCCCTTGATGGCGGCAGTTATAGGGAGAAAGATGAGGACGGTTAACCATGAATTTCGCAATTGCGGTATGGCTTTTTTAAACATGATGCGTTGCGAGCGTGTTATTAGTAGCGCGTTGGTACCTTTCACAGGCACGGTTTGGGATGAAAATTATATTATTATTATTAAAGATTTGAAAACTCTCTCGGTGTACCGTCTTTCTTTGTAAATATGTGTAACCATGTATAATATGTATTTGCAACTGTATATTTTTGTAATGTATTTATTTTAGAGACTTATTGTGATATGTTTTCTACGAGCAAATCAAAAAGAAGGGGCGGAACAAACACGGGCTGACGGGAAGTGGGGTGAAGCGGAGTTAAATCAGTTTGTTGTTGCAGCGGACAATAGTGGATACCGGTATATATTTTTCCCACCCTTTACTTTGGAAATATACATTTTTTTCATTGGATTACTTTCAACGGGACCCGGACTTTAAAGGTCTGCATTAAATTCTAATTACAGGTATCATTTTCCGTGCATGTTGCCGATTGTGGTGTTTGGATTCTATACTAAATTTATAGTTACAATCGCAGCACATGGTCAAATACAAAGACAAAACCAATAATGCCCGTAAAATATAGTGCGTGTGGTTTATAATCAGGTGCGCTCTATAATCAGGATTTTACGGTATTGGACAAATATTGTACTAGAGCATGGTAGAATAACTCAGCATTGGGTTCAAAGTACAGTAGACCCGCAGAGTACAGCATCCCTGCCAAATTACATTTTTACTTTACAGTTTGAATAGCATACTTTGCCAGACCCTCAAGGACTAAAATGCAAACCCTATACAGGTGCATGTATTAGTTGAATAAAATAGAATAGAATATACCTTTGTTGTCATTGTTGCAACATGGGATATATTGTGACAATGAAATTGGATGTGACACTCCAGTTCCACATTTTACAGTGAGGATAAGGAAAACAAAGAGATACAGGAACAAAGAAGATGTTTGTACTGTCCTTGTTGCATAGGCTTTGTTTTCCTCTGGAGGTGGGGTGTATGAGGGGGTGAGAACAGACAGAGATGGACGGATCAAACTAGATGTTTGATCTTACTGTACACAGTGTTTTTCCCCTGGTTGCTCAACACGGCATCGAGTTCAAAGTACAGTAGACACTCAGGATACGACATCCCAGCCTTTCGACATTTTCACTTTACAGTGTGGAATACGATATTTTGTCAGCCCCTCAAGGAAAAAAACGCAAATATCTTACAAGAGCATTATATAAGACCATGGTATTGGGTTCAAAGTAGAGCAAACCCTCGTGATATGGTGTACCCGCCATATAACATTTTCATTTTATGGTGTGGACTAAGATATTTTGTCTGGCCCCCAAGGAATGAACGCAAAAATTGTGGTGCATGGTAGAACACGACATTGGGTTCAAAGTAGACCCCTGGGATACGGCGTCCCCACCTTTCGACATTTTCACTTTACAGTACAATGTTTTGTCAGGTCCTCAAAGAATCAAACGTAAGTACTGTGCACGGTAATATAACACAGCATTTCGTTCAAAGAATGGTCTATCCCCGGGACACTGCGTCTCTGTCATACAACGTTTTAGCTTAACAGTGGAATACGATATTTTATCAAGCTCTCAAGAAAAAATAACGCAAATGCGATACGAGTGCATCAGGTTTAAAGTCAACCCTGGGATACAGTGTCTCCACCTTACGACATGTTCACTTTATGGTTTGGAACAACATATTTTGTCATATCATTAAGGACTACAACACGAATACAGTGCATGTGCATAGTCGTGCAACACGGTATTCGGTACTAAGTACAGCAGACCTTCGGTATACTGGGTCCCCACCTTAGGTCATTTCCATTCTCAGGTATGTTTTGGCGTCCCCTTAAGGAATAAAACGCAAATACAGTGGAACCTCGGTTTTCGAACGCCTCTCAGTTCGAACAAATCGGTGTTCGACCAAAAATTTCGAGAAATTCTTGCTTCGCTGTTCTGTCCAAAAATTCGGAGTTCGAACGCTGGTAATGCGTGAGTGCGTACGCTAGAGTGCGATGCTGAGCGGCGTACGGGTGTAGATCGTGTAGATCGCCCCCACCCCTCGTGACCAACTGTTATCACGTGCGCACTTGCCTCTTTTTGCTTTCGCTTTTAATATCGGTGAACGGAGTGTTTTAGCCCCTAACCATGCCTCCGAAGAAGGTCGGTGCAAGCAGGACAGGTGAAAAAAGAAAAGTTGTTTGTACAACTATTGCCTTTAAGAAAGACATAATAGCTAAATATGAAAAAGGTGTGCGAGTTTCCGATCTTGCTAGGGAGTACAGCATGCGCCTTCTGCTGACCACCACAAAGGTAAGAAATCCTATTCATAATTCTTTTCTTTATCTTTTTTTTTTTTTTTACACGTTTATGTTAGCGTAATCTTTCGTATGGAAGATTACGATAACGCGAACGTACGATTAGCCTGGGTTAGCTCTATGATTACGTTGAACATTCAGGTAAACATTCAGGGTGTTGGAACTGAGCCCAAAATTCAGGGTGTTGGAACGGAGCCCCCTTTCCAATGAAGCGCTAGCCACTTGTGATGCTAAATGACTTGTAAACGACCTGATTTTTTATTTTTACACGTTCATGTTAGCGTAATCTTTCGTACGGAAGATTACGACAACGCGAACGTACGATTAGCCTGGGTTAGCTTCATGTTTACGTTAAACATTCATGGAAAACATTCAGGGTGTTGGAACGGATTAAAACGATTTACATTACTTTTAATGGGAAAAACGATTTCGGTGATTGAACAAATCGGTTCTCGAACAGGGTTCTGGAACGGATTATGGTCGAGAACCGATGTTCCACTGTACTGTACAAGTGCGTCGTAGTACAACATGCCATCGGGCCGAAGAGAAACTATGTAGGTTTCTAACGAGTTACATATCTAATTTGTTCGTCTGCTATTGGTCGACGTCATATAAAATGCTGGTCTGCTATTGGTTTGCGTCACGACAATAGTAAAATGCGTATATGCTATTGCCTGAATTACCTTTCACTTTGTATTTTTCTTTATTTGTCTCAGGATGTAGATGCATTTATATCTTTTTATATCTTTTCAAGTCAATGAATACCTCCCAAAGCACTTTACAATGTGCTTCACACCTTTCCATCTTATACACTAACTAACCGATAGCAACGTCAGCCATGCAAGGCAACTAACTACCTGCTATCGGAGGCATTAGGGATTCAGTGTCTTGCCCAAGGACACTTCAACATATAACACAGAGTAGTCTGGAATCGAACCTGCGACCCAAGAGGAGCGTTCTACCTCCTGAGGTAATGCTGCCCTAATCTTGAGTTCATCCTCAAGACTGCGAGTCGATGATACAATACTGTATTTTGTTTAGTGTATTTATTCTCTGTGTCCCAAGGTTTTCAGTAATGTTAAAGGGAGAAGCTTGAAAACATGCTAACCATGTAAACAATTAATGCAATTATTAAAAATATGATTAAAGCACACAAATCGCTAACTTTTATAATTTTCAAGATGGTAAACAATCAACGGTTTTGACTTTTAAAGGGCATGACAATCCCCGCGAGTGGAAGTTTTAAAATCAGTCTCAAACCGATCATCACTGCCTCATCTCTGCTATGCATTCACCCCGTACTTCAATATACCAGCTCAAATCACGTCACACCAAAGGTAAATTAAATTAAATTCCCTTTTACATGTATTTTTATCGTTAGATATAATATTTTCATCTGGGGTACCAGGGGTTCGGAACACATTAGCTCTACATTACAATAGATTTCTATCCCCCATAATACGTAATTTCACCTTGCGATTGGCACCTCAGACGTTGTATCCCAGGGGTCTTCTGTACAATGTTTCTACAAGAGGGTGACATTGAAGATAAGGTCCCAAGGTCATTGTGGCAACCACTACATACAAACAGAAGGCAGGTGGTCAGTTTTGCCCCCAGTGGGATCGGTCGGTCTTTGTTCCATAGATACCAGACTTTTCCCACTGGTGCCGCTGGTTCATTATCACCGGGGTCGCAACGGTTCATGGGTTTTACGGGTGAAAAGGACAAAGGGGGTGTCATGGGGATTCCTAAGGAGACCTGTGTCTAGATATGACAACTGTTGCTCTAGTGACTATGTAGGGATGTAACAGTTGCAAAATGAAAATTCCACCGTCAATTGTGTATCTTTATATGTAAGCAATAATCTGAATGTCCCTTTAAGAACAGCAGAATGATTTTATCAGTGCTGTTTTCGTGGAAAATCCCATTTGGCCCAACCACTCCCTGATCTAAAATTACAATAATTTTTTTTGAGGGATATTAGAAAACTGACACCATTTGGGGGGGTTGCAGGGGTTAAATGAAAATACAGCCAAGTAAACACACACATTAATCCGATTAAGGTCTCAGTTCAACTGCAAGTATTTCGATTGCAATGGTTGGGTTACTTCGTTCATTTTCCGATTACTGGTGCACTTAGACACAGGTATCCAAATGCTTGGGTGCAGTTTTCCTTGTCTAGGATTTGTTATGCACCAAAGAACTGTGGGACCTGTAATTCAGAGACGATAAGCCTCATGTGTATTGGTTGATTTCTTCATTTATTTTCAGTGAAAATACCAAGTGTATCCATCGATATAAACGGTATTGAAATTCATGTTATGTTCCTTAGGGCCCGGTCACACAGCCGTTTGCGTCTGTATCGCGGCTGAATCACGACCAGAAATTTCTGCCCGTGAAGCAGACGCTGTTGGACGCTTTGAAATCGCGGTAAGGACGAGATACAGCCGTGCTTTACACGCGGCAAGAAATTCACACGCGGTTGGGTGCCCGAAAAAGTTTTGCGCTGCTCAAAACTTTAGACCACGGGTAACCGCGGGCGGCACACGTGGTACACACGAGGTAAAGACGCGGTACAGACGCGGAACGACGTGCTACGGCCGCGGCCAGGGCGTGGTTACACGCGGGTAGGACACAAAATTTTAGCGGGTAATCGTGGGTGGAGCACGGTCATAGCACGTTTGTTCTGCGCCTGTATCGCGGTGTTATCACGTGAATTAGCGTGTGTAACGCGTGTGACGGTCAAACGCCTTTCTCCACGTATATACAGCGCGATTTGCCGAGCACACTTGAGTTGTGCTCGAGACGTCAAGGGGTGAACATGGATCCCCGTCACCGTAGTGACCTCGTCTTAATCCATTTTTATTTCTTGACATTTATTTTCATTTCATAACAAGATAATAAAATAAAAATGAAAAACTATTACAATAATAACATATTGGCTTCTTCTTCGGTGCCATAGGTTGAAATCTTGATCGTCACGGGACTGTGTCTTGAGCGGTTATGATTTCTACAGCCCGACTCGGCAGCTTTTATACCCGTGGTCCACACGCGGAAAGGACGTGGAACTGACACGATGAGGAAGCGGAACCGTCGAAGGCGTCTGTTTTGCGGGCATACCACGGATGAACAGCAGGTTGGCCAATTTTGCGCATTTTCTACCGCGGGCAAAAAAAAAAAAAAATTCGCTAAATTTTACCTGCGACACAGGCGCAAAAGGCTGTGTGACTGGGCCCTTAGCACACTATGTTTCTGGACACTGATATTAGGGCTATCTGGTCAGTTTTGTCTTAAATTTGATTTAGTCCAAAAATCGATGTCGAGGATTGGTTCGTGTTGAGCATGTCCAATGTGGTTCATGTATGGTCCAAGCATAGTCCAATCGTTTATTGACTCACCCAATTTAGTCCAAATTTTGATGAATACATCCATCCATTATCTGCATCGCTTTTCCACCGTAGAGTTACGGGGGTGTTGGAGCCCATCCAAGCAGTCTCAGGGCTGTGGACAGGGGACACCCTGAACTGGTTTTCAGCAGGGCAACAGAGACAGACAAGTCACTCACTCATTCACTTTTAGGGACAATTTGAACCGGCCAAATAACTTGTCATGCATGGTTTTGCCCAATACAGTCGGCTAAAATTGAGTTGTGTTTAGTACATCCACCCTGGGCCAACTTAAATCACAATAAAATCACTGTTGTTCAAATGTAGAACAAATAAATTAATTGATAATTAGGTGACACTTAGCTCCTCCAATATAAAATAGTGTTCAAGCCAAAATCCACCCAGCAAAATTTGGTTGAAAATACATTAATAGAAAAGTAGACAATGTCCTATCCAAAATATGTTGATAGTAAATTGAAAGTTAAAAAGACAATTTTATGAGGGCTATATTCAGACCACATCATGTGAGTAAATGCATATTTTTATACTAAATCTAGTCCACGTTGATTGGGATCAACCCAATTTTAGACAATTATTGTTGGACTAAATCGGGTCTTAAATGCATTTGACAACATTTACAGTGGAACCTCGGTTCTCGACCATAATCCGTTCCAGAACCCTGTTCGAAAACCGATTTGTTCGATCACCGAAATCATTTTTCCCATTAAAAATAATGTAAATCGTTTTAATCCGTTCCAACACCCTGAATGTTTACCATGAATGTTTAACGTAAACAAAGCTAACCCAGGCTAATCGTACGTTCGCGTTATCGTAATATTCCGTACGAAAGATTACGCTAATATGAACGTGTAAAAATAAAAAAATGAGGTCGTTTACAAGTTCTTTAGCACCCTGGTCTCCACAACAAGTGGTAAGCGGTTCATTGGAAAGGGGGCTCGGTTCCAACACCCTCAATGTTAGGCTCCGTTCCAACACCCTGAATGTTTAACGTAAACTAAAAGCTAACCCAGGCTAATCGTACGTACGCGTTATCGTAATCTTATGAATAGGATTTCTTACCTTTGTGGTGGTCAGCAGAAGGCGCTCGCACACCCCTTCATATTTGGCTATTATTTTTCTTAAATTCAATAGTTGTACGCACTACTTTTCTTTTTTCACCTGTAGCAACTTTGCTGCTTGCACTGACTTTCTTCGGAGGCATAAAACACCCGTACGCCACTCAGCATCGCACCCTAGCGTACGCACCCACGCATTACCGGCGTTCGAACTCCGATTTTTTGACCGTACAGCGAAGAAAGAATTTCTAGAATTTTTTGGTCAGACTAAGATTTGTTCGAACTGAGAGGCCTTTGAAAACCGAGGTTCCACTGTATATACAAAATCCAATGACCAAGCCACGTCCAATGCTAGGTGGGTTGATGCTTGTTTTCAGTATAGAGGAAAATCCTACTTAGCGACAATTTACTCAAGTCAAATAACCTGACAATCATGTTTTTGGAATGTGTGAGGAAACCGGAGTGCCCGGAGGAACAGCCACACAAGCACGGGAAGAACATGCAAACTCCACACAGGAAGGTATGATCTGTTCTCCTTGTAAGTTCAAAAACCATTGCTGTCTTAATTATTTTAAGTGTCTACTAAAATCAACTATTTGTACACTATTTTTCAGGTGTTATTTGTTGTCCCTTGCATATTTCTTCCCCCCCAGACGAAGCACCAGGACGAATAAAAAATGAATCTTTTCCGAAATGACGGCTTCGACTGAATTACGCATCGTTTCTCATTGCTCCAGACTAATGAACGCAGAGTAATCAAATATCTGTGATTGTTTATTATTCGACGATGAGAATAAATCAAAGCGTAACTTCGGCACAACAATTGCAATGGCTGTCTTAATGAGTGCCTCGTTGTTACATTGGGCGATTGCCAGAGAGAGGCGATGTTTTACTTTACTCAATTGATCATTGGAATTAATTTCCCCAATGACAAGATAAACAATAACTAAAGACCATTATTACAGAATGAGGAATAACCTGCTCTGTTTTGCTTTCACGGGCTCCTGGGTTGAATTTCAAACGGATTGTTTTGGAATCCACGGGAGATTTAGGACACCCAGTGCTGGGTGTAGCAAAACATCCCTAGAGTGTAACAGTGCCTCCAGTTTCACAGTGGGAACAGTGTTTAGTGTCTTGGGACCAAAATATTGATTCAGGAAAGATTCCATCGGTTTTCTCAAAGGCCTACAGTGGAAAGTGTTATATTTTTAAATTAAATAATTGTTATTATTGAAAATCTGTTGCCAAATGACAAAACTGAATCCGTAGTGTGAATGGAAAGACTTGAGGAATGGACATACCATACATACTGTACTCATTTTGCACATACATGGCTCACGTTTAGCATTCCGGACGCTAACGTGTAGCCACCCGGAGCTACCCGGCTTCAACGCTGCTATACAGAGACACGAAAGCCGGGGGGAATCGGAGAGGAGGCGGACTTGAGGTGGTGTATCCCTGGATTTTCACAAGGAAAAGATTTCCATCTGCCGCAGGGATGTCGAACTTTTGGACTAGCGTGACGTCATCCACTCCGCTACAAGCACCCCTAGGGCATCATGTTAATCTGTAAATAAACAACGGGGTAGACTGCTGGAAGTGTGAATTTCCTTATGGGGATGAATAAAGTATCTATCTATCTATCTATCTATCATACAATTCAATTCATCAAGACTCATAGTTCAATTGCTTATTAAGCAATCCAATTCAAACCTTTGGACATAAGCACATAAATCATCCAAAAATAGGATAAATCAGTTTCACAAATAATTTACTGTCAGTTCAGTCCATTTCGATCATTAACTTCAAAATGCATATTTCAGCTATGTTGTTTTCAATTTGTCCCTGTACTGTTTACATCACGTTTTTAGATGTGAGCCATTACAAAGACGAGCAAATGATTACTACAGTGCCGAAAGGAAAGACGAATGAGGGCTTTGTTGTGTAAAATGAATAAGACCTGTATTTCGAGACACCGCCAGGGCAACTATTATGTGGAGTATAGTGCCATATTGCAACACAGATGTGTTATTTTGTGTTGTTGTCATTGGTGCATTTACTTATCGTTCCTTGAGTGGGAAAGGAAACTTCAGTGACCTGAATTGACGCCATTGATACGGAAAGAGAAAAGTACCGTTGTTGATTTATAGCTTCACTGCAGTTCAATTCAGATTTATAAATTGAGGACTTGATCCTGTTTAGCTCCAGTTATGTATTATATAAATAATTTTGGCAAAACATGGAATAATTGATCGCGAACCTGCGTCTTAAATGTTTCCAGGCATTACCGCGGTTGTATTTAGAGTGCATGTATTGTGAAAGACCAGCTCGCCATGGTGAAAAGCCACAATGTTGTAGCAAAAAACGGAGGCTTGCGGTCTGAAATTTACGCTAGAAGAGAAAAAAAATCCACGATGCACTAAGGATGCGAAAGTCTGAATGCAATATGACAAGGGAGCAATGCAGATACGTATAATGTATTGTAAAAATATTCAAATATTCATATTTATGTATCAGTCAAATCTTTTCAAACACATTATGGAAGAGGGTAAATAATTGGTCTTTTTGCGATGATAAGACTCAATTTATTTCTTACTGTATTAACAAATAACATGCACTTTTTTATTTTAAAATCAACCATTGATATAAAATTTGGTTTTTCACCGTGTCCATCAGATGCAAAGGTTATAATTCACGTGTTCATTAGGTCTCGGCTTGATTACTGTAAGGTATTGCTTTCGGGTCTCCCGATGTCGAGCATCAAAAGTTTGCAGCTGGTTCAAAATGTGGCAGCAAGACTTTTGACTAAGGCAAAAAGTTTGAGCATATTTATCCTGTATTGGCTAACTTGAACTGGCTCCCAGTCCGCTTAAGATGTGACTTTAAGGTTATATTACCCGACCGCTTTGCATGGACTTGCCCCCTCTTATCTCTCAGATATGGTTTCCCCCTATGTTCCTGCACAAAGCCTCCACCTGGAAAAGGCCGGTCTACTTGTGACTCCAAGAGCCCAGAAGAAGTCTGCAGGCTCCAGAACGTTTTCATCCGCTCCCCGGTGCTGTGGAATGCTCTGCTTCCGGGGATAACATCTGCAACCTCAGTGGAAGTTTTCAAATCTAGATTTAAGACCCACTTCTCTTCAATAGCTTATGATTGATGCCCACCTCATACTTTTATTTTTTCTGTCTTTTTCCGACGGCCTGGCTGGTGGTGATACGAGGGAGAAGGACGATTTGAGATGAGTCAGCGGACCAGTGTCTGGACCTGTAGCATATCAACGCCTGCATTGACCAGCCGGCAGAGATGGGAAGCTACGTCGTTGCTGTTATGGACTTTTTAGACTATTTTCAGGGGGATTACCACTTGTGAGGTCCCTTCTCAAGGTTTCCTTTTTCCTCGTGCTGAAGTTTTGAGTTTTTCCTTACCCGCATGTTGGTTTAAGGTCAGGCGATGGTGTAATTGTAATCCTGTGCAGTCATTTGAGACATCTTGTGATGAAGCGCTATACAAATAAATGTGACCTGACTTGACTTACTCCGTATTAAAGTGACAAAAGTTGTTGCACATGTGCATTAATGATTAAAGTCATTTTTTGATAACACAAACCATTAACACAAAAGCAAAATTAAATGTACTATATATATTCCATTTCCTTCAAAGTCAGATTACTCATCAGATTAGACTACCGCTTTTTACCCCTTAAAAACACTTACCGCTTTTCAAAATAAAAAAAATCTTCTGCTTTCTCAAGTTTAAACAACAACTTAATTTTAGTCTATTGCTGCTTTATTTTGAAGCAAAAGTTGTGTGCTTGGATAAACTGCTTCAACAATCGGATTTCATTTCTGTTTCGGTCAAAGTTTGCCACTTCCAACTTTAAACACATGCAATTTTTTTAATTGTCTGGATATGTATTGTGTTTTGCATGTAAAACATTGTGCTATAAAATCTACAGCATTTATTTTGTCAAAAGAATGGCATGTATGCTTTCTGTTTTTTCCATTCTCTAACATTCGTCTCTGGCATAGTGAATATTGGGCTGGCTGCTCGATACCAGTGAATTTTGACGTGATCGGCAACTTAAATTGTTGTGATATTGGGACTAAAAATAGACAAGTGTCTCGTCTTGTCAAGTCATGTTTATTTGTGACGCCCTTAATCACAAGGTGTCTCAAAGGGCTGCACAGACCACAGATTATTGCAAACTACAGACTATTATGACACCATATCCTGATCTAAAACCTACATGAGGGCAAGGAAAAACTAAAAAACCTCAAAATGAGGAAAATGAAGAAACCTTGAGAAAGGACCGCACATGAGGCAATCCCTCTCCCCCGAAAAACAGGCTGCAACAAATGTTGCAATAACAATAATACATAGATATTATCAATATGAACTATAGGTCATGCATAAGCTATGATTTAAACAGTTCCACTGAGGTTGCAGATCGAATCTCAGGGGGCCTATGATTCCACAGCACAGAGGCCCGAATGGAGAACCCTCTCGAACCTGCGGATCGGTTAGTCAAGAGATGTTTCGGTAATGTGGTCAACGATATTTCCGACCAATGTTCCCTGTAATTTTCCACGGGTCTGAGCGTTCACACAAAGTCGGTGAGGAACGCTTGAAACAACAGGGAGCAACAGCAATCCCAAGTGTGGCAACAAGTCATTATCAAACATGTCCAAAACTTGACATCAAGATACATTTTGCTGAGTTACCGGCAATGCAAAATAATTTTTCTCTTTTGAATAAATTGACTCATGTACTATTGTAAAGGTTGTACGGCCTACAAACGTCGTTTGTTCTTACAATTATTTCGCAAGATATCCATTTCTTTTTATTTCCTGATATATTTTGTCGCATAATATTAACATTTTTGGGGGCTTATTTAGTCGGTTGTAAGATACAGAACTGTACTGAATCACATTTTTTAGTGGAAGTACAATGTTGGCAACAAGATTCACTTGATATAACTAGAAATTATTTGAATGCAAACTTTTTCTTCTTTTTTCCGTGTTTTTTTTTCTACTTGTTCTTTAAATTCCTTTAAAACAAATCTCATTGTGTTTATTTTTTCCGAGCTGTTACTTTCTTTTTGTTCTCTTTACTTTTTTTCCTACATTTCTTTATTTTCTTTTTTTCTGGCTTTTTTCCTTCTTTTTTTTCTCTTCCTTTTGTTTCTTTTATTCTCAGCTTTTCATTACTTTTTCATTTTGGTATTTTTTTCTTTTTTGTTCTATTCCCCCCTTCTTTTAAGTCATTCTGTGCATAATTTTACATAATATTTGGTCATGTTGGGATTAAAGAAGAGAAAAACAACCTGAAGAGCCATTTAGGACCCGATAGAGCCGGTTCCTTTTAGTGAGCAGAGTCAAAGAAGCCGGTTCTCGACAAACTCTACTAACTTTACTCAACTTCGTTCTACGTCGACTCGACTTCAAAATACCGCATTTAGGACACAACGTCAGGGGAACCCGTGTACTTTTTACCTTCATGCACTGTAACTTTGACTTAAGTCGCTTCTTAATTAGTAATTTTAAGCCCTCATTTTTGTGCGCTGGCTAGATTTTTTGTGCGCTAAAAATGTGCGAGCAGTGAGCAATTGCGCACACGCGCAGCTTAGAGGGAATACTGTTTCCGACCGGTCAATAATTGCGCAAATGCGGTAATATTCTATAAGACCTTGTGTATTATACAACCAAACTTTTGCGTTACTTTATCAGGTTAAAAATGTTGAATAGACAACATCTACAAGTTCTAATCCACTCAAGCCTTTGCATACATGGAATTTATCGGACAGTAACAAAGGTGGGCTTCTAAATCTCTTTCCACCTTGTCACTGCTCTCAGGTGGGCTTGACATTTTTTCGCAAAGGGAATAAGAAAGGGATCATCAGTAAAGCCCGGTGACATTTAAGTCAAATGAAATGCAACCGTAGGGTGAGAATGGCTAGTTTGTATGCAACTGACAAGAAAATGTAATTTTAAATTTCTGTTTTTGTTTATTTACTGTTAGTGGATTCTATGGAATTGCATATGTTTGTACGCCCACAAGTTTATGACCACGCCAATCAAATGTGTCAGTCAAGTAGGAGAACAGATTGAATTTGACAGTCAATTTCAATCTTCCTGCACCAAAACAAGAAAGAAAGTAAAATTGTTCAACATCTGTTGGCTATTTATTCTGAGAAAAACAACAAAATGTAAATTAGACAATTAAAAAGGCATACATTAGGTGTTATCGTTTCAGGCAAAGTGTATATTTAAAAGGATATGGAATGTACATCTTACTTTGTGTTTGTTTTACTTTACTTTTTCTCAGTAAGTAGTAAAAGTTTTTCTTAAATTGATCACAAATGATTTTTGTTTTTATTTTTATTCATTTTTTATTTATTTATTTGCAGTAATATTTATTTTTAAGTACCTAAATTTATTTCTGCTTGAAACAATAATGAGCTATCCATCCATTATCTGTGATGCTTATCCTCAGTAGGGTCACGGGGGTGCGGGAGCCAGCTATCTTCGGGCAGTGGGCAGGGGACACCCTGAACTGGTTGCCAGCCATCGCAGGGCACACAAGGACAGACAATTCACTCGCTCATTCACACCTAGGGACAATTCGGACCGGCCAATTCACCTGACATGCATGTTTTTAGAATGTGGGAGAAAACCGGAGTGCCCGGAGGAAACCCACACAAGCACGGGGAGAACATGCAAACTCCACACAGGAAAATTTGATCCCATGACCTCAGAACTGTGCCGCACAATGTACAATTTTTAAATCTTAATTTGCAATTGCAAATTAAAGAAATTCAATGTATTAAAATAAATAAATAAAATAACATTTACACATTTTTTTATAAAGTTTTAAAAACGTAATTAATGTACGTTTTTTTTAATATATTAGTTATTGCATACAATGGGTTCTTATAAAACAAAGATAATAAGAATAGCACCATAATGATATAGTTGTAAAAACTTGAGTTAAGCATGTTTAACTAATGACAGCATGAGTCATAATAATAATAATAATCATAATAATACGTTTAGAATGTTATCTTTACCAGTACTTTATTAAAAAAAAAATCATTTCTTTGTATTGTTATTCACGTATTTCTTGGCATTTTATTTAGAATTTTAGTAGTAATAGTATTAAAATAGATTCAGAAATCTCTGTTCTACTTTGTTTTAGTATATTGGGAATTACATTTTTTTATTAAATATAAATATAACGACAATGCCATGATGATTGTGTTAACGTTTAAAAAAGCTGAATTCAGTATTTCCAATTTATGGCAGTATTCATATTAACAATAGATTTAGAAATCTCAGTTTTACTTTATTTTTACAGTCTTGCTTTTTTAATATTTATGACAGGTTAAATAACAATATAGAGTTGCATACGATGTATGCCACGTTCATATCATTGACAATGAAGACAATTATATAACACATCTCAATTAATGTCTGTTGAAAATTGAGTAATATACATTTTATTAAATATGAAAAAATGTCAATATTAAAGACTAGGAATATTTTGCACCAATGACTATTACTATGTGCACATTTGAACTCTACTGTAAGAGTTTGCCTTCATATTGAAAAGCCCAAAAAAGCGAAATTAAATTCCCATTGATTTTGCACTACACTAGCAAACATATTAAGGCTAAAACCTTAAGCGTAGTTTCTCCGGTGTAATCAATTGCATCGTTAGCATTGCAGTGACTTGGCTAGCAGCTCCTATTTCCACACAGTTATCTTGTTACCCGTCATGTCCTCTACTTCCACGGGCGCCTCCAAGTCTGGGGCCGTCTCTTCGCAAGACGGACGTTAAGGATTAGCACTAAAAGACCGGACCACAAGACTTAGGACCAGGAATAGTTCGACATAAAAGCAACGTTGTATAAAGCTAAATTAATTGCGAGTTGTTTTTCTTTCTGAAAATCAAACAAAATAGGGGATCACTTGGAATCACATTGCATGAGCAAACATTAAATTAAACCTAAAATATAAGTTAGAACCGAAAATCAATAACTAAAAAGTTACATAATAGCAGTTAAAGCTATTAATTTGCCACACAGTTTAAGAAGGCTTGTAGTTAACTTCATTAACTCAATAGCTAATAATAGCCTGGTCCTAATTTGCAAACCTAGGAAAGTATTAGCTCTAGCAGAATCTAACTAAAGTTTATTAATTTTGAACAAACATTATTAACTAAGAAGTTGTATGCTATCAGTTAAAACCATTAATGTGACTCAAGGGTTAAGAAACTGCTTGTAACTTAACCCAATTACCTTAAAAGAAGTAGCTTCTTAGCTAATAGTAGCACATCTTTATGTTCAAATGTATTTACCGTAAATTCCGGACTATAGAACGCACCTGATTATAAGCCGCACCCACCACATTTTAAGAGGAAAACCGATTTTGTACATACACAAGCCGCACCTGTATATAAGCCGCATGCGCCTACATTTAAACATGTAACACAAACACAAAATTAACCCAAACCCGACTTCAAGTACTAAATTTTGTGCAGGCTTGGGGAGTAACGGAATACATGGAACGGCAAAAATGATGTTGGCAAGCTGTTTGGATTTATTTTCATTTTGTTTCTGTCGCATTTTATGTTAGTTTTGCCGGAGATCAAAGAGATCAAAGCCAGGAGAGAAAGCTTACCACGTGTTGTGAGTCATCAATGAATTCATATTTAGTTTCTTTTGTCTTTTATTAGCATATTTGGTACAAGTAGTGTATTAGTAGTCATCAGCTCGGGCCACGTTCTATAGAAAACAGAAGTTTGAGTACTTGTTCGGACCCCAAGAGTACCGCAAATTCCGGACTATAGAGCGCACCTGATTATAAGCCGCACCCACCACATTTCGGGAGGAAAACCGATTTTGTACATACACAAGCCGCACCTGTATATTAGCCGCATACGCCCACATTGAAAAAACGCAATACAAACACAAAATTAACCCTTACCCGATACGGTCCAAAAGACACAGCCGGCAAAATGAATGGAAAATGATACCGGTACTTAAAATGTAACGCAGACCTGCAGAATCCGGGTGCCCTTTGAAAGTAATCCAAGCAAAAAAGTGTATATTTCCAAAGGTAAGGGTGGGAAAAATATATATCCACTATTGTCGGCCGCGTCCACAAACACGTCTCACTTTTACTCCACTTCCCGTCAGCCCGCGTTTGCCCCGCCCCTTCTTTCTCATTTGCTCGTACAAAACATGTCAGAATAAGTTTCTAAAATAAATACATTACAAAAATATACAGTTGCAAATACATATTATACAAGGTTACACATATTTACTAAGAAAGACGGTACACCGAGAGAATTTTCAAAGCTTTAATAATAATATTATAACTTTCATCCCAAACCGTGCCTGTGAAGGGTAGCAAAACGCTACTAGCAACACGCTCGCAACTCTGTAATTAGCTCTGTTAAGAAAACATACCGTAATTGTAATAAGCATGGTTAACCATCCTTATCTTCTTCCATATAACTGACGTCATCAAAGTCGTCTTCCTCCAGTTTGGTCAAGAGACTTTGTCATATAGACCTCGTCCCATGCTCCCTTATTCAAAACCACGCTAGCAACACGCTCGCATAGTAAGGTTTACGTGCAGTAGCTCCGTTTCCTTCTTTATCGGACTGTTCGATTGCTTTTAGCTTGAAAGCTGCATGATGAGGATATGTCCACGCTAAATTAATCCGTGCACAAACTAAGAAGTTGCAGTCTAAACCTTACCTTTTGTACTCGAGCGCCGCTGGCGGCCGTTAGAAAAATTACATAAATTGGCCGCATCACTGAATAAGCCGCAGGGTTGAATGTTTAGGGAAAAAGTAGCGGCTTATAGTCCGGAATTTACGGTATCTTCTTAGCAGATAAATGAAAATCTACGTCAGGTTATGGATTTAGCATTCAGGAAAATTTGTTGAAGATCATCAGAACAATCAAACAAGCTCACCATGAAATGAATGTATCTACAATTGTCTGTTATTCAAGATCAATGTGAGAATTAGATATAAAGAGGAAAACTATATTTGGGTTGAATCAACCATTTTAAGAGCAGGGTTGGGTAGGGTTACTTTAACTGGATTACTTTCAATTACTTTTGGATTACTCCAATACCAAATATGCTAATAAAAGACAAAAGAAACTAAATATGAATAAAATGATGACTCACAAAACGTGGTAAGCTTTCTCTCCTGGCTTTGATCTCTTTTTCAATTTAGTCTGAATATATATTATGTGGCTCTTTTTTTGCTTTTATGGCTCTTTGGTTCAAAAAGGTTCCTGACCCCTGCTCTTAAGGATGACAACACATACTGTATATATATATACTCTATTTATATTAATTGAAAAACGTTAAAATGTTCGTGTCAGGTTGGTCCTCCTGCAGAAAATTATATAATTTTCCATTATCAAACATTTGTGAAAAAGCACCTGGGTGCCACGAGGGGGCACCAAAGTGCCAGATCGGCCTCTAAAGACGTTTGTTGCTGATCCCTGCTATAGAGTAATGTGTTGGGTTTCAAAAATAAAGCAATGAAGGAGCATCTTCGATTTCAAACTACGAGTGGAAACTTCCATTAGTCTATCTTCAATTAAGATTATGAGAAACTATCAAGACTGATTTGTACAAGTATTTTTTTTTTTACCAAGATGGACATCATATAAAACATTACATTTATATCGAGAAATGGACTATAAGATTTAGTTTCAAGGGGAGGTTGAAAACAGGACAAAAAAAGGCCAAAGTTGAAATGTACTAATGATCAGGGTTGGGTAGGGTTACTTTAATTTGATTACTTTCAATTACTTTTGGATTATTCCAATACCAAATATGCTAATAAAGACAAAAGAAACTAAAAATGATGACAGACAACACGTGGTAAGCTTTCTCTCCTGGCTTTGATCTCTTTGATCTCCGGCAAAACTAACATCAAATGCGACAGAAACAAAATGAAAATAAATCCAAACAGCTTGCCAACATCATTTTTACCGATCCATGTATTCCGTTACTCCCCAAGCCTGCACAAAATTTAGTATTTTTATTCCTATTTAGTTTCTTTTGTCTTTTATTAGCATATTTGGTATTGGAGTAATCCAAAAGTAATTGAAAGTAATCCAGTTAAAGTAACCCTACCCAACCCTGTTAAAGAGTAGGATTAGTCCTGGGAAGTGGGTAAAAACAACAACAGAGATCCATGACAATGACATTTCACGCTCACCAATTCCGCTGTTACGCAACAAAAGTGTGAATTTCATTTATTAACAATCTCAAGTGAGGACAGGTGTTGATTTTACATTAGAGTGATGACAGATTGTGACTTAAACACTTTAAATTGAACAGATTGTAAACTCGCACGGACTAACACAGCAGACATCTTTCTGCTTAAATACGATAAAACCGGCAGCTGTCAACATATGCGGGCATTGAATCGATTTACATTGATGTTTCTGTATTGACAATGACTTAAATGTGAATTTTTGGGGAAGGTGTTGTTGTCTGGCACGTTCCAACAACTCGGACTAAATGGCGCACCTGAATACAAGCTGCACCCAGTACATTTTTAAAGGAAAAAAATACTTTGTGCATACATAAGCCGCACCTGACTATAGGCCGCATGTGGCCACATTGAAACATGGGTTATTTACAAAAAAAAAGACGGTACACAGGAAAAGTTTTAATAATATACCTTAACCTCTTAACGTCTGTACGATGTCACTGAAATATGTCATGCCACATATCATTGGAAAGGTTAAACTCTTGGGATTCAAGATATATGAACCATTTCAAGATATAGTCATTGAGAAACATCACAATCAGTCTGAAAAAAGATACAATGTTGACTATTTTTTTGCACAATGTTGACTAATTTTGCATTTAACGCATATTGCACCAATACGATCCCAAAACTGTATGTAACATCCTACATGCCCACATGTCTTGTGTAAATATTGTTTAAATTATAACATTATCTTCTTTGTTCCTTTATATTGTGTAAACTATAACCTTATCTTCTTTGTTCCATTATCTTCGTTTTCTGTTATCCTCACGGTTAAATGTGAACCTGGAGTGCCACGCCCAATTTCGATGTCACAATATGTTCAACTCATTTTGTAACAATGACAATAAAGGTAGATTCTATTCTATTCTATTCCCGGGAACTATGAATCCACCATAACAGTGTTCATTTTACCTGTGAAAAGTGATGGGTCCCGGGGACTCGCATGC
The DNA here is from genome assembly GCF_059441175.1 of Urocampus carinirostris. NCBI lineage: Eukaryota > Metazoa > Chordata > Actinopteri > Syngnathiformes > Syngnathidae > Urocampus > Urocampus carinirostris. The sequence continues at coordinate 35,555,559 of NC_142357.1, read as the reverse complement.
TCAAAAATCAATGGGTCCCAACAGAGATCTATGGGTCCCCAAAATTTAGTGCTATCGAGGTTGAAATTGTAAATCGGTGACAAATATATAATAAAAATCTATATATTCATTCTCTATTTTTCATTTTCTCCTTTTATACTTCCTTTTTTTCTTAACTTTTTTATACAACATCATAATTCGTAATATAATGCATCAAAGCAAGTGAGCCGTTTGAGAGCCGGCTCTCTTGAATGAGTTGAGCCGAAAAAGCCGGTTCTCCAATAACTTTTTACCACTCAACTCGAGATCGGCGTGCAGACGAAAACTCGAACCGCGAGACCAAAACAACATCTGCCGGATCTGCCTGACGAAATGTTTGGAGTGCGGTAAATCTTTGTTTAAAAAAAATGTAATCGGGTAATAATGACAATTTTGTGTCAAAAAAGTTGCGTCCCGGGGACGCACGTTGATTTGACACGATGCGTCCCCAGCAAAAATGATGCGTCTAGGACGCAGGGACGCGGGCTAACGAGAACACTGTCATTATGTCCCCTGGCTGTCTTCAACCTCTTTGAATGTCCAAATAGAATCCAACAGTGTAAAGTATGTATTCCAAAACACACGGTAATACCCACAGATAAATAGGAATCTGCCTTTAACATTTCTCCTTCACTGGACGTTGATTTTTGTAATCCGATCGTTTCCCCACATTATTCCATTTGCAAATAAACAGACTCGTGAAATTATTTCCAATATGGTAGTTAGCGCTCCCCTTTCGATTGAAACCTTTTCCATGAGAGACAGTTCATCCTTGTTTTTTTCATGCTCAAAATCAGAAGTTACATTAAAACTTGCTTCTTCCTCTACACATTCCACCTGTCTCACTCTCAACTTTACTGCTTGGGCGCCCCCTGGTGGCCGTCAGAAAATATACATAAACTAGCCGCATCATGGGGCAGTGGGTAACGCGTGGGCGGCACAGTTCTGAGGTCATGAGACCGAAACTTCTGTGCGGAGTTTGCATGTTCTCTCCGTGCCTGCGTGGGTTTCCTCCGGGCACTCCGGTTTCCTCCCACATTCCAAAAACATGCATTTCAGGTGAATTGGCCGGTCCAAATTGTCCCTAGGTGTGAATGAGCAAGCAAATTGTGTGTCCCTATGTGCCCTGCAATTGGCTGGCAACCAGTTCAGGGTGTCCCCTGCCCACTGCCCGATGATTGCTGGAATGGGCTCCAGCACCCCCGCGACCCTACTGAGGATAAGCGGTGCAGCTAATGAGATGAGATGAGAGGTTTTGGCTATCATGTGATCGAATCCAGCTACCAGCCTTCCTGTGCGGAGTTTGCATGTTCTCCCAGTGCTTGAGTTGGTTTCCTCTGGGCACTCCGGTTCCCTCCCACATTCCAAAAACATGCATGTCATGTTAATTGGCCGGTCCAAATTGTCCTTAGATGTAAATGAGCGAATGAATTGTCTGTCCCTGTGTGCCCTGCGACTGGCTGGCAACCAGTTCAGGGTGTCCCCTGTCCACTGCCCGAAGATAGCTGGGATGGGCTCCAGCGCCCCCGCTACCCTACTGAGGATAAGCGGTAGAGATAATGGATGGATGGCTAGCCGCATCATTGCATAAGTCGCATGGATAAAAGCTTGGGGGGAAAAAAATCGCGGCTTATAGTCCGGATTTCACAGTCTATACCACAGGTGTCAAACAGGCGGCGCGCGGGACAAATCAGGCCCGCTTAGGGATTGAATCCGGCCCGCGAGACAACACTCAGAGAAGCGCAAGAGAAAAACGAGCTGCAGGTTGAAATATGTCCACTTGATGTTGCCAAAGCCAGGTGCCTCTCACAAAGACACTGTACTTGTATTTCTCTCTCTCTCTCTCTGTCTCTCTCTCTCTTTCTTTTCCACCCGTTTTCTCCTACTCTGTCTCTGTCTCTTTCACTCTGTGTCTCTTTCTCTCTCTGTGTCTTTTAACCTCTTTTGCTCTAACTTCCTTTTTTCCTTTTCTCTCTTTTCTCTTTCTCTCTTCAAACCCTTTGCACTTTCTTTTCTCTTTTCCCTCCTGCTGTCTTTCTATTTCTATTTGGATTTCTTTCTTCCTCTCCCTTTCTTTTCCCCCTCTCTCATGAGTTTTCATCTTTTGTTTATCACGTTCTCTCTCTCTCTCCCGCTCTCTCTCGCTCGCTCTCTCTCGCTCGCTCTCTCTCGCTCTCTCTCGCTCTCTCTCGCTCTCTCTCGCTCTCTCTCTCTCGCCCTCTCTCTCTCTCGCCCTCTCTCTCTCTCTCTCTTGCCCTCTCTCCCTTTCCCTCCCTCTTTCTCTTATTTCTTTATTTCCCTTTTTCTTTCTCTTTAATCTACTAGTCCGGCCCCCGACAGAATGTTTGTTCTATCGTGTGGCCCCCGAGTTCAAATCTGTTTGAGACCCCTGGTCTATACACACCATTAATGGACCCATTTGAAATTACAGAGGTAAGATTACCCCTAAAACCAAAATTTACAAGAACGACTTTAATGGAGTCATTGGTCTGTCACTCAAAACAAACCAACTTTGGTATACCCTTTCACGGGAATGTCAGCCGTCTACGTTTTACGCTAGCTATGCAGAGGGTCAGTTCCAGTCAGAAAACAAAACCTTTCTGATCCTAATGAACAGTCTCCCATTACTCGGACCGGACTGATAAGGCAGTAGGCTGTGACACTCCATTTTCAGGAGGGAAACCTTATCGAAGAACTATCAGGCGGTAGGACAGCCGCTGGACCATTAAGTGAATGTCTAATGAACTGATTATAAAAGCATTTTGGAGCTGGCTATCAAACTCGGGGCCCTCCAGGCATCACTGCGTCCATCTGACCTGATTTGATTGCCTGGACCAATTAATGAGCTCGGCCGTGGTCCATTTTCCAGACCACGGAGGCTCAGGAATATTTTACAATAACTGAAACACTCGGCACAAATATTGCGGACTCTGGATACACGATCCGATAGATAAAATATATTTGATTTAGTAGAGGTGGTCGATACGTCGATTATTATATTGTGGAGGACTTCAACAAGACTATGATTTGAACAAATTGATAGACTAAGGTTTCCTTACGGGGCCAATTTCGTAGTTTTGGCATTTCCCTGGTCAGGATTTAGCAAATATTTTCGCAAAACAAACACCATGTTTATTAACAAATAGCTTCATTTTAATGGATAGCTTCTATTCAGCAGCTGAAATAACATCAGCAGTTAACACTGATTCAATTAGCACCTTATGTTAGCGTCACAAATGCTAACTACTAATGCTAGCATTGTTGACGCAAGCACTCGCTGCCGATGCTCGTCTTTGCATTAATTCCAAAGTTTGAAGTAAACCTACCTCGGAAAGTTGGTGTATCTCCTAAAAGTTAGATTATTTTTGTAAAACAGATATGCTAAATACTCAGAATTTGTGATCAAATAACTATGATGATTTATTATTAAAATTAGAAATATTGTAATTTGACTATATAGTCAAATTGATGCAAAAATTTAGCTTCATTTCTGTCAGTGGAGTAACAGATATTATCATTATATATATATAAATTGTGCACGTGTATGTGTACAAGCCATCACTTTTACTTCGACAATATGTATTTCCGTTTCTTGTCATTTTTTGCACCTTGAATTTATTTTATCTTTGCATGCAAAAATAGGAAAATAAATGGACAAAACAATTGAAGATACGTCTTTCTAGAAAAGCGGTGACATTGAACAGGTATGGATTTTAAAACTAGATTATATATGGGCAGCACGACGGTGCAGTGGTTAGCACATGTGCGGCACAGTTCTGAGGTCATGAGATCGAACCTCTTGTGCGGAGTTTGCATGTTCTCCCCGTGCTTGAGTGGGTTTCCTCCGGGAACTCCGGTTTCCTCCCACATTCCAAAAACATGCATGTCAGGTTAATTGGCCGGTCCAAATTGTCCCTAGGTGTGAATGAGCGAACGAATTGTCTGTCCCTGTGTCCCCTGCGACTGGCTGGCAACCAGTTCAGGGTGTCCCCTGCCCACTGCTCGAAGACAGCTGGGATGGGCTCCAGCACCCCCGTGACCCTACTGAGGTTAAGCGGTGCAGATAATGGATGGATACATATACATACAAATACATAAATCTGGGTTTACTTATCTAAAATGAGAAAAATAACCTACCATCCTCTATGTTGGATGCTTTTACTTATTTCAAAGATCATTGGCCTTAGGGGTAGGGCGACCGCCCCAAGACTGGGAGGTCGCTGGTTCAAGCTTTGGCTGAGTCATATCTAAGACTTACAACATTGGTACCCATGTTGCCTCGCTTTTTGGCGCTCGGTATTGAGGGGTTTGGTCACTTAAACACTCCTAACGACAGGTGTTGCGACACATTGGTTGGGTTGGGTGAGGGGGCTGGGAATCCCCTCCTCTGTGCCATTCTCCCAGGGAGAGTCAAGAATGCGGGTGTATATTGACTCTAGCCAACTTCCACTAGGGGGAAATGTCTTCGGTATATACAAACAGATATATTTTTCCCTTTTTTTAATCAGAGAAATCAAATTTAATACAATCTTTTAATTAGAAGAATTGTACTTACTATTATCAGCCTTTTCTGCCAATTGGATCATATACAATATACATATTGATTAAATCAAATGAATGGTAACTTAATAATATTTACTCAAATATTTCTCGAACTCATGACACATTTCATCTCACAGAATTCAAGTCGAGGATTTTAATGTGTTTTTCCCAAAATAATTACCGTGTAATCTGGTAGTTAGGGTTAAATTGTGACATTTCACAACACTTACCAGCTACCAACCGCGCGACATTTAGGAAGAAACACGACAGACAAAAACCTGACCCTCTTTGATATCAGGACTGGTTGTGGTTATCCATGCGTGATTTGCATACCGCTGTTTTGCACATAGCTCAAGCTTTGCATTAAAACACAAAATTAAGCCTGTTCGGAATGCCATAAATTGAATTATGCCTTGTGAACATTGAACGCAATTCGCTGGGGGAATTTGATGTCAACCCCATTGGTCTCAGAACACCAGTGGTCTCCTTTAACACCTGACAGCATTTTCAGCTGCATTGTTTTCAGTTCTGCTCCAAGTTGTACAGATCACGTGTTTTTGTATCATGTGACTGATATAAGATGGCGACTACCACAGAGTCAGATAGCGAAAAGGCGAGCATTTTGACTTCTGCCCAAAGGAAAAGATGAATGAGAGTTGCGATGTGTAATTAAGTAAAGTAAGCAATATATTTAATATAAAACAAAATCAAGGCACTTTTGAAGCATAATGTGGAGAATAGTGCCATATTGCAATGCAAACATGAGAAGTAGTCTTTTTCTACTGTTGTCTTTGATGGTTGCCACGGGAATCCTTCCTTGGGGATTAGAGGGAACTCCAGCGACTAGACAATGACTCAGATAATACCAAAAGGAAACTATCGTGTGCTGTTCAATTTGATGAATCAATTGAGGACTTTAATTCGTGGGTGAAAAAGTTGAAATATTGTGAATTCATTGTAAATATTGAACACAGTACCATTAACCTCCCGTTTTTCTTTTGTTCAAAAATATGTAAATAATGTTGGCAAAAACTCCAAACATTTTTTCCACACAGAAAGGCGTCTAAAATGTTTTTGGTTTAAACAAATCATAACATTTTCAGAAAATTTTAGATGTCTATTCATTGTAAAACAATACAGTTAATTCTTAAAATTTGCCAGCAGTAGAATGGGAAAAGCCGGCGATGGCCACTTTTTTGCCATTTTGACTGATTTTTAAAGGCCTACAGAAGACTTAGTTCAGTAGGTCCAGTTTATAGACATAGCACATATCAAAAGAAAGTATCAACCCTCATCAGAAACAAAAATGTTTTTAGCTCTTAACATTGTGTAGTGAACAACAGTTGAGTTAAGTACTGCTATATACTCATTTCCCAAGTTCTGAGAAAAAGGGCTGCAAGCGCTTTGGGAAGTCATTGACTTGAAAAGCGCTATATAAATGCAGATCATTTCATTTCATTTCATGACGCTGGATACAGGAAGCAAAACTAGGCAGTGGGGGTTCCTTGATGTGTGGGAAAAGATCCATTTAGTGGTAATGTATCATACTGAAGCCATTTCCAGAGGCTTGATACGTACTTATTAGCCTTAAAAACATTTTTTTTAAAGGCTGGCACTAGGGGACAATACTTCTGACATCATAACTATATGCTATGATGCTGAATGAGCTAAGAAGTTACACGTAAGCAGTTAAAACCATTAGACACAAGTCTCACAAGCCTGAAAAAAACATGATTGAGGTCAAGCTTCGTGTGGTGTCCAGGAAAATTCCACAAACAGAGACTAAACTACACAATTGATTGGTCAAATCCAATTCCCTAGAGTAGCAATTGAAGTCGACAGCACATTTGAACAACATTGCCGCTAACTCGCCCTGAGATAACCTTTGGCAAAGTGTAGGAAGTCACCATATATGCACGTATTGACATTCTCAACCCGCTGCCGGGCTTGGATGAGAAGTAATACCTGAAGGAGCTCACCTATTTATATTCATAGATGTTCCCGTACAGGAACGATGCAGTGCGGTGAACCTCTTTGACATCAGCCAGCGAAGGGGATTGACGGAGAACGGCGGATGGATAAAGTGATGGTAAAGCGCTGGCCCAAGTTTGTGCACACAATGAGCGTAATCCCCGGGTGAATCTCACCTAGAGATGCTTCATTTAATTCGCCCACCTGAGGTCACCTTGGCTTCCTCGGCGGGTTAGTGAAAAAAGCTAGTTTTTTACGAGGAGAGTCGTGAGGTGGACGATGGGTAAAACCCCGGGCACACCTAGCAAAGTCATCGTGCAACGCTACTTGCTTATGATATTTTGCAAATGTGTTTCATACTGATAGGTTGGTCGTTTTGGTTGTAATATTTCTCACTTGTTTTTATATTCCTAAATTTAAAAACAATCTTTCACACACACACACACACACACATGAAGTAACGTTTCAATAATCAGTCTAATTGCATCTCTTGTACGTTTATCAATCTTATATTCTTTTATTTTGAAGTCGTGCTCATGTGTGGGCTTTTACACTGACGAATAATAAACCACGCCCTCTAGGGGGGCGGTCTTTTTTTTCTCTTGCAACGAACATGGAGGCTGTAAGTACTTTTGCTCCTGCTATCACATTTTAGATTTTAACAATATATGTATTTTATCTGTGTAAATACAGCTACCAAATAGTCTTAATAATGACCAACTTTAACACATACTTTTGGTGCCAAATTCGTAACATGCATGGGGGAAACAGGGGTAAACAAAGAACTGCTTTTTTCTACAACGCATGCACTCTAAACCACAATACAGTACAGATGGTCCTTCTTAGGAACAGACGATAGTTCATTAGTTGCTTCAGTGCTATATTTTGTATGGAATGTATGTTTAAGGTTTATGTAAGTATGTTTAAGGCTTGTATAAGCAACCTGTATTGTTTTGAACCAAAAACTAATATGCTCTATAAACTTTAATTTACTTTTGGAAGATGAGCTTCAAGAGTTAGGCGCGTTCCTCCTCCGTGGTAGAAAGTGGCTGAAAAATAGCGATCCAACTGTTTTCTCCACCACATCAAGCTTTCTTATTCCACTTTTATTTCAAAAGAAACGGCTCACCTCTTTACACAGATTATAATTCACGCCTTTGTTACTTCCCGTCTCGATGACTGTAATGCACTACTCTCCAGTCTCCCGAAGTACAAGATCAAGAGCCTTGAGCTGGTACAAAATGCTGCAGCGAGGCTTTTAACTAAGACAAGAAAGTTTGATCACATTACCACGATTTTAGCTAACCTGCATTGGCTCCCTGTTAGCTTAAGATGTGATTTTAAGGTTCTGCTGGTATTACACAAAATCATGCATGGACTTCCTCCGTCCTATCTTTCAGATTTAATTTCCCCCTATGTTCCCGTCCGGAACCTTCGCTCTGAAAACACTGAACTAAATACAAAACACTGCGGTATAATAATGAAAAGAAAAATCATGTGTTTTTCTTCTCAAGTAAATAAATATATGTGTATACATTTCTATGCAGGACAAATATGAGCAAAATTCAAATGTCTTTTAATCATTGCAATTTACATACAAAACATCTGCATGAAATAAGATACACATTGAAATTAACTCATTTTTTAACCGAAACATTCCCCTCAAATTCTAATATGTATTAGCCCCATCTCAACGATTTTTCAAAATCCTCATGTAGAGGTTTTGAGTTTTTCCTTGCCCTCATGTAAGTTTTAGATCAGGGGATGGTGTAATAGTCTGTAGTCTCTAATGGTCCATGTGATCCTTTGAGACTCCTTGTGATTAAGGGTGTCACAAATAAACTTGGCATTAAATAATAAAGAGAAATACAATCTTAGCCCACTGGCAAATAACTTATTTTTTGTATTGATCATTTTTGTCTTCAACTTTTTCTCACAAAATAAGTTAAACTATACCAACAATAAGAAAACTTGCCTTATCTAGTATTGAGTAATTGTTCTTATTTTTAATTTGTTTTCTTCTAATGGGGGTAGAAAATGTTTTTTAAAATGAGCAAAATGATCTAGCTTGATAGATGAGACATTTATGCTTATTTAAATAAATAAAATGGTCTGCATTTCAAGTCAGTGAAGACTTCCCAGAGCGCTTTATAATGTGCTTCTAACTAACCGATAGCAGCGCAACCTGCTATTGGGGGCATTAGGGATTCAGTGTCTTGCCCAAGGACACGTTGATATATAACATGGAGGAGCCGGGAATCAAACCTGTGACCTCTTGATCCCAAGACGAGCGCTCTACCTCCTGATCTAAAGGATTGTGTTCATCAATTTATAGGGGAAATAAGAATAAAGATAATTCCCCTGACATTTTCTCGAACGGGGCAGGATTTGGACAGTATGAACACCAGTATATTGGAATTTCAGTAATACAGCATACAGTGGAACCTCGGTTCTCGACCATAATCTCTTCCAGAACCCTGTTCGAAAACCGATTTGTTCTATCACCGAAATCGTTTTTCCCATTAAAAGTAATGTAAAATCGTTTTAATCCGTTCCAACACCCTGAATGTTTACCATGAACGTAAACATGAAGCTAACCCAGGCTAATCGTACGTTCGCGTTAGCGTAATCTTCCGTACGAAAGATTACGCTAACATGAACGTGTGAAAATAAAAAAAAAAGGCTTATGAATGGGATTTCTTACCTTTGTGGTGGACGGTGGGGAGAGAAAAATCATCAAAAGTTTTTGAACCTCTTCCAAAACTTGCGGCAGTTGCTTGCTTATAGCGCTAACTTCCTTAGCCGCATCACTCGATTTCTCAGCTTCCTTATTCTTTACTATCGTACTGATAGTAGATTTAGCCATGCTGTATTCACAAGCAAGATCGGAAATTCGTAAACTCTTTCATATTTAGCTATTATGTCTTTCTTAAAGGCAATAGTTGTACGAACAACTTGTCTTTTTTTACCTGTCCTGCTTGCACTAACCTTCTTCGGAGGCATAATTAGGGGCTAAAACACTCGTACACCGCTCAGCATCGCACCCCAGTGTACCGGCGTTCGAACTCCGATTTTTTGACCGAACAGCGAAGCAAGAATTTCTCGAAATTTTTGGTCGAACGCCGATTTGTCCGAGCTGAGAGGCGTTCGAAAACCGAGGTTCCACTGTATTATCTACGACCTGTTTATTTCCAAGGAAAGTAACATCTGTGCTATATACGCACAAGTGGAAAATTTCAAGCGCGGCTTTGGAATGCCGCTGACGTTGCACTCATTTATAACCGGCTCTTAAAAAGCGCGATTTATGTTCAGCTTTTATTATGGGAGTCAGCGGCTGAGAATGCATTACGGCGGGGGCAACTTGCCAAATTGTCTATTAGTGCATTTTCTCCGATACGTATACGTTGCCCTCTCCTTAGCCCGTGCATATGAAATAATCACTAAATATTATATAATCTGGTATCGGTCCTGCTGTTTGACGTCGTCGAGCCGTGCCGGTTTGGCCCGAGGCTTTCAATATGGCGGGAGAAGTGAGTGGCTTTCTTTGAATGCTTTATTTTTGCAAGGTGGCACGGCGGATGAGTTGTTAGCGCGTTGGCAGCACAGATCTGAGGGCATGGGATCGAATCCTCCTGTGTGGAGTTTGCATGTTCTCTCCGTGCCTGCGTGGGTTTCCGCCCAACATTCCAAAAATATGCATGTCAGGTTTTTTGGCTGGTTCAGATTGTGCCATGCCTGTCAACCTCCACAGCTCCATGCCCTTACGAACGGTCGTATTTTCCCTTACAAAAAATACAAAATAATCTTACTCCATTTTTTTTTTCAAGATGTTTATTTATGTAGTTTAACATGTTAAATTGTACATGTGTTTTGTTATATCATATATATTGTTAATTAACATTTTGTTGTGAGATCCTGAGTCGCTCGACATGAATGAGGTTGATTATTAAAAAAAAATAAAAAATAAAGTAGCTTGGAGGTTCACTGTAGAAGGAAAAAAATGCATGCAAATATAATTAAGTAGAATAATACATTTTCGTATTCAGATTATTAATTCATGTTCTGCATTAAATTATTGTTGGTAATATAGTAATTAAAGAGATAACCAAAAACCTGTCTTTTTTCATTTTGTCCTTTTATACTTCCTTTTTTTTAACTTCTTTATACAACATAATAATTCGTAATGTAATGCATCAAAGAAAATGAGCCGCTTGAGAGCCGGCTCTCTAATGAGTTGAGCTGAAAAAGCCGGTTCTCTAAAAAGAGACGGACTTCCTTTCACTACACAACTCGAACTCGTTTGACTTGATTGATTTGCCGTTTCGTGATAGTCGGTGTATACCGGATGGCACCCATATAATTGACCCTGTGACCCTACTGAGGATAAGAGGTGCAGATAATGGATGGCTTTTTTTGAAAAAAAAAAAAAAAAAAAAAAAAAAAAAACTATCGCTTACATTTTGTGTTTGTTTAGTGATACCGCAATACTCAAACGACTATATTTGACCAATTCCGAATTCAACCCCAAAACTTGAGTCATTTAGATTTGGTAGTCGAACGAAAAACAGGAGCTGGAACACAACCCCAAAAATCGGTGTTCCACCACGACTTCGAGTAACCTTTGAGTATTCCGACAAAATATCGTAACTGGAGCTGGAATCGAAAAAATAGAGTTTAAACCAAAAGTAGTTTTTTTATTACAAAAAAAAAATCAGAACTCAAACACAGCTCAATAAAGCCGAACAAATCTGATCAACCCCAACATTTGAATAATTTTTGGCTCCCGAATTGAAACAAAAAAATCAGAACTCGAACACAGCTAATTATTACTATGTTTACTGCTCACCTTGCACAATGTGGACCTTTTTTTCTCTTTTTTTTTTCTGCACTATGATGACTATGTTTGCACCAATGCATATGTTGACTATTTTTTTTGCACTATGATGACTTTTGCACCAAATGCAAAATTGCACAACCCTTACGATACCAACTGTATTACGATACCAACTGTATGTAACATCCTACATGCCGACATTTCTTGTGTAAATATTGTGTAAATTATAACTATAACCTTATCCTCCTTGTTTTATAACCTTATCTTCTCTGTTGCTTTATCTTCTTAGCTCTTTACCTCACTGTGAAGGTGTGAAACTAGAGTGTCATGCCCAATTTCGTTGTCACAATATTTTGGAACAATGACAATAAAGGTATATTCTATTCTATTCTATTATAGAGGAACAAATCGTTGTTCGACCCATAAATGAGAGTAAGTATTTGAGAAAAAAAATCTGAACTCTCCTGTCCTCTTGGGCGTGACCAGTATAGGACAATGACGTTTTATAGGACAATGCCACACAAACTAATGCCAGCTGCGGGTAGTCAAAATGAAAGAAGAAACGCATTGGCAAAGTGTCACCACTAGAGAGCAGTGCTGGCGTCATTTTAAAGCAGACTGCATAAGAAACATAGCAACAAGTTCAAGCATTTACAAGCACTTCACCTAAAATTAAAATGAAATGAAATGAAATAATCTGCATTTATATAGCGCTTTTCAAGTCAATGACTTCCCAAAGCGCTTTACAATGTGCTCCACATTTCCCAATATTGGGGGTATTAGGGGTTCAGTGTCTTACCCAAGGACACTTCAACATGTAACACGGACGAGCCGGGATTCGAACTGGGATCCCTTGATCCCAAGACGAGCGCTCTACCTCCTCAGCTACTGCCGCCCCTAAAACACTTTTCAATCCTCAAAAACACAATTTTAAAATCCAAGAATTTTCAAGCCTCCGAACAAACCCCGTGCTCACAGTGCTACGAGAAAAGTTGATGAGATGCGCATTTATTACCTTTATCACAGCGTTTATAATCCCAGTTTACATTGTATCCCCTACTCGCCGTAGCATAGATCACCTCGAGACAGAACCCCATAGCTCATCTTTCCCGTCGCTAACCACAATGCCGAATTCCTGGAGTAAGATTAATGCCTTAAACGGAGGGCCTCGGATAACTTGATAAATAGACCCCGTCTCATAACTGACTTTTCACAATAGAAACATATTAACATAACTCGATAGTGTGTTAATCAATTCCGTCTGCTCTTCAAGAAAAAAAACACAAAACCAGAAACAACTGTAGCGCTTTATCTCACTACAGTGATTTACACATATAATAGCCGTAACCACGACAAGTTTGCTCAATAAGAGATAGCGTTGCCTAGCAACTGCCGACTGCCCTAACCGTACCTGCTTCTGGAGGCAGGCAACATCTTGTAGTTTCTTTTTTTCCTGTCTTCTAATTGGCCAGGTGGGTAAACATTGATCCCTCGCCGCCCTCCTCGTCCCACTTTGAGTCGGGTTTGGCGGATGACACCGGTACTATGCTTACCTGCCCACGAGGGAGAAATGAAGGCTGTAGTCGATGGGTCTTTCGCCTATGAACCGTCTCTTTGGGGTGAACGACGAGCGCAGACTCCCCATCAAAAAGGAGCCGGCTCCCTTTGAAACTATCTTTTTATCTTTTTTTTTTTTTTTTGGGGCGGCAGTAGCTCAGGAGGTAGAGCGATCGTTTTAGGATTAAGGGATCCCAGTTCGAATCCCGGCTTGTCCGTGTTACATGTCGAAGTGTCCTTGGGTAAGACATTGAACCCCCAATTACCCCCAATAAGCAGGTTAGCGCCTTACATGGCTGCACACATCACGGCCGCTATTGGGAAATGTGAAGCACAATGTAAAGCGCTTTGGGAAGTCATTGACTTGAAAAGCGCTATAGAAATGCAGATCATTTCATTTCATTTCATTTCAGTCTTTTTATGTTTTTTTCTGTCCATCTTTTTCTCTATATTTCTCATCTCATCAGCTACACCGCTTATCCTCAGTAGGGTCGCAGGGGTGCTGGAGCCCATCCCAGCAATCATCTGGCAGTGGGCAGGGGACACCCTGAACTGGTTGCCAGCCAATCCCAGGGCACACGGGGACAGACAACTCACTCGCTCATTCACACCTAGGGACAATTTGGACCAGCCAATTTACCTGAAATGCATGTTTTTGGAATGTGGGAGGAAACCGGAGTGCCCGGAGGAAACCCACGCGAGCACGGGGAGAACATACAAACTCCGCACAGGAAGTCTGGAGCTGGATTTGAACCCACGACAGGTTCCCATGACATGAACTGTGCCGCACAAGCGCTAACCACTGCGCCGCCGTGCTGCTCCTTCTATATATGTTATGTTATATATTTCTCTCTTTCCCTTTATCACCTGTCTTTCTCTCTTTATCTCCATCCATCATTATCTGCAACAGCTTATCCTCAGTAGGGTCGCGGGGGTGCTGGAGCCCATCCCAGCTATCTTCAGGCAGTGGGCAAGGGGCACCCTGAAGCAGTTGCCAGCCAATCGCAGGGCATGAAGGGACAGACAACTCGCTCGCTCATTCACATCTAAGGACAATTTAGACTGGTCAATTAACCTGACACGCATGTTTTTGGAATGTGGGAGGAAACTGGAGTGGCCAGAGAAAACCCACGCAAGCACGGGGAGAACATGCAAACTCCACAAAGGAAGTTCAATCTCATGACCTCAAAACTTTGCCGCACACGTGTTAACCACCGCGCCGACATGCTGCCCCTCTCTTTATCTATAATTGTATATTTCTATAATTCTAGCTCTCTTATCTTTTTTCTTTTGACCTCTATTTTCCATTCCCTATTTCTTAATCATTTTCTTTATTTAATGTATTCATTTATTCAATATTTGTGTTGTGACACGCCCACAACATCCAGAGTCTTAATGGACTCCGAGCATGTCTGATCAACCTCCAGGGCCTTGCCACAGAGGAGCTTTTTGACCACCTCAGTGACTTCAACCCCAGAGATACGAAAGCCCACCTCAGAGTCCTCAAGGTCTGCCTCCTCAGAGGAGGACGTGATGGTGGGATTGAGGAGGAATCGAAGTATTCTGCCTACTGCTTCAAAACGTGCCGGGTCGAGGTCAGCAGTGACCCAGCTCCACGATACACATTGTGATAGAACTCTGCTTCCCCGCTCTCAGACGCCGGAGAGCAGACCAGAATGTTCTCAAAGCCATTCCAAAGTCACCTTCCATGGTCACACCAAACTCCCATGCAGAGAGTGCATTCGGCGAGGCCAGCCGATACCTGCCAGCTGCTACCAGAGTCCCCCGTAAGACTGCTAAGCCAAGGCCCAGCCACCAGGCTCTTTTTAGTGAGCCAAACTGAAAGAGCCTGTTCTTAGAAAATAGCCTAAATTCCCATCAGTAAAAGACTGCCCATGCGACATCAAATTAAGGATTCTTCCTGCAGGATCAAATATGAATGTATTCATGTTAGTTGATATTACTAGGTCATACAGCCTTGGTCTATAAATACCAAATTCTTGGCTGGGGGAATTTGTTACATAAATTAAACGGTATATTCCCCGCCTTCCAACTATGATCTGCCAATTACATCCAGAGATTGTGTTCGACATTCTAGTCTATTAATTAGTCTTTTGTATACGGCGGATTGTTTACATCACCATACACGGTGCTACACTGACGGATTGTCTCAGGGGTTGCTAATCAAACTTGCGCGCGAGCTAGCAAACCTTCGGGTGCATCCACCCACTTTCTGTGGGCTCGTTGGAAAATAGAAAGTGTAGTGTATTGTGATGCACAGGGTTGGGTAGGGTTACTTTAACTGGATTACTTTCAATCACTTTTGGATGACTCCAATACCAACTATGCTAATAAAAGACAAAAGAAACTAAATATGAATGAAATTATGACTCACAACACGTGGTAAGCTTTCTCTCCTGGCTTTGATCTCTTTGATCTCTGGCAAAACTAACATAAAATGTGACAGGAACAAAATGAAAATAAATCCAAACAGCTTGCCAACATCATTTTTGCCATTCTATGTATTCCGTTACTCCCCAAGCGTGCACAAAATTTAGTCATTCTAGTCATAATTAGTTTATTTTGTCTTTTATTAGCATATTTGGTATTGGAGTAATCCAAAAGTAATCAAAAGTAATCCAGTTAAAGTAACCCTACCCCACCGATGCATAGCAAAAGATGCTCGGATGCCCTCTGGAAATAAATCAAGACACGATGGCTGGAGATGAAAGAAAACTTGGTTGACTAAGCCCAAGTGGGTTGGAAGGAGACTTTATTTCTATTGAAAATGAGGAGTGAATAAAATCAACGACGGTTGTAAAGTTGGCCGTTTTGGATATGTGCATTTCTCGGAATTCAATGCAATGAAAATAACTTGATTTTATATTCCTAAATATAAAAACAATCTTTCTCACACACACACACACATAGAGTAACGTTTCAATCATCAGTCTAATTGCATCTTTTATACATTTATCAATCTTATTTTCTTTTATTGTGAAGTCGTGCTCATGTGTGTGTGTTCCTTTTCCTGTTTTCTACTGACGAATAATAAACCACGCCTACGGAGTGGTAGTTCCTGTTCGCCGAGAGACACAGCCGGGTGAGCATGGCGCTGCAGCTACCCCGAAGTAGATTTATAACTTAATATCTGTTTTTACTTGGGTAATACAGCCACCAAAGATGTTTTTATAATGTTTAACTTTAACACGGTCCACACTCTAGATAATTTGTTCTTATTCAAATTGTTATTTGGGGTTCTCAATTCCATTATCATCCCATATAACAATTTCCCCATTTTTAACTTTATCCATAAAGCTAGGTAGTTAGTTAGCTTTCGCAACTGAGTATCACCCAAACAATTATTTGATGATGTTCCTCGGCTAATTTTCAGAAAAAAATGCTAAACCTCAGAATCTTAAGCTAGTAATTTTGACATTTAGCGAGTGGGACTACATTTATATTCATTTTTAGAAAAATTCTTATCATAAAATTTGTTATTTGGAATTCTTTATTCTATAGAACAATATCCCGATTTATAATTTGATCAGTAAAGCTAGCTTTCGCAATTGAATACCAACAATCATTTGGCCCGATCCAGACTTGAGAAAATTGTATAACACGTGAAATGAAATGATCTGCATTTATATAGCGCTTTTCAAGTCAATGACTTCCCAAAGCACTTTACAATGTGCTCCACATTTCCCAATAGCCGCCTTGCAGCCATGTAAGGCGCTCACCTGCTTATTGGGGGTATTAGGGGTTCAGTGTCTTACCCAAGGACACTTCGACATGTAACACGGAGGAGCCGGGATTCGAACTGGGATCCCTTGATCCCAAGACGAGCGCTCTACCTCCTGAGCTAAGTAAATTAAGCATTTACTGATTGGCTGATTAGCTGGATAAGTATGACGTTTCCGATACGTCTTTTGGCTACCTGAAAAAGGTGCGTCACCTCACAATTTAGCGCTCCTCACCCCCTTGCCTAATTGGACACAATTACGTGGAGAGGAAGCTACAAATAGGAGGGCAAAACAGAACACTTAATTATCTCTCTTCTGGAGCTGTTTACGGGCCTGAAAGACGAGCGCTAAAACGCGGTGCTAATTAGCCGCTTCCTTAAATAGCCTCATTTGGATTACCTTTTATCGACAGCAACTTTTCAGCCAAATAAAGTTAACGGGTCGATTACAGTCATGCATCTTTGATACGCTGATTTAGGGACTTCCACCTTGAAGGGATTGAGGATTAAGTTGAAGATGATATATACCTTTTCAAATCTTTTCAAAATAAATCGTTTTTTTTAAAGTTTGAATCATTTGGAAGCAATTAAGAACTTACCCAATATGCAGTCTGCAGTATTTGCTTCTTCTAATGTTCAATTTTATTCAAACTGATGGTTTGGCAACGGCTTAAATATTTTATTCAGTAAAAATATTTTACTGGATAAAATATAGGGGTGGCAGTAGCTCAGGAGGTAGAGCGCTCATCTTGGGATCAAAGGATCCCAGTTCGAATCCCGGCTCGTCCGTGTTACATGTCGAAGTATCCTTGGGTAAGACACTGAACCCCTAATAGAATAGAATAGAATAGAATATGCCTTTATTGTCATTGTTACAACATGGGATATGCTGTGACAACGAAATTGGACGACTCCAGTCCCACATTTACAGTGAGGATAAGGAAACAAAGAAACAAAGGAACAAAGTACTAACTGACTTTGTTGTCCTCGGCGGGGGGGGGGGGGGGGGGGGGGGGGGTTGTTGTGAGGGTCAAACAGAGTTCCCGAATGTTTGATCTTACATTACACAGTCCAGCGTTTTTCCAAATTGCTCAGTCCACAATTAGTAGATTTGGGAGTCCACAATTGAAAGGATTTGGGAGTACAGTCAATAAACATGCCCGATTAAAGTCGCCGTCGACGATAAAGCTCCGTTGGGGTAGTGCAAGCTGATGTTTAGCAGCGGGCAGGAGATATAGCGCTATGCTAACGTTAGCATCTGGTGAAACTGTTAGCGGTGGAAAGTATACAGCAAACACAAAGACCACAGTTAACTCTCCCGGTACATAGCTAGAAACTCCATATCGAGTGAGCATTGTGTATCAATGGTTCCGCTATTATTGTAGCGCGTAGTCTCCAACCCCTGTTTTTACCGGAGTCTTCGTCTCGTTCGAGCCGGTGATGTAATGCGGCGTCGGGAAAGCCGAGACAGTGCCCCTGATAAAAGACACAACTGTTGGTAGGGCCTTAAAGGGCATGGTAGGCAGGTTAGCGCCTTACATGGCTGCAAGGCCGCTATTGGGAAATGTGGAGCACATTGTAAAGCGCTTTGGGAAGTCATTGACTTGAAAAGCGCTGTATAAAAAAAAAAAAAAAAAAAAAAAAAAGCAAATAAAAATAATGACATTCGACCATAAAATTCACTTTTGCCACTGTATTGTACGTTGCAGGGATGTGACAGAAAGTAATTTAGAACCAGAAGACCCTTTTAGAATAAGTAAGTAATAAAACGTATGTAAATACATTTTAAGATTTCGTAATGTATATCTTTCATCGTTATGTTAAAATAAAGTAATTGATTCCCAAAACTAGTGCAGGGTCGTTGTAATTTTTTATTGATGTTTACTATGTTTGTGTAGTGTGACTTAATGCTAAATCTATTCCATCCTGGTCATCCTGAAAAGGGGATTACCACTTGTGAGGCTCCTTCTCAAGGTTTTTTTCCTCACGCTGAGTTTTTGAGTTTGTCCTTGCCCGCATGTTGGTTTAAGATCAGGGGATGGTGTCATTGTAATCCTGTGCAGTCCTTTGATACATTTTTGTGATGAAGGGCTATACAAATAAATGCGACTTGACTTGACTTTTAGTAAAATGATTTTAGTTGTTGTTTACCGTTTCTATTGATAATAACCTAGTAATGACAGTATTATTTTGTAAAAGTTGCTCTCAGCTTGAAAAAGGTTGCTCTAAACCACAGGTGTCAAACAGGCGGCCCGCGGGCCAGATCAGGCCCACTAAGGGATTGAATCCGGCCCGCGAGACAACACTCAGAGAAGCACAAGAGAAAAATAAGCTGCAGTTTGAAATATGTCAACTTGATGTTGCCAAAGCCAGGTGCCTCGAACAAAGACACTGTACATGTATTCCTCTCTCTCTCTCTCTCTCTCTCTCTCACTCTCTCTTCCTTTGTTGCTCTTAGTCTCTTTCTCTCTCTCTCTGTCTTTTTAACTTCTTTTACCCGAACTTCCTTTTTTCCTTCTCTCTCTTTCTCTCTTCCTACCCTCCGCGCTTTCTTTTCTCTTTTCTCTCCTTCTGTCTTTCTATTTCTCTTTGGATGTCTTTCTTCCTCTGACTTTCTTTTCCCCCTCTCTCATGACTTTTTATCTTTTGTTTCTCACGCTCTCTCCCTCTCTCTCTTTTTCTTTCTTTGTCCCGCCCTCTCTCCTTTTCCCTCCCTCTCTCTCTTATTTCTTTATCTCTCTTTCTTTCTCTTAATCTACTCGTCCGGCCCCCGACAGAATGTTTGCTCTATCGTGTGGCCCCCGAGTTCAAATGAGTTTGACACCCCTGCTCTAAACTGAATAAAGAGACATAAAGTCATTGCAGGAGGTCGTTTTGCCAATAGCATATTGGCAGCTCTGATGCAGAGACAGAGACCAATAACAGACCAGCATTTTATAAAGTTGGACTGTAAAGTTGGCTGTTTTTGGTTGTGTATTTCTCAGACTTCCATGCTATGAAATTAACCTGTTTTTATTTTTCTAATATAAAAACAATCATCACACACACACACATAGTCACGTTTCAAAGATCAGTCTAAATCCATTATTTGTAAATACGTTTTTCAATCTTATTTCCTTTTATTGTGAAGTCGCACTCATGTGTGACGTCAATAAACCACGCCTACTGACCGGATGTTTTCAGTTCGCCCGGAGCAGTCGACCAAGATGGCTGTGCGGGGCGGGCTGAGAAATCCACGATGTAGATTTAAAACCTCAATACGTGTTTTTATCTGAATAATTCTGCCAGAGAGTTTACATCTTGAATATCTCTCACATAGACGTCAACAGATACCTTTACATATGCACCAAGACTGCAAAGTTTGAAGTTTTTGAGCATACAATTTGTTGTTCATGTCATATAGTGGGGAAGATGCCGTAAAGAGGGGCTCAAAAACCTCTTTCCAAACTGTTAGGTGAAAACTTTGTAAGGCGGGGTCACTGGATCGCAGTCGTTAACTGCATTTGGACAGTGGTGGTTACTCAAAATATCCGCCTGGTTTTTATGCAATTGAGCATAACCACTCTAACAAATGCATCGATCAGTCTACAGACATTTCTATATAATTTCCTGGTTTTACTTTTGCATTGCACACCATATGACATTTACATCAAATTAATTTTCCTTCTAATGTCAACCATGCCCTTTAAGGCCCTAGCAACAGTTGTGTCTTTTATCAGGGGCACTGTGGACTGTGATAGCGGTGTGTTACCGGAAGGGACAACGAGGACTCGGTTGACCATCAAGGGAAACTGGGAGCAGGTAAATTCATTTGCTGCAGAGCTGATGATAAGGTTGGTCATTTGTAACCAGGCTGCATAGTGGTCCCTTCGGAGGAAAAGGAGAAAGCGAATAAAAAAAGAGGTAAATGGAGCACAAGAATGGGGAGTACCCCATTGTTCTTGTCTTGAAATATCTTGAAGCATACCCCATAATGAAAGCAAATGAGATACCTTTTGTTAATAATATCAATTCGGAGTTTTTATTACTAGGGATGCATAGTATTTATGAGGCTAATACCAACAAAATATGACGCTGCGGTTGTCGGTCAATATAAAAAAAGACCCAATAATTATTCACTAAACACTATGTAATGATATTTAACAAATTGGTTTCCTCCATACCTCTTTGTAAGGTGCGTGGCACTAGACCTCAGCCATAATCAGTCACATTGGCTCAAGATTCCAATCTGGTTCTAAGCATTTATAAAGCTAAATGGAATATATTTAGATTTTATATAAAAGTATAAGCACAAATTGGTCGCATCTCCTCTCTACCTCTCTGTGATATGCACAAGGCATCTGAGAACTTTGTTATAATCAGTCGCATGGCTCAGGATTCTAAACTGATTCTAGGCATTTATGTTCCTCAGAGTATACTATGCTCTTCTATGGAATTAGTAGCACATTTTGGTTGTGGCTCCCCTCTACCTCTTTGTAATGTGCTCGATCCATAATCCATAATCAGTCATATGGCTCAGGATTCTAATCCAGTTCTAAACATCCTTATTAGAAGATCTTTTTGTAAAAAAGTAGTAGAACAACTTGGTCGTGTCTCCTCTTTACCTCTTCTCAATCTAGCCAAGGCAATCAAAACCTCAGCCATAATCAGTTGTATTGCAGGATTTGAAGCATTTATATACAAGCTATGGAAACCCGAACAATAAGACTTTGCAAAATTTGGAAGCTTATTTCCATATGTTCTTGTGTGAGGGAGTTTCAAAATCCAGTCTGGGATCCGACATGAAGGTTGGTGTTAACCAATGTTCCCTGTAATTTTCCACAGGTCTGAGCGTTCTCACAAAGTCGGTGAGCAGCGCTTGACACAACAATGAGCAACCATAATCCCAAGTGTGGCAAGATAATTAATGATCAAACATGTCCAAAACTTGACATCAAGTTACATTTTGCCGAGTTTTCGGCAATGCAAAATTATTTTTCTCTTTTGAATGAATTGACTCATGTATTATTGCAAAGGTTGTACGGCCTACAAACGTCGTTTGTTCTTACAATTCTTTCACAAAATATCCATTTCTTTTTATTTCCTGATATATTTTGTTGCATAATATTAACATTTTTGGGGCTTTTTTTAGTCAGTTGTAAGATACAGAACTGTACTTAATCACATTTTTTAGTGGTAGTACAATGTTGGCAACAAGATTTACTTGATATAATTGGAAATTGTTTGAATGCAACACAAACGTTTTCTTCTTTTTTACATGTTTTTTTCCTTTTTTTTTTAAATTCCTTTTTAAAAAATCTCATTGTGTTTTTTTTTTTTCCCGAGCTGTTACTTTTTTTTTTTGTTCTCCATTTACTTTTTTTCCTACATTTCTTTCTTTTCTTTCTTTCTGTCTTTTTTCTAAATTTTTCCTTCTTTTTTCTCTTCCTATTGTTTCTTTTTTTTCTCAGCTTTTCACTACTTTTTCATTTTGGTATTTCTTTCTTTTTTGTTCTATTCCCCCCTTCTTTTAAGTCATTCTGTGCATAATGTTACATAATATTTTGTCATGTTGGGATTTAAGAAGCAAAAACAACCCGAAGAGCCGTTTAGGACCCAAAAGAGCCGGTTCCTTTTAGTGAGCCGAGCCGAAGAAGCCGGTTCCCCGACAAACTCTACTAACTTTACTCAACTTCGTTCTCCTTCGACTCGACTTCAAAATACCGCATTTAGTACACAACGTCAGGGGAACCGGTGTATTTTTACCTTCATACACTGTTACTTTGACTTGAGTCGCTTCTTAATTTTTAATTTGAGCCCTCATTTTTGTGCACTGGCTAGATTTTCTTGTGCGCTGAGAATGTGCGAGCAGTGCGCAATTGCGCACGCACGCAGCTTAGAGGGAACACTGGTGTTAACCCCTGCATGCAACGAAAAAAGACCAAACGAGCTGGATATAACAAGAAAGGGTGGACAGAGCGAATAGCTGGGGTAAGCAGATAACTATCATCTACGCTACAAAAAAGGTTACCAAATAATTGCAAGAGTAAACTTAGGAACCCTGAATCGCGGAACTATGAGACGCTCTGTGGAAGGCCAGTGACACTGAAAGCTTTATTTACATGGAACAGCTAACAATAACTATAGCGGGTAGCTGAGAGCTATAGCCTGCAGCTAAGTGTCTAAAATGATTGGCTAGATATAGTCATAGTATACCGTATTTTCCGCACTATAAGGCGCACCGGGTTATAGGGCGCACCCCCAAAAAATAGTTTTTGGTCCTATATTTTCCATACATGAGGCGCACCGGATTATAAGGCGCTACAATGTGAACGTCGACAAAACAGTCATATAGTTCAGTCAAACTTATTACCCCCTTAACATTCCGAAAGCTTGCAAAAAAGCAAATACGTGTCTCAGACATGTACGGAAACAGTGTCTGTACGATGTCACCAATCACTCAAATGCATCGTTCCAAATATCATTCGGAAGGTTAAAGTCTTGGGATTCAAGAAATGCCAAACATTTCTTAGTTTCCATTTTATTTTTTGCAGGCAACTGTGTGGACAGCAAAGTAAGAATTTTATTGTGCAGGGAAACGGGGTTCTTTACTGTGCATATGACAATAAACACTTTGAATTGAATTTAGGTTAAAAATAGACTCATCACAGAAACATCAAGATCGTTCTAAAACAAGATACCGGGAAAATATAAAGCCGCATAGCTCACCTAAGTTCTCTTGCAGCCATCACGTTCATTAATGAAACGTAACCATGGTCTTCTTACAACCGTGAGTGTAGTAAAACCAGGAGAGTAAAATATTTACAAATACAGAATAGTAAAACATGTTTTCTCTTTGCCGTAGTGCAACCCAACGTGTGATTCACATTCATCTTTTTCGGCCAATTGCAGCCTTTGTTTCGCCCCTTTAGCCTATGCGAGCCTGTAAATGATAAAAATGATCCGCCCCCTTTACCTCCGAATAACTTTAGCCAATAGTGACTGATTCAAATGATCATTGACACATTGATTAGGAAATGAAACTCCGGTATATAAATCCCAGCATACACCGCGGACTACTTCGCCTTCGGGGGGAAATCTAGTCAGCGGCTGCTTGCCTTAGTTGCAAGACTTTGCGACTTAATATTGATCCATGTATAAGGCGCACTGTATTATAAGGCGCATGGTCAGCTATTGAAAGAAATAAAGGCTTTTAGGTGCGCCTTATAGTGCGGAAAATACGGTGTGTGTTTTTGCTTATTGTTTTATTTAAATAAAATTAGGATTTTTACACAATTAAGGATTACTATGTAGTACATACTGGAGCTCATTCTATGATCAGAAACATATAGATTACCAAGGAATAATAAACATATTATCAAATGCTCTTGTTTTATTTAAGACAAATGGTAACCTTCCTATACAGGGTGCAAATACACAAAGATATTATTCCTTTACTGCGATGTTATTTTACAAGTTACTCTCCAATTTCCATTCCAAATAGCTACCGCCTACCTCAACAGCATTCACATCATACCTTGACCTTTTACAGTAGCTCATAAGAACAAAGTCTAGTTACCGTTTACAATATCGCCTGCAGAAGATTATAAATTACAGCCTTGTATCATAAACATCCGTTGGCAGTCAGCGTTTATAATTGCACGATTGCAACGATGGTCTCGGTGAATGGAAGCAGAAAATGTTTCTGCCTCTTAGGGCTAAGAATGATTTATTTCCTTGGAAAATACCAGGGCAGTGACAACTTGTCAATTAAAGTCAGAATCATCGCGGCTGACACCTGACACTTCTAATTTCGGTCACCGTTATGCGGGGGCACCTATTCACATTCAATGAAAATCATTCAGGTAACCTGGAACTATCAATTTTGGAATACGGTGGTTCTTTGGTCCTCGAAGGACTCTATACTCGGTGTTGGACCAAATAAATCTGAGAAATTTCGCTGAGGTGGTCAGGCGAAAAATCATAGCTAAGAGAGAGATCAATTCCAAAGGCCATGGCCAATATTGATTGCCACCACCGGTGTTGAATCCAGAAAGAACTTAAATTGTTTATGTTAGACAAAGGGATGTAGGATACACAATCTCATGAACACAACTGACATGACACGATCCAAAAAGATTCCAGAAGAAATTAGGAAAAATAAGTGATCCGTCAGTCCAGAAAATGATCTCCATGATCTCCATTTATATAGCGCTTTCTCAAGTCAAGACTTCCCAAAGCGCTTTACAGTGTGCCTCACATTTTCCCAATAACTAACCTGCTTATCAGGGGGTCCAGTGTCTTACCCAAGGACACTTTGACATGTAACACGGAGGAGCTGGGATTCGAACTGCGATCTCTTGATCCCAAGACGAGCGCTCTACCTCCTGAGCCACTGCCAAGGCTCTACGGCTCCATTGAACCACAGTCTGAGCCATTATCCACTTACAAACCTCAGAACAGTAGCAAACCTTCCCAGTCGTTGTTGTTCAACTAAGATCACTCCAAGAGTGCAACAAGAGCTCATCCAGAATGTTACAAAATAATCAAAAAAACACCAGTTAAGGTCAGTGTTCATAACTCCACTACAAGTAAAAGACACTGGCAATAAAATTTCTTACATTAAAGAGTTTACGGGCAAAAACAGCTGCCATGTCATTAATGAACACAAAGAGTCATCTCATATTTGCCAAAAAGATTCTTGATTATCCTCACTTTTAGAGAAAAATTCTATGGACTGATGAGTGAACAATTTTAATTTTGGAGAGCTTGCACGCTTTTGGCCCACATAAAATGAAACACTGTTTTGGTCATAATCCATAATCCCTCGTTAACTATAAGTGAGAGCAGGGGCTGACAGAGTGCTTTCTTTTAAATGTCTGCTACCGAAGGTTTTAGGTCAGGGGATGATGTAAGAATGGTCTGTAGTCCGCACAGCCTTTTAAAACTTCTTGTGTGATTAAGGTCCATACAAATAAACGTGACCCGACTTGAAACATGTCATTATGGCCTGCCGAAAATGAAATGCACTCTTCTGGCTATAATCAGTTATCCTCGGTTGACTATTGATGAGCGCAGGGGCTGAGAGAACAAATTTGCATTATGCTTGGAGGCTCTGTGTCCCATTCATTCGGCCTAAAATGAACGGTACTGTATTGGTCACAATCCATTATCCCTGGTTGACTATTACTGAGATCAGAGGCCGAGAGAACATATCTAGTCAAGTCATTTTTATTTGTATAGCCCTTAATCACAAAGAGTCTCAAAGGGCTTCACAGGTTATTACACAGACTATATTTGTCATGCGTTGCACCAGCTCAGTAGCCTAGATGGTAGTGTGCCCGCTTTGAGACTGGGAGGTCGCTGGTTCGCGACTCGGCCGAGACATACCTAATTGGTATAATGGCGGCGCCCTCTGTTGGCTGCGGCTGCATCAACTCGCTACAACGGGTCAGGTGCATCGACATTTCGTTCTGTGTACATTGTTACAAAAGAATGACAATACAAAGGAAATTATTATTATTATTATTATTAGCTTCTTTTCCGCCAAGATGGCGGCGCGTCTATACGCTGCGGCTTCACGTGTCTCTCCAGTAAATCTTTTTACTTTAAGTGTTCTTTTATCTCTCATCTTGTCTTTGATAGCCTTATCCCCCTTGTTTTATAACCTTATCTTCTCTGTTCCTTTATCTTCTTGGCTCATACCTCACTGTGAATGTGTAAAACTGGAGTGTCATGCCCAATTTCGTTGTCACAATATGTTAACCCATTTTGTAACAATGACAATAAAGGTATATAATATTCTATTCTATTGTATTCTCTCTGCCTGAATTGAAAAGCACATATGAGGCCGCGATCTAATGTCCGTGGTCAACTAGGGCTGCGAGCGGGAGCCGGTAAAGTGCATGTTAAATATAAATTTGGGGGAGGTGAGGTGTAATATGGGCTACCGAGCAGATTTATGCATATCACATTGGGTTCTGGTCCCTATTAACCATCATAAACGAGGGATTACAGTACCTCCTTTGAGATTGTGAATCAACGGTTACACTCTCATTTGCCTCATCATGTGTTACTGCTTGCTGGCAAAGACTGAATGTCACCAAAAACATGGTCATTTCGTGCAAAACAACCCCCCCACCCCAAAAAGAAAAAAAAAAAAAAATCACAACGAGAGCTGCAGTCAGGCCTCGGCCATGAGACGGGAGTGAAAATGAGAGAGTTCATTGTCAAGGGTAAACTGTGTCAAGTGTACCTCCGTTGAATAATGCAGGCTGTGCAGGCATGTTGGAGGAGGGGCAAAACCTGGAGTGGTAGGGGCGGGGGGCATCATTATGTGACATCTGCAGTGCCACCAAGTGCTAGCAAATGATGGCCGCCAGTGGCGGATGATTGGCACTTAATGAGCAAATGTGAGTGACAATGAGCTTTAGCCCGCGGGCAACAACAGCAGAGGTGGCGGTGGGTCATGAATCTAGAAATCGGGAAAAAAAAATAAAAAAATAGTAAATGGTCCCCATCACTGCTATTGATTTCCCTCAGCCTCACTTTCTGTTTTATGTCTGCGATTGGCCGTGACGCATTGAAGCAGGCCAGGAAAGGTAGCTTGAGATAAACGAGGTTTTAGGTCTACCGTAGAGCCTTCAGAATCGAAATGGAGTGACGCCTCTGTATTCGACCATAATGAAATGAAATGAAATGATGATCTGCATTTATATAGCGCTTTTCAAGTCAATGACTTCCCAAAGCGCTTTACAGTGTGCTTCACATTTCCCAATAGCGGCCTTGTATTGCAGCCATGTAAGACGCTAACCTGCTTATTGGGGGTATTAGAGGTTCAGTGTCTTACCCAAGGACACTTCGACATGTAACAGGGACAAGCCAGGATTCAAACTGGGATCCCTTGATCCCAAGACGAGCGCTCTACCTCCTGAGCTACTGCCGCCCCTTGATCCGTTGGGGATCTGTGTTCGACCATTGCATTTGACCGAACGAAGTAATGGTATTTATTTTTGTATGTTACTACGCATTCCAAAAGTTCCAAAACATTAAACAATAATTATTTACATTGAAGAATTTCACTTGTAGAGAAATTTACTTCAAATTATATGAATTTGGTTCACAATGACTTTTTGCACTACTGGCAGTTCTTTATAGCTTGCCACTCCTTGCACATTTGCTCTCTGCACTATTGTACTTACAGCGTTATTGTTACAGTGTTAATGTTACTGTTTACCTGACTTGTTAACCTGAATGCCCATTTTGCACATCTGGTTAGCTACTCCTCTTGCACTATCGGCACTATGGTAAAATACTATACGTAGCCATAATACAATACAACTTTTATTTATATCTGTACATTCAAGGAAACTGTGCGGGTCAGATGTATCGATATTTCGTTCTGTATACACGTGTACTAGAATGACAATAAAGTAGATCTGAATCTGAATCTGAATCTCATTCGTAGGTTACCAATTCAGCCAGCAGATCTTTGAACACCAATACGTCTGAAGGTATAGTATGGAGGTAGTACTGTACGTGTATTTTGAAACTGTCAGTATCAAAAACAAGGTTCTACCAATTTTTAAATCATTAAATTAAAAAGCTGCAGTCAATCATGGACAATTCATCACATCCACTACACAGCATCATATCCAGACCGAAGAGCAGCTTCAGCGACAAACTGCTGTCACTGTCTTGTACTACGGACAGACTGAAGAGATATTTTCTTCCTCATGCCATGAGGCTCTTTAACTCCACCCGGCAGAGTAAAGGCCCACATTAAATAACACCCCCTACATTGCATATTACCCAATTTTATTGCAATATGTATTCTGTGTAGCACTTTCTAGATACTCTATATAACACGCTACAGTGGATATTAGCATGTCACATTGGGTATTTGTATATTGTATTCTTTTTGCTTTATTAATGTATTGTTCTCAGCGCAGGGATGCTGCTGGAAGTGTGAATTTCCCTGCGGGGATGAATAAAGTATCTATCTAAATTATATCAGGAAGAATTTACCCAAAAATGATGCTCAACGAGTGGGCAAGATTATCCAAGATGGCTGCTCATCTCACTCAGCCACACGTTCGACTGATTTGTTCAAATAGTGTCAATTGATTATTGAGGAATCAATTCGATCAGTGCAAAAAAAACGTCCTCAATCGTGAATTAAAATATTTTCCCTGAAGTTTGTCTCTGGAAAGTTACAAGAATGACTCAGAATTAATTAAAATGTACTGAAAGGAGAGTCTGTTAATCGAGATGGCTTCTATCAAGGTAACAACATATGTCTTTTGTACGTTGGATTTTGGGTTAAGGGGATGCCACATGTGCGGTGCCTTCTCAAGGTTTCTTCATTTTCCTCATTTTGAGGTTTTTGAGTTTTTCCTTGCCCTCATGTTGGTCCCAGATCAAGGGATGGAGTAATAATAGTCTGAAAAAATAGTCTGTGTAATAAGCTGTGAAGCCCTTTGAGACTCTTAGTGATTAAGGGCTATACATATAAAAATGACTTGACTTAAGTAGGGTCTTGTCCATTTTTGACATGATTTTGTCCAAACATAGATGTCTACTGTTGGGTTGAGTTTATCCCATCCAAAACAAACCAAATCTAGTCCAAAAATGACTCAAATGTTTTGGCCGAACACCGATTTATTCGAATACCGACAGGCATCACTCTACTGCGCTATAATTTGTTTGCATTAGGCCAAAGGAGGCTTTGAAATAAAGGGGCTTCTAAAAATGGCGGAATTACTTTTGACCCCTCCTCGCATTTTCCTTCCCTATTTCTCATCATTAGCATACCGTCGCGCTAAATCATGCCCACCCACCCGCCGGGTCTTTTTTCTCGCAGTCCCCGCTCATTATGCATTTCATAACAGTGGTACCACTCATCTCGGAAGTCTCCTACCTTACAATTCCCCACCTGGCACTCTCAAAACCACTTCACTGCTCTCTCAGACTTTGCTCGGTTGTAACAGTTTTCGGTATCAGATTACGGGTAAATTACGACGGGGATGTGTTCTTACCAACTGCTTGCAAATTCATTATGATGGCGCTATCTGCTGTCAAGACAATATCTAGTTATTTTACTAAGTGGTACATGTTTGTGTTTGCTGGCTGCCAAAATTGTCAGAGGTGTTGACTGGCTGCTACACAAGATATGAATGAATGAAAAAAAAATTATATATACCGTAAATTCCGGACTATAAACCGCTACTTTTTTCCCAAACGTTAAACCCTGCGGCTTATTCAGTGATGCGGCCAATTTATGTAATTTTTCTAACGGCCGCCAGCGGCGCTCGAGTACAAAAGGTAAGATTTAAACCGGTGGAATATATGCGCCGAGGAAGACCGCAACTTCTTGGCTTGTGCATACAGTAAATTAAATTAGCGATAACATACCCTCATCAGGCAAAATGCAAAAAGAAAGGCACAAGACGCAGCTTTCAAGCTAAAAGCAATCGAGCAGTCCGATAAAGAAGGAGCGTGCGTGTTGCTAGCGTGTTTTGGAACAAGGGAGCGTGGGACAAAGTCTATATGACAAAGTTCCTTTCAGATTCTGAGGAAGACGACTTTGACGGCTTCAGTTCTAAGGAGGAAGATGAGGACGGTTTACAGTGATTTTTACAAGTACGGTATGTTTTTGTTTTTAACAGACCCGTTTACTGTGTTGCTCGCGTTTTGCTCGCGTGTTGCTACCTGTCACAGGCACCGTTTGGGATGAAAGTTATTATTATTAAAGCTTTGAAAACTCTCTGTGTACAGTCTTTCTTTGTAAATATGTGTAACCATGTATAATATGTTTGCAAATGTATATTTTTGTAATGTCTTTATTTCAGACACTTATTCTGATGTTTCCCACGGGCGAATAAAAAAGAAGGGGCGAAAAAAACACGGGCTGACGGGAAGTGGGGACCGTTAAAGGTGTTTGTGGACGCGGCAGACAATAGTGGATATATATTCTTCCCTCCCTTACCTTTGGAAATATACACTTTTTTCCTTGGATTACTTTCAACGGGACCTGAACTCTGCAGGTCTGCATCAAACTTTAAGTATCGGTATTATTTTCCGTCCTTTTTGCCGGCTGTGATTCTTGGACTGTGTACTTTTATGAAGGACATTCAGTTTCAATCGCGGGACTTAGTCGGGTTTGGGTTAATTTTGTGTTTGGGTTACATTTTTTTAATGTGGGCGCAAGCGGCTTATATACAGGTGCGGCTTGTGTAAGTACAAAATCGGTTTTCCTCTTAAAATGTGGTGGGTGCGGATAAAAATGATCCGCCATCTTTACCTCCGAATAACTTTAGCCAATAGTGATCGATTCAACTGATGATTGACACATCTTTTTCGGCCAATTGCAGGCTTTGTTTTGCCCCTTTAGCCTATGCCAGCCTGTAAATGATAAAAAGGATCCGCCCCCTTTACCTCCGAAGAGCTTTAGCCAATAGTTATGGATTCAAATGATGATTGACACATTGGTTAGGAAATGAAACGCCGGTATATAAATCCCAGCATACACCGCGGACTACTTCGCGTTCGGAGGAAAATCTAGTTGGCGGCTGCTTTCATTAGTTGCAAGACTTTGCGACTTAATATTGATCCATATATAAGGCGCACTGTATTATAAGGCGCATGGTCAGCTTTTGAAAGAAAAAAGACTTTTAAGTGCGCCTTATAGTGCGGAAAATACGGTACTTATAATGCACAAATGTATTATTCCAATGTTTTATCTGTGGTCCGGAACGCATTAGCTATGCATTCTTAGAGGTTTCTATCCCCAAATACGGGAATTTAACTTTCCAATCCTCACCTCAGAACGGATTAAGGTCATACCATAGGGGCCTACTGTATGTTTGTTGGACGCTTGCTATGCTCTCAGCAAAAGTTATTCTCTTATTCCAGCTTTTTCATCCCCAAAGGTTGCGCAAGGTGAAGCACAGTGCAAGGTCGTCGAATCAATCCCAGGACAAATCAAATGTGGGCGACCGAAAGCTATTGCATTATGCTCACTTGGCAACACCTAAGCCTTTTGGGAGCCTCCCGTGTGTCTGGAGGTAAGCGGGGCCGAGTATTTTTCTGTGGAGAAATTCAGGTGTTCTATATGGAGTTTTACAGAAACTGGCAACCGTAAGCTACATCGTAATGCTAACAGCAAACATAACTACCGTAAATTCCGGACTATAAGCCGCTACTTTTTTCCCCAAACGATCAACCCTGCGGCTTATTCAGTGATGCGGCCAATTCATATAATTTTTCTAACAGCCGCCAGCGGCGCTCGAGTACAAAAGGTAAGATTTAGACCGGTCGAATATATGCGCCGAGGAAAACTGCAACTTCTTAGCTTGTGCACAAATTAAATTAGCGTAGACATATCCTTATCATGCAAATTGGAAAAAGAAAGGCACATGATGCAGCTTTCAAGCTAAACGCAATCGAGCAGTCCGATAAAGAAGGAAACAGAGCTACTGCACGTAATCTTTACTCTGCGAGCGTGTTGCCAGCGTGTTTTTGAATAAGGGAGCGTGGGACGACGTCTATATGACAAAGTCTCTTTCCCATACTGAAGGAAGACGACGTACCGTGATTTCTACATGTACGAACTCTGCAGGTCTTCATCAAACCTTAAGTACCGGTATCATTTTCCGTTCATTTTGCCGGCTGTGGTTTTTAGACTGTGTACTTTATATTCAGTTACAATCGCGGAACTCAAAGTCGGGTTTGGGTTAATTTTGTGACTGTATTACATGTTTTAATGTGGGCGCATGCGGCTTATATACAGGTGCGGCTTGTGTAAGTACAAAGGCGGGTATCCTCTTAAAATGTGGTGGGTGCGGCTTATAATCAGGTGCGTTCTATAGTCCATAATTTACGGTAGTAAAGTTATTGACGTCTATAGCCGTGAATAGCATTGAGTGTGTTTCACATAAGATGTAATTTGTGATGACACATTATAAACGCTATATCACAAAATAGCATGGTAATATACTAACTAATACCCTAGAAAAAAAACTTTAAATCAACAATTTATATATATATATATATATATATATATATATATAGTCAAAACAGGCACCAGACTCTCGTCAGGAGAGGCGTATTTAAAGACTGTGCCAACAGCAGAAACTGTTAAATGGTTGCTTGAAGTTTTTAGTTCAGCCTGTGTATATTCCTCAAACCCTTAATAACGGTCTTGGACCGATTCTGGACATACTGGACCAACTTTGCTAGCTGTGAGTTTTTCAGATTGTGTTTTTGTGTAACATTTTTTCCCTCCCTGTTTTTTGTTAAGTACCTTTGCTCTCAATAAACCATTGTCACTATGTTTGTTCATCTGTGCTCAAGTCCGTCTCCCCAAAACTGAACACGCAGTACACAATTATTACAACTTGTTAACCCAAAGATAAAATGTTACTTTCCAAAAAACTGCTCCCTTTTGGGTTTCTCAGAATTCCACAGATAAAAAAAGCAAATCGGACTATTTTCGAAGAACCAGTATGTGACTTTAGCTAACAGATATGTGTTCAAAGAAATTACAATTGTTCCTGGACTCTAAATTGGGGATTGAGCAATTGTCCTTCAACAGCAATTTTATTCTTAAACGTTTTCCTGTAATTTAGGGTATTATTGTGTATAAAAAGTAGATAGAAGGTCTTTTTTCTTTGTTTTTGTAGTTTTTACCTAAATTCAGTATTTCTTAAGCGTTACAAGCAACTACAAAATCAGCCTGTTTTTGAACTGTTGGAATAAAAGAAATGACCTAGATTCATATTAAAATCAATGTTAAAAAAGTGCAATGATGCAAGAATAAAATATAAACTAAGCTATATAAATATTAGAGGGTAATAATAGAAGATGGATCAATTTATTCATTCATTCATAATTTGAAGGCATTGAGAAGTAAAATGGCAGTCAAAATAAAAGTCCTTCCAAGGATGGACCCATATTGACAAATTCTGGACATTTTAACACCAGTGATATGTTTTTCAATCCATCCATCCATTATCTGCACCGCTTATCCTCAGTAGGGTTGCGGGGGTGCAGGAGCCCATCCCAGCTATCTTCGGGCAGTGGGCAGGGGACATCCTAAATTGGTTGCCAGCCAATCACAGGGCACAGAGGGACAGACAAATCGCTCGCTCATTCCCACCTAGGGACAATTTGGACCGGCCAATTAACCTGAAATGCATGTTTTTGGAATGTGGGCGGAAACCGGAGTGCCCTGAGGAAACCCACGCAAGCACGGGGAGAACATGCAAACTCCACAGAGGAGGTTCAATCTCAGGTATTTTTTTTAGCTATTGTGAGACAAAATTGCCAAAATTGTAAGTGACAATACAGTCGAATTGCCTTGATAGGGTAACCTCAATAAAAATAGTAGGATAGGATCTATGTCCTGACTAACTTGAACTAAAAATAACAAAATAACTAAAAATATATGTATGAATGGAACAGTTTGTTCTTTGTTTTTTTATCTTCCAGTCCAAAGCAACGGAATTGGTTTGACTCAATCTGTGAAGACCATCTGGTCTCCCCAAAAACATTTTGAGCATAAGTGTAGCATGTGTTGCCAGGACTTGGTTCTGGACTACATCTGTTGTCCATTGTAACTCCTGACCTCACGTTGTGTCACCACGTGGACCTGGGCCAACTTCACCTCGAATCACTTTCGAGAATTCCGTTGCAGGGAGGAAACGTATGAAAACAAGCACGTCCCTACCAGTGTTCCTCCTAAGCTGCGCGCGTGCGCAAGAAAAACTAGGCAACGCACAAAAATGAGGGCTCAAAATTACTAATTAAGAAGCGACTTAAGTCAAAGTTACAGTGCATGAAGGTAAAAAATACACGGGTTCCCCCGACGTTGTGTTCTAAATGCGGTATTTTGAAGTCGAGTCGAAGTAGAACGAAGTTGAATAAAGTTAGAGTTTGTCGAGAACCGGCTTCTTCGGCCCGGCTCACTAAAAGGAACCGGCTCTTTCGTGTCCTAAACGGCTCTTCGGCTTGTTTTTGCTTCTTGAATCCCAACATGACCAAATATTATGAAAAATTATACACAAAATGACTTAAAAGAAGGGGGGGATGGAACAGAAAAGAAAAAAATACCAAAATGAAAAAGTAGTGAAAAGCTGAGAAAAAAGAAACAAACGGGAGAGAAAAAAAGAAGGAACAATTTAGAAAAAAGCCAGAAAAAAAGAAAAGAAAGAAACTTAGGAAAAAAAGTAAATAGAGAAAAAAAAAAAAGTAACAGCTCGGAAAAAATGAACACAATGAGAAGAAAAAGTTGAAAAAAAACACTGAAAAAAGAAGAAAAAGTTTGTGTTGCATTCAAATAATTTCCAATTATATCAAGTGAATCTTGTTGCCAACATTGTACTTCCACTAAAAAAATGTGATTAAGTAGAGTTCTGTATCTTGCAACCGACTAAATAAGCCCCCAAAAATGTTAATATTATGCGACAAAATATATCAGGAAATAAAAAGAAATGGATATCTTGTGAAAGAATTGTGAGAACAAACGACGTTTGTAGACCGTACAACCTTTGCAATAATACACGAGTCAATTCATTCAAAAGAGAAAAAATATTTTGCACTAAATGTAACTTGATGTCAAGTTTTGAACATGTTTGATAATTAATTATCTTGCCACACTTGGGATTATGGTTGCTCACTGTTGTTTCAAGCATTGCTCACAGACTTTGTGTGAACGCTCAGACCCGTGGAAAATTACAGGGAACATTGGTCCCTACCCAAAAGGTGGGGGGTTCAAGTTCATAGAAGTGGGAGAGAAGGGATAATAGAAGGCGATGTGCGCTGTGGGATCGTCGGGTGAATCCTCCATTGCGAGTGCGATGAGACCTGAAGGGCGACAGGGAGACGGACGCGTCGAGGGGGAGAAGAGAGGCGTCGAGGGGGAGTAAAGAACCGCCGCGGCCCGGCGCTCTGTTAGGCGCCTAATGGAGAGGCGGCGAGGGGGAAAGCAAGCACTACGGGGCTCGCTGCTCACAAGAAGGGAGAAGGGGGAGAATTGCTGAGGAAGGGGAGTTGAGTGATGCAGGCTGCTCCAAGACAACAGCCATTTTCAGTGTTGCGAAATGTTAAATCCTTGGCAACATCTGTCGTCCGATTAAAAGCACGTGAATGAAGACAGCCGAGAAATGACGAGAGGGAAGTTGAGTCATGTTTATGATGTTTGCCGTTTTATTGGATTTTTCCCAGATTGGTCATTGTCTTAGTGGCTGGACCAATGGAAGAAGCCTAAATGAATCCGTATTTTGAGCTACCGTATTTTCCGCACTATAAGGTGCACCTAAAAGCCTTTATTTTTTTCAAAAGCTGACCATGCGCCTTATAATACAGTGCGCCTTATTTATGGATCAACATTAAGTCGCAAAGTCTTCCAACTAACTTGCAGCCGCCGACTAGATTTCCCCCCGAACGCCAAGTAGTCCGCAGTGTATGCTGGGATTTATTTACCGGCGTTTCATTGGCTAACCAATGTGTCAATCATCATTTGAATCGATCACTATTGGCTAAAGTTATTCGGAGGTCAAGGGGCTGATCCTTTTTATCATTTACAGGCTGGCATAGGCTTGAACGGCAAAACAAAGCCTGCAATTGGCCGAAAAAGATGAATGTGTATAGCACGTGGTTGACGGCATACAAAAAGCATTTTTTTTACTATTCTGTATTTGTAAATATTTTATTCTCCTGGATTTACTACACTCACGGATATAAGAGGACATTGGCTGCACATTTTTCTTCGGTGAGCTACTCCGGCTATTTATTATCCCTGTATCTTGTTTCAGACTGAACTCGATGTTTCTGTGATAAGCGGTGCAGATAATGAATGGAATGGAGTGTCTATTTTTAAATTAAACTCAATTCCAAGTGTTTATTGTCATATGCACAGTAAAGTTGCGAGCGAAAAAGAAAATAGAAACTAAGGAATGGTTGGCATTTCTTGAATCCCAAGACTTTAACCTTCCGAATGATGGAACGATGCATTTGAGTGACATCGAACGGACACCGCATCTGCACGTGTTCTCGACACGCATTTGCTTCTTTGCAAGATTTGGGAATGTTAAGGGGGTAATAAGTTTGACTGAACTATCTGACTGTTTTGTCGACAATCCCTTTGTAGCGCCTTATGATCCGGTGCGTCTTATGTATGTCAAAAATAGGACCAAAAACTATTTTTTCGGGGTGCGCCCTATAACCCGGTGCGCCTTATAGTGCGGAAAATACGGTACTTAACATTTGAAAGCATGTAGATTACTCTACACATATGTTGACTATGTTTTGCACTATGATGACTTTTGCACCAAATGCATAATTGCACAAACCCTTACGATACCAAACTGTATTACGATACCAAACTGTATGTAACATCCTACATGCCGACGTTTCTTGTGTAAATATTGTGTAAATTATAACTATAACCTTATCCTCCTTGTTTTATAACCTTATCTTCTCTGTTCCTTTATCTTCTTGGCTTTTTTACCTCACTGTGAATGTGTGAAACTGGAGTGCCATGCCCAATTTCGTTGTCACAATATGTTAACCCATTTTGTAACAATGACAATAAAGGTATATTCTATTCTATTCTATTCTATACCTTGGCCATTGCAGTTAACAGGAACCATAACCGCATGTGATATTTTCAAAAATCTACAAAGAAGCCTGATCCCATTCTTAACATTTGTCGTCTGATGGCCACTCTTTGCAGCAATATTTGACCAGGGATAATGGAACACAGCCACGTAGTGCTGCCATTTTATGCGGAAAGAGCAGTAAGAAAAGAGCCACCCCCATGAAACAGAATTGCTCTCTCAGCAAAATATGACTGGGGATAATGGATAATCTCCAAAACAGTGCAGTTCATTTTAGGCAGGCCACAACGGCACAGCGTCTCGAACAGAAAAAAAATGTTATGCTGGCCCTTGTTCGTGGTAAAATTGGACCAGGGATAATGGATGACGGTACATTTTAGGAGGAGAGAACGAAAATATGATCAGACACCCATAACAAAATATATATTTGCCTGGTTCTGCTATAAACAATGGTACACAGAATAATGTATCGTAAGCAAAACGGTACAATTCATTTTAGGGGAAAAAACAATGGCCTGCTTCAGTGATCCAAACCCCCTAAAAATGCGCTCAGCTGGTCCTTGCTCTAAGCAATAGTAAATCGGGGATATGAGATCACAGCTGCACAGGTGCTGTTCATTTTAGGTGAAAAGAACAAAAAAACATTGTTAGCACTCTGGACAAAAATGTTCACTCTTAGCCTTTTCACTCGGCAATAGGCGATAATGAATCATGACCACATCAATGCAGTTCATCATAAGTGGCCCAGAATGCAATATGCAATTGTGGATAATCGATTGTGGCCGCACAAGTGCAGTTCACGTCTTGGCAAAAATGACAAAAAAAATGCTGCCAGGCTTGACGAAAGTGCGCTCTGCTTATTCACACTCACAGCAATACACAATTGGGACTAATGGATTAGGGCTACATGAGTGCAGTTCACTTTTTGTTGGACAGAATGCAAAACACAACCTATAAATGTGTTTTTCCTTCCAATGCTTGGAGCAATATGCAATTGTTGAACGACAGTCAATTGATTTGGCAGACAACCGGACTAAATATACCACACACAGTACGTGTTTACGAATTAAATATGCTAAACTATAGTTAGCGCTCAAGGCTTAGCATTAGCCAAAGTAATGAGTATAGATATGGAAGTGCTGCACGACCTTAGGAGAAAATGTCTTGTTGGTAAATGCTGGCAGAGCTTCCATTTTGACATCTTTTTTCTCATTTTGCATGTTAAAAATAGGAAGCTGGGTCATGCAGCCACGCCCCCCCGCTCTATAATTCCGGACTATAGAGCGCAACTGATTAAAAAGCACCCACCACATTTTAAGAGGAAAACCAATTCTGTCCATACACAAGCCGCACCTGTATATAAGCCGCATGTGCGCACATTTAAACATGTAACACAAACACAAAATTAACCCAAACCCGATATTCAAGTCCCGCGATTGGAACTAAATGTCCTTCATTAAAGTCCACAGTCCAAAAATCACAGCCGGCAAAATAAACGGAAAATGATACCGGTACTTAAGGATTGATGCAGAGTCTGGGTCCCGTTGAAAGTAATCCAAGGAAAAAAGTGTATATTTCCAAAGGTGAGGGTGGGAAAAAATATATCAGATGAACACATTTACTCATGCAACTCCTTTTTCTTTAACCAAGTTTTTACCCCCTCTTCTTTCTTTGTCTGTCCCTCACCTTTAGCGGTCCCCACTGAAACTCGGCACCCCGCGTTTGTTCCGCTCCTTACTTTTCGTTCATCCGTGCAAAACATATCAGAATAAGTGTCTAAAATAAATACAAATAAGTACATTACAAAAATATACAGTTGCAAATACATATTATACATGGGTTACACATATTTACAAAGAAAGACGGTACACTGAGAGAGTTTTCAAAGCTTTAATAATAGTAATATCGCTTTCATCTCAAACTGTGCCTGTGACAGGGCAGTTAATGATAGCAACACTCGAGCGCCCCTGGCGGCCTTTAGAAAAATTACATAAATTGGCCTCATCACTGAATAAGCCGCAGGGTTGAAAGTTAGGGAAAAAAGTAGAGGCTTATAGTCCGGAATTTACGGTAGTTTTGAACGTCTCGCTTCACTTTTGACATTAAGTCATCACAACCCTGCTCTTTCTGCAACCTTTTTTCCAGTTTTATTTCGTCTTTTGGCCCAAATCGAAAATGCACTCTTATTTTTGCCTGAAAATCTCACGGAGCGAAAGATTCGGTGCGTTCCCACATGAGATCTGATAAGATCTCAGAACATCTAGCGGGGGGAGTCAGTTCATTGAAAAGACACAGCGGGAGGAGTAAGGTTAGA
The DNA here is from genome assembly GCF_059441175.1 of Urocampus carinirostris. Lineage (NCBI taxonomy): Eukaryota > Metazoa > Chordata > Actinopteri > Syngnathiformes > Syngnathidae > Urocampus > Urocampus carinirostris. The sequence goes on along the minus strand of NC_142357.1, from coordinate 35,515,984 downwards.
GAGTGGTCGGGCCCTTGAGGACCCCACTACATTCCACTCTATAAAGAAAGGCCCTAAACTGATTTCATTGAGAGGGAGCGCTCAGGGAGACGTCAACAGACTGATGGATACACATGCATGATGTTGCCGCTGGGCCAGCAACACTAAAAGCTTCTCATAGAAAATAACGGCGACCTTGAGAAAGCTGGATTCTCCTTAAAAAAAGGGTCCATTGTTCGTTATAAATAAAAAAATAAAATCAGTCCCTACAGGTTTCATCTGTTCTAAGCGCAGTGTCAGATGGAGCTCATTGCAATCCTCTCATTGTGCTGCTGAATCGATACATGCCAAGGTCATGCGAGTCACCTGGAAATGATGCTGGGCTCGTCTTTTAATGGCAGTCGAGCAGTTTCTATAATTTTACGAGTTAGTTTTTGACAATGGTCAAGGTTATATTTTTGGATAGAATAGTCTTTATTGTCATTGATATCAACGTGGTGAAACTTATCTTTTGAAACAAATATTTAATCCAACTGATATTTCCCCTTAAAACTGCATTCAAACTAAAAGCTATTTTTCCCCTTCAATTTCAAATTCAAAATTCCGTAAAATGGCCACTGTAAAGACATGCAATCCTGTTATTGGCCAGCACTAATATATATATATATATATATACATATATGTATACCGTATTTTCTGCACTATAAGGTGCACCGGGTTATAGGGCGCACACCCCCAAAAAAATAGTTTTTGGTCCTATATTTTCCATACATAAGGCGCACCGGATGATAAGGCGCTACAATGGGAACGTCGACAAAACAGTCAGATAGTTCAGTCAAAAACGTATTGCCCCCTTAACATTCCGAAAGCTTGCAAAGAAGCAAATACGTGTCTCAGACATGTACGGAAACAGTGTCTGTACGATGTCACCAATCACTCAAATGCATCGTTCCAAATATCATTCGGAAGGTTAAAGTCTTGGGATTCAAGAAATGCCAAACATTTCTTAGTTTCCATTTTATTTTTTGCTGGCCACTGTGTGGACAGCAAGGTAAGAATTTTATCGTGCAGGGAAACTGGGTTCTTTACTGTGCATATGACAATTAACACTTTGAATTGAATTTAGTTTAAAAATAGACTCATCACAGAAACATCAAGATCGTTCTAAAACATGATACCGGGAAAATATAAAGCCGCATAGCTCACCTAAGTTCTCTTCCAGCCATTACGTTCAATAATGATACGTAACCATGGTCTTCTTTCAACCATGAGTGTAGTAAATCTAGGAGAATAAAATATTTAGAAAAACGGAATACTAAAAAAATGTTTTCTCTATGCCTTAGTGCAACCCAACGTGTGATTCACATTCATCTTTTTCGGCCAATTGCAGGCTTTGTTTCGCCCCTTTAGCCTATGCGAGCCAGTAAATGATAAAAAGGATCCGCCCCCTTTACCTCCGAATAACTTTAGCCAATAGTGACTGATTCAAATGATGATTGACACATTGGTTAGGAAATGAAACGCCGGTATATAAATCCCAGCATACACCGCGGACGACTTCGCCTTCGGGGGAAAATCTAGTCGGCGGCTGCTTGCCTTAGTTGCAAGACTTTGCGACTTAATATTGATTCATATATAAGGCGCACTGTATTATAAGGCGCATGGTCAGCTTTTGAAAAAAATAAAGGCTTTTAGGTGCGCCTTATTGTGCGGAAAATACGGTATATATAAAAATAGGTGGTTAAGCACAAATCATATGTTTAGGTTCAGGAAACAACCAATCTGAACTCCATTTCTGAATGTCACATGACCAATCTGAAAACAAGTGTGTTACTTTAGCTCCACCCCACTTTGACGTCATAGTTACCAGGAAGTGAAAAAAATAGAATTCTAAAGATAATACTTTATTTCCATGGTTTAAAGTGCAAAGACCCCAAATAGATATGGTAAATGGTCTGCATTTATATAGCGATTTTCAAGTCAATGAAGAGCGCTTTACAATGTGCTTCCCACTTACCCATCCACACACACACTCACACCGATAGCAGCGTCAGCCATGCAAGTCAACTACCTGCTTATCGGGGGCATTAGGGATTCAGTGTTTTGCCCAAGGACACTCAACATATAACACAGAGGAGCCGGGAATCGAACCTGCGATCTCTTGATCCCAACGTGATACAGTCATAGGAGTGCAGTCCATGCAAATTATGGATTCGTTTAAAATTAAAGCATGAAATGAATCCCTTTTTTTGTCAAAATTAAAAATAATAAGATAACTGACAGTTTTATAAGAGCTTCTTTTGTGAAAGACCCAATGAACGCCAAGCTCTGGCAGCCCCCAAGTAAATAGAGTTTGAGACCATTGCCTGATATGGATCTCAATCGCTGGTCCTCATTTCTACAAAATAACTTTCATTATACTAAAAAGTCTTACGCCAAGCACTATAAACAAACGTCAAGGCCTGACGTCACGGCTTCCCGGGACCAAACCCCTCCTCGATTCAAAGGCAGCCTCCCCAATCCGATTCAAACGGCAAAAATAAGACGGGCTCCTGGGCGACTTTGATAAGGAATCTTTTCTGGGCCCTTTTACGGGGGCTTTGGCGAAGCATTTGAAGTCTCTCTTGGACGCGTTGCAGAGGAGAAGGTTGCAGGTGTTGATTAGACGTCATTTTCTCTTTGGGAAGAGAAGTTGCTGCTCCATTTTCAAGGACGACGGGACGCGTTAGAGCCGGTGCCAAACACGAAACAACGCACCATTAGGGGGATGATTTTTTATTTATTTTTGCATGATGATCATACACTAAACAAACTCTTAATGGACATAGCGGTTAACGGGGACTGGAAAATCCACCAAGTAGCGACGCCCCTTAAAAAAACCCTCCAGGGGGCAAACTTTTTCCGATGAGGTCATCACCGACCGAGAGTATAAGACAAAATAACAAAATAACTATAGATCCACAAATAAAAACAACACAGAATTGCAGTTGAATAAATAGTTTTCATTGTAATCAAGTAATGTTATTTGTATAGCCCTTAATCACAAGAAGTCTCAAAGTGCTGCACAGACCACATTCTATTATTACTCCATCCTCGGATCTTAAACTTGAGTGCAGGGGAAAAACTCAAAACCTAAGCATAAGAAAAATGATGAAATCTTGGAGAAGGAACCGCACATGAGGTAATCCCCCTTCCAGGATGAGCAGGCTGCAATGGATGTTGCAAGAAACGATACACAGACATCGTCAACATTAAATTGAGGCCCATCATAAACTATAAATTAAGATTGTTTTTAAGCCTAGATTCAAACAATTCCACTGAGGTTGCAGATCGAATCTCAGAGGGCTGAGCATTCCACACAATCGAGGCCCAAACGGAGAACACCCACCAGCCTGCGGAACTCTTCTTGTTCAAAAAATTAGGAAGGCTCATCCTTTTAGTGCAAGAAATCGATTTAGAGAGCAGCTGGCGAGCTGCTCTCTGGCATTTGGTATATTCAAATGGCCCTTGTCTTCCATGACGATTAAAATACAACCGTGCTGAATATAGTGGTTTCCCGAAAGTTGTAGCTCCAGGTCATCTATTCCATGGGTAATGGATCTGACGATGAGATACAGGCTTCACAGAGGTAGCGAGGGTTGTTACGTAGCTTAGCTGAAACAGTAGGCAGAACCCGCCTTCTCTCCTTACCCCGCCTCAGTCCCTTCCCAGACCTGATAAAAATCCACGGAGCACCCGCTGGTGATCAACATTTTTGTACTCTTCAGACTTTCCCGAGAGTCTGATTTACTTAATGCATTTCTATTGATTTTAAAGAGCCGCTAGAAGCTAGCTGCCAGAATGCTTGGCAGTTTGTTTAGGTGGACACATTTCTTGTGCACCTACCCTGTTGTTTGACTGACAGCACATGCACATACAACCTGCCCCTGGGGATAGCATTTGCTGTGTGCTGTCTGCTCAGAACACAGTACACGATTTGTTGATATCAATGACGATAAAGACAATGCGATGCAGTGAACCAGAAATAACTGAAGCGCGAAGTAGCGAAGCATCATACTATTTGTTTAGCGCTCGTTTTGTGTGAAGTACACAGTTTAGCAGCATCTCAGTTTTTTAAGTAATTCCAGTAAAAATAAAAATACAACGACTATCACAGTCCGACACTATACCACAAAAGATTGCCAAATACCTTGAAGCTATTAGCAATATCGGGTATATACATCAAAAGTATCTACAGATTACTTTCAAAACTTACAGATGATAGGGTCCATGGCACACAGATAGAAGCAAATGGATGGTGATGGAGCCATGTGTCAAATGAGAAAGTTTGAATACTGAACCAATATGGCTGTCAATGCGATGTCACTTCCTGTCTGAAGGTCTCCTTCAAAATAAAGTCATATGTGTGGAAAACTAAGAAAATGTCAAATGACTTTCTTGGTTTAACACTCTTGGTGGAACACTATTGGGTATTTCCTAGAGAAAAATAAAACAAAAATATTTCCGGTGATCCCCCCCAAAAAAAGAAATTAAACAAAAACAAACAACCAGGGCTAAAGTATTTTTAACTTTTAGTTAAAAGAAAATGGAAAATATATCCGTCACTGTAAACTATTTCTTTTTCTCATTCATGAACTTACAAGAGACAAAATAAAACGTCAATTTTGTTCAAATTCTGACTTTCACTGTCATTGAATGCACCACAAAAACAATACTAGTTGTAATTTCCCCAAGAAAAAGGAGACACAGATATTTTTTGCCGAAATTGAATTAGATTTTTCTCGATTTTTTCTCAAATATTAAAGGGAAGAGGAAATATATATATTCAATTAAAGCTACGGGAATGTTTGTTTATGTACAACAAGCGACAAAATACATGATTTTGTTAAAATGAATCTTATTGCTATCCTTGAATTCAACAAAAAGCCATGAGCGGTTTTGGAAGATATTTGTTAACGCTATAATATGAATATACAATAATATATAATAATAATATTAAACAATAATTAATATGAGAAAAAAATACAAAGAAAATATATTTCACTGAAAGATTTTTTGTCATGCTTACCGATGTGAATCACCTGTGCCCGCTCCTTTGGCGCCAACTGCCTCGGACTCTGATTGGCTCCCTGTCCCTACTTAAACCCACTCCTAGTTGTCCCCTTTTAGTCAGTCCGTCTGCGAACCTAGATTAACACTAGGCAAGGCTTTTTCGACCCTGACTCCCGCCTGTTTTTTGCTCCCGCCTGTCCCCCGGCTTCGCCCCGTTTTTGATCCTGACCACGTCTACTCTTCCGTCCCGGCTTTCGACCTCTTTTTGTCCCCGACCACTTTCCTGGCTTACGACTCACTTCCAACCTGACCACTTTTTTGCTCTCCTGTCCTGGCTACCGACCCTCTTTTCCGTTCCCGACACCGCCGTCGCTCTCCACGTAAATTCCACTTCCGCGTTCAGAGCGACCTGCCTCCCGCAGGACATGCAAACTCCACACAGGAGGTTCAATCTCATGACCTCGGAACTGTGCCGCACACCCGCTAACCACTGCTCCCCCGTGCTTATTTAAATCACCTTTCTTTTTTATATGAACACTTAGTTCTTTACCACTAGGAGGTGCTAAATCATACTCAATGTCCCTTACAGCGATCTAACATCCATCCCATCTGACCTTGAGGTGAGATTTGAGGTGGAACCTGGGCAGATTTCCAATCGTTTGAATTTGAATATTTCCATATCAATGCCCAAGCGGATTAAAAATAAAAAATAAAAAAAATGCTGTAGAACTATGTCTTTTAATTAAATGTAATACCTTGACGCTACACACATCAATCTTAATCATTTTCATTTTCCCGCCGCTCTCAAGGTGCATTCAAATGAGCTCCGACATCTGGCCTACACTTGATCTTCATTACATTCACATGAAAGTATGCATACGCCGAATCTGCAGAATATCAACCGGAGCGCTCCAACACGGAGCCAGAAATCGGCTAGCCTATCATTAGCTGCGAAAGGGCAGCTCCCGATGATGCGGTTGCCGGGCAACCCTAACTACTTGATGATTTGACGGACGGAATAGAATGAGCATGGGGATATCTACATTTTGTGAAGGGGGAGGAGGAATGATGTGAATGATGCGATAGACCATCAAGATGATGAGCTGCCGGGCTGACACAGCTCAAGGCTACGTAGACGAGTGCTCAGCATGAGAATTGCGTCCCTGCATCTACATCGCGCTTTAGCTAGCATGTGTAGGAGTTTGCCTGCTTGTAGACTACCGGTTTACAACATGAATCCGTTCTTAGATGCAGATCAAAAAGTCAAATTGTAGGACAGCAGAGGATGGAAACCTATGGCTATTAGCTCCCAACTCCTTAGTACCCCTTGGTGAAAACATTGTCAAAACAAAATACTGTAAATTCCGGACTATAAGCCGCTACTTTTTTCCCAAACGTTCAACCCTGCGGCTTATTCAGTGATGCGGCCAATTTAGGTAATTTTTCTAACGGCCGCCAGCGGCACTCGAGTACAAAAGGTAAGATTTAGACCGGTGAAATATATGCGACGAGGAAGACTGCAACTTCTTGGCTTGTGCATGAATTAAATTAGCGTAAACATACCCTTATCATGCAAAATGCAAAATGAAAAGCACATGACGCAGCATTCAAGCTAAAAGCAATCGAGCAGTCCGATAAAGAAGGAGCGAGCGTGTTGCTAGCGTGTTTTGGAATAAGGGAGCGTGGCACGACGTCTATATGACAAAGTTTCTTACCGACACTGATGAAGACGACTTTGATGGCTTCAGTTCTAAGGCGGAAGATGAGGACGGTTTACCGCGATTTCTACAAGTACGGTATGTTTTTTTTTTACAGACCCGTTTACTGTGTTGCCAGCGTGTTGCTAGCGTGTTGCTACCATTAACTGCCCTGTCACCGGTACCTTTTGGGATGAAAGTTATATCATTATTTTTAAAGCTTTGAAAACTCTCTCGGTGTACCGTCTTTCTTTGTAAATATGTGTAACCATGTATACTATGTATTTGCAACTGTATATTTTTGTAATGTATTTATTTATATTTATTTTAGACACTTATTCTGATATGTTTTGCACGGGCGAATGAAAAAGAAGAGGCGGAACAAACGCGGGGTGACAGGAAGTGGGGTAAAGGTGAAACCTGTTCTTGGACGCGGCGGACAATAGTGGATATATTTTTTTCCCACCCTTACCTTTGGAAATATACAGTTTTTCCCTTGGATTACTTTCAACGGGACCCGGACTCTGCAGGTCTGCATCAAACCTTAAGTACGGGTATCATTTTCCGTTCATTTTGCCGGCTGTCAATTTTGGACTGTGTACTTTAATGAAGGACATTAAGTCGGCGTTCCGGGTAGATACGTAGGGAAAAAGAAGGGGATTTTAATTTCTTCTTGCATACTTAATCAGTTGCATGAAAAGTGCTATAAGAATGGTGTACATTTAGTGAAATATAGCACAAACATTACAGTATCTTCAACTCGCAAGATGTTTACAAAGCCCATGAGATTCTGAACTGAAGGAAAAGAGAAAAGGCATTGTGGGAAGGAGTTCAACAAATAGTATATTGGCATTTTCATGATGCTTTGATGCAAATCACTCTCTTATGCCTCTTTGTATGTCTTGATAATTTCAAGCTTTCGTTTCATGGTTATCATGGTCTGCTATTGCATAGTATTGTTATGCCAACGGCGTTCTTCCGAACTATTCTACTCTAGCCTTGTTATTTACATATTCTTTCTTTTTAAACTGTTCTATATAATTACCTTGTATTATACACTTCAATATCCTTTTCACTCTATTCTTTTTATTCTTTTAAATCTATTATAAAATCATTATTGAGAATTCGCGTGTCAAATGATTTCTTGTATATGTCATGTTTATGGTTTATACTGGCTGAATAAATAAATGCAATACAAAAATCGTGCTTCACCCTTTAGAACCATTGCAAGTCTAGAGACCCATAGAGAATAAATGCAGTACAAAAGTTATAGTATTGTATTGCTAAATACAAAACACTAGAATTCTGACCTGAATGAAGAAAGAGAAAGTCATTGTGGGAGGTAGTTTGGTTAATAGGATATTGGCATTTGCATGATGCAATAGCAGACCAACATCACAGAGACTTACCAGATCATTTGCATGAACACAACGTTTTCGGGCATGTGAAATAATTTGTTTTTGATGTCGTATAGTGGGGAAAATGCCATAAAGAGGGGGTGGGTGAACATCTCATTTCACACTGTAAGTGAAACACAAGGAGGACGCCTTATCCCGGGAATGCACTGTAATCAGAATCCTGTCCGAAACTCAATTGGGAGAGAATCCAACCGATTTTTGTGGTTTTAGAGGAATATAGGTCAAACTATAACCGCCGTCCGAGAATAGCTCTCCCCCACCCCCTTTTTCTCAAATCCCACCGACGTATTTGAGGTAAGCGCAGTCTCAGGCCATGTGCGCTAATCCTTCCAGTCATATGGAGTTTCAAATTCAATCTCACTTTCGGCATTATGGGTTTTCGGAGATACCGAGACCCCCGTATTGCTCGGGAGATAGCCCCGCTAATCTGAGCTCAATCGGGGGGGGGTTCTGCGGTTATACCCGTATAAAGAAATAATCTTGGATTCTTGAGGTCAGGATTTGAACTGTTGCTGAAAGCCATTGAGAAATAAATGGAAAGTTAAAGGAGCTAACCTTACTTTGTTATTTGCATTTGTAGATCAATGTCAAGCCCGGGAGGGGTCGGTCAGGTTTTACTATGTAAACTGTTAAAGTGTAATCATATTTCATGGGAGGAGCAAGTGTTATGAGGCAGGGGCCAAACTAGCTTCACCCCGAAGCCTCAGTGATGGCTTGGTCGTACATACGCTTAACCCCAATTGTAACCGGGGAATATCATTTTCCGACCACCCACAGTTCCATAAAATATTACGACTAAAATGCGAGCAGGAACAAGTTCAAGTGAAAATAAACTCAGCTATTTGTCCTTACATATCATACTGTAAAAGTCTTTGGGTCTGCTTAACCCAAACAGGGTTGGGTAGGGTTACTTTAACTGGATTACTTTCAATTACTTTTGGATTACTCCAATACCAAATATGCTAATAAAAGACAAAAGAAACTAAATATGAATAAAATGACTAAATTTTGTGCAGTCTTGGGGAGTAACGGAATACATGGAACGGCAAAACTGATGTTGGCAAACTGTTTGGATTTATTTTCATTTTGTTTCTGTCGCATTTTATGTTCGTTTTGCCGGAGATCAAAGAGATCAAAGCCAGGAGAGAAAGCTTACCACGTGTTGTGAGTCATAAGTTTATTCATATTTAGTTTCTTTCGTCTTTTATTAGCGTATTTGGTATTGGAGTAATCCAAAAGTGATTAAAAGTAATCCAGTTAAAGTAACCCTACCCAACCCTGAACCCAAAGTAGGTCAGAAATAGACAAAGATACTATTAAGATTAATTTGATCAAAATTTCTGGGTCCTTTTGTCAAAACAGAAGGAGCCAAGGCAGCTTTTTAGGACATTGAACCAATTTGCTCAACCCCAAATGTGAAATCTAATAGTGTTTTTCTATTTTATCCGTGGTACAGACGCTGCCCTACTTACGAATGAGATACGTTCCGGACGATCGTTTGTAAGTTGAATTTGTTCGTAAGTTGCTTCAGTGCCATATTTTGTATGTTTAATGTTTATGTAAGTATGTTTAAGGCTTGTATAAGAAACTTGTATTATTTTGTACTAAAAAAGAAACATTTCATAAAATAATATGCTCTATAAAGATAAATAAAGTGAAGTTTAACTTACTTTTGGAAGATGAGCTTCAAGCGTTAGGCGACTTCCTCCTTTGTGGTAGAAAGTGGCCGAAAAAAAGCAATCCAACCATTTTCTCAACCGCATCAAGCTTTCTTATTACACTTCCATTTCAAAGGAAAAAGGTTCGCCTCTTCTTTACACTTCACGCCAATCATATTGAATGGATGCACGAGATATTAAAGGATAAAAATGTCAAAGTTCTTAACGCGCTGGAGATACAGCATAGTAGGTTTACACTTGAACATGAACTAGGTAGAAGAAGCTGGATTTCTTTGGGTTGGATGCTGGGTGAGCTCTCACAGCGCCACACGCCGGTAGCGGTGGAAAGAAGAACTACAGTACTGTCCTCGATTCGAAAAAAAGTGCACAAAATACAAAATCGAACTTACAGAAATCGGGATATTTTTCGACATCCCGAAAAAATGTTCGGATCTACCGTTTTCCGTAAGTCGAATGCTCGTAAGTAGGGGAGTATTCGTACATAAAAATATGTCAGATAACAATAATCGTTATCATTACTATCCAAATGAAGCTTACAGTATATAAGTCATCCATGGCCGAATAAAAGTATTCCAACCATTTTCTCAACCGCATCAAGCTTTCTTATTCCACTTTAATATCAAGTGAAACGGCTCACCTCTTTTTTACACTTAACACCAACCATATTTAATGGATGTTTGAGATATTAAACAATAAAAATGTCGAAGTTCTTAGCGCGCTGGAGATACAGTATAGAATGTTTACACACAAACTAGGAAGATGAAGCTGGATGTATTCTTCGGGGTGGATGGTGGGTGATCTCTCACAGCGCCACACGCCGATAGTGGCGGAAAGAAGCACTACATTACTGTCCTGTACTCGGGAAACGGTTCACAATACAAAATCTAACTTACAGTAAGTATCTACCGTTTTTCGTAATTCAAATGTTCATATGTAGGGGAGCGTCAGTAATATTTATTAGCCAAAAATCATCGTCTTTTGGCGGACCTAAAACTTGAAGAACAGCCAGAAGGCGGGGGCACATTGCAAGAAATGCGTAACAGGCTTATAAGACTCAACATTTCACAACAAAATGAACCTAGAAGTGTCTTGCAACAAGCTGATGTTTCAAAAAAGAAAAAAAAAACCTTGACAGGCACAATCCCGTGTTGCACAATCCCGACAGCGCATTGTGCCTGCTTGCAGATAGTGAGGCTCTGCCTTAGCTTATTATTTTTTATTCACACTTCATTTAATACGCACAAACATGGCGAGAACTGGCCAACATCTGCAACTCAACACCGGTGATACGCACTCACACACAAAAACACTGGTGGGAAAGTGTTTTTTCGAAAACCCAGATGAAGTTATGGCTTACAGCTGTTTTGCATTCAAACACAAAGAAGTTAGTCAATTTGCTATCGGACACACTAATAAAAAAATGCTTTGTATGGAGGTTTGGAGTTAGAATCCTGGGGACTATCAAGTTTTTTCCTCTCTGGGCTCATCTCCAGCAGGGTTTTGACCCATTTCGGGGAATTTAAAAAGAAGGCGTGATACACATCGGTGGGTTGTTGAGTGCAGGCTGACACACCAAAAACGTTCTAAAAATAGAACCCATCTAGTTTTTTCACACGGAGTGGATTCCAAGATAGAGTATTGCCTTGATGTTTGCAGTTAGTTGGATACGTTACTTTTTTTTTTTTTTTTTGGTTTGAACAATTTTATTGACACTATTAACAGCAAATAAACAATGTACTACTCGTGTTTAGTGAATTTTCATCTATCCATCATCTGCACCGCTCAGTGGGTTCAAGGGGGCACTGGAGCCAATAGAACTTGATATACATATGATAGAGAGATAGATAGATAGATAGATAGATAGATAGATAGATAGATAGATAGATAGATAGATAGATAGATAGATAGATAGATAGATAGATAGATAGATAGATAGATAGATAGATAGATAGATAGATAGATAGATAGATAGATAGATAGATAGATAGATAGATAGATAGATAGATAGATAGATAGAGAGATAGCGAGATGGATAGAGAGGGGGGGAGAGAGAGAGATAGAGAGGGGGGAGAGAGAGAGAGAGAGAGAGATGGATAGATAAATAGAGAGATAGCTAGAGAGATAGTGATAGCTAGAGAGATAGTGATAGCTAGAGAGATAGTGATAGCTAGATAGATAGATAGATAGATAGATAGATAGATAGATAGATAGATAGATAGATAGATAGATAGATAGATAGATAGATAGATAGATAGATAGATAGATAGATAGATAGATAGATAGATAGATAGATAGATAGATAGATAGATAGATAGATAGATAGATAGATAGATAGGGAGCTAGAGAGATAGCTAGCTAGAGACATAGCTAGCTAGAGAGATAGAGAGATGGATAGAGATAGACAGATAGATAGCTAGATAGAGATAGACAGATAGATAGATAGATAGATATAGAGATAGATATAAAGATAGATATAAAGATAGATATAGAGATAGATATAGAGATAGATATAGAGATAGATAGATAGATAGATAGATAGATAGATAGATAGATAGATAGATAGATAGATAGATAGATAGATAGATAGATAGATAGATAGATAGATAGATAGATAGATAGATAGATAGGGAGCTAGAGAGATAGCTAGCTAGAGAGATAGAGAGAGAGAGAGATGGATAGAGATAGACAGATAGAGATATGGATAGAGATAGACAGATAGATAGCTAGATAGAGATAGACAGATAGATAGATAGATAGAGATAGATAGATATAGAGATAGATAGAGAGATAGAGAGATGTATAGACATTAAACTGTTTCCCGTTGTTTAGTTTCACTTATCACAGATATTTTGATGCCACATAGCACTGTGGGTCGGTAGTACAGAGACGAATGATGAAATTCCATTTTACTCGCCGAAAAAAGCTCATGTGTAATGGTAAATTTCTCTAGGACGGTTTTAACTGTATCCATCCATATATAGTGTAAATCTATGCAACGTCTCATCTCTCATCTCATCAGCTGTACCGCTTATCCTTATTAGGGTCGCGGGGGGCTGGAGCCCATCCCAGCCATCTCATCTGCAGTAAAACAAATCAATTTAAGAAACCACAATTTTAAAAAGCAGTAAAACACTCAATCATATTTTTAGTTTAAGTTTCTTTATTTTAGTTTTTTTTTTTATTAAATCAATTAAAAAATAGATTACATTGTTTATCAAAGTATCTGTTTTACTAAAAAAATAATTTAAAAAATGAATTCATAAACAAGATAAAGTACACAACAATTGTGTAAGTGGGATTTATTTATCGTTTTTTTATGTAATTATAACAGTAAAATGTTCTTATACACACTCTTTGTTACCAAATACTATTAAAATATGTATAGCAATTTAGAGCATTTTTCCATTGTATATCAAAGCATCATTTATATTCAGCAAAGAACACTATGTGTTACTTTTTAACATTCAGAAGTAATATTTAGGCAACAGGTATTCATTTTTAATTCCTTTTTTTAAATTTAGTTATATAAGATGTGATTTTTCCTAGTTTCATAGTGATTAGCGAATTTAGCTATATGCATTTAAGCTATAGGAAGCTTATGCTAATCAGAGCTATTGCACTCAAACATAAACACCAGATGGCAACGATTTATATTTCAACGTACGAGAAAAAAAACTTTCAAATATTTTTTTTGCTATATTTCCCAGAATAAAAGGGAATATAGTCTATGAATTTGGAGTAATAGAGCCAACAAAATAAATAATCTCATTTACATTTTAACAAACAAACTGTTTTCAAAGCTAATTGAATAGTTACCTAGTTTGTTTCCTTTTTCCGCAAAATCAGCATTATGATCATTGTTTTGCTTAGATGAGTATTTATAGTACGCATTTATTTGACAGTAATTGCGTGTAATTTGTGCTAATTTGTCATTTTAAGCGTGTGAGTCAACGATTAGCCCTCCGCGCTAATAACTAGCAAATAAGTAGCTATGTTTCAAAAAGGTTGCTGACCTCTGAACTAAAGGATCATCTCAATTATGTCCTTGTGGTTAATTGGAAGGATGTTTTTCCTGTTTTTTTCTTGAAAGATATTTTCCATTACGATTATACTCCAGTTGTCGTCCCTGTGTGCCCTGCGATTGGTTGGCAACCAGTTCAGGGTGTCCCCTGCCCACTGCCCGATGATTGCTGGGATGGGCTCCAGCAGCCCCGCGACCCTACTGAGGATAAGCGGTGCAGCTAATGAGATGAGATTATACTCCAATGTCCTGGTTACATTACTATTGTAAATCACAGTTGTCAGTTTTTACTGGACCAGAAAACAATGCAAAAAAATTCACAGAAAATCCGACGACGTTAGCTAGCTAGTTCGAGTCCATTTATTGTTTGTCCTGACGGATCTACCGATGGGCAGGCGTGTTTAATCTGGCGCTTTTGCATACACCAGCAGCTTGCTCATAAACGGGGTTTAGCCTCCAACAGGTGATTGTCTTAAAAGCCCCCCTGTTCAATCAGCAGGACTATCTTCTTGGAGATAAGTCTCCTTTAATGCCCTGCTTACTACGCTCAGCACATTGCAAACAAGTCAAGCCCAGGGCGAGGGGATTGTGTTAAAGCTACACAATACCTGTCATGAAATTGCCTTTCTATCTACTTACGATGACTTTATTAGAATTAAAATTGTCTTTATGGTCAATGATAACAACGTAGGGAAAATTGTTTACAAGATAAGACATGGCGCTCCAGGATAAACACGTAATAAATACTTTAAGAGATACAAAGATTGTCAGGATAAATAGGCAAAGGTGGCGCTGTCATGATTACAGATGTGAATCATCTGTGCTCGCTCCTTTGGCGCCAACTGCCTTGGACACTGATTGGCCCCCTGTCGCTATTTAAACCCACTCCTATCTGTCCCCTGTGGTCAGTCCATCTGCGAACCTCAGTGAATACTAGGCAAGCCTTTTTTGACCCTGTCTCCCACTTTTTTTGCTCCTGTCTGACTCTGGTTACGACCCGTTTTTGACCCCGACCACGTCTGCTCTTCCGTCCCGGCTTACGACCCGTTTATGACCCCGACCACCTTTTTGCTCTCCTTTCCCGGCTATCCACCTGTTTGCCCGTCCTTGACACCGCCATCGCTCGCTACGGAAGATCCACTTCCGTGTTTGGATCATAATCGGAATACGAGAGAAACTTGCTTCCCGCGCATACCGAACGCCGGATCGTGGGCGCAGCCCTTCCTCTTTCCTTTAATAAAACTTAAAACGTAACGCAATGGGGTCCTGTGTCCGTTCTGGTCCTCACAGGCGGAGGTCGCTGGAGACCACCTGCAAAAATTAGAGCAAAAAGTCTGCAAACACCAGAGCGGTGGTAGGGAAGGCCCAGCAGCAATTACATTTCCTGAGAGTGCTCAGGAAAAATCATCTAAAACAGCAGCTGCAGGTGTCCTTTTACAAAGCCACAGTGGAGAGCATTCTAACATACTGCATTACGGTGTGGTATGCTGGGTGCACGGCAGCAGACAGAACAACGCTCGGTCATCAAAACAGCCCAGAAAATCGTCGGTTGCTCTCTGCCCAGTCTGGAGGACATTGCCTGCTCTCGCTACCTCAGCAGAGCAGAAAACATCATCAAGGACTTTTCTCACCCCGGCCACCACCTCTTTGACCTGCTGCCTTCCGGCAAGCGCTACAGGTCACACACAACAAAAAAAAAACAGACGCAGAGACAGTTTCTTCCCCAGAGCCATTACCACCCTAAACACACACCGCACAAAAAACTGAAAACTCTTGCAAACACACTACCTCATACAGTTTCATGCCTATGTTTCTTGCACAATGTTGACTGCACTATGTTTACTGCTCACCTTGCACAATGTTGACTATTTTTTTTGCACTATGTTGACTATTTTTGCACCAAATGCATATTGCGTAAACCCTTACGATGCCAACTCTATGTAACATCCTACATGCCGTCATTTCTTTGTGTAAATATTGTGTAAATTATAACTACAACCTTGACCTCCTTGTGTTATAACCTTATCTTACTTATCTTCTTGGTTTCTTTACCTCACTGTGAATATGTGAGACTGGAGTGTCATGCCCAATTTCGTTGTCACAATATGTTAACCCATTTTGTAACAATGACAATAAAGGTATATTCTGTCCTATTCTATTCTAAAATAAGGTTCTGGGGACTTCTCACTCATCAGAGGCGTTGTTCTTTTTCAAACCGCGCCCATTTCAAGGATGACAATACTAATGATCATCAAAGAAGCCAAAACTTCTTATTACTTATTAATACTTCTTATATTTTTCTGGTAATGCAAAATTAAAATTGTCTATTTCTCATGTCACAAGAACAGGCAACCCAGTGCATAATGAGGTATATTGAAAGTAGCATTAGCATGAATTGGGATAGCCTAGTTTCATAAATATTTTAGTTTTTGTGTACATTTGTTACTGCAGTGTAATAGATTTGATATTATCGTCTAATTTCCTTTAAATTGGCCTATTTTTCCAACCTTAGGAGCATCTTCTTGATCTGATATAAAGTCTGAAATACCCTCCGCGCTATCATCATGATATGTCGGTGATGGAATTTTGATCTATGGCGCAACGCGTGTTGCTCATTGGGCGTGATTGATGACGGGGTTCTCGGCCAACGCGGTCTACGCCGGGCCCTCAGCGGGCCCTCGGCGGACTGGTCCCAAAGCAACTACTCAAATGTGACAAGTAGTCCGAGCTAGCAGACCCCGGCCAAGGTGAAAGCCAGATGCAACACCTCTCCCTGGTGTCCTCTACAAAGCAGAAGCACATCAATCGGAATTCACTTTGGATTCTTTTTCCATCAAGCCGGTTATCGGGGCTAGAGGACGTATACGCTAGGTTATGTAAATCGAGCTGTGAAAAATGATTCCATTACTTATAGTCGAGGAGTTGTGTACGTGATTCGATTTTTGTTCAAAGTTATATCCGACACTGAGATAAGCTAGAACAGTTTTTCGGGGCGGCAGTAGCTCAGGAGGTAGGGGTAGAGCACTCGTCTTGGGATCAAGAGATCCCAGTTAGAATCCCAGCTTGTCTGTGTTACATGTCGAAGTGTCCTCGGGTAAGACACTGAACCCCTAATACCCCCAATAAGCAGGTTAGCGTCTTACATGGCTGCAATACAAGGCCGCTATTGGGAAATGTGGAGCACATTGTAAAGCGCTTTGGGAAGTCATTGACTTGAAAAGCGCTATACAAATGCAGATCATTTCATTTCATTTTTCTTTTAGTGACAAATATCCGAAGTTGGACATTTTCGTCATTTCCCATGCGTAAATGTTAACTGTAGTAGCATAATTAACATATATCAGTTGAATACGGTTGCTGTCGATGGAACAATGAGGTTAAATTATTGAAGAAGTCTGAAATACCTTTCAGCGCGAAAGAAAATGCTGATGTTTGGCAAAAAAAGACGACGCTAGTTTTGCAAATACAGAAGAAAACGCTAGATTTATGCACATAACACAATGAGACTGTATTTTTTGCTCTATAATAACCCAACTTCGGATTAAAAAGAACATGCTAGCTTCCATGTTAAACAACAATGTCATTTTTTGCTCAACGCATTCAAGAAAATCCTATCTTTCCACTCAGATTATCACTTTTTGTCAGCGTTATCGGTCTTATAACCCAAAAAATAACCAAAAATATACAAAAAACTTCCAGTAAATACCAAAAGTTCCGGATTATAGAGCGCACCTGATTATAAGCCGCACCCACCACATTTTAAGAGGAAAACCGATTTTGTACATACACAAGCCGCACCTGTATATAAGCCGCATGCGCCCACATTTAAACATGTAACACAAACACAAAATTAACCCAAACCCGACATCAAGTCCCGCGATTGAAACTAAATGCCCATCATTAAAGTCCACAGTCCAAAAATTACAGCCGGCAAAATGAACGGAAAATGATACCGGTACCTAAGGTTTGATGCAGACCTGCAGAGTCCGGGTCCCGTTGAAAGTAATCCAAGGAAAAAAGTGTATAATTCCAAAGGTAAGGGTGGGAAAAATATATCAGATGAACACATTTACTCACGCAACTCCTTTTTCTTCAACCAACTTTTTACCCCCTCTTTTATCCTTGTCTGCCCCTCACCTTTAGCGGGCCCCACTTAAACTCGGCACCCCGCGTTTGTTCCGCCCCTCATTTTTCGTTCATCCGTGCAAAACATATCAGAATAAGTGTCTAAAATAAATACATTACAAAAATATACAGTTGCAAATACATAATATACATGGTTACACATATTTACAAAGAAAGACGGTGCACCGAGAGAGTTTTCAAAGCTTTAATAATAATAATAATGTGACTTTCATCCCAAGCGGTGCCTGTGACAGGTAGCAACACGCTAGCAACACGCTCTCAACACAGTTAACGGGTCTGTTAGAAAAACATACCATACTAGTAAAAATCACGATAAACTGTCCTCATCTTCCTCCTTAGAACTAAAGCCATCAAAGTCGTCTTCCTGAATTTCCCTTCGGAGATGGATAAAGTATCCATCTATCTATCTATCTAAAATAAATACAAATAAATACATTACAAAAATATACAGTTGCAAATACATATTATACATGGGTTACACATATTTACAACGAAAGACGGTACACCGAGAGAGTTTTCAAAGCTTTAATAATAATAATATAGCTTTGACAGGGCAGTTAATGGTAGCAACACTCGAGCGCCGCTAGCGGCCGTTAGAAAAATTACATAAATTGGCCGCATCACTGAATAAGCCGCAGGGTTGAAAGTTAGTGAAAAAAGCAGCGGCTTATAGTCCGGAATTTACGGTATATAAACCATAAACATACAAAATATAGGACTGTAGCAATTTATGAACAAATTCGACTACAAACGATCATCTGGAACGTATCCCGTTCTTAAGTAAGGCAGCGCCTGTATTTTTAATCTCAGAACAGTGTGTTATCACCAGTCATTTGCAATCAAACTTGACGGCGATAGATGGGTTGGTGGAATTATCTAACGCTAGTCTTGGCTAATGCTAGCAGGGAACGCTAACGCCTAATGCTAGCGAGTCCTCTTCTTCGCGCATGAATAGCAGCCTCGACATGGCCGATCTGACCTTGCGAGCAGCCATTAACCACCTGGAGAAATTCTCCCTATCTAATTCCATTCGGTACTGCCAGGCCAAAGCACAAGCAGACGGCTCCCCGTAGAGGAATTACAAAGGTGAATGGTGTCAACCTTACTTTAATTTGAACTCTTCCCTCATAAACGGTGGGCGGGATTGGGTGGAGGGTTTTATGCCGTTTCAAGTTGTTGTTTTGAAAGCTCGGAATCATGTGACTTTACTTAGCTACTTTGTGGGTAATGATAAAAAACGATTCATTTGCGGGACATATGAACCTGTCGTGGGTTCAAATCCAGCTCCAGACATTCTGTGCGGAGTTTGTATGTTCTCCCCGTGCTTGCGTGGGTTTCCTCCGGGCACTCCGGTTTCCTCCCACGTTCCAAAAACATGCATTTCAGGTGAATTGGCTGGTCCAAATTGTCCCTAGGTGTGAATGAGCGAATGAGTTGTCTGTCCCTGTGTGACCTGCGATTGGCTGGCAACCAGTTCAGGGTGTCCCCTGCCCACTGCCCGATGATTGCTGGGATGGGCCCCCCCGCGACCCTAATGAGGATAAGCGGTACGGCTAATGAGATGAGATGCTACTTAGCATCCTTTATGTTGAAAAACATGATATTACATAGTCAAGTCAAGTCAAGTCATTTTTATTTGTGACGCCCTTAATCACAAAGAGTCTCAAAGGGCTGCAACATAGGATACATTTTGTGTCACCTAGTGGTAAAAAATAAAACCAATTTAAAAATTAAACAATATAATGATTAAAAATATAAGCAAAAGCATATAAACTATAATAAAAGTGTCATGTCCTGCACGGTCATCATGGCACCCAGCTGGCCCTGCCCCTTGACACCGGCTGAGACGCATTGAATTGATTGCTTGTGGAGTACTTAAACTCTTCTTTTGGGACTGCCCGTTGCCAGACCATTGCTTAACTTTGAGGAAAACCTGTTCATGCCTGTTTGTTCTGAGTAAATGCCTAATTTGTAATTTTAATTGCCTTTAAGTCTGTTTTGTTTTGTCTTTGGTCCCTTTTATTTTTCTAATTAAAGTGACAGATCGGCTACGCAAATGATTTCCGACTTCCTGCTTCCTGGTTATTTTCCTGACAAAAAAAGTGAATAAAAAATATTTCATTGTATACTATACAACATAAAGCTGACATAACAACAAAAAAACTTCCAATAGACTAGACGAAAAAGTAAATGGTGCAGTTTGGTCGCTAAAAAAAAAAAACCACTGTAGTTTTTTCTTCTTCCTTCCTGTTAGTGTCATGATTACCGATGTGATGCACCTGTGCCCGCTCCTTTGGCGCCAACTGCCTCGGACTCTGATTGGCTCCCTGTTACTATTTAAACCCACGTCTTTCTGTCACCTGTTTTCAGTCCGTCTGCGAACCTGAGTTTACTCTAGGCAAGCTTTTTCGAGCCTGAGTCACTCCTGTTTTTGCTCCTGTTTGTTCCCCGGCTTCAACCCGTTTTTTAATCTTGACCAGGTCTACCCTCCTCTCCTGGCTTTCAACTCATTGATGATCCCGAGCACGTTTTTGCTCTTCTGTCCCGGCTACTGACGTTTTTTTTCCGTTCCCGACACGCCTCACGACCTGCTTTCCCCGACCAGCGATCACCGGATCGTGGGTGCAATCCTTCACTTTCTTCCCAATAAAACTGAGAGAAACGCAACGCAAGTTGGTCCTGTCTCCGTTCTGGACCTGATAGTTAGCACTCATTTTCAGTTGCTTTACACAATACAGTGACATCTAGTGGTCAAATAAATACACATTTTCCGTTGAGGGACACAGGAGAAAAATATATATATTTTTTGGTCTTGTTTATTTTATTATTGTTTTATCCGCTAAAAATACAACCAGAAATACAAATATTTTAATTTCGCACTCCATCCATCCATTATCTGCACCGCTCATCCTCAGGAGGATCGCGGGGGTTCTGGAGCCCATCCCAGCCATCTTCTGGCAGTGGGCAGGGGACACCCTGAACTGGTTGCCAGACAGTCATACTGTATTTTTTTATTGCAATAAAATGAAAATAAATAAAAAGAGATTTTTATTTTCGTATTGTCGGGTTTGTTTTTCTAAATTGTATTTTTTGGGGGAAAGATACATGAAAATTGGGAAATAGATGTGCGTTTTGTTTACATCCACGCTTTCTTTTTATTGCAAAATACTGAAAGAAAAGTAGATTAGCATTGGTAATTGGTAATTTTTTTTTTAATTGACCAAATTAATGGTATGGTAAATATTTTTTTAATTGTAATCTCTCTTTAATTAACGAAAAAAAAAAAATCTGATTTATTTTTCACATCATTTACTTTTTTTATTGCCATTTTTTTTTTTCCAAGTGGTAGATTATTTTGAATTGATTAAAAAAAATTGTAACGACAAAAAAATTACATTGGAAAAAAAAATGGAGATATGTTTTTTTTTTTATATGGTCGATGGTTCTTACTGTATTTTTTATAATTATAACTATAGCCTTATTCCCCTTGTTTTATAACATTATCTTCTCTGTTCCTTTATCTTCTTGCTCATACCCTCACTATGTGTAAAACTGGAGTGTCATGCCCAATTTCGTTGTCACAATATGTTAGCCCATTTGTAACAATGACAATAAAGGTATATTCTATTCTATTCTATTCTATTCTATTCTATAATCGACAAAAAAAATGGAAATAGGTTTTTTTTTCCCGCTTTGTCGACTTAGAACTGAAAATGTTTTTTTCTCACATTGAATTTTTTTATTGCAAAAAAGTAGAGTTTAATATTACAGAAATTTAAGATATATTCAAATACAAATTGTTTATATATTGCATAAGATTAAGGAAACAACAATAGTCAAGTCAAGTCAAGTCCTGGGACCCCTCTTGTTCAATTTTTACATGCTGCCCCTGGGCCAGTTAATACGCAGTAATAACGTGTCCTACCATAACTATGCAGATGACACTCAGATTTACATCTCGCTGACAGCAGGAAAACATAGGCCCGTGAAGTCACTCTGTCACTGCCTCCAACAGATCACTGAGTGGATGCAAAACAACTCTCTCCAGCTAAACTCAGACAAGACTGAAGTCATTGTCTTTGGCCCACAAAAACCCAGAGAAAGTGTCATCAGTCATCTGGAATCACTTAGTTTAAAAGCTAAAAATCAGGTTAGAAATCTCAGGGTAATAATGGACTCAGACCTAAACTTTAACAGCCACATTAAATCCATAACATCATCAGCCTTTTACCATCTCAAAAACATTGCCAGAATCAAAGGTTTACGGTCTAAACCAGACTTAGAGAAACGTATCCATGCATTTATCTCTAGCAGGTTAGACTACTGTAACGGCCTTCTGACTGGACTTTCTAAACGAGCTGTAAGACAGCTGCATAACATCCACAACGCTGCTGCTCGGGTCATGACTAGAACCAGGAAGTACAACCATATTAGTCCTGTGTTCAAGTCTCTGCACTGGCTTTCTGTCGCTCAGAGAATAGACTTTAAAACAGCTCTGCTGGTGTATAAGTCTCTTCATGGTCTAGCACCAAAGTACATCTGTGACATGTTCAGATTCAGATTTACTTTATTGTCATTCGTGTACACGTGTATACAGAACGAAATGTCGATACATCTGACCCGCACAGTTTCTTTGAACGTCAGCCGGGATAGATAAGATTAACCATGTCTTCGTCAGAATTTTAGCGCAGCAGTTCGTCATCTCGCGGTTCGATGCCACTTCCATTTGTTAAATGGTCCAGTTTATTGTCCAGAGAGCGAACGTTGGAGAGGAAAATGGATGGGAGAGGCGTTTTGCAGGGTTTAGCCTTTAGCTTAGCTGTTAGCCTGGCCCGACAACCTCGCTTCCTCGTCCGGCGGTCACGCCGCTGTCTTGCTACTCTGCTTCGCTGCTTTGTAGGCCGCTGGGTCCGTGGCTAATAAACACTCCCGAGTGGTCGTAGCACCGAGCGCTTGATGTCTGGATGATCGCATATCCAGCAAAAAAAACTGCGATCGTATCTTAATCTGCAGTTCGAGCCGACTTTGTGCGCCGTCAAAACTGAGTCAAAGACTGGGTCTTATGGCCGACGTGTAAAAAACTGTTGCGAGCCGATGCAGCCGCAGCCGAACAGCCATGATTACGTATGATTATGTTGGTCCCATATGAACCATCTCGGACCCTGAGAACCTCAGGGACAGGCCTTCTGCTGGTGCTCAGAGCCAGGACTAAACAGGGTGAATCTGCGTTTCAGTTCCATGCAGCTAAACTCTGGAATAGTCTTCCTGAAGACGTCAGACTGTCGTCTACTCTGACAGTGTTTAAGTCCAGGCTGAAAACAGCTCTGTTCAACTGTGCATACAACTGAAAGGGTTCCATCTGCACTCTTCACTTTCACCTTATTTTAATTCATTGATTTTATTATGTTTTATCTGTGGTTTTAATGCATTTTAAAAACCACATTTAAAATTTTCAATGTCTTTTATTGTGTGTTTTTAACCTGACTCCCATTTCTGTAAAGCACTTTGAATTGCCTTGTGTATGAATCGTGCTATACAAATAAACTTGCCTTGCCTTGCCTTTATTTGTGACGCCATTAATCACAAGGAGTCTCTAAGGGTTGCACAGACTACAGATTATTGCATAACACGGACTATTATTACACCATCCCCTGATCTAAAACCTACATGAGGGCAAGGAAAAACTCAAAACTTCAGCATGAGGAAAATAAAGAAACCTTGAGAAGAGACCACAAATGAGGTATTTGTGATGTATTATTTGTCCTGTAATTTGATTCTATATATTAGTTTAAATCAATAAAAAAAAAAGTATGACACAAATCAAAATATAAGAATAATGCAATTTTTAATGCACAAGAAAACACATTTCTCACATCAATAATTAACCGCCTCGGCGTTTGTGAAACCGATCACATTTATTGCTTATTTCAAAACATTATGCCGGATAAATAACATCATTCTTCTCCATTTTTCACACGTTTCTTTTCCCCGGCTATCAATTTCCCATCAATTTGAAATTACCCCAGTTTGCACGGCTACAGTATTCATATGAGCCAAATCAAACATGAAATAATATTTATGAAATTGATGCGCATCTAAGCGCGCTCCGATTTTTGATTGCACAATTAAGGGAGGAGATTCGAGCTGACGGCGAATTCCAAATAGAGCTCACGCCTGACTGAATTGCCGGCATTGTATTAATAGCGCTTCATTGTGTATTTTCATATCGTTTAAAAACGCCGTCAGAGGAATTAAGAGGGGGGGAAATGGATGTCCAAGTCCTATCGGTGGGAAGAATGCAATTACGCAAAAAAAAAAAAAAAAAAAAAAAAACTTGACGGGAATGACAAAAACGTCTTCTGTCAACATATTGAAAAAATCAGTCAGGTGCTTTTGGTTTGTTTGCAGAAGAAATCCTGCTAATGGAATAATGGGTAGATATTGCGATCTGTTGAAAGTCCCTTTCTAGAGGTGGTTGCTAACAGGGTTGGGTAGGGTTACTTTAACTTGATTACTTTCAATTACTTTTGGATTACTCCAATACCAAATATGCTAATAAGACAAAAGAAACTAAATATGAATAAAATGATGACTCACAACACGTGGTAAGCTTTCTCTCCTGGCTTTGATCTCTTTGATCTCCGGCAAAACTAACATAAAATGCGACAGAAACAAAATGAAAATAAATCCAGACAGCTTGCCAACATCATTTTTGCCGTTCCATGTGTTCCGTTACTCCCCAAGCATGCACAAAATTTAATAATTTCATTCATATTTAGTTTATTTTGCCTTTTATTAGCATATTTGGTATTGGAGTAATCCAAAAGTAGTTGAAAGTAATCAAGTTAAAGTAACCCTACCCAACCCTGGTTGCTAATGAGAGCTTCTCACAAGGTTTCATTAATAACAGTTAGGTTAGCAAATTTTCACCTTAACTCGACGACAAGCACCACAACAATGACATAATCTCGAAGCAACAAGATGTCGTTGGCCGAGATCGGCGTGTAGACGAAAACTCGAACCGCGAGACCAAAACAACAATGGCGGATCTGCCTGACGAAAAGTTTGTAGTGCGGTAAATCTTTGTTAAAAACAATAATCGGGTAATAATGACAATTTTGTGTCAAAAAATGTGGACCAAGCACCATGAGGATGTTAAAAGGTGAAATGTGGCTGTGCGGACTGAACCTAAAGCCTGCGCCCTTTCAATACGGCGCACCTTAAGGTCTTAAAAATACGTCAAGACTACCGCACGGAAAGGGAATTTATTTATATGCAAGAGTCGTTCACCGATTTGTGTAGCAGTCGGCTTAAAATGGGCGTCGTGCTAGGGACCTGGAGGAGGAGTATGAAAAATGAGCTCATAAAATATACAAACTAACAATATGTCAGGTCTGTGCTACCATGAATAATTCAGAAGAGAAAAAGAAGTCCAAACAAAGCAGAAAAAGTCTGTTGGCGCTGGAAAAGGAGACTGCTTGAGTCAAAAGTGGAGGCCAAAGTCTGTACGCTACGTCAGCCTGTTGTCTATTTGTTGAGAAAACTTTTAAAAATGAAAATTCAGCCCGTTGACTGCAAAAAAAGTCCTGAATTTATATGTATTATTACAAGTTTTAAGGTATTCTATTTTCAGGTCAATTGCCTCTAAGTTTAACATGTATTCAGGTTAAACCAAATCATGAGAAACCACTTTAGGTCGCCTTTGGTAACATAACCAAATCTCGAGTTTTTAAACAGTGCTATTAAACTAATTGTTGGGTCTAAAACGACCACTGCAGTGTGGGAGAGCTAAAAAATATTGGGTAACCGTAGAAGATAATGCACCAAGCAAAGACTTAAGTTTTCTAGCCAGTTGCAACAGGGGAGATGATATCTTGCCACACTCTCTTACTCAATCTTGATCTCAATCTCTGTCATTCCCCGTCTACTTCTGTGTTTTATTGGGATCATGGAAAAGTACTGGTATGTTGAGAAAAAAGACAAAAGACCAAAAGACCAGCCGCCTGGAAAAGTACCAACGCCTTTAAACAAAGACAGGAAGACTAAGAGACGCTAAAAGGAGCATCAAACGGATTAGAAATACACACCTTGAGTAAATACATTTAAGCCTACTATACACTAATAAAGACACTTAATGATATATATCCGCACTACCATTCTAAATTCTGTAGACCTCGGAAATACAGCGTCCCACCGAGTTTTTATTTTACAGGGTGGAATAGGATGTTATTTCGGTTTTTCTTTGACATTTTTCCACAATATTCTTTGAGGCTAAAAACGAACAAAACGAAAAGTTTTTAATATCCGTGCGTATAAAGAGTTACATCTTAAAGATAGCTGTCTGCTATTGGTGTGCGGAACTATTATAAAAATGCTGAACTCCCCCCCAAAATGGCTTCCTCTTCGTTCGATTTTGGATGCTATTTGCTTCATAAAGCAAATTAATGTGTAGTGATTTTGTATTTTTCGTACTGAATTAATTGGGTATGGGTGCAAAGATTTGCAGCGATGCTAAAATGAAAAGCAAAAACATGATCACCACAGAAACAAAGTTTCAAAAAATAAAGATATGCAAAGAAGATGCACGCTCTTTGAGTTGCATGGCCGTGAACAATCGACAGTAGGCACAATTGTTAAGGATAAAGAAATAATGAAAGCAAGAAAATGTTCCAAGAGTATCACAATGCTCGAAAGTTGAAGCTTAAATATTTTTTTTTAATTTGAATCCCGCGTATCATTGCCCTACGCATCCAACCACGAACTCCACCGTACCAGCTCAAGTCACATTGCACCAAAGGTAGTTGAAAAAATTATTTATTCCTTTTCATGTTTATTTATCATATTGTTTAATAATTGCATGTAGAATGCACATCCATAGTAGTCACTATATACTATTTTGTTTTTATTCATTTTAACCGATTACATTTATTGCTTCATTAAAAACATTATGTCGGATAAATAACATCATTCTCATTTATACATTTACCTGTGTGACTGGGGGTTTGAAACCCATTAGCTACGCATTAGCATAGGTTTCTGTCCGTCGCTATACAGCAATTTCACTTTGCAATCCCCACTTCAGACCAGATTCATGTCATATCCCAGGGGTCTACTGAATTCTCCACTCTCCAAAACCAAAAAGACAAAAACTATCCAGTGATACGACCAAAAGTGAAAAGCCACAAAGGGCAAAACCGCGATCCGAATGCGATATGTCTGCTCCCTCGGCCAATGTGGCTCGCGCCACTTGGACTTATTCACCCTCTACGTATACGACCGAGGGGGATATGACCAATTCACTTGCAATTTGGGTTTACTCATGCATTGATGTAAAACAGCATTTTCCCTGGAGATATTTTCTCTTTTCCTCCACAGAGAATGCAATGAGAATGCATTAAGGGTGTGGATGGATGGATTGATAGACAAAGTTAGCTAGATAGGGATAGAAAGCGATATATAGCTTGATATAGCAACAGAGGGAGCAACAGATAGAGCTATACGTATAGATAAAACCAAATATGGATATTGATATAGAGATAACTTGCTAAATAGATAGAAAAGCAGATGCCAATAGCTAGATAGAAAGGAATAGAGAAATAGGTCTAAGTAGAGAGTGATGAAGATAGATATGACCAGGTAAAGCTTGCTAGAAGTATAGCTAGACAGACAAATAGATAAAAAGCTTGATAATTAGCAACAGAGAGTGACATATATATAGATACCTAGATAGAGCTTGCTAGATGATTGGCTTGATAGACAGATATCAATAGCTAGATATAAGCATCAAGCGCAATAGAGATAGATAAATAGAGATAGTGAGAGTGGTAGACAAATGAAACAACAGAGAGCGGTGGATGGAGATAAGGATAACAAGATAGAGATAGCGCTAAAGAGAGAGCAATAGAAAGTGATGAAACATAAATATAGCCAGATAGAGATAGCTAGGAAGATATCTAGATAGAGTGCTAGAAAACTAGATATATGGCAAGAGATAGAGATGGAGATAGATACAGAGAGCAATGGAAAATGAAAGAGATGGATACAGTTAGCTAGAGATAGAGACAGCTGCATATAGAGATAAAAAAACAGCCAGATACAGCGATAGCAGTAGAGAGCAATAGAGAGGGATAGATATAGAGATAGCTAGATGGCTAACTAGATAGATGGTAATAGACAGCGTTAGAGATAGCAATAGAGAGAGAGATATAGAGAGCAATAGAAAATGAAAGAGATAGATACAGTTAGCTAGAGAAAGAGATAGCTGTATATAGAGAGACAAAACAGCCAGATATAGCGATAACAGTAGAGAGCAATTGAGAGAGGGATATATATAAAGATAGCTAGATGGCTAACTACTCCTTTGTATGGATTAGTAAAGAATAGCTAAAGAGATAGGTCTAAATTGTGGTGCAAAGAGCGAGATAAGAAGAATTACCGTCTTGAATCATTGTTCACTACGATTTTCGAAATCAATGGTACCTAAAATCATATAATTAGCATCACCCCTTTATAGCATACCACGACTGCTGATGGCTGGGGACATCGAAAAACAACCACGGCATTAAATCAACATCCAATGACTCCAGCGATTCTTCCCACGAGGACTCAATGTCAACATAGATGCATTTTAACACCCAAGTTTTAATGGTAACGAAGGGAGCAGCTTCCTTTGGCTGGGAGTCAGCTGTGTTCC
Source organism: Urocampus carinirostris (assembly GCF_059441175.1). Classification (NCBI taxonomy): domain Eukaryota; kingdom Metazoa; phylum Chordata; class Actinopteri; order Syngnathiformes; family Syngnathidae; genus Urocampus; species Urocampus carinirostris. The sequence goes on along the minus strand of NC_142357.1, from coordinate 35,487,299 downwards.
ACAGCACAGATTCCCAAACACTCTATTTTCGCATCTACGAAATGCCTCTCTCGTTCCTGAAAATAAAAAGCCGGCGTGCAAACAAATTTAAACCTATAAATTTGATATGGATATGTGGCTTTCATGAGCGGGAGTCGGGTTTTATTTCGCAATGCCGGGACAATAACGTTGTTTTTCAGGTTAGCCGTAAAAAAATATCCCCATTTAGGACGGCCTTAGTTCAGTGCCAGACCGCTTTATAGCCTTGGCGCTTGCGTCCTTGTGTTGTAAAGACAGACTGGCTGTTTGCGCATAGAATCAATCTGATGACTTTTTTATGTTGTCAGAAAACCTTGAGAGTTACAGATAGAACACAACTACTAAATGATCCATTCCACATGTTGACCTTTCCCGTGAATAGTAAATTAGCGAACGCTGATTAAAAAATACTGAAGTCAAATATTTGAGTTATAAAGCCTCAATTTAGCATCTCATAAATCGCTGCAAATCGGAAGACACCAATAATATCGCCACATTATTAACAACAGGCAAAAAATGGAGGAGGAAGTCACTATTGAATCTCATCTTCCAAAATTAAGTCAAACTTAACTTTATTTATCTTTATAAAGCATATTTTTGGGGGTCCAAGTCCAATTGTTGGAAGTACAAGTAATTCAAGAAGTGTGGATCTGCAAAGAGTTTAAAGTTTTAAAGTTTTTAAAACAAAGTATCAAGTGTATCAATGAAGTTATTTTGAATATTTCAAAAGGAATTCCAAGATATTTGGAAGTCCGGACAGTCCCTTAGGTAAGTATGTCTTCATTCCACATCTAACTACGTAAATGTTTGTGTATTTATACTGGAACCATTTCAGTGAACTATTTATTTATAGAAGTTATTTCAAATCAAGTATTTTTTTTTTTATGTATCTAGTGATTTATTCTTGAAAATACACAAATCATTTAAAAAAAATACAAATCTGAGGTTTGATTTGCAAATCTAGGCTTAAAACACACTTCTATTCTATTGCTTATGAGTGGCCTTTATTTCATGTTGACAAAGTATGTGTATAATGTGTTATTGCAGGTCATCCTGGAAGGAGAGTTACCTCATGTGAAGTCCCCTTCTCAAGGTTTCTTCATTTTCCTCATGTTGAGTTTTTCCTTGCCCTCGTGTAGGTTTTGGATCAGGGGAGGGTGTAATAATAGTCTATAGTTTGCAATAATATGTGGTCTGTGCAGCCCTTTGAGACTACTTGTGATTAAGGGCAAAACAAATAACCATGACTTGACTTGACAAATGCAAAGAGCCTAAAGTCACTGCTACAAAGTTTGTTTTTCAACAAAAATTGAAAGCCCCAAGTGATGCAATGCGAATTGTAAATGAAATGAAATGATTTGCATTTATATCGCGCTTTTCAAGTCAATGAAGACTTCCCAAAGCACTTTACAATGTGCTTCACATTTACCCATTCACACACACTCACACACCAATAGCGGCCGTGCAGCCATGCAAGGCGCCAACCTGCTTATTATGGGCATTAGGGGTTCAGTGTCTTACCCAAGGACACTTCGACATGTAACACGGAGGAGCTGGGATTCGAACCTGCGATCTCTTGATCCCAAGATGTGCGCTCTACCTCTTGATACTCAAAATTTTGATACAAAGAGATTTCACCCGGTATCAGTATTGTCCCACACCGCTGCTCATCTTTGCTGAGGTCTGGCTAATCTCTGAAGAGCGGGATGACGCTTTACTCCGACAAGCAACAGCGACCAGACGATAAAGGTGCTGTATCAGAGTGTGATCAGGATGCTTCTCCTGCTACTGGTATTCATGAAATGAATTGAAATGAAAGAATCTGCATTTGTATAGCGCCTTTCAAGTCAAGACTTCCCAAAGCGCTTTACAGTGTGCTTCACATTTCCCAATAGCTGCCGTGCAGCCATGTAAGGTGCTAACCTGCTTATTGGGGGCATTAGGGGTTCAGTGTCTTACCCAAGGACACTTCGACATGTAACACGGAAGAGCCGGGATTCGAACCTGTAATCTCTTGATCCCAAGACGAGCGCTCTACCTCTTGATACTCAAAATTTTGATACAAAGAGATTTCACCCGGTATCAGTATTGTCCCACACCGCTGCTCATCTTTGCTGAGGTCCGGCTCATCTTGAAGAGCGGGGGACACTTTACTCCAACAAACAACAGCAACCAGATGATAAAGGTGCTGTATCAGAGTCTGATCAGGATGCTTCTCCTGCTACTGGTAACCATGGAAATTAGTACAATGTTTTCATGTGGTTTCTCATTTTCTTCATACTGAGGTTTTTGAGTTTTTCCTTGCCTGCATGCTAGTTTAAGATCAGGGGATGGTGTCATTGTAACCTGTGCATATATTTGAGATTTGTGATTAAGGGAGTCACAAATAAATGGGCCTTGACTTGACATGAATGTTTTAATCAGCGTCCCGGAAAAGGACTGTTACCCAAGACACACCATAGGAGGTGCAGCCCTGACAACCCTGAAGGTTAAGGGATCATTGAACCTTGATGTATTGTTACTCGAAAAGGCCCCATTGTATAAGTGAGAATCGTCCATATTTTGCCCCATTCCAGCTTGCAGAAGTTGACGGCAGGTTTAGGTATCGTAAAATGGGGAATAGGCCGGGGGCTTGGCGCGGAGTTTTTTCCATGTTACCCCCCGACCGTCGATGACTCTGTCCGTCATTGTTCCGCGCCATTGTGCAGCCTTTGATGGCGACAGCTGCCACCTGCCCCCAACACAACATTACCCGGCGAGGGAACAGCGTTATTACGCGATTACGACAGTCGTTGGACAAGCGATTTCACAACGGCGACTTTAGGCTGATGGGTTTTTGTACGCGTCAGCTTTGGCGTTAGCGTTGGGAATCACAAAGTAATCACAATGCGAGATGAGGATAACCGCGCCAATAATATACCGGGCAAAAAAAGTGTTCCGTCAACTACATAGAGTACAAGTTTTCCTACGTAAAAAGGAGAGAATGCTGTGATTATGAACACACCTTATTATGTCACACATGCTTTGGCAATGAAAAACATACAACTCATTTTCATCAAGTGACATTATTTTAGCTGTAGTTACAAAAAATCAAAATAGGGCAGGTGGTGTTGCTGCAGTTAAAACATAAAATAAACTTGATATAAAACTAACAGACCCCACAAATAAATCGACTGGTTCTGCAGAAGTATATTTGTAAATGTAATTGTTTCTTTTGGTATACTACAGCTCATCTGTTGAAAACTAATACTTATACTTACAAATATATATTGCAGAACATGCATATAATTATTATATGGCGCTGTGAGAGGTCACCCCCAAAAAATGAATACGCTTCCTCTTGGTAGTTCGTGTGTAAACACACTTTACTGTATCTCCAGCGCTAAGAACTTTGACATTTTTATTGTTTAATATCCGGTCCATCCATTCAATATGGTTGGTGTAAAGTGTAAAGAAGAGGAGAGCCGTTTCATTTGAAATGAAAGTGGAATAAGAAAGCTTGATGCGGTTGAGAAAATGGTTGGATTGCTTTTTTTCGGTCACCTCATCTTCCAAAAGTAAGTCAAACTTAACTTTATCTTCATAGAGCAAATTATTTTATTAAATGTTTATTTTCTAGTACAAAACAGTACAGGTTACTTATATAAACCTTAAAAATGTATATTTTATTTCTGGACTCTTATTTTGGGAATACAATTTTTCACCACCATAATGTGGACACAGAAGTCTTAGATTTTCTTCAACTTGTGCAACGTGCCATAGGACATATCTGACACCATTAGGCTGCTAAAGAGTAGTATGTGGGCGTCACCACTAAAGGCTGAGGTGTAGTCCTGTATATAAGACTAGGTTCAAACTGCAGATGCGATTCTGCGATTCAAATTTTTGGATGAAATCCAATGTTTTTATGAAATTGTTCACGTTTCCAACAAAATTGACTTGTATGCATTCTCCTGTGACTTCTATGCGTCTCCTGTGTGAACGCCACTATGTCCTGCATGGGCAGAACAGGTGACATCACACGCAATGCGCAAATTGTTTGTGGAAGCACTCATGGATGCTAACGCCGTAGGGTATCTCGCAATCTGAAAGCCAATGTGCTACCGGAAACTGAACAGAGTTGTCCACTCAAATATTAATTCAATCCAAAACCTCACTTTCCCTCCATTTAATGCTTTGAGTGTTTTCATCCACCATGATCTGTTGATTTCTACGCTACGCGGAAGAACATGGAAACCGAGCAGCCAAGAGAGAACTAAAGGATCATGAATCGCTGGTTCACAAGTGGTGGAAGCTGGAAAACCAGCTTCGACAGGTCAACAAGGGGCACCTGAGCTTCCACGGAAATAAAGCAAGGTGGCAATAGTTGAAGTAGAGTCAAGCAGTGGATCATTTAGCAAAGCACAACAGTAAAATGGTGCTCTCTTTTTAAACATTGTGTTATTTGTGTGTTTTACTTTGTAATCAATACTCAAATCACAAACAAACTCCTGCTGTGTTTTTGAACACGCACACTTAGAAAGTTTGATCACATGACCCAGATTCTAGCTAACCTAAAATGGCTCCCTGTTAAGGTTCTGTTGGTAGTATACAAAATCATGCATGAACTTCCTCCCTCATATCTTTCAGATTTCATTTCCCCCTATGTTCCGGTCCAGAGCCTTCGCTCGGAAAATACCTGTCTACTAGTGATCCCAAGAGCCAAGAAGAGATCCTCAGGTTCGATAGTGTTCTCCAGTCGAGCCCCGATGTTGTGGAGTGCTCTGCCCTCTGAGATCCGACCTACAACCTCAGTGGAACTGGTTAAATCTAGGCTTAAAACACACTTCTGTTCTATAGCTTATGAATTACCTATATTTCACGTTAACAATATCTGTGTATTATTTGTTATTGTAAAATCCGTTGCAGCCTGGTCATCCTGGAAGGGGGATTACCTCATGTGCGGCCCCTTCTCAAGGTTTCTTCATTGACCTCATGTTGAGGATTTGAGTTTTCCTTGACCTCGTGTAGGTTTTGGATCAGGGGATGGTGTAATAAAAGTCTGTAGTTTGCAATAACCTGGTCTGTGCAGCCTTTTGAGACTCCTTGTGAGAAAGGGCTGTACAAATAAACATGACTTGACTATAACTCGTCTATATTATTGTAAGGCACCAGAGGGTACCCACGCCCGCTAAGAAATAGAACCACTGCGCCCTTTAACATGGTGCGCCGTATGGTTTTCAAAATACGGTAAGCTGCAGCTTGTTTTCATTGCACTCTTGTTCTAATGCACTCTTATTAATTATTACGAGCACTATCCTGTACATACATTTCAGTTTTTCCTCTTAATAATAATAATAATAATAATTTCCTTTGTATTGTCATTCTTTGTAACAATGTACACAGAACGAAATGTCGATACACCTGACCCGTTGTAGCGAGTCGGTGCAGCCGCAGCCAGAGGGCGCCGCCATTATACCAATTAGCTATGTCTCGGTCGAGGCGCGAACCAGCGACCTCCCAGTCTCAAAGCGGGCACACTACCATCTAGGCTACTTCCTGGTCTTTTCCTTTTTTAAATGTTCTTTTTTTCAAGTTAGCATAACTTGTTAGCATAACTTTTCAGCATGTAGCCGTAAGCATAATTTGCAGGCCTTTAACCGTTAGCATGTAGCCATTAGAATTTGGTCGTTAGCATAACTCGTTAGTATGTAGCCGTTAACATTATTTGTTAGCATGTAGAAGTTAGCATGTAGCCTTTAGCAACACCTTTCAAGTCTTCTCGAGGAGATTCACACAATCAATGTTTCACTAAGTTGTTATCAATGACCAGGGTTGGGAAGGGTTACTTTAACTGGATTACTTTCAATTACTTTTGAACTTTTACTCCAATACCAAATATGCTAATAAAAGACAAAACAAACTAAATATGAATAAAATTACTAAATTTTGTGCAGGCTTGGAATACATGGAACAGCAAAAATGATGTTGGCAAGTTGTTTGGATTTATTTTCACTTTGATTCTGTCGCATTTTATGTTAGTTTTGCCGGAGATCAAAGAGATCAAAGCCAGGAGAGAAAGCTTTCCACGTGTTGTGAGTCATAATTTGATTCATATTTGGTTTCTTTTGTCTTTTATTAGCATATTTGGTCTTGGAGTAATCCAAAAGTAACTGAAAGTAATCCAGTTAAAGTAACCTTACCTAACCCTGTCAATGGCAATACATACTATTCTTTACTCTTCTGATTTTACCCTTGACCATTCGCGGTGAGGGTAAGAAAGTCCCAATCCTCCGCAAGGGGTAGAGTAAGGTGGAAGAGTAAGGGACACATATTTCTTTTACATCCATACAATTGTTGATTTTGAAAACTTTTCACCCACCAGGGACGCCATGAAAACTCGACGCTGCCTGCCCCCGGTTTGATTACAAAAATAAACTCGATATACTCGACATCAAAATTGCAGCACACATTAATTAGTCAGACCGCAGCCTCGTCTGTCTGCTTGGATTTCATTGTCTCGGCGCAGTGATTCGAAACCCCCGTTGAGCCCTTGGCACGTCTCGCCGACCAGATGATATATTGGAAAACTTTCTATGGGCAGATTGAAATGTGTGCACGCGTTCGTTGAAGCGTCTCCCACCGGGGGCACTTTGGCACGTTCTTTTAACAAGCTCATTTGGGTCATTTCGGTGGCCGTCTAAACACGCTCTAACAGGCCTGCTGAGATCGGGAGAGAGCGATCGGCGAAACTAAACCTTTCCTCTAAGTGCTTATTAGATGCCTCATTCGCGTACAGTGGATAATCACTGTTGCTTTTGCGGATTTTACGACCCGCTGTATGTTTTAGATCACTGCTTCACAAATGGGCTGACTTCAGGACCCACCATTGTACCCGAACGACAAACTGGGACTCAAATCTTTTCGGGGCGGCAGTAGCTCAGGAAGTAGAGCGATCGTTTTAGGATTAAGGGATCCCAGTTCGAATCCCGGCTTGTCCGTGTTACATGCCGAAGTGTCCTTGGGTAAGACACTGAACCCCTAATACCCCCAATAAGCAGGTAATCGCCTTACATGGCTGCACAGATCACGGGCGCTATTGGGAAATGTGAAGCACATTGTAAAGCACTTTGGGAAGTCATTGACATGAAAAGCGCTATATAAATGCAGATCATTTCATTTCAAATCAAGAAAAAAAATAATTCTCAATGAAAGGATTGCGCAATTTAAAGCAGAAATAGCAGAATACAACTACGCGGAAAACACATAACAAGCAACACCAAAACAACTTCAAGTACCGTATATGCTTGTATATACAGACGCTGCCCTACTTACGAGTCAAGTCATGTTTATTTGTGACGCCCTTAATCACAAAGAGTCTCAAAGGGCTGCACAGACCACAGATTATTGCAAACCACAGACTATTAAAACACCATCCCCTAATCTAAAACCTACATGAGGGAAAAAAATACAAGGATATTGTCAACATAAAATAAGGGTTATTCATATGCTATAGAGTAGAAGTGTGTTTTAAGCTTAGATTATAACATTTCCACTGAGGTTGCAGATCGAATCTCAGGGAGAAGAGCATTTAACAGCACCGGGGCCCGAATGGAGAACACTCTCAAACCTGCGGATCTCTTCTTGGCTCTTGGGATCACGAGTAGACCAGCATTTTCAGAGCGGAGGCTCGGGACCGGAACATAGGGGGAAAGTAAATCTGAAAGACATGAGGGAGAAAATACATGCATGATTTTGTATACTACCAACAGAATCTTAAAATCACATCTTAAGCTAACAGGGAGTCAATGCAGGTTAGCTAAAACCGGGGTCATGTGACCATACCGGCGTGTGGTGGTGCTGTGAGAGGTCACCCAGCATCAAACCCAAAGAAAAAATCCGTCTTCTACCTTCTAGTCGGTGTGTCAACATTCTAAACTGTATCTCCAACGCGCTAAGAACTTTGACATTTTTCTTGTTTAATATATTGTGCATCCCTTCAGTATGGTTGGTGAAAAGTAAAGAAGAGGTGAGCCGTTTCATCTGAAACAAAAGTTGAATAAGAAAGCTTGATGTGGTTGAGAAAATGGTCAGAACACTTTTTTCAGCCACTTTTTACCTCGGAGGAGGGCCTCTTGAAGCTTATCTTCCAAAGTTACATTTAACTTTATTCATCTTTATAGGGCATATTATTGAATTAAATGTTTATTTTTTAGTACAAAACAATACAGGTTACTTATACAAGCCTTAAAACATACTTATATAAACCTTGAACAAAATATAGCAGTGAAGCAACTTACCAAAAAATTCAACTTATGAACAATCGTCAGAAACCCCGTCCGTAAGTAAGGCAGCGTCTGTAAGCCTAAATTCTTAAAACCACCCACTGAAACTGCTTTAAAATAGCCAAAAACTGAAAGAAATGCTAAATGTGAATGTAGTTTATAAAGATGAATGTACTCACTCATTCAATCCTAAAAATAGAAAAATTTAAATAATTTACTGTACCCACCTCAATGCCAGACACTCATAAACGCTTTCCGTATTTCGCAATCGTTTTCCTCTTTTCCAGTCCCTTATGATCAACTGTATTGGGACTTAATATTATTGACAAAAAAAGGAAATCAAACCAACAAAATCACAATAAAATGAGATGTGTTTCCCCTCAAACGCGCCGATTGACTCAGCAGGAAGAAAACATCGAGCAGAGCATTATTGCCACTTACTGTTATGGAGTGTAAATTAACCTTTGTTTTTCTCATTAATTTGCGAGAGCAAAGTCCACTTAAAACGGGTCTGCGACCAACATTCGGCCCCCGACCCAACAAATGAGAAACACTGTTCTAGATGACCGCATTGCCCTCAAAGGTACATATATTTCTATTAACAATCCTCGATGTCCTACATGTATGTCCGTCCATCCATTCTCCCATGTTTCGTTTTCCGCAAACACGAACTCGACACGGCACAAATCAACGACTTGCCCCGGGGTGCCGAAATAAATAAAACAAAAGTGGCTGTGTCAGAGCGGCCGAGAAAAAACATGGAGGCTACTCAAATTTCAAATAAACTGACCTGTTCCCGTTGACTGAGCTCTTTACGGGCAAAAAAAACACAATAAATAAACGTTTAAAGCTTTGAAAGCAATCCCTCAGGATGGGCGGGTCTCGGATTCAATATAAACACGTATATAAATCTGTTTTTTCGGACAATATAGAATAATACAGTAGACCCCCAGGATATGGTGATGGTGAGTTATTTTGGGTCCCTTTTTACAACATCTTTCCCACTATGTCATCAAAGAATGATTTCGCAATGCTCGAAAATGAATACAATTCAAACTTGGCAGTGTTTATGCGTATGGTGAAAATGCCTGTTGGGTTAGATCAGGGGTGTCAAACATGCGGCCCGGGGGCCAGATCAGGCCCGCTAAGGGATTGAATCCGGCCCGCGAGACAACGCTCAGAGAAGCGCAAGAGAAAAACGAGTTGCAGGTTGAAATATGTCCACTTGATGTTGCTAAAGCCAGGTGCCTCTCACAAATACTGTGGACTTGTATTTCTCTCTCTCTCGCTCTCTCTCTCTCTACAAATATATATCTATCTCCTTTTTCCCCTCCCCTTTTCTCTCTCTCGCTGTCACTCTCTTTTACTTTCTGTGTCTCTCTTCTTCTCTTTCTTTGTTTATATTTGTCTCCTTTTCTCTCTCTTTGTTTTTTTACCTTGTTTTGCTCTCTCTTCCATTTTCCCTTTTCTCTCTCTTGTCTCTTTCTCTCTCTCTTGCTTTCCCGTTCTTGTCTTCTCCCATTCTCTCTTTCTCTCCTTCTTTTTTCTCTCCTTCGCTCATTTTATTTCTCTTTGGATATCTGTATTTGTCTATTTCTTTCCCCCTCTCTCATTATTTGTCTTTATCTCTTGTTTCTCACGTTTCACGTTCTCTCTCTCTCTCTCTCTTTTTCTCTCTTTCTCCCTTTCTCCCTTTCTTTGTCCCACCCTCTTTTTCCTCTCCTCCGCTTCGTCTAATTTCTTACTCTCTTTCTTTCTCTTTAATCTGCTAGTCCGGCCCCCGAGAGAATATTTGTTCTCTCCTGTGGCCCCCGAGGTAAATTGAGTTCGACACCCCTGGGTTAGATCATAAAATGCTGGTCTGTTATTGGTTTGCGTCACGGCAACCTGGAAATATGACATACAACCCATATTCCCTGTAATTTTCCACGGGTCTGAGCGTTCACACAAAGTCGGTGAGCGACGCTTGAAACAACAGTGAGCAACAGCAATCCCAAGTGTAGCAACTAAGTCATTATCAAACATGTCCAAAACTTGACATCAAGTTACATTTTGCTGAGTTTCAGGCAATGCAAAATTATTTTTCTCTTTTGATTCACCTAATATAATTGGAAATTATTCGAATGCAACACAAACTTTTTCTTCTTTTTTCTGTTTTTTTTTTTTAAATTCCTTTGAAAAAATCTCATTGTGTTTATTTTTTCCGAGCTGTTATTTTTTTCTTTTAGTTCTCTATTTACTTTTTTCCTACATTTCTTTTTTTTTCTTTTTTTCTGGCTTTTTTTCTAATTTTTTTCCTTCTTTTTTCTCTTATAATTTCACATAATATTTGGTCATGTTGGGATTAAAGAAGCAAAAACAACCCGAAGAGCCGTATAGGACCCGAAAGAGCCGGTTCCTTTTAGTGAGCCGAGCCGAAGAAGCCGGTTCTCGACAAACTCTACCAACTTTACTCAACTTCGCTCTCCTTCGACTCGACTTAAAATACCGCATTTAGGACACAACCTCGGGGAAACCCGTGTATTTTTACCTTCATGCACTGTAACTTTGACTTAAGTCGCTTCTTAATTAGTCATTTTGAGCCCTCATTTTTGTGTGCTGGCTAGATTTTCTTGTGCAATGAGAATGTGTGAGCAGTGCGCAATTGCGCACGCGCGCAGCTAAGAGGGAACACTGCATACAACACTGACCTACTTCCCATTATGCCTTTCTCTTACAGTTCTGAACATTATGTGCTCCATATAGATGTTGCACGATAGAATACTGTAAATGGAAAATGGTCTGCATTTATATAGCACTTTTCAAGTTAATGAAGACCTCCCAAAGCGCTTTACAATGTGCTTTACACTTACCCATTCACACACACACACTCACACACCAATAGGGAGTCAGCCATGCAAGGCGCCTACCTGCTTATTGGGGCATTAGGGATTCAGTGTCTTGCCCAAGGACACTTTGACATATAACACGGAGGAGCCGCGAGCCCTGGCTCAAAGAAAAAGGTTGAAAAATACTGGTGTAGAGTATTAATCGTTTGGTCAAAATTCGCAATGTCAGAAAATGAACAAACAATGTCAAAACATGTGACGTGAATTCAGTTTTTAAGTCGATCACATCGATATGCTATCTGACTGATACTGCTGGACTGTGAGGTTGGGTGGGGGCGTCAGCTGCACTGTATTTATTTGATGTGGGTCCCAGGGTTGATGGGGATGTTAAAACCAAAAAAAACTGATAACCATGAAAATGAGGCTTTCAACTATCAATAAATTTGAAGAAAGCACAAAAGTTGTAACCAATAGACAGTAGGGACTATTATTAAGAATAAAGAAGCAAATAAAGCAAGCAATGACAATCCTCTGAAGTGGAAAATTTCAAATCAATGTCAAATTATAATGCACTGTCGTAGTCTCCCCCGTGGATCCACCCGCTACACCACTTGACCAGCTCAAGTCACGTCACACCAAAGGTGAATGCAATTTCGTTTTTCCTTCATGTGTTTTTATTAATATCAACAACAATTTTCTGTTCAATCCCTACCTTAAAACGTAAGAATGTACTATAACAGAAATTACACGAAAAATAACTCAATGAAAAAGATGAAATTAACATGATTTCAAACCCAAATTTAACTTAATGTTAAATGGGGGTACGTGGTTTATAACACATTAGTTACACACTGCCGTCGTCTTCTATCCCCGCTCTACAGCAATTTCACTTTCATCATCACTGTGTGTGAAAAGGAGGTTGCTTTTCAAGTTGAAAAAAATAAATAAATCAAAAATCACAGCAAGAGGGAACTTTTCAACTTTAAACTTCTCATTACGAATAAGTACCGCTAAAAATAGATTTTTGGACAACTCACTCTCATTCTGAACCCACTCAACGACCAATTCATGTACTTGGACACCATGCAGAGATGTAGTATTGTTATATTAGTATATGCATGATGGTAATGTTAATAATGATGACTAGAAAATTCCTGAGGCAATTGTGAGAAAGATGTTACCGGCAGAAAACCGTTTTTTTTAATGAAACTTTTAGCCTAGTTTTTGAGACGTATCTGTCATTTTCATTTTGGTTCTAGTAATAACATAGTAATAACACTGTTATTACACTGTAATAACATTTTGAATGTGCCCATTCAAACTGAATGGGCCCATCCAGAAAGCATGGGGCCCATACCTTTCAATCCTTCACCATGGTACCCAGGGAAGTTTCCAGGGGTGGCCCAAGTGGGTCAGTTTCCCATATGAAATTTAACGATGGATAAATGATGGATGCTAAGGAGTGGATGACTCATCAAGTTGTTGAACTCATAACTCGTTGGCATGTAGCTCTTAGCATAAATTGTTAGCATGTTGCCGTAAGCATTTAGCAAATAGCATGTAGCTATTTGCGTAACATGTTAGCACGTAGCCTTTAGCATAACTTGTTAGCCCTGAGTATTTAGCATTTAGCTGTTAACATAACTTGTTAGAATAACTTTTCAGCATATACCCGTTAGCATAATTTAAAGGCATGTAACAGTTAACATGTAGCAGTTGCCATAACTTGTTAGCATGTAGCTGTTAGCACAATTTGTAAGCATGTAACCTTTAGGATAATTTGTTAGCATGAAGAAGTTAGCATTCAGCCGTTAGAATAACTTGTTACTATGTAGCCGTTAGCAAGACTTGTTAGCCCTAAGTGTTTAGCATTTAGCCGTTAGTATAACTTGTCAGCATAACTTTTCAGCATGTAGCCGTGAGCATAATTTTCAGGCATTTAACCGTTTGCATCTAGCAGTTACCATAACTCGTTAGCATGTAGCAGTCAGCAAAATTTGTGATGATTACTTATTATCATGTTGCCTTTAGTATGATTTGTTGGCATGTAGCCGTTAGAATAATTTGTTGGCATGAAGCAGTTAGCATGTAGCCGTTAGCATAACTTGTTACTATGTAGGCCATAGCATGACTTGTTAGGCCTGAGTATTTAGCCTTTTTAGCATAACTTGTGAGCATAACTTTTCAGCATGTAGCCGTTAGAATAATTTGCAGCCATGTAACCATTAGCCTGTAGCAGTTACCATAACTTGTTAGCATGTAGCTGTTAGCACAATTTGTTAGCATTTATCCATTAGCATGTAACCATTAAGATTTGGTCGTTAGAATAACTCGTTAGCATGTAGCCGTTAGGATAATTTATTAACATGAAGCAGTTAGCATGTAGCCGTTAGCATATCTTGTTACTACGTAGCCGTTAGCATGACCTACTAGCCCTGACCATGTAGCGTTTAGAAGTTACCATAACTTTTCAGCATGTAGCCGTGACCATAATTTGCAGGCATTTAACCGTTAGCATGTAGCAGCTACCATTACTCATTAGCATGTAGCCGTTAGCATAATTTGTTAACATGTAGCCGTTAGCATAATTTGTTACCATATTGCCATTAGCAGGCAGCTGTTAGCATAATTTATTAGCATGACGAACGACGAGACTCAGAGATGTTACTTTCATGACCATCTGTGGAGGGCGAGTGACACTAAAGGACGAAGCAGTACCATCAAACGATGACAATAACAGCTAGCTGCAAGCTTGCAACCAAGTGGCTAACATGAGTGGCTGGAGAAGGAAAAAGTGGAAAAATCGGGAGATGCATGAACGACACGAAACAGCTGTAATCGCATGCGGTGCTTAGCCTTAGAATAGAATAGAATAGAATATTGGGGGTGGGTTAGGTTGATGAGGGGGGTGAGGGACAAACAGAGTTGCTGGATACAACCGGAATGTTTGATGTTTGATCTTACATTACACACTACACATAGTCCAGTGTTTTTCCGAATTGCTCGGTCCACAATTGAATGGATTTACTAGGAAAAGTAGCTGTATATTGCTAACAAGAAGAAGCTAACGTCGCAAAACGATCCTCGGGGCTTCCGAAGTAGTAAGATGGCCGCCAAAAATGGTAGCTTTTATCAGAGGGCGTCTCAAATTGTGTCATATAGATACAAATTTCTAAACCTCGTGTTCCTGATAGTACATGTTTTCGAAGTACTTTACACCGCTAGCAGTTGAAATCCGAAGCGAGTACAAGCAAAATAATAGACCTCTTCTTCTGTGTACATTACCGTCCTCATTGGAGCGTTCCAATGAATCATTATAATGAACAGCTCAGCCTGTAGTTTAACTGAAAGGCCTCGCCAATTAGCATCCAGACCCAAATGCATAAATGCCAAAAATAGTATTTTACCCTCATTAGCGGCCGTTGATATATCGAGAGGAAAAATGAGCCCGGGCCGACGATATGCGCGCGTAAAGATCCATAGATTGATTTATGACCGCGTAAAATTGACTGTCTGCTTCTGGCCGGGTGACAGCGAACGCCTCGCTTGATTCCGTATGCGCTGCCATGCCCGCGCAATTACAAAGTAAGCCCGTAAATTAGACCACGAATCTGTCTTCGATCAAATCTTGTCTCTCGCCCTGGTTGTCATGGCGCTCGCTCCATTTCTATCGTTCTACAGTGGACCCCCCCCCGGGATACGGCGACCCCGCCCTACGAGGTTTTCACCTCTCGGTCAGTGTTACTAATTAAGAAGCAACTTAAGTCAAAGTTACAGTGCATGAAGGTAAAAATACACGGGTTCCCCCGACGTTGTGTCCTAAATGCGGTATTTTGAAGTCGAGTCGAAGTAGAACGAAGTTGAGTAAAGTTAGTAGAGTTTGTCAGGGGAACCGGCTTCTTCGGCTCGGCTCACTAAAAGGAACCGGCTATTTTCGGTCCTAAACGGCTCTTCAGGTTGTTTTTGCTTCTTTAATCCCAACATGACCAAATGTTATGTAATATTATGCACAAAATGACTTAAAGGAAGGGGGGAATAGAACAAAAAAAGAAAAAACACCAAAATGAAAAAGTAGTGAAAAGCTTCGAAAAAAAGAAACAAAAGGAAGAGAAAAAAGAAGGAAACATTCAGAAAAAAGCCAGAAAAAAAAAAAGAAATGTAGGAAAAAAGTAAATAGAGAACAAAAACAAAAAAGTAACAGCTCGGAAAAAATAAACATAATGACCTTTTTTTTAAAAGAATTTAAAAACAAGTAGAAAAAAACACGGAAAAAGGAAAAAAAAAGTTTGTGTTGCATTCAAATAGTTTCCAATTATATCAAGTGAATCTTGTTGCCAACATTGCCACCCCCAACCCTGCATCCACCGGCTACTCCACTTGACCAGCTCTGGTCAAGTCACACCAAAAATGTCATCTTTTTTTAATTTTCCTTCTCATGTATCAATATTTATAATGTTTTTTAATCATATATATATATATATATATTACACATGAGTAGTACTTACTATATAGTATTAGCATTTAAGTTTGGAGCGATATAGCAGTTTCCACACCCCACTATACAAAAATGTTAATTCCAAATAGTTAAATTCCTCACCTTTATTATATTTCATATTCCAACCCGGACACATTCATGAGTTATAGTTATATCAATTATTTTTTTTCAAAATAAAGGCGTTAGAAAAACTGCTCTAAATCGACAATTTAAAAGAAAATAATTGACAAAGCTTGGAAATGAGTCGCCTAATACGTCTATGACTAATATTCGGGCAAACATTCGGCGACATTCTTTTATCTTGGACCATGAAATGATTCATATTTAATAGCGCAAGAATAAAAAAATTAAATGTCATAATATCATAATTCTCTCTGGGTTACAAAAGCAAAATCAAATATAGTGTTTTTAATCACATTGACAGGAAATTATGAAATAAATGTAGTCAATTAACATGGCTTGACATATTTGTTAGAAAGTGAATATATTGTTACCAAAGACTGTCTTTAAAGTGCTAAATTTGTGATTTTCTGAGAAATTTGGTTTAGTGGCGGAGATTATTTTAATTCATATAAATATTCTTCATCCAAAAGTCAGTGCAGTGTTTACATGCTAACATTTTATGCTAAGAACTACATGCTAACGAGTTATGAGTTTAACTCTTATTTCAATAATTCTATTCTATCTATCTAACCTGGTCATATCCCTCAAAGGGTGAAAGACAGCAAGACAAACACATACACAAAACCAAAAAAAAAAGGGAGAAATTAGCAAAAAACACAAACAAAACTTATTGGACCATGGCCAACACAAATGCCAAAACACCCAAAAAAGTTAAGCACCTCGGCACCCAAGTTGGTTTTCGTCCCTCCAAGAAAGCGGCCATGTCATTTGGGTCAGGGTAACACAACACACTCTTCTGTTCAACAGCAGGGCTTGACAGCTTTTACTGGTTTACCCCTGCCGCATCATAGAACACGTCCAAACATCCCACCGTCCTTTCACCACACCTCTCAACTCATTCTTATCACCAACAGGAAGTCTAGCTTCCACTATATTTAGACCTCTTTCCTCCAGTGGACTCATAACACCATCCATCCAAATCATTTGCAGCCTTCCTCTTGGTCTCCTCCCATTTACTTCTGCTCTGTAGATCCTCTTCAACAAGCGCTCCTCATCCATCCTCTCCATGTCTCCAAACCAACCAAGTATTGTCTTATCCACGCGCTTGCTCAGTTCCACTACTATTTCAGTTCTGTCTCTCACAATTTCATTTCTCAATCTATCCAATCTTGTCACTCCTAACATACTCCTCAAACACTTCATCTCGAAAACATTTAATTTCCTTCTCTAATGTGCGTTTAGGCTCCAAGTATCTCGCCATAGAACCATACAATAATAATCACAACCCGATAATAACATAGTAACAATATAATAAATGGTTTGTCCAACTTAGGAACAAAAAAGTAGCTCACAGCTTCAAATAGCTCTCTGAATCCGTTTCAAAGTCATGAAGGCAAAAAGCTATTAATCACTATTTTGTAAACGTTTCCAGGAGTCACTGTGAGTCAAGTCACGTTTATTTATACAGCCTTTAATCAAATGGAGTCTCAAAGGGCTGCACAGACCCCGGTATACAGACGCTCCCCTACTTACGAGCATTCGACTTACGAAAAACCGTATATACGATTCTTTTTTCGGGACGTCGAAAAATATCCGGACATTGCTGCAAGTTAGATTTTGTTCGATGTTGCTCTCTACAGCGGATTTCAAAATGCATTGTAAAAAAAAACGTATATTCCTCATTAGACAAGTCTAAAATCTATGTGAGATTGTTGGGGTAAAATCTACGGGAAGCCACCAAGGTGGCGCTAAAGGGATGCATTCACTTTGCTCTAAAAGGCACATTAACAAAATTGAATATTCCTAACCAAATATACAATGCATAAACTGCAAGTATGTTCAAAGGTTCATAAGAGCCACCAGGGCAGGGCTAAAGAGCCTCTTGTGCCAGTCAAGTACAAAATTATTGATTTTCTCAGAATTTTAACTGGCATGAAGTTTAAGCGGTGGACTGTCCCTATTTTAACCCTACTTCTAATATATACATCCCGGTAATAACACAGTAACAACATAGTAATAACAAATTAGTCACTAACACTGTTGAATGCGTTACCCCACTGCTTTTCTCCCCTTAAAAACGCCTAACGTTTTTTTTTGTTTTGTTTTTTTAATCAAATTGTTTTCAAATTGGAAAAAAAAGACTCGAGTTTAGTATATGTGTCTACTGCATATTTTTCAAGGTTGATTTTTAAGCAAAACCAAGTCTTTGTGCATGAATAAAGCGCTCTAATGAATGCATCAGATTTCCGTTTTTGTAAAAGCTTGGGACTTCTGGTTTTAAACAAGCACATGGTTTGTTTTTAATATTCTAAAGCCGGATTGTGTTTCCCACGTAAAAATAGTGCGCACTGTAACAAAGTTCGGCATGTATGCAAAAACTATGATCATATATTATTGTAAAAGCTCTCAGGAGCCACAAGGGCGGCGCCAAGGAGCCACCTACGTCTTCGAGGTGCGAAATTCGCTCCGTACGGCATATTTCAAAGGACCTCGTAAATAAAATAAAATAAAACCTCTCCGATAAAGTGGCGCGGTTTCAGCATCACGTGCGCTATGTCGTAACATAAAAAAGGCCTGGCCTCTTAACGGCGTGCACGTAAACTTTTAACTAGCGTTATAAAAGACATCCGCTGGTGGAGCAAAATGGCCGACGAAGGTGACGCCACAACAGGAGGGGGGGAAGGGGGGGTGGGGATAATGGCAAGTCTTTTTTCATCAGGCCCGCCAAACAAAAATGGTCAGAATGATAAATGATAGTAAAAAAAGTACTATGATTAAAAATGTGGGAGCCGATTTTTTCCAAATTGACAACAGAAATACTACTAAATAAGTACTAAAAAATTACTACAAAACCAAATATCAAATTAAGTGATTAAACTAAGTGCCTGGTATATAATTTTACTATAATTAGAAATCGGACAAAAATACAAGTACAGTAATATCACAAAAAATAATAAAGCAATTTAAAAATATATATATATATATATATTATAAAATGCCATTATGGAAATACTTCAAAAACACTACAGAGCAAACACTTCAAAAATACTATACAAATTAAGTGCTTAAAATAAGTGCCTAATGTTGTCATGATTACCGACGTGACTCACCTGTGCCCGCCAACTGCCGCGGTTTCTGATTGGTATTTGAACCCAGTTCTGTGTGTCCCCTGTTGTCAGTCCGTCTGCGAACTTCAGTGAATGCTAGGTAAGGCTTTTTCGACCCTGACTCCCACCTGTCCCGTTTTTGCTCCCGTCTCTGGCTACGACCTGCTTTGCTCCTGACCACGTCTGCGCTCCCGTCCCGGCTTACGACCCTTTTTGTCCCCGACTACGTCTTCTCTCCCGTTCTGGCTTACAACTCGTTTCTGACCCCGACTACGTCTTGCTCTCCCAGTCCCGGCTACCGACCTGTTTTTCCGTCCCTGACACCGCCATTGCCATCGCTCGGTACAGAATCCACTTCCGTGTTCGGATCACAATCCGAGTACGAGACCGACTTTCTTCCCGCGGCCAGCGAACACCGGATCGTGGGCGCAGCCCTTCCTGTTTCCTTCAGTAAAACTTGTGAGAAACGTAGTACCATTGGGTCATGTTTCCGTTCTGGTCCTGACAAATGTATTATTTTACTTTCATTAGAAACACAAATATACCACTATAGTACACAAAATATGAATAAAATGACTAAATTTCGTGCAAGCTTGGGGAGTAACGGAATACACGGAACAGCAAAAATGATGTTGGCAAGCTGTTTGGATTTATTTTCATTTTGTTTCTGTCGCATTTTATGTTAGTTTTGCTGGAGATCAAAGCCAGGAGAGAAAGCTTACCACGTGTTGTGAGTCATCATTTTATTCATATTTAGTTTCTTTTGTCTTTTATTAGCATATTTGGTATTGGAGTAATCCAAAATTAATTGAAAGTAATCCAGTTAAAGTAACCCTACCCAACCCTGACCACCGCCTTGTTCCGAGTATCGCGACGCGTTTTGTATTCGGTGCCGGCGTCCCCCGGGAGCCTCACCGTTTTGTTGCGAGCATCTCCGGTGTTTTATAGGTGCTCGGCGCGGCAAGGACAGAAGAATTAGCCGGATTCACATTCATTAACCCCCTTTCTCATTCTCCACGGCAACAGCGGCGGCGAACGATCTGTCACCCCAGCACAAAAATGATGAATTGGTAATCAGTTGAGAGCTGTCAAGAGAGCCCCGGGAATGCAAAATTTACGCACTTGTTTGCCCTTGCATTAACCATTTGTAATCAAATCATTATTTATCGCAGGGGGTCGGGCAGACATGCTTTATGGCCCCTGTTGTATCGAGGAGGGGGATACAGTAGCAGGCAAATCTGGGGCCCGGTGAGAGGGGCGGGGTTTATATTCTTGAATGAACTTCGGTTAATAGTTTTATTTTGGGGAAAAGGGGAAAACTTGGAATAAAAACAAGGATCTGGCAACCCGTTTCGCCTAATAAGGGTGGGTGGGTTATCTGGATAGCGCTCTTGTGTGTCTAACATATCCACACACGGTCCCTTCTCAAGGTTTCTTATTTTCCTCCTGTTGTTTCAGGACCAGAACGGAAACAGGACCCACTTGCGTTGTGTTTCTCACAAGTATTATTGGAAGAAAGAGATAGGGTTGCGCCCATACCCCGCCCCCGACCCTGCATCCACCGGCTACTCCACTTGACCAGCTCCGGTCAACTCACACCAAAGATTTCTTTTTTTTCATTTTTCCTTCACATGTATAAATATCTATGTTATTTAATGATATATATATATATATATATATATATATATATATATATATATATAGTTTATTTTGTCTTTTGTTAGCATATTTGGAATTGGAGTAATCCAAAAGTAATTGAAAGTACTCAAGTTAAGGTAACCCTACCCCACCCTGATTAATACGATATGTCT
Organism: Urocampus carinirostris; assembly: GCF_059441175.1. Lineage (NCBI taxonomy): Eukaryota > Metazoa > Chordata > Actinopteri > Syngnathiformes > Syngnathidae > Urocampus > Urocampus carinirostris. Next base: position 35,466,653 of record NC_142357.1, on the reverse strand, counting down.
GTGACCCATTTTCACAATAACACATTTGATACAGCCGCTAAATTAGCCACCAAATCCAAACAATAGAAGAAATACTTCAAAAGTCTCTTCCATGTCCCCAGGGATCTACGCATACATAAAATCGATTTGATCCCGACCATTGCGTATTAACATTCCAGGCAAGCGAGAGGTTACGGAGGCGAGCCGACGGGTAGTCTTAACAACCTGTTGTTAATGGTTAGCTTTTGAAAAGTTAATGAGAGCCCGAGTTAAAAGCAGCATTAGCTAAGGGCGCTTGAGCTACGTGGATTAACTTTTCATTACCTCCTCATTAGGTGGGCCCGGGGATTAGAGCGAACGTCGTCCCCCTTATATGAAATCAAGCGTGAAAATATTGTAACGTGCGACCGGGGCAACGTAGCAAAGTTACTTTAAGTGAGCTTTTAGCCTCTCGTGCTTAGCCCGAGATTTCCTCCAGTCGGAAAGACACCATTCGGTTTTTTTTTGGCCAAGCCCAGGACAGTGAGGGTTGGCGGATTTATCCAAATATCGATATTATCGATACGTGTCAAGTACTGGTAGTGTAGCGATACTTTTTTCTCAAGACCGATACTGTACCTCACCTTCTGTTACTACTACTAGTTCGAAAATGGCGGCGCGCGTGAGTGCAGCGGCTTCAGGGGCTCTAGTTCGTCTTTTGTTTTTAGTGTTCTTTTATCCCTCATATTTTCCCTTCGACTCCTTTTAAAACTACAATAACATCCACAACATCTCGAGGGATATACTGAGACCACCGGATCTCCCTGGGTGATCTTCCTGCCGACAACGACGGAGTGAAAGTAAAGGCTTCCAGTCGGGCCTAGGCTAAGAAGGCGACCACACAGACCAGCGCTTCCAAGCATGTTCCTGACCAACGGCAGATCCATCGTCCATGAAATGAGTGAATTTGAGCGGCGGATCACCACCAACAGCTTCGTCCGAAATTAGTATTTTTGCCATCGCGGAGTCTTGGCTTCCCCGACGCCGCAGTCCAACTAGCAGGACGCACGCTTCACCGGCACGAACAAGACGGAGACTCCGGTAAAAACAGGGGTGGGGGACTATGCGCTATAATAACAGCCGAATCATTGACACACACTGCTCACTCGATGTAGCAGTATCGTGTAGAACCTTCTATCTAATAAAATTATGACTCACAACACGTGGTAAGCTTTCTCTCCTGGCTTTGATCTCCGGCAAAACTAACATTAAATGCGATGAAACAAAATGAAAATAAATCCAAACAGCTTGCCAACTACATTTTTATGCCGTTCTATGTATTCCGTTACTCCCAAGCCTGCACAACATTTTGTAATTTTATTCATATTTAGTTTCTTTTGTCTTTTATTAGCATATTTGGTATTGGAGTAATCCAAAATTAATTGAAAGTAATCAAGTCAAAGTAACCCTACCCAACCCTGCTCGTGCATCCATTCAATATGGTTGGTGTAAAGCGAAAAACAAGAGGCGAGACGTTTCTTTTGAAGTGAAAGTGGAATAAGAAAGCTTGATGCGGTTGAGAAAAGGGTCAAAACACATAAGTAGGGCAGAGTCTGTGCTCAAAATGTTAGTAAAATGTGCATTTAGACAACCGTAATTTACTCAAATAGTAATAACACATGTACCTACAAACTATAATCACCCAGACGTAAAACTGTAACTAAACTATAAATAACCAATATATTACTAAAACTGTAACAATCACAAAGCTTGATGCGGTTGAGAAAACGGACGGAACACTTTTTTTCAGCTACTTTTTACCACGGAACCTATCTTGTTCGTGAGTAGGGCAGCGTCTGTACTTTGATAGGATCGATACCAGCAATCCAGGTATCGCTCTTTTCCCGCCAGGAAAAGAAGTCTACCTGTTCCCGAGGAGATGACTTTGAAAAGTGAAGCGGGTCATTAAAAGTGGAATAGGAAGGCCATTATAATTGGAACACGGCGCTTGCCATTTGTTTCCGTTGCGAGCTCCCCGGCGTACCCGTTTAAATGTCACTTGGCAACTTTTAACGGCAGGCAAGACGGAGCTGATTAGCGACTTTGACTGAGAAACTCTTCTGAAGAAATGGACTCCGGCTCAGTGAGACACTGCGGCGTCCTCTTAGGAATGTTTTCGGGTCAAAACGTTCTACTTGTAATAGAGTAGCCCAGATTACGATATGAATTTTATTATAAGTTTCTGTGTTTTTTGTGAAAGTACCATGTTTAAATTAGCTCAATTTGCTAATTGGCTAATATCAGATTATCTATCCATCTATCCATCTACCTTGGTCATATCCCTCAAGAGGGGTGACCGACAGCAAGACAAACACATACAATAACAAAGAAAATAAATAAGTGGGAAGAAATAGCAAAAAAAACACACACAAAAATGTTTGGACCATGGCCAACCCAATTGCCCAAACACTCAAACAAGTTAGGCACCTCGGCCGCTAAGTCGTCCCTCCAGATGAAATGGGACACCAGAAAGCGGCCATGTCACTAGGGTCAGGGTGACACAACACACTCTTTTCTTCAACAGCAGGGCCCGACAGCTTTCACTGGTTTACCCCTGCCGCATCATACGGGTGCCTAGCCCATCCTTAAGAACGTGTCCACAATCCCACTATCCTTTCACAACAATCTATCCTTTTGTTGTGAAAGGATATTAGACTAAACCCCACAAAAAACATTTTGAAATTCTCTCTCTATTGCTCTCTTTATTACTCTCTCTCTCTGTTGCTCTCTCTCTCTCTGTTGCCCACTATTGCTTTCACTCTCTCTCTGTTGCTCTGAATTGCTCTCCCTCTTTCTTATACTCTCTATTGCTCTTTTGCTCTCTCTGTTGCTCTCTGTTTAATGCTGTGTCTCTCAACTCATTTTTTTCCTCATCGAGTCTTTTATTTATTTTTTTGTGTTCCTCTCTTTTATGGTCTCTTTTTTTCCTCTTCTTTATCTTCCTCTCTCTGCTTTCCTCTTCCTTTAGACACTGCAGCATCCTCTTATAAACATTTCCAGGTCAAACATTTGAAAATATTTTACTTCTGATAGAGTAGCCTAGAATACGGTATGGATTTTATTTTTTCAGACCAAGTTTTGTGTTATTTGTGAAAATACCATGTTTGAATTAGCTCAATTTGCTAATTGGCTAATGTTAGATTAAACCCCACGAAAAAACAGTTTGAAATTCTCTCTCTCTCCGTACTTCTTTCTCTCGGTTGCTCTCTCTCTTTCGTGCTCTCTCTCTTTCTCTCTCAACTCGATTTCTTCATTTTTTTCTTTTTTTTGTGTTCCTCCCTTTTATTTTCTCTCTTTATCTCACTCTTCTTTGTCTTTCTTTCTCTTCCTTTATCCCTAACATTCCTAGTATCTCTCTTGGTTTATTACTTTCTCAGTTTCTTTCTCTTATCCCATTCTTCCTCTTGTTCTCCTTTCTACCTGGCGGTGCCACTAGCTTTCAATGAATCCTGCCATGTAAATGTTTGTTCCCCCTGAAAAACCCTTAAGAATTGGCCAACACAAAACTTGTGGGGACTGCCTTGAATAATCAACTCATCAAATCAAACCAATTGTTTTCTTCATATCCTTCCCTAAAATACTACATTTGATTATATTTTAAATACAGTATGTTACAATAACAAAGGAACAGCATTCAGTCTTGCATCAGTTGCTATTGTTTTGTATTTCCTCAAAACTAGTAGTAGTAAGATATGTTTTAAAATGGGTGATAAAAAGTGCTAGAACTTGAGTTTTTTTTCCCTGAAAGTAACAATATCTATGTTTAGTACTGCCCTGTCACAGCCACCGTTTGGGATGAAAGCTATATTATTATTATTAAAGCTTTGAAAACTCTCTCGGTGTACCGTCTTTCTTTGTAAATATGTCTAGCTCATGTATAATATGTATTTGCAACTGTATATTTTTCAAATGTATTTTTTTAGACACTTATTCTGATATGTTTTGCACGGGTGAATGAAAAATGAGGGGCGGAACAAACGCGGGGTGCCGAGTTTAAGTGGGGACCGCTAAAGGTGAGGGACAAACAAGGAAAGAAGAGGGGGTAAAAAGTGGTTAAAGAAAAAAGAGTTGCGTGAGTAAATGTGTTCATCTGATATATTTTTCCCACCCTTGCCTTTGGAAATATACACTTTTTTCCTTGGATTACTTTCAACGGAACCCGGACTCTGCAGGTCTGCATCAAACCTTAAGTACCAGTATCATTTTCCGTTCATTTTGCCGGCTGTGATTTTTGGACTGTGGACTTAGTTACGATTGCGTTCTATGGTTGCGCTTTATTAAAATACAGCAATGCTGTAAATTTGATTTTTGTAATCCGGGGATGGATTAAGAGCTTGCTCTGTCCACTCCACGCATCGGCCCGGTATTGCAGTACCTCCGAGTACGGTGCATTCGCACTGATCGCTGCATGGCTCTGTGGCTAGGACCTTGACTCGGCCTATTGGCTGAGAGCAAGACTCTCGGCCCCTTGGCTTTGTAGCGTATTATGATTTGACCGATAAAGGATAATAGATAATTGATAACGAATATAGAACAATAAACCTTACAAAATCCCATTTAGTTTCAATCGCGGGACTTGAAGTCGGGTTTAGGTTAATTTGGTGTTTGTGTTACAGGTGCGGCTTGTGTATGTACGAAATTGGTTTTCCTCTTAAAATGTGGTGAGTGCGGCTTATAATCAGGTGCGCTCTATAGTCCGGAATTTACGGTATTGACATTAAGAGTTTGGGGCCAGCAAGGCATTTTCAGTCATTCGTATTCACAGCATTTCACTGCTATTCATGTTCTTATTTATGACCGAGTGACCACCCAATAATAATCAACACTTACAGTGTTACTTGGGGGAAAAAAAAACACATTCAACACCTGCACACTTCCACACTCAATCCAGCACATATGTGATGGCTGTTGCCATAACCTGACACATGCAAAAAAAAAAGTGTGAAAACACGGCAGAAGTGCGAATATAATCAGAATTAATGAGGTCATCTTATATGAGAGCAAGCGCGTGGACCGAATTGCAATCAGTGGCGTAATGACGAGCGCTATAGCGTTGGCATTTACAGCAGCCGTGAGCGGGAACGCTAATACAAAGTGACACAAATGTGGCCCTCGGAGATTGTGTTTATGAGGACGAGGCGCTCTCGTGTGATTAGAGGCATCAAATGGAAAGCAGCTGTTGACAGCAAGACCACTTCCTGCTACCTTTTGCCGCGATGCAAAGACATCGTATGCCGAGGATTTTCTGAAGCGCAAATTAGACAGTTTGACTTGTTTTTACAGTTATGCCGCAGTTATCTCTCCGGGTGTTCAAACACCGAAAGGTTTGAGTATTAAAACGTTTGTTCCTGTACGAGGTATTCATTTTAATGTGACGCTCCCCTATTTACGAGCATTCGACTTACAAAAAATGGTAGATACGAACATTTTTTTGGGATGTCGCAAAATATCTCTAAGTTGGATACTGTAGTGCTTCTTTCTGCCGCTACCGGAGTGTGGCGCTGTGAGGTCATGCATCTACCCCGAAGAAGAAATCCGCTTCCTCTTCCTAGTGTGTGTTAACATTCTATACTGTATCTCCAGCGTGCTAAGAACTTTGACATTTTTAATTTTGCTTCCATTCAATATGGCTGGTGTCAAGTGCAAAGAAAATGCAAGCCTTTTCTTTCGAAAAGAAAGTGGAATAAGAAACCCTGATGCGGTTGACAAAATGGTCGGATCGCTTTTTTCGTCCACTATCTACCACAGAGGAGGAACAATTGAACCGCATCCTCCAAAAGTAAGTTAAACTCAACTTTATGTATCTTTATAGAGCATATTATTTTATTAAATGTTTATTTTTAAGTAGAAAACAACAAGTTACTTATACAAGCACTAACCATACTTATATAAACCTTAAACATACAAAATATGTCACTGAAGCAACTTACGAACCAATTCAACTTACAAACGATCTCGTTCGTAAGTAGGCCAGCGTCTGTACTCAAAATGTTCGTAAAATGTGCATTTACACAACCAAAATTTACTCAAATAGTAATGACACATGTACCTGCAAACTATAGCTACCCAGACTTAAAAATGTAACTAAACTATAAATAACCAACATATTACTAAAACTGTAACAATCACAAATACCTAAAATATGAATAACATGTGTACCTAAACATAAATACCCAGAATACTAAAATAATGTTCATTTAAACATCAAAAAATATTCCAAATATTAGTAAAAAATAAACCTAAACAATCATAAATACCCAAAATATGACCAATATGACAACTTCAACAACAATAAACACCACTAATATCAATAAAACATGTTAAATAATGCAATTACCATAGAAAACACACCCCAAGCTTGCTGCAGCTGTAAAAATACTCCTATTCACCGAAATGCTGTTTTTCTTCTTTGTTTTTCTTGGAGCCAGGCATCCAAGTTTGAGCATTTCGGTCTCATTAAAGTACTCGTGGATCAAAGCTTTTAATCGTGTCTGGAAACCCGCTGAGTCCCCCAGTTTGCAAGGGGACCAAGACTTTGCCTAAGTGTGTCCTAATGGCTTTTTAGTCATGTCAGTGCAACACTAAAGCAGTTTTTTCATCTTTGGGAGTGCTCCTGAAAAAACTTTGGGCTATCAAGATGAACTTTGCCTTACTTATGGCATTACCTGCTCGCAATAAGACTTAAATCAGAATCAAGTACAGTTATTGCTTGTTTTTTGGGCTAAAATCCATTCAAAACTCAACTGTTGGAGTACTAAAACATGGTTTTCTCATGACAAAGTATTGGGATTTATTTTTATATGTTCCTACCTATTCCAAAATACCCAGAACATGAATAAACGTGTACCAAAACAACCCTAAAAAGTCAAAATATTTAATGTGCAGCTCTGTCATGAACCAGAACAGGATCAGGACCCAAATGCGTTACGTTACTCACACAAGCCTTTTATTTTACAGGAAATGGGGAGTCATGCACGTTAGGCAGCAGTCTGGTGTGAAATGATAGGAAGCCAGAGGCCGATGAGATCGATTCCAATTGCCCGAGTTGATATCGGACGGATGAGGTCGATACCAGACAGGACGGGACAGACAGGATAGATAAAGAAACAGGATATCGAAAACAAACAGGACCAAACAGACGGGAACGAATACTGGAGAAAATAATAAACAGGACAAAATAAACGGGAACAATACCGGACATGAAATACCAACAGGAACAGTTCAGAGTCGAAACTCACGTCTTGCGGGGCAGAAGTTCGTCGAGGGACGAGAACACTGAACTTAAATAGAAGGAAAGTCAATCTGTTCACGAGCCGCAGCTGGCGCCTCAAGGGCGGGCCAATTGGGCGCCATGGCAACCGTGACAAGCTCGGCAATTAATTTTTTAAATGTGTCGATAAGATTTAACCGAAGATACAAAATAACACTCTATAAAAGCATTTACTGTACCTGAACAGAGGTTAAATAGCAGATAATATCTACACCAGTCTCCACAAAATTGCAATAAATTCTTAACACAAATTGTCAGACTAGCAGTCTCTCAAAATTATGCTAACCTACCAGTGAAGTAGCCAAGATGGCCACTCACTTCGACACAAATTTGGTCGGCTATGCGAGTTCTGATTTTTCTTTCAAGTACTGAAGAAATAATTACTTCAGTCGAGTACCGGCCGTGTTACTGTACAAATGTGATAAAATCCTTTATTTTCTGCAATGCAATTACTGTTTATAAAAAAAAATGTCATTCTGGATTAATTACAAATCAATGGAAATATTGTAAGTCTTATTGTTTTAAAAAAACTCAAATATTCCATTTCAGATGAATACAATATAAAGTATACTAGTAGTCTGTGAGGAAGAATCAGCATTAAAATAATTCTAAAGGCTTGAAATCTTTTGGTTGATTTGTAATGAATACAGAAGGAATCTATTGATCTATTTATCTACCTAACTTGGTCATATCCCTCAAGAGGGGTGTCTGACAGCAAGACAAACAAAAACAAAGAAAATAGAAAAGGGAAAAAGCAGGGCCCGACAGCTTTCACTGGTTTACCCCTGCCGCATCATACAGGTTCCCTGCCCATCCCTTAGAACGCGTCTTAACATCCCAATATCCTTTTTAAACACCTCTCCACTCATTACTATCAATAATGTAACACAAGTTTTAATTGCATTACAGAAAATAAAGAACCTCATCATGATATTATCATTTTCTAAGACAGTTTTGTTTATAATTATGTGTCATTCCTGTTTAGGAAGAAAAGAAAATAACCTCTTTCAATTCCACGGCTCTTTTTAATGTTCCTGCCCTACGACTAGCTGGCAACCAGTTCAGGGTGTCCCCTGCCCACTGCCTGAGGATAGCTGGGATGGGCTCCAGCACCCCTGCAACCCTACTGAGGAAAAGCGTTGCAAATAATGGATGGATGGGCTTTAATGTTCTCATCTTATTAGCTGCACCGCTTATCCTCAGTAGGGTCGCGGGGGTGCTGGAGCCCATCCCAGCAATCATCGGGCAGTGGGCAGGGGACACCCTGAACTGGTTGCCGGCCAATCGCAGGGCACACAGGGACAGACAACTCGCTCGCTCATTCACTCCTAGGGACAATTTAGTCCGGCCAATCCACCTGAAATGCATGTTTTTTTTGGAATGTGGGAGGAAACCGGATTGCCCGGAGGAAACCCACGCAAGCACAGGGAGAACATGCAAACTCCACACTGGATTTGAACCCACACAGGAGGTTCCCAAGACCTTAGAACTGTGTCGCACACGCGCTAACCACTGCGCCGCCGTGCTGCCCGGCTTTAATGTTCTCTATATATATTTAATGTGAGACGGCTATTTTCCAAAACGTTTATTCAGTTCATTTTATTGCAGATGCTTATGTCAAAAGCAATTGAATTCAAGAAAAAAAATGGAAATATCACATCCCTCTTCAACCTTTGATTAATGACCAAAATATGGCGGCAGGTGGCCTAGCAACAGCCAAAAAAAAACAAAAAAACCCTCCATAAATTGCTGTAGTTAAACGTGTTTCCTACCTGAGGAGAATTTAAGCAGATTTGGCCTTATTATTATTAATTACCCACCTGCAGTTTCATCAAGCTGCTGCATTAACCTCGCATCATCTCGCAAGTGCTAAATAAGGCAATCAGAAACTTTGGTAAAATAACCTTAAAGTCCTTCCACATGCGAAAAATAGAGAAAAAGCAGAAGAGTCGTACTGTAGAACGACTTTTACGATTTCGTCAATGCCAAAGCACTTTGCAATCATTCACACTTTTGTCGCTGAATGACAAGCAAGGGTGGAAAGGGATTAATTAGACGTCAATAACAGATTTCATTTCGGGTTTCTGCTTTAAACTGAGACTTCTTGAACAAAAATGTGGGACTTTAGAGGCAAACGTGAACAGACACATCCAAATGTAGACAATAATATCAACTAGACCACAGATGTCAAACTGGCGGCCCGCGGGCCAGATCAGGCCCGCTAAGGGATTGAATCCGGCCCGCGAGACAACACTCAGAGAAGCGCAAGAGAAAAACGAGCTGCAGGTAGAAAAATGTCAACTTGATGTTGCCAAAGTTAGGTGCCTTGAACAAAGACACTGTACTTGTATTTCTTTTTCTCTCTCTCTCTTCTCCACCCTTTTTCTCCCACTCTCTGTCTCTGACTCTTTCACTCTCTGTTTCTCTTCCTTTGTTGCTCTGTCTTTTTCTCTCTCTGTGTCTTTTTAACTTCTTTTGCTCTAACTTTCTTTTTTCCTTTTCTCTCTTTTTTCTGTCTCTCTTCCTACCCTTCACGCTTTCTTTTCTCTTTTCTCTCCTTCTGTCTTTCTATTTCTTTCTTCCTCTCCCTTTTTTTCCCCTTTCTCATGACTTTTTATCTCAATTGTTTCTCATGCTCTCTCCCTCTCTCTCTTTTTCTTTCTTTGTCCTGCCCTCTCTCCTTTTTCCTCCCTCTTTCTCTTATTTCTTTATCTCTCTTTTTCTTTCTCTTTAATCTACTAGTCCGGCCCCCGACAGAATGTTTGTTCTATCGTGTGGCCCCCGAGTTGAAATGAGTTTGACACCCCTGAACTAGACAATTCCCGCGGCATGTGTAAGAGTTGTGATTGATCTGGAAGATGATCCCGGCATGTATATATAACCCCGGTTGTTAGCATTATGAGTTAGCATAAAGTTTTTAACTCAGATAGATGTTTCTGTCATTTTTTACTTGACTCCCCCCCCCCCCCCCCCCCATCCCCCCGGTACTGGCAAGTTCATTTTAGATGGGCCCACAACAGTTAGCAATAAGGATATGCCTTGTGGAGGTCTAAAAAAAACACATTCATTGTAATAACATAGTAATAATACTGTTTTTACTTATTAAAATATTTAAAATGTACATGTTCGAAAGGAATGAGCCATTCTATTTGAATTAGCCCATCCGGAATGCATTGAGCCCATTCAATTTGCTGAGTCGTTAGCATGTTAACTTTAGAATAATTTTTCAGCATGAAGAAGTTAGCATTTGGCCGTTAGTATCACTTTTTAAGCATGTATCCGTTAGCATAACTCATCAACATGAAGCCATTAGCATAATTTGTAAATATGAAGTCGTTAAAATATTGCCATTACCAACAACATAAGATATGGATAACCGGATTTTTGGGACTAGTACAGAGAATTGAGTTGTCCTTATTAGTGTATTGGACGTTTTTTGAAAAACAACATTAGACGTGTCTCTTGGATAATGTGGAATGAAAGAGAAAACAGAAAGAAATACAGTGGAACCTCGGTTCTCGACCATAATCCGTTCCAGAACCCTGCTCAAAAACTGATTTGGTCGATCACCGAAAATCGTTTTTCCCATTAAAAGTAATGTAAAATCCTTTTAATTCGTTCCAACACCCTAAATGTTTACCATGACCGTAAACATGAAGCTAACCCACGCTAATCGTATGTTCGCGTTAGCGTAATCTTCCGTACGAAAGATTACGCTAACATGAACGTGTAAAAACTAAAAAATCAGGTCGTTTACCCGTCATTTAGTACCGGGGTCTCCACAACAAGTGGTGAGCGGTTAAAGGATAAAGAAAAGATTTATGAATAGGATTTCTTACCTTTGTGGTGGTCTGCAGAAGCCATGCTCTATTCCCTCGAAAGAAGGGAAACTCGCACATCTTCTTCATATTTTGCTATTATTTCTTTCTTAAATGCAATAGTTGTACGCACTACTCTTCTTTTTTCACCTGTAGCAACTTTGCTGATTGCACCGACCTTCTTCCGAGGCATAATTAGGGGTTAAAACACTCCATTCACCGATATTAAAAACGAAAGCAAAAAGAAGTGCGCAGTCAGGTGACAACAGTTCTTCACGAGGGGTGGGGGCAATCTACACCCATACGCCACTCAGCATCGGCCCTAGCGTACCGGCGTTCGAACTCCGATTTTTTGAACGAAAAGCGAAGCAAGAATTTCTCGAAATTTTTGGTCGAGAACCGATTTGGTCGAACTGAGAGGCGTTCGAAAACCGAGGTTCCACTGTAAGACTAAAAATAATGTTAGGATAAATAAGCAAATATTTACAAGGGACTAGCAAAAAAAAAAAAAAAAGGATCGGAGAAATTGTGCGCTCTGACGGTCCCTGTTTGCAGCAATATGTGATCGGGGATATTGGATCGCGGCCGCACAAGTGCATTTGGTCGATAGAAAGGCAAATAAGAGCTGCCAGGCCTGATAAAAATGCATTCTGCTCACAGCTACATGCAATTGGAGATAATAAATCATGACATCACATACTGTATACATCTCACTTTTTGGTGGACAAAATGAAAAAAAAAAACCTGCCAGGCCTGATAATAAAAGTGCTCTGTCGGCCCTCGCTCAAAAAAACATGCAAATGGGGATAATGGATCCACTGCAGCTCACTTTACAATGGACAGAATGAAACGAATGAGGAGCCAGGCCAGACAAAAGTGTGCTCTGCTGATCCCCGCTTGCAGCGATATGCAACTGAGGATAATGGATTGCCGCTACACAAGTGCAGTTCACTTTTTAGTGGACGGAATGGCAAAAACAGCTGCCAGGCTCGATGATAAATGCGCTCAGTCACCCCCCGCTCACAAAAACATGTAAATGGGGTTAATGGATTAAGTACAGCTCACTTTATGATGCACAAAATGAAAAGAATGAGGAAACAGGCCTGACAAAAGTGTGCTCTGCTGATCTTGGCTTGCAGCGATATGCAACAAAGAATAGTGGTTTGCGTCAACACTAGTGCAGTTCACTTTTTAGCGGACGGAATGGCAAAAAAAAGCTGCCAGGCTTGATAATAAATTGTCAGTTTTTAAACAAATAGACGATGAAAACAATGTGTGCGGGTAAATACAAACAAGGCAAAATGGATTTACTTGTTTTCAATCTCCCTGGTGTATTGCCGGGGTATCGGATCCAAGATAATCTAATGGCATATACAAGAAATGAATTACCGTATTTTCCGCACTATAAGGCGCACCTAAAAGTCTTAATTTTTTTCAAAAGCTGACCATGCGCCTTATAATACAATGCGCCTTATATATGGGTCAATATTAAATCGCAAGGTCTCGCAACTTACGCAACAGCCGCCGACTCGATTTTCCCCCGAACGTGGAGTAGTCCGCGGTGTATGCTGGGATTTATATACCGGCGTTTCATTGGCTAACCAATGTGTCAATCATCATTTGAATCGATCGCTATTGGCTAAAGTTATTCGGAGCCTCGGATAGGCTAGAGGGCCAAAACAAACCCTGCAATTGGCCGAAAAAGATGTGTCAATCATCCGTTAAATCGATCGCCATTGGCTGAAGTTATTCGGAGCCTCGGATTGGCTAGAGGGCCAAAACAAACCATGCAATTGGCCGAAAAAGATGACTGAATAGCAAGCTTGCTAAACTACGCCATAAAGAAACATGTTTCATTCGTCTGTATTTGTAAACATTTTACTCTCCTGGATTTACTTCACTCACGGTTGTAAGAAGACCATGATTGCGTATCATTATTGAATGTGAGAACTTAGGTGAGCTATGCGGCTTCATATTTTCCCGGTATCTTATTATAGAACGATCTTGATGTTGCTGTGATGAGTTGAGTGAATTAAACTCAATTCCAAGTGTTTATTGTCATATGCACAGTAAAGTTGCGAGCGAAAAAGAAAATAGAAACTAAGGAATGGTTGGCATTTCTTGAATCCCAAGAATTTAACCTTCCGAATGATATGTGAAACGATGCATTTGAGTGACATCGTACGGACACCGCATCCGCACGTGTCTACGACACGTATTTGCTTCTTTGCAAGCTTTGGGAATGTTAAGGGGGTAATCAGTTGGACTGAATCATCTGACTGTTTTGTCGACGTTCCCATTGTAGCGCCTTATAATCCAGTGCGCCTTATCTATGGAAGATATAGGACCAAAAACGATTTTTTTGGGGGTGCGCCCTATAACCCGGTGCGCCCTATAGTGCGGAAAATAATCATCAATCGGATATGTTTTTCTCCAACTCCGCCCTTGTTCAAGTTTTTCAAAACCAACGCGGCCCACAAATCACAAAGTTTGCCGACCCCTGGCATACGGTTTACCCGCACTCTAAATTTGAGCGCTTGCCAGTTCCCAACATGTCTGCCTTCGATTTGACAGACATCAGACACAAACAGAGACTGACAATTGCAGATAAGACAGACATTAAGACACATAGAGAAATCACAAAGAACACAAAAGGAAATAGAATAAAAAAAGTTATATTTAGACGACGTGACACAAACGGTTTCCGTCAACGTCAGGTTGTCGGCATCCTCCGGGTTTTGACGACGACGGATAATTGCTTATTTTAAGTCATTTTACGTACAAAGCTAGCATGCGGCGGCTCAACCTCGATAAAGAAGACACCTTGGGAATTGCCGTCTGTGCGTTTCTGTCGCCGTGCATGTTTTCGTCAGCCGGATGTAAGGAACGGCTCTGACCCTTTTAGCCTCCGCAGAGCTATTTTGATTCCCTCTGATCTGCATATCCGAATCAATAGAAATGCAGATTAGCACTAAAACAATTACGGAAAAGGGTGATCTTTTTTGCATTTATGTTACGGCGGGACGGCGCTTATTAATTTGCATTGATGGCTTCTCGTGTCAGAAAACGGGCGAGGGAGAACAATGCGGTTATTCTTAGTAAGCAAACTAATTAATGGTGTTGGATACTCGTCACATCACAGAGATTGCCTGTATATTTTTAAAACCACAATGCAAGAATAAATCCTTACCCTATTGGCAAAACCTTTTGCTTATTCCAAGTGCGTTTACGTTTCAAAAATAATCCGTGGTAGGCAAAATCCGTGTAATAGAAAACTTTTTTTTACAATTACCGTAAATTCCGGACTATAGAGCGCACCCGATTATAAGCCGCACCCGCTACATTTTAAGAGGAAAACCGAATTTGTACTTACACAAGCCGCACCTGTACATAAGTCGCATGCGCTCACATTACAAAATGAACCCAAACCCGAATTTAAGTCCCGCGGTTGAAACTAAATGTCCTTCATTAAAGTACACAGTCAAAAATTCACAGCCCGGAAAATGAACGGAAAATGATACTGGCACTTCAGGTTTGATGCAGCCCTGCAGAGTCCGGGTCCCGTTGAAAGTAATCCCCCAAAAAAAAGTGTATATTTCCAAAGGTAAGGGTGGGAATAATTTATATCCACTATTGTCCGCCGCATCCACAAATACGTCTCACCTGTACTTCACTTCCCGTCAGCCCCCATTTGATTCGCCCCTTCTTTTTGATTCGCCCGTGCAAAACATATCAGAATAAGTTTCTAAAATAAATACATTACCAAAATATACAGTTACAAATACATATTATACATGGTTACACATATTTACAAAGAAAGACGGTACACCGAGATAGTTTTCAAAGCTTTAATAATAATAATATAACTTTTATCCCAAACGGTGCCTGTGACAGGTAGCAACACGCTAGCACCACGCTCGCAACACAGTAAACGGGTCTGTTAAAAAAACATACCGTACTAGTAAAAATCATGGTAAACCGTCCTCATTTTCCTCCTTAGAACTGAAGCCATCAAAGTCGTCTTCCTCAGTGTCGGAAAGAAACTTTGTCGTATAGACGTCGTCCCACGCTCCCATCCACTCCTGATTCTGTGCCATCCTCTCCATCACGCAGCAGACCGGCTTTTCAGAACCCGTTTCAAGATCATTATTTATCAAAACCGTGTATTCTCGTGAAAGGGGAACATATAAGTACAATATTATTAAAACTAGAAAAAATAAAAAAGCCAAAAAGAACCTAAATGGTCTTATATTTCTCCAAAAACATGATAAATCTGTAAAAATTACATTATTACACTTAAAATAATCTCATTTAAATGCAACGCAGTAAACAATTTTGTAGTACACGAAAATAAAACCACTACCAATTTGACATAAGGCATAAGACTTCTTGTTTTAATGTAATTTTTCTAGTTTTTACCCGCTTAAACGTGTTTATAGAGGAAAATAAGACAATTTATATCTTTTAAAAAAGCTAAATATATTTTATCTTGCACATTGCTCAGTATTTATTTGATCTTTCGAAGCATTACTTTCCGAATTATTAAATTAATCATAAAATGTGAATAAATATCCACCGTCTTCTAGCTAGTAGATACTACATAGATAGATAGCACATTTATTATGTTTAAAGTATCCTTTTTTCACATTTTAATACTTAAAATAAAATAGGATTTAATTTTCAAGAAAAACATACCAAAAATGAGAAAATGTTTCTGCAACTAGAATACCAGATTAAATAAATCGAAGAGAACAATTTTAGAATAAAAAAGAAAACAAAAACTTCTATTCCTTTGTGTAACCCTATGAGTTAAATAGACACGCCGCCCCTCGGTACTCATCATTATTAATAAATTAATGATTACAAAAACCTAATACCATAAGAGCATGAGGAAACAGCAATTATCTTACGTGCGGGTTCCCGGCGGTAGTTTTTCACCTTTCCTTTGAAAGGCTCAATCCGGATAAACATCTGTTAGCAACAGCTGCTTTCTTAATCTTTGTAAGATATTATCCTTGAGATATAATTTTCATTATGTATCCAAAGGGAAGAATTTCAATAGGCAGGGAATGAAAGGTGAAGAAATTATAGTCGATTGCTTTTGGTTTTATTTGAGGCTAAATAAAAGAGTCCAGCTATACGTTGGAGCTTAAATCATTTCTCTTTTACTGCAAAGTGAAAAGAAACAAAAGTAGTGAGAAAGAATAAAGTTTAAACGGGAAGAGCACTCCATTAAATAATGTGAAATACTTTAATTAATGGGGACCAGATCATTTTCCGAGATGTAGAAATCTTAAGTAGCCTCCTTGTCCCAATTTCTAAAGTGTGCTCTGCCAGCTCCGATTCTCTGCAATAGTCAACTGGGGATAAGGGATTGCGGCTGCACCAGTGCTCTTAGTTTTCGCTGGGAATAACAAACAAAAAAGCCACCACACATGCAATAGCTCTGCTCTCTCTTTTTCTCAGTTATAGTCAAATGAGGATAACTGATCAAAACAGTGCAGTTCATCTTTTGTCCTCCCGCCAAAAGTACTTTTTGCTGGTAATCCTTCGCAGCAACATGGGATTGGAGATAATGGATTGCGGCCGCACAAGTGGAGTTCATCTTAGGAGGAAAATACAGTAACAGAAAGCCGCCTGGCCCGGCAATACTGCACTCCTGCTGGCCTCTGCTCGCAGCAATATATGTTAGAGGATATTGGATCGCGGCTACACGAGTGCAGTTCACTTTTTTTGTGGGGAAAAAAACGCAAAAAAAAGAGGCCAACAGGACATTCCAAAATGCGCTTTGCCAGGCCCTGCTCGGAGCAATATGCGATCATGATTGATGGATTGCAGAATATTCTTTAATGTGTGACACACTGAGGACACAAAGTATGAAGCACAAAGTATCGGAGGATTACAGTAGTCAACTCAAGTCAAATTTATTTATATAGCCCTAAATCACAAAAATGTTTCAAAGGACTGCACAGGATTACAACGACACAATTACCTGATCTCAAACCAACATGCGGGCAAGGAACAACTCAAAACCTCAGCGTGAGCAAAAAGAGAAACCTTGAGAAGGGACCTCACAAGTGGTATCCCCCTTTCAGGATGACCAGGGTGAATTACATTTAGCATTACAGTACACAAACATAGTAAACACTAGGTAACATGTTGAAAATTTGTCCGGAAAGTACATGACAGCAGCGACGCCCCCAGCCTGTAAACCAGTCCAGAAAGTCTATGACGGCCACCACGCAGCTTCCCATCTCTGCCAGCTGGTCCATGCAGGCGTTCACATGCTTCAGGTCAAACACTGGTTTGCTGACTCATCTCAAATTGTCCTTCTCATTAGTACTTAAAAGATTGAACAAAAAAATAATGCCAATGACTCACTAAGGATTTACCATAGCAAAACGATTTCCCATAGATTATGTCCAGAACCCATTTCTTTAGTAAAGTAGAAGAAAATAATCCTTTAAATTGGGAAAAAAAGGGCAGCACGGCGGCGCAGTGGTTAGCGCTTGTGCGGCACAGTTCATGTCATGGGAACCTGTCGTGGGTTCAAATCCAGCTCCAGACTTCCTGTGCGGAGTTTGTATGTTCTCCCCGTGCTTGCGTGGGTTTCCTCCGGGCACTCCGGTTTCCTCCCACATTCCAAAAACATGCATTTCAGGTGGATTGGTCTAAATTGTCCCTAGGTGTGAATGAGCGAGCGAGTGAGTTGTCTGTCCCCGTGTGCCCTGCGATTGGCTGGCAACCAGTTCAGGGTGTCCCCTGCCCACTGCCTGGAAATGGCTGGGATGGGCTCCAGCCCCCCCGCGACCCTAATGAGGATAAGCGGTACGGCTAATGAGATGAGATTGGGAAAAAATGATATGGTAAGAAGAAAAGTAATTGAAGTGAGCATACGTCGGACAAATTTGCTCATTTTAAAATTTCATTTCACAGTAAAGTACAGGAAAATAAGTACAACAATTCTCCAATGAGCAAAACTTTCCACATTTATTTGCTTCGCGTCAGTCTTCAAAAAGGCGCTCTCGCTTTAAAGAACAAAAACAACTCAGGCTTGCCACAGAGAATAAATTACCCCCAATCAATCTGCGAGTATGCACCCCTGCCACAAACAACGCCACTTTTATTGATCGCAAAAAGCGTTATCGCGCTCTGAACTCTGAACCCCCACCTCTTGTCTAGACTTTTTTTGTTTTTTTTCGAGCCAACCTCTTCCCGAGAATAAATTCCGGAGAAATGAAGGACATGATGCTCCTCCACGGGGCAGCCGGCTTCAGTCGGCATAATAAGAGGACTTGGACAAGTCAGGAGGGCCTTGTTACCGTCCAACTGTCGAGCCAATGCCGATTCGGGAGCCGGAAAGAAAAGTGGCCCCCCTGCCCTTCTCCCAGCATCCTTTCCCTTTGGAGGTGCTCCAGGCTGAGTTAATTTGAAGTTCCCTCTATAAAGTAGCTCTTCGAGCGGCCTTGCCGTTGTGACCCTCGCCTGGATGAGGGCTGGGGAAATAAAACGGAGAGTTCTCGGTTATGTTTTCGTTTTTAACAATAGCGTTATGGCCAATGTTCCCTGTAATTTTCCACGGGTCTGAGCGTTCACACAAAGTCGGTGAGCACCGCTTGAAACAACAGTGAGCAACCATAATCCCAAGTATGGCAAGATAATTAATGATCAAACATGTCCAAATCTTGACATCAAGTTACATTTTGCTGAGTTTCCGGCAATGCAAAATTATTTTTCTCTTTTGAATGAATTGACTCATGTAGTATTGCAAAGGTTGTACGGCCTACAAACGTCGTTTGTTCTTACAATTCTTTCACGAGATTTCCATTTCTTTTTATTTACTGATATATTTTATCGCATAATATTAACATTTTTGGGGGCTTATTTATTTGGTTGTAAGATACAGAACTGTACTTAATCACATTTTTTTAGTGGAAGTACAATGTTGGCAACAAGATTCACTTGGCAATGCAATGCAACACAAACGTTTTATTCTTTTTTCGGTGTTTTTTTCTACTTTTTAAAAAAAAAATATTTAAAAAAAAAATCATATTGTGTTTATTTTTTTCTGAGCTGTTACCTTTTTCTTTTTGTTCTCTATTTACTTTTTCCCTACATTTCTTTTTCTTTTTTTCTGGCTTTTTTCTAAAATTTTTCCTACTACTTTTTCATTTTGGTATTTTTTGTCTTTTTTCTTCTATTCCCCCTTTCCTTTAAGTCATTTTGTGCATAATTTTACATAATATTTGGTCATGTTGGGATTAAAGAAGCAAAAACAACCTGAGATCCGTTTAGGACCCGAAAAAGCCTGTTCCTTTTAGTGAGCTGAGCCGAAGAAGCCGGTTCTCGACATACTCTACTAACTTTACTCAACTTCGTTCCACTTCGACTCGACTTCAAAATACTGCATTTAGGACACAACGTCAGGGGAACCCGTGTATTTTTACCTTCATGCACTGTAACTTTGATTAAAGTAGCTTCTTAATAAGTAATTTTGAGCCCTCATTTTTGTGCGCTGGCTAGATTTTCTTGTGCGCTGAGAATGTGCGAGCAGTGCGCAATTGCGCACGCGCGCAGTTTAGAGGGGACACTGGTCATGGCCGCTTTAAATGAGGTCAATACAGGCTTTAAAATTCATGTTTAATTGTTGCTATTCAGTATAAATCTTTATTCATGTATAACTGGTACTCGTGATACACAAGGTTTTACGGTAGTGTATTACGGTAATTGTGCAATGATCGATCAGTTGAATATCGCTATCCAGAATCACCAAACATAGCCAAGACTATATTTGCGTCATCCTATTTTCCATTCTTTCTGCCTAAAATGATCAACACCCATTTGTCTGTGATCCATTCTCTCTAGTCAACTATTATTTATAGCAGGGACTGAGAAAGCAAATTTTCCATTCTTTCTGCCTAAAATAGTCAGCACCAATATGGCTTGTGTTTTGGATGATCTCGGGGACAAAGATAGTAAATTTTATCACGCTTTTTTCTGTTCTTCTCGCCTAAAATGATCAGATCCCATGCTGCTGTGATCATTATCCCTGGTCAGCAATTGCTACGAGCAGGGCTGGCAGAGCTCATCTTTAAAATGAGTGGCTTTTTTGCAGATTTTCACCCATCAAAGATGGTTCCGGGCCCCATTTACCACGATAAACAAAGGAATACAGTAGTAGGTTTGAAAATGCTGTAAAGGGGGGCAAAAGAGAATCGTCTTCTCTACCATAATTTGAAAACGCCGTAAGGCGGGGTTGTTATATCCCAGGGGATTACTGTATTTGTTTTATGTATCTAAAAAATCTAGAGTTTAATTTTTCAATATTTAGTTTATATATATATATATATATATATATATATATATATATATATATATATATTTACAGCCATATCCCCCAAGTGGGAGGTGGCTAGAGTCATTTATGGCTCTTTTTGGGAGATTGATTCAGAGGAGGGGATTCCCAGCCCCCTCGCTCAACCCAACTGAGGAGTTGGGAGTCATTAGGTGACCAAAACCCCCAATTCCAACCCCTAATGTTGAGCGCCAAGCAGGGAGGCAACAGGTACTAAGTCTTAGGTATGACTCGGCCGATGCTTGAACCTCAACCTCCCAGTCTCGGGGAGGGCGCCATACCCCCAAGGCCACAGAGTTATTTATTTTAAAAAGACAAAATGCTGCACATGCAACACATTCATTCCTGTACAACATCCATACATCCATCCATTATCTGCACCGCTTATCCTCAGTATGGTAGAGGGGGTGCTGGAGCCCATCCCAGTTATCTTCGGGTAGTGGGCAGGGGACACCCTGAACTGGTTGCCAGCCAGTCGCAGGGGACACAGGGACAGACAAGTCACTCGCTCATTCACACCTAGAGACAATTTGGACCCGCACATTAACCTGAAATGCATGTTTTTGGAATGTGGGAGGAAACCGGAGAGCCTGGAGGAAACCCACGCAAGTACGGGGAGAACATGCAAACTCGACACAGGAGGTTCGATCTCATGACCTCAGAACTGTGCCGCACACGCGCTAACCACTGTGCCGTCCTGTACAACATTTTTACATAAACTCAAAGTTTGGTGGGCATTATACGTTAGGTATCTCATTATCACACCATTTATAGTCACAAAGGGTTCCCTTAACCACACGGGTCATAGGGGCACCATTGCCTTTGGTGCGTTTTGGGCAAATACAGCCTGGTGGCACCCATCCAGAGATAATTGCTGTAGAAAGAGAGAAATAAACGCTAAAAGCACGATGACAAATCCTAATTTAAAGGACAATAAATTCACAGTTAATTTTGAAGTTTTTATTGTGTTCATAGTTTACCTTGTCAATAAATTCATCAATGCTGCACGTATTCAGCAATGTTTGTCTCTTACAATAGAAGAGAATTTTATCCCGATTTTAATCAAATTGTGTGTTATGATTGAATAAATATTGTAAGTACCAGTAATGTAGTAGCGTGAATTCTGGAATAAACTGTCAAGTCAAGTCAAATTATGTTTATTTGTATAGCCCTTAATCACAAAGAGTCTCAAAGGGTTGCACAGACCACAGATTTTTGCAAACCACAGACTATTATGACACCACCCCCTGATCTAAAACCTACATGAGGGCAAATAATACACAGATATTGTCAACATAAAATATAGGTTATTCATATGCTATAGAACAGAAGTGTTTTTTAAGCTTAGATTTAAACATTTCCACTGAGGTTGCAGATCGAATCTCAGGGGAAAGATTATTCCACAGACCTGGGGCCCGAATAGAGAATGCTCTCAAACCTGCGGATCTCTTCTTGGCTCTTGGGATCACTAGTAGACCAGCATTTTCAGATTGAAGGCTGCGGACCAGAACATAGGGGGAAATTAAATCTGAATACGCACCAATTTGAGGAAGGAATTCAACTTTGTTTTTGTTTAAGCTGCACTAGATTTTAAGCCTCAGGCTTAAAAAGCCATAAAAATGGTAAATGGACCGCGTTTTATAGAAGACCTCCCAAAGCGCTTTACAATGTGCTTCACACTTGCCAATAACAGAGTAAGCCATGCAAGGCACCTACCTGCAAATATTTATTTTCTGACCGCCTATGGCATTTTCTCCTCATTTTAGCAAAGAAAAATAACTAAAAAAAAATAGAGAAATATTTTATTGTTTGCATGTTTTCAACTCAAACTCTAAATAAAAAACAAAAACAAAACAAAATAGTTTTCTACTGTACTGAATAAATGGTTATATTTAGGCAGAATTTAGAAGACAGACGAATGGATTAAATCAAATATAAATGTTCATATAAAGAAACACAAAAGGTTGAGAAGAGAACACATATTTTTTTAAATCAAGCAAAAACTCTCACAAAACAAATAACCCCCTTAAAGTAACAAAACATTTTTTTTTGTCCGTTTAAAGCTTTTATTCCTCTCCTAATTATCTCACTAATTTACTAGGGGATTCAGACGCTGCCCTCTGCCACCACAAAGCCTCCAATCAAGCTATAAACGAGGCAGCCGGATCAGGAAATGAAAACAAGAAAAGTTTCAGCGAGAGTTCCAAAGGCGTAAACATTCCCAAACATTCCACAATGAATCGGTAATGAAGTCTTAATTAAGTGACCCGTATATAAGGAGTTCATTCTTTAGGTAATAGCTGCGTAGCATCGTATTTGTACGATGCATTCCACCCGTCGATTCCGTTTTGAAATCGTCAAAACAAAACAGCTAATTGGTGATTGATCCTCGGTAAATACCGTATGCTAATTTCTAGCGCTCCAATCACGTTCTAAATGAGTGCATTTATCTAACGTGTTAGCAAGGGACCCATATTTGAGATCATTATCGTGTAAACTGTAGTAAACAATCGTAGATACTGATGAGAAATGTACATGAATAATCGCAAATAGACTACTGTAAATTCCGGACTATAAGCCGCTACTTTTTTCCCAAACTTTCAACCCAGCGGCTTATTCAGTGATGCGGCCAATTTATGAAATTTTTCTAATGGCCGCGAGCGGCCATAGAGTACAAAGGGTAAGGTTTAGACTGGTGGAATATATGCGCAGAGGAAGACTGCAACTTCTTGGCTTGTGTATAAATTAAATTAGCGTAAGCATACCCTCATCATGCAAAATGCAAAAAGAAAGGCACATGACGCAGCTTTCAAGCTAAAAGCAATCGAGCAGTCCGATAAAGAAGGAAACAGAGCACAGAATCAGGAGTGGATGAGAGTATTTGCGACACTTATTCTGATATATTTTGCGAATTAAAAAAGAGGGGCGGAGCAAAACGCGGGCTGACGGGAAGTGGGGTAAAGGTGAGTGAGACCTGTTGTCGCGGCTGACAATAGTGGATTTATATTTTTCCCACCCTTACCTTTGGAAATATAGACTTTTTTTCCTTGGATTAGTTTCAACGGGTACCCGGACTCTGCAGGTCTGCATCAAACCTTATGTACCGGTATCATTTTCCGTTCATTTTGCCGGCTGTGATTTTTGGACTGTGTACTTCAATGAAGGACATTTAGTTTCAACCGCGCGACTTGAAGTCGGGTCTGGATAAGTTTAATGTTTGTGTTACAATTTTTTTAACGTGGGCGCATGCGGCTTATATACAGGTGCGGCTTGTGTATGTACGAAATCAGTTTTCCACTGAAAATGTGGTGGGTGCGGCTTATAATTTACGGTATTTTCCTCTTTTTATGTACTAATTATCTGCTTATGAGATAGTACAGTGATATATTTGACATGACTTCATTTTCAAACATTTTCAACGGCCGGTGTGCCTCGGAACTTTTTTATAAATAAAAGTGTACCTTGGTTTAAAAAGGGTTGAAAAACACTGGATTAGACTATTAGCATTGCGGATAAAGAACATTCGGATTTCAGTTACAAAATCCTCATATAGGCAATTTTTCGATCTTGATCTGACTATTCCGAGCTCTGAAACTTACTAATGAAGGTTGCATCTAATACATTAAATCGGGTCACAAGGATAATTATTTGGTACTTGGAAAAAGAAGAAACAGGATCTTATTAATTACACTTTTATCATTCCGGATGAGAACCAGCTCGGTAGCCGAGATGGTAGGACGCCCGCTCCGAGATGGGAGGTCGCTGGTTCAAGCCTCGGCCGAGTCATACCTAAGACTTAAACATTGGTACCCATTGCTTCCCTGCTTGGCGTTCACCATTAGGGGTTGGAATTGGGGGGTTTGGTCACCTAATGACTCCCAACACCTCAGTCGGGTTGAGCGAGGGGGCTGGGAATCCCCTCCTCTGAATCAATCTCCCAAAAAGAGTCAGAAATGACTCTAGCTACCTCCCACTAGGGGGATACGGCTGTGGTATATAAAATATAAAAAATCATTCCGAATGAGAGCCATTTTGTATTTCAGTTAAGAAATCCAAATATTGGCAATATTCCCATCTTAATCAGACTATTTCAAGCGTATAAACGTTCTGATTGAACTGGCAAGGCTGCTGTTGTCCTCTGACTACCACAGTGTCAAAAGATCCATTTAACAGTGTTCATTTTACCTGTGAAAAGTGATGGGTCCGGGGACTGGCATGCTCAAAAATCTATGGGTCCCCAAAATTTCGTGTTATCGAGGTTGACATTGTAAATCGGCGACAAATATATAATATAAATCTATATATCCATTCAGTTTTAGTCATCACAGTTTATTGGTAATACAAAGCAGTTATCACTTCAGATTTTTCACTTCACAAAAATATTGTACATTATACAAAATAATATTGATGAAATATTAGTCTATATATTAGTGCAGTTTTAATCATCGAAGTTAATTGGTAATACAAAGCTATCACTTCAATTTTTTCAGTTCATATATTCTTCGTGGTTTGCTGTCCCGCCACAGTTGTAATGCCTTCTCAAGGTCCAATCGATTATCATCCTCCTCATAGCGTAACCAGGAATATAATTGAGTCCATTTTGGCAGAAAAGTCCTTGCTAGGAGTATTCTTTTGCTTGTTTTCTTCCGTCGAATCGTTGGCTTCAACACACGTGTTTTCCTTGCCTTCCCGATCTTCCGAAGAATTTCTCCGCCGTTTTTTCGTGCCGGAATAATTGCCGTTGTTATCACTTTCTGCATTAAGTTTCGACTTATCACTGACAATGAAGAAATTACCAATTTTGTGTTGATTTTCATCTAATACTAACTTTTTTCAGAGGCATACTTAGCCTTCACCTTCCCTCGACGACAAGCACCACAAAAATGACGTAATCTCAAAGCAACAAGATCTCGTTTGCCGAGATCGCAAGCAGACGAAAACTCGAACCGCGAGACCAAAACAACAATGGCGGATCTGCCTGACGAAAAGTTTGGAGTGCGGTAAATCTTTGTTTGAAAAAAATGTAATCGGGTAAAAATGACAATTTTGTGTCAAAAAAGTTGCTTCCCGGGTACGCACGTTGACTTGACACTATGCGTCCCCAGCAAAAATGATACTTTTAGGACGCAGGGACGTGGGCAAATGAGAACACTGATTTAAGCGAAAATAGACTACAGTTGGAGTCAGTTCTGGTCTCGTTGCTCTCGCTCTTTAATTAATCCAAATAGAAACACGTCTTCGTTCCAGAGAAGCTCGACTCTTTTCCATCGTGATTTAGCAACAACACTGTTAAAGTCAGTCATTATTAAGACAATTTCGTGGCCATATTTACACAAATAAAATACATATATAGTGTTAAAATCTAATCGTTATACCAAGAGCAGGATTACTCACGTCCTCCATGATGTTGATAAGAAGGGAAAGAGACCCCGCCCACAACGTGGGCGTGATTTATTATACGTCAGGAAAAAACAGCACACATGAGCACTTCACAATAAAAGAATATAAGATCGATAAACGTACAAGACATGCAATTAGACTGATTATTGAAACGTTACTTCATGTGTGTGTGTGTGTGTGAAAGATTGTTTTTATATTTTGGAATATAAAAACAAGTTATATTCACTTAGTGAATTCTGAGAAATATTACAACCAAAACGACCAACCTATCAAACACAAGACCACTGGACACAAAATAAGAACATTTGTCGTATGTGATGTATTGTTATTATGTCTTGCCTCTTTGCCTCTTTCCATTTTCACGAAGAGCCTTTGGAACATTAAAACATGGGGTGAGGAAAACTGGGGCGAAAAACCTCTTCTGTCAGGAACTGAGGGAAAGATATTTTCTGGAACTCTTATCGGCTATATTGTGACAGCTAATTAAGAGTGTGATGAGTGCTACTTTGCCCTGATGTGACGCTGAGAAATTAAAAATATGATTCTATTAATATGGTTGCGGTTTGCTCTTTCTGCAGCTTTCAGAAAGAAAATGGAGTCTTGGTGGAATCCCTTGGACAGTGGATTCTCAATTACCTGCAGTTTGTTGACGTGTAAACGTAATAGCTTGGACGATTTGGAAAAATATATCACCGGGAGTGCCGGGAAAGGGGAGACGATTAGCGGTGAAAAGCAAACATTGGTATGAATGGCAATTTGACTGCTCTGCTACGAAGCGAAAATGTGTTGTTGTAGCCCAAGCACATCACGTTGACGCCTTGTCATTTAAAACATGGGCTATTATATCCAATCTGTGCAGCTTTTTGGCTGAAAATAAAGATGAATGTCTGTCTTTTTGCTGTTTTATAACGGGTATTCTACATTTTTCAATCTGTTTTTGACACATTTAAACCTCTTCGCCGGCAACCCAGAGAAAATAAATCACTGAGAATCCTTTGTGGACTCAGATTTATTTTGTTTAAGTATAGTTTATTGTAAAAGAAGGTTGATAACTAGCATAATATTGTCTGGCTGTTTTTGTAAACTGTAGCATTGAGTTAGGTTTGTGTTATTTGAAGTGCGTGGTTTATGTTTTGTTTGTGCCTTTGTTTCACTTATGTTCGATTTTTTTCTGCTATTTCTAAACTCTTTTTGTGTCTACCCATCCGTTTGCCACAGTCCTGTCTTATCAAAATGTGCCTCATTGTCTTGTCATTGTGTGCATTCACACTTATTTTGGGAAAGTGCTTGCTTACACCCACTAAAGACTTCACAGGTCTGATTTTTGGGTAGTGCAGGCAATAAATATGTGAGGGCAATAATCTGAATAATTGAACACAGACTATTGCTAGTACCGTAAATTCCGGACTATAAGCCGCTACTTGTTCCCCTAACTTTCAACCCTGCGTCTTATTCAGTGATGCGGCCAATTTATGTAATTTTTCTAACGGCCGCTAGCGGCGCTCGAGTGTTGCTGCCATTAACTGCCCTGTCAAAGCTATATTATTATTATTAAATCTTTGAAAAACTCTCTCGGTGTACCGTCTTTGTAAATATGTGTAACCCATGTATAGTATGTATTTGCAACTGTATATTTTTGTAATGTATTTATTTGTATTTATTTTAGACACTTATTCTGATTTGCACGGGTGAACGAAAAATGAGGGGCGGAACAAACGCGGGGTGCCGAGTTTAACTGGGGACCGCTAAAGGTGAGGGACAGAGAAGGAAAGAAGAGGGGGTCAAACGTTGGTTAAAGAAAAAGGAGTTGCGTGAGAAAATGTGTTCATCTGATATATTTTTCCCACCCTTACCTTTGGAAATACACTTTTTTTCCTTGGATTACTTTCAACAGGATCTGGACTCTGCAGGTCTGCATCAAACCTTAAGTACTGGTATCATTTTCCGTTCATTTGTGATTTTTGGACTGTGGACCTTAATGAAGGACATTTCGTCTTAATCGCGGGACTTGAAGTCGGGTTTGGATTAAATTTGTGTTTGTGTTACAAGTTTAATGTGGGCGCATGCGGCTTATATACAGGTGCGGCTTGTGTATGTACAAAATCGGTTTTCCTCTCAAAATGTCGTGGGTGCGGCTTATAATCAGGTGCGCTCGATAGTCCGGAATTTACGGTATTTATATTATATACAGCGATGTAACAATACAAAAGAATCAGATTAAGTTTTAGGTGCGACTGAGTATTTCGATTTTTAATGGTTGCTCCTTCCCGATTCCCTTTGCATGTGTGCCCCGACGGATCACCACCTTATCGTGGTGGGGCACTTTGTGCGTCTCAATGACCCCTAGAGCTATGTCGGCGGGAGTCTCGTACTCCTGGCAGGGTTACCCAAGCCGAACAGGTCGAAGGGTAGAGTCCAGACTAAGAGTGATCCCAAAAGCTGGTGGCGGCACGCTTTGAGGCGGTTTCCCACAGACCTGGATCCCGGCAGCCGCCTGCAGTTGTAGGAAGATGCCGGTCGTCTAGGGTCTCCCTTGCCACTGGAACCGTCTTCTCTACAATCAAGATAGTGGCGTTGGGGAAAGCGCACCCCTTACGCCACTTTAAAAACCATCATTGCGCAGGTATCTTCTTTTACCTGAGTCCCCGATCACAAAAGTCTGGCGGCGATGGAGTATCCAGTGACGGGAGCAGGTTTGAATGAGCTGGAAGCTCTTAGCTGGACCTCTGCACGTCAGCGGCACAGGGCAAGGGTCGTTAGCAGCTGGGATTGAGTGGCAGCTGTTTCCGGCAGACCCCTGTGCGTCTGAGCAGCACTATTTAGTGGCCGCACTGCTCACCCCAATTGGGGAAAGGCCTAGAAAAGGTGGCCTAAAGATTGCCCACTCAGCACAGTACCCGGACAGGAAACCGCGCCTGTCGGGACATTCCACTATGCGGTCGAAAAACAATAGCATTTAGAATTGCAGCATGGAACATAAGGACACTCCTGGATACCAGTCTGGACAGACCACAGCGCAGAACAGCACTCATTGCCAACGAGCTGAAGCGATATAATGTGGATGTGGCAGCGCTCAGCGAGACCAGACTCCTTGAGGAAGGCTCACTCAATGAAGAGGGGGAGGGTTATACATTCTTTTGGAAGGGATACCCCATGGGCGGACACCATCTTCACGGAGTTGGTTTTGCAATTAAGAACACCCTACTGCTGAAGCTCACAGAGTCACCAGTGGGTGTCAGTGAAAGACTAATGACTCTTCGCATCCCACTTGCAAAATGCAGACATGTCACATTAGTTAGTGCCTATGCACCAACACTGCCATCGAATGATGAAGAGAAGGATCGCTTCTACCAGGAACTCGATGACATCCTCAGTCACATCCCGAGGAATGACAAAATCATGCTGCTTGGTGATTTCAATGCAAGAGTCGGAAAGAACTTGCAAAACTGGGATGGTGTGATAGGTGCCCATGGCATTGGAAAAGTTAATTCCAATGGCGTGAGACTTCTTAGTCTGTGCGCGGAACATAACCTTACCATCACAAACACCATCTTCCAACAAAAGAATAAATATAAGGCATCCTGGATGCATCCCAGGTCCAAACACTGGCATCTGATCGACTACGCGATCGTGAGGAGGGCTGACCTGAAGGACGTGCTCATTACAAGAGCTATGCGTGGGGCAGACTGTTGGACCGACCACCGCATGATTCTGACAAAGGTCAGAATGCATGTCCGACCCCTAGCACGTCAGGGTGGTTCAAAGAGGAAGACACTCAACTGTGCCAAACTCTCCAGTAGCGACACCCTTGACAACTTCCGTTGCTCTCTAGCAGAGAGGCTGGCAAACATTGAGCAGCTGGTCATGTCAGAGGCTGGGATGGATGAGAAGTGGACCTATATATCTACCACCCTCTTTGACACTGCAGCCCAAACCGTTGGTTTTAAAACTAAAAAACACCAGGACTGGTTTGACCAGAATGCCGGAGAGATCTCAACCCTCCTGGACAGAATGCACAAGGCACACAGAGCCACCCTGAACAACCCACAATCTCAATTCCATAAAAAGCTATGGCAAGCCCTTCGTTCCGAGGCCCAGAGAACGCTCAGAAAACTGCAAAATGAGTGGTGGATCTCAAAAGCCAATGAAATCCAGTCTCACGCTGATAGAAGCGATATGCACAGTTTCTATGATGCAGTAAAAACCATCTATGGCCCCAGACACTGCTCACTGGCACCTGTTAGATCTGCTGATGGAGCATCTCTAATCAAGGATCAGGCTATGATAGTGGAGCGGTGGGCTGAGCATTTCAACACCCTGCTCAACCAGCCCACCCCAGTGGACCCAACTGTCCTTTCAGAACTCCCTGAACATCCTACATTGCCAGACCTCGACCTCCCGCCAACTTTCAATGAAATCCTGCATGCAGTCAAAACCCTGAAAAACAATAAATCCCCTGGACCTGACAACATCCCAGCTGAACTTCTCAAGGTAGGAGGCTACCTCTGTACACGGACACTGTTTCAATATATTTCAGAGGTGTGGAGACGAGAGTGTGTCCCGCAACTGTGGAAAGATGCGAACATTGTGACCATCTTTAAGAATAAAGGAGATAAATCCATCTGCTCCAACAGTAGGGGTATCTCTTTGTTGGCCACTGCTGGAAAGGTCCTTGCCAAGGTCATGCTCCGCAGACTCATCTCTAAAATATCGGAACGCGTCATCCCAGAGTCACAGTGTGGTTTTCGAAAGGACAGAGGAACAGTCGACATGATCTTTGTGACACGTCAGCTCCAAGAGAAATGCCGGGAGCAGCACAAGGACTTGTTCATCGCCTTTGTCGATCTTTCAAAGGCATTTGACACAGTGAACAGGGACCTACTGTGGCAAGTCCTGAAGAGATTTGGGTGTCCACCCAAGTTTCTCACCATTCTTGCACAGTTCCATTCAGGGATGACGGCCAGAGTGGTAGTTGGAAGACACAGCTCAGAGCCCTTTGGCGTCGAAACTGGAGTGAGGCAAGGCTGTGTGCTGGCTCCAGTTCTCTTCAACATCTTCCTCGTCTGTGTTACAACACTGCTACGTAGAAGGATGGAGGAGCAGGCTGGAGTTACCATCAACTTCAGGGCTGATGGTAACCTGTTTAACATCAGGAGGCTACAGGCAACTACCAAACTGACTTCAGAGACCATCATTGAGCTACAGTATGCTGATGACTGTGCCCTGGTTGCCCATACACCGGAGGCTCTGCAAAACATTCTCTCGGCAGCTGTAACTGCATACACCAGAATGGGACTGACGATCAACACCCAGAAGACAGAGGTACTCTGTCAGTCCAGTGCTGACCTCTTACCAAACCCAATAACCCTCACAGCAGCAGGGCAACACCTGCTCATGGTGCCCACCTTTAAATATCTGGGGAGCATAGTGTCTGACACGTGCTCATTGGATGATGAGATCCAGAGCCGTCTCAAGCAAGCATCAGCATCTTTCGGTCGACTAAGGATAAGGGTCTTTCAAAACAACAACCTTAGACTCCACACCAAAATGCTGGTCTACAGAGCTGTATGCATCACGACATTACTGTATGGATGTGAGGCATGGACTATCTACAGCCGCCATCTGAAGAGCCTCGAGACCTTCCATGTAAGATGTCTTCAGAAGATCCTTGGCATCACATGGAGGGACAGAGTGCCGCACACAGAGGTGTTGGAGAGGGCAGGCAGCTGCAGCATGGAATCCATTATGGCCCAACGCCAACTTAGGTGGCTGGGGCATGTTGTTCGAATGCCCAGCCACAGACTGCCACGCCGTATCCTCTATGGTCAGTTACATCTAGGCCAACGCAGTGCTGGTGGGCAGAAGAAGCGGTTCAAAGACCAAATGAAGAACATCCTGAAGAGATGTCGGATAAACCCCTCCTCACTGGAGGAACTTGCTTCCTGCCGAGACCTCTGGCGCTCCCACTGCTCACATGGAGTGGATTACATGGAGGAACAGCGCATGCAACACCGTGCAGCAAAGCGTGCAAAGAGACATGCTCGCCAGGCCACCCCTGCTCCCCCCAGCACCCCCTTCACATGTTCTGTCTGTAACCGCATCTGTGGATCCAGGATCGGACTCTTCAAACATCAGCAGACTCACAATTAAAAGAAGATGGTCATCATCGAATCGATGGACAACCCCAAGCAAGCAGTATAGAGTCATCAAATTGCACCTTGGTGGCCTTGGGGGCAGGGCGCCCGCCCCGTGACTGGGAGGTTGCTGGTTCGAGCACTGGCCGGGTCATACCTAAGACTTACAACATTGGTACCCATTGCCTCCCTGCTTAGCGGTCAGCATTAGGGGTTGGAATTGGGGGGGGTTTGGTCGCCTAATGACTCCCAATGAAATGTTGCAAAACATCAGTTGGGTGAGCGAGGGGGCTGGGAATCCCCTCCTCTGTATCAATCTCCCGAAAGAGTAAAAAATGTGAATATGTTCTTGACTCTAGCCACTTCCCATTAGGGGGATATGGCTCCGGTATACATAGATTGACAGATTGCATCTTCCCTCATGCGGGACATTTTTATGCCCAAAAGCACTGTGGGTCTTGTAGTACAGAGACCAATGATACACACAAACTCTGGTTTATTCGCTAAAAAAGCCTCAAGTGCATTGGTTGATTTTTCCAGGGCATTTGTGTTATAGTGGCGAAAATACCACAGGCGTATCAGTCTTTATATAGTGAATGTCTTAGTTGTATCTTTGGATATATAGTGTGAGTCTATGCCTTGGCGAGCAAGGTTCAAGCACATCTTTTTAAACACACAGAACGCAGATGAAACAAGCACAGTTCTTTGTTGAGTTTAGTGAAAGACATGAGTGAAATCATCCTTCATTGGAACTCAAAATTTGAACAGTTACAATGTCTGTTAGTGAAATGACGTTGCTCTTGCTTCGCCCTTGTAATCAGAATACAAAGCTACCCGTTTGTCTCGAGGCATGTAAACGATTCTTTCGGATCGCTCCAGAAATCCAATACTCCATTTCTAATCGGATTACTGACTGCATGTTAACGTAGTGACGGTCATCACATCTTGGTGACTTTATTGGGACTTTAAGTGAATTAAGCGCTTGCATCTTAAATAGTAGGGACGTGGTTTGAATCCAGTTAAGATTAAACTATGCAAATTTGTGAACAGTCTTCTTATTGCTTTCAATTAAGTCCCTTTCATTTAACACTTTATTTTACCATAATTTGATTTTCATTTGATTTTGATTGCACTTAGATTTCAATTAACATTCACCGGCTTTCTGTTTTTAGCATTTCCCAGCAATTTCTCACATTTTCCTAGTTGTTGGAAGTTACCTGGGGATTTACTTTATTTACTTTCTACCACGCAAACCTGCATTTGTGACAGTTATAAAAATTGAACAAAACAATGAAATGATTGGAATTCCGATGAAAGGGTATTTCAAAAGAGCCAACCCCCCCGAGTTTTTGCTATTATACCAAACATTCAAAACAGCAGTAAAATTTTTTGGGGTAGGCAATTTACAAAAAAAATAATACAGTGGAACCTCGGTTCTCGACCATAATCCGTTCCAGAACCCTGTTCGAAAACCGATTTGTTTGATCACCGAAATCATGTTTCCCATTAAAAATAATGTAAATCGTTTTAATCCGTTCCAACACCCTGAATGTTTACCTTGAATGTTTAAAGTAAACATGAAGCTAACCCATGCTAATCGTACGTTCGCGTTATCGTAATCTTCTGTACAAAAGATTACGCCAACATGAACGTGTAAAAATGATAAGAAAAAAGGAGAAAGAAAAGAATTATGAATAGGATTTCTTACCTTAGTGGTGGTCAGCAGAAGGCGCAGGTGGACGGTGCGGAGAGGGATTTTGCTATTGTTTCTTTCTTAAATGCAATAGTTGTACGCACTACTTTTCTTTTTTCACCTGTAGCAACTTTGCTGCTTGCACTGACTTTCTTCGGAGGCATAATTAGGGGCTAAAACACTTCGTACACCTATATTAAATGCGAAAGCAAAACGAAGCACGTCCGCACACGATAACAGTCGGTCACGAAAAGAGCCATCTACACCCGTACGCCGCTCAGCATCGCACCCTAGCGTACGCACTCACGCATTACCGCCATTCAAACTCCGATTTTTGGACCGAACAGCTAAGCAAGAATTTCTCGAAATTTTGGGTCGGACTCCGATTTGTTCGAACTGAGAGGCGTTCGAAAACCGAGGTTCCACTGTATAAGTAAACTTACCATACAGTTAGGATGTGGGGAGAAAAAAATGATTTAAAAATGTTTAACATATTATTTCCTCTTAAAGTCAGGGTTTCTATTTAAGAAGATAAATAAACTCAGCAAAGGCAGATAACATATAACGTTCACCAAAATAAATATTTTAGTAGCGCTTTAATCCTAACTATTACATTCAAGGGAGTAGTCGCATTGCTCCCAGATCATAATTCAAGTTAGTCATGAATGTGCATGTGGTTTCATACATGCATAAATCATTAGATTTTTTTTTAATGAGTGGGAAAATGTATATACCAAACATCATCATAGGAATTCTGTGAGTTGATAGTCGATGCATCCATGTTTTTTGGGTGTCCCAGGGCCAATATAAGTTCATCTCAGCTGGTTATATGATTTTCCCAAAGTGGCAAATATGAAAGGGTAGAAAACTTTTCACAGAAGTTTCAGTCATTTCACATTTAACTTTCTAGTGACTATGTGACTAAAACAAAGCTATTCACAGACTGATTTGTCAAAAGAGGAGAGCTAGCGTCATACTAGAACAGGGGTCGGGAACCTATGGCTCGCGAGCCATATATGGCTCTTTCTATGAGTATCTGTGGCTCAGAGACCAATTTGATTGCATGCAAAATTTCTCCATCTTGTTAAAAACCGGTATTGTCTATCCAAGTCAGGTACAAGTAAAGCAATGCTAAATGTGATGGAAACACTTCGCAGTATATATAGGGCACGTTTTCACTACAATTTACAGTCAAGGTGTCACACAAAAAAGGGGGAAAAAAACTCGTTTTGGCTGTACAACGCTAAAGAATCCTTTATTTAAAAGTTTACTATATAATCTGTGTTCAGTGTTCAGATACTTTATGATGAATCCACAGAACTGTAAATACGCCAAAACACCGGAGGAGAACTTAGTCATTTGATTGGGTGAGTGGGAGGGATGGGTGGAGCTATGCAAAAAGTACAAGCATTCCCTTCCATCTCTCGCCAAAGGTAAGCACATAAGGCTCCCTATTCTCAGAATGTTGTGACGTTTTTGCAAAATAAATGCTTGCATCTGGTTTTGAAACCAATATGTATGAAAAAAAGGGTCAAAAGGAGTTTAATCGATCTTGAGTAATTGCAAGAAAGAGACAAGTTTAAAGTGGTCTGTTTGTTGAATTTGGGACAGGGGCTCTGGCATTATTCTCTTTTCATAATTTTTATCAAATCATCAAAAATAAATGTGCTGAAGACTAAGCTTTTGTCTGGGGCGCCGGTTTAGCAATTTAGTAAATTTGTCTCTTAATATATGGTGTGGCTCTTTCCCAAAATAAAATTAATATTTTTTGCTTTTATGGCTCTTTGAGTCAAAAAGGTCCCCGACCCCTGTACTAGAACAAAAAATGCTAAATGTGGCAGTACCCTTCCAACAAAATAATTATTATAATTGTGGAGTAGACACCCCGAAATCCATTCTGAGGTAGGGAGGGCTAGTTAAATTAGTGTATGGCAGGGAATGGAAACCTATGTTAAAACGAAATAGTATATCGTAAGTGCTACTTACAAGTAATATACATGCATATGATTCAATAACAAATATATATGTAAAGGAAAACTGAAATTTTGTTTACCTTTGGTGGTACATGACTTGGGCTGGTACAGAGGAGTTTGTTGGTGGATAAGGGGGGGTGGGGAGTGTCGCTAAGAGATAGCAGATTTAAATTAACATTGATTTCAAGACTTCTACCAGTGTCTGAAATGCATCTTTTACGTCGGGCGTACAACTTGCTCAACGTCTCTACCCGGGTGGCCGACAACTTTTTCAAGAAAGGAAAAAAAAAATCTTTCCTTTTTTTTTTTATTTTTTTTTTTTTTCAAATCAAACGGTTGCTTTAGTCCGATTTCGAAATCTTCGTTCGGTTTGAAAATTTCGGAAATTCGGTTCTTTGGCAATTTGCATACTCGGCAGCCGATCAGAAGCCTGCATTGAATAACTTCGTGCTTCTGGACTTTCCCGAGCGTTATAAGGTCGTGCATTTACATATCGTTTTCCACAGAAGACGCACAGAGAACACAAGAAAAATTGATAAGTGGTTAGGAATCAAGCCAAAACCTCAGCCCAAGAAGAAATATTCAAAAAAAGCTGACAACATTTCTGACGCTACAAAACGTAAATGTACATTAAAAGCATCGTGGGAAGAGGAGTTCACGTCGCTTTTAGCAGACGACGCGACGCAAACATTGCGTGAATGAAGATGGGTAAATACATTTATAATAAACTTAATTTTAAAGTGTTGTTCTGTCATATATTGTGATGATCAATCCTTAATACTTTGCATTAATGGCTTTTGCGATGAGTCGTCTTATTGCGTTTCAAGTTGTGAAAAATGGGGCAGGCAACTTTAAGGCTGGGAAGGCAACTTTTCAGAGTTGTCTGCCCTGGTGTTCAGTAACTTATTGTCATCAGTTTCAGACAATGCTTCTACTATTTACCAGTCTTTTTATTCTTAACTGTTCTTATCGTCAATTGGCTATTGCAATTCATTTCCGCGAGGGTACCAATTTGTGTGTCCTCTTCCTATTTCTTGATACAGTGATTGCAAGTTATTATGCTTTTGCTTCCCCTTTAACAAATCTTGAGGCCCATGGCAAATAACTACTGTACAAAAAAAACACAGTCTTGTATTGGACTCGCAAAATCTTTACCCACCAACACCGCAAAGTTTGAATTCAATTGATTTTTGGGCTACATGTGTTTTGTGGACTTGGAGAAGGCATTCGACCGTGTTCCTCGGGAGGCCCTGTGGGGGGTGCTTCGGGAGTATGGGGTACCGCACAGTCTTATCCGGGCTGTGCGGTCCCTGTATGCCCGGTGCCAGAGTCTGGTCCGCATTGCCGGCACTAAGTCGGATTCGTTGTCACCGATTCTGTTCATAACTTTTATGGACAGAATTTCTAGGCGCAGCCTTGGCGGGGATGGAGTCCGGTTTGGGGGCCTCAGCATTGCGTCACTGCTTTTTGCAGATGACGTGGTGCTGTTGGCTTCCTCAGGCCGTGATCTTCAGCTCTCGCTGGAGCGATTCGCAGCCGAGTGTGAAGCGGCCGGGATGGGGATCAGCACCTCCAAGTCCGAGGCCATGGTTCTCAGTCGGAAAAGGGTGGTATGCTCCCTCCGGGTCGGGGAGGAGGTCTTGCCCCAAGTGGAGGAGTTCAAGTATCTTGGGGTCTTGTTCACGAGTGAGGGTAGGATGGAACGGGAGATCGACAGACGGGTCGGTGCAGCGTCTGCCGTCATTCGGACCCTGTACCGGTCTGTCGTGGTGAAGAGGGAGCTGAGCCGAAAGGCAAAGCTCTCGATCTACCGGTCGATCTACGTTCCTACCCTCACCTATGGTCATGAACTTTGGGTCATGACCGAAAGAACTCGATCCCGGATACAAGTGGCTGA
Source organism: Urocampus carinirostris (assembly GCF_059441175.1). Lineage (NCBI taxonomy): Eukaryota > Metazoa > Chordata > Actinopteri > Syngnathiformes > Syngnathidae > Urocampus > Urocampus carinirostris. Next base: position 35,429,095 of record NC_142357.1, on the reverse strand, counting down.
AATGAGTTTCCTCCGCAGGGTGGCTGGGTTCTCCCTTAGAGATAGGGTGAGAAGCTCAGTCATCCGGGAGGGACTCGGTGTAGAGCCACTGCTCCTCCGCGTTGAGAGGAGCCAGTTGAGATGGCTCGGGCATCTAATAAGGATGCCTCCTGGACACCTCCCTCGGGAGGTGTTCCGGGCATGTCCCACCGGCAGGAGGCCCCTGGGGCGGCCCAGGACACGTTGGAGAGACTATGTCTCACGGCTGGCTTGGGAACGCCTCGGTGTCCCGTCGGATGAGCTGGAGGAGGTGGCTGTGGATAGGGACGTCTGGGCTTCCCTTTTAACGCTGCTGCCCCCGCGACCCGACCTCGGATAAGCGGAAGACAATGGATGGATGGATGGATGGATGATTTTTGGGCCTGAAATAAGTTTTTATTAGGCTGAAAAAACATCTTATTCCACATGATAGAGTTCTACTGTAAATATCACAATTTGCGATCAGTCCACCGACAACCCCGACAAAAACTTTGAAAGTCACTTTGAGTCACGGTTACTTTTTAAACTGAACAAGGCTTTGCAACAGAGTTCCTTGACAGGTTGTGCCCCCGCTGCCTGTGTTGTTTCCCGATCTCCCTTTGCTCTGCATGGCCAAAACATATTGAGGGGTGGTCTGGTCGTTTTGATAATTGTGTTGTGGTTGTCTTGAGAAAACTTAGCCTTAAAACTAATGAAAACATGTTTGTATCTTGCACTTACTGAAAGTATTGCTGTAAAATTACGACCCATGGCCAGCGAGAAAAGCATTTGCAAATAAACATGTCGATTTCCTTCTCGGCAAGACGCCAAAATGAGAAAAAAATGTTTCTCCCAAAAAAGTCTGAAAATAAATCAAAAGCCAGACTAAACATGAGGAATTAGATTGTGCCGTGCCATATTTTTACGAATGATTAAGGTTAAATAATAAAATGTTCACACAAAACATCAAGAAGTAAGTCAAACTTTAAATCAGTATTCCCTCCTAAAGTGTGATTTCGCTTTAACGTCAACTTTTGGCTGAGTTAGCTAACTAGCACCCAGGTAGCATATAAATATCGCTGTTTCTTGAGATTACTTTCAATTACTTTTGGATTACTCCAATACCAAATATGCTAATAAAAGACAAAATAAACTAAATACGAATAAAATGATGACTCACAACACGTGGTAAGCTTTCTCTCCTGGCCTTGATCTCTTTGATCTCCGGCAAAACTAACATAAAATGCGACAGAAACAAAATGAAAATAAATCCAAACAGCTTGCCAACATCATTTTTGCCGTTCCATGTATTCCGGTACTCCCCAAGCCTGCAGAAAATTTAGTCATCTTATTCATATTTAGTTTATTTTGTCTTTTATTAGCATATTTGGTATTGGAGTAATCCAAAAGGAATTGAAAGTAATCCAGTTAAAGTAACCCTACCCAACCCTGACTACATCAAACCAATACATGAATGAACAAGGAAGTTACTTATTTCTAGTTTCAATTATTAAACTACTTACCATTAATAAGACCACTTTGAAAGTCATATTTCAGGTAGTGTGGATCAAAATATTTCAAATGTATTTTGAAATAAAAATACCATGATACAATAAGAAAACCGACTACTATTTACCATTTATTTACTTGACAATTTGCATGCACTTAGTAACTGCAATGTCATTTTCAGTCAATGGTGAGTGGCAAAATGGCCACCCCCTGAGAAGGATTTTCTTTAATTCATATTCCACGTTATGAATATTAATGAGGGAACTATATTTAGAACTGTGTAGTTTGGGGGAGGTGGATATTAAACATTAAATAAATGAAAAATATCTGTTTCCTTTTGAAATAGATCCCAACTCTAATAATTACCATCTTGAAAATTAAATTGAGGATAAAATAATTGCTGAGCCAATGAGAACTCTGTTTCCAATAAAAACAGGAAAACTGATGATGGAAAAAAATGTACAGACACCAAGTAATGGTGTCAAGTTATACATCTGTTACAAGAGTGACTGACACACCCTTGTGGCCATTTTATAAACAGAAACCGAAAATCAGAATACAACGCTGCCATTGTTTTAATCCAATCAAAGAAAATACAATATTAAGCAACGTTTATTCAACGTATATCTTTGGAATGGCCGTATTATACCAAGTTTTACAAATCTTCGTTCCGTTTGGAAATTTTGGTTCGTTTGGCAATTTGCATACTCGGCAGCCAATCAGAAGCCTGCATGGAATAACTTCTTGCTTTCGGACTTTCCTGAGCGTTATAAGGTAGTGGATTTGCATATCACTTAGACGCACAGAAAACACAAGAAAAATTGAGAAGTGGTTGGGAATCAAGCCAAAACCTCAGCCCCAGAAGAAAGATTCAAAAGAAGCTAACAAAATTTATGACGCAACAAAACGTAAACGTACTTTAAAAGCATCGTGGAAAGAGAAGTTCACGTGGCTTGTAGCAGATGACAAAACGCAAACATCGCATGAATGAAGACGAGTAAATACAGGTACATACTGATGGCAGATGGAAAACACCAATGTCATATACATGCAATGAATGTTATAAGTAGATTTATAATAAACTTAATTTTAAAGTGTTGTTCTGTTATATATTCTGACTATCAATCCTTAATACTTTGCAACAATGTTTTCTTCTTTTTGCGTTTAGTCGTCTTATTGTGTTTCAAGTTGTGGAAAATAAAGCAGGCAACTTTATAATAATAATATAATAATAATAATTTCCTTGTATTGTCATTCTGTGTAACAATGTACACAGAACGAAATGTCGATTGCACCTGACCCGTTGTAGCGAGCCGATGCAGCCGCAGCCAACAGAGGGCGCCGCCGACCACTTTTTAAGTCTTAGGAATGACTCGGCCGGGGCGCGAACCACCGACCTCCCAGTCTCAAAGCCTTACCATCTAGGCTACTGAGCTGGTATGGCTGGGCAGGTAACTTTTTGTCATGAGTTTCAGACACTGGAAGGGTTATTGTGATTTTCTAGGAAATTTGATTTCCAGCTGGCATGAGAAAACAGCGACATGAGCAATGTCTTTAACCAAATGATCAATCCTCCCAAAATTATTTTGAAAATGAGTCTTATGTATACAGTGTATGTCAATTACTCAGTGCCCTCATACAAGGCAGACGCTGTCGTGGTTTTAACACTACTTCTAAAAATTACAGCCTGATAATTACATAATAACCTGGTAATAACATTTTATTATACTGGACTTGCATATTAAACTAGTAAAATTTCACCCTAATGGAATACAGTATAATTCATTGTTATTGAAACATGCCAAATGTAAAATGACATTAATAAATTGTCATCCTGAGGAGCAATATAATTAGCAATAAGACAAATTACCACAGTGGATTGGAAGAATCCACAAATTCATCTAGATAAATTGTACCTATCACAGAGGATCCACACCGGATTGTCACATCATCTATTACAGTATTTAATTTGAAATGTGTAAACTTGCAGAACATTAGGTTGGAAACAATGCCCAACTAGACCTAAAACTTCTGAAAACAAGGAAAATGGAGCGATGTATCCTATTCCTAAACACTCAAAAATGGTGTGACAGGAAGTACACAACAATTTCCCAGTGCATTCAATGAATGTATCGTTATGGACTAACCCAAAGTAAAACTGGGAGGACCAGCTGTTTACTCCTATGAGTGGTTAAGAAACTGTATCAGGGCATTGAGTGTAAAGATGGACATATTGTTTTTATGATAGACTTGAAGAAAAATTCCACCTGGTAGGTCGCAGTCATTTCTGGAAATGTTTGCAAACTAAAAAGTGACGAGTGAATATCCCCTACACCAAACAGGATTCAGATCCTATGAGAGGAGCCCCTGTAAAAAATAAAAATTCATGCGATAACCTCAAACTAGGCTGGGTGTCATGTCCTGCACGGTCGTCATGGCACCCAGCTGGTCCCGCCCCTTGACACCGGCTGAGACAGATTGACTTGATTGCGTGTGGGATACTTAAGCGCTCCTTTTGGGACTCCCCGTTGCCAGACCATTGCTTAACTTGAGGAAAAACCTGTTCATGCCCTTTTGTTCTGAGTAAATGCCTAGTTTGTGATTTTGATTGCCTTTAAGCCTGTTTTGTGAGTATTACCTAGTTTGAATTTTTGATTGCCTTTAAGACCGTTTTGTTTTGTCTTTGGCCCTGCGTGTTGGACAACTTTTATTTTCTAAATTAAAGTAACAGATCGTACACGCAAATGAGTTCACACTTCCTGCCTCCTGGTCCGTTCCGTGACACTGGGATATGGACCCATCTGTGTCTTTGATGAGACAACATAGGAGGGGATTGTTTCCAGGTTATATGAGTATGCAAGAAAAGCTAGAATGACGTATATAAAATAATCAATAGATATTATTCAATCTGCATTAAACTTTTCAAAATGGGACTACTCAAAGATGATATATGTTGAAAGTGTAACAATGAGATAGTTATGCTTATACATTCTTTGTGAAAATGTCCTAAAACTGCTACCTTAGGGGCCGGTCACACAGACATTTGCGGCTGAATCACGGCCAGAAATTTCTGCCTTTGAGGCGGACGCTATTGGACGCATTGAGATCGCTATTCAGACGAGATACAGCGGTGCTTAACACGAGGTCGGAAATTCGCGCGCGGGTGGCAGCGCGAAACTGTTTGGCGCTGCTCAATTCTTCAGAGCGCGGGTACACAGCCTTTCACGAGCGTATTGAGGCTGAACCACGGCCAGAAATTTCTGGCCGTGAAGCAGATGCTGTTGGGCGCTGTTGGACATTTTGAGACCGCCATATAGACAAGATAGAGCAGTGCTTTACTCGCGGTCGGAAATTTTCACGTGGTTGGCCGCGTTCAAAACTTTTGAGCTGCTCAAAAGTTTGAGCACGTGTTAAACCGCGTGCCACACACGTGGTCAACACGAGGAAATGACGCGGAAATGACGCGGAACGACGTGCTCTGGCCGCGGCCAGGGCGTGCTTACACATGGGTAAGACGGGAAATTTCAGCGGGTAATCGTGGGTGGAGCATGGTAATAGCATGTTCTGCGCCTGCATCGCGGTGTTATTACGTGAAATTAGCGTGTTACGCGTGTGACAGTCAAACGCCTTTCTCCGCGTATAAACAGCGCGAATGCCGAGCACACGTCAGTTGTGCTCGTGACGTCAAGGGGGTGAACATGGATCCCCGTCAGCGTAGTTTCTCTTCATTTCGAATAAATCTTTCGGAGCATTCGCAATGGTCGTAGCAAGGCTTTAATGCTAGGACCTTAGCTTGGCCTCTTGGCTGAGAGTAAGAGTCCCGGCTCCTAAGCTTTGTAGCGTATTATGAACTGATTGATAACGGATAATGGATAATGAATAAAAAAGATAGAACAATAACTCTTAAACCCAGTAAACGGTAAATCCTCCCCCCCTCGCGTGAATGCGCATTCTGCTGCGCTTCCAACGAAAGCGATCGTATTCTATACAAAACGCTTATTAAAACTATAAAGCGAGCTAATTATAACAATTGGGAGATCCTAGTCTATATAACGCGTTTATTTAAACAATAAAGTGCGATCGTATTCTACATAATGCGTTTGTTAACGTGGATGAAAAAGTCACGCGAGGGGGTGGGGCGGTGTGGCAAATTTTCGTAGGAGTCGGATTTGGGCACAACACCGGCTCGGGAGCTTTTATACCCGTGGTCCACACGAGAAAATTACGCAGAAATGACGCGATGAGGAAGCGGAACAGTCGCCGGCGTCTGTTTTGCGGGCATACCACCGATGAACAGCGGGTTGGCCAATTTTGCGCATTTTCCATCCCGGGCAACCACGGGCAAAGAAAAAACGCAAAATTTTAGCCCTTGATTCAGCCGCAAACGGCTGTGTGACCGGCCCCTTAGGTAAAAATCTGATGAAAATGGGGAAATGGTTCAAATGTGAATTTCCCTTAGGGGATGAATAAAGTATCTATCTATCTATCTATCTATCTATCAAATGCATTTTCCGAAAATCACAGTGCCTGTGGTGGCCCACTTGGACACATCTTTTTTTCAAAGTAATAAAGACTGCACTCAAGACCTGCGCTTGGACAACTCTGAGACTCTGGCTAGCCCAGCCATAAACATTTGGGAAACATTGATGATGGAAGCTATAGCTAAACGGGTTGAATGTGACTAGTGAGCGATGAAATGACTTTGGTCACTTTTTATCACAACCACAATTTGTAACGCCTCCGTATTCATAGTGCATTGCACCAAAGTCCTGCACAAACCAGGTGCTGTTTTTTCTTTTCTACATGATATTGAAAAGCTATTTTGCTGTTTAGTTTGTTTGGGGTGGGAGTTTGTTTTATTTTTGTATGGACACTTGTTGTAAACTAAATAAAATCTGTGAATTAAAATAAGAAAATAGCACATTAATCAACCACTGAAAGCAGATCAACAATAAACAATAAATTAAAGGAATAAGTAAGGGTATTATATATATACCGGAGCCATATCCCCCTTGTGGGAGGTGGCTGGAGTCATTTCTGACTCTTTCTGGGAGATTGATACAGAGGAGGGGATTCCCAGCCCCCTCGCTCAACCCAACTGATGTGTTGGGAGTCATTTAGGTGACCAAACCCCCCAATTCCAACCCCTAATGCCGAGCGCCAAGCAATGGGTACCAATGTTGTGAGTCTTAGGTATGACTCGGTCGAGGCTTGAACCAAAACCTCCCAGTCTTGGGAGGGCGCCCTTACCCCCAACGCCACCGAGCTGGTTTATAAGTAAGGGTAATTATGAAAAAAAAAAAAATTATATTAAAAATAAAGGACTGAATTCATCCTTGTGACTTTTATACAAACTCCATCTTCTGTAAAGCGTGTTAACCGGTGATTTTTCTTTTTTTTATTATTATTTTGCATCATTGAGGCTGATCATTCGTGTTTGGTAGAGGCTATTTCTAAATCTATTCTTGACTTGGCTCAGGAGGTAGAGCGCTCGTCTTGGGATCAAGGGATCCCAGTTCGAATCCCGGCTCATCCGTGTTAGATGTCAAAGTGTCCTTGGGTAAGACACTGAACTCCTAATACCCCCAATAAGCAGGTTAGTGCCTTACATGGCTGCAAGGCCGCTATTGGGAAATGTGGAGCACACTGTAAAGCGCTTTGGGAAGTTATTGACTTGAAAAGCGCTATATAAATGCAGATCATTTCATTTCATTTCATTACATTTTTGTGCTTGTTTACGTACATCCATCCACCCATTGTCTGCACCGCTTATCCTCGGTAGGGTCGCGGGGGAACTGGAACCCATCCCAGCCATCCTCGGGCATCGGGCAGGGGACACCCCCAACTGGTTGCCAGCCATTCCCAGGGAACACAGAGAGAGACAACTCACTCGCCCATTTACACCTACGGACAATTTAAACCGGCCAATAAACCTGACTTGTATGTTTTTGGAGTGTGGGAGGAAACCCACGCAAGCACGGGGAGAACATGCAAACTCCACACTGGAGGTTCAATCTCATGACCTCAGAACTGTGCCTCACACGCGCTAACCACTGCTCCACCGTGCTGCCCGTTTACATATATGATGATTATTTTATTTTTTGTTGCACTTCAAGTGTAGGATAAATCTGTTGTTGCTGAGGTGCAATAAATATTACAAGGTTCTATAACACAGCTATCTGTCTGTTCTTCTCCATTCAACTGACTCAAATATTGCTCAGAAAATTTCAAATTTTTTGACATACAAAAATAGTTACTTTCCTTAGTAACTATTTACTTTTACTACAGAGTAATTCAGGTAATAACTCAGTTATTTTACGAAAGAAGTAGTGAATAACAAATTACCATCCATCCATCGTCTTCCGCTTATCCGAGGTCGGGTCGCGGGGGCAGCAGCGTTAAAAGGGAAGCCCAGACGTCCCTATCCCCAGCCACCTCCTCCAGCTCATCCGACGGGACCCCTAGGCGTTCCCAAGCCAGCCGAGAGACAGTCCCTCCAACAAGTCCTGGGTCGCCCCCGGGGCCTCCTGCCAGTGGGACATGCCCGGAACACCTCCCGAGGGAGGCGTCCAGGAGGCATCCTTATTAGATGCCCGAGCCACCTCAACTGGCTCCTCTCAACGCGGAGGAGCAGTTGCTCTACACCGAGTCCCTCCCGGATAACTGAGCTTCTCACTTTATCTCTAAGGGAGAACCCAGCCATAACAAATACGTTTTTAAAATTAAAGTGCTTAACACTGACAATCAGGAACAAAGAATGTAGCTCTCAGTTTCAAAAAGGTTGTTTACTCCTGCCCTGGTCTTTGAGTCTTTAAAATAATACCTCAATACTTTTTGCTCACATAAGCTTCCAAATTGAAAAAAATACAAATATCGCCCCCATGTTTAGTGTTTCCCAACCCTTGTTCCTGCTCTGTTTCAAAACACACAGCGGCTGTTTGGGGGGCGGCTTGTTTAGCGGACGGTTTTGGGGTTTTGATATTTTCCTTCTGACACTTTCTGGCTCGCCCACGCATGGAAATGTTCTTGCTGTGTGTGGGCGCTCGGCGACATGTCATCATCGCAAACGGCCGATCCGGCATCCCGACTGCCCATAGAAATTGTGTTCGACCTTCACGCGGGGGACGCCCTCCGTAAATGTTTGACTTGGACTGATTGAGATTTTGGCCGGGCGCCCACGCGTGATGGCGGTGTAATATTACGGCGTAATTAGTGTTTAAATTGTCGGGGAAAGAAAACACTCTGGTTTGTTTAAAATCACCGTCGTCGCGCCGGTCAATCACTGACATGCGGTTTCCATTAGAGTAAGCTCACGTTTCTCTTGAAGGCGAAACCGCAGAGCTTAAACTTAACTGCGGTTAACACGTTTGGACTTATTTAAAGACACCTTCTGGGAATGTCAGCAACCCAGGACATGACCCAGATTAATATACCAGTCCTGCTTCAGTAGATAAACCCTAAACCAAAATTAGAAACGTGAGCCGGAGGGACTAAATCCGAAAATCATACATATTTAAAATAAATACGATTTCCCGAATAAATCTCCAATCCCTCGATTTGTCCTCCGTTTCAAGCTAAGACAATCAGACTATGTTGGAATAGACTGACTCTCCGACACGGTGTCACCGGTAATCAGGAAAATGGTGAAAAAAGCCCCCAAGTGTAATTCAACCTCCATGGCAATTTCAGCATTTATGCGATTCACCTTCACAATCCAAAGCGACACACCGATGAAGAAATATAGAAAATGAAAACGTCCACAAGCAGGGAGAGAGAACGGAAATCTAAGACGTTAAGTAGTGGAACACTTGCATAGGCTAGGATTCCCATGTTCCATTCAAAGGAGACAATCTTTTATCATGAATAGATCATTTGCCCATGTTTGGTATCTTCAACCTTTAAGGGACAAACACTAAAGAAGTTAAAACAAAATAAAGAGATTAAAGCGGCGCAGCCACCGAGCGGCTGCCTTTTCCAGCAGCTCCCCTGTTATCCCTCACTTTTTGTGATTTATTGTTTTATTGTCTGCTCCTATCTTCGGTGTTTTTCTTCCCGTTTGACAACTACACTTTGGATGACTTTCTATCCTATGGACATGGGTTTTAGCGCACAAAAATACGCTTATTCGAGGAATCAACTCCCTGCCCTGAAGAATTCGGCGTGATGAGGGGGCCTATGGTGGAAGAAGAGCTGGAGCTAGCTAAGCGGCTAGCGGCGTTATAAGTCTTTGGTACCATTTGTAATCATGGTAAATGTGAACTCACTACCAAATAAAACCAACGAGTGCTGATGGAAAACATCGAAGCGCACAGGGAGCGCAGTTGCTGTGTTTTGCGGAAACGTGGCTCACGTTTAGCACCCCGGACGCTAACGTGTAGCCACCCGGAGCTACCTGGAGCTATCCGGCTTCAGCGCCGCTATACAGAGACACGAAAGCCTACGGGAATCGGAGAGGAGACGGACTCGCTAACACGAGGTGGTGTATCCCTGGACACAAAGAAAAAGATTTCCATCTGCCGCAGGGATGTCGAACTTTTGGACTGGCGTGTGATGTCATCCACTCCGCTACAAGCACTCCTAGGGCATCATATTAATCTGTTAATAAACAACAGGGTAGACTGCTGGAAGTGTGAATTTCCCTACGGGGATGAATAAAGTATCTATCTATCTATCTATCTATCTAAAACATTTGTACACAGGATGTTCTAGAATCAAAACCATTCATTGAAATAACTATTGATGGTGTGGGGGCTACAAAACAAATACATTTCTATATTTCACAACCCTGGATATTATAAATATTTGATATGTTTATTCCGTTTTTAATACTGGACACCAACAAAAGGAGATTGCACAGAATGCCAGCTCATTATTTTGAGGATTATACTGCACTGTGGTTTGTTATTTTGACAATAAGGCTCTGTTAATGTCATTTCTGCATGGCCCTTTTAAGTTCACCATGCAAGTTCAGAATTAAGTGCTGCATTCTCTTTTCTTTTTGACTGTCTACAAAACTATAAACGTATCAATCTCCATAGATAAATATATCGAACATTAAACATATGGCTTTTCTTAGTATTAATCAGGGTGAGGTAGGGTTACTTTAACTTGATTACTTTCAATTACTTTCGGATTACTCCAATACCAAATATGCTAATAAAAGACAAAAAAAACTAAATATGAATAAAATGACTCCATTTTGTGCAGGCTTGGGGAGTAATGGAATACATGGAACGGCAAAAATGATGTTAGCAAGCTGTTTGGATTTATTTTCATTTTGTTTCTGACACATTTTATGTTAGTTTTGCCGGAGATCAAAGAGATCAAAGCCAGGAGAGAAAGCTTACCACGTGCGTCCCCGGGACACAACTTTTTTGACACAAAATTGTCATTATTACCCGATTATTTTTTTTTTTTTAACAAAGATTTACCGCACTCCAAACCTTTGGTCAGGCGGATCCGGCATATGTTGTTTTGGTCTCGTGGTTCGAGTTTTCGTCTGCACGCCGATCTCGAGTTGTGTGGTGAAAAGTCCGTCACTCCTTAGAAAACCGGCTTTTTTTTATATTCCGAATTATTATGTTGTATAAAGAAATTAAGAAAAAAATGTAAGTATAAAAGGAGAAAGTGAAAAAAAGACAGGTTTGTGGTTATCCCTTTAATCGGTATATTACCAACAAAAATTTGATGCAGAAAATAAATTCATAATTTGATGATTAAAACTGAATGAATAGATAGATTTTTATTATATATTTGTCACCGATTTACAATTTCAACCTTGATAACACTATATCTCCCGATGGAGGAATCTGCCACACTAAACTGTGCAAATTTGGAGGCTTGCCTTACTGAGATAAAAGAGTGGATGTCACTCAATTTCTTGCGTCTTAACTCTGAAAAGACCGAAATGTTAGTTATTGGTCCATCTAAATGCCGCGACTTATTCTCTAAAACTGCTGTGAACATTGAAAAATGTCACATCACACAGAGTGACTCACTTAAAAAAATAGGTGTCACGTTTGACCCCGATCTGTCCTTTCAAACACATGTGAAGAAAATTACTAGAACCGCTTTCTTCCATCTTCGTATCATTGCTAAAATTCGTCATATTATACTGTCTCAGTCGGATGCGGAGATTATAATTCACGCGTTTGTTACCTCCCGTCTCGAGTACTGTAATGCACTACTCTCCGGTCTTACGATGACCAGACTCAAGAGTCTTCAGCTGGTACAAAATGCCGCAGCGAGGCTTTTAACTAGGACAAAAAAAGTCCGACCACATCACTCCAATTTTGGCTAACCTGCATTGGCTCCCTGTTAGCCTAAGATGTGATTTCAAGGTTCTCTTATTATTATACAAAATCATACATGGACTTTCCCCCTCATATCTTTCAGATCTGATTTCCCCCTATATCCCGGCCCGAAGCCTCCGTTCTGAAAGCGCCGGTCTTCTGGTGATCCCAAGAGCCAAGAAGTGTTCCGCAGGTTCGAGAGCGTTTTCCATCCGGGCACCGGTGTTGTGGAATGCTCTTCCCCCTGAGATCTGATCTGCAACCTCAGTGGTTGCAATGTTTAAGTCTAAGCTTAAAACTCACTTCTACTCTATAGCATATGAATAACCTAAACTGCGTATGTGAAATAACCTGTGAAGCCCTTTGAGACTCTTTGTGATTAAGAGCTATACAAATAAAAATGACTTGACTTGACCCATAGATTTCTGTTGGGACCCATAGATTTTTGAGCATGCGAGTCCCAGGGACTCATCACTTTTCACAGGTAAAATGAACACTGATCCTCTGTCGAATTGTGTGTGAGAAATAAAAAGTTATTAAAAAAAAGGTTGGCATGTACGTTGAAATATCCATGTGGTGATGAAAGTAGTACATATTTGCTGCATTTTCTCTCAGTTGCACGCCACACCATCCCTGCAACACATTCTCTACACGAAATGCAAGCGGACTCGTATGACTTCACAGAAAACAGTTTGGACAAGTGGAAAATCGCATCTCGTCTCACGGCCGACTTGCTCCCCTCCTTTCAGTCATCCACCATTAGCCTCGCCCGCCAACAAAACCTGTTGGCAGTCCGATTCCTGCTGCTTACCTGCTGAAACGCAACCCTGACAAAGCTCCTTTATCCCACCTAAGAGTCTGCTTCCCCCAGCTCACGATTTGCTTTACAGTCAGCTAGCATATAGGCTCCGTTTTGAAAGACAGAGGATTCTTGTTGTGCTTAAAGGTGTTGATAATCATACTCACCGGCAGGGTTGGGTAGGGTTACTTTAACTTGATTACTTTCAATTATCGTATTTTCCGCACTATAAAGCGCATGGCTATAGGGCGCACCCCCAAAAAATAGTTTTTGGTCCTACATTTTTCATACATAAGGCGCACCAAATTATAAGGCGCTACAATGGGAACGTCGACAAAACAGTCAGATAGTTCAGTCCAACTTATTACCCCCTTAACATTCCGAAAGCTTGCAAAGACGCAAATACGTGTCGTAGACACGTGCGGATGCGGTGTCCGTACGATGTCACCAAACAAACATTTCTTAGTTTCCATTTTATTTTTTGCTGGCAACTGTGTGGACAGAAAAGTAAGAATTTCATTGTGCAGGGAAACGGGGTTCTTTACTGTGCATATGACAATAAACACTTTGAATTGAATTTAGTTTAAAAATAGACTCATCACAGAAACATCAAGATCGTTCTAAAACAAGATACCGGGAAAATATAAATCTGCATAGCTCACTTAAGTTCTCTTGCAGCCATCACGTTCAATAATGCTACGTAACCATGGTCTTCTTACAACCGTGAGTGTAGTAAATCCAGGAGAGTAAAATATTTACAAATACAGAATAGTAAAAAATGTTTTCTCTATGCCATAGTGCAACCCAACGTGTGATTCACATTCATCTTTTTCGGCCAATTGCAGGCTTTGTTTCGCCCCTTTAGCCTATGCGAGCCTGTAAATGATAGAAAGGATCCGCCCCATTTACCTCCAAATAACTTAAGCCAATAGTGACTGATTCAAATGATGATTGACACATTGGTTAGGAAATGAAACGCCGGTATATAAGACCCAGCATACACCGCGGACTACTTCGCCTCCGGGGGAAAATCTAGTCGGCGGCTGCTTGCCTTAGTTCCAAAACTTTGCGACTTAATATTGATCCATATATAAGGCGCACTGTATTATAGGGCGCATAGTCAGCTTTTGAAAAAAATAAAGGCTTTTAGGTGCGCCTTATAGTGCGGAAAATACGGTACTTTTGGATCACTCCAATACCAAATATGCTAATAAAAGACAAAATAAACTAAATATGAATACAATTACTAAATGTTGTGCAGGCTTGGGGAGTAACAGGAACACACGGAACGGCAAAAATAATGTTGGCAAGCTGTTTGGATTTATTTTCATTTTGTTTCTGTCGCATTTTATGTTAGTTTTGCCGGAGATCAAAGAGATCAAAGCCAGGAGAGAAAGCTTACTACGTGTTGCGAGTCATAATTTTATTCATATTCAGTTTGTTTTGTCTTTTATTAGCACATTTGGTATTGGAGTAATCCAAAAGTAATTAAAAGTAATCCAGTTAAAGTAACCCTACCCAACCCTGCTCACCGGTGACTGTAATTCATTGTAGTGAACATAACTAAAAATTAAATATCTTGAAAAACAGAGGATTGTTATTGAGCTTAAACAGTATAAATAATAGGACTCACCGGTTACTCACAATGCTTGTGGTCTTTGTCAAGAGTAAACACTACTAACAAATTAATAAATACAGTGGAACCTCGGTTTTCGAACGCCTCTCAGTTCGAACAAATCGGTGTTCTACCCAAAATTTCGAGAAATTCTTGCTTCGCTGTTCGGTCAAAAATTCGGCGTTCAAACGCTGGTAATGCGTGAGTGCGTACGCTAGAGTGCGATGCTGAGCGGCGTACGGGTGTAGATCGTGTAGATCGCCCCCACCCCTCGTGACCAACTGTTATCACGTGTGCACTAGCCTCTTTCTGCTTTCACTTTTAATATCGGTGAACGGGGTGTTTTAGCCCCTAACTATGCCTCCGAAGAAGGTCGGTGCAAGCAGGACAGGTGAAAAAAAAAAGTTGTTCGTAGAACTATTGCCTTTAAGAAAGACATAATAGCTAAATATGAAAGGGGTGTGCGAGTTTCCGATCTTGCTAAGGGAATACAGCATGCGCCTTCTGCTGACCACCACAAAGGTAAGAAATCCTATTCATAATTATTTTCTTTATCTTTTTTTTTTTTTTTACACATTCGTGTTAGCGTAATCTTTCGTACGGAAGATTACGATAACGTGAACGTACGATTAGCCTGGGTTAGCTTTATGATTCGAAGTAAACATTCAGGGTGTTGGAACTGAGCCCAAAATTCAGGGAGCCCCCTTTCAAATGAAGCGCTAGCCACTTATGGTGCTAAATGACTTGTAAACTACCTGATTTTTTTATTTCTACACGTTCATGTTAGCGCAATCTTTCGTACGAAAGCCGCAAACGTACGAATAGCCTGGGTTAGCTTCATGTTTACGTTCTTGGTAAACATTCAGGGTGATGGAACGGATTAAAACGATTTACATTATTTTTAATGGGAAAATCGATTTCGGTGATTGAACAAATCGGTTCCCGAACAGGGTTCTGGAACAGATTAGGGTCGAGAACCGAGGTTCCACTGTATTACTAATATTACAATAAATAACGATTTTAAGTTTGTTCAATTCATGTTCATTTAAATTTGATGCAGCCCCACAAAATGGCGTTTTCCATCATTAATGCATATTCGGACGCAGTTCACGAAATAAGGCTTGTCCCGCCCCTCACTCACATTCCAGCAGCTTATTGGTTGTCCATAATGATTGACAACGATTTAGTTCAAATGGACGGAAAAACTACGCGGCTAGAAAAATGGCACATTCTTTTTTTTGTTTTATCATTATTATTATTGATATTGTTGTCATTTTTAATTGTGAGTGTGATGTTACTGTTGTCTGTTGCAACATACCTGAAAGGAAATAAATAAATGTGAAGAAAAAAGGGAAAAAAACGTTTTAATCCTCCTGTCCCCAACCCAGAACACGTAGCGCCATAGCTATTTAATTTTTCCGGAAAATCACAAGAGTCTTAAAGTCCTCCACAATAAATTGCACATTTAAATTTTGTGCATTTTGAAAAACCAAACCGCAAAAAAAGACATTCAAACACCATACAAAAGCATGTTTTAGATGCGCAATATTTTGAAACCAAAGATAAATGTGAATAACTGCGTACTTTTTTATCCAAAATAGTCATTTATTTTGTTAAAAAAATGACAAAAAAAACAATTCTACTTCTGGTTGTCACGCAATATAGTACTTTTTGAGCACCTAACTGCACTTTAAATTCATCGAGCTTTTAACGTAAAGTAACCTAACTTCATCCCAAATTATTTTATAGTCTGGCACCCACTCCAAAAGGCAATATGTGGTTTTAAATTTGGAATACAAGCACGTTTGGCTGAATGTTTTATCTATTACAATGAATTGGGATAAATTATTATGAGTTGTGACATAATGTGTCTCGAAACGGACCGGGAAGCAGAAAGTTGGAACTCATTTGCTTAGACGATCCGTCACTTTAATTGAGAAAGAAAAGTTGTCTAACACACAAACGGACCAAAAACAAAAGAAAGCAGGCTCAAAGGCAGGCAAAGTTACAACCTGGTTCCAAAAGGCGAGTTTAAGTACCCATAGGAGTAATCGTGAAAATGCAGGTCAGCCGGTGTCAAGGGGCGGGGCCAGCTGGGCGCCATGATAACCGTGCAGGACATGGCAACGTGATTAACAGTCAAAAACAGAGTTAAATAATGGTTAAATAACAGAGCTCGCATGGTTTTAATGGACTAAAATAAAGACAAAAATAAAGGCTATTTTTTGTCACGGAGAATGCGACAATACATATTCACGATGGTGTTATTTTATTTTGAAGCTAAATTGAACTAACCATTTAAAAAAATAAATAAAACAAAGACCATCTTACTCATCAACACTACCGTTTCATGCTTTAGCCTACCACTTTTCTTTCCTTCAAAACGCCAAAGAAAAATCTACTGTTTTCAAATTTAAAATGACAGTATGTAATATTAAGTGCCTCCTAGTGGTACAAAAAAATGCATCCTGTGAAACCAAACATTGATTTGAATATCTGGCAAAAATACATGAGCTATTGTGCCAATGTTATTTCCTCTTATATTACAAATAATATTCCATCATTATTGGTAATATTCTTTCTTCTTTTTCCTGTTTTATTCTACTTTTTCCTTTATTTTGGTAGTTTTTTCCTAATTACTTTTTCTTTTGTTCATTATTTTCCTTTTTTTTTGTCAAGAACTGGAACGGGAGGAGGACCGAGAAGCCTAACGTTTATCGCAAAAGCTTTATTTTACAGGAATGGGGCAGTTATGCACATTAACACAAGACGCCAGTGATTCGGCAATCGCTGGGCGGAGGAAGAAAGACAGCAGTCTGGCGTGGAACAACAGGAAGCCAGAGACCAACGACATCGATACCAGTACACGAGCCGATACCGGACAGATGGTGTCAATACCGGACAGAACAGGACTGACAGCATTGATAACAGATATAGGAGACCGGAGACAGATAACAAACAGGACGAGATAGACGGAAACGATACCAGACACTGGAGACCGGAGACCAAAATCAAAACAGGACGAAATAGACGGGATCAAAACCGGGCAGGATACACAAACAGGATACCGGACAGAGTAAAAACACACGTCTTGCGGGTGCAGAGGATCATTGACGGAATGACTAAGGGTGAGTGAGAGCTACCCCTGGCCATGTTTTCTGTTTCTGACCTTTCTTCTGATATAACAGCTACAAGATATTTATATCAGGCGACAGGTTCTAGCTCTCTGAGGTTGATGGTGGTTTTTGTGATGATACCTTGGGGATCATTAGTCATTACCGTTTTTTTTTTCCTATGATGATTTCCATCCCATACTGCCTAGACGATTGACCAGATCGCTGAGTTCCTGTTCGTCTCCTGCCAATCCAGCAATATTATCAGGAAAATGAAGGTTAGTGATGTTGGTTCCAGAGCTTTGGACATGATCTCCAAGATGTTGAATAAAGTTGGAGAGAGAATGCAGCCAAATACATTACAATTAAAAAAAAACTAAATTATGATTATGGTCAGTCATAGATGATGTGAGGAATGGGACCATGTGGAGGCTTATAGAGTTCACAATGTGGTTATTTCATTTAAAAAAGGAAACATTTTCAGTGCCCAAAATATATGTGCTGTGTTTACCATTATTAAACACCAACTCAAAAAAGGAAGGATTAATTTTTTCAATGATCAGGACATTTGAAGGCAAAAAGTATTAGATCTGTATCATTTGTTACTACCCTGTATTTTAAAATTCCCAGTATCGCCCAACCCTAGTTGGTATGTATGGATGAATGGACTATTATACCGTAAATTCCGGACTACAAGCCGCTCCTTTTTTCCCCAACTTTCAACCCTGCGGCTTATTCAGTGATGCGGCCAATTTATGTAATATTTCTAACGGCCGCCAGCGGCGCTCGAGTGTTGCTACCATTAACTGCCCTGTCACAGGCACCGTTTGGGAGGAAAGTTACATTATTATTATTAAAGCTTTGAAAACTCTCTCTGTGTACCGTCTTTCTTTGTGAATATGTGTAACCCATGTCTCATCTCATCTCATCTCATTAGCTACACCGCTTATCCTCAGTAGGGTCGCAGGGGTGCTGGAGCCCATCCCAGCAATCATCGGGCAGTGGGCAGGGGACACCCTGAACTGGTTGCCAGCCAATCGCAGGGCACACGGGGACAGACAACTCACTCGCTCATTCACACCTAGGGACAATTTGGACCGGCCAATCCACCTGAAAGGCATGTTTTTGGAATGTGGGAGGAAACCGGAGTGCCCGGAGGAAACCCACGCAAGCACGGGGAGAACATACAAACTCCGCACAGTAAGGCCGGGAGCTGGATTTGAACCCACGCAGGAGGTTCCCAAGACCTTAGAACTGTGCCGCACACGCGCTAACCACTAACCGCTATTTGCAACTGTATATTTTTTTAATGTATTTATTTGTATTTATTTTAGACACTTATTCTGATATGTTTTGCATGGGTAAATTAAAAAGGAGGGGCGAAACAAACGCGGGGTGGCGAGTTTAAGTGAGGGCCGCTAATGGTGAGGGACAGACAAGGAAAGAAGAGGGAGTAAAAATTTGGTTAAAGAAAAAGGAGTGAATAAATGTGTTCATCTGATATATTTTTCCCACCCTTACCTTTGGAAATATACACTTTTTTCTTTGCATTACTTTTAATGGGACCCGGACTCTGCAGGTCTGCATCAAACCTTAATTACCGGTATCATTTTCCGTTCATTTAGCCGGCTGTGATTTTTGGACTGTGGACTTTAACGAAGGACATTTAGTTTCAATCGCGGGACTTGGAGTCGGGTTTGGGTTAATTTTGTGTTTGTGTTACATTATTAAATGTGGGCTTATATACAGGTGCGGCTTGTGTATGTACAAAATCGGTTTTCCTCTTATGGTGGGTGCGGCTTATAATCAGGTGCGCTCCAGTCCGTAATTTACAGTAAATATTTTATAATAGCATTAATTTGACTTCGAAACAGAAGACATATTCAAGGAGCAGATAAGTATAATCCCCCAAATCTTAATTTCAAATGCCCTGTCATTTTTATGTGATTGTCAATTAACAGCCCAGCATGCATCATTAAAGGGTATTCATACTTTAAACTGACAACCTCGAGCTGCCAACTTTGTTGGCAGAAATTACGGCTTATGTGTACAATAAATGGATTGTTAGTAAGTACTTGACAACATCCAGATTTTTTCCCACAGCTGATCAGAATTCTTGGCTTGCCCGTCTCTTCCTATTTTAGGATTACACCCCCCCACCCCTTCGAGCTATTGTACCGGTGCCACCGTGCCAATCAATCACAGATCGCGCTTTGTGCAGTCAACGTTTGCTTCGCGCTTCTTAGCGGCTGCCATTTGAATGATTACAATTCCTAAAAACATCAAGACTATTGCCAAATTGCCCTCCCAAAAAATGAAATATGTTGTTTGCTACCCATTATTCGAGGCTACGGCACCCGAGCCAGGACTGAGGATTATTCTGCGCTTGCAGGGCGGCAGCAGCTGCACGCTTTGAGATACACCGAGCTCAAACGGGGGGAGCGGGTTCTCCATTATGTTGCCAGTCATGGAGACTGAGGGGGGTGCAGAATTGGAGAGGATGTTATACCTACAAGCAAAGAGAAATTCCTTTTGGCGCACCAGTAAATAAAGCACTTGGAATTGAAACAGTCGAGCGGTTTTAACTTTCAGAGAGCTGCTGGATTGGTATTTTCTCTATTAGAATGAG
This sequence comes from Urocampus carinirostris, assembly GCF_059441175.1. NCBI lineage: Eukaryota > Metazoa > Chordata > Actinopteri > Syngnathiformes > Syngnathidae > Urocampus > Urocampus carinirostris. The sequence continues at coordinate 35,409,141 of NC_142357.1, read as the reverse complement.
ACTGGAGTGATGACTCGCTCCCCTGATTTCCAATGGCCTTAGGCAGTTGCGCAGCGTGGCTAGGATAGAACTACATTCAGGCAAAATGTTACTTTATTTGTAAGAAAAGAAACGTTTTGTTAACGTCACGTTGCAGTGTTAGCAATGTGACATCAACCTAAAACTCTCAAAGAAGGAACATGGATGTGTAATTGAAGCTTTCATTCAGATTCAGATTCAGATATAGTTTATTGTCATTCTTGTACACGTGTATACAGAACGAAATGTCCATACATCTGACCCGCACAGTTTTCTTGAATGTATAGATATAAATAAATGTTGTACTGAGTTAGAGTATTGAAGTACTGATAATACGCTAAATAATTTATAGCTATGTATAGTGTTATACAGTAGTGCAAAGAGTGCAAGAGGAGCAGCTAACCAGATGTGCAAAATGGGCAGTCAGGTAAACAAGTCATTATACAATAACAATAACACTGGAGTACGATAGTGCAGAGGAGAACAGATGTGCAAGTGGAGCAGCTAACCAGATGTGCAAAATGGGCAGTCAGGTAAACAAGTCATTATACAATAACAATAACAATAACCCTTTCTGGACTGTGAAAACTGCAAAAGTACATTACAATCCATTGAGACCATGTGCCAATAAGTTTAGGAAAATAAAGTGCATTAACTTTAGATCTGTCTGAACTATTACATTATATAGTTGTTTATACATAATACGAAATGTAGTGCATTGCCTCTTAATCTTCCGACATGGATGGAGATGGACTGGACATACAACTATCCTGTCAGCCATTGTGTGAGACTACTGATGACACCTAGATTTCAGAATCGGTAGCTATGCAGAAAACCCGGAAGTAATATTATTTAGCTATAATTTTTGATTTAAATCACAAATAAACACAATATATCAATTATATATCATAGTGAAACAGTATATGTAATGGCAATGCAAGCATTACTTTAATACAGGTTACAAAACAGAGTTAAATAATGGTTAAATAACAGAGCTCGCACGGTTTTAATGGACTGAAATAAAGACAAAAGTAAAGGCGTTTTTTTTTTTTTCACGGAGAATGCGACTATAAATATTTATGATGGTGTTATTTTATTTTAAAGCTAAATTGAAGGAACCATTTTAAAAAATAAAATAAAACAAAGATTATCTTACTCACCAACAATACCGTTTCATGCTTTAGCCTACCACTTTTCTGCCCTTCAAAACGCTTCCGTTTAAAAAAAAAATCTCTTTTCAAATTTAAAAGGACAGTATGTTATATTAAGTGCCTCCCAGTGGTATGAAAAAAAATGCTTCCGGTAAAACCAAACATTGATTTGAATACCTGGCAAAAAACATGAACTATCGTGCCGATGTTAATTCCATCAAAAACACATTTATTCTATTCTATTCTATTGTAATATATTGTAAAGTCAAGTCATGTTTATTTGTATAGCCCTTCATTACAAAGAGTCTCAAAGGGCTGCACAGACCACAGTCTATTGCAAACTACAGACTCCTAATTTGTTTGTTGATTTTGTACAGTGGGGAAAATGCAGTAAAGACTAGCCGGAAAAACAACGTATCTCACTCTGTGAGACGAAAACAACATGAGGCAGGGACGCCGTATCCCGGGGTTCTACTAGAAATACTTAATAGTTCATCATAGGCGCCTCCGCCTTCCAGCAGCTCCATGTTATTTCGCTCTTTTTGTGATTAATTGTTTGAGGTGTCTGCTTCTATCTTCTGTGCTTTTCGTCCGGTTTGACAATTACAATTTGGATTACTTTCTATCCTATGGTTATGGATTTTAACACACAAAAATGTGTGTTTTCGAGGAATCGTCAAGCATCCCGGACGCTAACGTGGAGCTACCTGGCTTCAGCGCTGTTAGGGACAGAGACACAAAAGCCTGCAGGAAGCGGAGAGCAGGTGGACTCCTTATCTACGTGAACACGAGGTGGTGTAACCCTAGGCAAAGATTTCCATCAGGGACGTTGAACTTTTGGACTAGCGTGTGACGTCATCCACTCCACTGTTGCTAAACTACAACACATCACCCCGAGCCCATCCTGTTAATCTGTTAATAAACAACAAAAGGATACTGCTGGAAGGGTGAATTTCCCTACGGGGATAAATATAGTATCTATCTATCTAGTTTTTGCCGGAAGTCCCTATGAGTTTGGGATGATTGTTATAACTCACTTCAAATGCTAGCAATGTTTCCAGTGTTATTGTTCATGAAGGCGACTATTGCCACCACCTTGAAATAGCCCAGGTATCTAAGCATATTTATGATATCTGCACTCACACATCTATCAGAGCCAAAATAAGTACTATGCTAATATGTACAGTATCCGTACCCTGTCTCATCTTTGCATGCGCTTTCATCTTTTGCATGGAGATGCGAGAGTGAGTCATAGACCAGGTCATATATCATTCACACTTCCTACACTGATGATATCTCCTTGAACACGTATGTTGGTATTAACATGGAAAATCTCCATATTCTTTCAATCTTATAGAGAAAGGGAGGCTGAAAAATCTTTGTCAGTCAGTGGAGATGATTTACTGTTTATGTATACACAGGGTTGGGTAGGGTTACTTTAACTGGATTACTTTCAATTACTTTTGGATTACTCCAAAACCAAATATGCTAATAAAAGACAAATACTAAATATGAATAAAATTTAAAAAAATTGTGCAGGCTTGGGGAGTAACGAAATACATGGCTACATGTTTAAGGCTTGTATAAGTAAACTGTATTGTTTTGTACTAAAAAAATAAACATTTCATAAAATAATATGCTCTCTAAAGATAACTAAAGTTGAGTTTAACTTACTTTTGGAAGATGCGCTTCAAGAGGTCCTACACCGTGGTAAAAAGTGGCAGAAGAAAGGTGTTTTGACCCTTTTCTCAACCGGATCAAGCTTTCTTATTCCACGTCTCGCGTCTTGTTTTCGCTTTACACCAACCATATTAAATGGATGCACGAGCAGGGTTGGGTAGGGTTACTTTAACTGGATTACTTTCAATTACTTTTGGATTACTCCAAAACCAAATATGCTATTAAAAGACAAATACTAAATATGAATAAAATTAAAATATTTTGTGCAGGCTTGGGGAGTAACGAAATACATGGCTACATGTTTAAGGCTTGTATAAGTAAACTGTATTGTTTTGTACTAAAAAAATAAACATTTCATAAAATAATATGCTCTCTAAAGATAACTAAAGTTGAGTTTAACTTACTTTTGGAAGATGCGCTTCAAGAGGTCCTACACCGTGGTAAAAAGTGGCAGAAAAAAGGTGTTTTGACCCTTTTCTCAACCGGATCAAGCTTTCTTATTCCACTTTTGTTTCAAAAGAAACGTCTCGCCTCTTGTTTGACTATTATACCTGACTGTTGTTTGTTGGTTTGGCTATTATGAACTGTTTGGATTATTGTCACCAATAATAGTTTAGGGATTTGTTTTTGTAATTTAGCAGATTTAATAAAAGGGGGGGGGCTATTATAACAGGTTGGATTTTTTTCTCCAAGGCTTTAGTCCTCTCCTGTTCTCCTTGCAAGATCAAAATCTATTTGATGGCTCATCTCCTTATTTTGAGTGTCTACTAAACTATATACTTGACAAATACATATAACGGTTATTTGTATTTAGTTTTTATTACTACTTCATAGAGCTATGAAAAAATATATAGACCATCAAATGTTTTAGGGTCCTTAACAAAAAAGACAAACTAATCAATACAGTAAATATTGGGACTGTAGTTATTTACAGAACATTAAACCTTTATGACAGTAAAGTTTTGATGTTTTAGGGGTTTTAGTTGCATCTATTTTAACGGCTCAATTCTTGAAGATCAGGGGAAAGATTTACACCGACAAAAGCGACCAGATGATGAAAGGGCTGCATCTTATTATTATTATTATTATTATTATCTGAGTCAGATCATGATGCCTCTTTTTGTAAAATTTAAGTAATATGTTGTAATTGGGGCGGCATGGCGGCACAGTGGTTAGAAAATAGTACTTAATAATCAGCAAGTGAATATTCATACATATATGATGGGCAGCGCAGTGGTTAGCGCGTACGTGGCACAGTTCGGAGGTCATGGGTTCAAATCCAGCTATCAGCCTTCCTATGAGGAGTTTGCATGTTCTTCCGGTGCTTGCATGGGTTTCCTCCGGGTACTCAGGTCAGGTTAATTGGCCACTCCAAATCGTCTCTAGATGAGCCAGTGTGCCATCTGTCTCTGTGTGCCCTGTGATTGGCTGGCAACCAGTTAAGGGTGTCACCCTGCCCACTGCCCGAAGATAGCTGGGATGGGCTTCAGCAGCCCCGCGACCCTACTGAAGATAAGCGGTGCAGATAATGGATGGAAATAAATCGATTATTATTCACGCGTTTGTTACCTTCCGTCTCGATTACTGTAATGTACTACTCTCTGGTCTCCTGAAGTCCAAAATCAAGAGCCTTCACCTGGTACAAAATGCTGTAGCGAGGCTTTTAACTAAGACAAGAAAGTTTACCACGATTTTAGCTAACCAGCATTGGCTCCCTGTTAGCTCAATATGTGATTTTAAGGTTCTGTTGGTAGTATATAAAATCAGTCATGGATTTGCTCCCTCATATCTTTCAGATTTAATTTCCCCTATGTTCCGTTCCGGAGCCTTCTGAAAACGCTGGTCTACTAGTATCCCAAGAGCCAAGAAGATATCCGCAGGTTCGATAGCGTTCTCCATCCGGGCCCCGGTGCTGTGGAATGCTCTTACCATGAGATTCGATCTGCAACCTCAGTGGAAATGTTTAAATCTAAGCTTAAAACACACTTCTATTCTATAGCATATGAATACCCTATATTTTATGTTAATAATATGTGTATTATTTGCCCACATATAGGTTTTAGATGAGGGGATGGTGTCATAATAGTCTGTAGTTTGCAATAGTCTTTGATCTGTGCAGCCCTTGGAGACTCTTTGTGATTAAGAGCTATACAAATAAACATGACTTGACTAGATCTATTTGTTTGTTCTTTTTCAAACAAAACACCGATGTTCTGCAATGTGTCTTGCAAAAGAAACACCCCATTAACTCAACCTGCAACATTAGATAGCAAGAAGATACAACACATTTTTCCCGGTGACAATTTAATTAATCAAATCTAATAAATGACGATGAGGGGGACAAAATTGCCGCAACATCTGAGTCCGTATGCACACCTGAGAGAGCAGTTGCTTCTTTTTCTTTGTTTTTGTTCCCGGTGGCACAGTGATGCATTCTACACAGTAAAGCATAACAATCATTGACCTTTTAGCACGGAGGAAAAAGATACAGTGAGGCGAGAACGCACTCAAATAAATGGTACAACATAAATCCTCAATCCGCCAGATGTCATTCGCAGCTTTATTTTTAGAAGTCTTGTCCGCCCGGACCGAAAGGACCCAAATATATTACCGCCCGTGACTAATCATTTTAATGCATGTCCCTACTTTTTCTCCCATTTAGCTTGTTAGGAGGGGTCGTTTAAGATGCTATATTCATTTTTTCCCTCAGACGTATGGAAAAGGTTAGATGGAGGAGGGCACGGTCACATTTATCACTATCTATTTAAGCATGTGAGGAAAACTTTGTCATTGCCTAGTTGGATATGTGGGGATAAAATATTTTATTACGGTGAAGGAAATAGTGGAATTGTCTTTGTTTTTACTATCCACAAAGATAAAATCTATCATAACAAACGCCAAAGTGTTATCAGGAATATGGATCGCTAAGCTAAAACATTATTAATGTACCGTATTTTCCGCACTGTAAGGCCGACCTAAAAGTCTTATTTTTTTTCAAAAGCTGACCATGCGCCTTATAATACAGTGTGCCTTATATATGGCTCAATGGTATGTCGCAAAGTCTTGCAACTAATGCAACAGCCGCCGACTAGATTTTCCCCCGAACGTGAAGTAGTCCGCGGTGTATGATGGGATTTATATACCGGCGTTTCATTGGCTAACCAATGTGTCAATCATCATTTGAATCGATCACTATTGGCTAAAGTTATTCGGAGGTAAAGGGTGCAGATCCTTTTTATCATTTACAGGCTCGGATAGGCTAAAGGGGCAAAACAAACCCTGCAATTGGCCGAAAAAGATGTGTCAATCATCAGTTGAATCGATCACTATTGGCTAAAGTTATTTGGAGGTAAAGGGGGCGGATCTTTTTTATCATTTACGGGCTTGCATAGGCTAAAGGGACAAAACAAAGCTTGCAATTGGCCGAAAAAGATGAACGTGAATAGCATTTTTGGTTGGTTGTCTACGGCATAGAGAAAGCATGTTTTACTATTCTGTATTTTTAAATATTTTATTCTCCTGGATTTACTACACTCACGGATATAAGAGGACCATGGTTGCACATTATTATTGAACACAACGACTTCAGTGAGCTACTCCGGCTATATATTTTCCCAGTATCTTGTTTCAGAGTGATATCGATGTTTCTGTGATGGGTCTTTTTAAATTAAACTCAATTCCAAGTGTTTATTGTCATATGCACAGTAAAGTTGCGAGCGAAAAAGAAAATAGAAACTAAGGAATGGTTGGCATTTCTTGAATCCCAAGACTTTAACCTTCCGAATGATATTTGGAACGATGCATTTGAGTGACATGGTACGAACACCGCATCCGCACGTGTCTACGACACGTATTTGCTTCTTTGCAAGCTTTCGGAAAGTTAAGGGGGTAATAAGTTTGACTGAACTATCCGACTGTTTTGTCGGCGTTCCCATTGTAGCGCCTTATAATCCGGTGCGCCTTATCTATGGAAGATATAGGACCAAAAACTATTTTTTTGGGGGTGCGCCCTAGAACCTGGAGCACCCTATAGTGCGGAAAATACGGTAGTCGTTCTGATGGTGGTGAGAACTTGTCACAATCCTGTATTCAGAATTTCTGCTTGCTCTACCTTAGTTTACCTCCTCACAGCTATAGGCACTTGTGTTTATTTGTCTTCCCTTTTATAGTACCTTCCCTTTATCAATACTTGGTTCCTTGCTAGTTCATTTTATTTTATGTAACGTCCCAAACAGCTCTCGTCTCTGCCTTTTGTTATTTGTGATTTCAGTGTACCGAACGTTTTTGGATCACAAGTACCGTCTGACAAACTCTTCGATTGTAGTCTCCACTATTCGGGCTTAATGTAAGACTGACCCCTCACCTGTCGCTTGGATCACAATTGTTGCCTCGCTACTTGACTGTGTGTTCCGAACCATGCTCAAATAAAGGACCAGTTTACTGTACTAATCTGTGTTTCTGCACAACCTCGAGTAGGTTCCTGACACAACCACTGCAGTGCTGCTTTTTAAAACTTAGGTTTCCCCAATTCCGGTTCCAAATAGTTTCATTTTTTACTGGGTCACCACCCGTCAGTTAAACTAATCAGTTCGTCAGCAATCCAGGGAGCTGCAACCAGGATTTCTATTTTGGTCCTCGATCTGAATCCGGCCACTGCAAAGCCACATACCAGTGACTTAAAAATACACGTTGTCTTAAAATCTCATCAGCCACCTCTATTTTTTTATGTCAGCAAATGAGGCCAACGCAATCAGCCCTGACAGATTGAGAGCACGTTAGCGGCCCTGTTTGTCACGGCTTGTACCTGTCACTCAACCAGACCCAGCAGAGGAGAGAGAGAACGGGAAAAAAGGGTAGGAACGAACATTTTGACATTTGCCTGCTATTTCCCTGATGGCCTAGGACTTCAATAGTGCCCTATTTAAACACTTAAGAGTTTGATTGAATTTTGATTACGATCCGTCTTTTCCAAGTTTATATCTGCAGCCATTAAAGTACACAAAATCCAGTGTGACTTTTCTACAGCTTGGTCGTACCCAGAGAATCATTTTGACCCAAAGTAGGCCAGTTGTTACTGCTTCCCAAAGCTGTTTTGGTCGCCTAATGTGGGCAGACATGGATTGACGCTGCGGGTGGCGACTTTGGTGTGGATGCTGGGGAAAAAGAGCGCGTTTTGAAAGCACATGCGTCAAATCTGTTTTTCGCCTGCAAGTCACAATGTTTGCCGGCAGCCAGAGAAAAAAATGGAATACAAAAGTGACTTTGATAAAATATAAAGAATTTCAGTTATTATGCTCAGTTGGGTGGGTGTTGACCTAACCTGTACATACCTCAAATGACTTAATCACAGGAATGTTGATGGGAACAATTTATTATATCAAATTGCTGAGATGACTTGTTTATTCACTGATTGGGTTATTTCTACAGCTCATTTTTTGGGGTGATCATTATTTTATTGTCACATCAATAAATTGATAGGAAAACATATAATGCCAGGATCCCTATCATGTAAATCTATGTAAACGTGCATATAAACCCAATAAGGTCTATTCTGATTATCCGAATAAGGAATATTCTGATTGCAGTGGTTAGGTTAGTCGTTTGATTTTCCAATTACTTGCATGCACACGCATTTGAGTAGTCAGATTGTTAGTTAGCACATACAGTTTCAGAATACTGTTATGCTGGAAAGCACTGTGAGAATTGTAGCACAGAGAGATGTTATAGACGCAAACTCAGGTTTACTTGTTAAAAAAAGTACTCTTAAGTATTGGTTGATTTCTCTGGGACCTTTCCATTTTATTTACTGTCTCCATGGCAAAATTAATGTATCCACCTGTATATATCTTAAGTCTTTGTTTTTGCCAAGCCACGTACTAGCCAGTCAGTCAAACATTATTTTTCATGTAAACATAGTCACTGTTATGTAACCTATTTTACAAAATCTTAGAATCTCACCGTGTATCGAATCATACCAAATATTCACACATTGAAAGATATCAGATATATGTATTACAAAGAGAAATATCTTAAATTATCTTTAAATCAAGTACCATTAAATTCCGGACTATAGAGCGCACCTGATTAAAAGCCGCACACACCACTTTTTGGATGATTTGCCACTTTTGTTCTTACACTAGCCGCATCTATGTATTAGCCGCGTGCGCCCACATCAAAACTTGTGACACAATATCAAGTATAACCCAGAATGGGCCGTTCCGTGATTGTAACAACATAGATAGTCCACAATTCTATAACCACAATTGGCATCATAAACAGAAAATGATATCCCTAATTAACGTAAGATGCAGACTTGTAAAGTCCCGTTGAAAGTAATCCAAGGAAACAAAATGTATATTTCCAAAGTTAAGGGTGGGAAAAATATATATCCACTATTGTCCGCTGCGACAACAGACAGATCTACCGGTAACGCAGCTTTACCCCAATTCCCATTAGCCCGCGTTTGCTCCGCCCCTTCTTTTTGATTGGTCCGTAGGACAAATAACAGAATAAATCTCTAAAATAAATACATTACACAAAATATACAGTTGCAAATACATATTATACATGGTTACACATATTTACAAAGAAAGACGGAACACCGTGAGAGTTTTCAAACCTTTAATAATAATAATATATCTTTCATCCCAAACCGTGCCTTTGAAAGGTACCAACACGCTAGTAGGATCACGCTCGCAATGTATCAAACGTGCCTGATAAAATAAAGCATGCCGTAATCGTGAAATTCACCAAGGCTTTGATGCTAGGTCCTTAGCTTGGCCTTTGCTTAGATACTAGTACCTTAGCTTGGGCCTTGATGCTAGGTCCTTAGGTTGGCCTTAGCTTGGCCTTTTGCCATGATCTATGATTTTTGCAATCTGGAGATGGAATAGGAGCTTGCTCTGTCCGCTCCACGCATCGGCCCGGTATTGCAGTACCTCCGGGAACGGTGCATTCGCAATGATCGCAGCAAGGCTTTAGGGCTAGGACCTTAGCTTGGCCTTTTGGCTAAGAGTAAGTGTCCCGGCTCCTAGGCTTTGCAGCGTATTGTGAACTGACCGATAACGGATAATGGATAATGAATAACGAAGATAGAACAATAACCCTTAAAAACCCCAAAACCACCTCACGGAAGATCTCCTCAACTTCCTCCTCATAACTATCGCTATTAAGGGCGTCTTTCTCATTATCGGAACGTACCATAACTTTACAGACAATGTATGTCTAAACTTAGAAGTTGAAGTCTTTCTTGGCGCACATATTCAACTGGTCTCAATCTTACCTTTTATACTCCAGCGCCGCTGGTGGCCATTGGAAAAATTCCATAAATTGGCCGCTTCACTGAATAAGCCGCAGGGCTGAACATTTGGGAAAAAAGTAGCGGCTTATAGGCCGGAATTTACGGTAAATACATCCTTGAGCTATAATCCTGTTCTGTTCCACTCTTTAATTTTACTGCCCTTGAATTGGTGGGAAACTTCTTTACATGCCTGAAAATACTATAAAAAGACCATTCACTCGCGTTGGGTCCTACATGGAAGGCCATGGTAGTAGGATAGTAAAACACAAAAGCAGGAAGAAGTACTATGCATGGTGTGAAGACAATAGGTCTGCTGGAGACATTAAAACGTGCCCTACATGGGACTCAGACCTTAGGGCTCAAAACGGGGAATATGCCGATACGTTTGGCACATTCTAATTCTCGTCTAGGTTCCAAACTAGATTCAAGAATATTATAAAGACATTTGTTTTTGCAATGAATTGACAAGAACATTGTAGTACAATTGAAACTGTTGGTATTCTAATCAAGGATTAGATAGCATCGTTGAGTACCCTGGAAACGCATGATAGACAATTCAAGAACTGCACTCATTGAATTCTCAAAACATTCATTGCTATAGACGGGAAAAGACAAAGGTCAATCCCCAACGTACCATTGAAGTGGGCTGCCAGTGAATGAGTAAAGGGTCATCTGTTGTGTCTCGTCACAGTCAGCACTTTCAGAATTTTAGCCTGGAAATTTACTAATGTGAATTGAACCTTAAACACTTCTTAAAACGACCACTTTTTAGTGTTAATATTCTACCATCTTCACATATTTCAGACCCAAAAAGTTTCCGGAACATTGTTGAGGAAGTAATAGAGCAAGGCCGCATAATCACCTGCCACCACATTAGCTAGGGAGCTGCCGCGAGGTGCTAAATGTGCGAGCCAAAAGCCCCAGCTGGTTATTGCTAACATTTGGACTCCTCGCTTTCCAAGACCATGTCGGGCTGGCCTCTGAAAATGTTTCTCAAGTTCATCAACCACACTGTTTACTGTGAAGCTTTTAATGGCGGGTCATAATTACTCTTTCGTTTTTTCACAAACACCTACCTCATGTTATCTGTCTTGTAGTTGAGGTTACTATAATTGAGCCAGTATTACTAGACAAGGCATGTGAATTGTTATAAGTCTTCACAGATTGTTTCTGACTTTTAAATCACTGCAATAAAAAATGGTTAATCGAGTGCAAAGACACGTCAGCCAGAGTTCAAGCCTGATGACACTGCATTAGTTAGAATCCATCAAAGGGACGAAAACATTATCCTTATTGATCCCTGCTTAAATCTCAAGGTGTTTCTCCAGTGCTGAAGTTTCGGAATTTATAAAGAAAATTGATTGGCTGCCTTATGAATATGCATGCTGAACGTTGAAGCGCCACAGTGAAAAAGACATATGTACATCGATCGCAGGTCAGGCATGAAAGATAGTGATTCTAACACCTCACAATCCCGATAATCTCCAAGAGCATTGGTCCGGAAAGGCGATGGCGTCCGGCTGTTAAACAGACGCCCAGATCTGAAGAGGCGAACACAGGTGGAGACCCACAACAGTGTCATCTATCCTCAAATGAAAGGGAAGATCTGGCTTCGGATCAGAAGTTGGATGGGGCTGAGGTGGTAAAACCCAGCCAAAACCACTTTTGTTCTTTTGGATTTGTTGTGTCCCTTAGAAAACAGTACCAGAGGGAATTGTGAGCATGGTGGGCTAAAATTGAATCCATGGATGAAAGTGTACTTAGCCACATGGTGACCAAATGGAGAGGCAATCAGTGTCACGAGTTATTCAAAATTGGGTTCATAAGAAGAAGATGGAGTCATTGACTTTGTCTGAAATGCATCAGAAGTTGCATTTGTTGAGCAATACAAATAAATCATTTACACGCCTTGACACTAATGACTAACCCAGTATACATGGCGTTTGCTGAAAGTTAGCTCCATTGCTGCACCCGTCTACTGACAAGTTGTGCTCATAAGTTGGCTGTTTTGAGATATGTGCATTTCTCAGACTTCAATGCAATGGAATTAACCTGTTTTCATATTCCTAAATATAAAAACAATCTCTCTCACACACATACCTATAGTCACGTTTCAAACATCAGTCTAATTTCATTTTTCATGTCTATACCTTTTTCCTTTTATTGTGAAGTCGCGCTTTTGTGTGACTCCATTTCCTGTTTATGTGTAAAGTCAAAATAAAACACACCTCCTGACCTGATGTAGTCAGTTCTGTCGGAGAGATTTTGGCGAGATGGCTTCCCGACAGTGCTGGCTCCTTCGCAAAGGAGATTTTAAAACTTAATGAGTGATTTCATCTGAGTAATTCTGCCAACAGAAGGTTTATATAATATATAGCTCTGACACATACGTGGCTTGACAAAGGTAAAGACTTACACTATGATGAATTTACGAAACTAAGTAAATGAGGTTAAATAACACTATGTGTACATAGCATGACTGACTGGCTCATACTCGCATACCTGTCAACTTCCACGGTTCCGTGCCCGTACAAACTGTCATATTTTCCCTTACAAAATACAAAATAACACCCTATTTTTTTCAGAATGATGCATGATGGGAAATCCCAAGGCGGCAGACGCATGCGCACAGTAGCATCAAACCGCTCGATTCGTTTGCACTGAAAAAAACGATACCGAGATAGAGGCTACCGTGGCGAACTCGGTAGACTTGAATGATTTCCCGTTTCATGACAGTAGTTTGGTCGGGAGACTACCGCTTTGGCTACGATTTTCCCGCCTACCGATCTGAGAGCAACATCTACCGATTTCTAAAAAAATCATTATTATTTTTTTTATTTTTTGGTCGCCGAAATTTTTATGTGAACAAAGTTTTGACGATTAAAATGTAGCCGCATTATCCATAGTCTTTATCATCGTCTTTTTCGCCGTTCTGCACCGGAAAAAGCTTTGATCGAGACTCGGCAATCATAATCTCGAACTCCACGTGATCTCATTACTTCGAAAGCAGCAGAAGAATAAGAGTACTACATATGACTATGTTAAAGAACACCAGACAATTTGGAATAATTATACATTGTAATAATCACATGTAAACATAAAATAACAATAAAGTAGATTGATAGACGAATTTGATTGTTGTCTTTTCAAATAATAATAATAATAATAATAACAATGATAATTATAATCGCGTAGGAAAAAAAATCTCCCAATTTCTGAAACTTAACATGTATGTAATTGACAAATTTGCGTTTTTCCGTACAGATTTCCTTGTACGTCGTACACGTCTTAAAATGCATAATAAACGTACTTTGTACGGCAAAAACGTACAGGTTGACAGGTATGTACTCGGCTGGACAAAAACATTGACTAACACTATATATGGATGTATACATCTATGGCATCCAATCAATAAGGACGGTAGAATTTTTATAGTGGGGAAGGAATATAAAATGAAATGTCCCGAAAAATTCAACGAGAATACATTAGGCTTTTTTACAGCATATCAACTAGTTTCTGTCTCTGTACTACAAGCTTCACAATGCTATGCGCCCTAAAATATACTGGATAGAGGAACTGCGGATGACAACAAGCTATCAGATTAATGGAATGAGTTACTGTAAATTCCGGACTATAAACCGCTACTTTTTTCCCAAATGTTCAGCCCTGCGGCTTATTCAGTGAAGCGGCCAATTTATGTAATTTTTCTAACTGCCACCAGCGGCACTCGAGTACAAAAGGTAGGATTTAGATCGGTGGAATAAGTGCGCCGAGGTAGACGGCATCCTCTTAGTTTGCGTACAAATTGTCAGTCTGACAAAGGTTCTTTCCGATAATGAGGAAGTCGCCCTTGATGGCGGCAGTTATAAGGAGAAAGATGAGGACGGTTAACCGTGAATTTTGCTATTGTGGTATGGCTTTTTTTAATAGATACGCATGATGCGTTGCGAGCGGGTTATTAGTAGCACGTTGGTACCTTTCACAGGCACGGTTTGGGATGAAAATTATTTTATTATTATTAAAGCTTTGAAAACTCTCGGTGTACCGTCTTTCTTTGTAAATATGTGTGACCATGTATAATATGTATTTGTAACTGTATATTTTTGTAATGTATTTATTTTAGAGACTTATTATGATGTGTTTTCTACGAGCGAATCAAAAAGAAGGGGCGGAGCAAACGCGGGCTGACTGGAAGTGGGGTGAAGCTGAGTTAAATCTGTTTGTTGTTGCAGCAGACAATAGTGGATACCGGTATATATTTTTCCAACCCTTAACTTTGGAAATATACATTTTTTTTCATCGGATTACTTTCAACGGGACCCGGACTTTAAAGGTCTGCATTAAATTCTAATTACAGGTATCATTTACCAATCATGATGCCGATTGTGGTGTTTGGATTGTATACTATAATTAGGGAAACCTTTGGCCAGCTGTGGTTGTTGAACTGAGTGCTTAGGACTGCTACTGGCCATGGGATCTAGACTGTGTCTGCATGTGAGGTTGGAGATGGAATAAGAGCTTGCTCTGTCCACTCCACGCATCGGCCCGGTATTGCAGTACCTCCGGGAACGGTGCATTCGCAATGATCGCAGCAAGGCTTTAGGGCTAGGACCTTAGCTTGGCCTTTTGGCTGAGAGTAAGAGTCCCGGCTCCTTGGCTTTGTAGCGTATTATGAACTGACCGATAACGGATAATGGATAATGAATAACGAAGATAGAACAATAACCCTTAAAAACCCCAAACCCCCTGTAGTCGCAATCGCGGCACCTAGTCAAATTTGGGATAAGCTTTTGACTTTGCTACATGTTTTAATGTGGGTGCATGCGGCTTACATACAGGTGCGGCTCGTGTAAGGACAAAACCAATAATGCCCGTAAAATGTAGTGCGTGCGGCTTATAATCAGGTGCGCGCTATAGTCCGGATTTTACGGTATTCGGAAAATTAAAGGACTAGCCTATCCGTTGCAATCTTTATCTGATTACAATGTGTGTTTACATGCCCTTACATAAGAGGAATACCGATGAGAACCCAAAGGTGTACTGCTAAACAGAATATCCACAGTTTTGAGTAGCAGCCTGAAGGTATCGGAAGACATTTTAGTCTGTAAACGAGTCATTCCTTAGGCCCTTATATAATTGCAATTATTTCTGAAACTGACCAGAGGTGATTCTTCTTTTACTTAAACAATCCTGTCAAACCAATTAATCATTGGTAGCATATTAGCATGAACTCAACACGAGTTAGCAGCTATCAGTTTTAATCTAATCAATTACGGAATGTTTTTTTCAGCCAAAGGCTACGCAAATCTTTAGCTAATTGTGATGTCGTATGTCCCAGCGAACCACAGGGATTGGAGTCGGGCGGACGGATTATTTTAGGTAAGTAGAATGGCATTGTTGCTCATGCCGTTCTCAATCTTCCCCCGGGGACGAACTTCCTTACAGCTCAGGACGTTTTCTCACCGCGGTAATGCCGGCGGAGCTGTGATTGCATTCTAATATTCAGCAGTTCATTAACCTATAGCTCCAAAGCCTCCAGAGATGCTTCCTAATGGGGAGGACATTGTATTCTGTCCCCTCTGCTCCAATAACTAAAGAGTAAAGATAATTAGGCCCTGGTTAACAAGAGTACATTCAAATTCGTATCCTTGGTGTACCTCGGAAATAATTTGCTCCCAGCGGGTCTAACATTCTAGGGAATCATCACCATGGATATACCGGATCATTTCATATTGGTTGACATTTCCACAGTGAGGCAGGTGTAATCCGTTGGTTATTGCAAGTCAATAAGCACATCGCCGCTTGAATCCTTCATTTAGCTTACAGTCGGAGCTCTGCTAGGGAAAGTTGGCCCTTGTGTTTTCACAACTGGACGGCACAATGGATTGGCCGGTTTGGGCGGCTGAATTTCAACCAGGGACAATAGGCGTCTCTACCTTATGATAATTTGATCGTCTCAATTTCGCAAGGGATTGTTTTTTGGACCCTGGATACGGCATTTTCTCCCACATACAAGAACGATGTTATATAAGATGCTGTTCTGCTACTGGTCCAGAAGAAGATGAAAAAAAGGTCCAAACAAGTGATGCAAGCTTTGTTTCCTTCTCGTTTTTTGACTCTGGGACTATGTTTACGGAGTCCGTCGTGACACTCAATGAGCTCACACGGTGGGTGTGGCATAGTGTGGTGCTTGCAAACTTTGAATCGCGTTTATTGGTTTGCGCTATTATTAAAACTTGCCTCTGATTGGTCGGCGCTTTTAAAACTCAAACAGTGTCAATTGTGGTTGGCCAAAACTCCATCACTCACTACAAAACCTTGAAAAAAAAACCCAGTGTTATGCGGTTTCACAACAGCACTACGTTTAAACTTCTGACTTCGACTTCGGACTGCCGCCCCCTTACCGTCCCCCTACCGCCCCATTATTCCTCACCGGCCCCCAAGGTGGCAGTACCGCCCACTTTGGGAACCACTGATTTATATGTTTGTTTTATTATATACATGTATATAAGGACTACTGACTATACTATTTTTAGTTTTTTTACCTAGGGTTCCTGGAGGTTTGGACAGCATTGGATAGATACATAGGTTTCTATCCCCCGCCATTCAGCAACCAACATCAAAACGGATTGATGTCAGATCCTAGGGTCTAATGCTGTCAAGTATGTGGAGTATACCTGAGCTTGTACTCGAAAGGGGTGCAACCTCGGCAATAAGTGACAGGGTAAATGCACATAGCAAATAGATTAACGTAAACTGGAGGACCTATGGAAAAAATTAGGAGGCCCAAAAAAGGTTATTACCCGGAAACGCCAGTATGATTTAGAAAATAAAGCTTTTCCCTAAGAAGGATATACGGCAGGAGTCCCCAAACTTGTTCCTGTGAGGGCCACATAACTTTTCCCTTCTCTGATGAGGGGCCGGGGTCAGTTTGTAACAGAAAAAGTGTGATGATTGCAGGAATGCCTAAATGTAAAAATTTATTGTAAATCTCACCTGCAAAATAGATGGTAAATGTCAGTCTCACACGACACCATTTTCTTGTTGACATTAAGAGTGATTTATTGAACAAGTCTCATTAAATCACGTGAGGTCCCGTGAGACTTGCCCCAAACACCCTTCTCTGACCTGTGAGACTATGTCATCTAGTGGTGATATACTGGTACTTTTTCTGCTTTACAAAACAACACCAAAATCCCAAAATATAACATTTTAACTAGTCAACAACCCTTGTTGCGCCGTATAAAATTGTTACTAACTAATAGTTAATAATGAATATAGTTCATAACTAAGAATAATTTTATTGCAAAAGTCCAACTTTATTAACAAATACAAATACACATATATGAAGAAAAAAATCAAAATGCTTTCTGGTATTGTTCAGGGGGCCGGACCAAATGTGGAGGCGGCCCGCGGTCCGTAGTTTGGGGACCACTAATATACGGCAATATGATCTTTGGAAGGGCTTTTCAAGTGTGTCGCTCACTCGCAATAAACTGTTTACCTGTGATCGCCGGATTTTTATTTATTGCACGGTTCCACGCAATGAATTATCCAATGTCTTACGGACGGTAAATCCCACTAATGCATTCCTGTGCCCTTCCTCGACACCTGCCTACCTACAGCTCTACAGATACACGCATGCAAACCAGCTTGGTAATCACCCACCCACATAAACAGTCGTAACGCCTCTAAAGTCACCCTGCTTCCCCGCGGCGCTGTTTAGCATGGCGGAAAAGCAAATGCAAGCATTTGTCCACCAGGGCTGAGCAATCTAATGGTCTCCCCAGAGAAGCACCGCCGTCCTTGCGCAAGCCATAAAGCTGTCGCCTTTCCATCGACGAGAGTGGCCTGATATTGTTTACTAGCGCAGCTCATTAAGCAATGTAGCAGGACATGCTAACTTAATTTACTGGGAGATTTATCGAAGTCCGAGCGAGAGAGGAGCATTGTGTTGGCCGGCGCAGGTCTAGGTTGTTAAATACCAGGTAAAAAATCTTGTATGATGTCATTTTAAATAGAAAAATAGCAAGTGGGATGGAACTAAATCATAAAACTTTGATAAAGGACCCAAGATTTTGATAGTACAGTAATGCTATGATACAGTGCCTTGCAAAAGTATTGCCCCCACCCATCCCTACAGAGAACTTTGCCATATAGGCATTAAACTTCTAGATAAAAAAAAAATCAAAATAGTTCCTGTAAAGCAACAAAAATGTGGGACCCAATCATGAGAAACGTAATTAATTTAACATTTTATAATTGAAAACTAGGCATTACAAAAATATATTGGTTCCTTTTGGGTTACTACTTTGTACATCATCCTTTTGCTGCAATCACAGCCACATTTTTTTGGTGGTGGTGCACAGCATTTTTCAGATCTTTCCTTAAATGCTCTAGTCTATTGATGTCTAGATTTTGGCTCAGTCATTCTAACACCATTATAGTGTTAGTTTTAAACCATTCCATTGTAGATATCCCATTCTCAGGCCTCTAGCAGATTTTCTGCTATCGTCCCATCAACCGTATTGATTCCCCAGTGCAAAATTTTAATGGGAAGAACTTCTGAAAACTGAAAGTGTAAGCTACATATTACTGGCATCTTCCCAAACATCTAAAAAATTAATATATTCAAGATACTGGAAAATAGTTTTTCAAAGTCCATATTTGGTGCTCTAATTTGTCCATGAGAAAAGTGCACAAACCCTGTGAACTGCACTTGTGTTGCCATGATCCATTATCCCCAATCCCATATTGCTGCGACTGGCAGAAGGCACTTAAGTTGGACGGTGTGCTTACCTAGCCCACCTAAAATGAAATGCACAGTTTTAGCCGCAATCCATTATCCCCGATAGACCTGCTGAATGAATTTTGCTCCCCGTTTTGGCCCACTAAAATGTGCCCATGTGATCTTGTCTCTTAAAGCACTTCTGCCAGTAGACAAATTGTATGTTAAATACAAATTTTATTAAACGCTGAACACTGTAGCATATATATATATAAATATATATAGCTATGTAAGTGAAGCATGATGGAAATAGATCTAAAATGTGTATTGCAACTGTCTGGCTTACACATCTCGCTATTTGTTGATGGTCTAAATTTAGTTTTCTCTGAATATATTAACAATTTACTCAAGATCGTAAAATCATGTGTCTTGTTAAATGCACGGAAAGATATACTTGTGGATCTGCAAAAGACATGATTAGCATTGGATTTCTTATTTTAATAGTCCTGAAATATTTTTGAAAATGGCTTTAAAAGTTAGTTTTTAAAATTTGGTTTTGAAAAAGGCAATCAAACTCTGAGTACTTATATGTGGTAAACAATCGATTAAGCCTGTATCAGGTTTGTTCTTGGTTTTCAGAATAGAGTATACACTACATGTGTATATATATATATATATATATATATATATATATATATGTCACGACCAGAACAGAATCAGGACCCGATTGCATAACGTTTTCCGCAAGTTTTATTGAAAGAAAGAGGAAGGGCTGCGCCCAAGATCCGATGCTCGCCGCACGCGGGAAGCAAGTCGCTCTCGTAATCGGATTGTGATCCGAATACAGAAGTGGATCTTCCATCGCGGGGGATGGCGGTGTCAGAAACAGACAAAACAGGTCGATAGCCGGGACAGGAGAGCAAAAACATGCTAGGGGTCAGAAACGGGTCGTACGGCAGGACGGGAGAGCAGACGTAGTCGGGATCAAAAACGGGACGTAACCGGAGACAAACGGGGAGATCAGGAACGGGCAGGTGGAAAAACGGGACAGGCGGTAGTCAGGGTCAAAAGGGCTTGCCTTGTATCAACAGTTTCGCAGACGGACTGACAAAAGGAGAGTGACCGGAGCGGGCTTAAAAAGGGACAGGGAGCCAATCACACAGCCTGCAGCGGCTGGCGCCAAATGAGCGGGCACAGGTGATTAAAAACGGTAATCATGACAATATATAGGTAGGTAGGTAGGTAGATAGATAGTCGGATGGATGGATGGATAGAGGGTTAGATGGTTAGATCGACAGATGGTCCTATAGATATAGGGTTTGATGGATAGATATTTTGATAGATATAACAATAGATAGATATTTCGATAGATAGATAGATATAACGATAGACAGACATAACGGTATATAGATATAACGATAGACAGACAGACAGACAGACAGACAGACAGACAGACAGACAGACAGACAGACAGACAGACAGACAGACAGACAGACAGAGACAGACAGATAGATATAAGCTTTCTACTTGGCAGGTTTTAACTATCGTAGGACCTTTTTGGAACTTAACCCATGCGAAAAACATGCGATAAATATAGACCAAATGATATGTTTTTACGGCAACTATCCATACTCTCCATCTCTTATTTGTCAAAATAAGCAATTTCTGTGGGTGACAACAATTTAAAAAAGATGTATACAGAGTAGGGGCAAAGTCGAGCTCGGTTCAGATTTTAATCGAGATCTCGGCTTCAAAGAGGGACTGAAATGACAGAAAAAGGGAAGTGAGGAGCATTAACGAGCATGTTATTTGTGGCACATGGCCTCATTTAAAAAAATTGTCAGATGTTGTTTCTTAGTTCACAACATGAGTTTTTGCAAGCATAGAAGTGAAGTCTGCACCAACTCCTGTTTCCATTAAGCAACAACCTATATTACCCACCAAGCACTTACCCCTAGATTTTGTGATCGATTGGGTCCGGTTTTGGTTAGTTTACAGTGAGAACAGTCATTTATCTTGTCCAAAAACCCCCACAAAAACTCATTTTTTAAATGTCTTGGAAAAACTAACTTGTGGACAGAACTTTGGCGCCGGTCCAGCCTCTTGTCAGATTTGCATTTTCCGTTTGTGCCCTGCGACGGACAGTGAGTACTACATTATTTTGTGAATACAAAACTGGATATGAAATAATAGTTTTTTAAGTTAAATTCCTAGTACCCATACATAAGTCTCAAATTTCTATGTTTGAATACCTTTGCAACTATTGGTGTTTAACAAAAATGGCTAGCAAGACTGCCACATTGCTATTGTTTTAACACAAGCCTTTGGACTACTTGCCCAATTGCACAGCCTTCGGAGCGTGCCTATTATGAATACTGGGTCTTGTTTTTTTCTGAGAATCTACTGCACCTACTGGTAAATCATACCTGTCAACCTGTACGTTTTTGCCACATAAAGTACGTTGATTATGCATTTTAAGACGTGTACGACGTACGAGAAAATCTGTACGGAAAGACGCAAATTTGTCAATTATGGGTACCATCCGGTATACACCGACTATCAAGAAACGGCAAATCAATCAAGTCAAACGAGTTCGAGTTGTGTAGTGAAATGAAGTCCGTCTCTTTTTAGAGAACTGGCTTTTTCGGCTCAACTCATCAAAGAGAGCCAGCTCACTTGCTTTGATGCATTATATTACGAATGATTATGTTGTATAAAGAAGTTAAGAAAAAAGGAAGTATAAAAGGATAAAATGAAAAAAGACAGGTTTGTGGTTATCCCTTTAATCAGTATATTACCAACAATAATTTAATCCATGAATTAATCATTAGAATAAGAAAAGGTATTATTCTACTTAATCATATTTGCATGTATTTTTTCCTTCTACAGTGAACGTCCAAGCTACTTAATTTTTGAACTTTTTTTTATGATAAACCTCATTCATGTCGAGCAACTCAGTATCTCACAACAAAATGTTAATTAACATTATATATAATATAACGAAACACATGTACAATGTAACATGTTATACTACTTAAATAAACACGTTTGAAAAAAAAATATGCAGTAAGATTATTTCGTATTTTGTAAGGGAAAATGTGGAAGTTTGTAAGGGCATGGAGCCCTGGAGCTTGACGGGTATGGTAACTTGTCTGGCATGTAAAAATAAAATAAATACCGTAAATTCCAGACTATAGAGCGCACCACAGTTTAACTGTACGGGTCAGGTGTATCGACATTTCGTTCTGTGTGCATTGTTACAAAGAATGACAATTCAAGTAAAATTATTATTATTATTTTTATAAGCCGCACCCACCACATTTTAAGAAGAAAACCGATTTTGTACATACACAAGCCGCACCTGTATATTGGCCGCATGTGCCCACATTTAAAAATGTAACACAAACACAAAATGAACCCAAGTCCCACGATTGAAACTAAATGTCCTTCATTAAAGTTCACAGTTCAAAAATCACAGCCGGCAAAATGAATGGAAAATGATACCGGTACTTAGAGTCCGGGTCCCGTTGAAAAGTAATCCAAGGAAAAAAGTGTAAATTTCCAAAGGTAAGGGTGGGAAAATTATATCAGATGAACACATTTACTCACGCAACTCCTTTTTCTTTAACCAACTTTTTACCCCCTCTTCATTCCTTGTCTGTCCCTCACCTTTAGCGGTCCCCACTTAAACTCGGCACCCCGCGTTTGTTCCGCCCCTCATTTTTCATTCACACTTGCAAAACATATCAGAACAAGTGTCTAAAATAAATACATTACAAAAATATACAGTTGCAAATACATATTATACATGGGTTACACATATTTACTAAGAAACATGGTACACCCAGAGAGTTTTCAAAGCTTTAATAATGATAATATAGCTTTGACAGGGCAGTTAATGGTAGCAACACTCGAGCGCCGCTAGCGGGCGTTAGAAAAGTTACATGAATTGGCCGCATCACTGAATAAGCCGCAGGGTGTAAAGTAGCAGCTTATAGTCCGGAATTTACGGTACAGTTCTAAAAACCAGGGATATTCTGGTTCCTCACATTGCACTGCTATTATTTTGAACAACACTGTAAATCCTTTCAGCTCTCAGGCTAATTTGTGTGTATGACACTGACAAACTGACAGGCCTCCCATGGCGGATGAGTTCACGGGTCATCAGGACTCTCACCAGTTTTTTGGGCTCCGGTCCCAGCTTGCAGGTCCAATGGCATGGCTCCCCCGCGACGCCTCTGGGTAGGAGTGACACTTCTGAAAAGCCCCAAATGAAGTGGAAAAATGTCGGCTCGCTCACTGATGTAATTATCTGTCCTGGATGAACATCTGTTCACAAGCCCGGTCGCCAAATCCTCCCCAGCATGTGCCAATACCTTGCGGCAGTGCGGTGTCTGTGTGTGTGGGTATACACCTGTCTTTTTTTCCTTGCCCAAACGTTGTGTATCTTGGCAGCAGCTGTGGTAACTTTTCACTTTAACATCCTCCACCCATTCAACAGCTGCATATTCATGTGAACATCTTGGTTGCGGTTATTGCGAATATACAGGGAGTGCAGAATTATTAGGCAAGTTGTATTTTTGAGGATTAATTTTATTATTGAACAACAACCATGTTCTTAATGAACCCAAAAGTCTCATTAATATCAAAGCTGAATATTTTGGAAGTTGGAGTGGGGCTTTTTTAGTTTTAGCTATTTTAGGAGGATATCTGTGTGTGCAGGTGACTATTACTGTGCATAATTATTAGGCAACTTAACAAAAAACAAATGTATACCCATTTCAATTATTTATTTTCATCAGGGAAACCAATATAACAGCTCAACATTCACAAATATACATTACTGACATTCAAAAACAAAACAAAAACAAATCAGTGACCAATATAGCCACCTTTCTTTGCAAGGACACTCAAAAGCCTGCCATCCATGGATTCTGTCAGTGCTTTGATCTGTTCACGATCAACATTGCGTGCAGCAGCAACCACAGCCTCCCAGACACTGTTCAGAGAGGTGTACTGTTTTCCCTCCTTGTAAATCTCACATTTGACGAGGGACCACAGGTTCTCTATGGGGTTCAGATCAGGTGAACAAGGAGGCCATGTCATTAGTTTTTCTTCTTTTAGACCCTTTCTTGCCAGCCACGCTGTGGAGTACTTGGATGCGTGTGATGGAGCGTTGTCCTGCATGAAAATCATGTTTTTCTTGAAGGATGCGGACTTCTTCCTGTACCACTGCTTGAAGAAGGTGTCTTCCAGAAACTGGCAGTAGGACTGGGAGTTGAGCTTGAGTCCATCCTCAACCCGAAAAGGCCCCACAAGCTCATCTTTGATGATACCAGCCCATACCAGTACCCCACCTCCACCTTGCTGGCGTCTGAGGCGGACTGGAGCTCTCTGCCCTTTACCGATCCAGCCACGGGCCCATCCATCTGGCCCATAAAGACTCACTCTCATTTCATCAGTCCATAAAACCTTAGAAACATCCGTCTTGAGATTTTTCTTGGCCCAGTCTTGACGTTTCAGCTTGTGTGTCTTGTTCAGTGGTGGTCGTTTTTCAGCCTTTCTTACCTTGGCCATGTCTCTGAGTATTTCACACCTTGTGCTTTTGGGCACTCCAGTCATGTTGCAGCTCTGAAATATGGCAAAACTGGTGGCAAGTGGCATCTTGGCAGCTGTACGCTTGACTTTTCTCAGTTCACGGGCAGTTATTTTGCGC
Organism: Urocampus carinirostris; assembly: GCF_059441175.1. Lineage (NCBI taxonomy): Eukaryota > Metazoa > Chordata > Actinopteri > Syngnathiformes > Syngnathidae > Urocampus > Urocampus carinirostris. The sequence continues at coordinate 35,384,548 of NC_142357.1, read as the reverse complement.
CTTGGTTTTTCTACACGCTTCTTGCGACCCTGTTGACTATTTTGAATGTAACGCTTGATTGTTAGATGATCACGCTTCAGAAGCTTGGCAATTTTAAGAGTGCTGCGTCCCTCTGCAAGATATCTCACTATTTTTGACTTTTCAGAGCCTGTCAAGTCCCTCTTCTGACCCATTTTGCCAAAGGAAAGGAAGTTGCCTAATAATTATGCACACCTGATATAGGGTGTTGATGTCATTAGACCACACCCCTTCTCATTACAGAGATGCACATCACCTGATATGCTTAATTGGTAGTAGGCTTTCGAGCCTATACAGCTTGGAGTAAGACAACATGCATAAAGAGGATGATGTGGTCAAAATACTCATTTGCCTAATAATTCTGCACTCCCTGTAAATGGTATGGCACCACCTACTCAGTTTTCGAGTATTAGTGAGACACTGGTTTTGGCATGGATCGGACTTCTGAGGTAGTAACCTGGATCGGGCCATCTGTAATCTTGAGGGATTCTTGATACTGAAATCTCAGGCTTACAGGTTTAAAACTGTTCATCTATGGGTCATCTAGTCTCCATTCATCTATACCAGGGGGTGCAAGGTTGGGTAGGGTTACTTTAACTGGATTACTTTCAATTACTTTTGGAGTACTCCAATACCAATTATGCTAATAAAAGACAAACTAAATATGAATAAAATTATGACTCACAACACGTGGTAAGCTTTCTCTCCTGGCTTTGATCTATTTGATCTCCGGCAAAACTAACATAAAATGCGACAGAAACAAAATGAAAACAAATCCAAACAGCTTGCCAACATCATTTTTGCCGTTCCATATATTCCGTTACTCCCCAGTAGTGCAGGAGGTAGAGCGCTCGTCTTAGGATCAAGGGATCCCAGTTCGAATCCCAGCTCGCCCGTGTTACATGTCGAAGTGTTCTTGGGTAAGACACTGAACCCCTAATACCCCCAATAAGCAGGTTAGCGCCTTAGATGGCTGCAAGGCCGCTATTGGGAAATGTGGAGCACGTTGTAATGCGCTTTGGGAAGTCATTGACTTGAAAAGCGCTATATAAATGCAGATCATTTCATTTAATTCCATTTATGTTGCTGGACACACAAAGTATATTAATATCTGGCTCAAAGGATCTACTAATGATAAAATAATCCAATAATAATTTAATAATATACTTAGAACAGGGCAGCACGGCGGCGCAGTGGTTAGCGCTTGTGCGGCACAGTTCATGTCATGGGAACCAGTCGTGGGTTCAAATCCAGCTCCAGACTTCCTGTGCGGAGTTTGTATGTTCTCCCCGTGCTTGCGTGGGTTTCCTCCGGGCACTCCGGTTTCCTCCCACATTCCAAAAACATGCATTTCAGGTGAATTGGTCGGTCCAAATTGTCCCTAGGTGTGAATGAGCGAGCGAGTTGTCTGTCCCCGTGTGCCCTGCGATTGGCTGGCAACCAGTTCAGGGTGTCCCCTGCCCACTGCCCGATGATTGCTGGGATGGGCTCCAGCACCCCCGCGACCCTACTGAGGATAAGCGGTGTAGCTGATGAGATGAGATACTTAGAACATTCAAAGAAATGACTCAGACCCAATGTACCTTTTCTATTTGCAAATAAAAGAACTACATAGCCCCAAGGTCTACCGAGACTTTATCCACCTGAAGTATTCAAAATATTTCAGTTTCAGGCACAGCAATTAACTGTTCCACTTTTAATACTCCCAAACAATTTCTCTTTGAATTTCCAAGTCCAATAACACACATGCATACCCTTGTCGCACCCTTTCACTGAGAACTGTTTGATGAAACTGTAAATATCTGAATTGGAGGCAAAACATAGATTAAGCATAGGCACCTCAATGGCTTCCAAGGGAAATTAAGTGTGCAATAAGGTGTTGAATTTCCCCAAAAGCCCTTCCCCATCAATCTTGGGCTGAACTTGGCAGCTTGGGTAATCTATCGATTTATTTATCTGTGGGTAAATTGTGATTCCTCTGGGAACACATGTTGGACCATTACGTTACCTTCGGATCTACCCATTATTCTCTCTTAGAGCGTGCTGGTTTTTAAGTGCCAGTTGGGATTTACTTTAGTTCTGCTCGTTGTAAATACAGACCATAAAATTAGAATAAAATGGAATTGTCTTTGTGGTCATTGATAACAGTGTAATGTAGATTGTTTACAACAAGATTAGACGTGGCACTCCAGGATAAACATGTCATCAAAGCTTTAAAAGGTATTAAGATACATAGGCAATACTCACCAAAAACTGGTTTAAGTAATACGTGCATCAGAAATGTCGTACAAATGTATGATTAAAAAAAAGAAAAACACTCAAGTTGCACTGGAGTACATACCGGTCAACATCCACGACTACAAACGGTCATATTTTCTCTTACAAAATATAAAAAAATCTTACACCGTATTTTTTTTTTTCAAACGTGTTTAGTTATGTAGTTTAACATCTTATATTGTAAATGTGTTTCGTTATATCATTCTGTACATATTCTTAATAATAACAAAAAAAATCAAGAACAATTGTTATCAGCGCAACTAAAATATCCATTAATAACACTTTAAATTTAGATTTGTAAATAAAGATATTTTTGGAGGAAAAAATTAGTTGTAAACCAAACTACAATATCAACCATTGATGTGTAGTGCCTAATTTCGACTCCCCTGCAAAATCCTCCCCCCTCGCGTGAACGTGCATTCTGCTGCGCTTCCGACAATAGCTTTATTGTTTTAATAAGCTTATTATATAGGATATAATTGCTATTGTCGGAAGCGCAGCAGAATGCACGTTCACGCGAGGGGGGTAGGAATTTGCAGGGGAGTCGAAATTAGGCACTACACCGGCAGACGCATGCGTACAGTAGCATCAAACGCTCGCTTCGTTTGCAACGAATAAAACGATACCGAAATAAAGGGTACCGCGGCGAACTCGTTTGACTTGATTGATTTGCCGATTCGTGATAGTCAGTGTATACCGAATGGTATCCATAATTGCCAAATTTGCATTTTTCCGAACAGATTTTCTTGTACGTCGTACACGTCTTAAAATGCATAATAAACGTACTTTGTACGGCAAAAACGTACAGGTTGACAGGTATGGGAGTATAAGTTGCATATTGGGGTAAAATATGAGAACTGTCAACTGGCAAAAGTATCAGAAAAACAGTTCACTGAAAAATAGTGCAAAGACACAAGCAGAAACATTTGTAAAAATGATAAAAAAGGAATATGTATTTTTTGATTGCTTGATTGATATACATTTTTATTTTATTCCACAGAGTATATAGAAGAAGGACATTTTTTCAGTCTTGTGTGCTTGTTTAGGGTGGTGATGACCCTGAGGAAAAACCAGAGTCAGTTTGTTTTTAAGAACTTGTAGCATCGGTCATGGGAATGGATGTCAAATACGTTGAGATAATGGGCATTTTGATTAAAATTCTAAAGAAAATTAATATATCGATAAGTTTGCTCTGTTTTTAATATTGAGCAGCTACAAAAATTGATTGGACAGTTTGCTTTTTATTTTTACTATTATTGCACACTGTTTTTCGTTAATTGGACCATTATGAATCATTTACATTATTGTCGCTTTCGACCAATCATGTTTCTGTTCTTTGATAACCAGGCCATTTTGGGCAGATATACTTCATAAAAATAAGGAGCTCAAGGGGTGCTTGTAGAACCAGTGGGAATTTCTTATTTGAAGACTTGTTCCACTGTTCTCTTTGCAAGTTTAAAATCCATGGATGTTTTCTCCATATTTTGAGTGTCTACTAAACGGCAGTAGCTCAGGAGGTAGAGCGCTCGTCTTGGGATCAAGGGATCCCAGTTCGAATCCCGGCTCGTCCATGTTACATGTCGAAGTGTCCTTGGGTAAGACACTGAACCCCTAATACCCCCAATAAGCAGGTTAGCGCCTTACATGGCTGCAAGGCCGCTATTGGGAAATGTGGAGCACACTGTAAAGCGCTTTGGGAAGTTATTGACTTGAAAAGCGCTATATAAATGCAGATCATTTCATTTCATTTCATAAACTTTAAACTTATATATCAAGGGTTTTAAGTATTAGATATTCAGTATACATTCAGGGCTGTCTCTTTTTTGCAGTGGGGGGCTGTTTTATTTTTGAATATGCCTTTTGCCTAATACATAAAATGTAATTCGGGGGATAGGCACTTAAAAGGCTCATGATTATGTATTTTTCATTGCATCGTATGCACATATACATACTGTATACCGCAAATTCCGGACTATAGAGCGCACCTGATTATAAGCCGCACCCACCACATTTCGGGAGGAAAACCGATTTTGTACATACACAAGCCGCACCTGTATATTAGCCGCATGCGCCCACATTGAAAAAATGCAGTACAAACATGGAATAAACACATACCCAACACAGTACAACAAAGAGCCATCATAATGAGCGGAAAATGATACCGGTACTTAACATTTAATGCAGACCTGCAGAGTCCAGGTGCTCGTTGAAAGTAATCCAATGAAAAAAGTGTATATTTCCAAAGGTAAGGGTGGGAAAAATATATATCCACTATTGTCGGCCGCGTCCACAAACACGTCTCACCTTTACTCCACTTCCCGTCAGCCCGCGTTTGCCCCGCCCCTTCTTTCTCATTTGCTCGTACAAAACACATCAGAATAAGTTTCTAAAATAAATACATTACAAAAATATACAGTTGCAAATACATATTATACATGGTTACACATATTTACAAAGAAAGATGGTACACCGAGAGAGTTTTCAAAGCCTTAATGATAATATTATAACTTTCATCCCAAACCGTGCCTGTGAAGGGTAGCAAGACGCTACTAGTAACATGCTCGCAACACAGCAAACAGCTCTGTTAAAAAATCATACCGTACTTCTGGTGAGCACAGTAATCCGTCCTCATCTTCCTCCTTATAGCTGACGTAATCAAAGTCGTCTTCCTTCAGTCTGGGAAAGGGTATTTGCCCTATAGATGTCGTCCCATGTTCCCCTATTCAAAGTCACGCTAGCATCACGATCACAAATTAAACTTTGCGTGCGACAGCTCTGTTTCCTTCTATATCGGACTGCCCGATTGCGCTCAGCTTGAATGTTGCATCATGTGCCTTTCTTTTTGCAATTTGCATGATAACGATATGTCTACGCCAATTTAATTTGTGCACAAGCTTAAAAGTTGCAGTCTAAATCTTACCTCTTGTACTCGAGCGCCGCTGGCAGCCGTTAAAAAAATTACATAAATTGGCCGCATCACTGAATAAGCCGCAGGGTTGAAAGTTTGGGAAAAAAAGTAGCGTCTTATAGTCCGGAATTTACGGTATATGTTTTTCTTTTGTTACTTGGTTGTTGATGATTTTGTGCTGTAACTGAATTTCGGGGAAAAAAAAGCAAAAACACACACCATGTTCTTGGCTCTGAGGTAGTAGCCTGAGCAGGCGATGCCTTAGAGACTAAAAAGAGAGCAGCCGATGATTTCCTGGGTTGTGTTGATGACCGTAAGGTTCTCATGTTTGTTGCTGTGGACCCTACATACCACACCATGGTGCTGATGCTAGTTTGCTTGACAATGTGGTTCCGTAGAAGAACACTAGCAGTCTGCTTTTTTTTATCCCAGGTTTGTGACAATTAAGTAAAGGTAGGTGTAAATGGCAATTCGGAATGTCTACCAATCCTTTGGCTAGCTGGCGGGGTTCTGATACGCTCAATGTGTTTGATCACTCAGGGGAAGCAGGGACGGTAAGAGCCTGGAGCGGACTCATTTTACTGTCCTCTGTACGTATACTGAAATAAATAAGACGAGCAACGGAAAGAACATGCAGCGAGGCACCGACATGGAAGAACGGAGAGCATTAGCTTCAGGTACAAACAGAAGATTCTGCTTTGAACTTGTGTTCGCTACTCACCGTCGCCTCAGTTAAGATTCCTCAACCTCAGCAGCAATATAACTCAATTACAGGCAAGTCAATACACCAGCGACTCTCCAGTGACGTGTAAGGAAGAATTAGAAAATGTGTAATAACACAGGAATGGCAAACCCGAGTGCACTGACCTGGATCTGTTCCTAGTTCTCACATCTGGATGCTGTGTTCTGGCTGACTAGTTGGGAGAAAAGCCAATTTCACTCAAATTGCTTACACTGTAAGGGAGAAGCCGTGCAGCGACGCAGTAAGCGGCTCGGAAAAAGTACAAAAAAATAATACAAGATCGGCGTATGCGTGACATCCGAGAGATTTTTCTTAATATAAACGCCTGAGGAAGCATCACAAGGAGGTTTACGGCTCTTTTTTATTAAGAAGCTTCATCTATAAAAGGAACTACCCTTTTGCTGTTCACATACGTGCACAATTTGAGATCAAACTTCTGCAAAGCGAAAATGAATGTCTTGTAAACTTGACAGACCTCATATAAGTGTCTGAATGTGTTGCTGTTAAAACAGAGTCCCACCCATCTGTCTAATACCGGTACTTTTATGGACTGGCGATAAATATAAATCACAGGGCTACCAAATACTAAGAATCTTCTGTAGTTGACTATACCAGTTTATAGCAAATTGTTTCCATGAAAACTACACATTCATATATTCATATATATAAATGTATATATATATAAATACAAGTACCGTATTTTCCGCACTATAGGGTGCACCGGGTTATAGGGCGCACCCCCAAAAAAATAGTTTTTGGTCCTATATCTTCCATACATAAGGCGCACCGGATTGTAAGACGCTACAATGGGAACGTCGACAAAACAGTCAGATAGTTCAGTCAAACTTTTTACCCCCTTAACATTCCGAAAGCTTGCAAAGATGCGGTGTCCGTACGATGTCACTCAAATGCATCGTTCCAAATATCATTCGGAAGGTTAAAGTCTTGGGATTCAAGAAACGCCAACCATTCCTTAGTTTCTATTTTCTTTTCCGCTCGCAACTTTACCATCCATATGACAATTGAGTTGAATTTAAAAATAGACACTCCATTCCATCCATTATCTGCACCGCTTATCACAGAAACATCGAGTTCAGTCTGAAACAAGATACTGGGAAAATATGTAGCCAGAGTAGCTCACTGAAGTCGTTGCGTTCAATAATAATGTGCAACCATGGTCCTCTTATATCCGTGAGTGTAGTAAATCCAGGAGAGTAAAATATTTACAAATACAGAATGGTGAAACATGTTTGCTCTATGCCGTAGACAACCAAACATGCTATTCACATTCATCTTTTTCGGCCAATTGCAGGCTTCGTTTTGCCCCTTTAGCTAATGCCAGCCTGTAAATGATAAAAAGGATACGCCCCCTTTACCTCCAAATAACTTTAGCCAATAGTGATCGATTCAAATGATGATTGACACATTGGCTGGGAAATGAAACACCGGCATATGTATCCCAGCATACACCGCGGACCACATCGCCTACGAGGAAAAATCTAGTCGGCGGCTGCTTGCCTTTGTTGCGAGACCTTGCGACTTAATATTGATCCATATATAAGGCGCACTGTATTATAAGGCGCATGGTCAGTTTTTGAAAAAAATAAAGGCTTTTAGGTGCGCCTTATAGTGCAGAAAATACGGTACTGTTCATCAAAACCACGTCCTGCCCATGGATCTAATATTTAGGGCGGCATTAGCTCAAGAGGTTCGATTCCTGGCTCCTCCGTGTTATATTTTGAAGTGTCCTTGGGCAAGACACTGAATCTCTAATGCCCCCAATAAGCAGGTAGGCGCCTGGCATGGCTGACTCCCTACTGGTATGTGTGCGGGTGTGTGTGAACGGGTAAGTGTGAAGCACATTGTAAAGGGCTTTGGGAGGTCTTCATTGACTTGAAAAGCGCTATATAAATGCATTTACCACTTTATGGCAAATAAGAAAATACATATTTTCATATTCAAAATCAGAATATCTATTGTTATTGTCAAAGAGCAACGAAACTTCCGGTCAATCATTCACAGTTAAAATAAAATAAAAAAAAATAAAAATCAAAGGTCCATAGAATAAAAAAAACAGAAAAAATATAGATAAAACCCAATACACCATACTATGTAGTTTACATGCAAAAATAAAATGATAATTGTGTTAATAATTACACACGTAGGTCGCTCCTGAGTTTAAAGGGCACCATGGCCAACCTATTCAGGGAAAAAACGTTACTTGTAGTCCCGAAAATATATCTCATCTCATCTCATTAGCCGTACCGCTTATCCTCAGTAGGGTCGCGGGGGTGCTGGAGCCCATCCCAGCCATCTCCGGGCAGTGGGCAGGGGACACCCTGAACCGGTTGCCAGCCAATCGCAGGGCACACGGGGACAGACAACTCGCTCGCTCATTCACAGCTAGGGACAATTTGGACCGGCCAATTCACCTGAAATGCAAGTTTTTGGAACGTGGGAGGAAACCGGAGTGCCCGGAGGAAACCCACGCAAGCACGGGGAGAACATACAAACTCCGCACAGGAAATCTGGAGCTGGATTTGAACCCACGACAGGTTCCCATGACATGAACTGTGCCGCACAAGCGCTAACCACTGCGCCGCCGTGCTGCCCCCGAAAATATATATTTACCAATATTCTGTATAAACCTGGTCAACCCGAATCAGCCAGTGGCCTTTATCAAACATATTTGATTTTAAGGAGGGATTGTTTTTCTTTGGCTAAATAATTCAGTGTCAATCCATCCGTTTTTACGTTGCTGTTTGGATGTGTCCGAACAATGTTGAGTCACTCGCTTTCTCTCGTTCAATCTGCGTGTCTTGACCACAAAAACAGAAACCTTAAGCTGCAAAGCCTCTTAAGGACTACAAAGTTGTAACACTTGAAAAGTCTCTCTTGCAAAACTCTCCCTCCTCAAGCCCAAATCTTTTCTCGGACACATTTGAAATAGTCTGCATGTGAATTGACTTCTAGAAAAGCAGACTATTGCGGAAACTGACTTGTTTATCTTGTTTTGCTTTGGAAAGGGACAAGGACTGAAACGGTGTCTACAAGGTTCCTAATTGTAGATGTAAGAGGTTATTTGATCTTGGAGAGGACGATGAAGCAGCATCTCGCTAAGTACCGCACCGCTCGAAAAAACATTTGCAATTTTCAAATGCGTACTTCACTTGGGGAAGATGAGTTGTTCTAAGGCGGGATGCTTACATGAGATAATAGTTTCAGTGCTGTTCAAGATAATTGCAGTGCAATGTGACTAACCAGAATGTCTCAGGTTTTAGCAGATTTTTTATCGTTACAAGCCAAACAAGTTACAGCAAGTGCAGTAGATTCAGCATTCGTAATAGGCACGCCCCGAAGGCTGTGCAAATGTGCAATAGTAGTGTCAAATGTTCCCTCTAATTTTTCATGGGTCGGAGCGTTCACACAAAGTCGGTGAGCAGCGCTTGAAACAACAGCGAGCAACCATAATCCCTGGTCGCTTATTGGTTCCCTGACTCATTTTAAAACCCCGGCTTCCAAGAGGAAGCTGTCAGACCGTCCTGCGAACCTACGCTTTCAGCTCAGCAAGCTCTGTACCTTCCGACATTCTCCTGCCCTGTTTTCTCCTGCCTGATACCTGTTGCCGACCTGTTTCTGGACTCGTTACCACCCTTGCTCCCCCGTCCCGGCTATCGACCAGTTTTCCCGCTGCCTACGACTATCCTTGTACGGCCTACAAACGTCGTTTGTTCTTACAATTCTTTTACAAGATATCCATTTCTTTTTATTTCCTTATATATTTTGTCGCATAATAACATTTTTGGGGGCTTATTTGGTCAGTTGTAAGATACAGAACTCTACTTAATCACATTTTTTAGTGGCGGTGCAATGTTGGCAACAAAATTCACTTGATACAATTGGAACACAACACAAACTTTTTCTTTTTTTTCTGTGGTTTTTTTAAAAATTCGTTTAAAAAAATCTCATTTTGTTTATTTTTTTCCGAGCTGTTACTTTTTTATTTTTGTTCTCTATTTACTTTTTTCCTACATTTCTTTATTTTCTTTTTTTCTGGCTTTTTTCTAAATTTTTCCTTCTTATTTCTCTTCCTTTTGTTTCATTTTTTCTCAGCTTTTCACTACTTTTTCATTTTGGTATTTTTTTCTTTTTTGTTCTATTCCCCCCTTCCTTTAAGTCATTTTGTGCATCATTTTACATAATATTTGGTCATGTTGGGATTAAAGAAGCTCAAACAATCCGAAGAGCCGTTTAAGACCCGAAAGAGCCGGTTCCTTTTAGTGAGCCGAGCCGAAGAAGCCGGTTCCCCGACAAACTCTACTAACTTTACGCAACTTTGTTCTACTTCGACTCGACTTCAAAATACCGCATTTAGGACACGTCATGTGAACCCGTGTATTTTTTACCTTCATGCACTGTAACTTTGACTTAAGTCGCTTCTTAATTAGTAATTTTGAGCCCTCATTTTTGAGCGCTGGCTAGATTTTCTTGTGCGCTGAGAATGTGCGAGCAGTGCGCAATTGTGCAGGCGCGCAGCTTAGAGGTGCCCCGCATCAGTAATCATGACAATATGTTCAAAAGTACTTGCAAATATTTTATAAATAATTGCAAATACTTTCACATGCACTTGCGAAATTATTCAAACTTATTCCAAAATATGTCCTGACGTATTCACAAATAAGTGCAAAAGTACTTTCATATTTTGTATTATAAAACATACCGTAAATTCCGGGCTATAAGCCACTACTTTCTTCCCAAACCTTCAACCCTGCGGCTTATTCAGTGATGCGGCCAATTTATGTCATTTTTCTAACAGCCGCCAGCGGCGCTCGAGTACAAAAGGTAAGATTTAGACCGGTGGAATATATGCGCAGAGGAAGACTGCAACTTCTTAGCTTGTGCACAAATTAAATTAGCGTAGACATATCCTCATCATGCAAATTGCAAAAAGAAAGGCACATGACGTAGCTTTCAAACTAAAAGCAGACGAGCAGTCCGATAGAGGAGGAAACAGAGCTACTGAACATAAACTTAACTTTGCGAGCGTGTTGCTAGCGTGTTTTTGAGTAAGGGAGCGTGGGACGACGTCTATATGACAAAGTCTCAGTTATAAGGAGGAAGATGAGGACGGCTTACCGTGGTTTCTACAAGTACGGTGTGTTTTTTATAACAGACCCGTTTACTGCGTTGCGAGCGTGTTGCTGGTAGCGTTTTGCTACCCTTCACAGGAACGGTTTGGGATGAAAGTTATAATATTATAATTAAAGCTTTGAAAACTTTCTCAGTGTACCGTCTTTCTTTGTAAATATGTGTAACCGATGTATAATATGTATTTGCACCTGTATATTTTTGTAATGTATTTATTTGAGACACTTATTCTGATATGTTTTGTGAATTAAAAAAGAGGGGCGGAGCAAACGCGGGCTGACGGGAAGTGGGGTAATGGTGAGTGAAACCTGTTGTCGCGGCGGACAATAGTGGATATATATTTTTCCCACCCTTACCTTTGGAAATATAGACTCCCTTGGATTAGTCTCAACGGGTACCCGTACTCTGCAGGTCTGCGTCAAACCTTAAGTACCGGTATCATTTTCTGTTCATTTTGCCGGCTGTGGTTTTTGGACTGTGTACTTTATATTCATTTATAATCGCAGGGCTCAAAGCCGGGTTTGGGCTAATTTTGTGATTGTGTTACATGTTTTAATGTGGGCGCATGCGGCTTATATACAGGTGCGGCCTGTATAAGTACACAATCGGTTTTCCTCTTAAAATATGGTGGGTGCGGCTTATAATCAGGTGCGCTCTATAGTCCGGAATTTACGGTAATTGCCAATTGTTTCAAACGCAAGCGTCATTTTAACATTGGGAATATATTTTCCGACATGCATCCAAAAAGTTTGAACTTACTTGCACATGTGTCTACATTTTTGTACATTCGTTGAAATTGAAACTATATACTTTCGCTTGTTCATGTGTTTTGTCATTGAGCACATTCAACATCATGTTTTCAGTCTGTTTAGCATTTTTGGTAGTCCAATTAGAAGAACCTTGATTCAAACATGGATGTTGTGAAAAATACTCAGGTCACAAAGCATTTATGGCACCTCATGTAAATCACACAAAGGTCTTGATTTGCACAAAAGGAACCCATCATATCAACGCAATGCAAATCAAGCCATTTTTCAACGCACGCTACCTTTCCTGCCGTGTCTTTGTTGTGTTTGTGCTCCCACACGGCAGTAAAATGTGCGGTGGCAACCCCCTAAAACAGCAAAACACCACCCACCCCTGATGAAAAGCCGCACTCCTTGCAAGTTGTCAATTGCGCGAACAATAGCAAGCTTTCATGCTGTAATTACGGGCTTCATTACTCACGCTCGCTGTCGTTTTCAGTCCTGTGGGTGCACACAGTCAGAGAAAGGTAAAAAAGAGAAAAAAAAAAAAAAGAAAAACTTGTAGATGTGAATTCGACTTTTAGCCCAGAGAAACAAAGTGTTAAGAGGAACTGAAGATAATCACAATCCATCCATCCATCCACCCATATACCAAATTTCTTGTCCATTATTCTGTCCATCCATCCATCAAGAAACCTTTTATATCTACCAATCTATTTATCGATTGGGGCGGCAGTGGTTCAGGAGGTAGAGCACTCGTCTTGGGATCAAGGGATCGCAGTTCGAATCCTCGAATGCTCCGTGTTACATGTCGAAGTGTCCTTGGGCAAGACACTGAACCCCTAACACCCCCAATAAGCAGGTTAGCCTTATATGGCTGCACGGCCGCTATTGGGAAATGTGAAGCACACTGTAAAGCGCTTTGGGAAGTCTTGACTAGAAAAGCGCTATATAAATGCGGATCATTTCATTTCATTTCATCTATCTACTATACATGTCAACCTATCTACCAGCCCGTCTATCTACCTATCTGCCTGTCTGTCTATCCATCCAACCATCCATCTATGCACCTATCTACCTACCTGTTCATCCATCTATCCACCTATCTGCCTGTCTGTCTATCCATCCAACCATTCATCTATGCACCTATCTACCTGTCAGTCTATCCGTCCAACCATCCATCTATGCACCCATCTACCTGTCTGTATATCCGTCCAACAATCCATCCATGCAACCACCTCCCTGTCTGTCTAGCCATCCAACCATCCATTTAACCATGCATGAACCCACCTACTCTACCTACCTACCCACCTGTTTGTCAGTCCATCCATCCATCTCATGCCTACCTACCTATACCAATCTATCTATACATTTATACAACTACCTACCTGTACATCCATCCAACCATCCATTTAACCATTCATGAACCCACCTACCTACCTAAACGCCCACCCACCTATGCACATACCTACCTACTTACCCATGTATACACATACCTACCTACTTACCCACCAATACACATACCTACCCACCTACCTACCTATAGACCTACTTAACTGCCTACCTACCTAAACACCTACCTACCTCCCAACCTACCTGTCCATCCATCCATCTATCCATCTCATGCCTATACACCTACCTACACAACTACCGACAGTATTTATCCATCCATAAACCTACCTATCCATCTGATTGTCTATGCGGCCGTTTCTCTAAAGCTTTAGCCTCAAAAAGGAGAAATACTAATCAGAGTAGGAACAAGGAAACCCATGATCACATTGGATGACCCAAAGGCATACACAGCTGAGATACTTCTGAAAAGCACTGTATATTTTTGCTCTAAGTTTTTCCATTTTTTTGGTATTTCAGTTCCTCAACATTAAATATGTTTTTGTCCTTTGGGATACAACACCAAATTTGCCTTTTTTTAACACAAGGTTCTCAGTTCGAGATCTGGTGGAAACTTGTTGGCCTGGAGAGGGACGGGCACCACCAGGCTGTTCTTGCCCAACACAAGCACAGGGAATGATGCTCCTACGACCAGGGTTGGGTAGGGTTACTTTAACTGGATTACTTTCAATTACTTTTGGATTACTCCAATACCAAATATGCTAATAAAAGAAAAAACAAACTAAATATGAATAAAATGATGACTCACAACATGTGGTAAGCTTTCTCTCCTGGCTTTTATCTCTTTGATCTCCGGCAAAACCAGGGTTGGGTAGGGTTACTTTAACTGGATTACTTTCAATTACTTTTGGATTACTCCAATACCAAATATGTTAATAAAAGACAAAATAAACTAAATATGAATAAAATGATGACTCACAACACGTGGTAAGCTTTCTCTCCTGGCTTTGATTTCTTTGATCTCCGGCAAAACTAACATCAAATGCGACAGAAACAAAATGAAAATAAATCCAAACAGCTTGCCAACATCATTTTTGCCGTTCCATGTATTCCGTTACCCCCCAAGCCTGCACAAAATTTAGTCATTTTATTCATATTTAGTTTCTTTTGTCTTTTATTAGCACATTTGGTATTAGAGTAATCCAAAAGTAATTGAAAGTAATCCAGTTAAAGTAACCCTACCCAACCCCGCCTACGACCCTAGTGGTTAAGGGATCAACTAACCACCCAACCAATACCTAAAATAATACAAAATGGGAGAATTGGTTTTATAAAATTCATGTTTTATTTTTTACAATTTACAATTATTAAATAGTTTTTTTTTTATAACCTTTAGACATTATCGACTGATGTCAGATAACCATTTAATGTAGAAAAAAATGTTTTGTTTGTTTGAATTGAATATAATGTATGGTATTTATCTTATGTTTTGTTGTACCTTGTTTAGTTTGTATACATTTTTAGAGAACTTTTTTAACTTTGGAAAAGAAGACAAAACGTTTGTGACTAATTTGGACATACCGTAAATTCCGGACTATAGGCCGCTACTTTTTTCCCAAATGTTCAGCCCTGCGGCTTATCCAGTGAAGCGGACAATTTATGTAATTTTTCTAGCAGCCACTTATGATTTAAACCGGTGGAACACGTGCATCGAGGACTTCAACTTCTTAGTTTAAGCAAAAATTGTCTATATGACCAAGGTTCTTTCAGATGGCGAGAAGACGCCTCTTATAGCGACAGTTATAGGGAGGAAGATGAGAACGGTATACCGTGAATTCAATTATTACGGTATGCTTATTTAACAGATACGTTTGATGCGTTGCGAGCGTATTCATAGTAGCGGGTTGGTACCTTTCAAAGGCACGGTTTGGGATGAAAGTTATATTATTATTATAAAAGCTTTGAAAACTCTCTCGGTATACCGTCTTTCTTTGTAAATATGTGTAACCATGTATAATATGTATTTGCAACTGTATATTTTTGTAATGTATTTGTTTGTGTTTATTTGAGACACATGCTGATTATCATGGGCGAATAAGAAAGAAGGGGCGGAGCAAACGCAGGCTGATGGGAACTATAAGACGGTAAAGGTGAGTGTTTGTCAACGCGGGAGACAATAGTGGATGTATATTTTTCCCACCCTTACCTTTGGAAATGTACACTTTTTTTTCCTTGGATTACTTTCAACGGGCACCCCGACTCTGCAAGTCTGCATCAAATGATAACTAACTTGCTCTGTAAGTATCCGCCCAGAATTGCTGTACCTATGGGAACGTTGCAGAGCCGATTGTGTAATTCTAAATGTGATTTTAGACTGTGGACTTTAATGAATGAGATGGAATAAGAGCTTTAGACTGTGGACTTTAATGAATGAGATGGAATAAGAGCTTGCTCTGTCCACTCCACGCATCGGCCCGGTATTGCAGTACCTCCGGGAACGGTGCATTCGCAATGACCGCAGCAAGGCTTTAGGGCTAGGACCTTAGCTGGCCTTTTGGCTGAGAGTAAGAGTCCCGGCTCCTAGGCTTTGTAGCGTATTATGAACTGACCGATAACGGATGATGGATAATGAATAACGAAGATAGAACAATAACCCCAAACCCCAATTCTAAATGTGTCGACATGTGACGGTCAGGTCAGGACCTAATTCTAAAACAATCGGCATGTGTTGGTCAGGTCAGGACCTTAACGCAGATTAATATAATGGTTTGATTTTTGCAATCCGGAGATGGAATAAGAGCTTGCTCTGTCCACTCCACGCATCGGCCCGGTATTGCAGTACCTCCAGGAATGGTGCATTCGCACTGATCGCCGCATGGCTTTGTGGCTAGGACCTTGACTCGGCCTCTTGGCTGAGAGCAAGTGTCTCGGCCCCTTGGCTTTGTAGCGTATTATGATTTGACCAATAACAGATAATGGATAATTGATAAACAATATAGAACAATAAACCTTACAAAATCCCCCGCATAGCGCTTTGGCCAGGACCTTGACTCAGTTCCCCGACTGGGAGCAAGTGTCTTGGCCTATTGGCTTTGAAATGTATCATGAATCGATTGATAATAGATAAGGATTATTGCTTTAGGTTATAGAATAATAAACCTATACAAAATCCCCCCATCATTTTTCAATCAAAATAACTCCATTTAATGTAGACGCATGCGGTTAATATACCAGTGCGGCTTATGTATGTACAAAGTCGTTTTTCTCCCGAATTGCAGTGGGTGCGGCTTATAGTCCGGAATTTACAGTACTATGATAAAAAACATCAATTGAATCATTGTTCCCCGCGACCCTACTGAGGATAACGATGCAGATAATGGATGGATGAATGAATCATTGGTTATTTATCATTTAAATTCAGCTGCAATTTTTAAAGACATCAATTTGGCATATCGCTATAATCATAGCTAGCCATGTTAAGAGTTATTCATTTTTAACAGTTGATTAAACAATATTTTTCTCAGCTTGCCAACCGTTTAAACGGACAAAACACTCAAAGGTTGTTTTTAGACAGACATTCAAAACCAAGCAGTGTTTATATTCGACCTACAGCGATCACTCAAGCCTCGCGTTTTATGGATCGGAGACTAATTAATGAAAAGTGCAAGCCATTGTCTGCCATCGGATTCATTGCTTAATTCACCGGGGTCCCAATCACGCTTTTGGCCGAGCCTTAACGCTTTAATCATCATACCTCCGGAGCGGCCCCCCAGTCGATTATCGCTATTCAATTTGGCCTATTAATTATAGCCCTCGCCGAAGGCTAGGTTCTTCTTTCCAGGCGAGAAGCGTTTTCCTTTCGCCGATATGTTTTCCGGGATCGTGTTGTGTTTTCCGAGGTGTTAAATCGACATGTGCGTGTCGGTGCCTCCTCATCGCACGAGTCCTTCATAATTGGATCGATATGGTTTAATCGGTTGAATGCAAACGTTTAACGGTAGCCTGTTTTGGAACAACTGATTTAGAAGCGATCAAAAATTTCAGCCTTCGCATTTAAATCGGGCAGCACGGCGGCGCAGTGGTTAGCGCATGTGCGGCACAGTTTATGTCTTGGGAACCTCCTGCGTGGGTTCAAATCCAGCTCCAGACTTCCTGTGCGGAGTTTGTATGTTCATACATGTTCAAACATGCATTTCAGGTGAATTGGCCGGTCCAAATTGTCCCTAGGTGTGAATGAGCGAGCGAGTTGTCTGTCCCTGTGTGCCCTGCGATTGGCTGGCAACCTGTTCAGGGTGTCCCCTGCCCACTGCCCGATGATTGCTGGAATGGGCTCCAGCACCCCCGCGACCCTACTGAGGATAAGCGGTGCAGCTAATAATTCTTCTTTCTATTTTCTCATATATATCAAAAGGATGATGTTGGTTAAAATTCAGACGAAAGAAAAATATGTTGAATTCATTGTAAATGTTAAAAAAAAAAAACACTATACGATCTCTCGTTAAAAGTATCTTGTTAGAATGGATGTAAAAATGCTCTTTGATATGCTTTGGGCAGTCTACAGAGAGCTGCCAACGAGATCAAAGAGATCAAAGCCAGCAGGGAAGCTAATGTTGTGACTCATTTCATTTGCAGAAACTGTAATAAAAACCTCATCATCCAGTCCAGGGTGAATGTGGATCTTTGGTGGGACAGGTACACCGCGGTTACACATACAACGTATTTTGGGTTATTTTTTTTTGTTATAACATGAATTTAACTCTCTCTCTCTCTCTACCCATATTCTATATGGTGTACTGTATACAGGGGGTAAACTGTATACCTGTATACGTTTTTTTTAAAGCATTATGGAAGGGGCGCCGCTACTTCACGGATTTTCAGTTTTCGCAGGTAGTCTTGGTCCCCATTAACCGCGATAACCGAGGGATTACTCTAATGGATTGCAGAGTATTTTTCCACCCAAGCTGCAGTTGAGCTGCATAGTACAAAGCGTGCTATAATGAGGGATTCCAGTATCCTTAAAAAACGTCACTCGTATGTAAATATTTTGCAAGCTCGCCTCCCATAACACCCTTGCCGTGACATCCAAGTTCACCCAAAAAACCACTTTGTGCTGCTTGGGCTATTTAATTTTTGACATCTTGTTTTCCATACGCAGCACTAAAATCAACATCCCCGTGGGCGGGTTCACGCTTTTGCACTATAAGCGCCTCATGAGGCCAGGAGCTCCAGCTGAGGGTCTCACCCCACCCGGGGAGAGAGTGACAACCCCCTGCCCTTCATCTACCAGAGCTCCCCGCCTCAGTTTGCCCCTGCCGGGCTTCCTCGTATTCCCGCCCGGGCTGCTGTCAAACCCTAGAGAAAAGGCAGATGGGTTCGGAATCCTCTCTACAAATCAGCCAGGAATTTGCTCCCTGGCAGACACACGGAGCCTATGACCCCCGTGTCGACTTGCATTCATTATTCATCTCCGCTGAGGTGAACTAAAAAAATAGGAGAGGTGAGGCTGCCTGTGTTTTTTACTCTCGGGTTCTGGTGTGAACACGAAACCCAAAAAATAAGAGTTGAGAAAATCGTTTCATCTCATCTCATTAGCTGCACCGCTTATCCTCAGTAGGGTCGCGGGGTGCTGGAGCCCATCCCAGGAATCATCGGGCAGGGGACACCCTGAACTGGTTGCCAGCCAATCGCAGGGCACACGGGGACAGACAACTCACTCGCTCAGTCACACCTAGGGACAATTTGGACCGGCCAATTCACCTGAAATGCATGGTTTTGGAATGTGGGAGGGAACCCACGCAAGCACGGGGAGAACATACAAACTCCGCACAGGAAGTCTGGAGCTGGATTTGAACCCACGCAGGAGGTTCCCATGACCTCAGAACTATGCTGCACACGCGCCGCCGTGCTGCCCAAGAAAATTGTTTGTTTATAGAAAAATTAGACGATGTTTCCTAGAGTCATCAAAATAATTGAATGATTGTGCCATTGTGACGAGCAGGGTTGGATAGGGTTACTTTAACTGGATTACTTTCAATGACTTTTGGATGACTCCAATACCAAATATGAAATGATCTGCATTTATATAGCACTTTTCAAGTCAATGACTTCCCAAAGCGCTTTACAATGTGCTCCAAATTTCCCAATAGCGGCCTTGAAGCCATGTAAGGCGCTAACCTGCTTATTGGGGGTATTAGGGGTTCAGTGTCTTACCCAAGGACACTTCAACATGTAACACGGACGAGCCGGGATTCGAACTGGGATCCCTTGATCCCAAGACGAGCGCTCTATCTCCTGAGCTACTGCCGCCCCAATATGCTAATTAAAGACAAAAGAAACTAAATATGAATAAAATAACTAAATTCTGTCTAGGCTTGGGGAGTAACGGAATACATGGAACGGCAAAAATGATGTTGGCAAGCTGTTTGGATTTATTTTCATTTTGTTTCTGTCGCATTTTATGTTCGTTTTGCCGGAGATCAAAGAGATCAAAGCCAGGAGAGAAAGCTTACCACGTGTTGTGAGTCATAATTTCATTCATATTTAGTTTCTTTTGTCTTTTTAGCATATTTGGTATTGGAGTAATCCAAAGGTAATAGAAAGTAATCCAGTTAAAGTAACCCTACCCAACCCTGGTGACCAGAACATGAATTAAAGGATTAAACAAAAAGTTGGCATTGAGCTAGCTTGAGATAATCACGCGACACAACAGTAAAAACATTGAATTCCCCGCTATACTGCCTAAAAAACTGTATGAGCTCAAATCTTAACATCAGATCATGCACCCCCAAATTCCATCCGAGCATCCCTAAAAATTATAGCATTTTCTTTAAAGGTGGTGTCCGTAACTTCAAAAGTAGTCTACTTAGTGCCGCCATCTCTGGCTGAAATTATCATTGCGGCTCCTGTCAAGCTGCCAGTGTGCATGTACATGATTTTCTTAGACACGCTAGAAGAACTCTTCTTTTTCATCTCTCAGGGGTTTGGGTTAGAATTTGAACTGTATTTGACATTGTCCTTTTCTTACTTTCACCATTTTCCTCATCAAATAAATGAAAACTACTAGCATTGTGCAACCACACTCCACCACCCCCTGCCCAGCCTCGTTTTTTCCAGCCCAATGTGCTGAGTGCTGATAAACATAACATAAAAGCGGATGGGCGCGGTGAAAAACGAATAATATAAAGGCTCTTTAAACTCAGATATTGTTAACACGTGATATATAAAGAGAATGTTTAATTTTAAACTTTTAAAAGACAGCTCAAAATATGCAAGGACAGGATAGATACCACAGATACAACAAATGGCAACAAATAAATGAAATGTAAATTAACCTAATTTTTTGAAACAGGTTGGTTTTCTTACCTAGTTCAAATTCAGAATGATTATAACCACAATAGTACATTCTTACTTGAGGATTTGTGAAGAAAATTTATATGGTTGACTTTTTTTTTCATTGTCACCTAGAACAACATGTACAGTGTCTCCCAATTTTTTTATCAAGAAAATAAATAAATCAATAATAAATAAATCAAAAATCCATTTCAAAAAAAAAAAATGTTTTGGCTAGGGCAGCACGGCGGCGCAGTGGTTAGCGCGTGTGCGGCACAGTTCTAAGGTCTTGGGAACCTCCTGTGCGGGTTCAAATCCAGCTACTGGACTTACTGTGCGGAGTTTGTATGTTCTCCCTGTGCTTGCGTGGGTTTCCTCCGGGCACTCCGGTTTCCTCCCACGTTCCAAAGATATGCATTTCAGGTGGATTGGCCGGTCCAAATTGTACCCAGGTGTGAATGAGCGAGTGAGTTGTCTGTTCCTGTGTGCCCTGCGATTGGCTGGCAACCAGTTCAGGGTGTCCCCTGCCCACTGCCCGATGATTGCTGGGATGGGCTCCAGCACCCCCGCGACCCTACTGAGGATAAGCGGTGCAGCTAATGAGATGAGATGAAATGTTTGGGTTATCATGTAATCGAATCCAGCTACCAGCCTTCCTGTGCGGAGTTTGCATGTTCTCCCCGTGCTTGAGTTGGTTTCCTCTGGGCACTCCGGTTTCCTCCCACATTCCAAAAACATGCATGTCATGTTGATTGGCAGGTCCAAATTGTCCTTAGATTTAAATGAGCGAATGAATTGTCTGTCCCTGTGTGCCCTGCGACTGGTTGGCAACTAGTTCAGGGTGTCCCCTGCCCGCTGCCCGAAGATAGCTGGGATGGGCTCCAGCACCCCCGCGACCCTACTGAGGATAAGTGGTACAGATAATGGATGGATGGGTGGATGTTTTGGCTATTGCGTGGTGTTTTGGGATAACGTGAAAAACGATGGATTGCTATATATATCTTTAGCCGCAACGGCTTATAGTATTACCTATTTTTTAGTCAGTATATAGTTTTAAAAATTCTCTTTTTTTCTTGTGGTTAGAAAACTAAGTTTTTGATATTCCCGGGGCCCTTGTGTCGTGATTTCGCCATCCTTGCTCAATCTCTATAAACACGAACGAAATCTCTAATAAATTGCTTTTTCAAAGCAGTCTCAACTCTCAAGGCCACCTAAGGATGTCGGTTTTTAAGTACAGCGTCTTTTTTTCAAGCTTGATAGCAGCTCAATAGAAGCCGTAATTAGTTGTAATTTACGAGGAAACGCCTCCCCTGCCATTCCCGCCGTGCGCCCGACCCCCGCCCCGTGTTTGTTCCGGCACGGCCGTAATGGCCGACTCCCCGCTGTCGCGCGATGCTAACCGGAGCGTGGATGGCGCTATTTCCGTCCTCCGGGATTGCAATAAGTGCACCCTGAGCAACCATCGAGAAGGCGGAAGGTTGATGCTAATGCAAAGACGTTAGTATGAAAAGCCATATGGGATGTAAATCATACGTGCTCTCACATATAATGTCATACTCTCAAAGACAATGTCATACTCTCATACACGCACAACTATACTCTCATACAGAAACCTGCACAAATACTACGCTCTACTATAATCTTTCACACACTACTATACTCTCCCACATTCAATACTATACTCTCCCACACACACAACTATACTCTCATATACACTGTTATTGAATAGTGACTTGTTTACCTGACTGCCCATTTTGCACATCTGGTTAGCTGCTCCTCTTGCACTCTTTGCACTACTGTATAATACTTTACATAGCTATAATTATTTAGTATATTATTAGTACTTCAATACTCCAACTCAATACAACATTTGATTTATATCTGCACATTCAAGGAAACTGTGCGGGTCAGATTTATCGACATTTCGTTCTGTATACACGTGTACAAGAATGACAATAAAGTATATCTGAATCTGAATGAATCTGAATATACTATCTCAAAAATACTACCATACTCTCTCACTCATCTTGCTTAAGTCTTTTACACACACGACTACACTCTCCACACACCTACTATTATACTCTCATGTACACATAACTATACAGACCGTACTATCTCACACATACTAAACTCTTTCACACACACTACTACACTCTCATATACACAAATTACTTTACACACAGTATTATCTCACACATAGTACCGTAAATTTCGGACTATAGAGCGCACCTGATTAAAAGCCGCACCCACCATATTTTAAGAGGAAAACCGGTTTTGTACATACACAAGCCACACCTGTATATAAGCCGCATGCGCCCACATTTAAACATGTAACACAAACACAAAATGAACCCAAACCCGACTTCAAGTCCCGCGATTGAAACTGAATGTGGGGTTTGGGGTTTTTAAGGGTTATTGTTCTATCTTCGTTATTCATTATCCATTATCCGTTATCGGTCAGTTCATAATACGCTACAAAGCCTAGGAGCCGGGACTCTTACTCTCAGCCAAAAGGCCAAGCTAAGGTCCTAGCCCTAAAGCCTTGTTGCGATCATTGCGAATGCACCGTTCCCGGAGGTACTGCAATACCGGGCCGATGCTTGGAGTGGACAGAGCAAGCTCTTATTCCATCTCCGGAATGCAAAAATCAAAAGGCCAAGCTAAGGACCTAGTATCACGGCCAGAAATTATGTCCTTCATTAAAGTCCACAGTCCAAAAATCACAGTCGGCAAAATGAACGGAAAATGATACCGGTACTTAAGGTTTGATGCAGACCTGCAGAGTCCAGGTCGTGTTGAAAGTAATCCAAGGAAAAAAGTGTATAATTCCAAAGGTAAGGGTGGGAAAAAATATATCAGATGAACACATTTACTCACGCAACTCCTTTTTCTTTAATCAACTTTAACCGCGTTTGTTCCGCCCCTCATTTTTCATTCATCCGTGCAAAACATATCAGAATAAGCGTCTAAAATAAATACAGATAAATACATTACAAAATTATACAGTTGAAAATACAGTAGTGTGTGTATGAGTATGATAGTATGTTTGAGAGAGTAGAGTTCAATGGTATATTATTGTTTGTGCTTGTGTCTGCCTGAGAGTTTCGTTGGGCAAGTGTGAGAGTATTATTTTATACCTGAAAGCAAGTGTAATTTACTTCTCAAACGGAATCTCATACATTAGCGCTTGTGCATAAATGACCACGTTGCCATTTTCTGTGCCCTATTGCTGGAAATTTCAGTCCGGCAATTGAAGCGCATCAATTTGGGGTGTAATGTTTCCCGGGGAACTAAATGGACTCCTCGGCACAATGAGAATTGCTTCCTAATGATCAGAGGAAGTTTGATGGCTGAATCTAAGTTGATTAGCTCGCTAACATGAATATAATAAGTGATTAGCCTTTAAGTGTAATCATGTTTTTTTTCTTCTTCTTCCTCTCGATTGTATTGTGTCTTAGCAACTGACTGCATGAGATTGCTTTGCAAGCTTTGTGCCCTTCTAGAATTTGCAGGGGATAATGGAAATAAAAAAGAAAATGTAACTCTGTATTTACTGCTTCATCCCATTACTTCCCCTTTATCTTGTTTATCTTTGTTCCTATCTCGTGTCTCTGGTGAGGGCAAAGAACGATTCTTCATGTACAAAGATGGGCAAACTTTTTAGGACTTTATTGGATTTACAAATTTGGTAGAGCAGCCAGACCACTTTACTCTTGTTATGCTTCTCAAATAGCTGCTTAGACCACAGACTATTGCAAAATACAGACTATTTTTACACCATCCCCTGATCTAAAACCTACATGAGGGCAAGGAAAAACTCAAAATCCTCAACATGAGTCAAGTCAAGTTATGTTCATTTGTATAGCGCTTTATCACAAGGAGTCTCAAAGGACTGCACAGACCACAGATTATTGCAAGCCACAGACTGTTATTACACCATCCCCTGATCTAAAACCTAATTGAGGGCAAGGAAAAACGCAAAAACCTCAAGTCAAGTCTCATTTATTTGTGACGCCCTTAATCACAAGGAGTCTCAAAGGGCTGCACAGACCACAGACTATCGCAAACCACCGACTATTATTAAACCATCCCCTGATCTAAAACCTATATGAGGGCAAGGAAAAACTGAAAAACCACAACATGAGTCAAGTCATGTTTATTTGTATAGCCCTTTATCACAACGAGTCTCAAAGGGCTGCGCAGACCACAGATTATTGCAAGCCACCGACTATTATTACACCATCCCCTGATCTAAAACCTACATGAGGGGAAGGAAAAACTCAAAACCAGAACATGAGGAAAATGAAAAAACCTTGAGAAGGGATGCAATGGATGTTGCATTAACATAAAAATTACAAGATAAAAATTAAAATAATTAAAGTATAGTAAAATAAGAATAAAATAGAGTAGAATATACCCTTATTGTTATTGTTACAACATGGGTTAAATATGTTGTGACAACGAAATTGGACGTGGCACTCCAGGTCCACGTTTTACAGTGAGGATAAAGAAAACAAAGAAGATAAAGGAACAAACAAGATGTTTGTACTGTCCTTATTGCAGGCTTTGTTTTCCTCCGGAGGGGGGTGTATGAGGGGGTGAGGGACAGACAGAGCTGGCCGGATCCAACTAGATGTTTGATCTTACTGTACACACGGTCCAGTGTTTTTTCCCTAATTGCTCAGTCCACGTATTGAATGAATTTGGGAAGTACAGTCCTTAAGCATGCCTGATTAAAGAAGGTAAGCAAAAAACAGAAACTAAGAATGAGGCAAATGTCTTTTTTTTTCTCATCAAAAGCTTTATAGCAGGGGTGTCAAACATGCGACCCGGGGGGTCAGATCAGGCCCGCTAAGGGATTGAATCCGGCCCGCTAGGCGACGCTCAGAGAAGCGCAAGAGAAAAACGAGCTGCAGGTCTAAATATGTCCACTTGATGTTGCCAAAGCCAGGTGCCTCTCACAAAGACGGTGTACTTGTATTTCCTTCTTTTTCTCCCTCTCCCTCTCTCTCTCTCTTTTCCTCGCTTTTTCTCACTCTCTGTGTCTCGCTCTCTTTCACTTTCTGTGTCTTTCTCTGTGTCTTTTTACCTTCTTTTGCTCTCTCTTACATTTTTTCTTTTCTCTCTTTTGCTCTCTGCTTTCCCTTTCTCTCCTTCTCTTTTCTCTCTTTCCATTTCTCTTTGGATATCAGTCTTTCTCTTTCTTTACCCCTCTTTCACTATTTGTCTTTATATATTTTTTGTTTCTCACATTCTCTCTCCCTCCCTCTTCCTTTCTCTCTTTCATTGTCCCACCCTCTCTTTTTTTCTCTACTTTTCTTTGTCTTATTTCTTACTCTCTTGGTAGGGCGCCCGCTTTGAGACTGGGAGGACTGGTTCGCGCCTCGGCCGAGTCATACCTAAGACTTATAACATTGGTAAAAATGGCGGCGCCCTCTGTTGGCTGCGGCTGCATCGGCTCGCTACAACGGGTCAGGTGTATCGACATTTCGTTCTGTGTACATTGTTACAAAGAATGACAATACAAAGGAAATTATTATTATTATTATTATTATTATTCTTTATTTCCAATATACTAGTCCGGCCCCCGAGAGAATGTTTGTTCTATCGTGTGGCCCCCGAGGTAAAATGAGTTTGACACCCCTGCTTTAGAGAAACATAATTGGCTACCAATGCTGAAGCATGAACTAAACATGCTCCTCTGTTGCAACCCTTCTTGTGGATTTACCTGTTTGTGTGTTTTTACGTAATACAATTTGTTTTCTACCACTAGAACGCACCTAATATTATACACCGTCCCTTTAAAATTAACTAACTCCATGCCATGGAAAACAAATAACTAACAATTTTGTAGCAGCTAGCAGATGATAGCCTTTGTAAGAAATGTAATATCTAATGTCCAAAATCAGTCTTGCATTCGCAGCACAATACACGATATTATTTTCTGCTATCGCTAACAAAAACAAAATGGTTGAATGTATAAAAATTCAGCAGGAATCAATCCTAATGCGACTTCGCCGGTAACTGTTCTCCGTCCCATTAAGCGTATTACCGCAAAGTATGGTATAATGTGAAAATAAACACGTAAAAGTTTCTGGCGATAATGATGATAACGTCCCCGCTCACCTCTCATGCAAAGTGCACCCTTAGCAACCATCGAGGCGGCGGAGGGTTGATGCTAAGTATGAAAAGCAATACAAGATGTAAATTATATGTGCTCTCACATATAATGTCATACTCTCAAATGCAATGGCATACTCTCACGCATGCACAACTATAATCTCATACAGAAACAGTCGTAAACATGCACAAACATTACGCTCTACTATACTCTCTCACACACTACTATATTCTCTCACACACTAACGACTATAATTTCATGTACTGTACACATATTACTATCTCAAACATACCACTATACTCTCTCAGACATACTACTAAACTCTTTTACACACACTACTACACTCTCATTCACACACTCCTATATTTTCATACACACGCACACACACTACTACTCATACACCCACTAATATACTCTCAAATACACACATCTATACAGATACTACTCTCTCACACATACTACTTGACTATTTCACACACACTACTACACGCGCATATACTCATATTACTATACACTAATTATTCTCACACATAGTACTATACTCTCTCACACATAGTACTTTACTCTCTCTCACATAGTACTATACGCTCTCTCAAATACACACACACACACACACACACACGCTCTCATACACACACCAATATATTCATATACATACATTACTACACTCTTATGCACACACTACTATACAAATGCAAAATTATACTATCATACAGAAACAATCATAAACATGCACAAACATTACGCTCTACTATCCTCTCTCACACACTACTATATTCTCTCACACACACACTACTATAATTTCATGTACTGCACAGATGTTACCATCTCAAACATACCACTACACTCTCTCAGACATACTACTAAAGTCATTCACACATGCTACTACACTCTCATTCACACAGTACTGTATTTTCATACACACACACCCACTAATGTACTCTCATATACACATATCTATATAGGTAGTACTCTCTCACACATACTAGACTATTTCACACACACTACTACACGCTCATATACTCATATTACTATACACTAATTATTCTCACACATAGTACTATACTCTCTCTCACATAGTACTATACTCTCTTACACATAGTACTATACGCTCTCTCAAATACACACACACACACACACACACACACACACGCTCTCATACACACACCAATATATTCATATACATATATTACTACACTCTTATGCACACACTACTATACAAATGCACAATTATACTATCATACAAAAACAATCATAAACATGCACAAACATTACACTCTACTATCCTCTCTCACACACTACTATATTCTCTCACACACACACTACTATAATTTCATGTACTGCACAGATGTTACCATCTCAAACATACCACTACACTCTCTCAGACATACTACTAAACTCATTCACACACGCTACTACACTCTCATTCACACAGTACTGTATTTTCATACACACACACTACTACTCACACACCCACTAATGTACTCTCATATACACATATCTATATAGGTAGTACTCTTTCACACATACTAGACTATTTCACACACACTACTACACGCTCATATACTCATATTACTATACACTAATTATTCTCACACATAGTACTATACTCTCTCTCACATAGTACTATACTCTCTTACACATAGTACTATACGCTCTCTCAAATACACACACACACACACACACACACACACACACACACACACACACACACACACACACACACACACACACACACACACACACACACACACACACACACACACACACACACACACACACACACACACACACACACACACACACACGCTCTCATACACACACCAATATATTCATATACATCTATTACTACACTCTTATGCACACACTACTATACAAATGCACAATTATACTATCATACAAAAACAATCATAAACATGCACAAACATTACGCTCTACTGAACTCTCTCACTCACTACTATATTCTCTCACACACACACTACTATAATTTCATGTACTGCACAGATGTTACCATCTCAAACATACCACTATACTCTCTCAGAAATACTACTAAAGTCATTCACACGTGCTGCTACACTCTCATTCACACAGTACTGTATTTTCATACACACACACTACTACTCACACACCCACTAATGTACTCTCATATACACATATCTATATAGGTAGTACTCTCTCACACATACTAGACTATTTCACACACACTACTACACGCTCATATACTCATATTACTATACACTAATTATTCTCACACATAGTACTATACTCTCTCTCACATAGTACTATACGCTCTCTCAAACACACACACACACACACACACACACACACACACACACACACACATGCTCTCATACACACACCAATATATTCATATACAAATATTACTACACTCTTATGCACACACTACTATACAAATGCACTATTATACTATCATACAGAAACAATCATAAACATGCACAAACATTACGCTCTACTATCCTCTCTCACTCACTACTATATTCTCTCACACACACACTACTATAATCTCATGTACTGCACAGATGTTACCATCTCAAACATACCGCTACACTCTCTCAGACATACTACTAAACTCATTCACACACGCTACTACACTCTCATTCACACAGTACTGTATTTTCATACACACACACTACTACTCACACACCCACTAATGTACTCTCATATACACATATCTATATAGGTAGTACTCTCTCACACATACTAGACTATTTCACACACACTACTACACGCTCATATACTCATATTACTATACACTAATTATTCTCACACATAGTACTATACTCTCTCTCACATAGTACTATACGCTCTCTCAAATACACACACACACACACACACACACACACACACACACACACACACACACACACACACACACGCTCTTATACACACACCAATATATTCATATACATATATTACTACACTCTTATGCACACACTACTATACAAATGCACAATTATACTATCATACAAAAACAATCATAAACATGCACAAACATTACGCTCTACTGAACTCTCTCACTCACTACTATATTCTCTCACACACACACTACTATAATTTCATGCACTGCACAGATGTTACCATCTCAAACAAACCACTATACTCTCTCAGAAATACTACTAAAGTCATTCACACACGCTACTACACTCTCATTCACACACTACTATATTTTCATACACACACACTACTACTCACACACCCACTAATGTACTCTCATATACACATATCTATACAGGTAGTACTCTCTCACACATACTACTTGACTATTTCACACACACTACTACACGCTTATATACTCATATTACTATACTCAAAGTATTCTCACACATAGTACTATACTCTCTTACACATAGTACAATACGCTCTCTCAAACACACACACACACATACACACGACTATGCTCTCATATACACACCAATATATTCATATACATACATTATTACACTCTTATGCACACACTACTATACATGTGCACAATTATACTATCATACAGAAACAATCATAAACATGCACAAACATTACGCTCTACTATACTCTCACACACACTACTATAATTTCATACACACGTTACCATCTCAAACATACTACCATACTTTCTCACACACGCTACTACACTCTCATCCACACGCTACTATACTCTCATCCACACAGTAATATACTATCGTCCACACAGTACTATACTCTCACACGCCCACTACTATACTCGCATAGACACATACCTATACAGACAGTACTCTCTCACACATACAACTTAACTATTTCACACACACTACTACACTCTCATATACTCATATTACTATACACTAAGTATTCTCACACATACTACTACTCTCTCACACACTCTTTCATACCCACACACACTACCATACTTTCATACACACACACTGCTCTCTCACACAAAGAAATATGCCTTCATACACACACACAAATATGTTCATATACAAACTTTACTATACTCTTATACACATTCCACTATACACAAACTATTATACTCTCTCACACATACCACTATACTCTAACACAGACACTACTACATACATGTCAACCTGTACATTTTAAGACGTGTACGACGTACAAGAAAATCTGTACGGAAAAACGCAAATTTGTCAATTATGGGTACCATCCGGTATACACCGACTATCAAGAAACGGCAAATCAAGTCAAACGAGTTCGAGTTGTGTAGTGAAAGAAAGTCCGTCTCTTTTTAGAGAACTGGCTTTTTCGGCTCAACTCATTAAAGAGAGCCCGCTCTCAAACGGCTCACTTGCTTTGATGCATTATACAGTGGAACGCCTCTCAGTTCGGACAAATCGGTGTTCGACCAAAAATTTAGAGAAATTCTTGCTTCGCTCTTCGGTCAAAAAATCGGAGTTTGAACGCCGGTAATGCGTGAGTGCGTACGCTAGGGTGCGATGCTGAGCGGCGTACAGGTGTTTTAGCCCCTAATTATGCCTCCGAAGAAGGTCGTTGCAAGCAGCAACGTTGCTACAGGTGAATATAGAAAAGTTGTTCGTCCAACTATTGCCTTTAAGAAAGATATAATAGCTAAATATGAAAGAGGTGTACGAGTTTCCGATCTTGGGAATACAGCATGGCTAAATCTACTATCAGTACAATAGTAAAGAATAAGGAGGCTGTGAAATCGAGTGATGCGGCTAAGGAAGTTAGCGCTATAAGCAAGCAACTGCCGCAAGTTTTCGAAGAGGTCTGAAAACTTTTGATGATTTTTCTCTCCCCACCGTCCACCACAAAGGTAAGAAATCCTATTCAAAATTATTTTCTTTATCCTTTTTTTTATTTTTACACATTCATTTTAGCGTAATCTTTCGTACGGAAGATTACGCTAATGCGAACGTACGATTAGCCTGGGTTAGCTTCATGTTTACGTTCATGGTAAACATTCAGGGTGTTGGAACGGATTAAAACGATTTACATTACTTTTAATGGGAAAAACGATTTCGGTGATTGAACAAATCGGTTTTCGAACAGGGTTCTGGAACGGATTATGGTCGAGAACCGAGGTTCCACTGTATTACGAATTATGAGGTTGTATAAAGAAGTTAAGAAAAAAAGGAAGTATAATAGGAGAAAATGAAAAAA
Source organism: Urocampus carinirostris (assembly GCF_059441175.1). Classification (NCBI taxonomy): domain Eukaryota; kingdom Metazoa; phylum Chordata; class Actinopteri; order Syngnathiformes; family Syngnathidae; genus Urocampus; species Urocampus carinirostris. Next base: position 35,352,791 of record NC_142357.1, on the reverse strand, counting down.
AGTTTGTGGTTATCCTTTAATAAGTATATTACCAACAATGATTTAATGCAGAAAATGAATTCATAATTTTAATAAGAAAATTATTAGTGTACTTATTTATATTTCCATGTATTTTTTTCTTCTACGGTGAACCTCCAAGCTACTTCATTTTTTAACCTTTTTTATAATAAACCTCATTCATGTCGAGCAACTCAGTATCTCACAACAAAATGTTAGTTAACAATATATATGATATAACGAAACACATGTACAATATAACATGTTAAACTACATAAATAAACACGTAACGGTTCCCCGTCCCATTAAGCGTATTACCGTAAAGTACGGTATAATGTGAAAATAAACACGTATCCCCTTTAAAAGTTTCTGATGATAATAATGACGTCCCCGCACACCTCTCATGCAATAAGAGCACCCTGAGCAACCATCCAGGAGGGTTGATGCTAATGCAAAGACGTTAGTATGAAAAGCCATACAAGATGTAAATCATATGTGCTCTCACATATAATGTCATACTCTCAAATACAATGTCATACTCTCACGCATACACAATTATACTCTCATTCAGAAACAGTCATCAATATGCACAAACACTACACTCTATTATACTCTCTCACACACTACTATATTCTCTCACACACGCTACTCTAATTTCATAAACACATATTACTATCTCAAACATACTACCTTACTCGCTCACACACACTACTACACTCTTATCCACACGCTACTATACTCTCATCCACACACTACTATACTCTCATCCACACAATACTATACTTTCATGCGCCCACTACTATACTCGCATAGACACATAACTATACAGACAGTACTCTCTCACACATACATCTTTCACAAACACTACTACACTCTCATTAGAAAGTATTCTCGCACATACTACTATACTCTCTCAAACATACTACTAAACTCTTTCACACCCACACCAACTACCATACTTTCATACACACACTGCTCTCTCAGTCAAACAACTATGCCCTCATACACACACACACCAATATATTCATACACAAACATTACTATACTCTTATACACACTGCAATACGCTCTAAAACATACTACTATACACAAACTATTATATTCTCTCACACATACTACTATCCTCTACCACAGACACTACTATACCCTCACAAATATTACTGTACACTCATACAAAATTTACTTTACTATATTCTTTCACAAACACTACTACTCATATTACCATACACAAAGTATTCTCACACAAACTACTATACTCTCTCACTCATTGTACTAAACTCTTTCACACCCACACATACTACCATACTTTCATACACTCACTGCTCTCACACAAACAACTATGCCCACATACACACAAACATTACTACACTCTTACACACACACACTACTATACGCTCTAAAACATACTACTATACACAAACTATTATACTCTCTCACACATACTACTATCCTCTATCACAGACACAACTATACCCTCACAAATATTACTGTACACTCATACAAAATCTACTTTACTATACTCTTTCACAAACACTACTACTCATATTACTATACACAACGTATTCTCACACATACTACTATACTCTCTCACTCATTGTACTAAACTCTTTCACACCCACACATACTACCATACTTTCATACACTCACTGCTCTCACACAAACAACTATGCCCACATACACACAAACATTACTACACTCTTACACACACACACTACTATACGCTCTAAAACATACTACTATACACAAACTATTATACTGTCTCACACATACTACTATCCTCTATCACAGACACTACTATACCCTCACAAATATTACTGTACACTCATACAAAATCTACTTTACTATACTCTTTCACAAACACTACTACTCATATTACCATACACAAAGTATTCTCACACATACTACTATACTCTCTCACTCATTGTACCAAACTCTTTCACACCCACACATACTACCATACTTTCATACACTCACTGCTCTCTCACACAAACAACTATGCCCACAAACACAAACACACACTACTATACGCTCTAAAACATACTACTATACTCTACTACAGACACTACTATAACCTCACAAATATTACAGTACACTCATATAAAATCTACTTTACTCTTGTACACACGATAAAAATTCAGCAGGAATCATAATCCTAATGCGACTTCACCGGTAACTGTTCTCCGTCCCATCAAGCGTATTACCGTAAAGTATAGTATAATGTGAAAATAAACACGTATCCCCTTTAAAAGTTTCTGATGATAATGATGATGACGTCCCCGCACACCTCTCATGCAAATGCGCGAGGATTCTCGCCAAGGAAAGCTATTTTGGGGAGGATTTAGCCGTAAAATCTGACATCTTTTATACAAGCCGTATTTAAAGTCGTTAAGTGTGCCTGAAAATCACCTCCAACACGGAGGAGGCGAATCGCTATTTGGAGGCTTCAGCCTTTATTGCTCATTTATCTAGAGACGTCCACTCGCTACCGTTCCGGCTCAAGGACGTCTGAAGGTGATTGTCGTGTGGAGACACTTAATGTGTGAATGAGGGAATTAGATCGTGGGGAAGATTTTTTTTTTCCATTTTCTTCACATTCAATGCCTTTCAAGAACCATTCATGGTAAACAAAAATATATATATATATATTGTGGCTTATTGTCAGGTTTTTCTGCTAAATGAGTTCATTAACACACTCTCTAATATGGCAGATCATTTTAGATGGATAGAGATAGATAGATACCGTAAATTCCGGACTATAGAGCGCACCTGATTATAAGCCGCACCGACCGCATTTTAAGAGGAAAAACGATTTTGTACATACACAAGCCGCACCTGTATATAAGCCGCATGCGCCCACATTTAAGCATGTAACACAAACACAAAATTAACCCAAACCCGACTTCAAGTCCCGCGATTAAAACTAAATATCCTTCATTAAAGTCCACAGTCCAAAAATCACAGCCGGCAAAATGAACGGAAAATGATACCGGTACTTACAGACCTGCAGAGTCCGGGTCCCGTTGAATGTAATCCAAGGGAAAAAGTGTATATTTCCAAAGGTAAGGGTGGGAAAAATATATCAGATGAACACATCTACTCAAGCGAATACTTTTTCTCTAACCAACTTTTTACCCCCTCTTCTTTCCTTGTTTGTCCCTCACCTTTAGCGGTCCCCACTTAAACTCGGCACCCCGCGTTTGTTTCGCCCCTCATTTTTCGTTCACCCGTGCAAAACATATCAGAATAAGTGTCTAAAATAAATACAAATAAATACATTAAAAAAATATACAGTTGCAAATACATATTATACATGGGTTACACATATTTACAAAGAAATACGGTACACCGAGAGAGTTTTCAAAGCTTTAATAATAATAATATAGCTTTCATCCCAAACGGTGGCTGTGACAGGGCAGTTAATGTTAGCAACACTCGAGCTTACGGCCATTCGAAAAATTACATAAATTGGCCGCATCACTGAATAAGCCGCAGGGTTGAAAGTTAGGGGAAAAAGTAGCTGCTTATAGTCCGGAATTTACGGTAATAGAAAAAAACAAATGTTGAGGATGGGGAGAGAGATTCTCTGTAGCAGGAATCAAAGTACTGATCAATAAACCTGGTTTTAAGTTAATAAATTTAAATGATCGGGAATTATTTCATAGCGTGTCAGTATAAAATATTCATGCCCACTTCCAAGGGCTATGTTATCTTTTCTTGCGTACGTTGGTCAGACGTAGGTGCCTTGCTTGGGTGAGTGTGTGTGTGAATGGGTAAGTGTAAAGCACACTGTAAAGTAATTTGGGAGGTCTTCAGTAAGTTGAAAAAGCTCTATAAATGCAGACCATTTACCTAAAATCTCAATAATTCAATCAGTTATATGTTTTAATAAATAAATAAAAAATGTATTCACCCATCAGTAGTGTTTTGGTTAGCATTAAGCTAGCAACCATTCGAACCATTTGTCCTGTGTATGTTTACAGCTGGAAACAAGCACCAGTTCCTTGTGAAGTTGGCTTCTGGAATCAGAAACTTTGCCCTCAACTCAAGGTGACAAAATCAGGTACCTGACGGAAGTGGCCATTGTTATTGTTTCCCAAAATCGCTTTATCCTAGCCTGGTACATAAATGTCTAAATACAGGAAAAAAAATGGCACCGACGGTACCTAGCAGGCGAAAGACGACGGAGGATCCCAATCTCCTCATCCAGAGCGCACATTAACACCTGGGAAAGTGGTAAGCCTGAGCTTTGGCAAAGCTTCTTAGAGCAAGGCCGTGTCATCCCTCTCCTGCAGCGCCGGGCGGGTCTACACCGGGGCTCCACTCCGGCATTACACAGGGTTAGCTACCGCCGATGTCGCCTTTTCTCAGGAGCTAAACGCCATACGGTCCGAATGTTATTGGGAGATGTTGTGTTTTGGAAATGCTGTTTTTTTAGGTGGTTTGGTTTGGATGATCAGTCCAATTCGAAAAGCGGTACGATAGCATGATACCCTGAGCAGGGTTGGGTAGGGTTACTTTAACTTGATCACTTTCAATTACTTTTGGATTACTCCAATACCAAATATGCTAATAAAAGACAAAAGAAACTATGAATAAAATGATGACTCACAACACGTGGTAAGCTTTCTCTCCTGGCTTTGATCTCTGGCAAAACTAACATAAAATGCGACAGAAACAAAATGAAAATAAATCCAAACAGCTTGCCAACATCATTTCTGCCGTTCCATGTATTCCGTTACTCGCCAAGCCCGCACAAAATTTTGTTTTATTCATTTTTAGTTTCTTCAAAGTGTGAGAGAGTATAGTAGTATGTGTGAGCTAATACTTTGTGTATGGTAATATGAGTATATAAGAGAGAAGTAGTGAGGGAAATCGGCAGTAAATATGAAAAAATATGCATAGAAAAATAAAATTACATTCATTACGCCAAAAGGTACTAATATCCATCCATTATCTGCACCGCTTATCCCCAGTAAGGTCGCGGGGGTGCTGGAGCCCATCCCAGCTATCTTCTGGCAGTGGGCAGGGGACACCCTGAACTGGTTGCCAGCCAGTCACAGGGCACACAGAGACAGACAATGCGCTCGCTCATTCTCACCAAGGGACAATTTGGACAGGCCAATTAACCTGACATGCATGTTTTTAGAATGTGGGAGAAAACCGGAATGCGCAGAGGAAACCCACACAAGCACGGGGAGAACATGCAAACTCCACCCTGGAGGTTCAATCCCATGACCTCAAAACAGTGCCGCACACGGGCTAACCACTGCGCCACCGAGCTGCCCAGGGGGGGACTAGTATCAAGTACAGTAAACGTGCATACAGACTAATGCAAGATAGCTTTCATAACAAAGGTATTCAAGTACTTTATGTTGGGGCGGCAGTAGCTCAGGAGGTAGAGCAATCGTTTTAGGATTAAGGGATCCCAGTTCAAATCCCGGCTTGTCCGTGTTACATGTCGAAGTGTCCTTGGGTAAGACACTGAACCCCCAATACCCCCAATAAGCAGGTTAGCGCCTTACATGGCTGCACAGATCACGGCCGCTATTGGGAAATGTGAAGCACACTGTAAAGCGCTTTGGGAAGTCATTGACTTGAAAAGCGCTATATAAATGCAGATCATTTCATTTCATTTCACTGTTGAACTGCGAATTTGCTGTCAAGTTGTCGTAAATATTTTAACAAAAAAATGCATACCAAGTCAAGGAAAAGTGTGTAAAGCTTGTGGTGTCAAAGACTAATCTCCCATAGACAATATATTCAAGTTCCTTATGTAAACATTGTAGAACACCTGTCTCTTGCACCAAACTGATCCAAGATTGTTTATCGAGGTCCGCTGTCTGACTGTACTACCGCACCGAGGTGCTTAGCTTTCAAGAGATACATTATGATAAAAATGCTCCAATGGTGATTAAATTCAGCTTTGCAAAGCATACATATCCTTTTCCACTTGTCAATATTCCCTTCAGGCAATGTTTCAAAGCGAAACGGTCCGCCTAAACATGTTTCCTTCCGCTTTTCCATCGCTAGCATGCTAGGCCACATTAGCCTGGGGAAACGGAAATGACTCTTCATTTGTCGGAACAGCGCGGCTTGAAACCCGGGGGTGTGCCCAGGGCGGATTTTAATCGTTGTGTTAAATTGAAAATACTAACGTAAATCGTTAACGTTAAAACACAGAGGAACGGTACGCAATCTTTGTGACTGTTCTTTACAAATGCCCCCACCTTCCTCTGCAGTGTGCACACAGATTCATTACGGAGCTCATAGTAAACCCACATTTTATTAAGTTGATATTTTATTTATCTTAGTAGCATTACTGTAAAATCGGTTGATTGTCTACGAAATTAAAAACTGCTTACTTGACAATCGGGCAGCACGGCGGCACAGTGGTTAGCACGTGTGCGGCACAGTTCTGAGGTCATACGATCGAACCAACCTATGTGGAGTTTGCATGTTCTCCCCGTGCTTGCATGGGTTTCCTCCGGGGACTCTGGTTTCCTCCCACATTCCAAAACTATGCATGTCAGGTTATTTGGCCAGTCTAAATTGTCCGTAGGTGTGAATGAGAGAGTGAGTTGTCTGTCTCGGTGTGTGGCTGGCAACCAGTCCAGGGTGTCCCCTGCCCACTGCCCAAAGATAGTTGGGATGGGCTCCAGCACCCCCGCGACTCTACTGAGGATAAGCGGTGCAGATAATGGATGGATAACTTGACAATCCTTATATAGTTGACCACAACAGTGTATTTATTTATATATATTAACCCCCACTTCCAAAATTCCCCAGTACAAAAACCAAAGCCGCATCATTGACATCAACTCCTCAATAAAAAAGGTCCCCCAAAAACAGTGTCTTGTGGCCTGTAACAAAAACCCATATCAGTACTTCTTTCCCAGTTAACACATAAAACGATAAAAACTTGTGTTATCCCCGCGGCATATAGCTTTGCTTAGCACTCGAGTGTCCACTTTCTGCAACATATGGCCCGTTTACACACCACTGCCTCTAGCGCTGACAACATTCACAATCTATATGACAACACCAAGTGAGAAAACACAGAATCTATTGGAATGGGCGCAAAAGAGAAACCAGCTGAAATTTTCCCCAGTTCAGTATTTATTTTACCTCTGAAAAGTGATGGGTCCCCGGGACTGGCATGCTCAAAAATCTATGGGTCCCAACAGAGATCTATGGGTCCCCAAAATTTTGTGTTATCGAGGTTGAAATTGTAAATCAGCGACAAATATATAATATAAATCTATCTATTAATTCAGTTTTAATCATCACAGTTAATTGGTAATACAAAGCATTTATCACTTCAGATTTTTCAGTTCACAACAGTATTGTATTGTACATTATTATATATTATATACCGGAGCCATATCCCCCTAGTGGGAGGTGGCTAGAGTCAGGAACATGTTCATATTTCTGACTCTTTCTGGGAGATTGATACAGAGGAGGGGGTTCCCAGCCCCCTCGCTCAACCCAACTGATGTGTTGGGAGTCATTAGGTGACAGAACCCCTAATGCTGAGCGCCAAGCAGGGAGGCAATGAGTACCAATGTTGTAAGTCTTAGGTATGACTCGACCGAGGTTTGAACCAGCGACCTCCCAGTCTTGGGGCGGATGCCCTACCCCCAAGGCCACCGAGCTGGTCCATTGTACATTATACAAAATAATATTGCTGAAATAATCATCTATATTTTCATTCAGTTTTAATTATCACAGTTAATTGGTAATACAAAGCAGTTTTCACTTCAGATTTCTCAGTTCATATATTCTTCGTGGTTTGCTAAACCGCCACAGTTGTAATGCCTTCTCAAGGTCCAATCCATTATCATTCCCTTCATAGCGTCACAAGGAATGTAATTTAGTCCATTTTGGCAGAAAAGTCCTTTTCTTGATAGTATTCTTTTTTTTGTTTTCTTTCGTTGAATCATTCGCTTCAACACACGTGTTTTCCTTGCCTTCGCGATCTTCCGAAGAATTTCTCCGCCGTTTTTTCGTGCCGGAATTATAGCCGTTGTTATGACTTTCTGCATTATGTTTCGACTTATTACTGACACTGAAGAAATTAACAATTTTGTGTTGATTTTCACCTAATACTAACAGTTTTTTCGGAGGCATACTTCTCTTTCACTTGACGACTACAACAATGACGTCATCTCGAAGCAACGAGATCTCGTTTGCCGAGATCAGCGTGCAGATGAAAACTCGAACCGCGAGACCAAAACAACAATGGCGGACCTGCCTGACGAAAAGGAGTGGGTTAAATCTTTGTTAAAAAAAAGTAATCAGGTAACAATGACAATTTTGTGTCAAAAAAGTTGCGTGCCGGGGACGCTTGTTGATTTGAGACTATGCGTCCCCGGCAAAAATGATGCGTCTAGGACGGAGGCAAACGAGAACACTGGGTTATTCACACGCGTGCTATAATTATAATCCCGATCATTACATGGAGCAGCAGGGTCAGAGCACCGGGTAACCACTGAACTCCCTCTTCAATCGGCAGGAGTATAGAGCCGTTTTCCGTCGATAATCCTTCAATACGAATAAAGGTGCAGGCTGGATACGGTCCATTCGGAGCCAGTGGGCCGTCTGTGCTAATTAGCTAGGAGAAATTGCCATTTTGTCCACACACTCCTTTCTCCGGATGGTAAACACGCCTCCGGAATCTGCAGCCCATTCGAGGAAATATTGCAGAAAATAACCGGAAAGTGGAACCAAATGAAACATTTTTTATTATATTTACAACAAAAAAACTGGAAATTAAGTGTTGCCCCCTATTCTCTCAGCTGAGCCAACTGACTCCAGAAGATCCCTGATGACTTCTGAATGATCCAATGTTGACCTAAATGACAGAGGGCACCCGTGTGTCATTCAGTCTTAGTTCAAACACTATAAGAACCATAGTACACACCAGATTCAGATTCAGATATACTTTATTGTCATTCTTGTACACGTGTATACAGAACGAGATGTCGATGCATCTGACCCGCACAGTTTCCTTGAATGTGCATATATAAATCAAATGTTGTATTGAGTTGGAGTATTGAAGTACTAATAATATACTAATTATAGCTATGTATAGTATTATACAGTAGTGCAAAGAGTGCAAGAGGAGCAGCTAACCAGATGTGCAAAATGGGCAGTCAGGTAAACAAGTCACTATACAATAACAATAACACTGGAGTACGATAGTGCAGAGGAGAACAGATGTGCAAAGGACAGGCAGTTCCGGTATAAAGTTGTGGAAAAGTTCAAAGCAGGATTGAGATACAATCATTTTTTATAAAATTGGCACATCTCCCGGAGTAATGTTCGAGCAATAATATAAAAATGGAGAGTGCATATAACTACTGCAAACTTACCAAGACCTGGCCATCCCTCTAAAAATTTGGCTCAAACAAGAAGAGAAACTAATCAGAGAAGCAACCAAGAGTCCCACGATCGCATTAGATGACACTAGGGTTAACATAGCTCCAAACGGCAGTCGACAGCCTGAAGCAGTGTTTCTTATCTGGTGGGCTGGGACCCAAAAGTGGGCTACGGACCCGTTTTAGTTGGTCGTGGGCCTTTGTTTTGGACAAAATAATGCGTAGAAGAGAGGTTTGATTATACCTCTTAACAAAAGATGGCGCTAATGCTCTATCGTTTCTCCCTGTTCAGTCCAACGGCGCATTTGAGAGGGACCACATCTCATTTGATTGTAATTTTGTTGGTTTTATTTCCTTTTTCCGCCCATATCAATGGGTATGCAATAAGTAAGTTATAAGGGGAAGGACAAGTGGGAAAAAAGTGACAACAATGATCGATACAATGAAGAAAACAAATGCAAAAATGGTGCATGGAGAGTCTGCCATTAAAGTGCCGGTGTAAGGTACAGTAAATAGTTTAAAAATATTATATTTTTAGTTTTTTAACAGTGTATTGATCTTTAATAATTAGATAATTAAATACAATCAATGTTTAGGTGCATGCGTTACTAATATTTTGAGTTGGTTTTAGCATTTGGCTATTTCAACGCAGTTTTAGGGGATTGCTTTATGGGATGTGGGCTTATATGCGAGAATAAACGGTACTCTAAGTCATTTTGGGTTTTGCTGGGGGTTTTTTGAAGGTCAAAATATAGTAGTATAGAATACTCTAAATTGCACAATCCCTTCACTGGATACATTTGAGAAGTGGACAGGTTTACTGTTTGGGTTGCAGCTTGTAATTAGGGTGGAATGGTGGGTTTTGAAGTCAGACCAGTTGAGAACCACTGGTCTAAAAGACTGAAAACGTAAAGGCTAAGTGCCTGGCACATGGAGACCATTCCCTAGCGGTAATGATGACGGCCCGAGTTTTGATTGATCACCCGCGAGACCTCTCGAGCACCTCTTCGGTCAAGGACGAGTACCGGGGATCTCGCCTGACCCGGACGAGGACTGGCGGCTCGGGGATGACTTAGCCTCCGTCGCAATTAAGGAAACCGGGGAACCGAGGGCAACTGCCTCACAGCTGCTCTGTCCGGCATCTGGGGATCCAAATATCGATTTGATAGATACTAAGCAAGTGCTTGTATTGGATCGATACTATGCTGAAATGGATGATATGCTCCTCCAGCAAGTTTCGTGTCTCTATGTAGATAGCGAAATCATTCTCCCTGTTATCCAACATGCTCAGCCACTCACAAAGTTTATGCCTGAGGGGGTAACTTTTAACCCCTATCCCTACCTGGCCTGCTGCTGCATCATGCCTGCCAGGCAGATGAGAGGATTAATTATATTATAATGACAAAGGCAAATAGGTTCACTCCACACTATGCTTCCTATTTTTTCCAACTACAGAACGGGACCATTTTTATGGCGATTTTTAATCTTTCGTAAACATATGTTGGCATAGAGAAGGATGGGCACCACCAGGTTGTACTTGCAAAAGACACACCACAGGAAAATGTGCCCCTAGTTGTTAAAGGATCCAACCGACGAACCAACCGTTCATGCATTTATCAAGACATATGGTTTTTAGTACATTGTGAATACAATTGTTTTTGAGACCTATCTTTCCATTCCTATATAGGTGCTGGGTAAAAATGAATATGTATCTTACATTTTCAGTTGCAGGAAGTTCTTCCCATTACAATTTATCACTGGGGAAACGCTACCTCATTGTTTTGCATGGCCCATAATAAATGTCCATAATTGATTCGGAATTCTTGCATTAAGACACATTTCATAGTTTAGCTGTTTAGCTTTAGCATGCACCGTTCCTTTTAGGCGCAACCTATTGGAGGAAATAGGACAATGTCGTACAAACTAATGCCAGCTGCTGTTAATCACGAGGGAAGAAGATATGCAGTGGCAAAGCAATGCCAGAGAGCAGTGTTAGCGTAATTTTTAAGCTGACTTGTTGAGAAACAGTGCAACAATGTTAAGCATTTACAATCAATTCACCCAAAACTCAAGAGTTTTTTAGTTGTGAGTGCTTCAGCAAGGCACGACTACATTGCCAAGTGCTGTAAGGGGGGGGGGGGGAGTCCCCCCACAGAAGGAAGTAAAAAAAGACAGAAACATAAAAAACTTTATGCTAACTCATAATGCTAACAACCGGGGTTATATATACATGCCGGGATCATCTTCCGGATAAATCACAACTCTTACAATTGCCGCGGGAATTGTCTAGTTTAATATTTAAAATCACAACATTAAAATTCAAGAATTATAAGGATTTCAAGCAGCCGTTGGAACCCTGAACACTACAAATGTACATAAACACATTTTTGGGTGACACGCATGCTCAATTTTAGGTAATCAACCTCCTCAAGAGATGTAGGCAATACAATTATTATTATTTTAAGTAGAGACACAATTTGAATGTAAACTTGCTAATCCGTTCCCAGGGTTGGGTAGGGTTACTTTAACTGGATTACTTTCAATTACTTTTGGATTACTCCAATACCAAATATGCTAAAAAAAAGACAAAGGAAACTAAATATGAATAAAATGACTACATTTTGTGCAGGCTTGGGGAGTAACGGAATACATGGAACGGCAAAAATGATGTTGGCAAGCCGATTGGATTGATTTTCATTTTGTTTCTGTCGCATTTTATGTTAGTTTTTCGGGAGATCAAAGTGATCAAAGCCAGGAGAGAAAGCTTACCACGTGTTGTGAGTCATCATTTTATTCATATTTAGTTTCTTTTGTCTTTTATTAGCATATTTGGTATTGGAGTAACCAGAAAGTAATTAAAAGTAATTCAGTTAAAGTAACCCTACCCAACCCTGCGATTTATACTACCGTGTAGTTACTTGATTCTGTGCCCAAATTCCCGCATCGGCCACCTCTAAAATGCGGTGCGATCTTGTGGATCGGACACAAAGCGCCACGGGCTTACCAGCCAGACAACACGATCGGATTTGAGCTAGGATGCCGCCAGTAAAGTGCTGCACTTAGAAGGTATTTGAGCGCCGCCGCCGGCGAGAGCGTCTTGAATATTTGATCCGGGCTCGTTTTTGCGTACAAGCTTTTAAAAAGGACGCCATGTTTATTTGATGGGGACAGAATGCACGAAAAGCTGCCAGAAGTTTGCTCCGGAAGGGCGTTTATATCGAGGGGCACTTTGCAACGGAATACGATTTTTTTGTTAGGGCCCCCGAGTCACCTTCGAGTTTTCTATATATTGACGCTAAAAGCAGATTGCGGGAATGATCGGGGACAAAAATGGAAATCTTTTTTAATAGAATAATTAATGTTAGGGTGAGTTTGGAAAACAGAAACAGAGTAAAAGACAGATTAATGACTTTTCTTTCTTTTCTTAATGTAAAAATAACCCAATGTAACTTAATCACTGTAAATTCCGGACTATAGAGCCCACCTGATTATAAGCCGCACCCACCACGTTTTAAGAGGAAAACCGATTTTGTACTTACACAAGCCGCACGTGTAAATAAGCGCATGAGCCCACATTAAAAAAATGTAACACGAACACAAAATTAACCCAAACCCGACTTTAAGTCCCGCGATTGAAACTGAATGTCCTTCATAAAAGTACACATTCCAAAAATCACAGCCGGGAAAATGAACGGAAAATGATACCGGGACTTAAGGTTTGATGCAAACCTGCAGAGTCCAGGTCCCGTTGAAAGTAATCCAAGGAAAAAAAGTGTATATTTGCAAAGGTAAGGGTGGGAAAAATATATATCCACTATTGTCCGCCGCGTCCACAAACACTCACCTTTACCGGTCCACACTTCCCGTCACCCCGCGTTTGTTTCGCCCCTTCTTTTGTATTCGCCCGTGCAAAACATATCAGAATAAGTGTCTGAAATGAATACATTACAAAAATATACAGTTGAAAATACATATTATACACGGTTACACATATTTACAAAGAAAGACGGTACACCGAGAGAGTTTTCAAAGCTTTAATGATAATAATATAACTTTCAACCCAGTCTCGAACCAGGGACCTTTCACATGTTAGGCAAATGTGCTAATCACTGCACCACAGAAACACGATCTGAATATATTGTTTATCAATCCCCCCAAAAAATTACAGTAGTATTTCTCATGATTTCTGATATTTTGAACTTGTTTTTCAAATGAAGCATTTATTAATTACATTTTTTTTCCAAACATAAACATACTTACCAAAATATGAATGAATAAAAACACATTTTTATTTAGATTTTTGATGATTTGAATATGGTTAAACAAAAATTTACATCAAATAAATTGAGTGATATTTTTCTCAATGTATGATAAGTTGTGAAAATTGTGAAAAATAAAATATATATATATATATATATTTTTTTTTTTACTGCTATATAATTTCTGTACATACATTTGTTCAGTATTATTTTAGTAGATAGATTTTTTCCGTCAAAGTAAACAATGGGAGTAATGGATTTCCTATCTTGGAAATGTTTTCAACTTGTTTTTCTAATAAATTTGTCACGGTTGCCATGGCGCCCAATTGGCCCCGCCCGGGTGGCGTCAGCTGCGGCTCGTTGACAAATTGGCTTCCCTTCTATTTAACCTTAGTGCTCTCACTCACCCTTTTTCAGTCCACCAACGAACCTCTGCCCCGCAAGACATGGGTTTTGACTGTTCGGTTCCCTGCCTGTGTTTCCTGTCTTGTATTGTTCCCGTCTATTTTGTCCTGTTTAATATCGATATCCAGTTTTTGTTCCAGTTTAGTTTGTCCTGTTTGATTTCGATATCCAGTTTTAATATCAATCCAGTCATTTTCCGTCCTGTCCGGTATCGCTCCATCTGTCCGATATCTGCTCGAAAAATTGGTATCGATCTCGTCGGCCTCTGGCTTCCTGTCATTCCACGCCAGACTGCTGCCTTACGTCTTCCACCCAATGATCAACGAGAGTTTGGGTTAATGTGCAGGACTGCCCCACTTCCCTTAAAATAAAAGCTTGTGTGAGAAACGTCACGCATTTGGGTTCTCTTCCTGTTCCGAGTCTTGACAAAAATACGTTCAGGGTGTCCCCTACCCACTGCCCGGAGATGGCTGAGATGGGCTCTAGCCCCCCGCGACCCTAATAAGGATATAATGAGATATATTTATTCAGAGTTCTTTTTTTTTGCTCATTTTAATATCATAAAAGTAAAGACTGTTAATAGTGCTTTTATTTTGGGGGATGCTTGACCACCCCCAATACTGGGTTTTTTAAGCCCATGTGTACATTATCTTTATAAAATTGCCGACCTGATTGGACAAATCGGACCAGACTAACATGGGCCTTTCTGTCGACTTTTACTTTGAAGACAGCCCGGGATTTTATCGAGGCAGATTAATGACAATAAAATGAAAATGAATGCGATCGTTCATCACTGGAGAAGCTTCTTTCGAAGGGAGTGGGAAGTTCACGCTGTGTTAGCGCCACGTCCCCACCGGTTGATGAACACATTTTTTTGTGTATATTTGGCAGCTCCGTTGCTATCGTTTCCAATGGCGCATGCTAGCACGGCGTGCGGCTGTGTCATGTAATTATGTCATTCATTGGTTTAATTAAGCCAAATGTAATTTCGGCATCTGTGGCCACTCGCTTGCCGTCGATGCCATATGTTGCATCCCGTCCAGTCAAATTGGAGCTCGTTCTGAAGCAAGCTCGAATTTAAATTAACATTTTGACGGACGTTGAAGGACGTCTCATCTCATCTCATTAGCTACACCGCTTATCCTCAGTAGGGTCGCGGGGGTGCTGGAGCCCATCCCAGCAATCATCGGGCAGTGGGCAGGGGACACCCTGAACTGGTTGCCAGCCAATCGCAGGGCACACGGGGACAGACAACTCACTCGCTCATTCACACCTAGGGACAATTTGGACCGGCCAATTCACCTGAAATGCATGTTTTTGGAATGTGGGAGGAAACCGGGGTGCCCGGAGGAAACCCACGCATGCACGGGGAGAACATACAAACTCCGCACAGGATGTCTGGAGCTGGATTTGAACCCACGCAGGCGGTTCCCAAGACATGAACTGTGCCGCACATGTGCTAACCACTGCGCCGCCGTGCTGCCCCGTTGAAGGACGTGATTCTTGTAATTTTCGTTTCATACATTTAATTCAGGCAGCATGGCGGAGCAGTGGTTAGCGCGTGTGCGGCACAGTTCTAAGGTCTTGGGAAACTCCTGTGTGGGTTAAAATCCAGCTACCGGACTTCCTGTGCGGAGTTTGTATGTTCTCCCCGTGCTTGCGTGGGTTTCCTCCGGGCACTCCGGTTTCCTCCCACATTCCAGACATGCATTTCAGGTGGATTGGCCGGTCCAAATTGTCCCTAGGTGTAAATGAGTGAGTTGTCTGTCCCTGTGTGCCCTGCGATTAGCTGGCAACCAGTTCAGGGTGTCCCCTGCCCACTGCCCGATGATTGCTGGGATGGGCTCCAGCACCCCCGTGACCCTACTGAGGATAAGCGGTGCAGCTAATGAGATGAGATGAGACATTTAATTTATATTTGCAGAAGCCACCACTAGAGGAAAGCTGCTGTTTCTGATAATACCTTATATTGGTACCTTCAGGGACACCCTGAACTGGTTGCCAGCCAGTCGCAGGGCACACAGGGACAGACAATTCGCTCGCGCGTTCACACCTAGGGACAATTTGGACCGGGCAATTGACCTAACATGCATGTTTTAGGAATGTGGGAGGAAACCGGAGTGCCCAGAGTAAACCCATGCAAGCACAGGGAGAACATGCAAACTCCACACAGGAGGATTCGATCTCATTATCTCAGAACTGTGCCTCACACGCGCTAACCACTGCTCCGCCGTGTTGCCCCATCTTTAGTCCTTGTTGCTTATATGAAGTACTGTAACACCTTGCTACTCCGCTTTTCGTTCTTTGAAGGGCCTTTTTTTGCAGTTATTTCAGTGTGTAATGAACTGCACTCGTGCGGCTACATTCAACTGTTGCTGCAAGTGGGGGGTGAACAGAGCATACATTTTCCCTTTACTGTAATATCCCCTTAAATGAACTGTACTAGTGCGACCACCATCCACTATCTCCAAGGCCATATGGCTTAGAATGGGGAATGGAAGAGCTACCTTTTTTGGGGGGCCTGGCGGCTCTTTTTTCCCTGTTATTTCCGCCTAAAATGAACTGCCCTTGTACTAATTGATTCCATTATCCACAATTCCGTATTGCTGTCAGTAAGGAACCTACCGAACGCACTTCTTTTGAGAAGTCTGCTGTTGTGGTAAGCATAAAAGGAAATGCAGTTAGGATGAGATCCATTATCCCTAGGTGACGATTTCCCAGAGCTGGGGCCATGAGAGCAAATTCGTGTAAGCAGTGTGGCTGTTTTTTCTGTTCTTCCCGCCTAAAACGAACAGTACCCAAATGGCAGCAATCATTTATCCCTGATCGCATATTGCTGCAAGCAGGGACCGTCAGAACGCACTTTTTACCGGCACCTATTTTTTTGCTGGTACAGTATTTCCTCCCAAAATCTACTGCACCCTCGCGGCCTTGATCTATTATTCTCAATCCATGCAAGAAGGGACAGCCAGAAGACAGCTTTATCAGGGAGTGTTCCACTGTGGCCAGCCTAAAATGAAATTTGACAAATATGTCCACTATCCCTGGTTGACTATTGCCGAGATCAGAGGTCGGTCGAGCGGTTTTAAAGAAAAAAAAAAAAAAAAATATATATATATATATATATATATATATATATATATATATATATATATATATTTGGGTTCAGGCCCCTAAAGTGTGCAATTGTGTCCTGCCTAAAAATACAATGTTTTGGCTGCAAACCATTATGCCCATCAACTATTGCTGAGAACAGGGGCCAGAAGAGCACATTTTTTGGGGGGTCGGGCCACTTAAGTTTGCCTTTGCGGCCCGCCTAAAATGAACTGCACTGCTTTGACTGCAATCCATTATCCCCAGTCAAGTACTGCTGAGAACAGGTTTAGCGACAGCGAATTTGTGTCATGCAGGGCGGCTCTTTATTTCTGTTCTTTGCATCTAAAATGAAGAGCACCCATGCAGATGTTATCCATTATCCCTGGTCAACTATCGCCGTGGGCCGGGGCTGGCAGAGCGCATGTTGAAAAATAGGGGGCTGTATTTAAGAAATTGCGGCAAACAGGGGACTACGGTAGTTCCAATTACAATGAACCTTTAGCTCAAGGGCACTTAGCATTCCCTTCTTCTCCCGGCGGCCATTAAATCCACTCTGGACAGCGCCATTTCTACTTATTAGCTTAATTGTCAGGTCATGTAAATTGGACGGATGACAGTGACAAAATCGGTGTCACAGGTAGATAGTTAGCCGCACTCGCTAACATCTGCCACGGCCGTGCGTAATCGTCAATCGCGAAATACGATTCATACGTCAAAGAGTTATGAAGCCAAAATTAAGACGCAGGATAATGAAACGAGCTTGCTCATAAATTATCAGACGTGGGGCTGAGGTCATGTATCTTTGCCGTGCGCATCATCAATCACTTTCAGGTCGGCCCCGTTCATTTATCGTCACGTGACGTTATTCTCATGAGTGCTTTCAAACGTCAACGTGAGGGGCCTTAAATGTTCGTTAGCAGCTATTGGTTGGTAAATCTTTGGAAAAAGAAAATCTACTTTCTTGATTTGTATTGATTCTTTGTACCATGGCAAATGATCTATTGGACCTGAAAGACATTTTCAGCTACTGTGTGTAATCATTTATCTATATATCTATATATATATATATATATATATATATATATATATATATATATATATATATATATGTATATACCGTGTTCTCGTTTACCCGCATCCCTGCGTCCTAGACGCATCATTTCTGCTAGGGACGCATAGTGTCGAATCAACGTCCAAACTTTTCGTTAGGCAGATCCGCCATTGTTGTTTTGGTCTCGCGGTTTGAGTTTTCTCGGCCAACGAGATCTTGTTGCTTCGAGATTACGTCATTGTTGTGGTGCTTGTCGTCGAGTTAAGGTGAAAAATCAACACAAAATTGAATTATTTCTTCAGTGTCCAGTAATAAGTCGAAACATAATGCAGAAAGTGATAACAACGGCAATAATTTCGGCACGAAAAAACAGTGGAGAAATTCATCAGAAGATCGCGGAGGCAAGGAAAACACGTGCGTTGAAGCGAACGATTCGACGAAAGAAAATAAAAGAATACTCCTAGAAAGAAAAGGACTTTTCTGCCAAAATTGACTTAATTATATTCCTGGTTATGCTATGAGGAGGACGATAATGGAGGCTGCATGTTCTGTGATGCGTGTACCCAGCGTGACAAAAAAACTGGATTGCATAAATCATTTTGCAATACGAACTTTCAGAAAAGCACATTGAATCGGCACAATGACAATGAAAACCACAAATTAGCTATGGAAATTCTGTTGGTGCAGGAAGAGAGAGACAAGTATGAACAGATACGACATCAAAAAGAAGACTTGGCCATGCTTTCACTGCTAAAGATAGTTAAGTGGATGGCAGTATTTTCAGTATTTTGTATAATGTACAATATTGTGAACTGAAAAATCTGAAGCGATAACTGCTTTGTATTACCAATTAACTGTGATGATTAAAACTGAATGAAAATATAGATTTACATAATTATTTCAGCAATATTATTTTGTATAATTTACAATATTGTTGTGAACTGAAAAATCTTGAAGAGATAACTGATTTGTATTACCAATAAACTGCGATGATTAAAACTGAATGAATATATAGATTTATATTACATATTTGTCACTGATTTACAATTTCAAACTCGATAACACTAAATTTGGGGGACCCATAGATCTCTGTTGGGACCCATAGATTTTTGAGCATGCGAGTCCCCGGGACCCATCACTTTTCACAGGTAAAATGAACACTGTATAATGTGCAACAATAAATAATTGATTATTTAGTATTGCCATTAATAAGAATTGACTCACAAAATACAAATAATTTTTTATGTTATTTTTAATGTGTATTTAATTTATTCTTTTATTTTTTTAGATATTTTTTCACCGCAAGAAAAAAAAATAAAGCATTGGCAAAACTAACTATGGTCTATGTGTTCTGTGGTATGACAAGTCTCCATTGTGGAGTACATTTATTAGAGCTGTAAATCTTGATTATTTTACTGAATTGCTTTTGATTTCACAGAAATGCGTAAAAATAATTTTGTAAAAATATTTAGCTCATTTTGCTCTCTTTCCAACTTTTCAAGTAGTAATGCTTTATTATTTGTATTATATTTATTATTTTATTATATTTTCAAATTATCTCTGAATAAAAAAGTATAAAAAAAACTTGATATGTGGAAAAGTATCTCATTTGGCCGATGGTAAATATTATATGTTAATGTAATTTGTTATATTTTAAAGATTTTAACTAAGAAGTATTTATTATGTTTCCTTTGTTTCCGGATTTTAATTTCCTTTTAGTAAAAATATACTATTTTATTTTTTATTAGAAATTAGAAATATGTTAAATATACATTATTCTATATTTTGATATTCATTAAAAAAAAAATTTTTTTAATTTTTCATTTTTTTTTATATTTGTTATGCCAAGAAAAATATGCAAAATTAGCAGAAGGATTTGACAGACCTGAAAATGTTCCAGTAAATTAAACAAACTGCTACAAAAATGTAAACTAAGAAAAAAGTATAAAATATATTAACAAATATAGAAATATTATTTCAATTGTTTGTGTGTCTTCCAAACTGATAAATGAAACAAATTGAAGTATTGTGTTGAAAAATGAAAGACATAATTGGGTTAAACAGAGACAACATTTCGCAATATAGCACAAACAATTTACTAACTTCCACCAAAAGCATCAATAAAATACCTTTTAAAAACAATATGAAACATTATTTTTCTTTAGATAATTTCGTGATACTGTCACAGTCTTGTTCCACGGACAGACTGAGGAGATAATTTCTTCCTCATGCCATCTGGCTCTTTAACTCCACCCGGGGGAGTAAATGCCCACATTAAACCCCACCCCTATATTAGCATATTACACAATATTTATTACAGTATATATTTTCCGTAGCACTATTTAAATACTCTATAGCAAAACGTAATACTGGGTATTTTGGTATTCTATATCTATTTTATTATTTTATTTTTCAACACAAGGATACTGCTGGAAGTGTGAATAAAGTATCTATCTATCTATTTCTATATTTTATTGCTCAGTCTTCCTCCCTGCGATCTCCAGCCTTCATTAGAGATCATCATCCTCCAGTTCAATATTTCAATAAGGTCACCTAAAAATAATCAGCCCCTTGCCCCCCAAAAATTCAACCGGATCTGTCAGTCAAAAGAGCAATCAATAAGAATATGCCGAAAATATTTCACCTTCATCCCAGCATCAAACACATCTGAATCAGAGTCAATGATGGATTATTTACCGAGCGCCCGCATGTATTCACTGCAAACTTAAAGGCACAGTCTGTATTATTTAGCATATGTAGTTCAGTTAAATGATATATAAATTGAGAAAATAATAAAGAAATAATACACTAATAATCATATTAACATTGTTTTTAAAATATTCACAGCTCAAGAAAATTGTATTCATTGTACGTAACATGAGCATTATCTAGAGCAGGGGTGTCAAACTCATTTGAACTCGGGGGCCACACGATAGAACAAACATTCTGTCGGGGGCCGGACTAGTAGATTAAAGAGAAAGAAAAAGAGAATAAGAGAGGGAAAAGGAGAGAGGGCGGGACAAAGAAAAAAAAAGAGGGAGAGAGCGTGAGAAACAAAAGATAAAAAGTCACGAGAGAAAGAAAAGGAAGGGAGAGGAAGAAAGAAATCCAAAGAGAACTAGAAAGACAGAAGGAGAGAAAAGAGAAAAGAAAGCGCGAAGGGTATGAAGAGAGAAAGAGAAAAGAGAGAAAAGGAAAAAAGGAAGTTAGAGCAAAAGAGGTTAAAAGACACAGAGAAAGAGACAAAGAGCAACAAAGGAAGAGAAAAAGAGAGACACAGAGTGAAAGAGACAGAGACAGAGTCGGAGAAAAGGGGTGGAAAAGAAAGAGAGAGAAATAAATACAAATACAGTGTCTTTGTGAGAGGCACCTGGATTTGGCAACATCAAAATGACATATTTCAACCTGCAGCTTATTTTTATCTTGCGCTTCTCTGTGTGTTGTCTCACGGATTCAATCATTTAGCGGGCCTGATCTGGCGCGCGGGCCGCATGTTTGAAACCTGTGATCTAGGGTCGTGCTACAGGAACGAGAAAACAAAAATAATCGTGAAATGATCGGCAAAAACAGAAATGGTGCTTTTTGGTCACTTTGAGTCACCGTAGCTTGTATTTGGTGAATTGCGGCCCATCGAGCTTTTTAATTCAGACCGCTGATCAAAAATGGTAAAAATATCATGACAATACATAGTAGTACTACGAATGTTCATTCGTGTCCACATTGTACTTTAAGTGTGTCTACTACAAAATACTACCAATTACTACCAAATAAGATATCAAATTTAATGCTTAAAAACCGGGATGCAATATTTTAATTTGCTTTAATCCTGAAAAGGAAAATAAATGTGACCCAAATGCTCCAAAAATATTCAGACAGTAATACTACAATACAGAAATGCGACTATAGAAATAGTAGCTCAGGAGGTAGAGCGCTCGTCTTGGGATCAAGGGATCCCAGTTCGAATCCCGGCTCGTCCGTGTTACATGTCGAAGTGTCCTTGGGTAAGACACTGAACCCCTAATACCCCCAATAAGCAGGTTAGCGCCTTACATGGCTGCAAGGCCGCTATTGGGAAATGTGGAGCACACTGTAAAGCGCTTTGGGAAGTCATTGACTTGAAAAGCGCTATATAAATGCATATCATTTCATTTTCATTTAATACTACAAAATACTATGTAAAGCAATGTACACAAATACTACAAAAATACTACAGAATTACAACAAGTCATGTTTATTTGTGACTCCATTAATCACAAGGAGTCTCAAAGGGCTGCACAAACCACAGATTATTGCAAACCACAGACTATTATTACACTACCCCCTGATCTAAAACTTACATGAGGGCAAGGAAAAACTCAAAAACCTCAACATGAGAAAAATGAAGAAACCATGAGGTAATCCCCCTTCCAGGATGACCAGGCTACAACGGATGTTGAAATAACAAATAATACATAGATAATGTTAATGTGAAATATAGGTAATTCATAAGCTATAGAATAGAAGTGTGTTTTAAGCCTATATTTAAGCATTTCCACTGGGGTTGCAAATCGATAAAACAAGGACCTAATACATGATTTTGTTTCTATTCACAGCGTTTGAACACCAATTTGATGAAACTAATCAATTTACTATCTATCTATCTATCTATCTATCTTGGTCATATCCCTCAAGAGGGGTGACCGACAGCAAGACACACACATACAATGACAAAGAAAACAAAAGGGAAATAAATAGCAAAAAAAAAAAAAAAAAAAAAATTTTGGGCCCGACAGCTTTCACTGGTTTACCCCTGCCGCATTATACGGGTGCCCAGCCCATCCTTAAGAACGCGTCCACAATCCCACTATCCTTTCACAATCCATTTACAAACAAATAAAATAAATTTAGATGCATGTATATTTATTCATAAATGCACATGAGGAAAACTTGGATCGGTCCCTTGGTCAAATTTTTCCCCCATGCGGCCCACAACTCAAAATGCTTGCATACCCCTGCAATACAGCGACATCTAGTGGTCATATAATAAACACTGTCCCTTTAATTAAAAAAAAAAAAACAACAGACTGAAACTTTTCTCCTGCAGCTCCAAATCAACATTACTAACACAAGTGAAAAAGCAAATAAGGTTTTTTTTTTCGCATTCTGTTTTTATTCTCCAGGATTATTAGCGTGGCTAGATATTGCTGCAATCCGTTAGTGTGACTCCCAAGCATATTAAAGCGTCATCCGGCCCACTTTGGAGCCCATTAGGCACTCGGAATTCTCTCGTGAAGCGTGCCGAGAGACGACACGTTTATTTATTTTTTGGTAGTTTCGCGCATTAGTGAAATTCCTGCTTTCTCGTCTGCAGAGAAAACAGGTTTAACATTTATTTGCGATAACAATGTCAGATCGTTAGAAACCACGAGATTACAACAGATTCCCGATCTTTTCACGCTAGGCTGCGGGATTCCATCTTTTCTCGGACCCTGGTTAAAGTATGTCCCACATCATACTACCTAACTCCAAAAATTTAAACTTTAAGCCTAAAAGGAAATCCAGCTAGCGTGAGATCCATTATCCCTAGGCGACTATTTCCCATGATTCAATGTTGATCTAAATGGCTAGCAGTGATAAATGGAATCCACCTGTGTGGAATCAAGTCTCTGTATAAATGCACCTGCACTATGATAGTCTCGGTGGACTGTTTAAAGCGCAGAGAGCATCAAGAAGAAAGAGGAACACACCAGGCATGTCCGAGATACTGTTGTGAAGATGTTTAAAGCTGGATTTGGATACACAAAGATTTCTCAAGCTTTAAACATCACAAGGAGCACTGTGCAAGCAATATTGAAATGGAAGGAGTATCAGTCCACTGAAAATCTACAGTACATAACTCCCAAAATTTAAACTTTGATGATTCTGGTAAGCCTAAAAGGAAATGCAGTTAGCGTGAGATCCATTATCCCTAGGCGACTATTTCCCATGATTCAATGTTGATCTAAATGGCTAACGATAATAAATGGAATCCACCTGTGTGGAATCAAGTCTCTGTATAAATGCACCTGCACTATGATAGTCTCGGAGGACTGTTTAAAGCGCAGAGAGCATCAAGAAGAAAGAGGAACACACCAGGCATGTCCGAGATACTGTTGTGAAGATGTTTAAAGCTGGATTTGGATACACAAAGATTTCTCAAGCTTTAAACATCACAAGGAGTACTGTGCAAGCAATATTGAAATGGAAGGAGTATCAGTCCACTGAAAATCTAGATCGGGCCTTCCCCCTAAACTTTCAGTTCATACAAGGAGAAAACTGATCAGAGATGCAGCCAAGAAAATGGCCAAGTCAAAGTCCAAACCTCAATCGATTGAGAATCTGTGGATAGAACTGACAACTGCTGTTCACAAACACTTTCCATCCAACCTCCCTGAGCTCGAGCGGTTTTGCAAGGAGGAATGGGCAAAAATATCAGTTTCTCGATGTGCAAAACTGATAGAGACATACCCCAAGCGACTCGCAGCTGTAATAGCAGCAAAAGGTGGCTCACTGGGGCTGAATAATTTTGCACACCCACTTTTTTTTTTTTTTTTTTTTTTTTTTTAAGTTTAAAATATCCAATGAAGTGTGTTCCACTTCATAATTCTGTCCCACTTGTTGTTGCTACTTCACAAGAAAGTTGTTTTATATCTTGATGTTTGAAGTCTGAAATGTGGCAAAAGTTCACAGAGTTTAAGGGGGGCCAAACAGTTTTGCAAGCCACTGTATGGCCTGCAAGACCCACAGTGATGAGAAGCATGTTAACCATGGAAACGAAGCGTGCAACTAGCAAGAAAAACAAGGAAGGCGCAGGCATCAGTAGGCACTCTGAAGAGTCTTGTTAAGCGTGCTGAGATACGACCCGTTTCAAATTTAGGATGTGGAATACGATGTTTTTTGGCCCCTGGTCAAACCATGTTCCCCACCCTACGTCATTAAGAAAATGTGTACAAAATTCAAACTTTGCGTTGTTCTTGCGCAAGACTGTGGACGTCTGTTGCTTCTTTTGTTTCTACAACGCTTGCCCTCTATTGGTCGACATCGTATAAGGTGCTGAATTGCTATTGGTTAGTTGTGTCACAGTACCATAAAGCCGCCAACATGATATGAGCTGAACTCCAGGGTTCCCTTTTTCTTTATTCATTTGATAACCAATTGAATTGGTTGAGCTATGGGCTACAAGACCCACAGTGATGCTAAAGTAAGAAACAAAAGCATGTTAACCATGGAAACGAAGCTTGCGACTAGCAAGAAAAACAAGGAAGGCGCATGCATCAGTGGGCACTCTGAACAGTCTTGTGAAGCGTGCTAAAATACGAGAGTGAAAACTGCAGTTCCCCAGATTTATCATCACATTATATTATATGTTATTACATGTCTCAAGTTTATGATGTGGAATATGATATTTTTTCGGCCCCTGGTTACAGCATGTTCCCCACGCTCCATCACCTAAAAAAATGTGTGCAAAATTCAAACTTTGCGGTGTTTTTGCGTAAAACTGTTGCTTCTTATGTGTCTACAATCCCTGTCCCCTATTGGTCGACATCATATATAATGTTGAATTGCTATTACCGTATTTTCCGCACTATACGGCGCACCTAAAAGCCTTTATTTTTTTCAAAAGCTGACCATGCGCCTTATAATACAGTGCGCCTTATTTATGGATCAACATTAAGTCGCAAAGTCTTCCAACTAACTTGCAGCCGCCGACTAGATTTCCCCCCGAACGCCAAGTAGTCCGCGGTGTATGCTGGGATTTATTTACCGGCGTTTCATTGGCTCACCAATGTGTCAATCATCGTTTGAATCGATCACTATTGGCTAAAGTAATTCGGAGGTCAAGGGGCGGATCCTTTTTATCATTTACAGGCTGGCATTGGCTTGAACGGCAAAACAAAGCCTGCAATTGGCCGAAAAAGATGTGTCAATCATCATTTGAATCGATCACTATTGGCTAAAGTTATTCGGAGGTCAAGGGGCGGATCCTTTTTATCATTTACAGGCTGGCATTGGCTTGAACGGCAAAACAAAGCCTGCAATTGGCCAAAAAATATGTGTCAATCATCAGTTGAATCGATCACTATTGGCTAAAGTTATTCGGAAGTCAAGGGGCGGATCCTTTTTATCATTTACAGGCTGGCATTGGCTTAAACGGTAAAACAAAGCCTGCAATTGGCCGAAAAAGATGAATGTGTATAGCACGTGGTTGACGGCATACAGAATGCATTTTTTACTATACTGTATTTGTAAATATTTTATTCTCCTGGATTTACTACACTCACGGATATAAGAGGACATTGGCTGCACATTATTATGAACACAACGCCTTCGGTGAGCGACTCCGGCTATATATTATCCCTGTATCTTGTTTCAGACTGAACTCGATGTTTCTGTGATAAGCGGTGCAGATAATGGATGGAATGGAGTGTCTATTTTTAAATTAAACTCAATTCCAAGTGTTTATTGTCATATGCATAGTAAAATTGCGAGCGAAAAATAAAATAGAAACCAAGGAATGGTTGGCATTTCTTGAATCCCAAGACTTTAACCTTCCGAATGATGCATTTGAGTGACATCGTACGGACACCTCATCCGCACGTTTGACTGAACCATCTGACTGTTTTGTCGACGTTCCCATTGTAGCGCCTTATAATCCGGTGCGCCTTATGTATGTCAAAAATAGGACCAAAAACTATTTTTTCGGGGTGCGCCCTATAACCCGGTGCGCCTTATAGTGCGGAAAATACGGTAATTAGTTTTGTCACACCATCATGAAGACGCCAACGTGCTATTCGGTCTCCGTCCCCAGGGTTCCCATTTTCTTCATTTCATGAATCAATTGTAACAAACTTGAATTTGTTAAACTTTGGTCCTCAAGACGCACTGTGATACTAAAGGGACAGCAAAAACATAACCATGGAAACAAAGCGTGTGAATTTCAAGAAACACGAAGAAGACAGAGGCATCAATAGATACCCAGAATTCTCTTGTGAAGCATGCCAAGAGACGAAACGTTTATTCCTTCATTTTTTGGGGGGAAAAACACGCATTAGCCACAACCGTGGTAACCTGTCTGCAAAAAAACAAAAACAAACGGGCTTTAGATTTAGTACCGATAACAATTTCAAATCGTTAGCAACTACATGGTAACAGAAAACCCCCAGGATACGGCGTCCCTAGCTTATAATATTTTCACCTTACTACATCTTCCCCACTATATGACACCAACAAAAATGTACAAAATTAAAAATCAATTGTGTTCTTGAGTATGCTAATGAGTTGCTTTACTCATCTACAACAGCTGCCTGTCATTGGTCGACATCAACCAAAATGCTGGACTGCTATTGGTTCCGTCACGTAATCATGAAAATCCTGATATTCTATTGGCTAAGATCCGTCCCTTTCTCTCTTTTTATTCACGTCAACATCTCGTGTAACAATTTTTAATTTGTTACTTGCAGTGATGACAAAGGGAAAAGCAAAAAAATGATAACCATGGCAATAAAGCTGGAAATTATCCAAAATAGGAAGAAGACCACTTCTTTTCCCTCAAGCGGTTTACAATGTGTTCTACCGGCACCTGCTCTCAGCAATGGTCAACACAGGATAATGGATTGCGGCCACAACTGTTCATTTAACTTAAAGCAGGTCAGACTAGCCTTCTGTGCCCTCCTGGTCCCCACTTCCAGGAATATAGGTTTGGAGATAATGGAGCAATGTCGCAGAAGTGCACCTTATTGTACACGTAAATAATGGCAAAAAAAAGTGCACACTGCCGGTCCCCAGACTCAGCAATATGCGAATAACGATAACGGAGCGCGGTCCACAGAGGTGCAGTTCACTTTTTGGTGGACTTAATGCAAAAAACTCAGCCAGGTCCAACAAAAATGCACCCTGCTGGTTTCAGCTTGCAGCAATATGCATCTGGGGATAATGGCTCGCGGAATATATTTCAACCTGCAAATTACAAAGCAGCGAGGGACTACAGTAGTAGCTCATATCAAATCTCATAGGCTGACTAATACCAATAATCTTGGATTGGGATAATGTTTAGTTGGTCAGTCCAATGCACTAAACCCTTCGGTGTTTAAAACAGAAGCCCTGCATTCTGTATCTCATTTACCCTTTAGCAAGGCACTTTTGATATTCCTCCCTTTAAAAATCAGAAACTATCCCGAACATATCTCCAGAAAATGTCACAGGTAATCAGCAATGTCTTTGCTTGGGTTCAATATACAGTGGAACCTCGGTTCTCGACCATAATCCGTTCCAGAACCCTGTTCGAAAACCGATTTGTTCGATCACCGAAATCATTTTTCCCATTAAAAATAATGTAAATCGTTTTAATCCGTTCCAACAGACTGAATGTTTACCTTGAATGTTTAAGGTAAACATAAAGCTAACCCAGGTTAACCGTACTTCCGCGTTATCGTAATCTTCCGTACGAAAGATTACGCTGACATGAACGTGTAAAAATAAAAAAAATCAGGTCGTTTACAAATCATTTAGCACCCGGGTCTCCACAACAACTGGTGAGCGGTTCATTGGAAAGGGGGCTGCGTTCCAACACCCTGAAAGTTGGGCTCCGTTCCATCACCCTGAATGTTTACCTTGAATGTTCAACGTAAACATAAAGCTAACCCAGGCTAATCGTGCGTTCGCGTTATCGTAATCTTCCGTACGGAAGATTACGCTAACATGAACGTGTAAAAATAAAAAAAAGGATAAAGAAAAGAATTATGAATCGGATTTCTTACCTTTGTGGTGGTCAGCAGAAGGCGCGGATGGACAGTGGGGTATTCCCTAGCAAGATCAGACACTCGCACACCTCCTTCATATTTTGCTATTATTTCTTTCTTAAATGCAATAGTTGTGCGCACTACTTTTCTTTTTTCACCTGTAGCAACTTTGCTGCTTGCACCGACTTTCTTCGGAGGCATAATTAGGGGCTAAAACACTCCGTTCACCGATATTAAAAGCGAAAGCAAAACGAAGCACGTCCACACGTGATAACAGTCGGTCACGAAAAGAGCGATCTACACCCGTACGCCGCTCAGCATCGCACCCTAGCGTACTCACTCACGCATTACCGGCGTTCGAACTCCGATTTTTTGACCGAACAGCCAAGCAAGAATTTCTCGAAATTTCTGGTCGGACTCCGTTTTTTTCGAACCGAGAGGCGTTCGAAAACCGAGGTTCCACTGTATTTCTTGATTCCGGAAGAGATAGGAAAACTTAAGTACAAGGTATTTCATCTCAAACGATCTACGAGCAAGCTATGCAAAAATAATGATGGACATCTGACCTTGTTAGCAAAGAGGTCTCCATGGAGATCCAGTGGACTCGTCCTGCCAGATGCGCTTGTCGGATGTTGTTCCCCCCGGGCCGAGCCGTGCTCGTAAGGTCGGACGTATGCTCCAGACGAGAGGAGGGGAGAATGGCGTCCCGCGCCGTCCTGCGCTCGGGCCTCGTCAATCATGTCTTTTTCTCTTCTCGTCACTGTCAAGAGTTTGCTGATGCTTCGATATGACGACTCTCCTGCCTGGCACTTAAAATTAAACCTGCCTCATGTCGGGCTAGAAAAGGGAGATGAATGACACTTGATAAGGATGTCATCAATCAAGTGAGGTTCATTTAAGACAAACTAGGTAGAAATTCTTTTTTAGACACATATGTAATATGTACGGATATACATACCGTAAATTCCGGACTCTAAGCCGCTACTTTTTTCCCCAAACGTTCAACCCTGCGGCTTATTCAGTGATGCGGCCAATTTATGTCATTTTTCTAACAACCACCAGCGGCGCTTGAGTACAAAAGGTAAGATTTAGACCGGTGGAATATATGCACCGAGGAAGACTGCAACTTCTTAGCTTGTGCACAAATTAAATTAGCGTAAACTTACCCTCATCATGTAAATTGCAAAAAGAATGGCACATGACGCAGCTTTCAAGCTAAAAGCAATCGAGCAATCCGATAAAGAAGGAAACAAAGCTATTGCACGTAAACTTTACTTTGCCAGCGTGTTGCCAGCGTGTTTTGGAATAAGTGAGGGTGGGACGACGTCTATATGACAAAGTTTCTTTCTGATACTGAGGAAGATGACTTCGATGGCGTCAGTTATAAGAAGGAAGATGAGGATGGTTTACCATGATTTTTACAAGAACGGTATATTTTTTTAACAGACCCGTTTACTGTTTTGCGAGCGTGTTGCTACCTGTCACGTCACGGTTTGGGATGAAAGTTATATTATTATTATTAAAGCTTTGAAAACTCTCTCGGTGTACAGTCTTTCGTTGTAAATATGTGTAACCATGTATAATATGTATTTGCAACTGTATATTTTTGAAATGTATTTATTTTAGAGACTTATTCTGATATGTTTTCCACGGGCGAATCAAAAAGAAGGGGCGAAAACAACGGGGGCTAACGGGAAGTGGAGTAAAGGTGAGACGTGTTTTTGGACGCAGCGGACAATAGTGGATGTATATTTTTCCCACCCTTACCTTTGGAAATATAGACTTTTTTTCCTTGGATTACTTTCAATGGGACCCGGACTCTGCAGGTCTGCATCAAACCTTAAGTACCTGTATCATTTTCCATTCATATTGCCGGCTATGGTTTTTGGACTGCGTACTTTATATTCAGTTACAATCGCGGGAAGAAATATCAGATGAACATATTTACTCACGCAACTTCCTTTTTCTTTAACCAACTTTTTACCCCCTCTTCTTTCCTCGTCTGTCCCTCACCTTTAGCGGTCCCCACTTAAACCCGGCACCCCGCGTTTGTTCCGCCCCTCATTTTTCTTTCACCCGCAAAACATATCAGAATAAGTGTCTAAAATAAATACAAATAATTACATTACAAAAATATACAGTTGCAAATACATATTTTACACGGGTTACACATATTTACAAAGAAAGAGGGTACACTGAGAGAGTTTTCAAAGCTTTAATAATAATATAGCTTTGACAGGGCAGTTAAGGGTAGCAACACTCGTGCGCCGCTGGCGGCCGTTAGAAAAATTACATAAATTGGCCGCATCACTGAATAAGCCGCAGGGTTGAAAGTTAGGGAAAAAAGTAGCGGCTTATAGTCTGGAATTTACGGTAGTCGTCTTTATTGTGTTTCAAGTTGTGAAAAATGGGGGAGGCAACTTTTTAGAGTGGTCTTCCCTGGTGTCCGCTAAATTTTTATCATGAGTTTCAGACACTGCCTTTAAAAGTAGCGTATCTTTTCGCACTATAGGGCGCACCGGGTTATAGGGCGCACCCCCAAAAAATAATTTTTGGTCCTATATCTTCCATACATAAGGCGCACCGGATTATAAGGCGCTACAATGGGAACGTCGACAAAACAGTCAGATAGTTCAGTCAAACTTATTACCCCCTTAACATTCCGAAAGCTTGCAAAGAAGCAAATACGTGTCTCAGACATATACGGAAACAGTGTCCGTACGATGTCACTCAAATGCATAGTTCCAAATATCATTCGGAAGGTTAAAGTCTTGGGATTCAAGAAATGCCGACCATTCCTTAGTTTCTATTTTCTTTTTCGCTCGCAACTTTACTGTGCATATGACAATAAACACAATTGAGTTTAATTTAAAAAAAGACCCATCACACAAACATCGAGATCACTCTGAAACAAGATACTGGGAAAATATATAGCCGGAGTAGCTCACCGAAGTCGTTGCGTTCAATAATAATGTGCAGCCAATATCTTCTTATATCCGTGAGTGTAGTAAATCCAGGAGAGTAAGATATTTACAAATACAGAAAAGTAAAACATGTTTCCTCTATGCCGTAGACAACCAAACATGCTATTCACATTCATCTTTTTCGGCCAATTGCAGGCTTTGTTTCGCCCCTTTAGCCTATGCGTGCCTGTAAATGATAAAAAAGTATCCGCCCCCTTTACCTCCGAATAACTTTAGCCAATAGTGATTGATTCAAATGATGATTGACACATTGGCTGGGAAATGAAACGCCGGCATATAAATCCCAGCATACACCGCGGACCACATCGCCTACGAGGAAAAATCTAGTCGGCGGCTGCTTGCCTTTGTTGCGAGACCTTGCGACTTAATATTGATCCATATATAAGGCGCACTGTATTATAAGGCGCATGGTCAGTTTTTGAAAAAAATAAAGGGTTTTAGGTGCGCCTTATAGTGCGGAAAATACGGTAATCAAAAACTTGACGAGGATTCTATCATGGAGCGCTAACTCATTTTGTTTAAATCATTTTCACAGAAGACCCTGCCTCATTTGTTTGAGCCATAGCACATAAAACAGCCAAAGGCTCCGATTTTCGTCCATGCCGAGAATTTAAAATAGATGAAGCCCCAAAAAAAATAGCGTTAAAAAGTGTGTTTTTCTTGACCAAACCACGGCCATTGAATAATTCAGCCGAAGACCGTTAGCATTCTGCTCGACCCCTCCGCCGAAACATTAGAAACGTACGTTACACTTTGATCCACGATAGAAACGCGAACCATCAAGTCGTGACGGATTCGCGATCGTGTTTTTAGAAGTCGAAAGAAAAAAAACAAAACTCGCACATGAAGCGGGATGAATTAATGCGAGGGCAAACTCGGGAGGCTCAAAAGGTTAAAATCTCTCAGCGCCGCCAGGATGGAAACGTCCCGAGAGACCTCGGCGCATTAGTCACCTGCCTCTTGTAGGTCATAAATCTAAGCGGAACGTTTTCCTTATTTGTCACTTTGAGCTCGGAGGAGGTCCGCAACGCCGGCAATAACAACCTCAGCAACGCAGCGTCCGTCGCCTTTGACCGCTACGTCGGGCCCCCGGGGGACGGAGAGGGGGTCGGCGGGGGTAGCACTTCACACTCTGTTAGCGCAGACACGGGTGGGGGGGGCGATTGAAAGGCGTGACGGGGAAAGGAATGCGGCAAGAAAGGGGGATGGTTTGGATTTTGTAGAGGTGGCATGTTCATGTTACAGCTAGGGGGAGGGAGGGGGGTCAGTCGTGCTTTTAAAAAAATCATTTTATTTTACAGACAGCATACCGTAAATTCCGGACTATAGAGCGCACCTGATTATAAGCCGCACCCATCACATTTAACCGATTTTGTACTTACCCAAGCTGCACCTGTATATAAGCCGCATGCACCACATCAAAAAACGTAACCCAAACACAAAATTAATCCAAGCCAAACCTCAAGTCCCACGATTGAAACTATATGTCCTTCAAGGTAATCATCACGGCCCCCAAAATGAACGTAAAATGATAAAGGTACTTAATGTTTGATGCAAACCTGCAGATTCTAGGTGCCCGTTGATAGCAATCCAAGGAAAAAAACACTTTTGTCCACCGTGTCCACAAAAACTCACCTTTACCGGTCCCGAATTCCCATCAGCCCGCGTTTGCTCTGCCCCTCTTTTTTAATTGGCCCGTTCAGAATAAGTGTCTCAAATAAATACAAATAAATAAATTACAAAAATATACAGTTGCAAATACATATTACACATATTTACAAAGAAAGACGGTACAAGAGAGTTTTCAAAGCTTTACTACTAATAATAATAATATAACTTTCATCCTAAACCGTGCCTTTGGCAGGTAGCCTCACGCTACTAACAACACGCTCGCATACCAGCAAATAAGCCTGTTAAGGAAACACGTACGGTATATGGAAGAAAGACGGTAAACCCTCCTCTTCTTCCTACTCAGAAATGACGCCATTCAAGTTATCTTTCTCAGCATTGGAATGAAAATTTGTCATGTTAATGAAGTTCCATTCTGCCTCGTCCCAATACACGCCAGCATTACGCTCACATGGAACACTATGCGTATAGCAACTCTGTTTCCTTCTTTATCGTACTGCTCGATTACTTTCATCTTGAAAGCTTCGTCATGAGCCTTTCTCATTGACATTTGTATGATGGTGATATGTTTACGCTCAGAAGTTGCAGTCTTCCTCGGCGCATACGGTCCACCGGTCTAAATCTTACCTTATATACTCGAACATTACATAAATTGGCCGCAGGGTTGAAAATTTGGGAAATAAGTAGCGGCTTATAGTCCAGAATTTACGGTAATCATATCTGATTGTCGGATCCACCATCCTTATAGTCAAAATAAACCGACCCTGGTTATATGGGGATTCTTCTTTCACAGGTGTTTGATAGTCAGAAGATTTTCACATACTTCATTGTGAGAAAGCAAAATAAAAACAAATGTCTGAATAAAACGTTTTATTATTTTCATATCAAGTATTTGTAGTAATAGATAGCCAATATATAAATATAGGAAGGAAGTGGAGAGCTCAGAAGGAGGTGGAGGTGGCAGAGTCACGACTGAGACAGAAGACACTGGTTGGGGTCCTGGCAGTGGGGAGAGCAGGTCTAGGCTTCTTTCCTATTACTGAAGTGAGTCAAGCCCAAGGGAAGGATAGACACCATCTTCTCCAGAAAGAGGTCCGAGCAGGTGTGGAGGGAGAGCGGGTGAGCAGGGCAGTTGGACTCCGGAAGCAGGGAGCATGGACAAGGTGGGAAAACACATTGCAGCGCAAAGTGACCTGGTAGAGCATTATGCAGGCAGACTTCCACTGTGTCCGGTTCCTTGTCCAGGCAGTTTACGATGTTCTACCAAGCCCAGCGAACCTTCACGTGTGGGGAAAGAGCAAGACACCCGCCTGCCCCCATTGCTCTGGAAGAGGCTTCTTGGAGCAGCTGCCCAAAGGCCCTGGCTGATGGTCGCTATCGCTGGCGCCATGACCAGGTTCTGAAAGCAGTTGCTGAGTGCATTGCCCTAGCAGTCAACAGGGGCAAACACCATCAAGCCAAGGCAGTGAATTTCATTAAGGCAGGAGAGAAACCCATGGCTTGTGCACAGACGACATCAGGACTCCTCCACATTGCTTCTGATTAGCAGTTGCATGTCGACATTGGGAAACAACTAAGGTTCCTTCAGCACATATCAGCAACATCGCTCCGACCAGACATAATAATCACCTCTGAGACTTCAAAACACCTGATCATGCTGGAACTCACAGTCCTGTGGGAAGAGCGCATTGGGGAAGCCAATGAAAGGAAATGCTGGTGCTGGAGCCCACCCCAGCCATAGGGTGGTGGGCAGGGGACACCCTGAACTGGTTGCCAGCCAGTCTCAGGGCAGCATTCACACCTAGGGACAATTTGGACAAGTAAATTATCCTGCCATGCATGTTTTTGGAATGTGGTAGGAAACCGGAGTGCCGTGAGGAAACCCACGCAAGCAAGGGGAGAACATGCAAACTCTGCACAGGAAGGCTGGGAGCTTGATTTGATCCAATGACCTCAGAACTGTGCCACCGACGTGCTGACCACTCAGCGGCTGTGCCGCCCCAATATCTTCATTTTACCCAATACTGGGGCCATGAATTACAAAATGCAAAGTAACGAGGGATTACAAGACAACATTTTCACATCCGTGACGATTGCAAAATGCCAGCGACAGGATGAAAGTCTCTCTGCAGTGACTCATAAGCAAGCTCATGAAACGTGACCACTGCTATGGAGCTGGACACGAAAAGCCAAAGAGAAAGGCGAGCGATCGTGGGCGACTCACCGCCCCTGAAACCGACGGTGACCGGAAGCTCCGCAAGGGACGATGGTGAACATATTTCATCTTGGCGAGGAGAGAGGGGCCAAAGCACAAGTGAGTCAGACTTAAGTGACTTCTTCTTGTCATTCGGCCTATTAGTCAAAGTTCACATATGACTCAGTGAGAGCAGCGGGCATGGATGTGCTAACCAAAAAACACAAAATAAAATATTTATTAAACAGAAAGTACTCTAATCCATTGCTACTTTGCGCTTAAGCCTTGGTGCATCGCAGGTTATAAATATTCCACGATCCATTATCGCTCATTAGTTCTACCTTCAATGAACCATTTTGGTCGCACTTTTTTCGTACCTGGCGGTTCTTTTTTTTGGTATTTACGTCTAAAGTAAACTGCACTCGTGCGGCCACACTCCATACCCCCCCAATACATATTTCTACGAGCAGGGGCCGTCAGAAGGAGGTTTAGTCTTTTTATTGCCGTTATTTCCATCTAATCTGATGTGCACTCTTACAGCCGTGATCCATTGTCCCCAATTCGGTATTGCTGCAAGTGGGTATTGGCAATTCTGT
The DNA here is from genome assembly GCF_059441175.1 of Urocampus carinirostris. NCBI lineage: Eukaryota > Metazoa > Chordata > Actinopteri > Syngnathiformes > Syngnathidae > Urocampus > Urocampus carinirostris. Next base: position 35,316,446 of record NC_142357.1, on the reverse strand, counting down.
ATTCCGGCAAGTACAGAAGGCACTTTTGTCGTGAGGCGTGTCGTTCGAGATAGCCTTAATTGAAATGCATCGTCATGGCCGCAATCCGTTATCACATCACACATTGATGGAAGCATGGACCGACAGAGGCCTTTTGTCTCTCTTTTGCCATTATTTCCATCTAAAATGATGTGCACGCTTGCAGCCGTGATCCATTATATCCAATTCTGTATTGCTGCAAGTGGGTACTGGCAGAAGGCACATTTGTCATGAGGCTTGTTGTCCGAGACAGCATGAATGCACTTTTGTCGTTCATGGCGGCTCTTTTTATGTCTAAAGTAAACTGCACTCATGCGGCTGCAATCCACACTCCCCAATCACATATTGTTGCGAGCAGGGACCGTCAGAAGGAATTGTTGGCTTTTATTTGCCGTTATTTCCATCTCCTATGATGTGCACTCTTGCAGCCGTGATCCATTGTCCCCAATTCTGTATTGCTGCAAGTGGATACTGGCAAGAGGCACTTTTGTCATGAGGCGTGTTGTTGAATACAGCCTGAAATGAAAGAAGTGATCATGGCCGTGATCCATTATGAGGTTTACTTACAATAAATTGCACTTTTGTCGTACATGGCGGCTCTTTTTATGTCTAATGTAAACTGCACTCATGTGGCCGCAATCCACACTCCCCAATCACATATTACTGCAAGCGGGGACCGTCAGAAGGAAGTTTTGTTATTATTTCCATTTAATATGATGTGCACTCTTGCAGCCGTGATCCATTGTCGCCAATTCTGTATTTCTCCAAGTGGATATTGACAGAAGGCACTTTTGTCATGAGGCGTGTTGTTCAAGACAGCCTTAATTGAAATGCATGATCATGCCCGCGAGCCATTATCCCCATCACATGTAGATGGAAGCAGGGATGTTTTGTTGTGTCTAAAAAGAAGTGCGCTTGTGGTGCTGCCATACTTTAGCCCCGGTTGACTATTGGTGAGACCAAGAGTTGGCAGGGCCCTTCTTTTTGGTTTGGGCTGCAAAAGCATGACATAATCGTATGCCTAAAAAGAACTGCATTGTTTCGGCTGCGTTCCCTTTTCCCCAGTCAATCTTTACTGCGAGCAGGAGGAGGCAGAGCACATTTTTAAAATGTGAGGGTGTTAATTTGCAGATTTGTACATGTTGCTGGGGATTCTGGTCCTTATTAACAAGAGATTATGGGGAACTTGTACTTCTGAGAAGCAGGTGGTTGCTCCTCTCCTTTCTTTCCACTTTGTCGCCTTGAGGCCAATGTCCCTTCTGTTATTCCTCGGGGTGAACGTTTGCGAACTCTCCCCTCCTCACCGGGTTCCCCTGGAGGGTCGCCGGCTCGTGGGGGCACCATCTGTGGCTTTGCAAAGAGTTGTCAAAGTGGCGACTCGTCCAATTCATTGAGACCCACAGGTAAGAGATCCGATAGCATTTACAACAATATCGACAAATTCAGTGGTATTGCAATCTTAGGGTATGTTTGCAGACAAGCAATAAACCGATTGAATCATGACCAGTGTTCCCTCTAAGCTGCGCGTGTTCGCAATTGCGCACTGCTCGCTCATTCTCAGCGCACAAGAAAATCTAGCCAGCGCACAAAAATGAGGGCTCAAAAATACTAATTAAGAAGCGACTTAAGTCAAAGTTACAGTGCATGAAGGTAAAAATACACGGGTTCCCCTGACGTTGTGTCCTAAATGCGGTATTTTGAAGTCGAGTAGAAGTATAACGAGGTTGAATAAAGTTAGTAGAGTTGGTCGAGAACCGGCTTCTTCGGATCGGCTCACTAAAAGGAACCGGCTCTTTCGGGTCCTAAACGGCTCTTCAGGTTGTTTTTGCTTCTTTAATCCCAACATGACCAAATATTATGTAAAACTATGCACAAAATGACTTAAAGGAAGGGGGGAATATTCTAAGTCACGGGACTTAGATGGGCCAATAACTAACATTTCAGTCTTTTCAGAGTTAAGACGCAGGAAATTGAGTGACATCCACTCTTTTATCTCAGTGAGGCAGGCCTCCAAATTTCCACAGTTTAGTGTGGCAGATTCCTCCATCGGAAGATAGAGTTGAGTGTCATCTGCGTAGCAATGGAAACTGATATTATACTTGCGAAGAATATCACCTAGTGGAAGCATATAAATGCTGAAGAGAAGGGGGCCAAGCACTGAACCCTGCGGAACACCACAGGTAACACTAAATGGCTTGGATGTCAATTCGCCATATTTAACGCAGTGTGTCCTATCTGAGAGGTAGGATCTGAACCATAAGAGGACGTTTCCTGAGAGACCAATCCAATAGAACAAAAAAGAAAAAAAAATACCAAAATGAAAATATAGTGAAAAGCTGAGAAAAAAAACAAAAGGAAGAGAAAAAGAAGGAAAAATTCAGAAAAAAAGAAAAGAAAGAAACAAAGGAAAAAAGTAGATAGAGAACAAAAAGAAAAAAGTAACAGCTAGGTAAAAATAAACACAATTAGATTTTTTTAAAGCAATTTAAAAAAAACAGGGAAAAAGAAGAAAAAGTTTGTGCTGCATTCAAATAATTTCTAATTATACCAAGTCAAAAAATTTGATTAAATACAGTTGTGTATCCTGCAACCGACTAAATAAGCCCCCAAAAATGTTAATATCATGCGACAAAAGATACTAGGAAAAAAAGAAATGGAAATCTTGCGAAAAAATGGTTGTAAAAACAAATGACGTTTGTAGGCCGTACAACCTTTGCAATAATACATTAGTCAATTCATTCAAAAGTGAAAATTTTTGCATTGCCGGAAACTCAGCAAAATGTAACTTGATGTCAAGTTTTGGACATGTTTGATAATGACTCAGTTGCCACACTTGGGATTGCGGTTGCTCGCTGTTGTTTCAAGCGTTGTTCACCTACTTTGTGTGAACGCTCAGCCCCCTGGAAAATTACAGGGAACATTGATCATAACTAATTAAATAGTCCCCAGAAATCAATAAGGTCTCTTCATTTTCCCCATGCTGAGGTTTTTCCTTGCCCGGATTTAAATTTCGGATTAGGTGAGGTTGGCGGCGCGTTGTGCAGACGCTGCGGCTCGGGCTCCAGTTCGTCTTTTGTTTTTCAGTGTCCCTTGATCCCTCTTATTTTCCCTTCGACTCCCTTCGCATTTACAATAATATCCACTACATACCGAGGGATATACAGAGACCACCGGATCTCCCTGGAAGATTTGCCGCCTGCCGACAATGACAACGACGGAGCAAAGGCTGAGCTAAGAAGGCGACCACACAGACCAGCGCTCCCAAGCATGTTCAACCAACGCCAGATCCATCGTCCACAATGAGTGAATTGAGCTGCGGATCGCCACCAACAACGTCCGGAATTGGAGGACTTTTTTTTGCCATCAGGGAGTCTTGGCTTTCCCGACGCCGCATTACATCACCGGCTCGAACGAGACGAAGACTCCGGTAAAAACAGGGGTTGGAGACTACGCGCTACAATAATAGCCGAACCATTGACACACACTGCTCACTCGATATGGAGTTTCTAGCTATGTACCGGGAGAGTTAACTGTGGTCTTTGTGTTTGCTGTATACTTTCCACCGCTAACACTGGGAGGTCGGTGGTTCGCGCCCCGGCCGAGTCATTCCTAAGACTTAAAAAGTGGTCGGCGGCGCCCTCTGTTGGCTGCGGCTGCATCGGCTCGCTACAACGGGTCAGGTGCAATCGACATTTCGTTCTGTGTACATTGTTACACAGAATGACAATACAAGGAAATTATTATTATTATTATTATTCACCGGATGCTAACGTTAGCATAGCGCTAAATCTCCTGCCCGCTGCTAAACAGCAGCTTGCACACCCCAACGGAGCTTTATCGTCGACGGTGACTCTAATCGGGCATGTTTATGGACTGTACTCCCAAATCCATTCAATTGTGGACTGAGCAATTCGGAAAAACGCTGGACTATGTGTAATGTAAGATCAAACATTCGGTTGTGTCCGGCAACTCTGTTTGACCCTCACCCCCCCCTCATCATTTTCTGTGAATCAATTACTAAATTTTACGACAAAAATATCCTTAAAATCAGAAAGAAATGCCAATGAATCCATTGTTTTATTGAATAATGTTTTGGGGTGTTTGTGTAAAAATACAAATTTACAATAAATGTCTTATTTTTACAAAAAAAAAAATAACATTGAGCAAAAAGTATTTTATTGTAGCATATTCTATTTTTACCAGAAAACATTAAATGTAGATTTTTTTTAAATATATATCAATTTGACATTTTGTTATTTTATTTCAGGGTATCTGCGTTGTTTTACCCAAAATATAAAAAAAAATACCTGATAAACTATTTTTGTATTTTATGGGAAAACATGCACTAAAATGAAAATAAATTTGCCAATTTAACACGTTTTATTGATTATGCATCTATTTATTTCTTATTTTTAGTTGTTTTTTTTGAAGAGGAGCAGATTTTTTTTTTTTGTCTTTTCACAACAAACATTTTAACTAATGTCCGAAAAATAGTTTATGAATGATAACAACTTTATGTCTAAAAATAGAAAAAAAAAAAACTCCCAATTTTCTTTGGGAAAGATGGTTTATGTACAGCAGAATGTAATGATTATTTATTACACTTTAGAAAAGGTAACATTTAATCTGATTGTGCTTAAAATGATTGTAAAACAGGATTAACAAAATTTAGACCACAGCCCTATATATAGCAAGAACATCCATCCATCCATTATCTGGACTGGTTATCCTCAGTAGGGTCACGGGGGTGCTGGAGCCCATCCCAGCCATCCTCGGGCAGTGGGCAGGGGACACCCTGAACTGGTTGCCAGCCAGTCAATTCACAGGGACGGAGTATTCACTCGCTCATTCACACCTAGGGACAATTTGGACCGGCCATTTAACCTGACATGCGTGTTTTTGGAATGTGGGAGGAAACCGGAGTGCCCAAAGGAAACCCACGAAAGCACGGGAAAAACATGCAAACTCCACACAGGAGGCTTGATCTCATGACTTCAGAACTGTGTTGCACACGTGCCAACCACTGCGCCATCGATCTGCCCTAGCAAGAACATATTGTACACAATTGTCTCAGAAAACTAGAATATTGTGAAAGTACTTTGTTATCTGCAATGCAGTTAAAAACATATGTCATACATTCTGGATTCTATATCAATTGACTGAAATATTACCAAACCTTTAGTATTTTGGTATTGCTTAATATCCTATCTCAAAATATTACAATACCATGAAAAGGTATGCTAGTAGGATCTACTCCCTTAAGTGATTGTGGTACAAGTTAACAGCATCTTAACTTCTTTTAGAAAAAGTTGTAGCGTTGTGATTAGCTTCCAAGCTCCGCTTTATTCCAAAACAGAGTAAAACTGATGCATACAATAAAAATAGTGCAACAGTGAGTCACAATCAATCAACAAAACCCAAGAAACTATTAGAAATATCAGTAAAACACACAAAAAATATTCATGCATAAAAGAGTTACTTCGGAAACTTACATACGATGGGGCTGAAGCAGATGGCTGTTGATGATGCCATGTGCTAATGAGAAGATTTCAATTCTCAACCAATATGTCTCCCAATGTGACGTCACTTCCTGTTTGCAACTCCCCTTCAAAATAAAAACTTAAAATGAACAGCATCTCTTCTTCCCTCATTTAATACGTTTCCGGTTTCCTCTCCAATTTACTCTCCGGCCTCCATTCGGTCGACTGATGCGCTAAAACAAAAACAAAGACGAAGAAGAAAAATTACGTGTCGCTATATATGTTGCCATTATTGCACAGATTTTTGATCTTTATTCATCTCATCTCATCTCATTAGCCGTACCGCTTATCCTCATTAGGGTCGCGGGGGGGCTGGAGCCCATCCCAGCCATCTCCGGGCAGTGGGCAGGGGACACCCTGAACTGGTTGCCAGCCAATCGCAGGGCACACAGGGACAGACAACTCACTCGCTCATTCACACCTAAGGACAATTTGGACCGGCCAATTCACCTGAAATGCATGTTTTTGGAATGTGGGAGGAAACCGGAGTGCCCGGAGGAAACCCACACAAGCACGGGGAGAACATACAAACTCCGCACAGGAAGTCTGGAGCTGGATTTGAACCCACGACAGGTTCCCATGACTTGAACTGTGCCGCACAAGCGCTAACCACTGCGCCGCCGTGCTGCCTTTGATCTTTATTTATTTTATTTAATCATCACATCATTACTTTGGTAATCACATTATTAATGTAGTTGTTATGAATGTGCTTTATGTTTATCTACATATTTGAACAGGGTATTTCCTTCTTGATGTTTCAATGTATCCTTTCATTCAGTACTTCCCTAGCATTGTTTCTAAGTGGTGTTCTGATGAGTCTGTTCTGAGGTCTCTTGAGAAGGATTCCCTTACTTACCGGAAAATCTCTTCCCAGTAAATTACATTTTTCACATTTTTCAAAAGTTGGACTTTTGCAAATCCCTTTCCTATAAAAGCAGTGGTCAACCATTTTTCCATGCTTGTATTAGGGATGGTTTTGTCCTGGTCACTAGCCCAGCATATCCTGTTTATTTCATATTTGATTTCTTTTTAATAAAAGTCTTCAACAGAACTGCTCTCTTCAGCTTTTACTTTTATGTCCAAATACTCAGTCAAAATCCCTAAATTGAAGATGCAGCAAGATCCTCACTCGTAGTGATTCAGCCAGGGATAATGGACTGTGCCTGTTTATTTTACTTTGGACCGTCCAGAAAAAAGAGCCACCTCACATGACATTGACAAAAACGTTCCCTGTTGTCCCTCTGCAATAATCGACTGAGGATAATGGATCACGGCGAAAGCTGTGCATTTAATTTTGGGCGGGCCAGAACAGCACTCCTCCCAACAGAACTGCCTTTTGCCAGTCACCGATCGCAGTAATATGGGATTGGGGATAATGGACGCCGGTCGCGATGGTACAAGCATGACAAAAGTGCATTATGCTGTTCCATGTCCGTAGCAATATATGATTGGGCACAATGGATTGCAGCCAAAACAGTGCATTTCATTTTAAGCGGATTAGTATGCCTCAGGACAAAATTGGCTCAGGTGGATCTTGCTTGGAAGCAATATGGGATTGGAGATAATGGATTGCAGCCGCATGAGTTCAGTCCCCAAAAATGCACTCTGCTGGCCCGTGCTTGCAGAAATATGTGATCGGGTATAATGGATTTCGACCAAAGCAGTGCATTGCATTTTAGATGGGTCTGAACAGCAGGCCACCTGACAAAATTGTCTCCGGGCAGTCTTCGCTCGCAGCAAAACGCGAGTGGGGATAATGGATCCCGGCCGTGCTTAAAGCGATATGCCATCGGAGATAATAGATCGCAGCTACATGATGCAGCTGACTGTTTTTTTGACCAAATGGCAAAAGGCCGCAGTCGATCGCTTGAATTTTTTATGACTATTCGTGCGTTTGTGTATATTTTGTCGTACGGAGTTTGTGTGGTCCTTTTAATGCTCCTCTGTCGCAGAAGAGCGTTTGAGTGTTTTTTCGTCCTTGTTTTTTCCCCGCCGGGACCAACGAGCGGAGAAACTTTCAAGAAGCTTTTAAATTCTTTCGCTATTCTAAAAAAGACAAAAATGATGCTTTTATTCGGACGTCTGAAACCAGGAGGGCCCTTACTCAATTACCGCCATTTTTTTTTTCATTTTCAGCACTCAATAGTGCTTATTTTTCTTTACCGGTGGTCTATTCTTGCATGCTGTGAGCAAATAGGCACCCGATGTGGTCTCAGGGGGGTGACTCAGCTGTACATTTTCCAGCCATGTTGCTAACAGAGCATGAAAAAAGGCAAGGATTGATCTTACTCATGCTTCTATTTTTAGCGCTTGTAACATTTCGGATGGTCTGTCACTTGTTTCAGTTAAAGAAATGTTGATTTTATGAGATTTTTTTTATATTCAACCATAACAAACATGAAATTTGCCAATTTATTATTACATTTTATTTTTTCTCATTTCGATTAACATTTTTGGGGGAAAAAGGTGTTTGCATTGCAAAAACGCATTTATGACAAATTAACAAAAAAATAACCTAGTGGAGAAGCAGACTTAGTGAAGCTAGATGCTAATGTTAGCTGTTATGGCTAGTAGCTGATGCTAATACAGCTAAAGACAGTTTCTGTGATGTCAGCCTCTGAAGCAAAGCTACCGCAAATTCCGGACTATAGAGCGCACCTGATTATAAGCCGCACTCACCACATTTTAAGAGGAAAACCGATTTTGTACTTACACAAGCCGCACCTGCATATAAGCCGCATGCGCCCACATTAATAAAATGTAACACAAACACAAAATTAACCCAAACCCGACTTTAAGTCCCGCGATTGAAACTGAATGTCCTTCACTAAAGTACACAGTCCAAAAATCACAGCCGGCAAAATGAACAGAAAATGATACCGGTACTTAAGGTTTGATGGAGACCTGCAGAGTCCGGGTCCCGTTGAAAGTAATCCAAGGAAAAAAGTGTATATTTCCAAAGGTAAGGGTGGGAAAAATATATATCCGCTATTGTCCGCCGCGTCCTCAAACAGGTCTCACCTTTACCCCACTTCCCGTCACCCCCCGTTTGTTTCGCCTCTTTCTTTTTCATTCGCCTGTGCAAAACATATCAGAATAAGTCTCTAAAAAAATATAATTAAAAAAATATACAGTTGCAAGTATGTTCTCAGTTATTTTCGATTGTTCTCAGCTTAGGGATGCTGCTGGAAAAGTGAATTTCCCTTCGGGGATGAATAAAGTATCTATCTATCTATCTATCTATCTATCTATCTATTATACATGGTTACACATATTTACAAAGAAAGACGGTACACCGGTAAGGTTTTCAAAGCTTTGATAATAATAATATAACTTTCATCCCAAACAGTGCCTGTGACAGGGCAGTTAAGGGTAGCAACACGCTAGCAACACGCTCGCAACACAGTCAACGGGTCTGTTAAAAAAACATACCGTACTTGTAAAAATCACAGTAAACCGTCCTCATCTTCCTCCTTAGAACTGAAGCCATCAAAGTCGTCTTCCTCAGTGTCGGAAAGAAACTTTGTCATATAGACGTTTTCCTACGCTCCCGCAGCCTCACTCGCTGGAACTCTCATCCACTCCTGATTCTGTGCCCTCCTCTCCGTCACGCAGCAGACTGGCTTTTCGGAACCCGTCGGTGATGGTGGATTTTTTTTATGTGCCTTTCTTTTTGCATTTTGCATGACGAGGGTATGTTCACAATGATTTAATTTATGCACAAGTCAAGAAGTTGCAGTCTTCCTCGGCGCATATATTCCACCGGTCTAAATCTTACCTTTTGTACTCGAGCGCCGTTAGAAAAAATGACACAAATTGGCCGCATCACTGAATAAGCCGCAGGGTTGGTTGAACGTTTGGGAAAAAAGTAGCGGCTTATAGTGCGGAATTTACCGTAGTTGCTAATGTGTGTGTCTCCTGCCCACTGCCCGATGATTGCTGGGACTTCAAGTTATCAGGTTTCATTATGGTGAATTGGAACATCCGGAAACTGTCCAAAAGAAGACACAGTCATTCCATCCATTGCAAAGTTCTGAGTTATTTGAAACAAAGAATGTGAAAGTCATTTTTGTGCTGGGCTTATTTGCTCTACAGTACCAACATTTAAAGTTGCGAACAGCATCTTTTAAGGTAAAGTAATGTACAGTAATAAAACACTACGCAATTCATGGGGTTTGATACAATAATGTATCAAGAAAACCTTCTTGCGCGGTTCTTTAGATTCAGATTCAGATATACTTTATTGTCATTCTTGTACACGTGTATACAGAACGAAATGTCGATACATCCGGCCCCGCACAGTTCCCTTGAATGTACAGATATAAATAAATGTTGTACTGAGTTAGAGTATTGAAGTACTAATAATATGCTAAATAATTATAGCTTTGTATAGTCTTATACAGTAGTGCAAAGAGTGCAAGAGGAGCAGCTAACCAGATGTGCAAAATGGGCAGTCAGGTAAACAAGTCACTATACAATAGCAATAACACTTTGACTTTACGTTGACATATTGGTATATATAATCATAATACCGTTAATAGTTTGTTTCCAATCGGATTATTGAATGCACATAGACATAGTCATTCTAGACTCTAGAATCTAGAGGGTATTTTGAGGTTAAAAACCACAAACAGATGCGAGCGTTTAGTATCAGAAATAAAGTTGTGTCACTCAGAACAGTCTTTTCACTTCACTCGCTCTTTGACATTTTCCAAGATCAAAAATAATTCAAAATGAACAAAAAAATTCCAAACCTGTCAACCCTGCCTTCCACATCGTCTCTATTTGAGCTTTCGTTCTCGCCGGCTTGTCCAAAATGGAGGCTCGGACGTCAAAAACCAAGCTTTGGTCAGCCGAGTGAATCAAATGGCGAGGAGGACGAAGAGTGATGGCTGCCGGGGGAAGCGTGAAGGGCGAAGGCCTGTTTTTTGTTTTGTTTTTTTTCACTCAAGTTTGACAAGTTTGAGTCTCCCAGGGTTGGGTCCATTCCCAAATGGGAGTAACATTGGCCGGCCTAGAATATCCTGTTGGAAATCGACTTTTTCTTATTCCACTTGTTCATTTGATTCTGGGTGGCAAGAAGGTAGGTTTTCAAAATGAAGGCAGGCTAGTTCCTCCTAAGGTTTTATTTGTAAAAAATTCTGGGCACAAATGAATTAGGGACGGCTGTAGCAGATCACAGGACAAAATAGCTTACATCTGTTCATATGTAACCGCGGTTTACTTTTAAGATCACATTCACGCTGGACTGGATGATGAGGTTTTTATTACAGTTACTGCAGATGAAATGAGTCACAACATTAGCTTTTCTGCTGGCTTTGATCTCTTTGATCTAATTAGCATATCTGTAGACTGCCCAAAGCATATCAAAGAGCTTTCTTTTCTATTTACATAAAATACATTTTAGAATATCACAATACATTTTTACATCCATTTTAACAAGATACTTTTAACAAGAGATCGTATAGTGGATTTTTAACGTTTACAATGAATTCAAAATATTTTTCTTTAGTCTGAATTTTAACCAACATCATCCTTTTTAATATATATGAGAAAATAGAAATAAGAACAATAATGAGTATAAAAAAACGGATACAATTTACCTGCAGATGAAATGAGTCACAACATTAGCTTTTCTGCTGGCTTTGATCTCTTTGATCCCTACAAGGGGAATTCACATTTGAGTAAAACAGAAACAAAACGGAAATAAATCCAAACAGCTTGACAACATCAATCACATTACTGTGCATGTTGAGATATTTGTCAGCTGTGGTTATAATGTTTAAAATTAACTTCTTTTGTGGAGCACCAAAAGATGTGTCTTACCGTTAGCAGCTCTCTCTGTAGACTGCCAACAAACCCCGCTTCCAGGTCACATGTATAGTGTTTTTTTTTTTAACGTTTACAATGAATTCAACATTTTTTTCTTCTGAATTTTTACCAACATCGGAATATAATTAGATTTTCATCTCATATTTACCTCGAAAAGATGGGTCAAAATTTAGATTTGCAGTAAAAATGCAAAAAACGGAATCTGTATCAACATGCTGAGTCACGTACTAGCAAGGAATTGGGTTGGAACACACGTTTTAGATCTATAGATAGATCGTTTTAGATAGATGTTTATTTGCTAAAATATTTAAAAAAATGATACAACTTTCCTTTAACTCCTCTAAGCAACAGTGAACTGGGGGTAATGGAACGCAGCCACATGAGGGCAGTGTATAAAAGGAAGTAATACAGTTCCAGCAAAAGTGCCTCTTACTGGTCCCCTGTAGCAGCAGTATGGAATTTGTGGATAATGGATCACGGCAGCATGAGTGCACTTCATCTATTGTGGTAAATGGGGACCTGAACACTGTGATATGCAAAAATCCCCAAAGTACCCCCATATTTTAACAAACGTGCTGCTGGCCGCTCACATTCATAGTCAAATGGGATAATTGATCAAGGCCAGAGCATTGCTGTTCCTTTTAGGTGGAATCAATTAAAAGAAGCCACCAGGCATGAACCAAATGTGCTCTCCTGCGACTTACTCTCACTAATAGTTGACTGGGGAAATTGGATTGCGGATAAACCAGGGGATTTCAATTCAGGGGGGCCAGAATGGCGCGCCCCCGACAAAAGTGCCATCTGCCGGTTCCCGCTCAAAGAACAATGGGATTGGGGATCATGGATCGCGACTATACTTGGTAGAAAAAATGGCAAAAAAATAACTTCCAGGCGAAACAAAATCACACAAAAGCAATATGTGATCTGGGATAATGAACTTTGACAGTGCAGTTCATTTTAGAGTGGACGACACGGCAAAAAAAGAGCCACCAAGCCCAACAAAAATGTGCTATGACGACGCTACTCACAGATACATACAATCAGGGGTAATGGGTTGCAGCCACACAAGTGCAGTTCACCTTTAAGCCACCAATCCTAACGAAATTAATCTCCGTTGGCTCTGTTTGCAGCCATATGCGATGGATTGTGAAATATTTTTCAACCCCTTATGCACTAAGGCCACACAATACTTAGCGTGAAGCAGCGAAGAATTGCAGAACCTGTTTCTGTCAAAACCGGAACGGAAACAGGACCCACTTGCGTTGCGTTTCTCAAATTTGTATTGGAAGAAAGAGAAAGGGTTGCGCCCACGTTCCGGTGATTGCTGGACGCGGGAAGCAGGTCGCTCTGAACGCGGAAGTAGATCTTCCGTGGCGGGCGATGGCGGTGTCAGGAACGGAAAACAGGTCAGTAGCCGGGACTGGAGAGCAAAAACGTAGTCGGGGTCGGGAACGAGTTGTAAGCCAGGAAAGGAAAGTAGACAAAAAGAGGTCGAAGCCGGGGGACAGACAGGAGCAAAAACAGGTGGGAGTCAGGGTCGAAAAAGGCTTGCCTAGTGTTAACTGAGGTTCGCAGACGGACTGACAACAGGGGACATATAGGAGTAGATTTAAATAGGTACAGAGAGCCAATCAGAGTCCGAGGCTGTTGTCGCCAAAGGAGCAGGCACAGGTGCCTGGCATCAGTAATCATGAAAATTTCTAGAAAAAAATTCTTCAGTCACGTTCAGAAAACCTTCAAAAAAATATGCGTATTCTCGCGTCTTAAACGACTCCATGTTGTTGTTGTCTGCATCAAAGTGTGTCAAATAACACGACTATTCGCTCGGAGACGCTGCGCTCCGGAGATAAGAAGCCGACGTTTAGTCAAGCTCCCTTTCGCTATTTTCCTGAACGCCACATATTTTCTTTATGATGTTTACACGCCGCCGCTCTTCTCAGCTATAAGTCACCCGATGAATAGCCCATTAACATTTCGCCACCACATGCTAAGGCTGACATACGAGTAAAAACCCCCGTGGGACTATTTTAGGGTCGCCTGGAGGATTTTGTAAGGGGAGCTTGGGGGGGGCTGAGGAATTTCGACACGATTGATTACAGCCGCAAAATTATCATAAATTATAACGAAACGAGAGTGAGATGAAATGTGGAAGGGGTTCGAGCTAGTTAGGCTGTTTTAGGAATAAACTGCAATACTTCAAAGCTTTAACTCTGGAGTTTAAGACTTAAAACTGCTTTAAAGTCCAAAAACTTGTTTTAACTAGAAAGTTAAAGCGTCTTTATGTCAGGACCAGAACAAAGACAGGACCCACTTGCATGCGTTTCTCTTTGTTTTATTGGGAAGAAGGGAAAGGATAGTACCCACGATCCGGGGATCGCTGGTCACGGGGAGCAGGTTGCTCAGACACGGAAGTGGTATTTCCATGGCGAGCGATGGCGGTGTCAAGAGCGGGAAAAAACAGATCTGTGGCCAGGACGGGGGAGCAAAAATCGTAGTCAAGTTCAGAAACTGGGTCGGAGCCGGGAAACAGAAGGGAATCGGAACAGGAGAGAGTAAGGGTCGAAAGGCTTGTCTAGCGTAAGCTGAGGTTCGCAGACGGACTGACAACCGGTGACAGGAAGACGGGGGTTTGAAAAGTGACAGGCAGCCAATCAGCTTCCGAGGCAGTTGGCGCCAAAGGAGGTGACTACAGAGGTGCCTCGCATCAGTAATCATGACACCTTAACGATTATCCAATGGTGAAAGGTAAATATAAAGCCTTGACTTCAAAATGAATGCGGTGACTTTTGACAACACTGAATCAACAAAAAATATCTATTCATTCTAGCGGTTGGGAACTTTTTTAGACCCAAAAGCCATAAAAGCAAAAATGTTTAAAAAAGGTTTTAAGACAAAATTAAACCAAACCGCTAAAACCCTTCTCCAGACAAAACCCACATTATTTTGCAATTTTTTAAAACAAACTTGAATCGTGTATGAAATAACAAATATAATTAATAATTTTTGTATTCAAAAATATTGACTATAATTTGTCTTTGATTAGTGAATTTATTAACTCATAATTGGAATTATATTTGTCTTTTTTTGCCATTGATAAAAACACAGTGAACATTATTTAAAACATTTTTTTTTAATCTATAATTAACTTAATAGTTGATTTATTATTTTTCTTGTCAATATTGTCTGGAGAAAATAGTTCAATAACTAAAACCTAAAACGTGTTTTCAGGTTTGAGAGTAGAAAGAGCAGAGTTCTAGCACCACCAGGGTTGGGTAGGGTTACTTTAACTGGATTACTTTCAATTACTTTTGGATTACTCCAACACCAAATATGCTAATAAAAGACAAAAGAAACTAAATAAGAATAAAATGATGACTCACAACATGTGGTAAGCTTTCTCTCCTGGCTTTGATCTCTTTGATCTCCGGCAAAACTAACATAAAAATAATTGAAAGTAATCGAGTTAAAGTAACCCTACCCAACCCTGAGCACCACTTAGTGTAATTCTGTGCACACCATTGGTTTAACATGTCATGCTTTTGCCCAGTGGTCCTAGAAAAGAGGGGAACAAAAACTGGAGATTTATTTATTTATTTATTGAAATACAAAGTGAAAAAAATCCTCTCATACCCTCTGTATCCTGGTTTTTCCAGCTTCTCCCTTTAAATAAAAACATACACGTATAAATGAAAACACAACACAGAGACCAAGCTTGACTTCAGAAATCATTTTATAAAACAAAAGTGGTTATTTTTTTCTTTTTTTGTATTATATTCCGTTACATCGTGAGAACGAGAGGTAAGCATCATCCTTTTTTATGCCCCGCCCACTTTGTCAAGGATACAAACGTTGCGAATACAAATACGCGAAAAAAAAATTCAAAATGTCGAACACGCGCAGCAGCTTTATAACAAATATCCCGCCAAACAAACGCCTTCGGTCTCCCGGTGACGATCCGAGCTAAGCGAGGCAGCCGGGAACTATTTTCCCGAAAACATTTGAGCTAGCTAGCGCGTTAGTCGTGGCAATGGTAACTCAAAATTCTGCAGATCTTTCCCCTGGTGAGGTAAAGTGACGGCAAAACACATGGCGGCGTTTTATTTACTCTTAAAGTGCTAGCCGCTCGTCGTTAGCGACTAAAAATGGCACCGTTTTTTGTTAACACGTTTTCAATTAGATGCTTCATACCCTTGCTTCCGTTTCCTTAACGCTGGCAACCAGCACTAGCCTAATGATCTAAGAAAAAACAGCGGGCTTTGAACACAACACAACACATATAAAATGACACAGTCGGGTTCTTTTTCTATTGAACACAATAAGGGTGGGGACCAATGTTCCCTGTAATTTTCCACAGGTCTGAGCGTTCACAAAAAGTCGGTGAGCAACGCTTGAAACAACAGTGAGCAACCATAATCCCAAGCGTGGCAAGATAATTCATTATCAAACATGTCCAAAACTTGACATCGAGTTACATTTGGCTGAGTTTCCGGCAATGCAGAACTGTACTTAATCACATGTTTTTAGTGGAGGTGCAATGTTGGCAACAAGATTCACTTGATATAATTGGAAATTATTTGAATGCAACACAAACTTTTCCTTTTTTTTTCCGTGGGTTTTTTTTCTACTTTTTTAAAAATTCCTTTAAAAAAAAATTTAATTGTGTTTATTTTTTCCGAGCTGTCACTTTTTTCTTTTTGTTCTCTATTTACTTTTTCCTACATTTCTTTCTTTCTTTTTTTCTGGCTTTTTTTCTATTTTTTTCCTTCTTTTTTCTCTTCCTTTAGTTTCTTTTTTTCTCAGCTTTTCACTACTTTTTCATTTTGGTATGTTTTTCTTTTTTGTTCTATTCCCCCCTTCCTTTAAGTCATTTTGTACATAGTTTTACATAAAATTTGGTCATGTTGGGATTAAAGAACCAAAAACAACCTGAAGAGCCGTTTAGGACCCGAAAGAAGCCGGTTCTCTGCAAACTCTACTAACTTTACTCAACTTCGTTCTACTGTAACTCGAGTTCAAAATACCGCATTTAGGACACAACGTCAGGGGAACCCGTGTATTTTTACTTTCATGCACTGTAACTTTGACTTGAGTCGCTTCTTAATTAGTAATTTTGAGCTCTCATTTTTGTGCGCTGGCTAGATATTTTTTTGTGCGCTGAGAATGAGCGAGCAGTGCGCAATTGCGCACGCGCGCAGCTTAGAGGGAACACTGGTGGGGACACAAACACAGAGGACGAAAAATACGTTGACACTGTAGCAAAGAAAAATGTCCCTATGTTTTTTGTCATTTTACATGTAGCCTCGCAACTCCTTTTTCTTTAACCTTGCTACATAACAAATACCAAAAACAATCCCACTATGCCACTGAATGACCCCCCCCCCCCCCCCCGACCCGTACGTATCCATGCCTACCATTCTCAAAATGAAGATTCCTGTACAATTTTAGACCCAACTTGTTCAACATACATTTTTCCTCATTTGAATTGATTATATCAGAAAAAAGACATAAATCAAAAAAAATAAAAATCGCTTTTTGAAAAAGCACTTCAAAATAAAAGAGCCATACTAAAATAAAAACAAGGAGTAGGCCAAGAAGAAGAAATAAATACATGAGTACATTTGCGAGAAGAAATCTTGCATAAACATTTACTGTAATCCCTCGTTTATGGCGGTTAGACCAGAATCTCCGCCACTATACGAATCTTCACAAAGGGCCCGGGGATAATGGATCGTGGTTGCACGGGTGCTGTTCATTTTAGGCGGAAGGATATGAGGAAAAAAAGAGCCGCCATGCATCACAAAAACTGTCCCTCTTTGGCCCCACTCTCGCCGTTGGTCGAATGGGAAAAATTGTTTGCGGCCAAAACAGTGCAGTTCATTTTAGGCTTGTCGCAATGACATGCTTTAGCGGTCCGAACTGAGCCCCTGCTCTCAGCAATAGTCAACCGGCGATAATGGATTCCGGAACCCGGAGTGCCTATTTTTTAAGTGGGATAGGGCGGCCTGCATTTCAAGGAGAGTCACTGTTCGTAGGAATATTCGATTGGGGTTAACAGTGCAATTCATTGTAGGCGGAAGAGCATCGAGGCCCGAAAAGAAAGCGCTCTACCATCCCCAATATGCAATGGGAGATAACAGATCACCGAATATTTTTCCATCCGCGATGCATAACGGTTGCAAAGTACGAAGCGCTGAGTAGCGAAAGATTACAGTATATATAGTCCAGTTTACTGTAAATTTCCCCCAAAAATCTGGTGCAGGCCTCTGAATACAAAACCAAATTAATATGTTTATTTTTAATTTTATTTTTTTCATAATAATGTTATTTAAATACCATTCCCGTGAAGTTTGTGTTTATGTCTTCAGAATTAAATAGAAAAATATACCTGTTTGAGTCTTGTTCAAGGAATGAATCGACTACTGGAAAACAACACACAAAAAACTTCTTAGCTAAGCCGCTGTATGTGGCTAGACTAACATTACATATGGATGGATACAACTGTAGTAAAATCTGAAGAAATCAACCAAACACATGAGACTCTTTTGTTAAAGGAGTAACCCAGAGTTTACATTTATCTTCTCTGTACTACATGTCCCAGATTGCTTTGTGGCATCAAAAAAATCCCAGATTAGGGAAACTGAGCGTGTGCAGTATTGGCCACAATTTAACAGATTCCTTGTGTTACGGTATACAACATGAATGTTGCTCCTAATTCGTGGACATTCACTTAATACGGCTGGTTATGGAATAGATTAACCGCAGAAAACCAAGGGAATGCTGTACAGAGTGTTCCAAAACGCTCGAGTACATTTTGATATTGAATATCTTGAAAACGATTAAGGATAGAAAATCACAACTGGTAAATTCAGGAAGCCTAATCTCAATTTTTACATGGAGTGTTATTTTTTTTTCCAACCCTTGTTGTGGAATAGAAACGTGCTGACATCTGTTAAAAAAACTTGCCTACATTTCGGGAAAGTCTTGGCAGAAGAATTAGTATAAACAATCCTCCTTACGGGAAGCGTTTGACCTGCCAAGAGATACTGAGAAAACTGAGGGGAAAACATTTCCGAAGAAGTTACGAAACCCCCTTTCACGTGGCATGTACGCGGGACGGGCTAAACCGGGACGGGGCCAAACCGTTTCCACATGCTGAGTTGAAACTATAAAGACCCACGCATATCTGAGATTCGCGGAGTTTGTGGTATCATTAATAAGAGAGCTCCCTCTGACGTCATTTGATTCCTGCATTCTTTGAACACGTATGAGACAATTTCTCGACCTGTTTTCTTCAACACCCTAAGGCTCCCGTGTGGTGGCGCCTCATCATGTCAGAAAACGAAGTCACCAGAATGTTTCTCACTTAATTTATCCATTTACCAGTTTTCCGGCATGTCGAGGTACATCTCAAATATAGTCATTTTATTCATATTTAGTTTTTTAGTCTTTTATTAAAATATTTGGTATTGGAGTAATCCAAAAGTAATTGAAAGTAATCAAGTTAAAGTACCCTACCCAACCCTGCACAACCTTTTTCTTACTACCAATCATGGTTAAGAAGATACGGGGACTTCAAATTTGCCCGAGACTTTTGGAACCTCCTGTATACTTTGGATCTACCATTGGCATCCCTCCTATGCCTGTGTACTCGTATGCTTCTCTTTTAGCAGTATCCGCTAACAGTCTAGGGCAGCAAACGAGTGGACGGCGCCACCACAGGCATGAATATATGAATGTGCGGCGGCAGCTCCGCTACCAAACTACCGCGGCGGAGCTCCGAAGCAGTTTCTTTGTTGGTTTGAAACCCCACCAAGAATCAGACATGTTTGTTTGAGAGTTTAAAACTTCATTAGCTAGGCGACGCTGCTAGCAAGCGACCCGCCGGGAGAGAGTCGCTCTAATTGGCTATCGCCGATTTCCTCTAAGTATATCGTGTTTCTCTCGCTTTTTAATTTATGCGTAAAATAAGCCCTGCGGCTGACAATCGCCTAAAAACACGACGCAGGTTGTTCGGCACCATCCGACGCAAGCTGTTTGGAAGCTAATTAAGAAGGTATTGTTTCAATGTGCTTGTTTTTTGGGGGGAAAATGAACGAGGGTTTGTTTCAAATGAGAACATTACCGAGACCACCTGAAACGCTTTTAAATGAACTGAAATTCCCACCAGGCTAACATAAGCGCAAAGAAAAACCCACAAATCTTTAGCATTAGCATGGTTTGAGTATGTGGATGTAATTACCGTATCACTTTGTTTAAAAAGCATTTTTTTACCTGAGAAAGAACTCAAAGTTTTGCTGAGTGTTGAAAACAAGCAGGGTTGGGTAGGGTTACTTTAACTGGATTACTTTCAATTACTTTTGGATTACTCCAATAGCAAATATGCTAATAAAAGACAAAAGAAACTAAATATGAATAAAATGATGACTCACAACACGTGGTAAGCTTTCTCTCCTGGCTTTGATCTCTTTGATCTCCGGTAAAACTAATAAAATGCAGCAGAAACTAAATGAAAATAAATCCAAACGGCTTGCCAACATCATTTTTGCCGTTCCATGTGTTCCGTTACTCCCCAAGCCTGCACAAAATTTAGTCATTTTATTCATATTTAGGATATTTGGTATTGGAGTAATCCAAAAGTAATTGAAAGTAATCCAGTTAAAGTAACCCTACCCAACCCTGAACACAAGGTAGTATAAAACAGAATTTGTGCAAAAAATGATCAGCCGGAAAATATGGCCGACCATACCTGCAAATTATTAATTATAACGGTAGGCAGACCTGGATCATGGCGGCTAGAGTGTTGAATCCTAACCACTAGACCACCAGTGATGTGGATGACATACGAAAAGGCATAGATTTGATCTCATTATCACACTATTTTAATTTGTCATTTTGGATCACACCACAATACCAAAGACAATCAATCTTTACATGTAGTTTGAAGTTTTGTTAGTGTGGATTTAAAAACAAAAAGAAAACAAAAAATTGGAAATTGTCGAAAAATGTTTCTCGTTATATGTTTTGAAAATTGTTCTTACTTCAACGTAAGGAAATGTTGCTTATTTTAGTTTTTTTTTTCTTTACTATTAAAATAACAACAAACTATTTTAAATGAACACAATTTGTCACGGTTGCCCATGGCGCCCAAAAGGCCCCGCCCGTTTGCCGCCAGCTGTGGCTTGTTGACTGATTGGCTTCCCTCCTATTTAAGCTCAGTGCTCTCACTCATCCTTTGTCAGTTCATCAATGAACCTCTGCACCCGCAAGACCTGTTTTTCGACTCTGTACGGTTTTCCTGCCTGTGCCGTCTATTTTTGTCCTGTTTAATATCGATCTCCAGTTTCGTTCCCGGCTATTTTGCTCTGTTTGTTATCGATCTCTAGTGTCTGGTAGCGTTTACGTCTATCTCGTCCTGTTTGTTATCGGACTCCAGTCTCCAGTGCCTGATATCAATCCTGTCTGTCCTGTCCTGTCCGGTATCGACCCAATCTGTCCGATATCTATCTGCTCGTGCAATTGGTATCGATCTCGTTGGCATTTGGCTTCCTGTCATTACGTCTTTTGCCCAACAATCGCCGAATCACTGGCATTTGGGTTAACGTGCATGACTGCCCCATTTCCCGTAAAATAAAGCTCATGTGAGAAACGTTACGCTTCTGGGTCCTCCTCCTGTTTCGGTTCTTGACAAAATTGTTTGGTATGCATAATATTTTGGTCAATTATTTTATTTTTGGGTTATGGTTTAGCAAAATATAAACACTATTTTTTTTTCCGCATTTGGAACTAGCCAAACATATAACCAAAAAAACTATATATTAAAAAAATAATTATCTGATATGTAGTATATTATACTCAATTAATTTATTTCATTTGTTTTAATAAGAAAGTTACTTTTTAGCATTCGGTTCGAATTAAGCACAGCTAGTAAAACAAATTTGGACATTGAGAAAAAAAAAGTCATTTATAATAAGTTGAGAAATGAAATATTTCTATCAGCAATTGTGAATATTAACTCATTTTTATCATTTCAAGGTTTTTTTTAGTATTCGTGGCTAGGCTAGTCATATAATTGGCGAAGAAAGAACAATAGTAATAATTTAAAAACTTAAAAATGAAAAAATACTGTCTCCAATATAAGCTAATTTTAATCATTTGAAGTGTTTTTTTTAAATTTAGTATAGTTTTTATAGTAACATAGTTTAGTTGGGTCCCTTAACCACTATGGTCATTTCCTGTAGTGTGTCTTGGGTAAGTACAGCCCGGTGGCACCCATCCCTCTCTTTAAGCCATAGAACAAACCTCAAACTTTTTCTTATTTTTTTTTACCATTTTGAGCTGGTCAAGCTAGGCTAATCAAACATAGTAGTAGTACACAATTAAAACAATAATAATAAGATGGTAAATAGAATTAAAATAAAATCTTGGAATTAAAAACTTTACCGCTAGTCTTGAACTTGAATTAATTGTAAAAAAATTACGTAATTCTAGTGGAGTTTTTGTAAACATTTTAACGTTTTGAGAGAAACTTCTTAAAATAAGAGAATTTTTTTTCATTTTTTGGGAGTCTGCAAATTAAAAAATAAATCTAGGATCCGTAACCTTGAATATTGTTTTTTTTTTTAAAGTTTTTTTCCCACGAGTATTTTCTTAAAACAAACAAAACATATGTTTTACGGCATTGTGTATATATTTAATAATTATCAAAATGAAAAACCTTTAATATACTTGTTAAATGAAGTATAGTTTTTATAGTCAGATCATAGACAATTTTTAGAAAAATTTAGAAAAATTATTCTTAATTTTATGTTTTCAGGGATTTTTAAAAGCATTTTCTTCAAACACCCAAAAAAAATCATTTTTCGATCACTTTTCTGCCAATGTGGTAAGTTAGAAAATACAAATAAAGCCAGATAATACACATTAGTTGTGCATCTGGGATAATTCTTATTTTTATTTTTTTATTAACTAAGGTAATTATCATCAAAAATATGTAAAACTATAAAAAACAAATATATTTCAGAGCAGTTTCCCTGCACCAGAATTAAGCGTATTGTAAAATAGGGCAAGCATATCATCGCAATAGCACTCCACTGGCGAAGTACGGCAATAACCGTAGAGCCTCACAAAAATTCCGTCGTAAAACTGACCTGCAAAAAAAATAATAGGAAAAAAAGGAATGTGTTGAGTAAGAGTAAACACACCACTGAAAAAAAAAAATCACAATGAAAGAGTGAGTCACATGCTATAAAGAGGCTAGGCGGCAGAACTCGTGTAACCTCCTGATAGTCGATATCTGGAGTCAGTCTTGTCGATTTGTTAAAAGCACTCAAGTCTTTGCCGTTGTCCTCGACCGGCGTGTTTTTATAGGCAGCCGAGCACCAAAAGTTTACTATCGTTTTAAAACCGAAAATGATGGGTTACGAGCGAAATCGGCCAAGGCGCGAATGAGTGGATTTTGTGGTTTTTGCATGAGTGCGAGAAGCAGCGGCGGGACGTCGGGAAGTCGTCTAGGCGGTCTTTGGCTGGGCATCATCGGGCTTGGTGGTTGGTATTGTGGCGGGAGCGGGATCTTTCCAGGACGGCACGCCGGTTGTCTGGTCGGGAAAAGAATGACAATTGTGGTTAGCCTCATTGATCAGATGTGGGACTTACAGATTAACATGGAAACATGACTATTAGAGAATCAAAAGGTAGTAAGACTGGTTGAAGATGTAAGTGCATTAGAACAATATTAAAATACAAGTCAAGTCAAGTGAAGTGATGTTTATGTGTCTTTTTCACAGGTATGTTCAGGTGGAGACCGTTAAATTAGCTCTTATCATAACATTAGTTCGTCAATCAAGCGGTCTGTGATTAAGAACATAAAAAGCAGACTAATGTGGAAGTGATGAGCTTTTTTCATAACATTAGTTTATCAGTCTAGCTGTAAAACAGGAGCGCGCGCACATTTCCATTTGCAAGATCCGTTGAAATACCGTTGCACCTTTTGTTTTAAGGTAATTTGAGTCATGTTGGTAGTATTGTATTTCGTTTATTTAGGCTATTGTAAAATGTTTCAGGGCGCTTTTTCAGTTTTTATTGACCTTGATACGATTAAGCCCAATTGTATTTTCCTGCACTGTTAGTTTTTGGTTTAAGTCAAGTCAAGTCATGTTTACTTGTATAACCCTTCATCACAAAGAGTCTCAAAGGGCTGCGCAGACCACAGATTATTGAAAACCACAGACTATTATGACACCAACCCCTGATCTAAAACCTCCATGAGGGCAAATAATACATAGATACAAAAAAATAATGAAATGCCATGTACAATAGTGAACCCTCTACATAGGATACAGACACTATCTCCCCTCTCCAGACAGCAAGTCTAAAACCGCTCGACTCACGTCCCTCGGATTCTTAGAGTAACAACATCCTTCAATGGACCAAGTCCCACGATACACATCTTCCATTCCAAGACACAACCAAACAATATCACCAAACAATGAATGGAAACAATTGGCTTGGGTCTGCCGGGTCGGGCCGGCATCTTCCCCCACCATCGAAGCCAACTCACCACCAGGTGGTGATCAGTTGACAGCTCCGCCCCTCTCTTCACCTGAGTGTCCATAGACTCTTTGTGATGAAGGGTTATACAAAAAAACATGACTTGACTTGACTTAAATTAACCAGGAAAAAAAAACAACACATATATAAAATATCTTCCTCACCCACTGGTGGTGTGGTGTCTTAGACTCGGGTCCTTGAGCTGAGACCTGGGAATTTGAGGATTCTGCGCATTCTCTTAGCTGTTCCTAGGACTGCATACTTCTGCACTAGCTTTCATGGGTTGTTTATGGGACCTGTTGGAGTCCCATCTCCGAAGTTTGGGTGTGCCATGAGTGCCCTCACTTTTATGGCAACCACGCTGGCTTTGACCATCCACATCTGTTCCAGCTGCTCTTTCAATCCTTCAACGCTCTAGTTTCTACTGTTCCTTCTTCCTGGTGTTAGCACAAGATGTGTCACCACATCTATTATCACCCCCCTGTTCTGCTCTGCTGGTTACCCTGGAGCTGCTTGTCACAGTGGAAACTGAAGTCCCACAGGACCTACTTCTATGCCATACTTGTTGCAGATGTTCCTGTACTCTCCAAGCTACTTGGTTGTACCTCCCCATGTACGCTAATGCAGCTAGCTTCTTACACCCTACCAAATCACTCAACCGTTGGAAGTATGGTCATCAAACGATTAATGTTTGTGATTCTGTCATGACTTTATGCCTGGATCACTGAGAAAGGGGCTGTTTTCTCAGAATAGGAATCAAGCTCTCGAAGATGAACCCTCAAGGCATCGTGCCCAGGGTCTCACATCCCATCTGGGTGGCCTTATGTATAACTAGTGGTTGGTTTCAGAAGAGGACTAACTTTTGCCTTTTGCAGTGGTCGGCAAAAACCTCTTGGAAAGGTTTTGTATGCAGAAAAACAACATTTTTGTAACTTACGTGCATTATTATTAGGTTTTCATCAATTTTGTGTGTGTTTATAGGGTGGAGGTGGCCTAGGGCAAGGGTGGTAAACCGGTCCTCGAGAGTCGCATGTCCTGCATATGTTTGGAGTTTCTCTGCTCCAATACAAGTGATTCAAATCACATTGATCATTCTCAAGGTGTCACAAAGCTTGCTTAGAAGCTGAAAATTTGCATCACCTGGGTTGGAGCAAGGAAACCTCCAAAACATGCAGAACATGTGGCTCTTGAGGACCAGGTTGGCCACCCCTGACCTAGGGGATTGCAGCCTGTTAGTTCCTGTAGTCTGCTTGAGGGCAGCAGGTCAAAAACGTGGTGAGAGTCCTCCAGACTGGGCAGAGACCACTTGATGTTTCTTTTGGGCTGAACTGATGATGTACTGATGACTCTTAAAAATGTTTTCCTTTAAGGAAACAAATCAGGACCAGACCGGTGCTTCTCACTCATCAAACAGACACTTTAGAACACAGAGCGCTAGCGACATGATGGCAGAGAAAGCAAATCAAAGGCGCTGGCAGCAAACTTGCCGACGTAAATAAACTTTGAAGAGTGAACGATCGCTTGATTAGGACAAAAGGCTGCAAATTATCGGTTGTCGCACGGCCTTCCAGCTGCAAGACCGGGATGGAACGGCACTTATGTTGTCAGGGAGACGCTAAAGAAATCTGGAGTCACGATGACAAAGAAGCACCAAGAGGGCTTTGATTGACGGGGGTAGGGATTTTAATTCTCTTTAGAACCAACACAAAATGTCTTTGCTCGGGTAGAAGCTAAGATTCACATTTTAAGAAAAATACAGTAGACCCCTAGGGTACGGCGATCCCATATAACATTTTTACTTTACAGCAACAAATAATTTTACATGCCTAAAAGCTTAAAAACCCAACTGATAGGTGCTGTGCGGATATGCGACACATAGATCCTGTCTTTTGTTATGAAATCAAGGTTGAACAAGACTGTATTCATGTTTACATCTTTTTTCTTCTATTTCTGTGTTTACAAAGGTGACATCGAGCAACAATTTTCCATCATTGATGGATTTGTTTGAAAAATTTAAAGGCCATTCATCATTTTGACTGATTAAAAATTGGACCATAAACCACAGCAGCAGTACGTCATCAGAACGTGCAGCACTTAGAGCGAGTAACAGAGAGACAGAAGAACAACAATGGGATGATAATTTTAAAAAAGTCAGCGAGAGAGAAGCCCGGTCATACCCGGACGTAATGATTGACATTTTGGGCCTGCCCGGGCTCGGCCTTGAGATCTTACTTCTGCTGAAGGTATAGGTGCTACTAGTGCAAGAAATTTAATAGAAGAAGATTAGAAAATGCAGTAATGATCCGTCTGAGAGATCATTAAAAAACCTATTTAAAGAGATAACTCTAGAGTTAAAGCTTTAAATCTCCAGTTAAAGATTTAATCCTAGGGCTATCACTTTAAAGTTTAAAGCAGTATCATATACCCAGAATTTTGTTCTAAGAGCCTGCTAACTGCACTCTAGTGAATACATGTTAAAATTAGATTATTGCACAATAAACATAAAACAAGAGCACTTAATTTAAAAAAAAGAGGATTCAAGGAAATAACAAAACTTTTTTGTTTACCACATTGCCTTGTGCTTATTGAGATACCATTGAAATGTGTGAGGGAGATGTAGCGATAACCCGACCTTTTCCGGGTGATTGCTTTCCACAAATTCGGAAACTTCGTGGAAATTTATTTAATACGGGTTGATGGAATAATGGCTCTGTCCACCTCCCTGCTATCTTGCCAGCGACAAAACTCTTCCCCATCTTTGAACTGTGACGGTGACATGAAAAGCATGCTGGGAGCACGGATGCACACTGGTTGCCAGGCAGATTTGAAGCGATAGCCAGTTTGTTTAAGCTGGGGAAAGTCTAGGAGCGGGAAGTAGCATGGCATACTGGATTTTTGACGTAACTAGAGGCAATATTTTCCTTTTCAGGTATTGTGTAACCCAAACTTTCGTATGTAGAGACAGGTACCACTATATGGTTCATTATTTTTATTTATTATTGAAAACATTTTTTTTAATTTCGTTTAAATTGATATAACATTTAAAATATTATATATAAAGTATTTATGATAACATTTTATTTAAAATATTTTGCTAAAGGCTTTTTATTTAAAAATATCGTTTCACCTATCGAAATTTTCTTTGAAGGGCATTTTTATTAATTAAATATTCAGTTTTCAATTGAATTATGGCACTCTCGGGCTTCCATAATAACATCCTCTCACCGTACTACACCGATGCCTCCACAGACTCTGCCGCTTTGCCGCAAGTGAGACTGTTGAGCGATAAAGGATCAGAATCAAATGGACTGAACCATTTCAAGGCAGTGTAGTATTTCCGAAGCTGCGTTGTTCACATTTTTTGTTTGGTTTTAATTCTTTTATATTTTAGCTAGCATTTTTAATTGTATCCAAGGAAATGGCTATTGGTGTGTGTGAATGGGTAAGTGTGAAGCACATCGTAAAGCGCTTTGGGAGGTCTTCAGTGACTTGAAAAGCGCTATAGAAATGCAGACTACGTTAACATTGTTTTCATTTTTTCACTTGTTGTTTTTCTCATGTTCGAAATTAACTTTCAAGTTACTAGGTCGGTTTTAGAAGAAATTATATTTGCCCGCCAGTCACCTGTCGTCCAATCAGCACGCGGCAGGACACGAGCAGGACGTTCCCCGTAGACGACTCGCCGTAATTACGAGTTTACCAGCCTCATTGACGCCACTCATATTCTCTATAATGCGTATTAATGAGAACGTGGCAATGACTTCCGGTTGGCTTTTCAGACAAGATCATCACAAGCAGCAACTTAACAACACGTAAATGAGATGATTGGGGTGGGTTAAATTATCTATAAATGTGCCCACTAATGGTACCAAAAAGCCATTCAGTAAATAAAATAAGATACATGAACTATCATACACAGGTTAATTTTTTATAAATATTCACAGGTTGAGTAATTTGTGTTTCTTTTACATATGGAGTAGTCGGTGTCATGTTTGTCTGAGTCAGGGTCGAAAAAGGGCTTGCCGTGTAAAAATGGAGATTCGCAGGCGGACTGACAACAGGGGACTGACAGGGCTGGATTCAGATAGTGACTGGCAGCCAATCAGAAAGCCCGCAGCATGACAATTTTACCGTGCATACATGGAAAGGTAACACTAATTGAAGTGGTGTATTTCTTTCTCACTAGAATTGCACGGCGGCGCAGTGGTTAGCGCTTGTGCGGCACAGTTCATGTCATGGGAACCTGTCGTGGGTTCAAATCCAGCTCCAGACTTCCTGTGCGGAGTTTGTATGTTCTCCCCGTGCTTGCGTGGGTTTCCTCCGGGCACTCCGGTTTCCTCCCACGTTCCAAAAACATGCATTTCAGGTGAATTGGCCGGTCCAAAATTGTCCCTAGGTGTGAA
Source organism: Urocampus carinirostris (assembly GCF_059441175.1). Lineage (NCBI taxonomy): Eukaryota > Metazoa > Chordata > Actinopteri > Syngnathiformes > Syngnathidae > Urocampus > Urocampus carinirostris. The sequence goes on along the minus strand of NC_142357.1, from coordinate 35,288,107 downwards.
TGAGCGAATGAGTTGTCTGTCCCTGTGTGCCCTGCGATTGGCTGGCAACCAGTTCAGGGTGTCCCCTGCCCACTGCCCGGAGATGGCTGGGATGGGCTCCAGCCCCCCCGCGACCCTAAAGAGGATAAGCGGTACGGCTGATGAGATGAGAATTGCCTTTAATATATGTAATATAAGATCAGGGTTGGGTAAGGTTACTTTAACTGGATTACTTTCAATTACTTTTGGATTACTCCGATACTAAATATGCTAATAAAAGACAAAATAAACTAAATATGAATAAAATTACTGAATTCTGTGCAGGCTTGGGGAGTAACGGAATACATGGAACGGCAAAACTGATGTTGGCAAGCTGTTTGGATTTATTTTCATTTGGTTTCTGTCGCATTCTATGTTCGTTTTGCCGGAGATCAAAGCCAGGAGAGAAAGCTTACCACATGTGGTGAGTCATCATTTTATTCATATTTAGTTTTTTTTTGTCTTTTATTAGCATATTTGGTATTGGAGTAATCCAAAGGTAATTGAAAGTAATCCAGTTAAAAGTAACCCTACCCAACCCTGTATAAGATGTATGTAATATATACATATATAGTACATATATTAAAGCAGATTTTCTGCAGTTTGAGCAATAGCCCTAGAAATAGAAATAGCTCTCTCTGCACAGGTAAACACCTCGGAAAACCAGAACTGCATATTTAGCCACGGCGTGCAAAAGCAGCCACATGCAGTGGCTCTCGTCAACACTCAGCAGACACTTTGAGGAAGCGGCAAGCATTGTGTTGCCGGCGCACGAGCGGATCCTCGCGTGTATATCATGATGATCCCTGCCACCAGGGAGCGGCTCTGAATAAGACAAGGGTAATAGAAAGAGGAGAGGATGCCAAGATTACTAAACACGAGAGGCAAAGGCCTCAAGCTCAGTACAGTCGACCAGAGAGCCTCCCGGGGCCCCTTTTTGGAGACCCTCCAGTTAGACGTCATTTGGTGTTACAGTGGATGGAGGAAAAGCCCTGTTGGATTCCCCCTCCTACTTCATCACCATGACTTTTTTGTTCCCGGCGTCTTCGGCTAATTGCGCGCGGTTACATCACGATAAAACGCTTTCATCTGCTCCAGAAGAGCTGGCTCTCGTCCATTTGCGGGTGGGAAACCAACTGGGATTATCTAGTGGTGGTTAGCGGAAACGGGGCTGCTTATAGATTCAGATATTATGCGAAAAGTAGGAGAAAACTGTGTATCCGTAGCGCTGTGGTTAGCACATTCCCCTTTCACGCGAAGGTCCTGGGTTCGAGAACGGGTGGAATCATATTTGGTAATGGAGAAGGATGGGCGCCACCAGGTGATACTTGCCCAAGACACACCACAATGGTGGACCCTAGCGATTAAGGGATCTACCAAGCAAGCAACCAACCAAGAAAACTAAAAAAAAACAACCAAGAAACCAACCAGGAAACCAAGAAACCGATCAACCAAGAAAGCAACCAGAACACCAAGCAACCAACCCAGCAACCAACCGAGCAACCAACCAAGCAACCAACCAGGAAACCAACAAAGCAACCAACCAAGAAACCAACCAACCAGGAAACCAAAAAAAAAACAACCAGGAAACCAGGAAACCAAAAAAACAAACAGCAAACCAAGAAACCAACCAACCAAGAAAGCAACCAGGACACCAAGCAACCAACTAAGCAACTAACCAGGAAACCAAGAATCCAACCAACCAAAAAAACAAAAACACCACCAGCAAACCAAGAAACCAACCAGAAAACCAAAAAAGCAACCAACCAAGAAACCAACCAACCAAGAAACCAAAAAAACAACCAGGAAACCGGAACCCCCAAAAAAAACAACCAGGAAACCAAGAAACCAACAAACCAAGCAACCAACTAAGCAACCAACCAAGCAACTAACCAGGAAACCAAGAATCTAACCAACCAAAACAACAAAAAACAACCAGCAAACCAAGCATCCAACCCAACAACTAACCAAGCAACCAACCAGGAAACCAACAAAGCAACCAACCAAGAAACCAACCAACCAAGAAACCCAAAAAACAACCAGGAAACCAGGAAACCAAAAAAAAAACAACAACCAGGAAACCAGGAAACCAAGAAACCAACCAGGAAACCAAGAAACCAACCAACCAGGCAACCAACTAAGCAACCAACCAAGCAACTAACCAGGAAACCAAGATTCTAACCAACCAAAAAAAAAACAACCAGCAAACCAAGCATCCAACCCAGCAACTAACCAAGCAACCAACCAACCAGGAAACCAACAAAGCAACCAACCAAGAAACCAACCAAGAAACCCAAAAAACAACCAGGAAACCAAAAAAAACAACAACCAGGAAACCAGGAAACAAAAAAAACAACAACCAGGAAACCAAGAAACTAACCAACCAAGCAACCAACTAAGCAACCAACCAGGAAACCAAGACCAAGGACCTACAGGAAGCGATCTCCCTTTTATCAAACAGGCCCGTATAGGCTAATGCAGGTTATGGACCGTGAAAAAAAGCCTGCTATTGGCCGAGAAAGGTATCAATCTAAAAGTCAGAGGCTAGCTACCATATTTATATATTTATTTCTAAAGGGGTTCGAGACGAGTGAATTAGAAGAAGGGACTTCGAATCAAGCAGACATGCTTTTAGGAGAATTTATTTTCATCTGTCGGCATTATTGCGCATTTTGATGTAAACATTTTACTTCGTTCGATTCTCTGGATTGTCCTGGATGTAACAAAGCCATTTTGTGACTGGTGACATTGTATAGAAACGTATTTGTCTATCAAAAGTCCGGCGACCCATCGGTGGGCCGTCGAATCGTTAAGGAGTTGAGGACCTAATTCCCTTCCCATTCCCTTCCACACGCTGCTTTAAAGAAGCGAAACGTCATAAATTTGATGAAAATTCAAGGCCAAGCGTTTGTTTTTTGGCTCGCTGTCAAAAAGGGAAAGCGTCTCTAGCAAAAGCCGTAACCTTCTATCACCTCTTTTCATCTCCGGCTCAACCTTTCCTGGCTGCCTACCACCTCCGGAGTAATGGAACTCCCTCCACGCAGACAAGATACGGCGTATAAATGGAATGCGAGAGGAGAGGAAGCTATTTCTTCCCGGCCAAAGTTATGGCCCGGCTATCGCAAAACTACAGTTGCGGCAAACGCGGTTCCCAGATTCGCAGGGAAGAGTAATCACTGCCAACAAGTATGGCCGGATAGAAAATAGCTCAACTGGAGGAATAGAGAAGAAGTGTTTTATTTTCGGATTGTTTTTCCGGTCCTGATTTAAGAAGTATGTGAAATGAAGATAGAAGATTTGAAGGGAATTGATTGTTCGAATCTCACGCTAGACAACTTGACTGCTTTTTTTCTACATTTATAACTTTTACTAACACGACATATTCTCCAAACTTACAAAGACAACGTTCTTCCAAAGCTTAATAGTTTTAATCCTAAAAAGCATAAATATGAGTAGCTTTGTGTTAACTTAGCTTTAGCCGTGCTCCTTCGCATACATTAGACATACCAAACTAGCATCCCACTAACGTTCTTCAAACTTAGACATACAAGGCAAACGCCTCCAAGAAAAACCTTAGCATTAGCTTAAAATAAGCTTAGTGTTAGATATGTGTTAGCCTAGTTAGCTTAGCCCCTAACCTTTGCATTAAGTAAACATACAAAACTAACACAAACTAGACCAAAAAAACGTTTTCCATACTTACAAAGACACATTTCTTCCAAAGCTTAATCGTTTGAATCGTAAAAAGCGTAAATATGAGTAGCTTCGTGTTAACTTAGCTTTAGCCGCACTCCTTTGCATACATTAGACATACCAAACTAGCATCCCACAAAGGTTTTTCAAACTTAGACATACAAGAAAAACCAAGAAAAACCTTAGCATTAGCTTAAAATAAGCTGAATGTTAGCTTAGCCCCTCACCTGTGCATAGAGTAAACATACAAAACGAACACACTAACACCACAAAAACGTTTTCCATACTTACAAAGACAAATTTCTTCCAAAGCTTAAACGTTTGAATCGTAAAAAGTTACATATGAGTAGCTTCGTGTTAACGTAGCTTTAGCCGCGCTCCATTGCATACATTAGACATACCAAACTAGCATCCCACTAACGTTCTTCATACTTAGACATACAAGGCAAACGCCTCCAAGAAAAACCTTAGCATTAGCTTAAAATAAGCTTAGTGTTAGATATGTGTTAGCCTAGTTAGCTTAGCCCCTCACCTTTGCATAAAGTAAACATACAAAACTAACACAAACTAGACCAAAAAAACGTTTTCCATACTTACAAAGACACATTTCTTCCAAAGCTTAAATGTTTGAATTGTAAAAAGCGTAAATATGAGTAGCTTCGTGTTAACTTAGCTTTAGCCGCACTCCTTTGCATTCATTAGACATACCAAACTAGCATCCCACAAAGGTTTTTCAAACTTAGACATACAAGAAAAACCTTAGCATTAGCTTAAAATAAGCTGAATGTTAGATACGTATTAGCTTAGTTAGCTTAGCCCCTCACCTGTGCATAGAGTAAACATACAAAACTAACACACTAACACCACAAAAACGTTTTCCATACTTACAAAGACACATTTCTTCCAAAGCTTAATCGTTTGAATCGTAAAAAGCGTAAATATGCGTAGCTTCGTGCTAACTTAGCTTTAGCCGCACTCCTTCGCATACATTAACCATACCAAACTAGCATCCCACTAACGTTCTTCAATCTTAGACATACAAGGCAAACGCCTCCAAGAAAACCTTAGCATTAGCTTAAACTAAGCTGAATGTTACATACAAAACTAACACAAACTAACACCACAAAAACGTTTTCCATACTTACAAAGAAAAAAAATCTGAAACTTTTAATCATAAGAAGCGCAATTATGAGTAGCTTAGTTTTTACTTCGCTTTAGCCACATTCCTTTGCATACATTCGACATACTACACTAACATCTTACTAACGTTCTTTAAACTTAGACATACAAGACAAATGTCTTTCAAGAAAACCTTAGCATTAGCTTAAAATTAGCTTAGTGTTAGATAAGTGATAACTTAGTTAGCTTAGCCGCTCACCTGTGCGTGGAGTAAACATACGAAACAAACACAAACTAATTTCACACAAACGTTCTCCATAATTAAAAAGTTTCAGAGAAAACACTAAATACCGATTCAAGTCCTAATCTTAAGTATATGTGATATGTCAAAGTGTTGGTAAGTAACAAAATAATAATCAATCGTTTTGTTTACTGTATTTATATTTTTGGAATGTAGATGTAATTTAAGAATTCAATATTTAAAATTAGACACATTTTGTATTTTTGGGGGTAATTTTAAAGTAATTGTAAGATAGATTTTCCTAATGGAGATTGACTTAATATATTTAATGCACTTTTTTTTTAAAATAAGAAAACAAAATTGTCTGATTTGGCAGAATTTTTGGGGGAAAAAAGTTAAAAATACATTTAGCTATTATTTTACTTTTTAGATAATATTCAAAAAATATATTTGCATAATCAAAATACTTTTATAAAATTTCGTCATACATAAACTGCCGCGTTTATTTTTCATTTATTGTTTTTAAATATCTAAAAAAAAGTTGTAATCATTTTCATTGTTGAAATATTTTTTGGGTATATTTTTCAGGAAAAACAAATACTTGAACTAGCCAAAATTGTCTGATATTGCAGATTTTTAAAAAGAAATTCCATTCATAATTATTCAAAAAAATATATATTTTTAAGTTAAATGAAAATTATTTTTAATTAGTAAAATTATCCGTAGTTAGAATTTTTCCTCAGTGAATTAAGTCCGACAAACATATTCTTAATATTGTATGTACTGTATATAATGTAAATGTGTAATTTCATAATATTGTTGCTACTCTAAAAATACAGTCTCTGTTTTTTGTCCATTTTCTTTTTAAAATTTAATTTATGAATGGAGTATTTACAATAAAAAAAGAGCAAAAACACCCAAAAAGGGAACTAAGTCTTTTTATCTATTTGTGCAGTTTTCTGCATCAAACAATCGCTTCTCAGTAGCCTAGATGGTAAGGCGCCCGCTTTGAGACTGGGAGGTCGGTGGTTCGCGCCCCGGCCGAGTCATTCCTAAGACTTAAAAAGTGGTCGGCGGCGCCCTCTGTTGGCTGCGGCTGCATCGGCTCGCTACAACGGGTCAGGTGCAATCGACATTTCGTTCTGTGTACATTGTTACACAGAATGACAATACAAGGAAATTATTATTATTATTATTATTAATTCTAATGTTAACTGGCCCGGCTGATATATATGTGTATAAATATATATTCTCCCCCATATTTTCACCATAGATCTAATCCAACCCTAAAAGTCAGATTTTTTCTTTTGCTACTCATAAAATAAAAATGCCCGTACAAGCCAAGTGCTGTGATTCCATACCCGTCGGCCGAAATTACCTTCTGAGAGCGCTCGCTCTTGAATAGCGAGTACACGACGTCCCGTGGGGGCACCGTCGCTGCAATTTATGCATATTACCTTTGCAAAAAAAAAAAAGGGGAACTTTTGCCCTGCCGTGACTTTTTGGAGTGGCAGTCCACAATCTCGATTCGGATAAAAGCAGCCTGGAACTTAAATGGAAGTCGTTGTGAACTGGAGTACTCGAGTAGTAGTTTGGTTATACAGTGCCAGAAGAAAGTTCCATGATAACTCCTGAATGATCCAATGACAATCTTAATAACTAACAATGACAAATCTGTTATATTATAAAGTCTCAGTTACTATCAAAATAGAGAGAACATGAAACTACTGCAAACGTACCAAGACCTTGTCGTCCTTCTAAACTTTCGGCCGAAACAAGGTGAAAACTAATCAGTGAAGCAACCAAGTGGTCCATGATCACATTGCATGGCCTAGAATTTAGATGGAATCCAAGGGGAGGTCGTCGTGAACTGGAGTAATAGGGTAGTAGTTTGGTTATACAGTGCCAGGAGAAAGTTCCATGATAACTTCTGAATGATCCAATGACAATCTTAATAACTAACAATGACAAATCTGTTATATTATAAAGTCTCAGTTACTATCAAAATAGAGAGAACATGAAACTACTGCAAACGTACCAACACCTCGTCGTCCTTCTAAACTTTCGGCCGAAACAAGGTGAAAACTAATCAAGAAGCAACCAAGTGGCCTATGATCACATTGCATGGCCTAGAATTTAAATGGAATCCAAGGGGAGGTCGTCGTGAACTGAAGTAATAGGGTAGAAGTTTGGTTATACAGTGCCTAGCGAAAGTTCCATGATAACTTTTGAATGATCCTAAGACAACCTGTTTTTCTTCTATTTTTTTTAAAATTCCCTCATTGTGTTTATTTTTTCCTAGCTGTTACTTTTTTTATTTTTGTTCTCTATTTACTTTTATTTACTTTGTTTGTTTCTTTTCTTTTTTTCTGGCTTTTTTCTGAATTTTTCCTTCTTTTCTCTCTTCCTTTTGTTTCTTTTTTTCTCAGCTTTTCACTATTTTTTCATTTTGGTATTTTTTTTCTTTTTTGTTCTATTTCCCCCCTTCTTTTAAGTCATTTTGTGCACAATTTTACATAAATTTTGGTCGTGTAGGGATTAAAGAAGCAAAAAAAAACCTAAAGAGCTGGTTCTCTTTAGTGAGCCGAGCCGAAGAAGCCGGTTCTCGAAAAACTCTACTGACTTTCCTCAACTTCGCTCGACTTTGACATTGACTTCAAAATACCGCGTTTAGAAAACAGCGTCAGGGGAACCCGTGTACCTTTACCTTCATGCACTGTAACTTTGACTTAAGTCGCTTCTTAATTAGCAATTTCGAGCCCTGATTTTTGTGCGCTGGCTAGATTTTCTTGTGCGCTGAGAATGTGCAGGCAGTGCGCGATTGCGCACGCGCGCAGTTTAGAGGGAACGTTGCCTGGGATGGGGTGAGATGTGCATATGATGGATGGATAACCTGAAATATGGCATTTGTGAAAACATTCTTGGGGGGGCAATACTTTTGCAAGGCACTCTAAATGCCTGCATTGAATAAACGGGTCAGTGGGTTGCTTGGTGGGCCGAGTACCCGCCGAGATGGAGATCTGATAGAGACGCGAGGAGATTAAGCACATCCCGCGCTGTCAAAAGTGATTGCGTGTGTTACGGTGGCCGTGCTCTCTGCTTATCGCCGTTTATCTTGACGTACTGTCAGCTCCCATGTACACAAAACGTCAACGCGGGGGCAGGCTCGCTAGGTTTTTCCGTGTTTGTTTATTGCTTTTGAAATCGGGGCAGGCAAAATTTTCGCTGGGAACTGGTCAAATAGACCCCCGGGTTATGAGGTCCAGACAGGGTTGAGTAGGGTTACGTTAACTTGATTACTTTCAATTACTTTTGGATTACTCCAATACCAAATATGCTAAAAAAAGACTAAAGAAACTAAATATGATTACAATGATGACTCACAACACGCGGTAAGCTTTCTCTCCTGGCTTTGATCTCTTTGATCTCCGGCAAAACTAACATAAAATGCGACAGAAACAAAATAAAAATAAATCCAAACAGCTTGCCAACATCGTTTTTGCCGTTCCATGTATTCCGTTACTCCCCAAGCCTGCACAAAAATTAAGTCATTTTATTCATATTTAGTTTCTTTTGTCTTTTATTAGTATATTTGGTATTGGAGTAATCAAAAGGAATTGAAAGTAACAAGAATAGACGGAAAACAAAACTGGAACCCGAAATTAAATTGGACAAAAATAAACTGGAACAATACCGGACTGCAGATATCACGGGAAAACAGGACAGAACCCACGTCTTGTGGGGCAGAAGTTTGTTGACGGGCTGAACCTGAAGCAAGAGAGCGCTAGGCTTTATATACACAGAAAGTCAATCTCTAAACAAGCTGCAGCTGGCACAACACGAGCGGGGCAAATTGGGCAATCAGAAGCCTGCATCAAATAACTTTGTGCTTCCGGATTCTCCCGAGCGTTATAAGGTCGTGCATTTGCATATCATTTTCCAAAGAAGAAGCACAGAGAACACAAGAAAAAATGATAAGTGGTTAGGAATCGAGTTAAAACCTCAGCTCCAGAAGAAAGATTCAAAAGAAGCTAACAAGATTTATGACGCTACAAAACGTTCACGTGTCTTGTAGCAGACGACGCAACGCAAACATTGCATGAATGAAGATGAGTAAATACAGGTACATACTGATGGCAGATGGAAAACAGCGTTGTCATATACATGCAATGAATGTTATAAGTAGATTTATAATAAACTGAAAGTGTTGTCCTGTTATATATTCTGATTATCAATCCTCAATACTTTGTAACAATGGGTTTTTTGCGATGAGTCGTCTTATTGTGTTTCAAGTTGGGAAAAATGGGGCAGGCAACTTTATGACTGGGCAGATAACTTTTCAGAGTTGTCTGCCCTGGTGTCCGCTAGCTTTTTGGCATGAGTTTCAGATACTGATACTGTAGTTTCATATAATTCTTACGTTTTTACATGTAATATTGCGTTTTTTAACGGATCAACTAAATTTCAAGAGATCCGTGTCAGATCGTTGCGAACCGTTGCTCCCAACTCGGCAAGCTCTCAAGTTCAGACACTTTTCCTGCCCTGTTTTTCTCTGCCTGATACCTGTTGCCAACCTGTTTCCGGACCTGACTCTACCCTGTTCTGCTTTCCCGATATCTGACCCGTTTTGCCCCGCTACCTGCCTGACACCTGTTGCCGACCTTGTTTCCGAACTTGATACCGCCCTTGCTGCCCCGTCCCGGCTAACGACTAGCATTTCTGCCAACCTACGACCATCCTCGCTCGACACGGAAGTGCCAATTCCGCGTCTCCAGCCACCTGCTACCCTTGTCCGTCAACCATCGGATCGTGGAAGCAAGCCCTACTCTTCTTCTTTATTAATAAAAACTGAGTAAACGAGCGCTATCGGGTCCTGTGTCTGTTTCTAGTCTGTGACACTAAATACAATAGGTTTCCATCCCCCGCCCTACGATAATTTACCCTTGCGATCCCCAACTCAGATCGGATTCATGTCCAATCCCGGCAGGTCCACTGTAATATCGAGAACATGAGGACCGATTCAGCGTAAGAAAACTCCGACAAAATTGAGGCAAGTGAGAGTGAATTCCCCTATCTTGCCTGAGCATGTTTATGCCGGGCTGTCTTACCTCTGTCACTGCACAGTTACGCAAAAAAACTGGAACGTCCTCAGCCATTTGCACACTCCCTTCGCATTTAAGCAACACAAACTCTGGCAAGCTGCAGCTGCAATCTACCAGCCGGTAGATATTAAGTCGGCCGGCGTGCTTGCGAAACATGGCCCGGGAGAAAATGGTGAAAAATGATTGCATATGTTGAGGTAGAATGAGTCAAAATTCATTGATGTATATTGTTTTTCGTGGTTGAGAGGAAACTAGACGTTTTGGATCCTGTTAGATTCCTGCAGCTATGATGTTTTGGGCATTGCGATCTCGTCCCATTTTCTGGCATTCTGTCAGGACCAGAACGGAGACAGGACCCACTTGCGTTACGTTTCTCTCAGTTTTATTAGAAGAAAGGAAAGGGTTTCACCCACGGCTCAGTAGCCAAGGCAGGAGAGCAAAAACGTGGTCGGGATCAGAAACGAGTCAAAAACTATGACGTAAATCCTCAAATGTAGGTGTAATCATGATTGTTCTAATTTTTGGGGGGTAACTGCTTAAAAGGTATAGTTGCAAAAATGTCTTAAAATCATTAAAATAATTATTTCCAAATATTTTGTTTAGTTTAAACCATTTTAGTATGCATTCCAATTACTATAGTTTTGAAGAGTTAATCGTTAAAAAAACATACATTGTGATTTCTGGATTTTTCTTTTTAGTTTATCTCTCTCACATGCACGTACGATGAAAATTTCAGACCCCTCTTTGATGTCTAAGTGGGAGAAATAGCAAAATAGCAGGGTGTTTAAATACTTATTTTCTTCACTGTATACTAACTAACAACAGATTAACAACAGAGAAACCATTTTGCCGTTCCGCGTGAAAGGGGTTAATCATTCTCCTTGAAGCATTAACGTTCCTCAACGTTGACGTTTGAGCAAAAAAAAAAAAAAACCCTGAACTTTCTCCACTCAACCGGTTGGACTCATCTCAACAATTTCTTTTGACGTTGAGAGGGAGGGAGTGGTGGCGAGCACCGCTCGGAACTCAGCGTTCTACAAAAACGCTTTAGCAATCCATCAACGCCTCAGGCCAAAACTCCCAGCCCTGAGAAACCACGTTTCAGGAGGCTGGCTTTAAACTAAGGGGAAACATAAACTAAGCAAATATCCTCTGGAAGAAATCCACCCTAACTCGTCCGGTGTTTTATTTTAGCCTACTTTGAAGCAACTCAAGAACAGTTAACACCCGGGATACGTCGTGAATCCATTCTGAGGTTGGGATTGCAAAGTGAAAAAACCGTATCGTGAAGGGGGATGTAAATTAGTAGTGATTACCGGAAATTCCGGAATGCATCTGATTAAAAACCGCATGTACGGCACGGTTCATGTCTTGGGAACCTCCTGCGTGGGTTCAAATCCAGCTCCAGACTTCCTGTGCGGAGTTTGTATGTTCTCCCCGTGCTTGCGTGGGTTTCCTCCGGGCACTCCGGTTTCCTCCCACATTCCAAAAAACATGCATTTCAGGTGAATTGGCCGGTCCAAATTGTCCCTAGGTGTGACTGAGCGAGTGAGTTGTCTGTCCCCTGTGTGCCCTGCGATTGGCTGGCAACCAGTTCAGGGTGTCCCCTGCCCAATGCCCGATGTTTGCTGGGATGGGCTCCAGCACCCCCGCGACCCTACTGAGGATAAGCGGTGTAGCTAATGAGATGAGATGAAGCCACAGGCTTAAACAGCCATAAAAAATAAATTCATTCACACCAATTTCTTAGAGTTGAAAAAAAAAACAGCGGGGAGATGTCTAGTACAGAAAAGTTACACATTCTGGCACATTGTGTCATTTGTGTCTTCAGCTGTCAATCTTAATCAACTCCACAACAGTCAGTCTTTATTAAATGAGCATAAACATTCTCAAAACAACACTCAATGCCTAAAATTTAGAAGCCAGTGCAATGACAACAGCCAGTGCATATACTGAGCAATGTCACTGATCTTAAGCTCTCCCATATGATATGATCAAGTGATAGGGGCCTTATGGGCAGCTGAGGATACCCGCGGGAAGGCCCTGCGTTTGAATTTGAATAAATGGAGTACAAAAATACAGTAAACTGAACAAAGAAAAAGGTAGAGTGGAAAGTAATTCAACCAATACCATATCAGTATTTTACAGATGCCTTGACAAAGAGCAAAAGCATGATTTTAACCAATAGTAAATACATATGTGACTAGTCATAAACACCCGCAAAGATTGAAGTTTACACATTTTTGGGCAAACAAAATAATGTTGAATATGGGGATATCGCTATTAAAGAGGGTCAAGTTAATTCAGGTCAAAATCACGGTTGCCATGGCGCCCAATTGGCCCCGCCCATGTGGCACCAGCTGCGGTTAGTTGACAGATTGACTTTCCGTCTATTTAGGCTCAGTGCTCTCCCTTTCCTTGGTCAGTCCGTCAACCTCTGCCCCGCAAGACGTGGGTTTTGACTCGGTCCTGTTTCCTGTTGGTATTTCCTGTATTGTTCCCGTTTATTTTGTCCTGTTTAATATCGGTTTCCAGTTTTGTTCCCGTCTATTTTTTGTCCTGTTTATTATTCTCTCCAGTTTCCGTTCCCGTAGTTAGTCCTGTTTATTTAGATATCCTGTTTTACTATCAATCCTGTCTGGCCCGTCCTGTCCGGTATCGACCCCATCTGTCTGATATCTACTCGAGCAATTGCTCGATCGTCGGCCTCTGGCTTCCTATAATTTCACTGCTGCCTAACATGCATGACTCCCCATTTCCTGTAAAATAAAAGGCTTGTGTGAGAAATGTCAAACGTTTAGGTCCTGATTTTGTTCTGGTTTACCATCAAATGATAATGAGCGGGGAGACTATTTAGCCAACTAGCTGAACAGGAAGGGCCTGCGTTCGAATTTGAAACCACAGACTATTATTACACCATCCCCTGATCTCAAACCTACACGAGGGCAAGGAAAAACTCAAAAACCTCAAGTCAAGTCATGTTTATATGTGACGCCCTTAATCACAAGGAGTCTTAAAGGGCTGTACAGACCACAGATTATTGCAAACCACAGACTATTATTACACCATCCCCTGATCTCAAACCTACACGAGGGCAAGGAAAAACTCAAAAACCTCAAGTCAAGTCATGTTTATATGTGACGCCCTTAATCACAAGGAGTCTTAAAGGGCTGTACAGACCACAGATTATTGCAAACCACAGACTATTATTACACCTTCCCCTGATCTAAAACCTACATGAGGGCAAGGAAAAACTCAAAAACCTCAAGTGAAGTCATGTTTAAATGTGACGCCCTTAATCACAAGGGGCCTAAAAGGGCTGTACAGACCACAGATTATTGCAAACCACAGACTATTATTACACCATCCCCTGATCTAAAACCCACATGAGGGTAAGGAAAAACTCAAAAACCTCAAGTCAAGTCATGTTTATTTGTGACGCCCTTAATCACAAGGAGTCTCAAAGGGCTGTACAGACCACAGATTATTGCAAACCACAGACTATTATTACACCATCCCCTGATCTAAAACCCACATGAGGGTAAGGAAAAACTCAAAAACCTCAAGTCAAGTCATGTTTATTTGTGACGCCCTTAATCACAAGGAGTCTCAAAGGGCTGTACAGACCACAGATTATTGCAAACCACAGACTATTATTACACCATCCCCTGATCTAGAACCCACATGAGGGCAAGGAAAAACTCAAAAACCTCAACATGAGTAAAATGAAGAAACCTTGAGAAGGAACCGCATATGAGGTCATCCCCCCTTCCAGGATCACCAGGCTTCAATATAAAAAAATACATCTTATTCCACACTGTAAATTTCTTCTTTTGGTGGGGTTTTAACGTTTTGGCCCGTTTTCCACTTTCGGAACAGCCGATGACCACAGGGCGCCGGAGCACTCTTTGCTCTAACCTGAGCCAGGAAAGCGAATAATCCATCAGGCGGAGGCACGTATTTGCCTTGGGGGGGCGTCACTGATCCTCTAAGACTGATTGGGCCTCAACGGGGGGGCAGCCTTTACTGAAACATTGACATCAGTGTCTGGCTTGCTCCGTTGGGGCTTCAACCCAGCCAAAACGGTGACCTGCTTCCGTTTGGATGCAGAGAGGGAAGCTATTTAGATCCAGTATGAGATAGCACGCGGCATGCAAGCAGATTTAAGGGAAAACTTCACTTGGAGATGGAAAATATACTCGTTTTATGTTGCCGGGTATTATTTTGAAAGTCCAACTAAAATTGGACAACTTGTTGAGGACCAAAACGAGGCCATGAGGTCACAAGTCCAAATATACTGTATAATATACTGTATTTTCCAGACTATAATGCACACTGGATTATAAAACGCACCTCCTAAAATAACCCATTGTGAACTATTTTTACATCTAAGGCACACTAGTCAAAAACGCACATGGATATAATATAAAAAAAGTAAAAATATATAAAAACATAAAGATTCACAATTACATCATCTTATTTTTTTCCTGCATTATATGTCACGGTAGCCATGGCGCCCAATTGGCCCCGCCCGTGTGGCGCCAGCTGCGGCTCATTGACAGATTGGCTTTCCGCCTTTTTAAGCTCAGTACTATAATTTTTCCTTTGTCAGTCCGTCAACGAACCTCTGCCCCGTAAGACGTGGGTTCTGACTCGGTCCTGTTTTCCTGATGGTAATTCCTGTCCGGTATTGTTCCCGTTTATTTTGTCCTGTTTAATATCAGTTTCAAGTTTCGTCTCTGGCTATTTTTGTCCTGTTTATTATTCTCTCCAGTTTTTGTTCACGTCTAGTTTGTCCTGCTTATTTTCGATATACTGTTTCATTATCTGTCCGGTATCGACCCCATCTGTCGGATATCAAGTCGGGCAAATGGTATTGATCTCGTCGGCCTCTGGCTTCCTATCATTTCACGCCAGACTGCTGCCTAACGTGCATGACTCCCCATTTCCCGTAAAATAAAAGGCTTGTGTGAGAACGTCACGCGTTTGGGTCCTGATCCTGTTCTGGTTCTTGACACTAGACACTTTTTGCGTCCGTGCATCATGGGTTGAAAATAATATCCACAATCTGTTATCCCCATTCATATATTGTAGCAAATATGTGCCAGCAAGTGCCCATTTTTGTCAGCCTGGTGCTTCATTATTCCCGTTCTGTCAACCATTATTTCTGCCTAAAATGAACTGCACTGTTGTGGCTACAATCCAATATCCCCAATCCCATATTTTTGCAAGCAGGTAATATCCCAAGGCAGTTTGGACAGGGGGGGTTCCATTTTTGTCTAGCTCTAATGAACTGCACTGTTGTGGCTGCAATCCAATATCCCCAATCCCATATTGCAGTAAGCAGGGAATAGCCCAAGGCAGTTTGGACAGGAGTGAGGTGTGTGCCATGACACAACCAGAACAGATTTAGGACCCAGATGCGTAACGTTAACCACAAGTTTGATGCAGGATGCAGGCCGCTCACAGAATCTGATTGTGTTCCGAATGCGGAAGTGGATCTTCCGGAGCGGGAGATCGTGGTGTCGAGGACGGAAAAACCAGGTCGATAGCCGGGACAGGAGAGCAAAACACGGTCAGGATAAAAAACGGGTCGTAAGCCGGGACAAGTGAGCAAAACGCAGTCGGGGTCGAAAAACAGGTTGTAGCCAGAGACAAACGGGGAGATCAGGAACGGACGGGTCGAATACCGGTGCAGAAAACGGGACCGACGGGAGTCAGAGTCATTGTGCTTGCCTTATAGAAACAGAGGTTCGCTGACAGACTGACAACAGGTGAGTGAAAGGAGGGAGCTTAGGACGAGGAACCAATTAGGAAGCTCGCAGCGGCTGGCGCCAAACGAGCAGGCACAGGTGATCTAAATCAGTCATCATGACAATTCTGGCGAGTCTAAAAAAAACTGCTCAGTTGTGACTACATTCCATTATCCCCTGTTGACCATTGATGCTAAGCGGGGAGACTTTCTTAGCCAATCAGAATGCAGAGCACAACGCACAATGCAAACCTTGAAAAGTAAACCGCGTGATGGTGAGGTATTACTGCATGAGAATAATGGATTTATGTATAGACAAATAGAAATATGATTGAAGTTCCCTGCAATTATATTATCAAGCAAAACACCGTTTAGCATAATCGACGTAAAAATAAATCTTGGCGTCCACGCTATTGAACCTGAATAAATCGAGGGATTACTTTGAGTCCATCCCGCTAATCAAGCGCCAATGAAAGATCGTCGAACCGCTAGCAAATTGAAATAGAAGTTGACGACTTGATGGTGGATCGGCAGATGAGGGCGTCGCCGGCAGACGGATGAAAGCCCAGATGTCGTCCGACAGACGGACGGGCACCTCAACGGACGCCTCAACGGACGCTTGGGCGGGCTGATAAGCTAAATAGGCTGATGGATCACCCGGTAAATGCGAGAGGAGGAAGAAAGCAAATAAAAAAAAAGGACAACAAATGATGGGCTGATAAAAGCAGATGGATGACGACGATACGGAGGGAGGCGGGATGCCGTCCATCGATTACTTTTTGTTTTCTTTTCGATTTGGGCTGGGGCGAGACCGGATCTGTTTGAGATGCGGATGGGGAGATAGCGACAAGTCTCAAATCTTAAAGAGGGCCCGTGTTGTCACTCCATTACCTTCGCTGGTGACAAAACACTTCGCGAGAAACGACTTTGAAGATGAAAGACATGAAAACAACCAGGAGTATTACCTTGCAAAAGCAATATAAGAGATGACTGACAGACCGCTGACAATAAGTGGTATTATTAATTGTGCATATATATATTTTTCCTGTTATTTATTATACTTTATAGGAAAAAGTTTAAAAGCATTATTAAAACAGAAGAGCAGCTTCAGCGACAAACTGCTGTCACGGTCTTGTTCCATGGACAGACTGAGGAGATCAATTCTTCCTCATGCCATGAGGCTCTTTAACTCCACCCAGGGGAGTAATACTCACATTAAACCCCATCCCCACATTTGCATATTACCCTATTTTTATTACAGTGTGTATTTCCATATCACTATATAAATACTCTATAGCAAAACGTGATTTTGGTTATTTTTGTATTCCATCTATCTATCTATCTATCTATCTATCTATCTATCTATCTATCTAGACGTCTATCTAGACGTCTATCTAGACATCTATCTAGACATCTATCTAGACATCTATCTATCTATCTAGACATCTATCTATCTATCTAGACATCCATCTATCTATCTAGACATCCATCTATCTATCTAGACATCCATCTATCTATCCATCCTATCCATCCATCCATCCTATCCATCCATCCCATCCATCCATCCCACCTATCTATCTATCTAGACATCTTTCTAGACATCTATCTATCTATCTAGACATCTATCTATCTAGACATCTATCTATTTAGACATCTATCTATCTATCTATCTAGACATCTATCTATCTATCTATCTATCTATCTATCTATCTAGACATCTATCTATCTAGACATCTATCTATCTATCTAGACATCCATCTATGTATCTAGACATCCATCTATGTATCTAGACATCCATCTATCTATCTAGACATCCATCTATCTATCTAGACATCCATCTATCTATCTAGACATCCATCTATCTATCTAGACATCCATCCTATCCATCCTAACCATCCATCCATCCCACCTATCTATCTATCTATCTATCTATCTATCTATCTATCTATCTATCTATCTATCTATCTATCTATCTATCTATCTATCTATCTATCTATCTATCTATCTATCTATCTATCTAGACATCTATCTATCTATCTATCTATCTAGACATCTATCTAGACATCTATCTATCTATCTATCTATCTATCTAGACATCTATCTATCTATCTATCTATCTATCTATCTATCTAGACATCTAGACATCTAGACATCTATCTATCTAGACTAGACCTAAGATTTATGGCCCGAGCCCGAGCCCGAACCCGAGGCAATTTCGGGCCGGGTCGGGCCTGAAATGTCAGTCATACGGTCGGGTCGGGTCGGGTTCGGTCCTGCTTTTTTTTTTTTTTTTTTTTTTTAAATTAATTAATAATTATAAATATATGTTCATTAAAAATATATACTTAAACTATGTATGGATACTAGACCAAGGAATACTTGTTATAAAATAAATAATTTGGATAAAACGGAGAAGGAGCTGTAATTGCTATTTAACGGAGCCAGAGCATGCTCTGTGCACGTGACGTGAATGCTGTCCTTGTAGTGGGTTGTACATAATTCACCCACGGAACCATTGTTTAGTTAGCGAGTTCCTAGGGGGACTCTTAATTCGGCCGGTTCTAGCGACTCCCGTGTTTGTTTTGTTATTGCAAGTTTACATGTCATTAAAGCAGCTCCCGTTGGCACCTTTGTTTGGCACTCCGCCTACGACTCCCGTCTCTGCTCGCTACATCCTCTTAATAATCTTCCCCTCCGCAAATTCGCATGATTTTGGCCTGGTATCCCCGATATGGAGTCGGACCAACAAGAAGTGAAAGATGAACTAAAGAGAGGAGAACTGACAAGGAAAACACACTCTGGTAAGAGTGAACTGTGGAGCACTTTCAAATTGATCGTCGAAAATGATACAGACACTTGCGTTGGCTTCGCTGTGTGTCAATTTGACACTCAGCGAAGCCAACGCTAGAATCTTAAGGACGTACTGCTGCTGTGGATTATGGCCCAATGATCAAGTCGTCAAAATGACGGACGCTCTTAAATGTTTACGCCGCCTCTAAAAAAAAAACGTCAATGACAGATTGTCGCTTAATGTAACATCTGCAGTGCAGACACAGAAATATAAAAGATGTAAATGTTTATACAGTTTTATTTAACTTAGGCCTAGATGTTGTAACCAAAGGCAGAGTTTAATTTGTTATCATAAATCACCACTCCTTATAAATAAAATATGTAATTTCGGGCTCCCCTCGGGCCGGGCCAGCAAATCCAGTTAATTAGTCGGGCTCGGTCCGGGTCGGGTTTAATACCCCTCGGGCCTGCGTCGGGCTCGGGTGCTTTTTTTTGGCCCGATCTTACCTCTAATCTAGACATCTATCTATCTAGACATCTATCTATCTATCCATCCATCCATCTATCTATCTATTGAAAATCCAAGAATACAGTATTACCTCTCTATAACGCAAACTTACTTTTCCCAATTATGCTTCTTCACGGATTTGCATTGTTTTTGTATTCTGCGTTTGAATTGGCTAAATACTCTCCCCGCTCATTAATATTTGATGGTACAGTAGTTTTTTGTAAAGGAAAGAAAAAAAAAAAAAACTAAAAAGCGTTTATACGGTTACAGTGGGGCCTGGCTACTTCGCGGTTCGACGTTCGCGGCTTCAGAGCTTCGCGGTCTTTTTTGGAAGGGGTGTCGCTGTTTCGCAGATTTTCACTTTTTGCGGGTTTTTTCGGCGGAACGTCAGCACACGCGGGATAAGGCGGCCGGCTGGATGGGACGGGGTAGGGGGGCGGGGATTCGGCGGAGGTCACTCCCGGGCCGCGCGACGGAGCGAGTTAGGCGGACGCGGCGTCACCCTAATAAGGATAAGCGGTGCAGATAATGAGATGAGATGAGATTTTTTTTTTTGAAGGGGCGTCGCTACTTCGCAGATTTGCACTTTTTGCGGGTGGTTTTGTTCCCCATTAACCGGGTCTAAAAAATAATAATTAAAATAAAAAAAAAAAAAAAAAAAAAAAAAAAATATATATATATATATATATATATATATATATATATATATATATATATATATATATATATATGCCCTTCATACGATTGTGAGTTGAATTTGTTCGTAAGTGGCATTAGTGCTATAATTTTTATGTTTCTGTTTGACCACGTTTCTACTCCTGCGCCCCGACAACCCGACCCGTTTTCCCGTTTTCGACACGGCTATCGCTCGCCACAGAAGTGCCACTTCCGCGTCCCGAGCGACCTGCTCTTTGCAACCAACCATCACTGGATCGTGGGCGCCAGTCTGCGTCTCCTCAATAAAACTAAGAAACGAACGCAATTGGGTTCTGGTGCCTGACTTCCTGATCTGAGCAACCTACTCCCCGCAACCATTGATCTCCGGATCGTGTGTGCGCTCCTTTCCCTCTCCCAATATAACTGTGAGAAACGTTACGCCAGTGGGTCCTGTCTCTGTCCTGATCACGACACTAACAGCCATTCTAGTTTTTTTGAATAAAATCAGAAAATACATAAGATTTTGGTGGGTAACCCCAACCCTGCCCATCGGAACGTCACTTTTAATAGACGGGAAAAGCCGCAAAAGCACGTCCTTTTGCAAGCCATGGCACCGAATTGGCCCCGCCCGTGTGTCACGGTTGCCATGGTGCCCAATTGGCCCCGCCCGTGTGGCGCCAGCTGCAGCTTGTTGACAGATTGGCTCCCTGTCAGTATTTAAACTCTGTCCTGTCAGTCCCCTTTGGTCGGTCCGTCTGCGAATCTCTGTTTTTACACGGTAAGCCCTTTTCGCCTGTCCTTTTTTTTGCTCCTGTTAGTCTCCCATTGCGATCTGTTTTGATCTCAACCATGTCTGTTCTCCCGCCCCGAATAACGATCCGTTTTTGGATCTCGACCACGTCTACTCTCCTCTCCTGGCTTTCGACTTGTTTCAGATCCAATCACATTTTAGCTCTTCTTTCCCGGCTACTGACCCGGTTTTTCCGTTCCCGACACCGCCATTGATAGCCAAGGAAGTGTCATGATTACTGATTCCAGCCCTGGTCGCTGATTGGCGCCTTGCCACTTTTTAAACCCCCCAACTCCCTGTTACCGGTGTCCGATCGTTGCGAACCTTCAGCTCCCGCTAAGGCAAGCCTTCCCTCCCGGCTTTGACCTGTTTCTGTTTGACCACGTTTCTACTCCTGCGCCCCGACAACCTGACCTGTTTTCCCGTTTTTGACACCGCTATCGCTTGCCACAGAAGTGCCACTTCCGCGTCCCGAGCGACCTGCTCCCCGCAACCAACCATCACTGGATCGTGGGCCCCAGCCTCCGTCTCCTCAATAAAAGTAAGAAACGAACGCGATTGGGTTCTGTCTACGTTTCTGGTGCCTGACTTCCTGATCTCCCCGCAACCATTGATCTCCGGATCGTGTGTGCGCTCCTTGCCCTCTCCCAATATGACTGTGAGAAACGTTACGCCAGTGGGTCCTGTCTCTGTTCTGGTCATGACACTAATGGCACATAGCCATTCTAGTTTTTTGAATAAAATCAGATTTTGGTGGGCAACCCCCACCCTCCCCACCAGAACGTCACTTTTAATAGACGGGAAAAGCCGCGAAAGCACGGCCTTTTGCAAGCCAGGCATCTCTCAACATCTGACAGCTTACGAGGCTCCAGCATCACAATGACACCTTCGCCAGGATGACAAATACACAAGCGAATACACAAAACACACACTAATCCTTCACGCCACATCCGACAGGTGGAATCTGGAAGCGTATTAATACCAATAAAACAAGGGCGGCTATAAAAAGCTGCCGTATCCCTCCAAGAATTTGTGTTAATGCCATGTAGTCGCTGCTCACCGACAAAGAAATCAAAAAAATGAAAAGCTAGCTAGCGCACGGGCTGCATCTCTCCGAATAGTATTGGATTGCTGTCAAAAAGTGCACGCCACTTAAAAAAGCCGGGGAAGCAAGTGTTGCGTTTGAAGCCCCGGCACATTTGGTGTCAATCGTTCCAAGACATTTTTTTTTTCCCGGGAAAGGATTTCTAAATAAAGTCAAATGCAAACTACTCCGCGTGCCAAAAAATGAAGCTTCCAATGGTCCGTTTTTTTTCAGTGAGAATGTGTTGACGGTTTTTTCTAGGATTTATTGGACGCCGGAGTATTCAACTCGAGTGCTGAAACTCCGAAGAATGATCCATCAAAGAATCAAAATGAGAAGACTCATGCTAAAAACAAAGCTGTTTTTTGAGACTGAACAGTTAGCTTGATGCTAATGCTGCGGTCAATCATGGACAATTCATCACATCCACTACACGGCATCATCTCCAAACAGAAGAGCAGCTTCAGCGACAGACTGCTGTCACAGTCTTGTTCCACAGACAGACTGAGGAGATCATTTCTTCCTCATGCCATGAGGCTCTTTAACTCCACCCGGGGGAGTAAAAGCCCACATTAAACCCCACCCTCACATTTGCATATTACCCTATTATTTATTACGGTGTGTATTTTCCGTAGCACTATTTAAATACTCAATATCAATGCGTTATATTTGGTATTTTTGTGTTGTATATCTTATATTTTATCATTTAATTTTTCAACACAAGGATACTGCTGGAAGTGTGAATTCCCCTACAGGGATGAATAAAGTATCTAGCTATCTAGCTATCATCTAGCTAGCTATCTAGCTATCATCTAGCTAGCTATCTAGCTATCATCTAGCTAGCTATCTAGCTATCATCTAGCTAGCTAGCTAGCTAACATCTAGCTAGCTAGCTAGCTAGCTATCATCTAGCTATCATCTATCTATCTATCTATCTAGCTATCATCTATCTATCATTTATCCATCTATCTATCTAATGGTAAATGGTAAACGGACTGCATTTAAAAAGCACTTTTCAAGTCATTGAAGACCTCTCAAAGGGCTTTACAATGATTCCACACTTACATATTCACACACACACACCCACACAAGAAGTCAGCCATGCACGGTGTCTACCTGATAAAGATTTTCAAGCCACGGTTGATATGCTAACAGTTTTAGAAGCTAATATACTCTATTTGGCAATATAAAGAATAAGCAAGGACAACATCAAATCTCAAAACTAATTTCTCTCTTTCTAAAACAGATCCATTATCTCCTTCCCATAAACATATAACAAATTACATTAATAAGACAAGAACATGTTTGCTCAATTTTCATCCATCTATCCGTTTTCTTTCAATTATCCAGGGTCGGGTCTCAGAGGCAGCAGACTCAGCAGGGAAGCTTGGACCTCCCGATCCCCAGCCGCTTCATCCAGCTCATCTGTCGGGGTCCCGATGCTTTCCCAGGCCAGCCTAGAGACCTAGTCTCTCCAGCTTGTTCTGGGTATTCCTGCCGGTGGGATATGCCTCCCAGGGGAGGCGTTCAGGGGGCAGCCTGATCAGATGCCCAAGCCACTTCAACTAGCTCCTCTCAATGGCGCAAGAGCAGCGTCTTTTTCGTTTGTTTTTTTTTAAACGAAAATACAAAAAAATCAAGAAGGCGAGATCTAGATAAACTAACAACAAAGCTCTTGTTAGATCTATGGTAACAATGAATGCAAAACACTGATCAAATGCTAACAGTCTTAGAAGCAAATCAACACAATCTACCAATCTGCAGAATAAGGTAGGACTATTTTATCACAATTTAAACAAATCGAATTGCCAAAACTGTCAGGACAAGAACGGAAAAAGGACCCACTTGCATGACGTTTACCATAAGTTTTATTAAAGGAAAGAGGAAGGGCTGCCACGATCCGGTATTCGCTAGGCGCGGAAAGCAAGTCGCTCTCGTACTCGGATTGTGATCCTAACATGGAAGTGGATCTTCCGTAGCGAGCCGGTGTCAGGGGCGGAAACGAGTCGTAAGCCAGAACGGGAGAGTAGACGTAGTCGGGAACAAAAAGGGGTCGTAAGCCGGGATGGGAGAACGGACGTGATCGTGTTTAAAACGTTTTGTAACCGGAGACAGACGGGAGCAAAAACGGGACAGGTGGGAGTCAGGGTCGAAAAAGGCTTGCCTAGTATACACTGAGGTTCGCAGACGGACTGATCACAGGGAATTGACAGGACCGGGTTCAAATAGAGACAGGGAGCCAATCAGAACCCGCGGCGGTTGGCGCCAAATGAGCGGGCACAGCTGGGTCACATCAGTAATCATGAAAAAAACAAATCGAATATGTTACAAATTTTTCTTGTATATAAAGTTTTAATCCTGCCGCAAACACGAACAAAATAAATAAAACGACATAGTCAATACAGAATGTCAGTTCATTTTTTAAAATGTATTTATCATAGTTTTTTTCCTATTTTTGGAAGTTTCCAATTTTTTCAATGTAGGAAATACGTTTCTAGCTTTGTAGTTTAAGAAACAGTAAAACACGTTACATAGTACACAGCTAATTTGGGTTAGTTGGTTTTTGTTTCATTCTTTGTGAGAGAACAGCCCCCCCAAAAAAAAAAAAAGGCATTAAAATATTGCCGAAATAGGCTTTTTTATATCATTGCTCAACAGGTATCACTACAGATATCAATAACTTATGGTGATGCTAAATTGTCTTTGTCACAAAATTTAAAATAATAGTCAGGCCAAAATGTAGTACTTTATAAACATAACTGCAATACGTATTGTTCTTTGAGGAAAAACATGGCTAGCCGATCTACTGCTAATGACAGTCAGTCCATTATATTAGCAACAGGCGCTAATAGTTAGCACGGCAGCCTTTTCCCGTTTCAATCACGGCATATCCCCCCCCCTTCTAAACCGAGGATTTCTCACGGACCACTCGCGGGTGAAGTTCATAAAACATGATGTCGCGCGTTATTTATTCATTCTTCTGCTTTTTGATGTCTCCCAGCGTGCATCGGGGATCATAGCTAGCTAGCGCGCGAGCGAGCAGACGCCATCAGGCCCATTCGGCCGAGCTAGGACTCTCCCTTCTGTTGGTCTCCAGAAAGACGTCTTCACTTTCTCTTTCTTTTAGCATGAATGATTCATGGACGGAGATGTACGGAAAACACCGGCGCTCGTCCTCCGATGGGCTACACTTTGCTACCTTCATGTTTTTGCTTGCGTGGCTGTCAACACTGGTGGTGCCGTACGAGAGCTAAAGCTATCGTGCCAGACGCCGGATAAAACTGCAACGTCTGATTCTACAAATCGGTCGTGAAGAAGTTTGTTTCGGACCACGGTGGTGCATGGCGATGGATGTATTTGACATTGGCACCATATGACCAGGGTTGGGTAGGGTTATTTTTACTGGATTACTTTCAATTACTTTTGGATTACTCCAATACCAAATATGCTAATAAAAGACAAAAGAAACTAAATATGAATAAAATGACTACATTTTGTGCAGGCTTGGGGGGTAACGAAAAACATGGAACGGCAAAAATGATGTTGGCATTTTATGTTAGTTTTGCCGGAGATCAAAGAGATCAAAGCCAGGAGAGAAAGCTTACCACGTGTTGTGAGTCATCATTGTATTCATATTTAGTTTCTTTTGTCTTTTATTAGCATATTTTGTATTGGAGTAATCCAAAAGTAATTGAAAGTAATCAAGTTAAACTAACCCTACCCAAACCTGCATATTACATTCAAAGCAGTTCAAAGTTGTGTCTTTCATGCTAGTATTTTGCTTCGTAACATTATTCATTTGTTTCGAAACAATCGAGGTGAAATTCATCACCGACAAACTCATTGACCCCCGGGTTACGTCTCTAAAATAATATAAAATGCTGGTCTACTATTGGTTTGCATCATGAGAATACACAAATGCTATTAGCTGACCTACCTCCCACAATGCCTTTTTCCCCGATCAGCTTAGAATCGCAAGACTCTGTGAGTCGGCGATACGATACTGTATTTTAGTACTGCATTTATTCACAAAGGGTTCAAGTATTGCAGTGACGCAAAGATAAACATAAAAAAAAGCTTGCGATTAACAGGAAATACAAAGAAGGAACAAGAATCACTACCGTCCGTAAGTTAAATGGCTGTAACAAATCAACAATATGGACAATGATTAAAAATAAAGACACTATTAAATTAATAGGTCTTGTAAAGGCATGACATCCACTCGTGGAAGTTTTGGAATCACATTCATTTTTAATCCACCGTCTCCCCCTCCCTGCATTTTTCCGCCACTCCACCTTACCAACTAGACACCAAATGTAAATAAAACATCATTAAGTTATACATTTTATTGAAACAACAGAAAGTTGACAATATGTGTTACAATGCAAATCAAAATGTCCTAAAAGTTAGATAATTACTGATTATTAAAACTGTCGAAATATCATTATTTAATTCATCCATTTATGTCTGTCTGTCTGTCTGTCTGTCTGTCTGTCTGTCTGTCTGTCTGTCTGGATGGATGCATTCATTTGTTTTTCATTTTCAAATTTTATTCAAATAAAACCTGTAGGATGGGATAGTTTTTAGGATATTTTTGTAATTTTCTTAATTGGAAAAAAGTTAAAAAAACCAAACATTCTAAATTTAAAAATCAGATCAAATCGATTCACTAACGGGTTAGAATTTTTTTGAAGTATTACAAGTATATCGTAATAATTTAGCATGGCGGTGCAGTGGTTAGCGCGTGTGCGGCACAGTTCTGAGGTTATGAGATCAAACCTCCGGTGCGGAGTTTGCATGTTCTCCCCGTGCTTGAGTTGGTTTCCTCCGGGCACTCCGGTCTCCTCCCACATTCCGAAAACATGCATGTGAGGTTAATTGGCTGGTCCGAATTGTCCCTAAGTGTGAATGAGCGAGCGAGTTGTCTGTCCCTGTGTGCCCTGTGACTGGCTGGCAACTAGTTCAGGGTGTCCCCTGCCCACTGCCCGGAGAGAGTTCCAGCACCCCCGCGGCCCTACTGAGGATAAGCGGTGCAGATAATGGATGGACTTGCACATTGGGGCGGCTGGATGGTTAGCACGCAGCCCCACGGTGCAGAGGTTCAGTGTTCAAGTCCAGCTAACACAGCCTCCTCGTGTGGAGTTTGCATGTACTCTCCTATTTGCATGGGTTTCCTCCCACATTCCAAAAACATGCATGTCAGGTTAACTGACAGGTCCAAATTGTCCCTAGGTATGAATAAGTCAGTGAGTTGTCTGTCTCTGTGTGCCCTGAGACTGGTTGGCAACCAATTCAGGGTGTCCCCTGCCCACTGCCCGAAGATGGCTGGGATGGGCTCCAGCACCCCCGCGACCCTACTGAGGATAAGCGGTGCGGATAATGGATGGATGGATGGATACTATTATTTTTAGCAACAAACAAAAGGGACAGCAACATATCCCAGTTCAGCTTTTTTCAAACAGGACTAAAAAACAAACCGAGATTGTGTATTGCTGAGGAGTCAAGGAAACGACGTGAAATTAAATGAAAAACCTTACGCGGTTAAGGCGAAAGGTTCCTTTTAATCGCCGGAAGCTCGACAACACAACGGCGCCGTGCAGACATCTCGGGCGACAATGGATTCGCTCGCAATGAAAAATTAATCCTGGCCTTCACTTATTCATCAAGGATGGAAAGGATTTTTTTTTCTTTTCTTTCTTTCATTTTTTTTGGGGGGGAACAAACCTCCAGAGACATTGAACTTACATGCCACGCAGCCCGCTAGGAGACCTTCAATAAAACACGCAAACAACACAATTCCAACACGTATAAATAAATAAATCGGGAATTAAGTGCTGCTCGAGTTCCAAGTCGGGTTGCTCATCCCACTTTAATGGGGGGAGGCTTTAAAAGGGGAGGGATGCTGGCCGGAGTTGGATGGAATCCATCACTACAGAGATACTCTAACCCCCTAAAAAAGAACAATTCACATACACCTAAAAAAAATGTAAAAAATATTTAAAAAATAAATCATTTATAATATAATGGACAAAAACACACAAAAAGAACTATATAAAATATTCAGATAAAAAAAAAACACTCATCAAAACCCCCCTGTTAAATGTACATTTACAGAATTGTCATTAAAAATAACCTATACGGACAGAAAACTTTCACCTGAATATAAGAAAAAAATATTCGAACTAAAAATGTTTTAATAATATACAAAAAATTCACAAAATTATGACATAAAACAAATAAAATGGCACAGAACTATCCACAAGATGTATTTTAAAAAAATCATTCAATACCGTGTAAAAAAGTTTTTTAAAACAGACCAAAAACACCCCACTCGTATAAAAAAAAAAACTTAAATTAAAAAATGCTTTGAAAATGGACAAAAACATTAAAAATCATACAAAATGTTATGACGAAACAAAACACTCATCAAAACCCCCTAAACACGTTTTAAATGGATATTTACGGAATTCTCATTAAAAAAAAACTATACGGGCAAAAAAACTTTCACCCAATAATAAGAAAAAAATATTCGAACTAAAAATTTTTTAATAATGGACTTTTTTTTTTTCAAGATTATGAAAAAAAAACTAAACGAAAAAAAAAATTATTTACAAAATGTTTTTTGAAATATCTTAACACTGAAAAAAAACATGCTTTGAAAATGGACAAAAACATAAAAAAAACATTCAAAATATTAAGGCAAAACAAAACTTTTGTTATTGTATTTTATCTTTTTCTTTTTTCCATTTTAGTGTTTTTGTCTTTTTTTTCCCTTTTTTTAAGTCATTCTGTGCTTAATGTTAAATAATAGTAACGCACTGAAGAGGTAAGCCATCATTTTGAAAATAAAGCGGAACAAGAGACCTTGATGCGGTTGAGAAAATGGTTGGATCGCTTTTTTTTCGTCCACTCTCTACCACCTAGGAGGACCTCTTAAAGCCCATCTTCCAAAAGTAAGTTTAACTTTATTTATCTTCATAAAGCATATTATTTTATGAAATGTTTATTTTTTTTCTACAAAACAAGTTACTTATACAAGCCTTAAACATACTCATATAAACCATAAACATACAAAATATAGCATTGAAGCAACTTACAAACAAATTCAACTTACGAACGATCGTTCTCATAAAAAGGGCAGCGTCTGTAGATGTATAAAACTATAAACGGACGAGATAGACACCCATCGCTAATGTCTTTTAGCATCCCAATCACGCTTTCTCCACCTTCTCAATGCACGCAAACAGACAAACTTCTGGAGCAGCCGTCCCGGATGTTTGCAGCAGTTGCTTCGGCGCCAGATGCTCGACCGTCTGTGCGCACCATGCCGTTGTTTGCTGCTTTTTGATGAGATTTACACGGCACGGTCGCCATCAAATACCGTACACCGCAGAGGATCGCACCTAATCCAAAAAAGACCTTCGAATTCACGAAAAAACAAAGTCGCCCGTGCGCAGAAACACGCGTGACCGAATTGACGAACCGTCGTGAGAACGACAGCTTGAGAGCAATTTCAGTTTTTGTTTTGGGAGAGCTCAAAGGCTCATAATTACCACGTTTGTTCTAAAACTATCAAACGGACAGTTCTTTGGGTTTTATTCGTTTAAAACAACAAATAAGGGGCTACTTTATCCACATTTTGTGATGACTTTGAGCGAGAATAGAAATGCAGTAATCCCTCGGTTATCGAGGTTAATGGGGACCGAGACTACCCGCGAAAACTGAAAATCCAGGAAGTAGCGGCGCCCCTTCAAAAATGCTTAAAACATGTATACAGGTATACAATATACCCCCCCTGTATACAGTACACCATATAGAATACGGGTAGAGAGAGAGAGAGAGAGAGAGTGAAATTCATGTTATAAAAAAAAAAAAAGCAAAATATGTTGTATTTACACGTAATAGGACTGCGGCGAAACCACTACGAACCATTCAGTATGATCGTATTAACCGCTCTCAACCACATGCAGCAATCGCAGTTTATTTCGCTTGTTAACACTACCGGTTACATATTAAAAATAAAAACAGTGAAAATGTGATATTTGATGAGTGTTGGTGAAGCGTTTCGGGAAACAACAGTTAAAAAAATGGTCTGTGTTCATTTTGATGAAAGTGAATGACAATAACAATGACAACATACTTTAGCTAGCGGCATCGAACGGCTTTTTCAACAAATACACGCAAGCCGTGTTTAGGTAGTACAAACAACCGCTCGCTTTTGGTATAATAAAGTCAAACTTGAGATGAAATGTGACAGAAGAGAATATACTTACGCCGCGTCGCCAAGTTCCTCCATGATAAACTGAGCGCCACATAAGAAGGGGGTGAGGTGGGAGGAGTTAAAGGAGGGGGGGTGAGCGAAGCGGTAACTAACCATGACTAAGCATAGTGTCAGGGCCTCCCCCTCCCCTTCACAATAAGAGTGTCCACACCGTGTCCTCAGTCGACATAAGCTCGCGCTCAATGGCGTCAAGTCAATGCTTTTGTTGAGAAGGTAAGGTATATTTCTTAGACCCGCGAAGCTCTGAACCCGCAAAAGTGGAACCGCGAATTAGCGAGGTTCCACTGTAAAACATACACTATTATGACTACAATGATAGCTTGTGGTCAAGGTAGGGGGGTAATTTCTGTCGAGTGAGCGCATTAGAAAACAGTCAAGCTAGGTCAAAACAAATACTGCACTGGTTGACAGTGGAGAAAAAAACAACGCTAGCTATAGTAGAGGACGATGCTAGCTTTTAGCCTGAACAAAAGAGCTAATTTTAGCTTTTTTTTGGAAGAATAGGACTCTGCCTTTCGGTGCTGATGCTAATTTGAGAGCCAATTTTGGGCTGGTTATCTTATTCAAAAAAAGACCAAGCTAGGTCATAACAGAACAAAACATCTTCTTTTTTATCAGATAAGAAGACACCGCTAATTCTCCAGGAGCTAAGTTTGGGTGTTACTGAACACAATGCTAGTTATCGGAGCAGAGGAAAAAAGGGAGACTAGTATTTGGTGTAGAATAAGAACAAGCTAGATTTTATCACATACAACACTAGTTTTCATCATAAAAGACAATGCTAATTATCAGAGTAGAAGACGACAATGTCCTTTATTGGCTCTTTATCAGTTTAGGACAAGAATGAGCTAGGTCATAACACACAAAGAGTACATTGTCCGCTAGTTGTCATAGTATAATGCAATGCTAGCTTTTAGCGCAAACAAAAAGACTTAATTTTGTGTGTCAAAGAAAACAATGAAATTAAGTGCCCAAGAAAAAAAACAACTTCAGCAATTGTCGCGGAATGAGAACTATCTATTTTTTTTTTATCACAAAAACAAAACTGGTTTTCAGCATAAAAGACTATGCTAGTAGTCAGAGTAAAATAAGACGATGCTAATTTTCGTGCAGACAGAGAGCTAATATCTGACTCTGTATAAAATTGGGGGGAAAATGCAAGTCATAACAACCAAAAACAACACTTGTTTTTAGCATGAAATAAATTAAATTGCTAATTGTCGTAGTAGAGAACAATGCTAACTTTTAGCAAGAACAAATAGAGTTAATTTGGGGTGAAAAAGAAAACAAGTTTTTGTCACAAAAAAATATATCGCTTGTAAATGGCATAAAATAAGACCAAGCTAAGTTTAAGTATGCAATTACTACACTAGTTATCATTGTAGAAGAAGACAATGCTAGCTTTCAGCGCAGACAATGAGAAAGCTAATTTCTATCGTATGAGAAAATGACTTTAGTTACCGTCACAAAAGAAAACAGCATTAGTTGTCAGTGTCATGCCGATTGAGAGCACCTACCAACAGCCGATTGGTGGACACTCTCTTTTTAAACCCCCGGCTTCTTCTTGGAAGCCGTCGGATCGTTATGCGAACTGTTGCCTTCAGCTCAGTAAGCCTTTTCGTCCGACTCCGTTCCTGTCCTGCTTTTTTCTGCCTGATCTTTGTTGACAACCTGTTTCCGGACCTGACTACGCCCCGTTCTGCCTGCCTGTAACCTGACCTGTTTTGCCCCGTTACCTGCCTGCCTCCTGCTGCTATCGACCTCGCTTACGAACGACACCGCCTTTGATCTCCAGCCCCGGCCAACGACTTGCTATTCCCGCCTGTCTCCGATCCTCCTCGCTCGACACGGAAGTGCCACTTCCGCATTCTCGCCACCTGCTACCTGTGTTCGTCGATCCGCGGATCCTCCCTCTTATCAATAAAAACTGAGAAAACGAGCGCTATTGGGTCCCGTCTCCGTTCCTGGAGAACAAACAACAAATTTGATCACAGACAGAGACAATAGTAGCTTTCAACGTAGAAGACTATGCTAGTTGTGGGGAAAAAAGCTAATTTCGGGCCTAAAATACATTGCTAATTCTTGGAAAAACGTACGTTAACTTTTAGCGCTAGCTAAGTCTCACCACAGCTGTGGTAGCTGAGAAGAAGTATTAATTACTAATTATTGGATAGAAGAACATAATGCTAGCTTTTAGTGCAAAAAAGGGTTTGGATTAAAACTACACAAGTTATCAGCATGGAAGAAGACCAAGCTAGGTTTCATCACAGACAAAACAGTAGGTATTGTAGTAGAGCAGGATGCTAGCTTTTAGCATAAAGAAAACACTATTTTTTTGTGGATAGACAAAAACACAAGGTTTTTGGGAAGACGACATATATCTAAGCTTAGAAGACAATGATGCTATATTTTAGCATAAACAAAAAGCTAATGTTGAACGCAGACTATGTTTTTGGTTGAAGATGCCATTTTGGCTAGGCTAAAAGCATGATAGGCTACAACAAGAGGTATACTTTTTGTATGTTTATCACATAAACTACAAGATTGCTCTGCCCAAGAAAAATGAAAATTTCTTGATTTATTTTTATAAAAACATACCGTAAATTCTGGACTATAAGCTGCTACTTTTTTCCCAAATGTTTATCCCTGCGGCTTATTCAGTGAGGCGGCCAATTTATGTAATTTTTCTAACAGCCGTCAGCGGCGCTCGGGTTTTGCTACCCTTCACAGGCACGGTTTGGGATGAAAGTTATAATATTATTATTATTAAAGCTTTGAAAACTCTCTCGGTGTACCGTCTTTCTTTGTAAATATGTGTAACCATGTATAATATGTATTTGCAACTGTATATTTTTGTAATGTATTTATTTGTATTTATTTTGGACACTTATTCTGATAAGTCTTGCACTGACCAATTAAAAAGAAGGGGCATAACAGATGCGGGGGATGACGGGAAGTGGGGACTGGTAAAGGTGAGTGTTTGTGGACACGGCAGACAATAGTGGATATATATTTTTCCCACCCTTACCTTTGGAAATATACACTTTTTTTCCTTGGATTACTTTTAACGGGACCCGGACTCTGCAGGTATGCATCAAATATTAAGTACCGGTATCAATTTCCGTTCATTTTGCCGGCTGTGGTTTTTGAACTGTGTACTTTATGCTGAGTTAAAATCGCGGGACTCAAAGCAGAGTTTGGGTTAATTTCGTGATTGTGTTACATGTTTTGATTTGGGCGCATGCGGCTTATATACAGGTGCGGCTTGTGTAAGTACAAAAGCGGTTATCCCCCAAAAATGTGGTGGGTGCGGCTTATAATCAAGTGTGCTCTATAGTTTGGAAATTACGGTAGTTAAAAATATCTACTGGTATAGTCTGTGTTAGGACTTCTACTCTAGATTGGTACACAACCGTCAAGTTTTATTCAACCTAATTTATTTTAACTCGTCCTAATCCAGAATAATTAGAGTACTAACTTGATATTCTCATTTCGCGACTGCAAAAAACACTCGAATGCCAAAATAAACACATTACACGTTTACAACCTGCGGGTGCAATTTGGCTGCAAAATTCAGGGGCTTGCTCTCTGACTGATGCAAACTCATGCCAACAACCGTGCGTTGCAAACGTGCATTGATTGGGAAGAAGTGGGTCACTAGTGCCTTGCCCGTTGGCGCTTTCTTCCTCTGCTACCCACAATCCCTTGCTGTCCGCTTCGGCGCCAGACCCCGGGGCAACGCACCTGTGTCCACAACACTGCACTGGGATCAATTAGCATTAAAGTTTCACAGTGTGTGGACAGGGGGTGGCGCTAACCGGAGCGAGGCGGGAGGGAAATAGAAATAGATTTGTGAGCTGTTGCATTTGACCACACACTGAAAGCAGCGCTCGATTAAATTGCGCACTGCTCGCACATTCTCGGCGCACAAGAAAATCTAGCCAGCGCACAAAAATCAGGGCTCAAAATTACTAATTAAGAAGCGACTTAAGTCAAAGTTACAGTGCATGAAGGTAAAAATACACGGGTTCCCCTGACGTTGTGTCCTAAAAGCGGTATTTTGAAGTCGAGTCAAAGTAGAACGAAGTTGAGTAAAGTTAGTAGAGTTTTTCGAGAACCGGCTTCTTCGGCTCGGCTCACTAAAAGGAACCGGCTCTTTCGGGTCCTAAACGGCTCTTCGGGTTGTTTTTGCTTCTTTAATCCCAACATGACCAAATATTATGTAAAATTATGCACAAAACGACTTGATATCAAAAGCGGAGCTGCCACGAGCGGCTGCCTTTTCCAGCAGCTGCCCTATTGTTTTATTGTCTGCTCCTATCTTCGGTGTTTTTTCTTCGCGTTTTGACAACTACACTATGGATTACTTCTATCCTATGGACCATGGGTTTTAGCGCACAAAAATGCGTGTATTCAAGGAATTTCAACTCCTTGCCCTGAATAATTCTCGTGCCGGCGTGATGAAGGGGCCTATCGTGGAAGAAGAGCCAGAGCTAGCGAAGCGGCTAGCGGCGTTATAAGTCTTCGGTTCGATCCCTAATCATGGTAGATCCGAACTCACGACCAAATAAGATCATCGAGTGCTGGTGGAAAACATCGAAGCGCACAGGGAGCGCAGTTGCTGTGTTTTGTGGAAACGTGGCTCACGTTTAGCATTCCGGACGCTAACGTGTAGCTACCTGGAGCTACCCGGAGCTATCCGGCTTCAACGCCGCTGTACAGAGACAAGAAAGCCGGGGGGAATCGGAGAGGAGGCGGACTTGCTAACACGAGGTGGTGTATCCCTGGATTTTCACAAAGAAAAGTTTTCCATCTGCCGCAGGGATGTCGAACTTTTGGACTAGGGTGACGTCATCCATTTCGCTACAAGCACCCCTAGGGCATCATGTTCATCTGTCAATAAACAACGGGGTAGACTGCTGGAAGTGTGAATTTCCCTACAGGGATGAATAAAGTATATATCTATCTACCCATCTATCTAAAGGAATGGGGGAAGAGAACTAAAAGAAAAAAATACCAAAATGAAAAAGAAGTGAAAAGCTGAGAAAAAAAACAAAAGGAAGAGAAAAAAGAAATTTTTTTTTAGAAAAAAGCCAGAAAAAAAAAAAAAAAAGAAATGTAACTTTAGGACCCGAAAGAGCCGGTTCCTTTTAGTGAGCCGAGCTGAAGAAGCCGGTTCTCGACAAACTCTACTGACTTTACTCAACTTCGTTCTACTTCGACCTTGACTTCAAAATACCGCATTTAGAACACAGCGTCAGGGGAACCCTTGCATTTTTACCTTCACGCACTGTAACTTTGACATAATTCCCTTCTTAATTAGCAATTTCGAGCCTTGATTTTTGTGAACTGGCTAGATTTTCTTGTGCGCACACATGCAGCTTAGAGGGAACATTGAGTATGACCCTTTTTTGATATGCACATGAAGCATTATCAGTAGAAAATTTCAAAGTTGATATCATCCTTATCATAAATGCTTTATCCCTATTGACAACTCCCTCCATGAGTGCCTTCCTTCCTCATGGACTAAGAGAATATGTCTCACATTAATCCGCTCCATGACAGGATTCCTTATTTGGAAACAAACCTGAAATCCTGGCGTGTTCTCCCCGAGGGGATTTCACCGCAACAGTGTGTCACTTCCCGGGGACGAAATGTGCGTTTGTATTTCTTGTGTGTCACAGAGGGAAAAGAGCACCGAGGGTACCGTGGCAGATGTACCTGCACTGCCTGGCGGTGCTCTCTTGACAGTGCCCTTCACATCACAGCGTGGGCCGCCACATTAGATCTGGCACAAGTGACCTCCATGCCACATCAAGCTAGTGACACACACAATGAGACGCCAACATATTGGACGGACACACGAGCGCACCTGGTAAAGAAGTCCCTGGCATGTAAAAGGACCGGGGTAAAGGGACACAGTCTTAGCAAGAACAGAACTCATTTGGTGGAGATTGCAGCACGGCGGCGCAGTGGTTAGCGCGTATGCGGCACAGTTCTAAGGTCTTGGGTTCGAATCCAGCTACCGGACTTACTGTGCAGAGTTTGCATGTTCTCCCCGTGCTTGCGTGGGCTTCCTCCGGGCACTCCGGTTTCCACCCACATTCCAAAGACATGCATTTCAGGTGGATTGCCCGGTCCAAATTGTCCCTAGGTGTGAATGAGCGAGTGAGTTGTCTGTCCCTGTGTGCCCTGCGACTGGCTGGTAACCAGTTCAGGGTGTCCCCTGCCCACTGTCCGATGATTGCTGGGATGGGCTCCAGCACCCCGCGACCCTACTGAGGATAAGCGGTGCAGCTGATGAGATGAGATGAGATTTTGACTGGAATGGAATTATTATTGGCATCGATTACAATGTAGTGCTTCTTCCATCCATTCATCCATTATCTGCACCGTTTATCCTCAGTAGGGCCGCGGGGGTGCTGGAGCTATCTCCGGGCAGTGGGCAGGAAACACCCTGAACTGGTTGCCAGCCAGTCGCAGGGAATATAGACAGACAGTTCGCTCGCTCATTCACACCTAGGAACAATTTGGACCGGCCAATTAACCTGAAATGCATGTTTTTGGAACGTGGGAGGAAATCGGAGTCCCCGGAGGGAACCCACACAAGCACGGGGAGAACATGCAAACTCCACACAGGAGGTTCGATCTTATGACCTCAGAACTGTGCCGCACTAGCGCTAACCACTGCGCCGCCATGCTAAAATAATACTATACACTTGTAATACTTCAATAAAATTCTAATCCGTGAATCGATTGGATCCCATCATTGTTGAATGTGTTTTTTTTACTTTTTTTTTCCAAATAAAAAAATACCGAAATATCTTAAAAACTATCCCTTCTCAGCTTGTTTTATCTATCTTTATTTGAATAAAATTAGAAAATGAAAAACAAATTAATACATCCAGACAGACAGACATAAATGGATTCAATAAATAATGATATTTCGAAAAACAGTTCTAATAGTCATGTCACGGTTGCCAAGGCACCCAATTGGCCCCGCCCGTGTGGCGCCAGCTGCGGCTCATTAACAGTTTGGCTTCCCTGCTATTCAAACCCAGTCCTGTCACCCTTCTGTTGCCAGTTTGTCAATGAACTTCTGCCCCGCAAGACGCGGGTTTCGACTCGGTCCTGTCCCCTGTTGGTATTTCCTGTACGGTATGGTTTCCCCACGCAAGCACGGGGAGAACATGCAAACTCCACACAGGAGGTTCGATCTCATGACCTCAGAACTGTGCCGCACACGTGCTAACCACTGCGTCGCCGTGCAGCCCTGTAGTGCTTCTTGTTTGGATTAAATGTGGGACTGCAGGATAAACGAGACCTAAACGGGAAGTGTGTATATTTAGCGCCTTCTAGTGGTTGAAAAAGTATCAGTCTTCTTATAACGTAAGGCTTTTAAAATTGAATACCAGGTACACAAACAAAACAAAATAATGCATTCAATGCCATTTACGACTTTTCAAGGATTATTGGGAACCGTGTAATAGTCAATTGTGGATAATGGAATGCAGCCATACAGGTGCTATTTATTTTTAGAAGAAAGAACGGAATAAAAAAGAGCGGCAACACAAGTATGTTCACTCAGACCCCAACAATAGTCAACTTGAGATAATAACTAAGGCCTTATTTTGTCAGGACCAGAACAGGAAAATAGGGAGCAGAACCCACTCGTGTAACGTTACTCACAGTTTATTGGGGAGAAGAGAAAGGAACGCACACTCGATCCGGAGATCGTTGGTCGCGGGGAGTAGATTGCTCGGAAGGCGGAAGTGGTCAAAATCAAACAGATAGTGGCGAGAGCAAAACACATTTTTGTAATGTATTTATTTTAGAGATTTATTCTGTTATGTGTTCTACGGACGAATCAAAAAGAAGGGGCGGAGCAAACGTGGGCTGATGGGAATTGGGGTAAAGCTGAGTTACCGGTAGATCTGTCTGTTGTCGCAGCGGACAATAATGGACATATATTTTTCCCACCCTTAACTTTGGAAATATACATTTTGTTTCCTTGGATTACTTTCAACGGGACCCCGACTTTAGAAGTCTGCATCATACTTTAATTACGGGTATCATTTTCTATTTGTGATGTCACCTATGGTTCTGAAATTGTATACCACCTATGAAGTAAGATGGTTGTTCAAACCTCACATTGTGTTTGCTGTTAAACGTCATATTGAAATCTAATATTGTGAATGTGCTTGATTGCTGTTTGTTTTCTGTTATTCGTGTCAATAAATGTGTTCAAAAATGAACAATTGTGGAACTTACAGCGTGGCCCGGGCTAAGCTTGTGACTTTGTCGCAAGATTACTGTGGGCGCCCGCGGCTTATACATGGGTGCGGCTTATATAAGTACAAAAGTACCAAATCACTCAGAAAGTGGTGGGTGCGGCTTGTAGTCAGGTGCGCTCTATAGTCCGGAATTTACGGTACTTGTATATTAGGAATATAAAAACAGGTTACCGTATTTTCCGCACTATAAGGCGCACCGGGTTATAGGCCGCACCCCGAAAAAATAGTTTTTGGTCCTATTTTTGACATACATAAGACGCACCGGATTATAAGGCGCTACAATGGGAACGTGGACAAAACAGTCAGATAGTTCAGTCCAACTTATTACCCCCTTAACATTCCCAAAGCTTGCAAAGACGCAAATACGTGTCGAGAACACGTGCGGATGCGGTGTCCGTACGATGTCACTCAAATGCATCGTTTCATCATTCGGAAGGTTAAAGTCTTGGGATTCAAGAAATGCCAACCATTCCTTAGTTTCTATTTTCTTTTTCGCTCGCAACTTTACTGTGCATATGACAATAAAAACTTCGAATTGAGTTCAATTTAAAAATAGACACTCCATTCCATCCATTATCTGCACCGCTTATCACAGAAACATCGAGTTCAGTCTGAAACAAGATACAGGGGCAAAATAAAACCCGGAGTAGCTTACCGAAGTCGTTGTGTTCATAATAATGTGCAGCCGTGGTCCTCTTATATCCGCGAGTTTAGTAAATCCAGGAGAATAAAATATTTACAAATACAAAATAGTAAAAAAATGCTTTCTGTATGCCGTCAGCCACGTGCTATATAAATGCAGATCATTTCATTTCATTTCATTCATCTTTTTCGGCCAATTGCAGGCTTTGTTTTGCCGTTCAAGCCAATGCCAGCCTGTAAATGATAAAAAGGATCCGCCCCTTAACCTCCGAATAACTTTAGCCAATAGTGATCGATTCAACTGATGATTGACACATTGGTTAGCCAATGAAACGCTGGTAAATAAATACCAGCATACACCGCGGACTACTTGGCGTTCGGGGGAAAATCGAGTCGGCGGCTGCAAGTTAGTTGCAAATTATTTTGGTCCATAAATAAGGCGCACTGTATTGTAAGGCGCATGGTCAGCTTTTGAAAATAA
Organism: Urocampus carinirostris; assembly: GCF_059441175.1. Taxonomy (NCBI): domain Eukaryota; kingdom Metazoa; phylum Chordata; class Actinopteri; order Syngnathiformes; family Syngnathidae; genus Urocampus; species Urocampus carinirostris. Next base: position 35,248,655 of record NC_142357.1, on the reverse strand, counting down.
TAAAGGCTTTTAGGTGCGCCTTATAGTGAGGAAAATACGGTAATTTCATATCACGGGAGTCTGAGAAATAGCTAGCTTCACACACGAGTTTAGGTTCATTTGCAACTCACGCGTTGAAATGCGAAAAACCGAAACTTTTATTTTCCCGCCCACGGAGCGCAGCCCGCTACTTTTGCTAGCAATGGGGATTCCGGCGGGGCAGCAGCCGGAATGGAGACCCTGTTATTCTCCCGCGGTGGAACAATCATTAGCGCTCAATTTGTGACTCATTTTCAGGCGCTTTGAGTGGGAAGTTCCACGCGGGGATTCCGATCAGGCGGGCGGGATATAGTGCACGACTTTTCCAACGTTTGGCGAAAGAATTGTCGGCTGATCGGGAATTGTTGCCGAATATGTCAACGGGAAGTAATGGATGGGATTCGGGGATGGCGCGATTCACCGTGATTGATGGGGATTGCTGCGAGAACTGAAGCATAGGATTTTATTTGTATTTTTCCTCTTGTAAACAGGTTTTTTTTTTTAGAAGGTTGCTTTGGGTAAAATAGGGACCGATGATTACAGAAGATGGGACGGCAGTAGCTCAGGAGGTATCTATCTAGACATCTACACATCTATCTAGAAATCTAGACATCTATCTATCTACAAATCTATCTATCTAGACATCTCTCTCTCTCTCTCTCTCTCTCTCTCTATCCAGACATCTAGACATCTCTCTCTCTCTCTCTCTCTCTCTATCCAGACATCTAGACATCTCTATCTATCTCTGTCTAACTAGACATCTCTCTCTCTCTCTCTCTCTCTCTCCCTCTCTCTCCCCCTCTCTCTCTCTATCCAGACATCAAGACATCTCTATTTATCTCTATCTATCTACACATCTCTCTCTCTCTCTCTCTGTCTGTCTTTCTCTCTCTCTCTACATATCTATCTATCTAGAAATCGATCTATCTAGACATCTATCTCTCTCTCTCTCTCTCTAGACATCTATCTATCTACATATCTATCTATCTAGAAATCTATCTATCTAGACATCTATCTCTCTCTCTCTCTAGTCTACGCACATCTACACGTGTATCTATCAATCTAGACATCTATCCATCTAAATATCTATCTATCTTCACATCTATCTATCTAAACATCTCTCTCTCTATTCAGACATCTATCTATCTATCTATCGATCTAGACATCTATCTATCTAGACATCTATCTCTCTCTCTCTCTCTCTATCTATCTCTCTATCCATTTAGACATCTACACATCTATCTATGAATCTATACATCTAGACATAAATCTACCTATCCATCTATTCATCCATCTATCTATCTATCCATCTTCACATCTATCTATCTAGATATCTAGAACTCTCTCTCTCTCTCTCTCTATCCATCTATCTAGACATCTATCTCTCTAGACATCTTTCTATCTAGACATCTACCTCTATCTCTCTCTCTCTCTCTATCTATCTAGACATCTACACATCTATCTATCAATCTAGACATCTAGACATAAATCTATCTATCCATCTTCACATCTATCTATCTAGACATCTCTCTCTCTCTCTCTCTCTATCCATCTATCTAGACATCTATCTATCTCTCTAGACAGCTTTCTATCTAGACATCTACCTCTATCTCTCTCTCTCTAGACATCTACACATCTATCAATCTAGACATCTATCTATCTATCTCTCTAGACATCTTTCTATCTAGACATCTACCTCTATCTCTCTCTCTCTCTCTCTCTCTAGACATCTACACATCTATCTATCAATCTAGACATCTATCTTTCGATCTATCTATCTTTTGATCTATCTATCTATCTATCTATCTATCTAGACATCTATCTATCTAGACATCTATCTATCTAGACATCTATCTCTATCTCTCTCTCTATCCCTCTAGACATTTACACATCTACCTATCAATCTAGACAGCTAGACATCTAGACATCTATCCATCCATCCATCTATCTATCTATCTATCTATCTAATATTTCATGTGTATATACAATTTTAATGTATTTACCTAGTTTATCAGAGTTTTGAAACATTTTAGCTAACTATTGTGTTTTTTTTTATCCCCGTCATATGAGAAAATCTCCTTAGAACCCCCACCTCAGAACAGAATAATGTCGTATCTAGGGGGATCCACGTTTTCAATCAACACTTTGATAAAATAGACACTGATTATCCACTGCTTAATCCCATATTGCAACAAGCTAATCCATTTCCCAGGTGATATATTTACCTGGCCCCCCCAGGGGTCTAATGGAAATGAAGTCAGGTGACCTTTGGGGGTACCCAAAGCGCCCCGTGTGTTCCGATGTCCGCTTAACATATTTCACGGCTAAGAACGCCATCAATCAGCTCGTTGAATGGCCTCGTAATGACCGTCTCGACCTTTCTCCTGACATTTCCAAATGGCCACGTACGCCGACGAGGATCACCGCGCCCTGAAACGCAGCCGGCCGTGTTAGACGGCGTTCGGTCCGTCACGATAGAATGGCGGAGGGATCTCGAAACAAAAGGGGTTCATCCGGGTTGGTGAGGAAATATCGATTTTCCGCACGGGTATCAGCAAAAACTTTGTATGAAGACATGAAATGGAATGAAAGCGCTTTACAATGTGCTCCACATTTCCCAATAGCGGCCTTGTATTGCAGCCATGTAAGACGCCAACCTGCTTATTAGGGGTATTAGGGGTTCAGTATCTTACCCAAGGACACTTTGACATGTAACACGGACGAGCCGGGATTCGAACTGGGATCCCTTGATCCCAAGACGAGCGCTCCACCTTCTGAGCTACTGCCGCCCCCAAGACCAATTATAATCATTCGTTTTTAATTTCTTATGTATTTTTTAACAGTAAATGACATAGTATTTCAATTTATTTCAGAAACCCAACTCTCATTACACAATTTAAGTGGTTAAAATAATATTCTTTAATGTTTTTCTTTATGTACAACTTACAAGGTTACTGTACCTTCCTGTATCTCTCAGTGATTTGGTTTCTTTGATTTCATACCAGGGCAGCATGGCAGCGCAGTGGTTAGCGCGTGTGCGGCAGTTCTGAGGTAATGAGATCGAACCTCCTGTGTGGAGTTTGCATGTTCTCCCCGTGCTTGCGTGGGTTTCCTCAGAGCACTCTGATTTCTTCCCACATTCCAGAAACATGCATGTTAGGTGAATTGGCCAGTCCAATAGTCTCTAGGCGTGAATGAGCAGGGTTGGGTGGGGTTACTTTAACTGGATTACTTTCAATTACTTTTGGATTACTCCAATACCAAATATGCTAATAAAAGACAAAAGAAACTAAATATGAAACAAATGATGACTCACAACACGTGGTAAGCTTTCTCTCCTGGCTTTGATCTCTTTGATCTCCGACAAAACTAACATCAAATGCGACAGAAACAAAATGAAAATAAATCCAAACAGCTTGTCAACATCATTTTTGCCGTTCCATGTATTCTGTTACTCCCCAAGCCTGCACAACATTTTGTAATTTTATTTTATTATCTCTCTCTCTCTCTCTCTCTCTCTCTCTCTCTCTCTCTCTCTCTCTCTCTTTCTCTCTCTCTCTCTCTCTCTCTTTCTCTCTCTCTCACTCACTCATTCTTCGTTTCTCTTTCTCAGTTTTTTTTCCTCTTTTTATTCTCTTTTTTCTCTCTCTCTTTCTCTCTCTCTTTTTCACTTTCTCTGTTTTTTCCTTTTATCTTTTTCTCTGTCTTTTCTCTCTTTCCCTCACTTTATTTCCCCTACTCTCTTTCTCCCCTTCTATGTTTCTCCTTTTCTCTTTCTCTTTGGATTTCTTTCTTTCTCTTTCTTTCCCCCTCTCTTACTCTCTCACTCTCTCTCTCTCTCTCTCTTTGATCCCGACCACGTCTGCTCTCCTGTTTTGGCTACGACCTGTTTTGTTCCCGACCAAGTCTGCTCTTCCGTCCTGGCTTACGTCTCATTTCCGATCCCGACCACGTTTTGGCTCTCCTATTTACCTGTCTACCATCGCTGACACCGCCATAACCCGCTACAAAAGATAAACTTCCGTATTCGGATCACAATCCGATCGCGAGAGCGACTTTCTCCCCGCGTCCAGCGAGCACCAGATCGCAGGCCCTACCCTTCCTCTCGCTATCTCCATACACTTGTGAGAAACGTTACGCGATTGGGTTCTATTCCCGTTCTGGTTTCGACAGTCTCCCCCTCAGTGTCCCTTTCAGCGGCTCCCTAGATTCACTCTGTGTTGACTTTGAAACTTAACTTCCAGTAAACTTACTGGGAAACTTTGTGGGACGGTCAGAAAGACAATAAATTGTGTAGAAAACACTCAAAGTGTTGTTGCGCATGTACTATTTCGGTACGAGTGAGGTAGTTTGCGTGGACCGCCGGGAAAGAGGTAAAGGTCCTCTTGTGACACGCCTGCAGGGAATAGGAACATCTGCTGGACCAGCTGCGCCTCTGGTTAACATGCTCTTCCTCAGTGGCCCCGCAAACCAGACTTTTTTTCTTTTTTCTTTTTTTTTTGCACAGGTATGTGGGGGGAAGTCTGGAGGACCGAAACTGAACAATAAGAAAAAATAATATAAATAATATTTATAAAGAATAAATAGAAAAGGAAAAAATGACTCCTTAAATATCAAGAAATGAAAATTAAAAACTATATATAGATAAATAAAGAGAAAGGATAACACACTTAAGGCTTCTTCGCCATTTCTTTCAAATTTCTACAGCATAAAATAGTTATTAATATCTAAATAAATTTATTTATTTGTTTTTGCTTTTATTTTTACATTTATTTTATCATATTTCCATTATTTTAAATTTTTCTTATGTATTTCTCCATTTATTTTCACATTCATCAATGTATTTATGTTATTGTTTTTGTTTGAATTGTTTTTAATTCAAGAAATAATTGTTTGGTCGTTTATTTTTAATTTTGGCAGGTTTGGTCCTCCTACCTTTATCTCTCTCGCCCTTTACATATATTACGCTTTCAATTTCTCTCTTATTTGATGTATCTCTCTCTCTATTTCTCTACCTATCTATACCTCTTTCTCTCTCTTTTTCTTTATACATCCCTTCCTCTCTTTATTTCTCGATACATCTCTATATTTACCTGTATCTCTCTATTTCTCTCTCTCTCTCTCTCTCTCTCTCTCTCTCTCTCTCTCTCTCTCATTAGATATATATATATATATATATATATATGTATGTATCTCTACTTCTCTCTCTTTCTCTTTCTCTCTTTCTATCCCTCTTTCTCTTTCTCTCTACCTCTCCTCTCTATTTCTCTCAACCGCTCTCTCTATTTCTCTACCTCCCGTCGTCTCTTTATTTCTCCATAGCTCTCTTTGTCTTTTTCTCTCTTTACCTCTGTCTTTATATATACAGTAAACTCATCTGTACTTCTCTCTCTTTCTCTTTCTCTCTTTCTATCCCTCTTTCTCTTTCTCTCTACCTCTCCTCTCTATTTCTCTCAACCGCTCTCTCTATTTCCCTACCTCCCGTTCTCTCTTTATTTCTCCATACCTCTCTTTCTCTTTTTCTCTCTTTACCTCTGTCTTTATATATACAGTAAACTCATCTGTACTTCTCTCTCTTTCTCTCCCCCACTCTATTTGTCTCTACCTCTCCTCTCTATTTCTCACCTCTTTCCCTCTCTATATCTCCCTCTTCTCTTTGTTTCTCTAGACCTCTCTATTTAGATGTACCTCTCTCTCTCTATTGCTCTCTACCTTTCAACCACTTTCCCTCTGTTTTTCTCTATACCTCTCTCTATATATTTACCCCCCTCTCTCTCTCTCTCTCTCTCTTTTTCTATCAATATATCTTTACCTCCGTATGTGCGTATATATATATATATATATATATATATATATATATATATATATATATATATATATATATATATATATATATATATTTATCTCTACTTACCTCTTTCTCGTTCTCTCTATTTCTCCCTCTCTCTATTTCTCTACCGCTCCTGTCTTTTTATTTTTACCTCTCCTCTTTATTTCTCTCTATATATTTTTTTCTCAACTTCTCTCTTGCTATTCCTCTCTACCATTCTTGTTTTCTATTATTTTCTATCGATCCATTTTCTCTCTCTGCATCTCCTCTCTATTTCTCTCTGCTTTGCTCTCTCTCTCTGCATCTCCTCTCTATCTCTCTCTCTCTCTCTCTCTCTCTCTCTCTCTCTCTCTCTCTCTCTCTCTCTCTCTCTCTCTGTTTATATATACGTACAATTATATCTACTTCTCTCTTTTCTTGTTTTCTCTACTTCTCCCTCTCTCTATTTCTCTCTACCTCTCCTCTTTGTTTCTTTCTACCTCCGCTCTCTCTATTTCTCTCTCTATATATTTTTTTTCTCAGCTTCTCTCGAGCTATGCTCTCTACCATTCTTGTTTTCTATTTTTTTCTATCTCTATTTATTTTCCTCTCTCTGTCCCTCCTCCATTTCTCTCTACCTCTCTCTCTCTCTCTATCACTCTCTCCCTCTCTCTCTCTCGCTCTCTATCTATTTACCTGTTTTTAAATAACTATATGAAACTATACTTCTCTCTCTTTCTCGTTTTCTCTACTTCTCCCTCTCTCTATTTCTCTCGACCTCTCCTCTTTATTTCTTTCTACCTCCCCTCTCTCTATTTCTCTCTAATTCACTATATATTTTTTCTCAACTTTGCTCTTGCTATTCCTCTCTACCATTTTTGTTTTCTATTTTTTCTATCTCTATTTTCCTCTCTCTGCCTCTCACTACGACACTCTCCATTTCTCTCGACTTTGCTCTCTCTCTCTACTTCTCTATTTCTACCGACCTCACTTTTTCCAGCTCTCGCTCGCTCTCCCTCCTACTTTCAGTATCTTGATATCTCTCTCTGTATATCTATATATCCATCTTTATATATAAAACTTTTTATCTATTTTTATTCAGTATCTCTATCTAAAATGTCTTTACGAAACGTTGTGTGACCTCCATGTTTGGCATGAAACTTCATTTCATCCCTCAAAACTACAACAAAGATTTCAGGGGACTATTTTCTCACATTAGATTATTGTCAAGTTAGCCGGTCCTCTAACTCTGTTACATAAGATATTGTGGTCACAAAATTTTTGCTTGTGCACGAAAATCCAGCAAGGAGAGGAAGCTTAGTGTGTTCTCCATCACTGCCCCGAGGCTTTTTCTGTCTCTTGCCCTGGGCACCGTTTGGCTCTATTGACTGCCATCCCCACAGACACTCTCTCACATCGCAGTTGAATTTTTATCTTGTGCTCCACCCAAAACAAAATGAGAAAAAAAAGAACTCTAGCAGAAGAGCCCATGGTGACTCAGGACACGGTTGTAAATGGAAACGGCGAGTCCAAATCTGAAGCGACAAATAACATGCGCAGACACACGCCTCATCTCCTGCTTTTCGTCAGCCTGCGTCTTGTCGCTCTTGGAAACAAAACAATGGAGGACCAGCACCCTTAGCTTGAGGAGCCCTCGGATATGCCCCCGCAGCTTCCTTCTCCAGTTCAAGTCCAATTAATGCAATGGTTGAAGAATGACATTTTGATCTTCATTTTGAGACTAAATTACTAGTATGGTATATCAGATTTTTACTGTTGACCTTCACAGTGTAAATGCTATAGCGACCCCAAGTGGTATAAAATACTCCATTTGTCTAAATAGTATTATAATAAAAAGGAAAATGTGTCTTGCGCTCACTCTTTCAGCCCCAGCTGCCACTCGTTCCCTAATTTGTGATCCTCCTATTTAAGCAGGTCGTTTTCGTTCACTCCTTGTCAGTCCGTCTACGAACCTCAGCGCATGCGAGGCAAGCACTTTTGACTCTGGCGACCATTTTGATCCCGACCGGTTTCCTGTATTAATCCCCGATCCAAGCTCCGTTCTTCAGTCCCGGCTACCCGTATCCTGATTCTGTTAACTGTATCGATCCACGATCCAAGCTCCGTTCTCCAGTCCCGGCTACCCGTATCCTGATTCTGTTAACTGTATCGATCCACGATCCAAGCTCCGTTCTCCTGTCCCGGCTACCCATATCCTGCCTGATTCCATTTGCTATATCGATCCCCCATCCAAGCTTCATTCTCCTGTCCCAGCTACCCGTATCCTGCCTGATTCCGTTTCCTGTATCGATCCCTGATCCCTGGCTTACCGCTCGTCTCGGCTACCCGACTTGTTCAGATCTCCGACCAAGCTCCGTCTCCCGTCCCGGCTGCCCGACTTGCTCCTGATTTCGACCACGCTCCGTTCTCCCGTCCTGGCTGCCCAACTTGTTCCGATACGCAATCACGATTTGTTTTCCTGGCCCAGTTGCTTGACTTGTTTCAATACGCAATCACGATTGGTTCTCCGGTCTCAGCTACCCAACTTGTCTTTCCACAGTCTAACCCTGTTCCGCAGTTGTTCATGCAAGCGAAGGTCATCTTTAATCATCAGACACATTGTTTTGTCTGTTTCCTTCTTTAGCCACTTGGCTGCATGCTATGGCATACCACTAGAGTTACTGTTCGCTATACCTTTTTCATCCTAGTGTGTCACTCGCCTTCCATTGCTGCCCAAGCAAACAAAATTAACTACACAAGATTCAGGCATCCGGCGACTTTTTTTCATTGTTTCTTTCTCTAGCCACTCCTATTCACTATTTGCCTCCAGGCTATGGCTTGCTGTTAGCTACTATTCTTATTATTCGATGCTCTTGCCGTTCAAAACCAAGCACTGCAAGCAACCGTCGCTCACTTGCGTAATTTAGTTATTTGTCAGTTTTTTCCACTGAGTCCTTCTTTAGCCACTAATGTTAGCCACTAGGCTAAAGACTAAGGCTCGCTGCTAGCCGCTATTGTTAGCTGCTCCTGTTTCCTTCTCAGATGTCACTTGCCTTTATAAGCTAGTCATTTAAGATAACGTCGCTGAGTTTTGTAATCCGAGCATATTTGACTTTTTCCAACAGTTTCCATATCTAGCCACTGATCTTAGCCACTATGGGCTATGGTTTGCAACTAGTTGCTATAAGGTCACTATCCTTCTACAGTCTGTAATGCCGGTAAATATCGTTGAGTGCTGTGATTCGGGGTCCCGACGCTGGACAAATTCCAGTTTGCTCTTGCAATATTCTACTGACCTTTTTACTAGCTTTTTAACCGCTAGCCATTAAAGTTATTCTCTGACCAACTCCGGTGTATCCAATCTGTCCTATCGCTGGCTGGAATTCATCCCTGCTAATTTTGCAAAGTGCTGACCTTCGGGCTTCCGTAGTGTGCAGTGTTCTGGTTTCCCCGCGTCCCTGCGTCCTAGACGCATTATTTTTGCTGGGGACGCATCGTGTCAAATCAACGTGCGTCCCCAGGACGCAACTTTTTTGACACGAAATTGTCATTATCATTTTTTAACAAAGATTTACCGCACTCCAAACTTTTCGTCAGGCAGATCCGCCATTGTTGTTTTGGTCTCGCGGTTCGAGTATTCGTCTGCACGCCGATATCCAGTTCGAGTTGTGTAGTGAAAGTCTATCTCTTTTGAGAGAACCGGCTTTTTCGGCTCAACTCATTAAAGAGCCGGCTCTCAAACGGCTCACTTGCTTTGATGCATTATATTACGAATAATGAGGTTGTATAAAGAAGTTAAGAAAAATTAGAAAATGAAAAAAGACAGGTTTGTGGTGATCCCTTTTAAGCAGTATATTACCAACAATAATTTAATGCAGAAAATGAATTCATAATTTGAATAAGAAAATGTATTACTCTACTTAATTTTACTTGCATGTATTTTTTCCTTCTACAGTGAACGTCCAAGCGACTTCATTTTTGAACTTTTTTCATAATAAACCTCATTCATGTCGAGCAACTCAGTGTTTCACAACAAAATGTTCATTAACAATATATACGATATAAGGAAACACATGTACAATATAACATGTTAAATTACATAAATAAACATTTTTTGTATTTTGTAAGGGAAAATATGACAGTTTGTAAGGGCACGGAGCACACTAAATTTTGGGGACCCATAGATCTCAGTTGGGACCCATAGATTTTTGAGCATGCGAGTCACCGGTACCCATCACTTTTCACAGGAAAAATGATCACTGAGTGTGTCTTCTTCCAATGCACATGCTCCATTTTAAGTTACATTGACCTCTAGTGTTAAATCATCACACACTGTCCCTTCAAAGTTTTTATTTGCTAGCTTAAAGTGAGAAGTGATACTGCGAGATATTATTAGGACGAGTTCTGTTGATTTTTAACATGGGAGCCTGGATTGAGTGACACCAACAGCCGCTGCTGTTTGACCTCCAGCAGGTAATTGGTCAAACACTAAAAAAAAAACAACACTTTTGACAAAATGGAGAGAACGTGAAAACACAGCTCGAGACTTATTGACTGATTTTTTCTCCCTCAGAGCTGTTTCTCATGGCTCAGATGGAGTGCCTATTGATTTTGCAATTCGAGGGAGAAAAAAAATCCCAAAAAATAGAGGTACACAGATAAACACAGTAAATATAGAAAATGTTACATCCAAGAGAAAATATAGGCGTGTTGCGTCGTTTTGTAGGCCGGGAAATAAAACAGACGGGCAGGTAGGAAAAATATATAGATAGTAAAGCTCACGTTGGCCACTTCACTACAGGCCCTACGCAGTTAATAGACAAAGAAGAAAATCTTTATTTTCCGAAGCAATCTTATTGCTGTTTTGTTTTGGTTTTAGCAAATTGTGACCGATAAACTTCTACCCGTCCATCCATTCTCTTCTGCTCATCCGGGGTTGGGTCGCGGCGGCAGCAGCCTTTATAGGGAAGCCCTTTCCCCAGCCACTTCCTCCGACGGGATCCAGAGGCGTTCCCAGGCCAGCCCAGAGACATAGTCTCTCCAGTGTGTCCTGGGTCGCCCCCTAGGGCCTCCTGCTGGTGGGACATGCCGGGAACACCTCCCGAGAGAGGCGTCCAGGAGGCATCCTTATCAGATGCCCGAGCCACCTCAACTGGCTCCTCTCAACGCGGAGGAGCAGTTGCTCTACACCGAATCCCTCCCGGATAACTGAGCTTCTCACTTTATCTCTAAGGGACAACCCAGACACCCTGCGGAGGAAACTACTTGTATCCGGGATGGTGTTCTTTCGGTCACAACCCAAAGTTCTTGACCATAGGTGAGGGTAGGAACGTAGATCGACCGGTAAATCGTGAGCTTTGCCTTTCGGCTTAGCTCCCTCTTCACCAAGACGGATGGTACAGGGTCTGACCTGTCTGTCCATCTCCCATTACCCTATAACCTATAAATGTACATATTTGGACCATGGCCAACCCAAAATGCCCAAACACCCAAACAAGTTAGGCACCTCGGCACCTAAGTCGGTCATGCTTTCGTCCCTCCAGATGAAATGGGACAGAAGAAAGCGGCTGTGTCACTCAGGGTGACACAACACACTCTTCTGTTCAACAGCAGGGCCCGACAGATTTTACTGGTTTACCCCTGTCATATCATAGAACGTGTCCAAACATCCCACTATCCTTTTACAACACCTCTCCACTCATTCCTATCACCAACAAAACTATAACTAATTACTTTTTATGAAGTAATGTGCCCAACACTGGATATATATTTATTCTCAGCAAAAACACAATTAAAAAAAAAAGTTTCACTCTCAATAAGCCTCTCATAACACAATTTAGGTGGTTGAAATAATGTTTTTCAATGTTTTTCTTTAGGTACAACTTACAAGGTTACTGTACCCTTCCTGCATCTCCCAGTGAATTGGTTTCTTTGATTTCATACCAGGGCAGCATGGCGGCGCAGTAGTTAGCGCGTGTGCGGCACAGTTCTGAGGTCATGAGATCGAACCTCCTGTGTGGAGTTTGCATGTTCTCCCCGTGCTTGTGTGGGTTTCCTCAGAGCACTTCCGTTTCCTCCCACATTCCAAAAACATGCATGTTAGGTGAATTGGCCAGTCCAAATAATCTCTAGGCGTGAATGAGCAGGGTTGGGTAGGGTTACTTTAACTTGATTACTTTCAATTACTTTTGGATTACTCCAATACCAAATATGCTAATAAAAGACAAAATAAACTATATATGAATAAAATGACTAAATTTTGTGCAGGCTTGGGGAGTAACAGAATACATGGAACGGCAAAAATGATGTTGGCAAGCTGTTTGGATTTATTTTCATTTTGTCGCATTTTATGTTAGTTTTGCTGGAGATCAAAGCCAGGAGAGAAAGCTTACCACGTGTTGTGAGTCATCATTTTATTCATATTTAGTTTATTTTGTCTTTTATTAGCATATTTGGTATTGGAGCAATTCAAAAGTAATTGAAAGTAATCCAGTTAAAGTAACCCTACCCAACCCTGTGAATGAGTGAATGAGTTGTCAGTCTCTGCGATTGGCTGGCAACCAGATCAGGGTTTCCCCTGCCCACTGCCCGAAGACAGCTTGGATGGGCTCCAGCACCCCCGCGACCCTACTGTAGATAAGCAGTGCAGACAATGGATGGATTTCGTACCACAAATACAGAAAACAATAAAAATAAACGCATGAGAACAAAAGCCTTCCTCAAAGAGAGCAGCTAAGACGTGGAAGGGTTGTTCAGGTAACCGGAGCTAATTTGATCGGGATCCGTTTTGACAGAAAATCAAGATTTAATGAAGACCCGAGTGCTGGGAGAAATTACGCTTTGTCCCAAAGAGCAGCCATTTAAATCTCAATAAACAATGCCAGCGCCATCAAATCGGACCACAAAAGGGGGGTATATTGTAGTGAGAATGGTGAGTTCGGAGGGAAATATAAAGCAGAACGGAGCAGAAGACTGAGCGTCTGTTCACTCGGTGGGCCGACGAGTGGGGGTCGGGGGGCGTGTCCTCGCCGGAGACGAAAGGAATGCGACATCGGAGCGTGACAAGTGCGGCAGAACAAACCGGCGCTGACTCACGGGCTCCTTCATTCACTAGTGAGATCAGATCCGGGAGGACAGCCCACCATATGGGATGGCACAACTTATTCATCCAATCATTCGGACTGCAAACAGGACCAGACGAGGAAGGGGTTGCTGTTGTGCGTGTTTGTGTCGCTGCAAGTGCAAAAGCACGCTTCGCCACCGTGACAGCAAATGAAAGGGGAAGCGAGGGGAACGTTGCATTATGTATAGCCGGGAAAAACACAACTGTTTGTTGCAAATTAAAACCCCGACGTTTTCTTGAGAGCTTTTGTGTTATGCTGGTGGGAAATTACCACCATTGATCGGTTCGAATTCACGTCAAGTTATGTCATTCCGGATAATGTGAAATTCAGTAGGAATAACGCCCTGGAATTATATAAACACAACATAATCTTATATCAGTGAGTGCTACGTGCAAATTTTAGGACCAGATGGTGGTATTGAATCGGTAGATTTTTGATAATTTATTCCAAGAGGTGTCGTAAATAAAGTGCATTAACATCCTACTTGAAATTTGTCTTTTTAAAAGAAAAGTGAATAAAATATTTTCACAAAAACAACAAAAAGCACACACTAACATCATTGTTACAGTGTTATTGTTACTGTTTACCTGACTTGTTTACCTGACTGCCCATTTTGCACATCTGGTTAGCTGCTCCTCTTGCACTATTTGCGCTACTGTAAAATACTATACATAGCCATAATTATTTAGTATATTATTAGTACTCAATACTCCAACTCAATTCAACATTTTATTTATATCTGTACATTCAAGGAAACTGTGCGGGTCAGATGTATCTACATTTCGTTCTGTATACACGTGTACTAGAATGACAATAAAGTAGATCTGAATCTGAATCTGAATCTGAATATTCTATCAACAATCGGGCTGTTATTAATAGTAAGTAGCTAATTAAAGCAAGGAAATCGTTCAAAGACATAACAATCCCTGTAAACGGAAGTTTTAAAGTCAGTTTATTATATTTTCGCCCATTGCCGTCTCAGTCCCTCTTTGCATCCACCTGCTACTCCACCACGCCAGCTCAGGTCACGTCACACCATCAGTAAATACAATTGTATTTTTACTTTTATAGTAATTTAAGTCAAGTCATGTTTATTTGTATAGCCCTTAATCACAAAGAGTCTCAAAGGGCTGCGCAGACCACAGATTATTGCAAACCACAGACTATTATTACACCATCCCCTGATCTAAAACCTACATGAGGGCAAGGAAAAACTCAAAAACCTCAACATGAGGAAAATGAAGAAACCTTGAGAAGGGACCGCACATGAGGTCATCCCCCTTCCAGGATGACCAAAAAGAGATACAAGATGCCACATCTTAAAAAAGGTGCGCAAACTAGGGCCCACAAGCCACATATGGCTCAACACCCTTTTTGATTCGACACTCCAAATGAAAATAGTAACTATAATTACAATATGGTAAAAAAAGGTATTAATTAAAAAAGAAAATGTTGTTTTAGTGTAACTCTTGTCCCTAGTATCCTTTTAAGTGTATAGTTTTCATGAGGCATTTTAATTGTTCATTTTAAGTAAAATATTTTGAAAAGAAATCTAAAAAAAAACCCAAAACATTTAAATAAGTAATATTATCTCATCCAGCAGGTAGTAGACAATTTTTTTCCATTCTAATTAATATTTTCTAACAATAATAGAAATAAAAATGCTTTAAGTAAGCTTATAATTTGCTGGAAAAAAATGTTTGTTTTAACACCTGTAAAAATAATAATCATGAATATCATGTTTCATCATTAGCGAAAAATGTATTGGAGATATTTTCTCATGTTTTCTGGCAAAGAATATAAAAATCGGTCCTTAAAATAAGCAACACTGAACAAATATTGAATAATATTAAACAAAAAAGTCACTCTTAATAGAAAATGGTGCATATTTTAAGTGTAGTTTTGTCTTATTTATAACATTTTGTTCTTGTTTGTCAAAAAATTATTTGTTATTTCAACATCCATTGCAGCCGGGTCATCCTCGAAGGGGGGCTACCTCCATGGGTTTCTTCATTTTCCTCATGTTGAAGTTTTGGGGTTTTTCCTTGCCCTCATGTACGTTTTAGATCAGGGGATGATGTCATAACAGTCAGTGGTTTGCAATAATATGTGGTCTGTGCAGCCCTTTAAGACTCCTTGTGATTAAGGGAGTCACAAATAAACATGACTTGACTCGACTCATGTTGTTTTTTTTTAATTTTTCCTTGCCCTCATGTAGGTTTTGGATCAGGGGATGATGTCATAATAGTCTGTAATTAGTAATAATCTGTGGTCTGTGCAACCTTTGAGACTCCTTGTGATTAAGGGCGTCACGAATAAACATGACTTGACTTGAATTTAGTTTTGTCCGCAAGTAAAGCTCTCCAACCATCAAGCTAAACCCATATTCAACAAGGATAATGCATAGTCTACAGGAGACCTGGGCCCCTTCGGTCCTCGAGTGCCGCATGTCCTGCATGAATTTGTAGGTTTCCCTTCTTCAATTCAGGTAATACTAATTATCAGCTTGTAAACAATCTGGCAGAAGCTTGGAATCACCTTTATTGCAGCAAAGAAACCTCAAAAACCAGGAAGGACATGCGGCACTCTCGGAACGTAGCGCCCAGGTCTGGTCTATAGCAAATTCATATATACATTTTTCCTTTTCTAACAAAATGGCCAAGAAAAGCAGAGGATAAAGTTTATTGGAAGCAGGAGAAAAAACAAATCAAACGTTTTAGGAAAATCATCAATGAAACTAGTATCATTTGCTTGTTCCAGGGAATTACAGAGACACCTCGCTACTTCGGATATTGCTGGTTCACTTATTCACGGATTTTGAAGTGAACTGATTTTTTCTTTTTCGTCATTGACATCATTGTATCGTGCATTAAACAGCAGAGATAGATAAGGGAAGGCGCTCTGTGTTAGGTGGGTGTGACTGTGATAGGCTGGGAGGATTGTCCATGTGCTGTGATTAGCTGGTGTATGCTACCTCCGAAGACAAATTGAGAAGCATAGCGCCCGAAATAGTGATCAACAGCAGGTGCTGCGTGGATTGTTATCGCGTCTGAAAATCGACTGAGTTGGCGTCGGGAGAAAAAGCAATAGCAGGGGTCCAGGTACGGCCTATTGCTACGGCTACACTATCAACTCTGCTAAGCCACCGCTGAAGACCCTGTATCTTGCCAATACCAGCTTCATTCGTCACAAAATGGATGACCGAGTGCAACACATTGTGGGAAACTGCTACATTTAGGATGGTTTTAGGATAATCATAATGGAGATCTGGCTCATTTCGAGGACAACTGATGCTAGCCAGCAGCTCTCTAAATTGCTTGATACAATTGTTTTACTTTGGTATATTGACGTTAAAACCATTCATTAAACTGCAATGATGTTTTTTATGTTATTATTTGTAGCTCTTCAATTGTTTTATGTTACAGTCGAATACGCTCAGTCGGTAATGATGCCATCTCGTGGTAAGTTTAACCGTTTGGGGGCTTTTATGAAGATGTGAAATTTCGAAGGTGGTTCTGGTCCCCACTAACAGCGAAAACCAAGGGATCTCAGTATATGCTAGCCTGAATAGCAATTGTTCCTCTGAGTGGTCGTCCGTGACAGCTGCACGTAAACAATGTAATAACATTGTGTTATTTGACCCCGTCCTCCGTTCTGACATCCACTCGAAGCACCTGCCAAACTAAATTGACCCTGCTTTGTCTGTAATCGAAGGACGAAGAGGTAAGCGAGAAAAAAAAATCACCACGCCAAAGAAAGGAAGATCTAAAAATAGAAAAAAGAGCCTGTGGCAAAGGGCAGCGGGAACACTAGATTGTCTGTGAATAGGGCTGGCTGACAATGTGATAACGTCGGGAGAAACCTCTTGGGACGTGTAATGCGCTCATTTTCTGTTAGCTAATGCTAGCCTTTTGTCACTATTTCATCATGTCCTCCTTTTTGAACGTTTCACGAGAGGGGAAGCACAAATTGGCCTTGAACGCTTTGTGGAATGCAGTATTTCAGAAGACATAACGAGATGCAGTCACCACAAGAATGACAGGAAGGAGTGCCTGTAGCTATTTCCCAAAAACGATTTGACTACAGTCTGTTTCAGTTTAGCTGACCAAAAAGCTAGAGTTCTTCCACAGAAATAAATTCCAAGGGTTTAGTTTGAAATGTTACCGTTGAATACAGACAACAGATAATAATGGCTACATATGTTGGTTCAGCAACTGCGTAGAAAAACTATTTTGAATACTCATAAAATAATGCTAATCAATCTATCTATCTATCTATCTATCTATCTATCTATCTATCTATCTATCTATCTATCTATCTATCTATCTATCTATCTATCTATCTATCTATCTATCTATCTATCTATCTATCTATCTATCTATCTATCTATCTATCTATCTATCTATCTATCTATCTATCTATCTACCCTGGTCATATCCCTTGAGAGGAGTGACCGATACCAATGCAAACACATACAAAATTAAGAAAATGTAAAAAAAAAAAACACACACAAAAATTTTGGACCACAGCCAACCCAAATGCCCAAACACCCAAATAAGTTAAGCACCTCGGCTCCCAAGTAGGTCATGCTTTTGTCCCACCAGATGAAACGGGACACAAGAAAGCGGCCATGTCACTCGGGTCAGGGTGACACAACACACTCTTCTGTTCAACAGCAGGGCCCGACAGCTTTCACTGGTTTACCCCCGTCGTATCATAGAATGCGTCCAAACATCCCAATATTCTTTCACAACAACCTCTCTACTCATTCCTCTCACCAACAAGAGCTCTAGCTTCCACTATATTTAGACGATATTAATCAATACATTTTCATATAACATAACACAGTTGCGCGCTAGTGGGTTAATAACGTTAGCATACAAATACAAAATCAAGATCAATGCCATTAAATTACATGTACACGTACAATTATATGTACTCTATACACCCCTCACATTTCTGAAGAGATTTTATCATAATGTTTAATTGAATTTAAAAATACAAATTTCTTATTTTCAGAATCACCTGTGCCAGCTCCTTTGGCGCCAACTGCCTCTGGCTCTGATTGGCTCCCTGTCCCGATTCAAACCCAGTCCTGTCAATCCCTTGTTGTCAGTCCATCTGCGAACCTCAGTTAACATTAGGCAAGCCTTTTTCGATCCTGCCTCCAACCTGTTTTTTGCTCTCGTCTGTCCCCGGCTTTGACCCGTTTTTTGATCCTGACCACGTCTACTTTCCCGTCCCGGCTTTCGACCTCTTTCTGTCCCCGACCACGTCTACTCTCCTTTCCTAGCTGACGACTCGCTGACGACCCCGACCACGTTTTTGCTCTCTGTCCCGGCTACTGACCCGTTTTTTCCGTTCCCGACACAGCCATCGCTCGCCACGGAAGATCCACTTCCGAGTTCAGAGCGACCTGCTTCCCGCATCCAGCTATCTCCGGATCGTGGGCGCAGCACTTCCTCTTTCCTTTAATAAAACTTGTGGGAAACGTAACGCGATTGGGTCTGGTTTTCGTCCTGGTCCTGACAGTATGCACCCTGGCATATTTCTAACAATAAAACAGGGAACATGTTTAAATGATATGGGTGATTTTTCTTTGTTTTACATTTTTTTTTACTTGCTTATTTAAAACATATTTTCTACTACCAGAGCCAATAGTGCTATAGCACATTTATAACAATAAATATGAGAACACATCCACACATTTTTGTATATTTTTCTATCCAAAATATTAGATCGATGGCTTTAATGCTGTACAGGGGACAAATTACCACACGATTCACCAAACTGGGCTATTCAGTTCACGCATTATTCATACTCAAGCGTCATTTACCGGACTAAATGAACCTCATCCATTAATTAGAATCACGTAGACGAGCAGTTAGGCAAATTCAGCAAAATATAGTGGATTATGCATCTATTTAATGATAAATATACATACAAAAACAAGTGATATATGTGGCCAGTGCCTGGAGCCTCTCACGTTGCCTTATTTAGGCCAGTGACATGTGATGAGGTATGACAGTAGTACAAGATAAAAAACAAAGACAAAGGATGAAAAAACAGAAATCTAACAGGAGCTAATAGATGCGGCTATCCCGAGTCAATAATAGTGCCTATAATGAAATCGCTGGAGCAGAAAAGCGAGCTTTTTTCATTTCCTTATACAAGGCCCATGTGTTTTTTTGCACATCCTATTATGTGTTTCTCGCTGCCGCTAAATGTTCCATTTGCATCTGAATCACGGATGTCTCATAACCGTATAGGACGGGGAAATGAACACAGCTGAAAATATTGGAGTCGCGCGCAAAAATGTACTTTATATATAGCCAGACTGTTGAAATTTGAGATAAAACAACAATTTTTGATAAAATACATCTAAAGGAAATGGAATGATCAGAAATTTGAGTACTGTTTGTATAAAAAACTGATATACAGTCTGAGATGTTCTGCCCTAGTGATAGATCTATCTAATATACCTACATCCGAATGTGTCACGGTTGCCATGGCGCCCAATTGGCCCCGCCTGTGTGGCGCAAGCTGCGGCTCATTGACAGGTTGACTTTCCGTCTATTTAAACTCAGTGCTCTCATTCTTCCTTTGTCAGTCCGTCTACGAACCTCTGCCCCGCAAGACGTGGGTTTTGACTTGGTCCTGTTTCCTGTTGGTATTCCCTGTCCGGTATTGTTACTGTTTATTTTTGTCCTGTTTAATATCGGTTTCCAGTTCTGTTCCCGTCTATTTTTGTCCTGTTTATTATTCTCTCCTGTTTTCGTTCCTGTCTAGTTTGTCCTGTTTATTTTCAATATCCTGTGTCACTATCAATCCTGTCTGTCCGTCCTGCCCGGTATCGACCCCATCTGTCCGATATCTACTCGGGCAATTGGTATCGATCTCGTCGGCCTCCTGCTTCCTATCATTTCACGACAGACTGCTGCCTAACGTGCATGACTCCCCATTTCCTGTAAAATAAAAGGCTTGTGTGAGAACGTCACGCGTTTGGGTCCTGATCTGGTTCTGGTTCATGACAGAATATGATATTAAAACATGCTTATCTTAAGTGTATTTTTATTGTTTTATTTTTAAAGAGATTTCAGATTATTTTTGCAACGTACACCAAAAAATGTGGAGAGACTTCAGGGGAAAAAAAACAACAAACCCGTATAATTTATGTAATGAAGAAAACTAAAACAGGGGGGCACCAACCTCAGGCTCAAGTTAAGCACCTCGGCACCCAAGTCATGCTTTCGTCCCTCCAAAAAAGCGGCCATGTCACTCGGGTCAGGGTGTCACAACACACTCTTCTATTCAAAAGCAGGGCCCGACAGCTTTCACTGGTTTACCCCTGCCACATCATACAAGTGCCCTGTCCATCTCTAAACATAAGGTCCCTTATAACAGGGGGTCACCAACCACAGAGCTACTTTTTGTTACAGAATAGCAAGAAGGACTATTAGTTTGATATGCGATTTAGCCTGTTGTTACTGTGTTATTACTATGTTATAACTTAGTTGTACTTATTAGAAGTAAGGTTAAAATAGGCTCAGTTAACCACTGAAACATCTGCCTTGTTTAAGGGCTTATATGTGTGAATCACAGGCTAATTTCAAAATATATTTTAGAGGAAATGGTTTTGTATATAAAGACACTGTTCATGACAACGATTTATATTGTTGGGTGTACATCACATTTCCTAAGAAATCACAATGACCCATCGTTGGTGAGTAATTTTCAGAACCAATTGCCCGAGTTGATATCGGACAGATGGGGTCGATACTGGACAGGAAGGGACGGACAGGATTGACAAGAAATCAAGATATCTATAACTAACAGGAGAAACTAGCCGGGAAAGAAAACTATAGAGAATAATAAACAAACTACAAACTACTCAGCTGTTCTAAGGGGGATACTACCTGCCACAGGCACCACGATGGTGACCCTTTGTTCTCGAAATTTCATAAAAAAGCAAACCCACGCTTACCACACCGACCCGACATAATAAATCTCTTATTCTCTATGGAAACACAGCCGGCACAACTAATTCTGTGACTAACTCGGACGTGAATGGTGCCCGTGACTCCATTGTAGGAAAAGAGCAATTGAATAGATTCTGACTTTAGCTGGCGGGTGACTGTTCTCGGTCGGAAAAAGAAAAACTGTTTAATTAAAACCGCCTTGTCATAAGTGCGGCACAAAAGCAGTGGAGCTATTTGACTAATCTCCTCCTACCAATTCACAACACTTTCAGGGGTCAGAAGACACCCAGAACCCGAATACTCCAAGGGTGTCTGGAACTGAATTTTTTCCCAGCCAACCCCCTTGTTAGTTCCACCCGTAAGCTTTTCTCTGAGTTCAATTAAGCATCTGCAGCTCTCTGCATCTTGACCTTCTTTTCGGAGCGGCCGGCTTTTGTCTCCGGCTAACGGACTATTTACAATTTCTCCACGCTCCAGGTGCGGTTCCAGTTAGAATAAATCGGTCTGTAAACAAGAGGATGATTGATTGAGATCTAGGAACATCTTTAACCAGTTTTTGTCAGGACCAGAGCGGAAACAGAACCCACTCGCGTAACGTTTCTCACTGTTTTATTGTGAAGAAGGGAAAGGGTCGCTCTGAACGCGCAAGTGGCACTTCCGTGGCGAGCGATGGCGGTGTAGGGAGCAGGAAAAAAACACGCCAATACCCGGGATAGGAGAGCAAAAACGTGGTCGGGATTGGAAACAAGTCGGAAACCAGGAGAGGAGAGTAGACGTGGTCAAGATCAAAAACGGATTGTTATTCGGGACGGGAGAACAGACGTGGTCGAGATCGAAACAGGTCGTAATTCGGGACGGGAAAACAGACGTGGTCGAGATCAAAACAGGTCGTAGCGGGAGACAAACAGGAGCAAAAAACAGGATAGGCGAAAAAGGGCTTGCCGTGTAAAAGCAGAGATTCACAGACGGACCGACAAAAGAGGACTGACAGGACTGAGTTTTAATACTGACAGGGAGCCGATCCGTCAACAAGCTGCAGCTGATGCCACACGGGCGGGGCCAATTGGGCGCCATGGCAACTGTGACCATTTTGGGCTCTTTGTGTTTGAATAAGAGTAATTTATTGTATTTATGATCAACGTTTTAGTTCTTACTTGGACTGTTGTGTCAGGCTTAGGCTATTTTGCTCATTTCTTAGCAGTGGCGTGGTCCTTGGTTCAAAACTGGGTGGAAATATAAGTTGGCCTGGTGAGGGATAGGGGCCACCAGGCTGTACTTGCCCAATGCACACCACAGGAAATAATGCCCCAGGACCGTTGCGATTAAGTGATCTAATCAACCAATCCAATCCAATTGGATTGGTCCAGGTTGGGGAGACAAGCATTACATAATAGCTTCACTATTGTATATTATTTCTCTGTAGATAGATAGATAGATAGATAGATAGATAGATAGATAGATAGATAGATAGATAGATAGATAGATACAAATATATGGATGCGCAGTAGTAGGTAAATAATCATGATTATGAGTACTGTACAGTAGTGCATATACTGGACTGTCTCAGAAAATTAGAATATTGTGATAAAGTTCTTTATTTTCTGTAATGCAGTTAAAAAAACAAAAATGTCATACATTCTGGATTCATTACACATCAACTGAACTATTTCAACTAAATCAAACATTTGAAAATGTCCATTGATGCACTCAGTACTTGGTTGGGAATCCTTTTGCACGGATTACTGCATCAATCCGGCGTGGCATGGAGGCAATCAGCCTGTGGCATTGCTGAGGTGATATTGATGCCCAGGATGCTTCGATAGCGGCCTTTAGCTCATTTGCATTTGTAGGTCTGGTGTCTTTCATCTTCTTCTTAACTATACCCCACAAATTCTCGATGGGGTTCAGGTCAGGGGAATTAGCAGGCCAATCAAGGACAGTGATGCCATGGTCAGTGCACCAGTTACTGGTGGTTTTGGCACTGTGGGCAGGTGCCAGATCATGCTGGAAAATGAAATCCTCATCTCCATAGAGCTTTTCAGCAGATGGAAGCATGTAGTGCTCTAAAATCTCTTGGTACACAGTTGCATTTACTCTGGACTTGATGAAACACAGTGGACCAACACCAGCAGCTGACATGGCTCCCCAAACCATTGCTGACTGTGGGAACTTCACACTGGATTTCAAGCAACTTGGATTTTGCTCTTCTCCAGCCTTTCTCCAGACTCTGGCGCCTTGACTTCCAAATGAAATGCAAAACTTGCTTTCGTCTGAAAAGAGGACTTTGGACCACTCTGCAACTGTCCAGTGCTTCTTCTCCATAGCCCAAGTCAGACGCTTCTTCCGTTGTCTTGAGTTCAGAAGTGGCTTGACCATGGGAATACGGCTATTGTAGCCCATTTCCCGGACACGTCTGTGAACTGTGGCTTTTGATACCTGGACTCCAGCTTCAGCCCACTGTCTTTGAAGCTCCCTCAAATTTTGGAAGCGGCTCTTCTTCACAATTTTGTTAAGGCTGCGGTCATCTTTCTTGGTTGTGCAGCGTTTCCGGCCACATTTTTCCCTTCCAACAGACTTTTTGTGGATATGCTTTGAAACTGCACTCTGTGAACAGCCTGCTCTTTGAGAAATTTCTTTTTGTGTCTTACCCTCCTGATGGAGGGTATCAATGATGGTCCTCTGGACAGCAGTCAGATCAGCAGTGATTTAGTTTACTGAACCAAGCTGAGTGTTTTTAAGGCTCAGGAAACCCTCGCAAGGTGTTTCGAGTTAATTAGATGATTCAGGTGATTAGTTGAATAGCCTACTTGTATACTTTTTCATGATTTTCTAATATTTTGAGATAGGATTTTTGAGTTTTCTTAAGCTGTAAGCCAAATTCAGCAATATTAAAATAATAAAAGGCTTGAAATAGTTCAGTTGATGTGTAATGAATCCAGAATGTATGACATTTTTGTTTTTTTAATTGCATTACAGAAAATAAAGAACTTTATCACAATATTCTAATTTTCTGAGACAGTCCAGTATATATATATATATATATATTCATACAGGCTTTTGCATTATTAAGTTTAAACAAGAAAAAGAAGAAGAGAAAACATGCCCCCTCAGCTCCCTTAAAAATGTTGTTTTCCCTCCATGCATATTTAACCTTCCTCCATTTATTATTTAGACTTGTACCTCACACATTGTCTTGTGATATGACATTACTTTTTGCCGGCTGAACAGGCGTCGCGTCGCCCCCGGTGCACGACAACCGTGTTTGTTCGCCTGACACACTTTTTTTTTGCAACTTACATTGATTCCAAAATCAAAAACTGCTTTTTGGGATGTATTCTAGGCGCAGGAATACCTGTTTGTATGCCGGACGTACCATTTTGAAACTACGGCCCCTGATAAAGTCGTGGACCACTTGATTTTAAAATCAAAACCAGGGTTGGGTAGGGTTACTTTAACTGGATTACTTTCAATTACTTTTGGATTACTCCAATACCAAATATGCTAATAAAAGACAAAAGAAACTAAATATGAATAAAATGATGACTCACAACACGTGGTAGGCTTTCTCTCCTGGCTTTGATCTCTTTGATCTCCGGCAAAACGAACATAAAATGCCCATCCCAGCCATCTCTGGGCAGTGGGCAAGGGACACCCTGAACTGGTTGCCAGCCAATCGCAGGGCACACAGAGACAGACAACTCACTCTCTCATTCACACCTAGGGACAATCTGGACCGGCCAATTCACCTGACATGCATGTTTTTGGAATGTGGGAGGAAACCAGAGTGCCCAAAGGAAACCCACACAAGCACGGGGAGAACATACAAACTCCGCACAGGAAATCCGGTAGCTGGATTTGAACCCATGACCTCAGAACTGTGCCGCGCACGTGCTAACCACTGCGCTGCCGTGCTGCCAATATTCATATTTATATATAATATTATTAAATCATATACATGATTCCATAACTATATATATATATATATATATATATATATATATATATATATATATAATCCTCACAAGTTTAAAATTAGCTACATTTCCAACACACCGTCGCAGTTGCCTCCACCTATCTGCATCCATCAGGTACTCCACTCGACCAGCTCAAGTCTTGTCACACAAAACTTAAATAAAATGTAACATCCTACATGGCGACATTTCTTGTGTCAATATTGTGTAAATTATAACTATAACCTTATCCTCCTTGTTTTATAACCCTATCTTCTCTGTTCCTTTATCTTTTTTATTATCTTTTTTTATCTTATCTTTTTTTTTTTACCTCACTGTGAATGTGTGAAACTGAAGTGTCATGCCCAATTTCGTTGTCACAATATGTTAACCCATTTTGTAACACTTACAATCAAGGTACATACTAATCTATTCTATTCTAATTTGTCCTTTGCATGGATGTTCATTTTAATGTTATTTAATCATATGCAGATAAGTAGTACTTAGTATATACTATTTTTAAAAAAAATATTTATGGGGTATTGGGGGTTTAGACTTTATAACTAATAAAGATAGGTTTTCTATCCCCACCATCCCATCTCAGAATGGAATAATTTTGTAACCTGGGGTCGCTGTACTTGAAAAAAGCTAAATTAACCTATGGTCAGGGTTGGGTAGGGTTACTTCAACTTGATTACTTTCAATTACTTTTGGATTACTCCAATACCAAATATGCTAATAAAAGACAAAAGAAACTAAATATGAATGAAATTACAATATTTTGTGCAGGCTTGGGGAGTAACGGAATACATCACATTTTATATTAGTTTTGCCGGAGATCGAAGAGATCAAAGCCAGGAGAGAAAGCTTACCACGTGTTGTGAGTCATCATTTTATTCATATTTAGTTTCTTTTGTCTTTTATTAGCATATTTGCTATTGGAGTAATCCAAAAGTAATTGAAAGTAATCCAGTTAAGGGAACCCTCCCCAACCCTGCCTATGGTATATTGTTTTGCTCGTACATCGTGTTAGAAAATCATCTACAATCTGATAGAATTTGCTTATTTCAATTATATTTTCTCGTCTCTTTTACTAAAAATGAGCAACATTTTATGCCGATAGGGTAAAAAGGAAGTGTGCCGTCCTCCGTCCTAAAAGCCTCACAGTCCCCGGGCCATGAGCACAATCCTTTCTCCGAGTCGGGCCCCTACATTCAAAGCGTTCTTCCACGGGGCCAAACTTTTGTCCCCTCACAAAAGACCCGAGCGGAGGTTCTCCCATAGACGGGAGCCCCGTTGAAAATCAGATTACTTCCACTCGAGTCCTCCTTTTCTCCACCTGCCAGTTAACCATGTCAATGCCATTGTGCGCCCGCTGAAAAAGTCCATTTTGGCCATAAAAGAAGCTGCCTGTGTATTATTTTGCCACTGCTGCCATTTTTCCTCTGCTTTCCTGCCTTCCTTATATGATTTCTTTGAAGGGGAAATCTGGGCCACATGCCCCAGAGGAACGCTAAGTGCTTTAATTCATTCGCACCTTTTCTCTCTTGCTGCTGTCTCCGAGGCCTTCTTTTATGCCCAGAAGTGATTTTTTTTCCCCCCACTCCGACCGGACCATCAAGGCAATTACATCTTCGGCCTGCTTCCTTAATATGGAGGGATGACCGAGAAGAGAGAATTTGCCTTCCGTGTATTTGATGTGAATGCAAAATAATAAGTGTCTGCAGTTATCATTAAAGATCGACCGATTATCAGCACTGATATTTGAGTATAGACATATATCCATATCTGCATTTTTATTTGTTTAGACAGACTGTTTAAATATCTTCAAAACTGAGTTATTCAGGCTCAGATGCAGCTGAGCCTATCTCTCCCTCTCTCCCGTCCCAGCCCGAACCTTCCGTTTGTATAAGCAACCAGGGGTAGAGTCACTGAAACAGGAAAAATAACGTTAGAGCAAAGTACCAGTGGCAGCTCTGCTTACTCCTGAGACCGCTTTTAATATTTTAAAAAGTTTATGGCGGAAAGGAGCGTGTGTGATTAAGATGTAGCGTAAACAATGTAGTTAACTTGTTAAGCACGTTTAGGTGGAGACTGATAAAACAGCTCTTACCATAAGATCCGTTTGTCAATCAAGTGTGTGTGTTTGTGATTGAGAGAGGGCATAAAAAGCACGGTACAGTGGAAGGCTGAGGGATTAGCTGTTATCATAACATTCGTTCGGAAATCTGATTCAAAAGCAGGAGTTCTCAACATTTCAAATTGCAAGGTCCGGGGAAATTTCGATCGCTTTTTGCTATACGGTTTTAGGTGTTTTTTTGTTTTGTTTTGGCGAGGCTTCAAAGTGTTTATCAAACAGACTCACTAAGCTATTTCAGCTTTTTTTATATGTACCTTCATATGAGTAGCTGCTCTGCCTAATTTAGTTTCCTGCACTGTTAGTTTTTGGTTTAAATGAAATATTATACCTGTTAGATGTGTTGGAATTCAAATGTACTGGTTTCAGAGAGCTATTGAAGGTTTAGATGTACTTACAACAAACATTCTGTTTCTTTTTGCATTATTGAATTTTAAAACTTTTATAACAAATGAAGTTTAGCTCCAAATATTAGTTATTTCCCTTATTTTCCACTTAAATTGTCTACTCTTATGCGTTTATAGTGCCCCTTGTGACTGTGTTGTATACAGCCACTATTATTTTGTATAGTCTTATTCACTTACTATGTTTTGACTTGTCATAATGGGAAACTGTTTTCCTTCTGATGATTGATGTGGTCAGTTGTTAATTTTAAAAATCTTTAGGATTGAAACAAAGTATTCTTTACTGCATTCAGTTAACAAATTTGCCTATAAATCATAAATCTTTGTTTTTTTCTGAAGAATGCTAAAATGTCCCACGCTGATAAAAACAAAACAAAATTACATTATTACTTTGAGTTCTGATATGAATTACTAATCCAAAGAAAATTGATTAAATTAACGAGGCCAATTGAAAAAGGACACACAGTTTACTAACACAGATAATTAATGATAGGAACAAAAAGGGGAGGGGAAGGCGCCGAAGATTAGGGGAGTTTTTGACTGCTGAAAGTCTTGTAGTCACTAGCACAAAAAAAGGTTAACTGCTGTAATGCTAGTTAATTTGGGGGTAAATCCCTTGTCCTCTTATTTGTTGTTGAAGAGAAAATTGGCATCGTGCTCCGGATGGTCGCAACAAATGGCCCACGTGCTGAACTCAAGGCCGCAGTGCAAGCTTGGCACGGCCACATGCAAGACCAACCAGCCAGGCAGAAGAAAAGAGAATGAGCTATCTATATGGTCTAGGAAGCTTGACCAGATCATGCCTCTTTTGGCTTGGTCTCAGACCACAAGTATTGGATGACGGTGTTTGAAGTTGCTAAACTTGTTAGAAAGACAAAAAAGTGAGACATTTGCGTAATGTCCTGTACTGGAGAGTGCCACTCCAATCGACATCATTACGGACGGTGATAACATTATTCTATCAATACATTGCCTTGGATGTTTGAATTACATTCACAACTTCATGATGTCATTATAGTACATGGTGAATTGGTACGTTCGGTAACTTTCCAAAAGGGGACGCCACCCAAAACACAGAAGGTGGAAGTCTTTTTTTGTAGGCTAGATAGATGTCTAGATAGATGGATAGATAGATGGATGTATAGATGTATAGACGTCAGGATGTCTAGATCCTAGATAGATGGGTAGATAGATGTTTAGATAGATAGATGGATGTATAGATGTCAGGATGTTTAGATCTTAGATAGATAGATAGATAGATAGATAGATAGATAGATAGATAGATGGATAAATGGATAGATGGATAGATGGATAGATAGATCTTATTCTTGTACGCATGTATACAGAAAGAAATAGCGATCCATCTGACCCGCAGTTTCCAAAGATAAAAAAAAAATAAGAAAACGTTGGAGTCTCTGAAAAATAATACCGACAATAGAGCAAAAAAACTGGGAGGATTATATAATTTACAAATATATGGATGCGCAGTAGTAGGTAAATATCATAATTATGAGTACTGTACAGTAGCAAGAGGAGCTGGGCTTTTTTTGTTCAACACACATATAATAACATTGGATTCTCCTTGTGACGCCTCTGAATTACCTTTCCCACCTTCCTAAGCAAAACGACTCAGTGGAAGAGTCGGTCGATGGAGAATGCCGGCAACGTAAGGCGATACTAAAGGCACGGCAGTCAGCGATGTGTAGCAATTAATGTAATGGACAGGGAAAAGCAGCATCTTGGCGCTAATGACAATGTCTTGTGTTACAGCTCAAAAGCGCCCATCATTACGCAGCAATACTGGAGGAAGTTGGCCGGCTACTAAAGGGGAGCCATCGTAACTGGATCATGCGGGCAGGGAGAGTTAAGTGTGGCGCCACTGGGACGATGTTCTGTCCGGGACTCATAATTCAGAACTGAGTGACAAGGGGTCAATGAAATTGATGGAGGCAAGATGGGCACAGTAAAGCGTTTTAAGCCAAAGGAAGTACACACATTGGGGATACTCTAAAGGGAGGGACAGATACTATTAAGCTTAAGTCTATTGTGGATACAACATTGATTTCTATTAGCGTAATGACTGTGTCCATGCATAGCTCCTTCGAACACATCACTCACATTTTAACCTTAACCAAAAGATTGCTTGCGCAGAAACATCGTCATTGACCGGTCCTGTTTCCAGTTGGTATTCCCTGTCCGGTATTGTTCCCGTTTATTTTTGTCCTGCTTAATATCAGTTTCCAGTTTCATTCCCGTCTATTTTTGTCCTGTTTATTATTCTCTCCAGTTTTTGTTCCCGTCTAGTTTGTCCTGTTTATTTTCGGTATCCTGTTTCATTATCAATCCTGTCTGTCCCGTCCTGCCCGTTATCGACCCATCTGTACGATATCTACTCGGGCAATTGTATCGTTCTCGTCGGTCTCTGGCTTTCTGTCTTTCCACGCCAGACCGCTGCCTAACGTGCATGACTCCCCATTTCTCGTACAATAAAATCCCTGTGTGAGATACGTCATGCGTTTGGGTCCTGATCCTGTTCTGGTTCTTTACAATAACCCCTATAAATATGCAGAAATCTGCCAAGTTGAACTCTGTTTTTTAATTATTCAGCGTATAACCCGGGATAATGGAATGCGGCAACATAGCTGGAATTCATTTTAGAAAGAAATAACAGAATAAAAGAGCTGCCACACATAATACAATTTTGCTAATTCGGCACCCATTCTCAGCATTAGTCTACTGGAGATAATAAATTGCGGACAAAACAGTGCAGTCCATCATAGACGAGTTATAATGGCACATATCAACAGGCAAACCGGAAAAACATTGCGCTCTGCTAGCCACTGCTCTTAAAAATAGTCAACCCGAGATAATGGATCACACCCACTACTGAGTTTTTTATTTTACGCAGACTACAACAACACCTTTCAAAAAAAGTGCTCTCTGCCAGTCCTCACTTGCATTAATATGGGATTGGGGATAATGGATCTAAGCCTCACGAGTGCAGTTCACTTTTGGGGGGATAGAACGGCAAAAAAGAGCCACAAGGCTGGATAAAAACCTGCTCTACAGCCCTTGCTTGCAGGAATATAATTGGGGATAATGGAAAGCTGAATATTTCTCAACTAGTGATGCTCTGATTGCGCAAATTACAAAGCAAAATCTGGCGAGGCATTGAAGTGTTTTTCTCAATTTTAGAATAATAATAATTTATAGTTGGTGGCTTCGTAGGCTAAACATAAAATGTCATAGACAGGGTTGGGTAGGGTTACTTTAACTGGATTACTTTCAATTACTTTTGGATTACTCCAATACCAAATATGCTAATAAAAGACAAAAGAAACTAAATAGGAATAAAATTATTACATATTGTGCAGGCTTGGGGAGTAACGGAATACATGGAACAGCAAAAGTGATGTTGGCAAGCTGTTTGGATTTATTTTCATTTTGTTTCTGTCGCATTTTATGTTCGTTTTGCCGGAGATCAAAGAGATCAAAGCCAGGAGAGAAAGCTTACCACGTGTTGTGAGTCATCATTTTATTCATATTTAGTTTCTTTTGTCTTTTAGTAGCATATTTGGTATTGGAGTAATCCAAAAGTAATTGAAAGTACCGTATTTTCCGCGCTATAGGGCGCACCAGGTTATAGGGCGCACCCCCAAAAAATAGTTTTTGGTCTTATATCTTCCATAGATAAGGCGCACCGGATTATAAGGCGCTACAATGGGAACATAGACAAAACAGTCAGATAGTTCAGTCAAACTTATTACCCCCTTAACATTCCTTAACATTCGTTTTCGCTCGCAACTTTACTGTGCATATGACAATAAACACTTGGAATTGAGTTTAATTTAAAAAAAAGACCCATCACAGAAACATCGATATCACTCTGAAACAAGATACTGGGAAAATATATAGCCGGAGTAGCTCACCGAAGTCGTTGTGTTCAAAAATAATGTGCAACCATGGTCCTCTTATATCCGTGCGTGTAGTAAATCATCTTTCTCCGAATAACTTTAGCCAATAGTGATCGATTTAACTGATGATTGACACATCTTTTTCGGCCAATTGCAGGGTTTGTTTTGCCCCTTTAGCCTATTCGAGCCTGTAAATGATAAAGAGGATCCGCCCCCTTTACTTCGGAATAACTTTAGCCAATAGTGATCGATTCAAATGATGATTGACACATTGGTTAGCCAATGAAACACCGGTATATAAATCCCATCATACACCGCGGACTACTTGGCGTTCGGGGGAAAATCTAGTTGGCGGCTGTTGCATTAGTTGCAAGACTTCGCGACACACCATTGAGCCATATATAAGGCGCACTGTATTATAAGGCGCATGGTCAGCTTTTGAAAAAAATTAAGACTTTTACGTGCGCCTTATAGTGCAGAAAATACGGTAATCAAGTTAAAGTAACCCTACCCAACCCTGGTCATAGATGGAGAGAAGACGTGTGTGCAGACAGTAATGTAAGACAATGATATATTGCTTAATCAGTCTTCCCTGCTTTGGCGAGCTGTCATCACAGCCATCAAGCCATCAAAACCTTAAGCCGCGCTCTCTCTCATTGACTGATTCCCTTGTTCAATTATTCTCGCTTCATGAGCGGCGCCATCTATTTAGCTCTCGCACACTCCAGTAAACTTAGAAGAAGATTGTTTTGATGAAGCTTTATTCACAGACATAAAAGTTTTATAGCATATTTATATATTTGGCAGTAATCGGTCTGGGTTTAGAAGTCTGAGTTTTTGAGTTATTAGACAAGAGAATAGAATAGAATAGAATAGAATATACCTTGATTGTCATTGTTACATGATGGGATATATTGTGACAACGGAATTGGACGTGGCAATCCAGGTCCACATTTTACAGTGAGGATAAGGAAAACAAAGAGATAAAGGAACAAAAAAGATGTTTTAACTGTCTTTGTTGTATAGGCTTTGTTTCCTCCGGAGGGGGGGTGTCTGAGGGGGTGAGGGACAGACAGAGATGGGCTGATCCAACTAGATGTTTGATCTTACTGTACACACGGTCCAGTGTTTTTCCCTAATTGCTCAGTCCAATAACCCGTATGGATAGCGTTAGCATCTATTGCTAAAAGTGAGAATGACATCATTTTACAAAATATACATAATAGATTGCGGACAAAATAGTGCAGTCCATCATAGACGAGTTATAATGGCACATATCAACAGGCAAACCGGAAAAACATTGCGCTCTGCTAGCCACTGCTCTTAAAAATAGTCAACCCGAAATAATGGATCACACCCACTACTGAGTTTTTTTATTTTAGGCAGGCCAGAACACCACATCTTCCAAAAAAGATGTTGTTTCTGCATTTCAATTTTGATATAACGATTTCATTTATCTCATTAAAAGTACATTGATTGTTTTGACCACGTTGCAAAAATGAGTTTCATTGCTTCATCCCAAGTTTACGAGTTATGCTTGTAGCTGGCTTGCTAGAAGCATTGACTTACTCTATATATCAGGGGTCGGGACCCTATGGCCCGGGAGCCATATATAGCTTATTTTACGAGTACATATGGCTCGGTGATAAAATGCTACTACCGCAAATTCAGTTGCATCATTCGCAATCTGTGAGTTATGGTGAATGCAAAGCCTCGGCTGCTCCAATCATATACTGTATAATGTTCCGTCCTGTAAGGCCACAGTTTGACCTACAGTTTACAGTTTAGGTGTCGCACCAAGAGGCCCGTTTTGGCTCTACATCGCTCAAGAATTCTTCATATGAAAGCTCATTAAATAATGTACGTTCATTATTGAGACACTTTGTGAAAAAAACTAACACTTTATGATAAAAACCAGCAGAACAAACCTTAATTACCAATACATGCTAGCCAAGCATATAGAATGATTTAATTGGGTGATCTATATGGGTGGATGGAGCTATGCAACACAGCATGCTCCACTCTCTCTCACACACGCGCCCACTCCTTAAATTTTTCGTTTGCAGTTTTTTGTGACATATTTACAAAATAACTGCTTGCACCTTGATTTGAAATAGTTGTTTACAGAAAAAAATGAGGGTCAAACTTTAATTTAATAATAATAATAAAATCCTCATGGAATGGAAAAACAATGTTTCACTGTTAACTCGCGATTTTATTTAGTATTACTCTACAACCCCCACGTTTTAAGTCACACTCTTATGCTATTATGTCCCTTGTTTTTATGCAAACGAGGTATATTAATTGATATGGGACACAAAATCTAGCATTATTATTATTTCAAAAAAGTTAATCAAATCATCTAACATCTTCATATATTTTACGAAGAGCAAAATATTTCAAGTGTGTTTATTCTGGAATAAAATTCTTGTCTGTTTTTGATTCATAGTTATGTTTTTTTTTTTCTTTTTTTAATCAAGTTTTAGTGTATTCAATAAATGATTATCCTTTTCGACTCGGGATAAAAGGTGTAGTTTGAGTTTTGGCCCTGTGTGCAATTGAGCTTGACAACCCTGATTTACAGCAGTCCCTATTTTAAAACATTACGTAGGCATGATTAGTCTGTGCAAAGATGCGCGACTATTTAGCATTAGTTTTCAACACATAAGCATTATTCCAACTAGAAGCCTTCCCAAATTTAAATGAACAAAAACCGTCTCAAAACAAACTACAAATAAAAACCAACAGGACAAAGTTTCCCCTCTCCAGTGATTGCAAATGTAAAAGGAACATTCCAGCCCCTAAAACACCCCGAGGCAAAAGAGTGACCTTAGCAACTGAAAGGAAGTAATAGGGAGAGGAAGTACGAGGGGGATGGTGGAGGTAATGCGGTGTGCGGCCTCATCCTTTACTTAGCCGGCGTTGCCTTCAGGGGAGACGTGTTATAAAGCAAAGCTAATGGACATTATGAGGAAACCCTGGACGGTTAGCATGCGCTACAAATAGTCTACTCCCATGTTAATGTGCACACCCAAGGGTAAATAGATGTTGAATTCCACACGTTCATGTCATAATACATACCACGCACATTTAATAACTGCGACCTGCATCGTTCTAGACTCTAAATCCTCATGGAATGGATAAATCATGTTAGACTGTTATCTTTTTTTAGTTACTATGCAACCCCAGTGCTTTTAAGACGTAAGAAGATGTCACGGTTGGCATGGCGCCCAATTGGCCCCGCCCGTGTGGCATCAGCTGCAGCTCATTAACAGATTGGCTTTCCGTTTGTTTAAGCTCAGTGCGCTCTCTCTTACTTTGTCAGGCCGTCAACGAACCTCTGCACCGCAAGACGTGAGTTTTGACTCGGTCCTGTTTTCCTGTTGGTATTCCCTGTCTGATATTGTGCCCCTTTATTTTTGTCCTGTTTAATATCAGTTTCCAGTTCGTTCTCGTCTATTTTTGTCCTGTTGATTATTCTCTCCAGTTTTCGTTCCCGTCTAGTTTGTCCTGTTTATTTTGCTCTATCCTGTTTTATTATCTATCCTGTCTGTCCTGTCCGGTATCGACCCCATCTCTTTGATATCAAGTCGGGCAATTGGTATTGATATGGTCGGCCTCTGGCTTCCTATCATTTGACGCCAAACTGCTCCCTAAGGCGCCTGACTCCCCATTTCCCGTAAATAAAAGGCTTGTGTGAGATACGTCACGCGTTTGGGTCCTGATCCTGTTCTGGTTCATGACAGAAGTTTGTCAAATCTTATGCTGTGATGTCCTATTAAGTCTATCAAAGTTTGTATAGTCTTATGCAGTTACTATGCTCCCTCAGGTGAACATGCAGTATTTATTAAGTAACACTTAATTTGTCAAATTAAATAGTTTTGATGTACCTTGGAATGTATTCAAGTCAATCTTAGTTTGTATATATATATATATATATATATATATATATATGCCGTTATGATGAACTTTGTGATTTAATTGCGTCAATCTTAGTTCGTATAGTTCTATGCAGTTACTATGTCTCGTTAGGTGATAATGTATGATTCTGATGCATTGAGCTACACTTATAAGTTTTATATAGTTATGATGCCCTGAGTGATTTATTCATTTGTTACCTCACTCTAAAGTTTTTATCATCTTAAACAGTTACTATGTCCCATTCGATGCTAATGAAAGATGGTGATGTTTAAAGTCAATCTTAGATTCGATAGTCATATGCAGTTGTGATGTGCCTCTTGATTATTATTCAAGTCAATATTTGTTTGGAGTCCTATTAAGTCACTATGTCGCGTGGGATGATAATGTAAGATGGCGATGTAATAGATCACGCTCAATTTGTCTAGTCTCCTGCAGTTATGATGGCCAATGTGACTGCGATGTCTTAAGTCACTCAGTTTGTGTAGTCTGATGCAGTTATGATGTCCCTTGTGGTAGTGATGTACAGTATTAAGTCAATAATAGATTAGTAGTCCTATTCCATTATTTTGTCGCCTTTAATAATAATGTATGCTGGTGATCTAATGAATCAGATTTATTTTCTTAAGTCTTACACAGTTATGATGACCTTGTGACAGTGTATATACAATTGCTAAGGAATTCTCATCTCATTAGCCGTACCGCTTATCCTCACTAGGGTCGCGGGGGGGCTGGAGCCCATCCCAGCCATCTTCGGGCAGTGGGCAGGGGACACCCTGAACTGGTTGCCAGCCAATCGCAGGGCACACGGGGACAGACAACTCATTCGCTCATTCACACCTAGGGACAATTTGGACCGGCCAATTCACCTGAAATGCATGTTTTTTTTTGGAATGTGGGAGGAAACCGGAGTGCCCGGAGGAAACCCACGCAAGCACGGGGAGAACATACAAACTCCGCACAGAAAGTCTGGAGCTGGATTTGAA
Organism: Urocampus carinirostris; assembly: GCF_059441175.1. NCBI lineage: Eukaryota > Metazoa > Chordata > Actinopteri > Syngnathiformes > Syngnathidae > Urocampus > Urocampus carinirostris. The sequence goes on along the minus strand of NC_142357.1, from coordinate 35,212,416 downwards.
CCCACGACAGGTTCCCATGACATGAACTGTGCCGCACAAGCGCTAACCACTGCCCCGCCGTGCTGCCCTGCTAAGGAATTGTAAAGACCTATTCCGTTTTTATGTCCACTGTGATGATGATGTATACCACCTTTTATTTATCTACTCTTTAGCAGTTATGATGTACTCTTCTATTTTTTTCCCCATGTGTAGTTACTATGTCCATTTGGGTGAACATGGGTGAGGTTGGAGTGTGCATTTTTCTTATTCTGTTACTATGTCCAATATAAAGATAAAGTATGATGAGGATAGTGTAGAAAGTCACACTAAGTAGGTCTAGTCTTTAGCATTTGTTTTCTTTATCGTGATGATTTCAGTTGTTATGTCCTGATACCACTTGTTCAAGTCACTTCTAATTCATCCTACAATTTAGTACACGGCTATAGTGAAAAACATATTAAATTAAATTAAAATGAGTGTGTTTCTTGGTGAGATCTGCATTTAAAGATTTATTCAAACACAGATTCTCTTTTTTATTTACATTTTGGTCACTGTAAACTTTGAGATTTAAACTGAAATGGTTGCTCAAAATCTAAGGGCTATTTCCAGATGTATCAAAGATCACGAATAAAGTTTTAATTTGGATAAAACATGCCTCCAAGTTTCCAAACTGGCATACTTTGTAGAAATGTAGGAGTGGACCAAAAAGGTCCTTTGGCAGACCTCTAGCTAGAAAATATTGGCTTCCAAAGCTAATGACCTCAAATTGCACACACGGGTGCAGTTAAGCTTTGCATGTTCCCCCAGTAGCTTACAACAGCAAATATGTCATTGGGAAAATAAACAACAATTACGGTCTTTATGCCTCTAATTACATCATCCTATCTTAGCGTCACGAGCGAGGGGAGATGTGATTAAAAGCTACAAACGGAGCATCAAACGTATGAGTGAATCCTAAAATCTGATCGTTATTGAGTACTGGAGAAGTGGAGACACCAAGCGAGCGAAGCAAATTAGAGTAGGTACTGTAAGATAGTGAACACATACAAAAAGGTAGGGTAGATGCTTTATGTGCGGATTAAAAGCCAAGAATATACTTTAACATATGAGTAATTCCTAAAATGTTATCATTAACCACGCCTGATATACAACATTAACCTGGAATTTCAACGTGAAGTTGCCATATAGCTGTTTTAAGTGTCTGCTTCTATCTTCAGTGTTTTTCGTCCCGTTTGACAACTACATTTTGGCTTAATTTCTATCCTATGGTTGTGGGTTTTAACACACAAAAATGCGTTTATTCGAGGAATCAACTCTTTGCCCTGAAGAATTCTCGTGCCGGCGTGATGAGGGGGCCCTATCGTGGATGCAGAGCCAGAGCTAGGTTGAAGGCTAAGCGGCTAGCGGCGTTATAAACATTCGGTACCGTCCGTAATCATGGTAAATAAGAACTCTGTCCTGGTGAAAAACATCAAAGCGTACAGTGAGTGCAGTTTGCTGTGTTTTACGGAAACATGGCTCATGTCTAGCATCCTGGACGTTAAAGTGAAGCTACCCGGCTTCAGCGCTGTTAGGACAGACAGATAAACAAAAGCCAGCGGGAAGCGGAGAGGAGGTGGACTCGCTATCTACGTGAACACGAGGTGGTGTAACCCTGGGCACAAGATTTCCATCTGCTGCAGGGACGTCGAACTTTTGGCCTAGCGTGTACGTCATTCACTCCGCTGTTGCTAAACTACAACACAGCACCCCGAGACCATCCTGTCAATCTATTATAAACAACAAAAGGATACTGCTGGATGTGTGAATATCTATCTATCTATCTATCTATCTGTCTGTCTGTCTGTCTGTCTGTCTGTCTGTCTGTCTGTCTGTCTGTCTGTCTGTCTGTCTGTCTGTCTGTCTGTCTGTCTGTCTGTCTGTCTGTCTGTCTGTCTATCTATCTATCTATCTATCTATCTATCTATCTATCTAGACATCTATCTATCTATCTAGACATCTATCTATCTATCTAACTTAGCTATCCATCCATCCATCCATCCTTTATCTGTACTGCTAATTGTCAGTAGGGTCGTAGGGGATTCTGGAACCCATCCTAGCTATATTTGGGTAGAGGACAGGGGCCACCCTAAACTGCTTGCCAGCCAATCACAGGGTACACAGAGACAGATGACATTCGCTCATTCACACTTAGAGACAATTTGAACCGGCCAGTTAACCTGCCATGCATGTTTTTGGAATGTAGGAGTACACCGGAGTGCCCGGAGGAGACCCACACAAGCACGGGGAGAACATGCAAACTCCGCACATGAAACCTAGTAGCTGGGTTTGATCCTGTGACCTCAGAACTGTGCCTCATGCGCAAACCACTCAGCCGCCATACCGTCCCCCCAGCACTCTACCGTACTCAGAAAGTCAAGAATTCAAGTTAAGAAAGACTTATGAGTAGATACTATAAGATAGAGAGCATGTAAAAAAAGGGAGAGTACGTGCACTTAAACTGATTTGTTTTTCCCGTAAAACGTTCACTCAACTTGGGCCCTTTTAGAGTCTTTGCTTATTTCAGCAAACAGAGATAGCCATCATATCCTTTGAGGGTCATCAATAGTTAAACCTGACTAAAATAAACAGATAAATAAATAAAAGAATGGGAAGAGCACAGCAAATGGACCTTAGTCGATGGAGGTAGTAACTCGTTCAAATGGGTTGAACCATGTAGGAGCGTTCTTATTTTAACCTAAAAGCGCTCCATCTTTAACTCTTCCTTTGTTCTTCTCACAAAGAACTTTGCTTCAGTAATTACAGTTCTAGCTTCGCTTCCGCGGTCATATTATTAGAATGATTTCAATTCGGAACAAAAAGCCACGGTGGAAATAACGTGTCATTTGTGTAAATGCGTTCGAGAAAAGCTGCAATAAGGAGTTCATATGTCTCTTTTATAAATTGTACTTTCCATTTTTTATTCTTTTTTAGAGTAGCGTTCTGGAACCTTTTAGACCCAAAGAGCCATCCATTTTCTGCATTGCTTATCCTCAGTAGGGTCACAGGGGTGCTGGAGCCAATCCCACCTGTCTTCGGGAGTGGGTAGGGAAACCCTGAACTGGTTGCCAGCCAGTCGCAGGGCACACAGGGACAGACAACTCAGTTGCTCATTCACACCTAGGGACAATTTGGACCGGCCAATTAACCTGACATGTTTTAAGACCAGAACAGAGACAGGACCCACTTGCGTACGTTTCTCTTAGTTTTATTTTGAAGAAGAGAAAGGATTGTACACACGATCCGGAGCAGGTTGCTCAGACGCGGAAATGGTAGCAAGGGCGGTGTCGGGAGCAGGAAAAACAGGTCAGTAGCCTGGACAGGGAAGCAAGAATTGTGGTCAAGATCAGAAAAGGGGTCGAAGCCGGGAAAAAAACAGGAGCCAGAACAGGAGTCAGTCAAGGTCAAAAACTTGCCTAGCGTGATTTGAGGTTCGCAGACGGACTGACAACCGGTGACGGGAAGACGGGGGTTTAAAAAGTAACAGGGAGCGGATCAACGTCCGAGGCAGTTGGCGCCAAAGGAGCAGGCACAGGAGCCACGCATCAGTAATCACGACAACATGCATGTTTTCAGAATGTGGGGGGGAACCCACGCAAGCACGGGGAGGACATGCAAACTCCGCACTGGAGGATTCGATCCCATGACCCCAGAACAGTGCCGCGGATGCCCTAACCACTCATCTGCCGTGCCGCAATACCCAAAGAGCCATAAAAGCAAAAATATTTTTGGGGAGAGCCACACCACATACAGTATTTTTGGACAAAATTCAACAAAACCGCCAAACTGGACAAAAGCGAATTCTTCTATGAAATAATAATAGTAGCCTAACATTTGACAATAACGCACAACCACGATCTTGTCAACAAGATGGGAGTAGATTCTCGTGATGGACTTAGACAAGATCGTAATCTCAAATAAACTGTTGTCAAATTGCCTCTAAGGTTTATGCTAATCTTTTCAGGCATTGATTGAGCGCATATTTTTGCTAATGCACAACTAGCCTCATTAGCCAATAGCATCACTTTGATGACTTGCTTTGACTTTCCTACTTTAGCAGTTGATGTTGAATAAAAGCGAAAAAATGCCAGTTTTACGAACTTTAACTCCTAAGGTTATTGCTAGCATTATGAATAGTGCTGTTATGCTAATGCTAATGCCTTTGCATTGAAGTTTAATGTGAAACCACACAAATTTAGATTAAAAAGCTTCCATTTTAACTGAAACCCAATCCACAAAGTAGATATATTTCCTAAATGTTTTGATTTTATTTTTCTTTAAGTAAAACAAAAAAGGGAAATGACAAGAACTATGCTAATTAGTCCAATTGTTTTCTTTTAGAAAAGAAAGTAAATGGTTACAATGATGCTTAGCAGTCATAATTTTGGGTTTTAGTAAACCATGAAAGGAAAACGGTTGGTTTTGACGATTTAAATATTAATGCATTAGCATTCTGACATTTCTTATCACTTTTTGAAAGATGATTGATTTAACAACTAATTTAACTACTAATGCTAGTACTGTGAACACGACCGCTGATACCACAATGGTTTCTTGCTAAACCATATAAGAGAAACAATAACAAATATGCTATTTAGTCACATGCTTTTTTTTCAATCATGATAGAAAAACAGTCAAATATAAGATAACTAGTTGCAAAAAAAAAAAATAATAACATGGCTAAGCTGTAGATAGTTAGCTACCTTTGTAAGCATGTAAACATTAGCCAAAGTCCGGCTAGTGGCTAAAACAAACGATTAGAGAAACATATGAGTTTTTGAGAAAAGGACCTGGCAGAGCTTCTGTTTTGTGAGCAACATTAAAAATAAGCAGCTTCATCGAGTACAAACTCGCCCCCTGACTAAAGCCGGCTTCACATGACTCTCCTCACCTCAGACTTGATATCATCACTACATCGTTCTATTAGAATTTCTCTTTCAGTTTTATCATTTTTTTGGCAGTATATCAAAATAATTCCCCGCACAAAATGTTTCCTTGCCAAACATTTGGTGCATCCCTAATCTTCTCCTGCTTCTTTCACCACCAAACGAGCAATGCATTGAATTTTAATACAAGCAAAGCAACTCGTCCATCCTTCAACACAGACTATGATGTCACGGGCTAGATTATATTACGCGAGAGCAATTTATCAGCGTGTGAGACACTCTCGCAACCGGGCCCTTTATTGGGCATTTCTTTGGCTTTAAACACTGCAAATTTACAGCTCTAATAGGAATTCATCACAGAAAGAAGCATATCAAGCCCATTGTTTAGATGTGCCCCCGGGTAAGAATGAGATAAAAGCCTCCATTATGGGACCTCCAAAGCGTATTTGCCCTGCAAAATTGATCCACTATTGACAATTTACACTTAGGGTGACCTTTCATAACTGCCCCCACACTTGAGAAGCAATATTGTTAGGGGACTAAGCAAGGAGAGAAAGAGGCGGTGAATATACTCCGGGATATTACTGGATCTCATAAGCTAGTAGGAGCTAGTTCATTGATTGCTCAATAAGCAGAAGGCGTTTGCGTCGATGATCTTTCCGGTGGCCGAGTAGAATTATCGTTTCATTAACTCCGCCGGGGAGGTTTATGTTAACAATTTTGGGGTTGGTGGGAAGGTTTAAGAAACAAAGTTTTACTGCTCCGGATGAACATCAAGGGTAATTGTCACTTATTTTAACACTGCATAACCTGTAATAATAATGAATTTTCAATTGATGGATATTATTTTCACAACTTTAGCCAATGTTCTTGCTTCAGAATTTATTGCTATACAGTGGTTCTCGACCATAATCCGTTCCAGAACCCTGTTCGAAAACCGATTTGTTCAATCACCGAAATCATTTTTCCCATTAAAAATAATGTAAATCGTTTTAATCCGTTCCAACACCCTGAATGTTTACCATGAACGTAAACATGAAGCTAACCCAGGCTAATCGTACGTTCGCGTTAGCGTAATCTTCCGTACGAAAGATTACGCTAACATGAAGGTGTAAATTAAAAAAAATCAGGTCGTTTACAAGTCATTTAGCACCACTAGTGGCTAGCGCTTCAGTGGAAAGGGGGCTCCGTTCCAACACCCTGAATTTTGGGCTCAGTTACAACACCCTGAATGTTTACCTGAATGTTCAACGTAATCATAGAGCTAACCCAGGCTAATCGTACGTGATCACATTACCCTGATTTTAGCTAACCTGCATTGGCTCCCTGTTAGCTTAAGATGTGATTTTAAGGTTCTGTTGGTATTATACAAAATCATGCATGGACTTGCTCCCTCATATCTTTCAGATTTAATCTCCCCCTATGTTCCAGTCCGGAGCCTTTGCTCTGAAAATGCTGGTCTACTAGCTATCCCAAGAGCCAAGAAGAAATCGGAAAATTCGAGAGCGTTCTCCATTCGGGCCCCGGTGTTGTGGTATGCTCTGCTCTCTGAAATCCGAGCTACAACCTCAGTGGAACCTTTTAAATCTAAGCTTAAAATACACTTCTATTCTATAGCAAACGAAGAACCTCTATTTTATGTTGAGAATATCTGTGTATTATTTGCCCTCATGTCGGTTTTAGATCAGGGGATGGTGTCTTAATAGTCTGTAGTTTGCAGTTATCTGTGGTCTGTGCAGCCCTTTGAGACTCTTTGTGATTAAGGGCGTCACAAATAAACATGACTTGACGATAAATAGGTAAAAGGAAATGCCAATATTGGGTTTGGGTAAGTCTTTTTAGGTCGATGTGCTTATATTTATCTACCTTTTCTTCCCTTATTTAAGGAGAGCAGGTTATAGATTTCAAAGAGCAGCACTTTGATGTCTCATCTCGCGTTTTAATATCTCAAATCTGCCAAAGCCGTCGGAGCAACAGCATGAGGCTCTGCGTCCCGTGGGCATTTTGCTCTGATAAAACGTTAGCTCCACTCCCTGCCGGATTGCCTCCGGGGCGACTCCGATGAATAGCGTCTATTAACACCGGGAGTGGACGCCGGTAGGAGGTCTTAGTTCTCCGCTTTCAGATATCGAATTGAAACGTGCTTGGCATTAGAGCTGAGGAGAGAATGTTGGTGTCCATTCATTCTGTGCCACCCAAATCTCCGTATCCCGAGCCACTTCGTCTAGCTTATCCAACAAGAATTGGAGGCGCTCTCAGGTCAGCCAAGAAATATATCTTCAGCGTGTCCTGGGTCATTTCAAGGATCTCATGCCAGTGAGAGATGCCCAAAATACCTCCTGTACCAGATGCCCGAGCCACCTCAACTCTAAGTACACAAAGTCCATTCCGAAAGACAGAACCATTCGCTCTATTGAATGCAAATACGTCCATATATTTTGGAAAAATGCATTCTAGGACCATTGATTTAAAATGAGTGAGATCCATTTAAAATATGATTTTAAAATTTAGTGCTGTAATCCCTCGCTATAACACTGTTTACTTTTTAGAGTTACAACACACATTTTGTTGTGCATTCCGATTGGCTAAAAAGTACATGAAACATTTGGTATTGGTAAAAACAAAAGGGATCAAATAAACCCCCAGGATATGGCGACCCCACTTTACGACATTTTCAATTTACGACATAGAATACGATGTTTTTGGCACCGTTTTCTCAACATTACACATTCAAGGTTTTTGAACTGCCTTTGTACTTATGTAGAGTGACACAGTTAATATACCCGTCTGCTATTGGCTGTCATCTTGTAAAATGCCGGTCTGCTATTGGTTTAAGTCACAGCATCTTTTGGCTGAACTACCTCCCACAATGTCTTTCTCTCTCCATTTGGTTCAGAACTGTGGGTTCTTCGTTAAGACTGCATAAAATAAAATACAGTATGTTTTGTTTTTCTAATTTAATGGTTCTAAGACTTGCATTAATGCTAAAGAGGAAGCAACTTACCCAAATAACCACATCAATTAAGCTTCCAATTATCAATGAATACAAATATAACATATGAATCAATACCCTAGCGACTTCTCATGGCCAAAACCAACTGACAATTGGGACTTTCATTGAGAATAAGAAGGCGGTTACCAGTAATATATTCTAAGGGCAGACAATCCTCACAACTGGAAGTTTTAAAACCAGTTTTTAATCAGCCCTTGCAATCGTCCCTCTGTGTCCACCCGCTAACTCCACTCTACCAGCTCAAGTATACAGGTTTATGTGGGCATAGTGTTTGCTTTATACTGTTTTGTTATTCTGATGTCTTTATCTTGGATACGGGTGGGTTTGGAACGTAAAACATTGATATTTCACTTTACCTAGTACACTAAATCACATGTCTTCCCTATACTGTAGAGCAGGGGTGTCAATCTCATTTTAACTGGGGGGCCACACGATAGAACAAACATTCTGTCGGGGGCTGGACTAGTAGATTAAAGAGAAAGAAAAAGGGATAAAGAAGTAAAAGAGAGAAGAAAAGAGAAAAGAAAGCGTAAAAGGATATTAAGAGAGAAAGAAGAAGAGAGAAAAGGAAAAAAGGAAGTTAGAGCAAAAGAGGTTAAAAGACACAGAGAGAAAGAGACAAAGAGCAACGGAGGAAGAGAAAAAGAGAGACACAGAGAGTGAGAGAGACAGAGACAGAGTGGGAGAAAAGGGGTGGAAAAGAAAGAGAGAGAGAAATAAATACAAGTACAGTGTCTTTGTTCGAGGCACCTGGCTTTGGCAACATCAAGTTGACATATTTCAACCTGCAGCTTTTTTTTCTCTTGCGCTTCTCTGAGTGTTGTCTCGCGGGCCGGACTCAATCCCTTAGCGGGCCTGATCCGGCCCGTGGGCCCCTGTTTGACACCTGTGCTGTTGAGCGTTCAAACCCCCATGATAAATAAGTATTAAAAAAATGACTTTATGGGGCGGCAGCACGGTGGGGCAGTGGTTAGTGCGTGAGCGGCACAGTTCTGAGGTCATGAGATTGAACCTCCTGTGTAGAGTTTGCATGTTCTCCCCGTGCTTGAATGGGTTTCCTCCCACATTTCAAAAACATGCATGTCAGGTTAATTGGCCAGTCCAAATTGTCCTTAGATGTAAAGGAGCGAATGAATTGTCCGTCTCAGTGTGCCCTGGGACTGGTTGGCAACCAGTTCAGGGTGTCCCCTGCCCACTGCCCAAAGACAGCTGGGATGGGCTCCAGCACCCCCGCGACCCTACTGAGGATAAGCAGTGCAGATAATGGATGGATGAATGGATGGATGGATGGACTTTATGGGGCTACAGCTAAACAACAGAGTAGTAGGGATCTTTTCCATCAAACGCCACCCTTGGTTACCTTACCGGTAGGGTTACTTTAAGTGGATTACTTTCAATTACTTTGGGATTACTCCAATACCAATTATGCTAATAAAAGACAAAATAAACTAAATATGAATAAAATTCGTAAATTTTGTGTGAACTTGGGTAGTAACAGAATACATGGAGTGGCAAAAATGATGTTGGTTTCATTTTGTTTTTGTCATTTTATGTTAGTTTTGCTGGCGATCAAAGAGATCACAGCCAGGAGAGAAAGCTTACCACGTGTTGTGAGTCATCATTTTATTCATATTTAGTTTCTTTTGTCTTTTATTAGCATATTTGGTATCGGAGTAATCCAAAAGTAATTGGAAGTAATCCAGTTAAAGTAACCCTACCCAACCCTGCTTACCACCTACTCAGATTCCTCCATTTCTCTAAAGTTTTTATGCAAAAGTCGGTAATTTCATCTTAATTAAAGCTGGCCTTGCGGGGGGTCCGCTCACTGATCTAAACCGATGAATTAAACGCAGGTTTTGAAAGATTAGAAAGTCGGCCTTTAATTCCGTGACCCGAGCGAGCGTTATATCGCTACCACGGCATTTTAATGAGAGTTATCCCCTCCCCCTCTTCAATGTTAAATAAGTCCTTAAGAGACTTAGTATACTGAAGTGATAATGGAACTTTTTTGATGGGCTGACCCGGGTAGGTGAAAAGGAAAGGAAGGAGGGCCGGAGGAGGTTCGGGGAGAGATAATGATGTTGGAAATATATAAGATGGTCTGGCCTCTCTTTGAAATGTGATAGATGCGTCTTTTGGGATGCCCCCTCGCGATGAACGACCCGCTGAGTGCGGCTTTCATCACTGACCAAAAATCGATGGCGGAGGATGTATGAGGGGCTTGTGTCTTAAATCTGCCAATCTTGCGCCAGATACCTTGGTAACAGCCATACCGAGGGGAGACGGGAGAAAATGGAACACGGACGGGCTAACCTTATCCAAGTCTGTCAAAAAAAAGCTTGATTTTGGCAAAAAGGGCACTTAGTTTTATATATATTACTTAAATAAATATTATGTTATTACTATGTTGGTACTACGTTATTACCAGGATGTATGAGGGGCTTTTTTCTTAAATCTGCCAATCTTGCGCCAGATACCTTGGTAACGGCCATACCGAGGGGAGACGGGAGGAAATGGAACACGGACAGGCTAACTTTATCCAAGTCTGTCAAAAAAAAGCTTGATTTTGGAAAAAAGGGCACTTAGTTTTATATACATTTCTTAAATAAATATTATATTATTACTATGTTGGTACTATGTTATTACCAGGATGTATGGGGGGGCTTTTTTCTTAAATCTGCCAATCTTGCGCCATATACCTTGGTAACAGCCATACCGAGGGGAGGCGGGAGAAAATGGAACACGGACAGGCTAACTTTATCCAAGTCTGTCAAAAAAAAAACTTGATTTTGGCACAATTCCGGACTATAAGCCGCTACTTTTTTCCCTAACTTTCAACCCTGCGGCTTATTCAGTGATGCGGTCAATTTATGTAATTTTTCTAACGGCCGCCAGTGGCGCTCAAGTGTTGCTACCATTAACTGCCCTGTCGAAGCTATATTATTATTATTATTAAAGCTTTGAAAACTCTCTCGGTGTACCGTCTTTCTTTGTAAATATGTGTAACCCATGTATAATATGTATTTGCAACTGCATATTTTTGTAATGTATTTATTTGTGTTTATTTTAGAACCTTATTCTGATATAGGTGAACGAAAAATGAGGGGCGGAACAAACGCGGGATGCCAAGTTTAAGTGGGGACCACTAAAGGTGAGGGACAGACAGGGAAAGAAGAGGGGGTAAAAAGTTGGTTAGAGAAAAAGGAGTTGCGTGAGTAAATGTGTTCATCTGATATATTTTTCCCACCCTTACCTTTGGAAATATACACTTTTTTCCTTGGATTACTTTCAACGGGATCTGGACTCTGCAGGTCTGCATCAAACCTTAAGTACCGGTATCATTTTCCGTTCATTTTGCCGGCTGTGATTTTAGGACTGTGGACTTTAACGAAGGACATTTAGTTTCAATCGCGGGACTTAAAGTCGGGTTTGGGTTAATTTTGTGTTTGTGTTACATGTTTAAATGTGGGCGTATGCGGCTTATATACAGGTGCGGCTTGTGTATGTACAAAATCGTTTTTCCTCTCAAAATGTGGTGGGTGCAGCTCATAATCAGGTGCTCTCTATAGTCCGGAATTTACGGTAGTTTGAATTTCGTGTCCTTGGTGGATTGTAGATTGATTTTCTATTAGTAGTTTCCACAGATAAATCCGTAGTTTGCAGAATTACTTTAAAACCCCTTTTTCTACTGAGTGGTGATTGGAGAAATCTGATTAAATCGTTTTCGAAAGCAGTAAAGATCGCACATGTGAGACTCTCATCTCTCAAAAAGCCGTAGTTTCCACATTTAAGGATTTACATCAAATAAAGGATAGTTTAATTCATATCACTCAACAAAAATCAAAAGGTAGGCCCCAAAAATATGCTCTGTAGCTGCATCCTGTTTACAAGGTGTCTTCATACGTGGCCTACCAGAAGCACAGACTTACAACATATATGGATGGATACAAGTGTACCATTTTGCCCTGAGGGCTGGAAAAAAATAATGCAAATTCCCTTGAAAAATCAACCAACACACCCATCCATCGATCCATCCACCTATATCTAGATCCATCCATTTCTCTCTAGATTCATCAACTTCTCTCTAGATCCATATCTTTCTCTTTAGATCAAGGTCTCTAACATTGGACAGTTGAGGTGCCTGTGGACCTGTCCTGAAAATAGCTCACCAGTGCTGGGTCAATGGGGTTTTGTAGTACATTGTTTTTTCAGTGGTTGACTGAGTATATTTAACCCTATTTCATACAATTAGCCTGGTAATAACATAGTACCAACATAGTAATAACATATTTTTATTTAAGAAATGTATATAAAACTAAGTGTCCTTTGCCCAATTAGTAACACAGAGTAGCTCTCAATTTGAAAAAGATTGGGGACCCCTGCTCTATTTTCATCTATCCCTAAATCCATCTATTACTAGATAGATCTGAGTATCTGTAGATCTACCCCTCTCTAGATCTACCTGTCTCTAGATCCATTGCTGTATCTATCGCTCTATCTATCGCTCTATCTATCTATCTATCTATCTATCTATATATCTATCTATCGCCCTATATATCTATCTCTCTCTCTCTCTCTCTCTGTCTGTCTATGTATTCCACTATCTATGTATTCTGCTCTATGTATTCCGCTCTCTCTCTCTCTCTCTCTCTCTCTCTCTCTCTCTCTCTCTCTCTCTCTCTCTCTCTCTCTCTCTCTCTCTCTCTCTCTCTCTCTCTCTCTCTCTCTATCTCTCTCCCCTTTTTCCAGACTGATATAAACTATCAAGAATAACTACTTTTGAAATACAACAAACTACATCCACTACACTCAAAATAATGGACAACCTTAAACAGAACTTACTGAAAATATGTAAAGCATTTTCCTTCAATTGCACACGGAAAGTATTTTTATGATGATACTCATTTTGTTGTTAACTCAATTGCAGGATATTTAAAGTGAACACTCGGAAATTATGCTCATTTTAGTACCAAACATGTATAAATTGCTCTCGTTCCTTACTTCTCTTATTACATTTGGTTATGGAACCGATTCATCGTGAAAATCGAGGGAATACTGCATTTTTCAAACACAGAGTCGCAATCTTCCCATTTTATATCACTATGCGTTGAATGCTTCCAAAAACTCCCATTAATCTTTCCATTTTTCCACACTGGATTAGAACTGTCTGGTGTAATTGCGTAACACATGCACGGAGCCTCCGGGGTGAGCTTTTCCATCTCATACAAAGTGGAGACAAGGAAATGGGAAATGCTGCTAGAATTGGGAGTAATTGTGACTGGCAGCAGCAAGGATTGCGCCGGTGCCGGAGGAAGTCGGCTGGAGGGGAGTCGAGACTGAAAGACGACGAGCAGACACTCGCTGCGTTTCAATCAACTCGTGGACGACGGAGGCACTCGCTTGCAGCGGGCGCTTGCCATGCACGCTAAGTTAATCAAGCTTTAAAATGGCGGATGAAGGAGGCGGTGGCGGGTAGGAGGGGAAACATTTGCTACGCCGGATGAATTCACTGCGGGGTTGGACTTCTTGACTTTTCCAGTCACAGGTAAAAAAATATTCCCCGAGACTATTTTAGAGGGCAGCACGGCGGCGCAGTGGTTAGCGCGTGTGCGGCACAGTTCTAAGGTCTTGGGAACCTCCTGTGTGGGTTCAAATCCAGCTACCGGACTTACTGTGCGGAGTTTGTATGTTCTCCCTGTGCTTGCGTGGGTTTCCTGCGGGCACTCCGGTTTCCTCCCACATTCCAAAGACATGCATTTCAGGTGAATTGGCCGGTCCAAATTGTCCCTAGGTGTGACTAAGCGAGTGAGTTGTCTGTCCCCGTGTGCCCTGCGATTGGCTGGCAACCAGTTCAGGGTGTCCCCTGCCCACTGCCCGGAGATGGCTGGGATGGGCTCCAGGCCCCCCGCGACCCTAATAAGGATAAGCGGTACAGCTAATGAGATGAGATGAGACTATTTTAGGGTTCAATGATTGGACGATGCTTTTGTTTTGGTATTAGATTTGAATTATTCGTGATTACCGATTGGAATCACCTGTGCCCGCTCATTTGGTGCCAACCGCTGTGGGCTCTGATTGGCTCCCTGTCAGTATTTGAACCCAGTCCTATCAATCCCCTGTTGTCAGTCCGTCTGCGAACTTCAGTGTACACTAGGCAAGCCTTTTTCGACCCTGACTCCAACCTGTCCCGTTTATGCTCCTGTCTGTCTCCGGCTACGACCTGTTTTGATCCTGACCACGTCTGCTCTCCCGTCCCGGCTTATGACCTCTTTTCGTCCCCGACTACGTCTACTCTCTCGCTCTGGCTTACGACTCGTTTACGACCACGACCACGCCCTGCTTTCCCAATCCCGGCTACCGACCAGTTTTTCCGTCCCTGAATCCGCCACCACTCGCTACGGAAGATCCACTTCCGTGTTCGGATCACAATCAGTTTAGTCTAGGCAAACTTTTTTCGACTCTGACTCACACCTGTTCTTGCTCCCGTCCGTTCCCCGGCTTCGACCCGTTTTTTCATCCTGACCACGTCTACTCTCCTATTCTGGCTTACGACCTGTTTCCGACCCTGACCATGTTTTTGCTCTCCTTTCCCGGCTATCGACTTGTTTTCCGTCCCTGACACCGCTCATTACGGAAGATCCACTTCCGCCTTCGGATCACAATCCGAGTACGAGAGCGACTTGCTTCCCGCATCTAGCGGGCACCGGATCGTGGTCGCTGCCCTTCCTCTCTCTATCTCAATAAACTTGTGAGAAACGTTATACGATTGGGTCTACCCTTTGATCTGGACGTGACAGAATGTACTTTACTGTCATTGATAATAACTTGGTGAACATGGTTTACAATGAGATTAGACACGGCACTCCCGGATAAACACGTAATAATAATAAAGAAATAATGTCAGGTCAAATAGTCAAAATATTGTGCTAGGAGACTGTCCTAAATTGCAATATAGGTGCAATGAAAAAACAGTCCAATAGCATTTGGCAGCAACAAAATTTCTAAAAAGACCACAAATTATATAAATAACCATATTGCAATACAATACTGTCATGATTGCTGATTTAGCGCCAATTGCTTCGAATTTTGATTGGCTCCCTGTCCCTATTTAAACCCACTCCTTTCTGTCACCTGTTGTCAGTCCAATTGCGAACTTCAGTTTACTTTAGGCAAACTTTTTTCGACCCTGACTCACACCTGTTTTTGCTCCCGTCTGTTCCCCGGCTTTGACACGTTTTTGGATCCTGACCACGTCTTCTCTCTCGTCCGGGTTTCGACCTCTTTTTGTCCCTGACCACGTCTCTTCTCCTATTCTGGCTTACGACCCGTTTCCGACCCCGACCATGTTTTTGCTCTCCTGTCCCGGCTACCGACCTGTTTTCCGTCCCTGACACCGCTCATTACGGAAGATCCACTTCCGTATTCCGATCACAATCCGAGTAAGAGAGCGACTTGCTTCCCGCGTCCAGCAAACACCGGATTGTGTTCGAGTCGAAATGTCATCCCTAACAGCAGTGTCGTGAGTGTGAGTGGTTAAGGAATGACAAGAGTGATCAGAACTTTCAGAGTTCAGCCCATGCACCCACTCTCTGGTTCTCTCCCCAGACGCAGGTGGGAGATCAGTGTAGTTGTCAGGGCCTGAGATGCTTACAAGACTCTGCCCATCATCTGCCGCACATCCAGACCGGTTTAGCTGAGCAGGCACTTGAACATGAGATTCTTCGGAGACAGTGGGACTGGTCATTGGAGAACAAACAGAAGCAGATGATTGCGCAAAGGACAAAGACAAATCAGACTGGAGAGAGGTCTGGTCTTGAACTGGTAGAAAGTTAACTAACATCAGCAGGTTACGGTGAACAACCTTCTCATTCCCTGTGATGGTGTCTTGAATTTTGTATGTGTGTGTTTGAGGGTTCATCTCAATCACAGTGTAGATGGTAGACTCCCACCTATCAGCCACTTTTCGCCTGCCCCTCTCATTTTTGTTCGCCACAAGGACTCTATCTCCAACTTCAATTGACGGCCCTTTTGCTGCACTGTTATAGAGTCGAGTCTGTCTGCCCTGTTCCTTTTTTGCATGTTCCTGAGCAATTGACATAGCCTCCCTCAGGTCCTCAGACAGTTTTGCGACATATATGCCGTATATCACATATCATATCTTCCTTTCAATGAAGCTTGTGGTAAACGTTACGCAATTGGGTCCTGATTCCGTTCTGGTCTTGACACGTATAGCCCTAGGGAAACCCCAGATCATTCAATAAAACCACAATTGGACCGATCCCTCCCCCTCAATATAAAATCAACTTCAAAACCACCCATGCTAACTGTCCTTATGAGGCTAAACCATTAGCATCAACAGTAAATGCAAACTAGAAAGCAAGCAAGAACCAATGAATGTCTTTGATGTCTTTGAGTATCAATGACACCGAGTGAATGAATGAAGGTTAAAAGAAATAATAATCACACAACTGTCCATAGAGGATCATTTGATGGGATTTCAAAACAAATTCGGACATGATTACAGTATACATTTTAGCAAATCTTACCTCCTACCACATAACAGTCAACATTTAAACAAAAGGAGGGGAAATGTCATATATATCCACTTTCCAAGGCTCCTCAAGTAGTTAAAACACATTCAACCACTTAGTCGGAAAATTGAAAAGCTTGTTGAATGCAATTTTGGCTGAATAAATTTGACGAAATTTTGCATATTCAATAAAAAAAAATACTTGGCAAGGTGAAAATGAAAGGACTTAATAAGCAATTGAGACACACTAGGTTGCAAACAACTCAGAAAAGTCAGGTGTCAATGGAGCTACTAAGAAAAGTTTGTTCATGAACTGGTTGAAAGAAAAAAGGATGGACCCCCCAGGATATGACATGAATTTGTTCTGAGGTGGGTATGGCAAGGTGACATCGCCCTATATTGAGGGGGGTACAAATCTATGGCAATAAGTAGCTAATGTGTTCTGAACCCCATTAAAAACATTACAATAACACAATATTATAAAGTCAGTTCTATTTTGCTAGTTGTGTATGAGCATATCAATAAATACATTTTTTTTTCAAATTGAGGTCTTTGAGTTTTTCCTTCCCCTCATGTAGGTCTTAGATCAGGGGATTTTGTAATAATAGTCTATAAATTGCAATAATCTGTGGCCTGTGCGGATGTTTGAGCCTCTTTGTGATTAAGGGCTATATAAATAAACATGACTTGACTGAAAAATGAAATTTTATTTACCAATGGTGTGACGTTACCCGAGCTGGCGTGGTGGAGTAGCAGGTGGATGCAGAGAGGGAAGGAGACCGCAATGGTCGAAAATATAATAAAGTGACTTTAAAACTTCCACTTATAGGGATTGTTATGTCTTTGAACGATTTCCTTGCTTTAATTAGCTACCTACTTTTGATAACAGCCCCTAATTGTTGATGGGTTACCGCCATGCAACTCAATGAAGTAAGCAAATTGATTGTCTTGAGTTTTTTTTTTTTTTAATTCTCACAAAATCTGTGTTTTTGTTGCATTTCTGTTAAAATTCTTGTACCGCATTCATTTCTTAAGCCATGGGCGTGTGTAACTGTCTATTTTGTTTGGCACTTTATGGGCTTTTACGCTTGCCGTACCTTCAGCTCAATAACATCGTGCTGAAGATGATTGGAGTCGTGCACAGACGCCCTGAATTTTGTATTGTTTTGTTTACTGAATACAGGCAATAAACCCAGTGACTGTGAACCTTGTGTCGCGCATGATTGAGGGTCGTTACACTTACTTCGTATTTACTGAGAATCACACATTTCTTTACATGGTTGTCATGTTTTTGCTTCCCCCTTTAGCATTACAGTGGAACCTCGGTTTTCGAACGCCTCTCAGTTCGAACAAATCGGTGTCCGACCAAAAATTTCTAAAAATTCTTGCTTGGTTCGGTCAAAAAATCGGAGTTCGAACGCCGGTAATGCGTGAGTGCGTACGCTAGGGTGCGATGCTGAGCGGCGTACGGGTGTTTTAGCCCCTTATTATGCCTCCGAAGAAAGTCAGTGCAAGCAGCAAAGTTGCTACAGGTGAAAAAAGAAAAGTAGTGCGTACAACTATTGCATATAAGAAATAAATAATAGCCAAATATGAAGGAGGTGTGCGAGCGCCTTCTGCTGACCACCACAAAGGTAAGAAATCCTATTCATAAGATTACGACAACGCGAACGTACGATTAGCATGGGTTAGCTTTAAGTTTACCTCAAACATTCAGGGTGTTAGAACGGAGCCCAACATTGAGGGTGTTGGAATGGAGCCCCCTTTCCAATGAACCGCTCACTACTTGTTGTGGAGACCCGGGTGCTAAATGACGTGTAAACGACCTGATTTTTTTATTTTTACACGTTCATGTTAGCGTAATCTTTCGTACGGAAGATTACGATAACGCGAACGTACGATTAGCCTGGGTTAGCTTTAAGTTTACGTTAAACATTCAAGGTAAACATTCAGGGTGTTGGAACGGATTAAAACGATTGACATTATTTTTAATGGGGAAAATGATTTCGGTGATCGAACAAATCGGTTTTCGAACAGGGTTCTGGAATGGATTATGGTCGAGAACCGAGGTTCCACTGTACTGAGAGCCTCTGGACCCAACACAAAAATCTCTAAGTCTTAACAAAGCACTTCCGATTCTGAACTGATTGAAGAGAGGGGAAAGTTGATACAAACCAATAGCAGACCAGCTTTAATATGATTCCCACCAATAGCACACAGGAGTCTATTTTAGGAGTGCAAAATCAGGCCATAAAGAGGGGCCGAAAACCCCTCCATCTAATTTAAATTGAAAACATTGTAAGGCGAGGTTGCCATGCCATATCCCGGGGGTGTAATGTCAAAGCTGCAGAAAAGGTGAATGGCAGTGCTGTGCACAATGAAGGATGAAGAATTACACAACCTGAATTAAAGCAGCTGGAAGCAAAGTTGCTGTTGTAAGCAGAAGGAAAAGTAAAATAAAAGAGAAAATAAACTTAAAAAGACACACCTAAGGTTCGGTAACCGTAGTTAGCGGCCGGCCAGCGAGAGCTCGGACTGGAAGGACTTTGATCACCTGTGAGGAGGCGGCCATTGAAAGCCAAAAAAGAAGAGAAAAAAAGAAGTATGGAGAGAGAGAAAGACAGAAATATGTTTGGGAAATGATTCTCAGAAGTGAGCAATTGTCATTGAAACAGCAAGAAGGAAAGATTAAACAGTAGAGAGGCAAACAGATTGTATTTTCTCAAGAAGTGCCCTTTTTCACTGTCCTTGAAAATAATGGAAATACTTTGAAGACAATTATGTTAAATTAAAAAGAGCAATATTAGAAAAGACAAGTATTCTCCATTAGTCCCTGAAAAATGCATTGGATTTTTCTTAGTAATTCAAATACAAATAATAAATAAAAACATATTAGAAAAAAAAAAAACCTCGAGCATTTTTTGGCGGGGTGGATACGTAAAAAATTATCATTCCCCCCAAAATTAATTGGATTTTTAAATGAATGAATCAATAAATACAAAAATAATGTAACGGTTGCCATGGTGCCCAATTGGCCCCGCCCGTGTGGCGCCAGCTGCGGCTCATTAACAGACTGGCTTTCTGTCTTTTTAAACTCAGTGCGCTCTCTCTTACTTGGTCAGTCCGTCAAGGAACCTCTGCCCCGCAAGACGTGGGTTCTGACTCGGCACTGTTTTCCTGTTGGTATTTCCAGTCTGGTATTGTTCCCGTTTATTTTTGTCCTGTTTAATATCGGTTTCCAGTTTCGTTCCCGTCTATTTTTGTCCTGTTTATTATTCTTTCCAGTTTTTGTTCCCGTCTTGTTTGTCCTGTTTATTTTTTATATCCTGTTTCATGATCTATCCTGTCTGTCTGTCCCGTCCTGTCCGGTATCAACCCCAGCTGTCCGATATCAACTCGGGCAATTGGAATCTATCTCGTCGGTCTCTAGCTTCCTGTCTTTCCACGCCAGACCGTTGTCTAAAGTGCATGACTCCTCATTTCCCGCAAAATAAAAGCCTTGTGTGAGAATGTCACGCGTTTGGGTCCTGAGCCTGTTCATGTTCCTGACAAATAATAGATACAATTATAAATATAACACCAACATCTGATTTTTGGGAGGATCGACAACTAACATTTACTTAAAAAATACATAGGGTATTTTCCTTAATACAAAAAAAAATGTTTTTAAATACCCAAAAATATAGTTCAGGTATTGTTAAATACACACCCGCAAACATAATCCAACATTATATATTTTCAGGAAGATGAATAAACACTATTACCTCCATAAATCCCATATATTATTTTAAAAAATACAGTTTTAGGGAGATGAATACATTGAATTATAATGCCCCAAAATGAATCAGATACTTAATTTTTTAAAAAAAGTAAAAAATATATATATTAAAAAATAAACAAATAAATTCAATTTAAAAAAAAATGCCATTTATGATAGCGGACCAAGCAAATCTATAATCGGTGAAATTAAATTAATAAAGGCATTGTTTGAAAAAATCAAAATAAAATAAAAAAAAAATATGAAAGGGCCTAAGTATGAGAAAATACAGTGTGTTTACCTCAATATTGTCAGAGCACTAAGGAAGCAAAAAATGCATACACTCGCTTGTATAACAAGAACAAAAATGTATGATAAAAAATGAATCTACTGTGCTCAAATCTAAAAAAATAAATACAAATAAATTGAATCCATGTTATCAAGTGAGTGTAGACATAATACATGATTGTGTTTAAAATTAAAGATGAGGAAAATACATAGAAGAAGATAAGTCGATGAACACCCCGCTATTTTTCTATTACTCCCACTTAAAATTCATGGAAGGGTCTGAAATGATCATTGTAGGTGCATGTCCACTGTGAAGGAGATAAACTAAAAAGAAAAATCCAGAAATCACAACGCATCATTTTTCAACGGTTATTGAATTCCTATCGAATTGTTATTGCATTCCTATCATGAGGGTCAAATGTAAATGACAATTGAGTCTTCACTTTTATTTAATTGTAGTTTGCAAAGGATAACTGGAGAATTTATTTCAACGAAGATAATTATGTGCCATACTCATCTATTTAGCATCAAATTACAAATAAAACAGAATTAAAGTTCAACTAACAGGTTTGACTCACTCAAGTTCGATTAACTCGAGTTGGAGTAACCGGAGTTCAGCTAACACGATGTTTCAAAAATCAATTTAACTTTCTATCG
This sequence comes from Urocampus carinirostris, assembly GCF_059441175.1. NCBI lineage: Eukaryota > Metazoa > Chordata > Actinopteri > Syngnathiformes > Syngnathidae > Urocampus > Urocampus carinirostris. The sequence goes on along the minus strand of NC_142357.1, from coordinate 35,191,267 downwards.
CTTTAGACATAAAGTTGTGTTTTTGTCCTACCATTGCGCGGCGTCCGTTTTCGCCGGTCTCGGAATGCGGCTCCCGACTGCAGCGCTTCCATCAGGCTGTCCATGACTCCGGTTTCGTCTCCCTCTGTTGGACAAACACCATAGAAAAAGAAGTAAGGATTCAGTTAACAGAGCCTCGGTGAATAAAAATATATATGAAAGAAGATCTTATGGACGGAAAATCAAAGTGATCAATATACATTTCTCATATCAGACTTTTCTGTATTGTTATTAGAGTAATTTAAATTGTTTTTCTTATAATATTGCATTTTACCTGTTTTTAATCCAAATATTTCACAAGTCTTGTCTAATGAAATGGGAAAATTACAATAGTACAGTATTTTATTAAACAGTATGTCACAAATAAAAGCGAGTACACCCCTCAAATTCCTGCAGGGAGTTGATAATAATATTTGATTGAACAAAACTGAAGACACATCGCTATAACACAATGAAAGGTAATCTGTGTAAAGCTGATATAGCATTGTGAATGTATTTTTTCTCTCACAGAACTCAAAATATAGCCATTAGTAGCTAAACCCCCGGTACCGGTGAGTGCACCCTAAAGTAAATGTTCCTGAAGTTCAATATTTTGTGTGGCCACCATGATTTTGCAGAGCCACTTTGATCTTCCTGGTCCAGGATTTCACCAGAGCCTCACAAATTGACTGTGGAATGCTCTTCCAGTCCTCCATGACAACATGACATAGCTGGGAGACCTTGTGCTTCTCCACCTTTAGCTTCAGGATGCCCCAAATATGTTCTATTTGATCTGGAGACATACTGGGCTAGTCCATCCCCTTTACCCTTAGCACCTTCAGAAAATCCTTGGTTACCTTAGTGGTGTATTTAGGGTCATTGTCAGACTAGAACATTGCCCTGCGACCCCTTTTCTAGAAAGAGGGGATCAATCTCTGCTCCAGTACAACCTTGAGTTTGTGTTTCCTTAGAGAAATACAACCCACCGATTCCAGTTGCACTCATGCAGCCCCAAACCATGACATTCCCAACACCATGCTTGACGTTAGGCACGATACAAATATGTTTGAACTCCTCACCTGGTTGCCGCCATACATGCTTCACACCATCTGAGCTAAATAAATTCATCTTTGTCTCATCAGACCAGAGGATCTTTCCAGTAAGCCATGGCTTTTGTTGACATACTTCTTTTCATTGTGTCAAAGCCATGTTTGCTCAGTGATGTTTTATTAAACAGGATAATGAAATCTTAGCATCATTTTTTAACTTTTGTGACACACTGTATTTTTATTTACCTTATTTCTAACTTATATTTATTTTAAAATAAGTAAAATAATACAGCATTTTTATTTGCTATTATTTTTGATGTTTTTAACGCGCAAAATAGTAACATTTGCATGGTACTTTATGATATTTACCATTATTCCATTCAAACATTTTTCATTTAAAATAATTGAAATAAAGTATAGTATTTTTTTCTTCATTTTCAACTTTTATACCTAGCAAAATAAGAAAAATAGCGCAATGTTTTCTTTGTCTTAAAACGATGCCACAACTGACAGAAATTTGCTGTCCTAGCCGCCAATCTCAGCAACAGTCAAATGAGAATAATGGATCACAGCCAAAGCAGTGCAGTCTTTTATATTCATACTGTATATATATATTTATCCATGTACTTTTTTGCAGTGTATTTGCCGATGGTATTTGTCTCTGTCCCTTCGGATTTGGATCCAAATTGAGAAAAAATGCTCTGAATAATTATAAAATAAATGAAAAAACGCATCAGCCTTTCCTGACAATAAAAGCGCCCGTGAGCAATGCGTGTTCTTTCCTGGGCAAACGGTGAAGTACATTTAAAGCTTAGCGTCTAATACGGACACTGGGACGGAAATGTCCACTGATGGCCCTTGACAGATATTCTTTTTTTGCGGCTAACGCTAGGGAGCTAAGTGCTCTTTACAAAGACTTAGTGGCGCTGCTCAATGCGCTGTTGGGTTAATGACACCGGAACTGGCATTCAAACTAAAAATCCCACCACGGTGGAATCCCTTGTTTATGAAAACCAGAACCCCCTCAGGGTATGCGGAAATCTGAAAAGTAGCCCCCGCCCCCATTTATAACAAGTGCTCTGCCATCCCCCACTTGCAGCAATAGTCACCTGGGGATAATGGATCTCGGCCACAACCACATATTTTAGGCAAGCTTCACTCCGCCAGCCCCTGCTCTCAGCAACAGTCAACCAGGGATAATGCATCTCAGCCACTACGTGCACTTTATTTTAGCTGGGCCTGAGGAGTACTTTCTGCCGTTTCCCATACACAGCAATATGGGATCAGGGATAATTGATCACAGCCGCATTGGTGCTGTTCATTTAAATAATTAAAACAGACAAAAAGACGCCACTACTGACACAAATTTGCTTTCTTAGCCGCCAATCTCAGCAACAGTCCAATGGGAATAAGGGATCACAGCCAAAGCAGTGCAGTTCATTTGAGTTAGGCCACAGTGGTCTAATATGGAAAATCGGGCTTTGACGGTCTTGCTATCAGCAATAGTCGACCAGAGCTAATGGATTGTGGCCACAAATGTGCATTTCATATCAGGCAAACCAGAATGGCAGGCTTCCCGAAAATAGCACTTTCTGCCGGTCCCGCGTAGTAAGAATATGGGGGTAAGGGATCGCAACAGCATGAGTGCAGTTCACGAGGTGGACAGGACAGCAAAAAGAGCTGCCCGCCCCCTGTTGCAAAAATAGTGGACTGAAGATAATGGATCATGGCCAAAACAGTGACATTCATTTTAAGCGGGCCGCATGAGCCTAGACTGAAAAAAGCACTCTGACAGCTCCTGCTCTCAATTATATTCTGCCGGGGATAGCGGATCACAGTCACAACCGTGCATTCAATTTTAGGCGGGCCTGAACGTCACGCCTCCCGACACTCGCCTGCAATATGGGATTGGGATTAATGGACTGTGGCTGCACGAATGCAGTTCATTTTGAACATAATACAAAAAAAAGCCACAGAACAAAACAAAAGTGTGCTTTTTCAATTCCAACTTGCAGCGTTCTGCGATTGGGGATAACAGCCAAAACCATGCATTTCATTTTAGACAGGCCAGAACACCCCCTGACCAAAGAGTCTTCCTCATGTCCCCCCTTTGAAGCAATTTGGATTGGGAATAATGGATCATGGCCACACATGTTGAGTTCACATTTGGTGGACAGGATGGGGAATGCAACAGCCAGGCCCCACAAAAACGTGCTCCTTTCAGCCCCTGCTCACAGCAATTGACTATTGGGGATAATGGATTACTAACTATTTTTCAACGTGCGATACACAAATACTGCAATTTACGAGTAGTGAGTAATAACAGTATAAAGTTGTAGTTCCGAACAGGCAGGTTGGTGACACTCGGAGTGCTAGGCTATGTTAAAAAAATAAATAAATAAAAAAAAAAAAATCGGCATTGCTTCTATATCTAGGTCATCTATCTTTACCCCCCGATACTAATGAGTCAGAGGGGCCCCCCTTTTCATCATCCCGGACCAGAACATGCATTATTTTAAGCTAGGATCATTAGGGTGACTTATAGCCGTGTCGAGAACTTCAATTCTTTAGCATACATCAACGCTATTGCTCCATACAGGTAGTTATGTCAGGTTGCTTTGCAGCGTCCAAAATAAGTAGCGCCATCAATCTTTTGCAATTCCAGAGACAAACAGTCGGACAAATTGAATGCAAGGAGGGAAACAAAAACCACCGGGAAAGGTGCTCGATTGATGGAGAACGTTGTATATTTTACGACGGGTTAGAGAGTACATTCAAACTTGCAATCGTTCAAAAACTGAGAAGACGGAAAGTAAAAATAGGAGTGTCTGCTGCAATCATGCAAGCCATTAAGGACGGGAAAGAGTCTATATCATATTTTTCAGGTCCCTTTGCCAAGATGTTGAAGTTCCACATTTCTATTTATTATTTTTGATGGACCCACCCCATTTTAGAGGAATTACCGCTTTTGTACTTACACAAGCCGCACCTGTATATAAGCCGCATGCGTTTACATTGAAACATGTGGCACAATCGCAAGCTTAACTGGAACTCAAGGTCCCGCGATTGTAACTAAACATGTAGTACACAATTCAAAAACAAAAGCCGGCAACATGAACGGAAAATTATACTGGTACTTAACGTTTGATGCAGACCCGTAGAGTCTGGGTCCCGTTGAAAGTAATCCAATGGAAAAAAATGTATATTTCCAAAGTTAAGGGTGGGATATATATCTCCACTATTGTCCGCCGCGACAACAAACAGATCCAACTCAGTTTTACCCCACTTCCCGTCAGCCCGCGTTTGCTCCGCCCCTTCTTTTTGATTCGCCCGTAGAAAACATATCAGAATAAGTCTTTAAAATAAATACATTACAAAAATATACAGTTGCAAATACATATTATACATGGTTACACATATTTAAGATAGACGGTACACCGAGAGAGTTTTCAAAGCTTTAATAATAATAACATAAATTTCATCCCAAACCGTGCTTGTGAAAGTTGACGCGCTACTAGGAACACGCTCGCAACGCACCAAACGTATCTGTTAAAAAAAAAAAAAAAAAAACACATACCGTAATTGTGAATTCGCGGTAAACCGTTCTAACATTCCTCCTTTTGCCTGTCGCCATCAAAGGCGTTAACCCCCTTATCGGAACGAACCTTTGTCATACAGACAATTTTAGCATAAGCTAAGAAGTTGCAGTCTTCTCTGGCGCAAGTATTCCACCGGTCTAAATCTTACCTTTTGTACTCGAGCGCCGCTGGTGGCCGTTAGAAAAAATACATAAATTGGCAGCTTCACTGAAAAAGCTACAGGGCTGAACATTTGGGAAAAAAGTAGCGGCTTATAGTCCGGAGTTTACGGTATAGACAATTTAGAGGATGACAATTTCACCGTTTGATTACTGATGGTTGACAGACGCTCCCCCACTTACTAACATTTGAGTTACAAAATAAAGACACCTGGGACAATCGTTTGGCACGCAGGAGCGCGCTCTCTGATTGGCTGGCACTCTCCTCTTAAGCTGTCAGCACCAAAGGAGAGTGTCAGACTGTACTTGTGTCTCTGTGTGTTTCGCCAGATTACCAGTACCAAAGACTTCTCCTCCTGATTCCTACCTGCCTTCTGTTTTGATCTGTTTCTGCCCCACGTTTACGACCTGCTCTCCCGCCCTGGCCATCGACCTGCCCGCTAAGCTGTACCGATTCTGCCTACCTGTCACAGAACTGCCATCCCGTCCGAGAAACGCCGGCGTCCAAAGCCAGCTCTGACAACTCATTCCAATAAAGATTCCTTTAAAACAAACGCAATTGGGTCCGAGATTCCGTCCTGGTTCGTGACAATACTATACTGTATCTCCAGCGCGCTAAGAACTTTGACTTTTTTTATTGTTGCATCCATTCAATATGGTTGGTGTAAAGTGTATAGAAGAGGCCACCTGCTTCCTTTGAGACAAAAGTGGAATAAGGAAGCTTGATGCGGTTGAGAAAATAGTTGGATCGCTTTTTTTCATCCACTCTACCACAGAGGAGGACCTCTTGAAGCTCATCTTCCAAAAGTTAGTTCAACTCAATTTTATGTATCTTTATAGAGCGTATTTTTCTTAGTACAAAACAATACGTGTTACTTATACAAGCCTTAAACATACTTATATAAAGCTTAAACATACAAAATATAAGACTGAATTCACTTACAAACAAATTCGAATTACGAACGATCGTCCGGAATCTCGCTCGTAAGTAGGGTAGCGTCTATAAAAGCTTTATTGGAAAACATTCCAGCCGCCCAATCTTGTAAAAAGAAAATCAAGATAAATCATGTTTTGAGGATGCTACAAAACCTCAAATGTATTGAATTTTAGTCAGACTTTGAAACAAAATAAAAACCTGCCTCTGAAACAAGCATATGGCTCAAATATAAAATAGGAGAAGTGAATTTTTATTATCATTTTGCTTCATTGAGGGCTGACTGTGGCGAATGTGATGCCAGGTCAATAGTATGAAGAAAATAGGTTCTGTCCAGTAGTTAAAAAACACAATTTTCGATCGTTAAACAATCTTTTATATGGTTGCACATCAAACAATCTTGAGCATTGAGACACTTTATAATGAAAAACCACAGAACAAACTTTAACCCAGAACAAACGTTTTACCCAAAAGTTCTGGCAAAGAACCTAAAGCAATTTGATTGGGTGAGCAGTAGGAATGGGCGGAGCTATACACATGGCGCACGCTCCTTTTCCTTGCCCATCTCCTTCGTAAGTAGGGTAGCGTCTGTAATGTGTTACATCTGTATTATACATGTGTTATTTTCTTGTATCGGATTTAAAAACACTACGGTAATACCTGGGAACTGGTGTTTGAAGGTTTTTTTCCCGTACAAAGTATTTTTTTTTCTATTTTTATATATTCCGATGCATTCCAAAAAACCCAAACTATTCGTAAAACAATTTTGGATCGATGATCCCTCCCAAAATGATTTAGCTAAAAAAGGTTTTTGGAGGTTTGTTTAAGTTCAGATTTTTCGTCCAAATACCGGAGAAAAAAATGACCCAATTTTTTTTTGTTGAATACCGATTTGTACTGAGTACTGAGGTATCACGGCAATCGATTCGGTTTTGATGATGTAGTTAGAGTTCCAAGAATAGCCCATTTATAGTGCGCAAGGCCAAAACCATTCCTGAGTTTGATAAGAGTTCATTCTTAATGAGTTAAATCTTAAATCTATCGCTAATTCGGCTCAAAGCCCAGCTCTCGAGGGTCCGCTCTGAAACCGATGTATCTGTTTATCGGTGCGTTGTACTTAACGGCGATCCCGATTAAATCGAGTTTAATTACACCGGCTTTATCGGGCCAACAAAACCAAAAAAAAAACAGGTCAGAGGCGGTGCTTATCTAAAAAAGCTAAAACCCGATAGCACGCTCATTGATTCGAAAGAAAGAACATAGAGCAGGGGTGTCAAACTCAATTTACCTCGGGGGCCACACGATAGAACAAACATTCTCTCGGGGGCCGGACTAGTATATTAGAGGGAAATGAAAAGAGAGAAAGAAATAAGACAAAGTGAAGGAGAGAAAAAGAGAGAGGGTGGGACAATGAAAGAGAGAAAGGGAGAAAGAGAGAGAGGAGAGAAGAGAGAGAGAGAGAGAATGTGAGAAACAAAAAAGATATAAAGACAAATAGTGAGAGAGGGGGAAAGAAAGAGAGAGAAAGAATGATATCCAAAGAGAAATAGAAAGAGAGAAAGAGGGAAGGAAAGTAAAGAGAAGGAGAGAAGGGGAAAGCAGGAGAGAGAGAAAGAGAGAAAAGGAAAAATAGAAGAGAAGGTAAAATGACACAGAGAGAAAAAAAACAAAGAGAGACAAAGAAAGAGAAAGAGACACAGAAAGTGATAGAGAGACACAGAGAGTGAGAGAAAAAGGGAGAGAGAGAGAGAGAGAGAGAGAGAGAGAGAGAGAGAGAGAGAGAGAGAGAGAGAGAGAGAGAGAGGAATACAAGTACAGTGTCTTTGTGAGAGGCACCTGGCTTTGGCAACATCAAGTGGACTTATTTAGACCTGCAGCTCGTTTTTCCCTTGCGCTTCACTGAGCGTTGTCTCGCGGGCCGGATTCAATCCCTTAGCGGGCCTGATCCGGCCCCCGGGCCGCATGTTTGACACCCCTGACATAGAGCAACAGTTTGTGCTATCTTGCTTTGAAATGGAAGCGACTGAGAGGAACAGGTAAACATTTATCGACAACCAGATGGCAGAAGAAACTTTTGGACATCTGAGGTGATTTTTTATTTCTTTTTTTTCCTGTCCAGACGTCGCCATCGCAAAGGGGCACCTGCCATTTTGATCAATTTGTCCTACTTGTGGCCTAACTGTAGAACGATTCATCATCGGTAATGGCTGGGACTTTAAGAGCCCGGGTAGGCCAGAAGAGCACAAGCTAAATGACTAAAATGGGAAACATACTCCCGTAGCACCGAATGCCGCTCGATTAACGAGGTCCGGTCGGACCGCTGCTTAAATGTAAGCGCTCGCTAGAAAATTAGCCTTCACGCTGTGAACTTATTCTAAGGAGAAATGAGTAAAAGATTCAAACTAAGCTATGGAATCAAGTCGGGAGATAAAACCCAGAACTCTCCGACTGCTACAAATAACTAGATAGATAGATAGATAGATAGATAGATACTTTATTCATCCCCTAAGGGAAATTCACATTTCCAGCAGCATCCCTGAGCTGAGAACAATACAATAATAAAGCCAAAAGAAAAACAATATACAAATACCCAGTGTGACGTGCAAATGCCCACTTTAGCATGTTATATAGATTAACTAAATAGTGCTACACATAATGCAGTAAGATCCAATGTAGGTGGTGTGGTTTAATGTGGGCCTTTACTCTGCCGGGTGGAGTTAAAGAGCCTCATGGCATGAGGAAGAAAAGAACTCTTCAGTCTGTCCGTAGTACAAGACAGTGACAGCAGTCTGTCACTGAAACTGCTCTTCTGTCCGGAGATAATGCTGTGAAGCGGATGCGATGGATTGTCCATGATTGACCTCAGCTTTTTCAGTGCCTGTCTCTCAGCTGCTGTTGTTAGGCTGTCCAGCTCTTTGCCCACAACAGAGCTCGCTTTCCTAGCCAGTTTATTGAGACGAGAGGCATCCTTCTTCTTGATGCTGCCTCCCCAACACGCTGCCGCATAGAAGAGGGCGCTTGCCACTACTGTCTCATAGAATATTTTCAGGAGCTTTTTGCAGATGTTGAAGGAGGCCAGCCTTCTGAGGAAGTAAAGTCGGCTTTGCCCTTTCCTACATAGAGCTTCTGTGTTGGCAGTCCAGTCCAGTTTGTTGTCCAGCTGCACACCCAGGTATTTGTAGGTCTGGACAAATTCTACACATTCTCCCTTGATGGTTACAGGAACCGGGTGAGTTCTGGTTCTCCTGAAGTCCACCACCATCTCTCTGGTCTTGGTGGTGTTTAGGTGCAGGTGGTTTGCGTCGCTCCATCGGACAAAGTCCTGAATCAATTTCCTGTACTCCTCCTCCTGCCCGTTTCTGATACATCCCACGATCGCAGTGTCATCGGCAAACTTTTGCACATGGCAGGACTCAGAGTTGTACTTAAAGTCCGATGTATATAGAATGAATAGGAACGGAGAGAGAACGGTCCCCTGCGGAGATCCTGTGCTGCTAACCACGGTGTCCGATGTACAGCCCCCCTGTTTCACATACTGCGGTCTGCCTGTCAGGTAGTCAGTAATCCATTCTACAAGGTGTGAGCTAACTCCCATCTCTGTCAATTTCCTACTCAGTAGCAGAGGCTGTATGGTATTGAAGGCACTAGAGAAGTCCAAAAATGTAATCCTCACAGCCCCCTTCGCCCTATCCAGGTGAGAGAGGGATCGGTGTAACATGTATAATATAGCATCCTCCACTCCCACCTTCTCCTGGTAAGCAAATTGCAGTGGGTCGATGGCGTGACGGACCTGTAGCCTCAGGTGGTGCAGCAGCAGCCGCTCCATGGTCTTCATCACATGTGATGTCAGGGCGACTGGCCTGAAGTCGTTGAGTTCCTCTGGTCTTGATTTCTTTGGGACTGGGATGATGCAGGATGTTTTCCACAGCTGAGGGACCCTCCCCTGTTCAAGGCTCAGGTTGAAGATGCGCTGTAGAGGGTCTCCCAGCTCAGACGCACAGGCTTTCAGCAGTCGGGGGGATATTCCATCCGGACCAGCTGCCTTGCTGGTTCGTAGCCTTCTCAGCTCCCCACACACCTGGGCTGAAGTTATTTTTAGTGGGGGGATGTCTTCCATGCTAGTGTGCAGAGGGGGAGGGGGAAGGACAGCTGCACAACTCAGGGGTGAGGATGAGGCGGAGTGGTCAAACCTGTTGAAAAAGTTGTTCAACTGGTTGACTCGCCCCACATCTATATCCACAGCCACTCCCTGCTTGGTGCTGCAGCCAGTAATTGTTTTCATCCCTTCCCACACCTCCTTCATGTTGTTGTTCAGCAGCTTTTTCTCCAACTTCCTCCTGTACTGCTCCTTCCCTTTCCGGAGCTGGACTTTGAGCTCCTTCTGTACTCGTTTTAGCTCCTGATGATCACCATTTTTAAAGGCCCTCTTCTTTTGGTTCAGAAGGCACTTGATGTCTCTCGTGATCCAGGGCTTGTTGTTGGCATAGCAGCGTACAGTCTTTGTCGGAACAACATTGTCCATGCAGAACTTAATGTAGTCAGTAGTGCAGTTTGCCATCTCCTCAATGTCACCACTGCTGGACCCTAGCAGGACATCCCAGTCCGTACATCCAAAGCAGTCTCTCAGAGCCTGCTCTGCCTCGGTGGACCATTTTCTAAATGAGCGTGTGGTTGTTGGTAGCCTCCTCACTCTTGGTTTGTACTGTGGTTTAAGCAGAATGAGGTTGTGGTCTCCTTTTCCAAGGGCAGGCAGTGGTTTAGCGCTGTATGCATTTTTTATATTCGCATACAGAAGGTCAATAGTCCTATTTCCCCTGGTCTTGCAGTTCACATACTGGACGAAAGAGGGCAGTGTCTTATCAAGAGTCACGTGGTTGAAGTCCCCTGAGATTAACATTGCAGCCTCCGGGTGTTGTGTCTGGAGTTTTGCCACCGCGGAGTGGATGACGTCACACGCTACTTCCGCATCTAAACAAATAAATCACAAAAGTAGCGAAAATACACGGGAGCTTGCTGGAGTGGCTGCCATTCGTGACGGCGCCGGAAGTAAGTACTACATTAATATACTAGAATGGTTGTGCACTATTAGAGCATTGAGACGCTAAACCATTGTTGGCAAGGTCATTGGCACATGGGAAACCCAATAAGTAAGAGTAAGTCTAGATGGAGGCTAAAATCCTGAAATGGTGTTGAGATTCAATGTCTGTCATGATTTGCGAATTCAGCCCCAGCTGCCAATCGTTCCCCTGATTAGTTCTCCTCATATTTAAACACATCATTCTCCTTCACTCCTGGTCAGCCCGTCTGCGAACCTCAGTGAATGCAAGGCAAGCACTTTTGACTCTGGCTCCTGTTTTGATCCTGACCTGTTTCCTATATCGATCCCCGATCCAAGCTCCATTCTCCTGTCTCGGCTACCTGTATCCCGATTCTGTTTCCTGTATTTATCTCTGATCCAAACTCCGTTCTCCTGTCCTGGCTACCCGTATCCTAATTCTGTTCCCAGTATCGATTCCTGATCCAAGCTGCGTTCTCCTGTCCCGGCTACCCGTATCCTGCCCGATTCTGTTTCCAGGATCGATCCCTGATCCAAGCTCTGTTCTCCTGTCCCTGCTACTCGTATCCTGATTCTGTTTCCTGTATCGATCTCTGATCCAAACTCCGTTCTCCTGTCCCGGCTACCCGTATCCTGCCCGATTCTGTTTCCAGGATCGATCCCTGATCCAAGCTCTGTTCTCCTGTCTCAGCTACTCGTATCCTGATTCTGTTTCCTGTATCGATCCCCGATCCCTGACTTTCTGCTCGTCCCGGCTACCAGGCTTGTTCCGATCTCCGATCATGCTCCGTCTCCCGTCCAAACTTCCCGACTTGGTCCGATCTCTGACCACGCTTCGTTCACGAGGGCTTCCCGCTCGTACTGGCCAGTGCACCGTTACGCATTCAGAGCGACCTGCTTCCCGCGTCCAGCAATCACCGGATCGTGGGCGCAACTTTTTCCTCTTTCTTCCAATAAAACTTGTTAGAAACGCAACGCAATTGGATCCCGTCTCCGTTCTGGTCAGGCACATTTATAGCCGTTGCTAGCAACTTTTCTCTATTTTTTTAGCTCAAGGATTTACAATTGGTATTCTCTATACATGTTTATTTTTTCATATCTTTAAAAATGCAGAAAATGCAATACTCGCTTTGAAAGAAACCGGTTCCATGTTTGAGGAAACATAATCACAAGGATTGATGAGAAGAAGCAGAGAAAAACGGGGAAAGTGACAAAAGGAACAAAAGGCATTGAAGGAAAAATTGCAAAGAGTTGTTTATAGTCGCGGCAAGCGGCGGAGGGAGCGGAGAAACAAGGTCGTAAAACACCTTCTCCGATCTTCGGAGGCAGGAGCTTCTTTGACATTTAATTATTTCCAATACATATGCCGAGGGAATAGTAACGCCGATGCTCGGCTTAGCTTCGAAACGGCACTAAGCGTTTACTATATCAATGACAAGCCACTTTTAGTCCACTCCAAAACGGACTCACGGACCCTGAATAAATCCAGGTAGAGCAAGTTTGGCGAGCACTAGAATGAATACTAATACTCATATCAAGGTCACTTACCGGAGACGCGTTAGGATATAACAAGTATTTTAATGCATGAAAGGGAACACTTTGGGTATATTTCCAGGCAATTATAAAGGGACATAATAGACGTTGAAAAGAGGTCATAAAGTTTCCATCAGAAGGATTGACTTTCAAACTAGAACAAAGGTATTACATGAGTATACTGAGGTAGCAGAGTCTAACAGTGACTGGAACAGTGTTCTCGTTTGCCAGCGTCCCTGCGTCCTAGACGCATCGTTTTTGCTGGGGACGCAACTTTTTTGACACAAAATTGTCATTATTACCCGATTACATTTTTTTTAAACAAATATTTACCGCATTCCAAACTTTTTGTCAGGCAGATCCGGCAGATGTTGTTTTGGTCTCGCGGTTCGAGTTTTCGTCTGCATGTCTATTCTGAGTTGTGTGGTGAATTTTTTTAGAGAACCGGATTTTTCGGCTCAACTCATTCAAGAGAGCCGGCTCTCAAACGGCTCACTTGCTTTGATGCATTATATTACGAATTATGATGTAAAAAGAAGTTAAGAAAAAACAGAAGTATACAAGGAGAAAATGAAAAAAAGACAGGTTTGTGGTTATCCCTTTAATCGGTATATTACCAACAATAATTTAATGCAGAAAGTGAATTAATAATTTGATGATTAAAACTGAATGAATATATATATTTTTTTTATATATTTGTCACCGATTTACAATTTCAACCTGGATAACACTAAATTTTGGGGACCCATAGATCTCTGTTGGGACCCATAGATTTTTGAGCATGCGAGTTCCCGGGACCCATCACTTTTCACAGGTAAAATGAACACTGCTGGAAGCGGTGTCTGAAATAATGCCTGCCCAGACGCCCATCTTTTACGTCGGGCGTACAACTTACAAAACATCTCTGCCCGGGTGGCCGACAACTTTTTCAGGAAAAAAAAATATATATTATTTCGTATTTTTTTTTTATCTATTTATTTTTTAAATGAAACGTTTGCTTTATTTTGATTTCGAAATCTTTGTTCGGTTTGGAGATTTAGGAATTTCAATTTCGGTTCATTTGGTAATTTGCATACTCGGCAGCCAATCAGAAGCCTGTATCGAATAACTTTGTGCTTCCGGACTTTCCCGAGGTAGTGCATTTGCATATCATTTTCCAAATCAGACGCACAGACAACACAATAAAAATGGATACGTGGTGAGGAATCAAGCCAAAACCTCATGCCCCAGAAGAAATATTCAAAAGAAGCTTTCAAAATTGATGACGCTACAAAACGTAAATGGACATTAAAAGCATGGTGGAAAGAGGAGTTCACGTGGCTTGTAGCAGAAAAATTGCATCAATGAAGATGAGTAAATACAGGTACATACTGATGGCAGATGAAAAATAGCAATGTCATATACATGCAATAAATGTTATAAGTAGATTTAGAATAAACTGAATTTTAAAGTGTTGTTCTGTTATATATTCTGATTATCAATCCTTAATACTTTGCAACAACGGGTTTTTTTGCGCAAAGTCGTTTTATTGTGTTTCAATAAATTGGGCAGGCAACTTTTTTGTCATGAGTTTCAGACACTGCTGGAAGGAATAGTACAACTTCGTCTACTCTCCTTTCCTGGCTTATGACTCGCTTTCGACCCCGACCACGTTTTTGCTCTCCTGTCCCGGCTACTGACCTGTTTTTCCGTTCCCGACACCGCCATCGCTCGCCACCGAAGATCCACTTCCACTTCCGCGCTCAGAGCGTCCAGCAGTCACCGGATCGTGTGCGCAACCCTTTCTCTTTCTTCCAATAAAACGCAACGCAAGTGGGTCCTGTCTGTACCTTCTGCCGGCCCTTGCTCGCAACAATATGCAATAGGGGATAATGGATTGCAAAGTATTTTCAAACCTGCATGCACTAAGGCTGCAAAGTACAAAGTTGTGAGGGATTACAAGACTGGAAAGTGTACCGAACGATGTAAACACATATTCATAGTTATTATATGTCAAGACCAGAACGGAAACAGGACCCACTTGCGTGACATTTACCACAAGTTTTATTGAAAGAGAGAGGAAGGGCAACAAATCGCTCTCGTACTCGTATTGTCATTCGAACACGGAAGTGGATCTTCCGTAGCAAGCGAGGGCGGTGTCAAGGGCGGAAAACTGGTCGGCAGCCGTGACTGGGAGAGCATGAGGCGGTCGGGGTCGGAAACGAGTCGTAGGCCAGAACGGGAGAGTATACATTGTCGGGGACAATAAGGGGTCGTAAACCAGGACGGTAGAGCAGACATGATCGGGATCCAAAACGGGTTCTAGCCGGAGACAAACGGGAGCAAAAACGGGACAGGCGCAGGTCAGGGTCAAAAAAGGCTTGCCATGTACACACGGAGATTCGCAGACGGACTGACAACAGGGGATTGACATGACCAGGTTCAAATACTGACAGGGAGCCAATCAGAACCCGTGGGAGCTGGCATCAGTAATCATAACATGATACTGGATTTCATTCGAGCATGTAGGCGTAGCTCGCAAAACTTCAAAGTTCCCCAACGAGAAAGTTTAATGGAAAAAAAAAACAAAAACATGACACTGATTCCCGTTTCCAAGTATTTGATGGTGTCGCCTATTTATTCTTTTTTTACAGTAAACAGCGAAGACGTGACATTCCGGTAATTACGCGGCGGCGTTGTTCATAAATTCAATTTGCTTCTTGTCACCTGCCGCGTGTTATTCTCGGAAGGAAGCTCGACACCTAACTCGCACGTACTCCCTTTTCCTCCGTCTTCTTAATCATTCTTCGGGGAAGAGCAATGGATGCCGTTTTTTCAACGCTCTTCTCCAGTAGGCGTTTGTTTACACCGTGTTTTGATATCGTGCTGTGCAAAAAAAATAATAAAACAAAAAAACATCTGAGAGAGTCTTTGCACAACCCTATAAAGGCAAATATGAATGCATGGCCGAGGCGGAGAACGGACGATTGTGTTGTGGAAGGAACTTCCATTCAATTGTGGTTCTAGGAGATAGAGGCTGCAGGATTAAATCAGGCCACTAGGGGCAAAACAAGCGTAAACCAAAAATAATATAATAATAATAATTTAATAATAATTTCCTTTGTATTGTCATTCTTTGTAACAATGTACACAGAGCGAAATGTCGATACACCTGACCCGTTGTAGCGAGCCGATGCAGCCGCAGCCAACAGAGGGCGCCGCCATTTTACCAATGTTATAAGTCTTAGGTATGACTCGGCCGAGGCGCGAACCAGCGACCTCCCAGTAAAGTGTACATTGGAATCATTTCGATTTGAATTAAACTTGAACAAAAAACATGCTCCCTACTCTCTCTCTCTCTCTCTCTCTCTCTCTCTCTCTCTCTCTCTCTCTCTCTCTCTCTCTCTCTCTCTCTCTCTCTCTCCCTCTATCGATGGCTCTCACTCTCTTTATTAATCTTTACTACTCTATCTCTCTCGTTCTCTCCCTCCCCCCTCTATAAGTCAATGGTACCCTTCTCTCTCTGTTACTCTTTTTCTCCTTCTCTCCCTATATATATGTATGTCTCTCTCGCTCTCTCTCTCTCTCTCTTTATTACTCTCTACTACTCTATCTCGTGTTCTCTTTCTTTGTCTCTCTTATCTATCCATCCGTTTTTCTCCCTCTCTCTATTACTCAGTGAGTCTTTTCTTTTTCTATTCCTCTCAATATCGGTAATACTCTTTCTCTCTCTATTCCTCTCTCTATCGGTCATACTCTCTGTATTTTCCCCTCTCTATCGGTCATTCTCTCTCTCCATTACTCTCTCTATCAGAACTGTATGACCAGGGTGCAATAGATTTAGCATTCGGTAACAGAACTCAAAATATAATCAACATGAATAAAAGTAAACAATAGGAACAATGGTATTATGTTGAAATTTGTTCACGGTTGCCATGGTGCCCAATTGGTCCCAGCCGTGTGGCTCCAGGTTCTCTCACGGTTGCCACAGCACCAAATTGGCCCCGCCCATAGACACCGGCTGAAACGCGTTGACAGATTGCTCCTTGGGTGTACTTAAACGCAGTCCTTTGAGCCCTTAGTTGTCAGAGCGTCTGCAAGACTCCTGTTAAACTCTTCTGTGAATTTGCCTGTGTTTGATCCTGTTTTATTTTTGGCCTGATCGGTTTGATTTTGACAACTGTGTTTTTCGGATTTCAATCCACTTCCGCAACCATCGATCCCCGGATCGAGTGTACGCGCATTCCTCCTTTCCCTAATAAACTGTGAGTACGTTACGCGATTGGGTTCTCCATTCCTGTTTCCTGACCTGGTTCGTGACAGTTCAGAAAGTGCATGAAGGCAACAACGCCTCAGCCCTATAAAACTGTCGAACAAAAATGAGCTTTCAGCTTGAAGAAGGTTGGAAGTCCCTGCATTGAACTAACAATCCCAATTCACTTCAAGAAATAATTTCAACATATTGCACAATCCAGTGACAAAACCAGTTCAGCTTGCAGCCACCCCAGTCCTGTTTCTTTACTATCACACAATGTATTCTTCTTTTATCATCCCAAGGCGGTGAAGGATTATATATATTTGACAATAAAGGATTGTGTACGATCAAATACAAATTACATTTAAATGCAAAAGATATTTACTGGCTGAGCTTTAGGGTGAGGTCAATGCAACCTAGTGAAGCATTATGTTTCCAGGAACAGCAGGGAACTGGGACAAAGGGCTGATAAGATAATCAGCACTTCTTGACGCAGACGGCCCTGGTGACGTAGAAACGCTCGGGGATGTTAAGACCATTTCAGACATCGAGGTGAGGGGGCTTTCCTGGCATGCCCATGGGAGGAGCCGGCACACCAGCTTGCGGGAAAAAAAAGTGGGCCGGGAGAAGGAAGCGAGGAGATCGAGTTAGGAGGCTAGACGGAGACTCGAGCGCCACTAATTCGGCCATATATTCGATGGAGTTCACTTAGCTAAATTATTTAAGAAATTAGGTCTACCCCTGTGTGAAAATGTCGGCTATTTTTGTCCATATTTTCCCATCAAAAAAATGAGTGCACATTGTTAGGTGAATGCAGGTCGTGTTTGGTTAATGGAGACAGATAACTAATTCAAACAATTTGGTAAACGATACATTTTAACATTTAATTCCCAACACTGTAAAATAAAAGGCTTGTGCGAGAATGTCACGTGTTTGGGTCCTGATCCTGTTTTGGTTCATGACAGAAAGTGCATGACAGCAACGACTCCTCAAGCCTGTAAAATTGACCAACAAAAATGAGCTTTCAGCTTGAAGAAGGTTGGAAACCCCTGCATTGAACTAAAAATCCGAATTCACTTTGAAGTATTATATATATTCGACTATAAAGGATTTTGTACGATCAAAAACAAATTACATTTAATGCAAAATATATTCACTGGCTGAGTTGTGGGGCAGGTCATTGCAACCTTGTGAAGAATGATGTTTACAGAAACAACGGGAACTGGGACAAGGGCTGATAAAGGCACATTCGACGATGGAGAGGGGCCCTGATGACGGGGGACGGCAGGCGATGTTTTGGGAACAAAGCCCTGATGACGTGGAAATGTGCGGGGATGTTTTGACCATGACAGACATCGAGGAGCCGTGGAGCCCACGTGGGGGGCTTTTCCTGACACACCCATGGGAGGAGCCCACACGCCAGCTTGGGAGAAAGACATGGGTCGAGAGAAGAACTTCAGAAGACCGGAGAAGATCGAGGGACAATCGAAAAAGAGGCTTGACGAAGACTCAAACGACACTGACTCGGCTAATTCGATGGAGTTCACTTAGTTAAATACTTTAAGAAAATGAATACGCCCCCGTGTGAAAATATCAGCTATTCTTGTCCATCTTTCCCCCCCCCAAAAAAAACAAGCATGCATTGTTAGGAGATGTTTGGTTAATGGAGTCAGATAACTAATTCGAACCATTTGGTAAACGGTACATTTTCATATAGTTCAAACTATTTGTTGAATAGTTTTCCAGCAGCTGCCCTATTGTTTTATTGTCTGCTCCTATCTTCAGTGTTTTTTCTTCCCGTTTTGACAACTACACTATGGATTACTTCTATCCTATGGGACATGGGTTTTAGCGCACAAAAAATGCGTGTATTCAAGGAATTTCAACTCCTTGCCCTGAAGAATTCTCGTGTCGGCGTGATACCAGCTCAGTAGCCTAGATGGTAAGGCGCCCGCTTTGAGACTGTGAGGTCGGTGGTTCGCGCCCCGGCCGAGTCATTCCTAAGACTTAAAAAGTGGTCGGCGGCGCCCTCTGTTGGCTGCGGCTGCATCGGCTCGCTACAACGGGTCAGGTGCAATCGACATTTCGTTCTGTGTACATTTTTACACAGAATGACAATACAAGGAAATTATTATTATTATTATTATTATTATTATTATTATTATTATGAAGGGGCCTATCGTGGAAGAAGAGCCGGAGCTAGCGAAGCGGCTAGCGGCGTTATAAGTCTTCGGTACCATCCGTAATCATGGTAAATGCGAACTCACGACCAAATAAGATCATCGAGTGCTGGTGGAAAACATCGAAGCGCACAGGGAGCACAGTTGCTGTGTTTTGCGGAAACGTGGCTCACGTTTAGCATTCCAGACGCTAACGTGTAGCCACCCGGAGCTACCCGGAGCAATCCGGCTTCAACGCCGCTAAACAGAGACACGAAAGCCGGGGGGAATCGGAGAGGAGGCGGACTTGCTAACACGAGGTGGTGTATCCCTGGATTTTCACAAAGAAAAGTTTTCCATCTGCCGCAGGGATGTCGAACTTTTGGACTGGCGTGACGTCATCCGCTCCGCTACAAGCACCCCTAGGGCATCATGTTCATCTGTTAATAAACAACGGGGTAGACTGCTGGAAGTGTGAATTTCCCTACGGGGATTAATAAAGTATCTATCTATCTATCTAGACATCTATCTATCTAAACATCTATCTATCTAGACATCGATCTATCTAGACATCAAGACATCTATCGATCTATCTATCTATAGATCTATATATCTAATTATCTATCTATCTATCTATCTAGACATCTATCTATCTATCTATCTATCTAGACATCTATCTATCTATCTATCTATCTATCTATCTATCTATCTATCTATCTATCTATCTATCTATCTATCTATCTATCTATCTATCTTTTAAAAAATTATTTCCTAACAACTTCAAGAAATAATTTCAAAATATTGCACAATCCAGTGACAAAATCAGTTCAGCTGGCAGCCACTGCAGTCCTGTTTCTTTACTATCACACACTGTATTCTTCTTTTACCCTCCCAAGGCGGTCTGAGCACATCTTGCCGACTCGACAAATATCAAAACATCGGACTGGAGGACCCTCGATATGCGGACGATCTGCTGCGCTCCAAATAGCTTCTCATTTGCGCCATAATGAGATCTAATGAGAGGGATAGGGGGGTTTAAAGGCCTCGTGCTTGATGAATTGAGAATTGGACTTCACCTTAGTCGACCTCGTTGAAGAGTAAAAACGGAGGGGGGGGCTACTGACTTGTGCTTTTGTTCTTTTTTTTTAAGGGGAGTAAGGGAGGGGAGTGTTCTTTGGAATGTTCTTAAGCACATTTGCACCCATCTGCTCGCCCACAGAAAGCCACCTGAGCAATTAACCTCGACCATTAGCACTGAAACAAAGGGGCAGGGAGGCGGGGTGCGTCCTTATGGGGACTATAACCAAGCGCTCCTTTTCATCTTCTCTCTCGGAATTTCAAACCCGCTCGCCCGAACCCTTCCAGTACCGCGTCGCTGTCCGGTTCTTTTATCGTCCGGGCTTTGTCCTGGGCTGCGACACTCTCCCGCGCTAACCCATTCAACACACATCATTACAGCCAACACAAGTGCCCAAAGGACAGCAGTCATGGACTTGTTTGATGTTTCTTCTTTCTACCTCTCTTGAAACCATTTTTTTTCTCGTTTCCCCTCTACAAAAGCTCTGCCACAACAACTCGGGAAACTTTTTCAAAAGGGTCTTTTCATGTGCACCTTCATTTCCAGTCCTACACGTTTTCCGAGGGCGAGGCCCCGCTCGACCGGTTTGAAGGTATTCCACTGCATTACGTATGGGTAAAATCCTGCCTTTCACGACAGAAGGGCTGAAGAATAGAAAGGAGCACAGTAGGTGGTAACAATACCGCAGGCTGGTTTAGTGTATATCTTCAAAGTAAAGGATTTTATACGATTGACTACAAGTTACATCTATTCAGTTTAATGCAATACAAATATTCACTGACTGTGCTTTAGTTCAATGTACAATAACAAGTCAGGACAGGGTGTTTTGGTTATGCACAGGGTTGGGTAGGGTTACTTTAACTTGATTACTTTCAATTACTTTTGGATTACTCCAACACCATCCATCCATCCATTATCTTCACCGCTTATCCTCAGTAGGGTCGCGGGGGTGCTGGAGCCCATCCCAGCAATCATCGGGCAGTGGGCAGGGGACACCCTGAACTGGTTGCCAACCAATCGCAGGGCACAAAGGGACAGACAACTCATTCGCTCATTCACACCTAGGGACAATTTGGACCGGCCAATTCACCTGAAATGCATGTTTTTGGAATGTGGGAGGAAACCGGAGTGCCCGGAGGAAACCCACGCAAGCAAGGGGAGAACATACAAACTCCGCACAGGAAGTCTGGTAGCTGGATTTGAACCCATGACCTCAGAAGTGTGCCGCGCACGCGCTAACCACTGCGCTGCCGTGCTGCCAATATTTATTTTATATATAATGTTATTAAATCATATATATGCTTCCATAACTATATATATATATATAACCCTCACAAGTTTAAAATTAGCTACATTTTCAACACACCGTCGCAGTTCCCTCCACCTATCTGCATCCATCAGGTACTCCACTCGACCAGCTCAAGTCTTGTCACACCAAACGTAAATAAAATGTAATTTGTCCTTTGCATGGATGTTCATTTTAATGTTATTTAATCATATGCAGATAAGTAGTACTTAGTATATACTATTTTTTTTAAAAACCCACGCAAGCACGGGGAGAGCATACAAACTCCGCACAGGAAGTCTGGAGCTGGATTTGAACCCACGACAGGTTCCCATGACATGAACTGTGCCGCACAAGCGCTAACCACTGCTCCGCCGTGCTGCTACTCCAATACCAAATATGCTAATAAAAGACAAAAGAAACTAAATATGAATAAAATGATGACTCACAACACGTGGTAAGCTTCCTCTCCCGGCTTTGATCTCTTTGATCTCCGGCAAAACTAACATAAAATGTGACAGAAACAAAATGAAAATAAATCCAAACATCATTTTTGCCGTTCCATGTATTCCGTTACTCCCCAAGCCTGCACAAAATTTTGTCATTTTATTCATATTTTGTTTATCTTTTTTTCTGATCTCGACCACGTTTTTTGCTCTTCTATCCCGGCCACTGACCTGTTTTTTTCCGCTCCCGACACCGCCAATCGCTCGCCACGGAAATACCACTTCCATGTCTGAGCAACCTGCTCCCCGCAACCAATAAAACTGTGAGTAACGTTACGCGAGTGGGTTCTGTCTCTGTTCTGGTAACCCAAATCAATTATCATTATTGCACAACCCAAAAAATAAATCTTTGTGTCTGTCAGTTCTACTGGAGTTCTGCACCGGGATCAGAACTGCACAAACTTGGAATATCTAAGACTGGGGTGTCAAACTCATTTTAACCCGGGGGCCACATGAAAGACCAAACATTCTTTCGGGGGCCGGACTAGTAGATTCGAGAGAATGAAAAAGAGAGAGGGTGGGACAAACAAAGAGAGAAAGGGAGAAAGAGAGAGAGAAAGAAAGAGAGAATGTGACAAACAAAAGAGATAAAAAGAGAACTAGTGAGAGAGGGGGAGGTAAAGAGAAAGAAAGAAATCCACAGAGAAATAGAAACCGAGAAGGAGAGAAAAGAGAAGGAGAGAAAGACAGAAGGGGAAAGCAAGAGAGGGAGCGAGAGAGAAGAGTGAGACAAAATGAAAAAGGAAGAGAGAGAAAAATAAGGTGAAAATACAAAGAGAAAGACAAAAAGGAACAAAGAAAAAGAAAAGGAGAGACAGAGAGAGTTAAAGAGAGGGATGGAAAGTGAGAGAAAACGGAGAAAGAGAGAGAGAAAGAGAGAGAAAGATAAAGAGAAAGAGAGAGAGGGAGAGAGGGGTAAATACAAGTACAGTGTTTGTGATAGGCAGCTGGCTTTGGCAACATCAAGTGGACATATTTCAACATGCAGATCGTTTTTCTCTTGTGCTTCCCTTAGCATTGCCTCGCGGGCCGGATTCCATACCTTAGCGGGCCTGATCCGGCCCACGGGCCACCAGTTTGACACCCCTGATCTAAGAGGTGAAATCCAATGTTTGACATGCACCAGGTAAACCGGTCAGTGCATAGGGCCAGAGGACAGAAACACGAAAAAAAAAAAGAAGTGAGAGAAGAGGGATGTCGACAGGGGAGAGATGAAAGTGGATTAGCGACGACGGCGATTTGCATTCATTGGTTGAAGCAAAGACCATGCGATGCCCCGAATAGCTGGATGCATGAATAAGTAAACAAACAAAAACAAAAATAAACCTTCCATCTGGATGGATGCTGCCAGGTCCCTAGCGGGGAACGCTGGGGGGGGGGGACGGAACGCGGTGGTGGGGGGCATGCGGCAAAGTCACAAACGACAGATTCCCGTTATCGCTCATTTTCTTGCCCCTCGGTGTCCGTTTTTTGCTATTTCTATCCAGGTTGGCGGCTGCTTTCTGCCCGGCGACAGATGTTACTTTGACATACTTTCAGGGGGTCGGCGAGTCGGGACCCTCGGTTGAGTCTGATTCGCCACAGAGGGTGAATTCACTTGATTTTCTTTAGTGACTTCTAATTTTTAGGTTTAATAACAAAGTTTAGCTAGGTTGGAATTTATAGAAAATGTATGTGTGAGTCTATTTTTCACTAATGGGAAGAATACAGAAAGCATAGATAACCACATTCGGTCAGGAAGCGGGTCAGGAAGCAGGAAGTTGGAACTCATTTGAGTAGACCAGGGGTGTCAAACTCATTTTAACTCGGGGGGCCACACTAAAGAACAAACATTCTCTCGGGGGCCGGACTAGTACATTAGAGAGAAAGAAAATGGGAAAGTTTAAAAGAGAGAGAAAGGGAGAAAAAGAGAGAGAGAGAAGAAGAGAGATAAGAAAAAGAGAGAACGTGAGATACATAAGAGATAAAAAGAGAAATAGTGAGAGGGGGAGAAAGAGAGCGAAAGACAGAAATCCGAGGAGAAATGGAAAGAGAGAAGGAAAATAAGAAACTGAGAGAAAGAGAGGAGGGGAGAAAGAGAGAAGGGGAAAGCAAAAGAGAGAGGGTGGGACGAAAGAGAGAAAGGGAGAAAAAGAGAGAGAGAGAGAGAAAGAGAGAGATAAGAAAAAGAGAGAACGTGAGAAACATAAGAGATGAAAAGAGAAATAGTGAGAGGGGGAGAAAGAGAGAGAAAGACAGAAATCCGAGGAGAAATGGAAAGAGAGAAGGAAAATAAGAAACTGAGAGAAAGAGAGGAGGGGAGAAAGAGAGAAGGGGAAAGCAAAAGAGAGAGGGTGGGACGAAAGAGAGAAAGGGATAAAAAGAGAGAGAGAGAGAAAGAGAGATAAGAAAAAGAGAGAACGTGAGAAACATAAGAGATGAAAAGAGAAATAGTGAGAGGGGGAGAAAGAGAGAGAAAGACAGAAATCCGAGGAGAAATGGAAAGAGAGAAGGAAAATAAGAAACTGAGAGAAAGAGAGGAGGGGAGAAAGAGAGAAGGGGAAAGCAAAAGAGAGAGGGTGGGATGAAAGAGAGAGAAAGGGAGAAAAAGAGAGAGAGAGAAGGAGAGAGATAAGAAAAAGAGAGAACGTGAGAAACATAAGAGATAAAAAGAGAAATAGTGAGAGGGGGAGAAAGAGAGCGAAAGACAGAAATCCGAGGAGAAATGGAAAGAGAGAAGGAAAATAAGAAACTGAGAGAAAGAGAGGAGGGGAGAAAGAGAGAAGGGGAAAGCAAAAGAGAGAGGGTGGGACGAAAGAGAGAAAGGGAGAAAAAGAGAGAGAGAGAAGGAGAGAGATAAGAAAAAGAGAGAACGTGAGAAACATAAGAGATAAAAAGAGAAATAGTGAGAGGGGGAGAAAGAGAGCGAAAGACAGAAATCCGAGGAGAAATGGAAAGAGAGAAGGAAAATAAGAAACTGAGAGAAAGAGAGGAGGGGAGAAAGAGAGAAGGGGAAAGCAAAAGAGAGAGGGTGGGACGAAAGAGAGAAAGGGAGAAAAAGAGAGAGAGAGAGAGAAAGAGAGAGATAAGAAAAAGAGAGAACGTGAGAAACATAAGAGATGAAAAGAGAAATAGTGAGAGGGGGAGAAAGAGAGAGAAAGACAGAAATCCGAGGAGAAATGGAAAGAGAGAAGGAAAATAAGAAACTGAGAGAAAGAGAGGAGGGGAGAAAGAGAGAAGGGGAAAGCAAAAGAGAGAGGGTGGGACGAAAGAGAGAAAGGGATAAAAAGAGAGAGAGAGAGAAAGAGAGATAAGAAAAAGAGAGAACGTGAGAAACATAAGAGATGAAAAGAGAAATAGTGAGAGGGGGAGAAAGAGAGAGAAAGACAGAAATCCGAGGAGAAATGGAAAGGGAGAAGGGAAATAAGAAACTGAGAGAAAGAGAGGAGGGGAGAAAGAGAGAAGGGGAAAGCAAAAGAGAGAGGGTGGGACGAAAGAGAGAAAGGGATAAAAAGAGAGAGAGAGAGAAAGAGAGATAAGAAAAAGAGAGAACGTGAGAAACATAAGAGATGAAAAGAGAAATAGTGAGAGGGGGAGAAAGAGAGAGAAAGACAGAAATCCGAGGAGAAATGGAAAGAGAGAAGGAAAATAAGAAACTGAGAGAAAGAGAGGAGGGGAGAAAGAGAGAAGGGGAAAGCAAAAGAGAGAGGGTGGGACGAAAGAGAGAAAGGGAGAAAAGAGAGAGAGAGAGAGAAAGAGAGAGATAAGAAAAAGAGAGAACGTGAGAAACATAAGAGATGAAAAGAGAAATAGTGAGAGGGGGAGAAAGAGAGAGAAAGACAGAAATCCGAGGAGAAATGGAAAGAGAGAAGGAAAATAAGAAACTGAGAGAAAGAGAGGAGGGGAGAAAGAGAGAAGGGGAAAGCAAAAGAGAGAGGGTGGGACGAAAGAGAGAGAAAGGGAGAAAAAGAGAGAGATAGAGAAGGAGAGAGATAAGAAAAAGAGAGAACGTGAGAAACATAAGAGATAAAAAGAGAAATAGTGAGAGGGGGGAGAAAGAGAGAGAAAGACAGAAATCCGAGGAGAAATGGAAAGAGAGAAGGAAAATAAGAAACTGAGAGAAAGAGAGGAGGGGAGAAAGAGAGAAGGGGAAAGCAAAAGAGAGAGGGTGGGACGAAAGAGAGAGAAAGGGAGAAAAAGAGAGAGAGAGAAGGAGAGAGATAAGAAAAAGAGAGAACGTGAGAAACATAAGAGATAAAAAGAGAAATAGTGAGAGGGGGAGAAAGAGAGCGAAAGACAGAAATCCGAGGAGAAATGGAAAGAGAGAAGGAAAATAAGAAACTGAGAGAAAGAGAGGAGGGGAGAAAGAGAGAAGGGGAAAGCAAAAGAGAGAGGGTGGGATGAAAGAGAGAGAAAGGGAGAAAAAGAGAGAGAGAGAAGGAGAGAGATAAGAAAAAGAGAGAACGTGAGAAACATAAGAGATAAAAAGAGAAATAGTGAGAGGGGGAGAAAGAGAGAGAAAGACAGAAATCCGAGGAGAAATGGAAAGAGAGAAGGAAAATAAGAAACTGAGAGAAAGAGAGGAGGGGAGAAAGAGAGAAGGGGAAAGCAAAAGAGAGAGGGTGGGACGAAAGAGAGAGAAAGGGAGAAAAAGAGAGAGAGAGAAGGAGAGAGATAAGAAAAAGAGAGAACGTGAGAAACATAAGAGATAAAAAGAGAAATAGTGAGAGGGGGAGAAAGAGAGCGAAAGACAGAAATCCGAGGAGAAATGGAAAGAGAGAAGGAAAATAAGAAACTGAGAGAAAGAGAGGAGGGGAGAAAGAGAGAAGGGGAAAGCAAAAGAGAGAGGGTGGGACGAAAGAGAGAAAGGGAGAAAAAGAGAGAGAGAGAGAGAAAGAGAGAGATAAGAAAAAGAGAGAACGTGAGAAACATAAGAGATGAAAAGAGAAATAGTGAGAGGGGGGAGAAAGAGAGAGAAAGACAGAAATCCGAGGAGAAATGGAAAGAGAGAAGGAAAATAAGAAACTGAGAGAAAGAGAGGAGGGGAGAAAGAGAGAAGGGGAAAGCAAAAGAGAGAGGGTGGGACGAAAGAGAGAGAAAGGGAGAAAAAGAGAGAGAGAGAAGGAGAGAGATAAGAAAAAGAGAGAACGTGAGATACATAAGAGATAAAAAGAGAAATAGTGAAAGGGGGAGAAAGAGAGAGAAAGACAGAAATCCGAGGAGAAATGGAAAGAGAGAAGGAAAATAAGAAACTGAGAGAAAGAGAGGAGGGGAGAAAGAGAGAAGGGGAAAGCAAAAGAGAGAGGGTGGGACGAAAGAGAGAAAGGGAGAAAAAGAGAGAGAGAGAGAGAAAGAGAGAGATAAGAAAAAGAGAGAACGTGAGAAACATAAGAGATGAAAAGAGAAATAGTGAGAGGGGGAGAAAGAGAGAGAAAGACAGAAATCCGAGGAGAAATGGAAAGAGAGAAGGAAAATAAGAAACTGAGAGAAAGAGAGGAGGGGAGAAAGAGAGAAGGGGAAAGCAAAAGAGAGAGGGTGGGACGAAAGAGAGAAAGGGATAAAAAGAGAGAGAGAGAGAAAGAGAGATAAGAAAAAGAGAGAACGTGAGAAACATAAGAGATGAAAAGAGAAATAGTGAGAGGGGGAGAAAGAGAGAGAAAGACAGAAATCCGAGGAGAAATGGAAAGGGAGAAGGGAAATAAGAAACTGAGAGAAAGAGAGGAGGGGAGAAAGAGAGAAGGGGAAAGCAAAAGAGAGAGGGTGGGACGAAAGAGAGAGAAAGGGAGAAAAAGAGAGAGAGAGAAGGAGAGAGATGAGAAAAAGAGAGAACGTGAGAAACATAAGAGATAAAAAGAGAAATAGTGAGAGGGGGGAGAAAGAGAGAGAAAGACAGAAATCCGAGGAGAAATGGAAAGAGAGAAGGAAAATAAGAAACTGAGAGAAAGAGAGGAGGGGAGAAAGAGAGAAGGGGAAAGCAAAAGAGAGAGGGTGGGACGAAAGAGAGAGAAAGGGAGAAAAAGAGAGAGAGAGAAGGAGAGAGATAAGAAAAAGAGAGAACGTGAGAAACATAAGAGATAAAAAGAGAAATAGTGAGAGGGGGAGAAAGAGAGAGAAAGACAGAAATCCGAGGAGAAATGGAAAGAGAGAAGGAAAATAAGAAACTGAGAGAAAGAGAGGAGGGGAGAAAGAGAGAAGGGGAAAGCAAAAGAGAGAGGGTGGGACGAAAGAGAGAAAGGGAGAAAAAGAGAGAGAGAGAGAGAAAGAGAGAGATAAGAAAAAGAGAGAACGTGAGAAACATAAGAGATAAAAAGAGAAATAGTGAGAGGGGGGAGAAAGAGAGAGAAAGACAGAAATCCGAGGAGAAATGGAAAGAGAGAAGGAAAATAAGAAACTGAGAGAAAGAGAGGAGGGGAGAAAGAGAGAAGGGGAAAGCAAAAGAGAGAGGGTGGGACGAAAGAGAGAGAAAGGGAGAAAAAGAGAGAGAGAGAAGGAGAGAGATAAGAAAAAGAGAGAACGTGAGAAACATAAGAGATAAAAAGAGAAATAGTGAGAGGGGGAGAAAGAAAGCGAAAGACAGAAATCCGAGGAGAAATGGAAAGAGAGAAGGAAAATAAGAAACTGAGAGAAAGAGAGGAGGGGAGAAAGAGAGAAGGGGAAAGCAAAAGAGAGAGGGTGGGACGAAAGAGAGAAAGGGAGAAAAAGAGAGAGAGAGAGAGAAAGAGAGAGATAAGAAAAAGAGAGAACGTGAGAAACATAAGAGATGAAAAGAGAAATAGTGAGAGGGGGAGAAAGAGAGAGAAAGACAGAAATCCGAGGAGAAATGGAAAGAGAGAAGGAAAATAAGAAACTGAGAGAAAGAGAGGAGGGGAGAAAGAGAGAAGGGGAAAGCAAAAGAGAGAGGGTGGGACGAAAGAGAGAAAGGGATAAAAAGAGAGAGAGAGAGAAAGAGAGATAAGAAAAAGAGAGAACGTGAGAAACATAAGAGATAAAAAGAGAAATAGTGAGAGGGGGAGAAAGAAAGCGAAAGACAGAAATCCGAGGAGAAATGGAAAGAGAGAAGGAAAATAAGAAACTGAGAGAAAGAGAGGAGGGGAGAAAGAGAGAAGGGGAAAGCAAAAGAGAGAGGGTGGGACGAAAGAGAGAAAGGGAGAAAAAGAGAGAGAGAGAGAGAAAGAGAGAGATAAGAAAAAGAGAGAACGTGAGAAACATAAGAGATGAAAAGAGAAATAGTGAGAGGGGGAGAAAGAGAGAGAAAGACAGAAATCCGAGGAGAAATGGAAAGAGAGAAGGAAAATAAGAAACTGAGAGAAAGAGAGGAGGGGAGAAAGAGAGAAGGGGAAAGCAAAAGAGAGAGGGTGGGACGAAAGAGAGAAAGGGAGAAAAAGAGAGAGAGAGAGAGAAAGAGAGAGATAAGAAAAAGAGAGAACGTGAGAAACATAAGAGATAAAAAGAGAAATAGTGAGAGGGGGGAGAAAGAGAGAGAAAGACAGAAATCCGAGGAGAAATGGAAAGAGAGAAGGAAAATAAGAAACTGAGAGAAAGAGAGGAGGGGAGAAAGAGAGAAGGGGAAAGCAAAAGAGAGAGGGTGGGACGAAAGAGAGAGAAAGGGAGAAAAAGAGAGAGAGAGAAGGAGAGAGATAAGAAAAAGAGAGAACGTGAGAAACATAAGAGATAAAAAGAGAAATAGTGAGAGGGGGAGAAAGAAAGCGAAAGACAGAAATCCGAGGAGAAATGGAAAGAGAGAAGGAAAATAAGAAACTGAGAGAAAGAGAGGAGGGGAGAAAGAGAGAAGGGGAAAGCAAAAGAGAGAGGGTGGGACGAAAGAGAGAAAGGGAGAAAAAGAGAGAGAGAGAGAGAAAGAGAGAGATAAGAAAAAGAGAGAACGTGAGAAACATAAGAGATGAAAAGAGAAATAGTGAGAGGGGGAGAAAGAGAGAGAAAGACAGAAATCCGAGGAGAAATGGAAAGAGAGAAGGAAAATAAGAAACTGAGAGAAAGAGAGGAGGGGAGAAAGAGAGAAGGGGAAAGCAAAAGAGAGAGGGTGGGACGAAAGAGAGAAAGGGATAAAAAGAGAGAGAGAGAGAAAGAGAGATAAGAAAAAGAGAGAACGTGAGAAACATAAGAGATAAAAAGAGAAATAGTGAGAGGGGGAGAAAGAAAGCGAAAGACAGAAATCCGAGGAGAAATGGAAAGAGAGAAGGAAAATAAGAAACTGAGAGAAAGAGAGGAGGGGAGAAAGAGAGAAGGGGAAAGCAAAAGAGAGAGGGTGGGACGAAAGAGAGAAAGGGATAAAAAGAGAGAGAGAGAGAGAAAGAGAGATAAGAAAAAGAGAGAACGTGAGAAACATAAGAGATAAAAAGAGAAATAGTGAGAGGGGGAGAAAGAGAGAGAAAGACAGAAATCCGAGGAGAAATGGAAAGAGAGAAGGAAAATAAGAAACTGAGAGAAAGAGAGGAGGGGAGAAAGAGAGAAGGGGAAAGCAAAAGAGAGAGGGTGGGACGAAAGAGAGAGAAATGGAGAAAAAGAGAGAGAGAGAGAAGGAGAGAGATAAGAAAAAGAGAGAACGTGAGATACATAAGAGATAAAAAGAGAAATAGTGAGAGGGGGAGAAAGAGAGAGAAAGACAGAAATCCGAGGAGAAATGGAAAGAGAGAAGGAAAATAAGAAACTGAGAGAAAGAGAGGAGGGGAGAAAGAGAGAAGGGGAAAGCAAAAGAGAGAGAAAGAGAGAAGGGGAAAGCAAAAGAGAGAGAAAGAGAGAAGGGGAAAGCAAAAGAGAGAGAAAGAGAGAAGGGGAAAGCAAAAGAGAGAGGGTGGGATGAAAGAGAGAGAAAGGGAGAAAAAGAGAGAGAGAGAAAGAGAGAGATAAGAAAAAGAGAGAACGTGAGAAACATAAGAGATAAAAAGAGAAATAGTGAGAGGGGGAGAAAGAGAGAGAAAGACAGAAATCCGAGGAGAAATGGAAAGAGAGAAGGAAAATAAGAAACTGAGAGAAAGAGAGGAGGGGAGAAAGAGAGAAGGGGAAAGCAAAAGAGAGAGGGTGGGACGAAAGAGAGAGAAAGGGAGAAAAAGAGAGAGAGAGAGAAGGAGAGAGATAAGAAAAAGAGAGAACGTGAGATACATAAGAGATAAAAAGAGAAATAGTGAAAGGGGGAGAAAGAGAGAGAAAGACAGAAATCCGAGGAGAAATGGAAAGAGAAAAGGAAAATAAGAAACTGAGAGAAAGAGAGGAGGGGAGAAAGAGAGAAGGGGAAAGCAAAAGAAAGAGGGTGGGACAAAAGAGAGAGAAAGGGAGAAAAAGAGAGAGAGAGAAGGAGAGAGATAAGAAAAAGAGAGAACGTGAGAAACATAAGAGATAAAAAGAGAAATAGTGAGAGGGGGAGAAAGAGAAAGAAAGACAGAAATCCGAGGAGAAATGGAAAGAGAGAAGGAAAATAAGAAACTGAGAGAAAGAGAGGAGGGGAGAATGAGAGACGGGGAAAGCAAAAGAGAGAGAAAGAGAGAAGGGGAAAGCAAAAGAGAGAGAGAAAGAGAGAAAAAGGAGAAAAGGAAGAGAGAGCAAAATAAAGTAAAAAGACAGAAAGAGAAAAAGAGAGACAGGGGGAGTGAAAGAGAGATAATGGTTGAGAGAAAAAGGGAGGAAGACAGAGAAAGAAATACAAGTACAGCGTTTGTGAGAGCCACCTGGCTTTGGCAACATCAAGTTGACATATTTCAACCTGCAGCTCATTTTTCTCTTGCACTTCTCTGAGTGTTGTCTCGCGGGCCGGATTCAATCCTTCAGCGGCCCTGATCTGGCCCGCGGGCCGCCTGTTTGACACCTATGGCCTAGACGGTCTGTCACTTTAATTGAGAAAGAAAAGGAATCTCTCAGAATGTTAGACCGGAGTGCAACAAAGTCCAACAAGCAAAACAAGAATAAACAGGTATCAAACAGGTAGGTTTTCAACAAGGGTAAACAACGATCTGGCAAAGGGCAGTTCCAAAAGACAAGTTTAAGTACCCAAAAATCTTGCCGGCTCACAAAAATCAGGGCTCGAAATTGCTAATTAAGAAGCTAATTAAGTCAAAGTTACAGTGCATAAAGGTAAAAATACACGGGTTCCCCTGACGTTGTGTTCTAAATGCGATAAGTCAAGGTCGAAGTAGAACGAAGTTGAGTAAAGTCAGTAGAGTTTTTCGAGAACCGGCTTCTTCGGCTCGGCTCACTAAAAATAACCGGCTCTTTCGGGTCCTAAACGGCTCCTCAGGTTGATTTTGATTATTTAATCCCTACACGACCAAAAAGAAAAACATACCGAAATGAAAAAAAAAACAGTGAAGAGCTGGGAAAAAAAGAAACAAAAGGAGATAAAAAGAGAAAAAAAGAGCAGGAAAAAAATCAGAAAAAAAGCCAGAAAAAAAAAGAAACAAATACAAGGAAAAAGGAAATAGAGAACAAAAAAGCAAGGAAAATGTAACAGCTGGGAAAATATAAACAAAAGGACTTTAAAAAAAAGTAGAAAAAAACAGGGAAAAAGAAGAAAAAGTTTGTGTTGCATTCAAATAATTTCCAATATCAAGTCAATTTGTTGCCAAAATTGTACTTCCACTAAAAATGTGATTAAATACAGTTTGTGTCGTGCAACTGAGCTAAATAAGCCCCCAAAATGTTAGCATTATGCGACAAAACATACCAGGAAAAAAAAAGAAAAAAAATCTTGTGAAATGACGTTTGTAGGCCGGACAACCTTTGCAATCCTACATCAGTCAATTCAATCAAAACTGAAAAATAATTTTGCACTGCCGGAAACTTCACAAGATGTGACTTGTTGTCAAGTTTTGGACATGTTTGATAATGAATTATCTTGCCACACTTGGGATTATGGTTGCTCGCTGTTGTTTCAAGCGTTGCTCACTGATGTTGTGTGAACGCTCAGACCAGTGGAAAATTAGTGGGAACATTGATTCATGGTTTAATTTACCCTACAGACACTATGGCCAGTGTTCCCTCTAAGCTGCGCGTGTGAGTTTTTAGAGTTTTTCGAGAACTGGCTTCTTCGGCTCGGCTCACTAAAAGGAACCGGCTCTTTCGGGTCCCAAACGGCTCTTCAGGGGGTTTTTGCTTCTTTCATTCTTATATGACCAAATGTTATGTAAAATTATGCACAAAATGACTTAAAGGAAGGGGGAATAGAACATAAAAGAAAAAAAAATACCAAAATGAAGAAGTAATGAAAAGCTGAGAAAAAAAAAGAAACAAAATGAAGAGAAAAAAGAAGGACTAATTCAGAAAAAAAGCCAGAAAAAGGAAAAGAAAGAAACAAAGAAAAAAAAGTAAATAGAGAACAAAAAGAAAAAAAATTAACAGCTGGGAAGAAATAAACACAATGAGATTTTTTTAAAAGGGATTAAAAAAATAAAATAGAAAAAAAACAGGGAAAAAGAAGAAAAAGTTTGTGTTGCATTTAAATAATGTCCAATTATATCAAGTGAATCTTGTTGCCAACATTGTACCTCCACTAAAAAATGTGATTAAGTACAGTTCTGTATCTTACAACCAAATAAATAAGCCCCCAAAAATGTTAGCATTAAGCGACAAAATATATCAGGAAAAAAAAATGGATATCTTGTGAAAGAATTGTTAAAACAAACGACGTTTGTAGGCCGTACAATCTTTGCAATAGTACATGAGTCGATTCATTCAAAAGAGAAAAATAATTTTGCATTGCCGGAAACTCAGCAAAATGTAACATGTCAAGTTTTGGACATGTTTGATATTGATTTAGTTGCCACACTTGGGATTACCGTTGCTCAGTGTTGTTTCAAGCGTTGCTCACCGACTTAGTGTGAACGCTCAGACCCGTGGGAAATTAGAGGGAACATTGATTCATAGTTGAATTCACCCTACAAACCCCTATGGCCATGCCAAAATAACAATCTTGAAATCACGATGTGAGACTATAAAAACAAAAGTTGTCCATACGTCTTGTTTTTCCACTTCATGTTTTCAGGCTTCCGACGCAAAGTGAGAAAAAATAGGCGCCTGCCTGTCACCTTTGGCTTATGATCAGCTAGCGAAACGACACCGGTGCATGGAAACGCGCCTTCCCGCCTAGCGCGACTGTCAAAGCGCCACAAAGCCGTCAATCTCGGAAAAAAACACAGGAAGATGTCGGCATGCCGGCGCTCGCTCGATCGGATGCATCGCCATTTTTTAAGATTTTTTTGCATGGCGGCAAGTCTAGTCGTGTTTATTTGTGATGCCCTTAATCACAAGGAGTCTCAAAGGGATGCACAGACCACAGAATATTGCAAACTAAAGATTATAAATACACAATTCCCTGATCTAAAACCTACATGAGGGCAAGGAAAAACTCAAAAACCACAATATAAATCAAGTCATGTTTATTTGTGACGCCCTTAATCACAAGGAGTCGCAAAGGGCTGCACAGACCACTGACTATTGCAAACTACAGACTAATACGACACCATCCCCTGATCTAAAACCTACATGAGGGCAAGGACAAACTCAAAAACCACAACATAAGTTGAGTCAAGTCATGTTTATTTGTGACGCCCTTAATCACAAGGAGTCTCAAAGGGCTGCACAGACCACAGATTAATGCAAACTACAAACTATTACGACACCATCCCCTGATCTAAAAACTTCATGACGGCAAGGAAAAACTCAAAAACCTCAAGTCAAGTCCTGTTTATTTGTGACGCCCTTAATCACAAGGAGTCTCAAAGGGCTGCACAGACCTCAGATTATTGCAAACTACAGACTATTATTACACCATCCCCTGATCTAAAACCTACATGAGGGCAAGGAAAAACTCAAAAAACACAATATAAGTCAAGTCATGTTTATTTGTGACGCCCTTAATCACAAGGAGTCTCAAGGCGCTGCACAGACCACAGATTATTACAAACTACAGACTATTACAACACCATCCCCTGATCTAAAACCTACATGAAGGCAAGGACAAACTCAAAAACCACAACATAAGTTGAGTCAAGTCATGTTTATTTGTGACGCCCTTAATCACAAGGAGTCTCAAAGGGCTGCACAGACCACAGATTAATGCAAACTACAAACTATTACGACACCATCCCCTGATCTAAAAACTTCATGACGGCAAGGAAAAACTCAAAAACCTCAAGTCAAGTCATGTTTACTTGTGACGCCCTTAATCACAAGGAGTCTCAAGGACTTCACAGACCACAGACTATTGCTAACTACAGACTATTGTTAATTACAGACTATTATGACAGCATCCCCTGATCTAAAACCTACATGAGGGCAAGGAAAAACTCAAAAACCTCAAGTCAAGTCTAGTCATTTTTGGTTGCCCTACACTCACATTTTTTGTCACACTCTCTCTCTCTCTCTGTCTTTCTCTCTCTTTGTCTTTTCTTTCTTTTGTCTTTTCTTCCAGTCTCTTTCTCTCTCTCTCTCTCTCTCTCTCTCTCTCTCTCTCTCTCTCTCTCTCTCTCTCTCTATCTCTCTCTGTCTGTCTTTCATTTTCTTCAATTCTCTCTATGTTCTCTCTTTTTCTACTTCACTATTTTTTCTTTCTCTCTCTCCCTCTATTTCTTCTCTCTCTATCTTTATTTGTCCCTCCCTCTCTTTCTTTCTGTTAGACTCTTATTTCTTTCTCCCTCTCTCTCCCTCTTTATTTCTTGCACTTTCTTGCTCTCTTTCTTTTATCTTTTCCCTCGGTCTATTTTTCTCTCTCCCCCCCCCTCTCTCTCTCTCTCTCTGTCTTTAATTTTCTTCAATTGTGTCTTTGTTCTCTCTTTTTCTACTTCACTCTTTTCTCTTTGTCTTGCTTTCTCATTCCTTTCTCTTTCTTCCTCTAATCTCTCTCTATTTTTTTCTACCTTTTCTATCTCTCCTTCTCTTTCTTTCTCTTAGTATCTTATTCTCTTATTTCTTTCTCTCTCTCTCCCCCACCTCTCTCTCTTGCTATTTCTTGCTCTCTTTCCATGTTTTCTCTCTATATATTTCTCATTCTTTCTCTTGTTCTCTCTATCTTTTTGTCTCCAACTCTCTCATTTTCTCCTTCTCTCTCTCTATCTTTTTTCTTTTTTTTCCCTACCATGTGTCCGATGAGCAAAAGTGAGTTTGATCGATCATTTTTATTTTATTCTCTTTTTTGGGGGTAAATAATGACAGAAAACAGCGCAAACTTATTTCTCCACCATGACTTTTCTCGCTTGTTTATTTTCTGCACGCCAGTCTATGTTGAGTCTCGGCGGCGCCGTGCTAGTTTAGCGCTTCCGACAGAGCTACAAAGCTG